>NC_090440.1:126352648-127602648 GCF_031143425.1 Pleurodeles waltl | reverse complement strand
TATTTTCAGTTAAGTATAAGTGGAGCGTCTCCCAGTCCTTAGTTGGACACTTGGTTTGGTCCTTAGTTGGACACTTGGTTTGGTCCTTAAGTTGGACATTTGGTTTGGTATCCCTTCGGGATCACTTTGATTTGGAACTTGCAAGTACCAAAGCCGAAGGACTCGTGTATTCACGAGACTATCGTAAACGATAATCCTTTGAAGTTTGAAGCTAGACTAGTGAGCGAAGATGCCTGGTCTTAGCAGACTTGGAAATTTGTTTTGTCTTGGTTGTAAAAGGGACTCCCGGTTGGAGGACTCATGTCCGGTTCCTCCGATTGGAACTCCAACTTATGAACTATATGTGAAGCACGGAGTAGGCCCCATCACATATAATGAAGTATGGATCCGTTACACCAGAAAAGATGGTGTTTTAAAATGGCCCCAAAATGGTAGCTTTGACACAGAAATCTTAGATAACCTCGAAGTTAGACTTTTTAAGAAGAAAGCCCGGCCGGCAATGTTTGATTCTTTCCGCTTATGGCGTAAGGAAGCCAAGCAAAAGGAAATTAAATTAGCTAAGAAAAATAAGAGAGAAAAAGGTATTTCGATTATGCAAGCTGCTATACAGTTTAAAGATAACGAAGCAGAACAGTTGAATGAGCAGTTGCATAGGCGACACAAAATGACAGTAGATAAATGCTATCCAGTTTTGTCGCCTCTTCAGCAAGATGCAGCAAAAGACTCTGAAAAAGATCCCCTAATGTCGCATTTGCTAAGTTCGCCACCACCCTATGCGCAGAATGCAACGGCACCTCCGCAACCTCTAGTTGCACAACCAGTGGTTGCATTGCCTCCTGCTCCTCCCCAGCACCCACCAGCTATTCTTCAGTTGGTTCCTATTCCTCCGGTGCAGCCTTCTCAAGGGCCACCGGCTTTGACATCTGCTCTGCCTTTACTTCCTACAACTTTGACTACTATAGCGACTACCACTCCTGGTATTGTTTCTGACACTGCTTCTGTCTCTGCCTTGTCTCATTCTGTTTTTCCTCCTGTTCATTTGTCAACCTCTCCCTCTATCCGTCAGAGAATGACAAACACTGTGACTAGTCTTTTATCCCCTCTCTTTGGGTCATTAGCTACGACCCCAGTTACAGAGCGTAAGCAATTGCGTAGCCAATTGCCTGATGGTATGGAGAAAGAGACACTGAATTATTTGGCGCATAAATGGGTTACTGAACCAGCAAGATATGAACTAGAGTCTGTGATGGATGTCTTCCATCAGTGGGAAGAACCGAAACAGAGATACGTTTTTGAGAAAATGTGTACTTTTCTTTCTGAGGATTTAGAGGAAAATGGTTTGGAGCCCAATCCGCCTCTCTGTCGAAAATTGGGTTGATGAGTGGTTTTCACAATGATTGACATATTTGATTTACTAGTAAGTCCCTAGTAAAGTGCACTAGAGGTGTCCAGGGCCTATAAATCAAATTTTACTAGTGAGCCTGCAGCACTGATTGTGCCAGCCACATAAGTAGCCCTGTAAACAGGGCTCAGACCTGCCACTGCAGAGTCTATGGGCCAGATGTAGGAAGGTTCCCTTTTGCGAGTTGCAAATTGCGAGTCCCAGCTACTCGCAATTTGCAACTCTCAAAATGGAATGCAGAAAGGTGTCTCAGACACCTTCTGCGACTCGCTATGGGGTCGCAAAGACCCACCTCATAAATATTTATGAGGTGGGTCGCAGTTTGCGACCCCATAGCGAGTCTAGGGACTCACGGGAATGGTGGCCTGCTGGAGACAGCAGACCACCATGTCCATGACTGCTTTTCAATAAAGCAGGTTTTTTTTTCTCTTTGCAGCACGTTTTCCTTAAAGGAAAACGAGCTGCAAATAGAAAAAATACTGAAACCTTTTTGTTTCGGTTTTTTTCAGAGTAGGCAGTGGTCCATAGGACCACTGCCTGCTCTGAAAAAATATTTGTTTTTGCATTCACAAAGGGGAAGGGGTCCCATGGGGACCCCTTCCCGTTTGCGAATGAGTTACCATCCACTTCAAGTGGATGGTAACTGCGAGTTGATTTGCAACCGCTTTCGCGGTCACAAATCAACTCTACATAGCGATGCGGTCGCAAATAGGAAGGGCACACCCCTTCCTATTTGCGAGTCGGAAACACATTTTGCGAGTTGGTTCCGACTCGCAAAATGTGTTTCTGCATCGCGTGAGGCCTTTTGCGCCTCGCAAACGGCGTTTTTTGCCGTTTGCGAGGCGCAAAAGGCTACCTACATCTGGCCCTATCTGTGCAATTTTAAACTGCCAATTGGACCTGTCAGCCCTGTGGGCAGGGTGCAGTGTATTTAAAAGGTAGGACATATACTAATGTGTTTTACATGTCTTGATAGGGAAATACTGCTAAATTCGTTTTTCACTATTGCAAGGCCTATCTCTCCTATAGGATAACATGGGGATTGCCTTAAAATATCCTTTAGGTGTAATATCCTATTAGGAGCAGATAGAGATGTTGAGTTTGGGGTCCCTGAACTCACAATTTAAAAATAGATTTTTTGATGAAGTTGTTTTTTTAAATGTAAGTTTGAACATGCCACTTTTAGATAGAGGGCATTTTCTTGCTTAATCATTCTGTGCCTCTGCCTGGCTGTAGAATACTAGTCTGGGTCAAACTGACAGTTGAGCTGTGTGTGTGAATTCACTCAAGACAGTCACATAAATGGAGCTGAGGTGTGCCCTGCATTTCCTGATGAGTTGTCTTGGGCTAGACTTGTACCTGAATAGGGCTGTGCCTGCCCTTACACAATGCAGTCTCCAACCCCCTGGAGTGTGACTGGGGCCAGGGTAGGGAGAGGCAGGGTTCTGTGCACTACAAAGACTTTCCTTCGAAGTTTGCCTACGTCAAAGGCAGAAATGAGAATAAGTATTTGACTGCTGACCCCACAACTTCAGAACACTTCTAGACTGAGGACATTCTGCCAGGAAGAAGAGCTGAATGCTTGAGGAAGACCTGCCACTTTGCCTGTTGCTTTGCTGTGCTTGCCTGCTGCTGCCACTTCTGCTCTGTAAGTGAAAGGACTGGACTTCGCTTTCTAAATCCTGCTTTCCAAGGTATTCCAAGGGCTTGACCTGAACTTGCCACCTGTTAAGAAGTCTCAGGGACATCAAAGACTTCACTTGCCAGCCCCTGGTTTCTCTTGCTGAGGACCTTGACTCGCAAGGTGGTGCCCACTCCAGTTCCTGGGCCCTTGGAAGTGAAAGCTGACTTAAAAACAAGAAGAACCAGGCACATCAACTCCGGACGAATCCAGATCTGACACCGCTGCCTGACTCCACACCGCTGCCTGCATTCAAAGCCATAGTCCCTGCTGAAGTGCAACAACCGCGACCGATGCTGCAGACCCGGCACCACTGGCCTGAAGCCACTGCAGTGACTCTGAATTCCTGCAACCTCGTGAGGCCCGAGTGCTGTGTCACCAACGTCCATGACATCCAACTCCACATTGGCACCTATGGCCCCGTGGTGTGATCATGACTCCGAGAGGTCACCACTTCGCATCTTGACCCACCAGATTCATCGACCCGCTGGATTGTAAGGAACCAGTGCCTCACACCGACGCCGCAACACTGCCCCTGCAGCCATAAGGAAACAATGCCTCACCTCCCCTCACCTCCCCTGCCTCGCATTAAGGAACCAATACGAAACTGACTCCAGCCCCATCTCCCTGACTGCGCGCAACGTCTTTGTTTCCCTGTTTCTAAGGTACTGTACCTGGGGTCCGTGTGACTCCTTGACCGGCACCACACTCCCTAGTGAATGGTATCCAGCTGTTGGAAACAACTCCTTCAACGATGTTGTGATGGCCCCAGTTGGAGCTATTGTTTTTCTAAGCACTTTATTGGGATTTAATCTTGAAAACTTCATATCTTTGCTTGGCAGTTGGATTTTTGTCATTTTGGTCTTGTTTTACTTAGATATATATTGGCAATTTTTTAACTGGTGTGGTCTCCATTTGTAGGGTTTTCACTGTGTTACTGTGTGTGTAGGTACAAATACTTTACACATTACCTCTGAGATAAGCCTGACTGCTCTTGACAAGCTACCAAGGGGGTGAGCAGGGGTTATTTTAGGAGTGTGAATCCCTTATCACTGACTGGAGTGAGGGTCCCTACTTGGACACAGTGTAAACTGATTGCCAACTAAAGACACTATTTCTAATATTGGTGATCAGCGGTGAGGATAGGACTTGTATTTGTACTTGACAAACAGTGACTGGTTCACACTACTTCCATAGTGCAGTACATTATGTGACCACATACTGTTTTTTCTTTTAGCTTTTCTTTGCCTTCCTGAAACTTTGCAACTTCTTGAATCTTATCCACAACCATGTCTCAGTCTGGTGGGCCAGCAGGTGGAGCTGCAGAAGTAGTGTTTGAGCAGGAAATGGTGCCTCAGTTCTAAAAGGTCTGCAAAGAGTTCATATGTCCTATTAAAAAACTCACTAAAAAGGAGGAGCTGCAAAAGGTGCTGAGGGCCTTTTTGGCAGCAAATGATGCTGGTGGGCATACATAGGAGGGGGATGCCATTGTGGATGAGGAGGAAAGGAGCCCGCAGGACGATGCTGGAGATAATCAGGATCTACCTGGGGAAACGCTTTCTCCAGGGCAGGCAGCAGTGTTTCTTCCAAGAAACTGAGGGACAGATAAGCAGAGAGGATGCATTATTTGGAGCTTGAAAACCTCAGGCTGGAGACGGAACCAAAGAAAATGGTAATGGTCATGGAGGAGAGGAAAAGGATCTAAAGAGCAGGTCCAGCACAGATGGTGGCAGCAGTTCTCCAGTGCAGTCGGAGGGGAAGGTTCATATACCCAAGGATGTGGTGAAGGATTTTGTTGTGGGTGATGACATAGAGCAGTGGTTCAAGGGTTATAAGGTGGCAGTGATGATTCACAGGGTCCCGGAGAGAGATTGGGGGCAGGCCCGTGGAAGTATTTTTCAGTGGAGGAGAGGGCCTCAGAAATAGAGGATCAGATGAGGTACCATGCTGTGAAGGATGCCCTGACCAGGATGTATGGTCTCTTGAGAGTTACAGGTTCAAAGTTGGGGAGTGTTCCAAACTTGGGTCACAAACTTGGGTGGAGTATGTGACTTCTTTATGCACAGCACTGTAT
This sequence comes from Pleurodeles waltl, assembly GCF_031143425.1. NCBI lineage: Eukaryota > Metazoa > Chordata > Amphibia > Caudata > Salamandridae > Pleurodeles > Pleurodeles waltl. The sequence goes on along the minus strand of NC_090440.1, from coordinate 127,597,491 downwards.
GACTGGATGAAGAGCAGCAGTGTAACAGACTATCAGGGGCTGTACAATTTGATTGCATGGGAGCACTTGTTTAGTTGTTGCATCTCCAGAGCTGCACCAGCATTTGATTCACAGCAAGCTTACCAATCCCAGGGAGATTGCCAGGGAGGCGGACCTCTGGCTCAACACAAGGGTCCAAAAGAGGTTGTATGTGGGAGACTCTGCCAAATGTGTACAGGGTCCCCAACAGAAGAAGGAGAGGGGACAAGGATAAAAGTACAGAGTTCTCTAAAGGGCCCCAAACTAGTTCCCTGGATAAGGATTCCCAGCTCCCTGAGAAAAAGAGTTCTCTTCAGGGAAGCCTGCAGGGAAGGGACCAATCGAATGCTTTGCCTGTAATCAGGGAGGGCACATCAGAGAGAGTCCATAGCGGGCACAGCCTCCCACTGGTGGAAAGTCACTTGGGGGGCCAGTGTAGCACTTGGGGAGGAGTTGGCCCCAGTTAGTGGTGGGGAGCCAGCTGAGTTAACCCTTGTCTATTTGGGTGAGGGTGAGGTGGTCCAGAGAACCATCGAGCCTGATAATACAAAGAAGTACAGGCATTGGGTGACATAAATGGGATGTAGGTTGAGGCTCTGAGAGACACAGGAGCCAATATGACAACAGTCCGCTGTCATCTGGTGTCTGAAGAGCAGGTAGTCCCTAATGTGGTCCAACAGCTTGTCGTAGTAGACAACACTGAGCGCCCATGGTAGCTTAGGTTCCTTTTCAATGTGGGGGTCTCAGGTTTCTTGAGGGTAGCTGTGAGTCCATCCATGCCTGTTGACTGTCTGCTAGGGAGCTACCTGGAGCATACTGCCTGGTAGGAGGTGGAGCTGAGGTAACATTTGGAAATGTTTAGATTGCCAGAGTGGGTGTGCAGACCACATGGTCTATGGCCTCCAGAGAGGGTAGTCTGGAGGACCTGCAGCCTTAAACAGTGGCCCAGGACCCTACCAAGAAAGGGAGGGGTAAGGGGAATGGAAAACCCACTCCCGAGATTCCCATGGTCTGGGAATGAGGAGGATGACCTGAAAAGTACAAAGGAAGACTTGGCCTAACTGGGGGGGAGGGACTGCCTGTGCTGACCCATTGGCAGCAGGAAGAAAGCCCCACCAGGGAGGAGTTCTGCACAGTGCAGAAAGCATGCTCACCCTTGAGGGCCTTCAGAAGCAGGCCGAGGCCCAGGCAGCTGGTGAACTTCTGGATCTCACCTGATTTACTGTGAGACGGATCTCCTGTGTAGTGAGCCTAAGGTTGCTGAACCTAATGCAGCCAGTGTGCTGGTGGTACCCCAGTGTTTCGGAGCCTTCCTACTGGGTCTGGCTCATGATGTGCCACTGGCAGGACATTTGGGACAGGACAAGACCTTTGAGATGCTTGTCACCAATTTTTACTGGCCCCAAATGAGGAAGAACCCAGATGCATTCTGCAGGGCTTGTCAGACCTGCCAGACAAGTGGCAAATCTGGAAAGAGGTGCAAGGCTCCTTTTTAACCCTTTCTTGACGTAAGTACCCCTACTACGTGGGTGGGTATTGACATTGTGGGGCCTCTGGATCCCAAGACATCAATGGCCAACAGGTTTATCCTTGTCTTGGTTGACTATGCCACCCAGTACCCGGAAGCTATCCCCCTGAGGACAGAGACTGCACCCACAGTGGCCAGGTCACTGATGGGGATCTTTACTTGTGTGGGTTTCCTCAAGGAGGTGGTGTCTGTCCGGGGTGACAATTTCATGTCGCTATACATGAAGGCCATGTGGAAGGCATTTGGTGTAACATACAAATTCACCACGTGTTACCATCCCCAAAGCAATGAGTTGGTTGAGATGTTCAACTGAAGGGAATTAATATGGGTCTCTCCGAACCCATGATGTGTAAGTGGGACATCTTGTTACCATGCCTATTGTTTGCTTACAGGGAGGTACCTCAGAAGGGGGTTGGCTTCAGCCCTTTTGAACTGCTGTATGGACACTCTTTGAGAGGACCTCTCAGTTTGGTGAAGGAGGGCTGGCAGCAAGCTCCCGAGAAGCTCCTCCATGATGTATTCAGTTACATGCTAGCCTTCAGGAACCAAAAGCCCTCTTCAACATACTCGCTCAGGAGAATCTGGAAGCTAGCCAGGAAGACATAAAAGGATGGTACAACCAGAATATCACTCTGGTTGAGTTTCAGCCTGGTCAGAAGGTGTTGGTGACATCACATACATTCCCTATAATACTTGTCAGTATATTTGGAAAAAACAAAATCATATCATAGTGACTAATATGTGCAAAGGCATGTGGTTGCCTTGGTTGGAGTAGAGTAACTGGGACTGAGCAAATTCCTATTGGTTTGCCTCTTCCCAAAAGTAATATAAGGCCTGACACTAATAAATGCTATAAGCTTATCATCATCCCGAAGTAAGTGCCAGTGTCTCTTACTCTTACTGAGTATCTTACTCACTTTGTCACTATCACTATCATGTGTCAGAACAGGTCTAATTTCCTCACCCAAAGAGGATGTCCTAACCTTGCCTTCTCTCAAAGTCTCAATCTTGTTAAACTTCAATGCCCTTCTCCTGGCATTTGCTTCTGTATAATTGTCATAGTCCCTGATCAGAAAACATATAGGGGGTCATTACGACCTCGGCGGTCTTGGAAAAAGACCGCCGAGGCCGCGGGAGACAGAATACCGCCATTGCTGGCGGTATTCCTGTCTCCCTATTATGACATTTCCGCTGGGCCAGCGGACGGTAACAGTGTTACCGTCCGCTGGCCCAGCGGAAATGTCACATCAACATTGCAGCCAGCTCGTAATAGAGCCGGCGGCAATGCTGATGTGCAGCAGGTGCAGTAGCACCCGTCACGCATTTCACTGCCTGAAATTCGGGCAGTGAAATGCGCGACGGGGCTATGTCTGGGGGCCCCTGCACTGCCCATGCCAAGTGCATGGGCAGTGCAGGGGCCCCCAGGGGCCCCCCAAGTCCCCTTACTGCCAGCCTTTCAATGGCGGTGTTTACCGCCACGGACAGGCTGGCGGTCGGGGACTCATAATCCCCAGGGCAGCGGTGCTTGCACCGCTGCCCTGGGGATTATGACCGCCAGGCGGAAACCTGGCGGGAAAGTGGAGGGGCCGGCGCTATGGCCGTGGCTTTTCCGCCACGGTTATAATTGCTGGCGGAACACCGCCAGCCTGTTGGCGGTGTTACCGCCAACTTACCGCCGGCCGCCAGGGTCGTAATGACCCCCATAGTGATTCCATCTATATTCCGTTTAAATTCCTCATCAACACTACAGTTCCTTCTAGCTCAAACTTAGTGTGCACACTTTTAGCATGCAGTACAGCATTGCATGAAGTCTCTTTCCTGTATTTGTAACTCAACAAGGTGTTATCACTGATAAGAAATGCCACATCAAGAAATTTGAGTTTATCTCTAGAGTAATTTAGTGTAAATTACATGTTATAACTATTGGAGTTAAGAAAGTCTTCAAACCCATGGAGTTCCTCCATATTGCCAGTCCAGACCATCATAATGTCATCAATGAATTTCCCCCAATTATGTATGTATGGTGTCCATGTGATCCCATCCGGGCCCCAGATCAGCACTTCCTCAAGCCAATTCAAGAATGAGTTTGAATAAGAGGGCATCAACCTGGGGCCCATCACTGTCCCACATATCTGATGGTACCATTTACCCTCAAATAGGAAAAAAATAGTTTTGAAGAATAAGATGGATCATAGAAATCAGCATTTCTGTGTGTGAGTACAAGTCAGTCGGTCTTTTATTCAAAAAGTGCATATCTGACTCGATCCCAAATTCAGGAAGAAAATTGGTATATAGGGCCACCACATCAAATGTAACAATGATCCTATCACGTTCCCACTCAATATCCGCCATCATGTTACGTACATGTTTTGTGTCCCTTACATAAGAGGGGAGATTGAGGACAAATGGACGAAAGAAAGTGTCTACAAATGGTGATATCATTTATGTGGGTCCCCCAATCCCTCAGGCTATTGGTCTCCCTGAAATCCCCTCCTTTATGAATTTTTGGCAATGTTTATAGACATGGGAATCTGGGTTTGACTCCCCTTAGAAACAAATACTCTTCATACGTCAATAACTTTTTATCATGCCAAGTTTTTAATTCAATATTCATTTTTTGTGATATTGGGAATAGGGATGCAGTCGCATGAGTGTAACACATTATGTTGTTAAGCTGACTCAAAATTTCATTATTGTAATCTTCCTTATCCATGGCAATCACACATCTTCCTTTATCTGCCCCTTGTATCTTGTCTGTCTGTAACTCCCTCAGTGCACTACGTTTCTGTCATTTTAAGTTGTCTCTAATGTGTTTAGGTCTACTCTTGTCCAACTTACATACGTGTTTATCCACCTCCCTGTAGGCATTACTAAATAACTTGCCACAATTATTATCAGGTTGGAATGTTTGTGACCATTTTGATCTGGGGAGTAATCCACTGTCCACACTGGCACTTGCTTCCAGGGTCAGCAAGGCAGTGAGAGTTGCTAAAATTACAAATTCATCTTCACCGTCAGTCAAAGAAAGATGGGTAGTCATATCCATCATGTCCTGTATCATGCTATTACTAAAGTCAGGCTTGTGGCCAGTCTCAGTATCCTCGCTAGAACAACTCGCAAAGTATTTATTAAGCTTCAGTTTTCTCACAAATTTAAAAACATCAGTCTTTACTAATTGATAGTCAGAATCAACCATAGGACAAAAACCCAGACACTTTCTCAAAATTTTCATTATATCACTGGTAAGCTCTTTCGAAGGTAGGCTAATCACTTTTACATCCGAAGCCATATTTGAAGTCTTGTCGTATATTATTTTTTGCGGGTCCAGGATCTGGTTTCAATATCAACCCTTTCACTTGCTTGTTCCCTGACCTCTCTTCTGCCCTCGTCTGGTCTTTCTCTGCTTACTCTTCTGGGGGTCTGAATTTGATGATCCATCCTGATCCTTTTCAACTATTAAAGAAACTGTTATTATCCACTTCCTTAGAAGCACCCTCCCCAGGGTCAGGAATACTCTCATTGTCACTGCTGGACAGTATACTGTATGAGCTCTGGCTAACACTGTCCTTAAAGCAAACACAAACGATGGACAGAATGTGGAACAAATCAAACATTCACCCCCAGACACAGATCTGGGTTTAATCCATCAATTCTTTTGCTCACCACACCACCCTTGTTTGGACCCAGCCAGATGCAAATCAGTCTTAGTCCTGTTCCCCATGGGTACAGTCCAGCCCAAACTGCAAGACCAGGTCCTCCCTGGATCAGAAACAAACATCCTGGGACTGGTTTCGGGATATCACACCTCATCAGCCAGGCTTGCTTTAATCCAATGGCATAGTGAGCCCAGGACCCACGTCTGGGCATACAAGACCCACTTATGACCCACTTCTCACTTAAGGTGAGAAAAGCAAGAAGACACAAATGATGGACAGAATGCAGAACAAATCAAACCTTCACCCCCAGTCACAGATCTGGGTTAAATCCATCAATTCTTTTGCTTACCACACCACCCAAAGCAATGTGTCTCACGTTTGCTCGAGTTGGAGCTATTACTGTTGTAAATTCCTAACTGGCCTTTTCTTGCCACCCAAATTAAAAATAAAAAGTAAAACAGTTGACCTAAGCGAGCTGATACAAAAAGCCATAGCCGCCATGAGCGTGAGCGCAAAGGAGAGACACAAAAGGAAAAAGAAGTTCATTGGCAATTAAACATACAGGCAAAAGTGCAATTATCATTGTAACCGGGTAACATAACAGCCCCAAGGAGGGACACATGTAAAGCATTTATCAATAATAACAGAGGATTTTTGAAAGGCAAGCCCATGAAGGAGTGATAGTGATGGGAGTGTGGTGGGCGTGGTTAAAATCCCACAGATAGATCACAACAGGCCAGAGCGTTTGCGCCTTCGATCTAAAAACAAGGAAATAAGTTATTTCTCCTTAGGGGTAGTGGGGGGCAATGATACCAGAGGGAGGATGACAAAAACAAATAGCATGTAGGGTAGTGACACCACAGGGAGGGTGACAAAAACAAAGATTCTGGTGGTTTACAGTCACAGAAAGACCTTCACTATGAAGTTAAAAGTGTAGCTCCAGCAATAAACACAAGAAAACTGAAAACAGAACAGAAGGGGCAGGACAGGGGATAACGATCAATTACTGCTGAGCTCGGAGCTGGAGAGCCAAGTCTTGGTGTTGGCTCAACATCATGTACAAGCACACTTGAAATGCATGCTAACACAAAAAGATTAAATCAAAGACATTGGACAAACAAACAAAAAACATGCAGATGAGAAGCATGCTTTAAATGCATGCAGACAGGGAGAGATTATGTAAGTGTAAACATAAAACACAGTGCAGACAAAACTAAAATAAAAAAAGGTTCCAGCAGATGAAAAGGAGTTCTTGGACCACGGGACACTGATGAGAAAACACACAGGAACAACAGGAAACAGCTTGCTACAGCCACTAGAAACAGAGGAAAAGTAAGAGCCAGGTGTAGGCCCCTTTTAAGATTTATGTTAAATACAATAGATTTCACATGCACATCGCAAGCGCTGAGCTGGAGAAACCTAAAAATGTGGTGAAAAGCCAGGAGAAGAATAGGTGCAAGAGCGATGCAGCAGCACGGGGAGAGCTGGGCCTAGGACCTCGTCAATGGGGATGCGCTGAGGCCTCCATTAAGTAGGCCTTGGGAGGAGGAAAGGGTGGTGGGAGGCAGTGTGAGGGGCTAGGCAGGAGGCAGGAAAGAAATGGCAGCATGCGAGAGAGGCAATGAGGGAAAAAGCAAGGAGAAAGAAGTGACTCAAGGGAAAAGAAAGGAGAAGGCACACAAAAACGGGGGTAAAAGCAAAGAGAAAGCAGTGAAAATGAGGGACAAGCAAAGAGAAAACACACAAACAGCAGGGGTAAAAGCAAGGAAAAAGCAGTGAAAACAAGGTAAAAGCAAGGAGAGGGAACATAAAATTGGGGGAAAAAGCAAGGAGGAAGCAGTGAAAAAGAGGGAGAATGCACTAAAAAATTGGGGGTGAAACTAGTAAGAACGAGGGAAAAGCAAGGAGAAGGTGTTGGAGTGTGACCTTTAAAATTAATATTAATATGAAAAGCTTGCAATATAATGTGTAGTGAAACTGCATAGAAATGTGTTAACATAGAAAATAATGTACGCGTTTGAAATGTACCCACGGGGAGTGGCCACCAATGTATACGATGATGAATGAACTGATTAATGATGAATTAATAATGTATTGATGTATTGATTGATATTAGCATATTATAATTAGAGTCATATATTGGAGTTTTGCAAAATTAATCGCTAGGCCTTAGTTAGCAAAGGTCTGGGCCTAGCTGCCTATGTTTTTCTAACGTGCAATGTGCTGTTTTCCTGAAGGACACTAAGCTGTACTTTTCCAGAAGCTAGAGATATGTGTGTGTAGCCGTAGTAAATTCTTTCTCATGGGACCCGACTTGCTCAAGGAGACATTCTTGCCGAATGCAACAGTGTAATTCGCAACAGGTGCAAGGCCGCCTGGACTAGGAGAAGAAAATGGAGCTACTGACTGGAGCGTAAAGTGTAACTTTTCTTACCTGACATTCCACCCGATGAAGACGTCAATCACAGGAGCCAATCGACTGCATAAGAACTGTGTTTTGTGGAAGATTCTAGTAAGGTGTGTGGAGAGTTATTAGACAGAGATAAAGATGCACCAAAATTGATCCAATGGGAAATTAAGGACTAGTCCGACTGTTTTAATATAATCGCATGACTCAAGGAGAAGCCAGCCATTATTGGGACATTCCCCGCCGTCCTTCACCATTCCTTGCCATTATACTTTGAGACTTTGCTGTCCTAATACTTTAAACCATCCTCTGTTCGTTCTTGCCTGATACTTACTTCTCCTCTTTTTCTGAGGGAATTGCCCTATTCTTAACTATGCCATACTGAGACTTTGCCCTATCCTATCCTTGCTGATGGTGAATCGACTGATGTCCTGAGGATGAAGACTGACGCTGCTTGCTGATTCATTCGGATGGGTAACTATCGAATGAAATTGTAATTGTCTGTTTGCCTTTTCTTTCTAGGTACCAACTGCTCTTTTGATGTAGGCCATAGTTAGATGTTTTTCCAAATTTGTGTTTGCTAAATAGTTTTGCATGAAGCCCAACATGCTGATTCTAATTCGAAGTTAGTTAAGGAATGCACTAATATCGGATGCGAATAGACAAATGACTGGATTCCTGCTTTGTTGAATAATGTACTAATGTTACTATGCTAAAGTTGATTCATATTAATGTCGTGCCTCATTCTAAATGTTCATGATCTATGCTTTGATAAAGTTTTACTCTGATTGGCAAGTTATAGTGGTTTTGACGTGCTTGCTGATGCTGAAACGAATAAATATGATAATAGATTGTAGCTAATAGGGAATAAATATCCTAACACATAACTAGGTTTGTGTGGTTATTCATGGCTGAAAATTGATCTATATTGAATGTTATTGATTAGCTTAATGATTAGTTATTGCGAATAGCGAAGGAGTTATTGACATATTGATTGTGATGCTAAAAAGATATCTCATTCTGGGAAGTCGCCAAACGTGGTCAAAAGGTTCACTGGCCTAGTCGTGTCTCCTTGTAAGTTTACTTATCAAGGTTCTGACGCGTTATCAAAGGCAAATAAAACACTGTGAAAAAAGCAATGTGAAAGCAGGGAAAAGCAAGAAGAAGGCACACAAAAAACAGGGGGCAAGCCATGAGAAAGCAGTGAAAACGAGGGAAAAGAAAGTAGAAGGCACACAAAAACAGGGGAAAAAGCAGGGAGAAAGCGGTGAGAATGAGGGAAAAGTAAGGGGAAGGCACTCAAAAATGGGGGAAAAAGCAAGAAGACCAGAGCAAGAGCGATGCTGCAGCAGCATGGGGAGAGCTGGGCCTGGGACCTCATTTATCCATTAATATTTCCCGAAACTCATTCATTGATCCATACTTCCAACTGTTGACTCATTCTTCAATTAACTGGTATCCTTCTTCGCTCATTCACAAACACAGACACACACATGCACATCATCACATACATGGTAATCAGAGAAAAACTGTTTGTTTGTTTTTTAAAGCTGGACATATAGGCTTCTCCAATGCTTCTTCGTCACTTCATGCAGGCTGGAAGAGTAAACTCTTTATGGTGAGGGATCTTGAAGGGAGCATGGAAAGGAAGGTCCTTTCCTAGCTGACACACTGTTTGTAAACTGTATTCATGAGCTTGAAAGAAGCATTAGCTGGGAACAAATCCCACTGGACAACATGTTGGTGGGTCCTTACAGCGAATGAAGAAAAGATATGAAATCATTCCGGCTCTGTGTGGCAGAGATGGGGTTATTTTCTCTACCACTGCTCCGCTCTGAGAGTTATATGGGAAGAGAGAGCTGAGGTCTGCACCCCCAGACATGTCCCCGGGGTCCATGCACTCAACTGTTGAGTACTGTTGAGTACTCAGGTGTGTTGACTGGTATCTGAAGAGATTCGTATTTTAGCTGTCCCACAACTCTCTGTGGGGTTTCAACAAGCTTACTCATTTCCCTGCTCTGCTAAACCTCTTATAATGATTGCTGGATAATCAGCGCTCTGAAAAAAGAATTATGGAATGAGCAGCTTGCCGACTGATGGCAGCAGTGAGTTGAGATCTTCTGCCCCTGGGATTCAGCAGCAGTCACATGCCTCGTTCTGGGGGTTAGTTGTCCCTGCCAGCTTGGCTCCAAAAGTTTTGGATCGACTGACTAAAGAAATCTGTTAATGTGCGGACATGTCTAGACTTCTTTTGCAGATGCCTTCAATATGTAAAACTTACATCAGCACTATTCCGTCCTGCCTTTTCTATACATCTGTAGAGCATTTTCAAGCCAAGTTCTTCCATAAGGCCTTCCAAATAATGATTTTCTCATTCCCATGTAATCACCAAGAGAACATGAATTCAAAACTGATTTACAGTGCTGAAAAATGCAGCCAGTCAGAACATAAGTGTCAGCTAATCTCTTTTCCAATTCCTGAGCATTACATTTGTGCAAAGAAAAACTTGTTTTTGCATCAATGGAGTGTACCATGGGCGGTACAAGAGCATTCCCATGAAATCACTCATGATGTTTGACTCAAAGCCCTTTTACAGAAAAAGGTAGATAAACCTTTGTGCCAAATATGTTCAGCTCTTTGAATCAGGCATATGGGATAAACTTTCCCTTCTTCAGACTTTTCCAGCTGTGTACGCATGCTGCATTATTGTGTATAAAAATGTAGCCAAATACTGTTATTAGTTTCACAAGACTTGGGGCCTGACTTACATATTGGCACTATGGGATTTCGATTTCGATGGACCGGATATCCGTCACCGTTGTGACAGTGTAACCCCTCCAACAATATCTAAATCAGCCTCAAAGTGTTACGACTTACCCTTGTTTACGCATGCAAGGTATGTTGCTTGATTTTAACTCTATAGCAGGCACGACCTGTCCTTTAGGGCGGGGGGCCACACACCCCCAACTTTTGCCCCTCATGAAGAGTGTCTATCAGGCTGAACAAAGGTCAGCCTGACAGACACTCTTCATTTTCAGCTCAGACAGCCAGGAGTGAGACATGCGTGATTTGCGCAGACTCCTAGCTGCCTGAGCTGAACTTTGCTGGGCTGAGGAGGTCACAGCTCCTATGGGCGTGACCTCCTCGGCTCAGCAAAGGCGCCTCAAGGCCCTCCCCTGGATGACGAGGAAAGCGTCACCCATTGACTTTGACCTGGACGCTTCAGGTTTAAGCCCTGAAGCACCCAGGGCGAGCGTCAATCTGTGACACTTCGTCACAGAGGGGGGTGGGATCAGCAGTCTCACTGACCCCATCCCACTCTATGACGAGGCTGGGACTGCTGCCTTCCCTCATTGGCTGACCTAATGTCAGCCAATGAGGGAAGGCAACAGTCCCAACCCTCCTGGGACCTCGAGGCTGAATGTAAGTGTGTGTGTGACGTTTTAAAATGAATGTTTAGTTCATGCGTGCATGTTTGAATGTTATGAGTGTTGTTAATGGATGTGCGTGCGTGCATGCGTGTGTGAAAGAATGAGTGTGTGTGAACATTTAAAATGAATGTTTGGTGCATGCATGCATGTTTGAATGTTATGAGTGTTGTTAATGCATGTGCGTGCCTGTCTGTGTGTGAAAGAATGAGTGTGTGTGTGTGTGTGTGTGTGCTTCCCGCCCGCCCCCCTCGCTACTAAAGCTGCCAGCCGCCACTGCTCTATAGTTGTGTTTTTTGTGAATTTCCAGAAAAACCTAAGACCTTAAGCAGAGAGATTGGGACAATAAGTTAGTTTGCCCTAATTTAGTACTTGCAGTCCCATTCGTCTTTTGAAGCTCATTCCCACCTACAAATTGTTTTATGGCTTCTTGATTTTTTTCAGTTTTTTTGGAAACACTCTTTTGCAGCAGAGGCAGTTAGTTAGCCTGTCACAATGTTTAAAACAGCAAATGTGGCAAAATTAAGCCCTTAAGAACCCCTTTTCTAATTAAAAGGACCATTTACAGCTTCTATTACCACAGTGCCTATTGTTGCTTTATGGGCACAATTGTCCGCTCAACTTTATGAAGGGGAAGAGTGCTTTTAGTGTCTTGTCAACTGAAATTTAGACCCAGGTGTAACTTCCATTACACCAGAGTAATAGGAGTAGAATTCCACTTTTGGTAATTTTGTGAATATTCCTTACATCATTTGAGGGGAAAACTCCCAATACAAGAGCACATTTAACAAGTGCTAGTGGCTGCTCATGCTTGCTATTTGTGTTCTGCTGCATATAGCGCTATTTAGCACAATTTCTTAATAAAAAAAAGCATCCTTGCATTCTTTACGGAGAAATAGCGCTAAATGCCAGGTGGAAGTTTGGGGAAATCCGACCGCAAATGCACATTTAGTGAGAGTGAGTGCTATATCCTAGTGCAAAAACATCCCCTCACTTCCAAAATGGACACAAAGTGACATTTTTGCGCTAAAATATAGCGCCGAATGCAGAATTACCCTTCTCACATAATTCTGCATAATCTTGCAGAGATTTTAGGTAATTAGGGAATTATTCAAGTTATGCTCATCCCATACTGAATTTTTATTATACAGTGGAGCGAACATCTACTGTTAATGGCAATCATAAATTAATCCAGGCAAGGCATGCTCAGCCTTCTTTCTGAGGTTGGCAAATTGGTTACTATTAAATATTGTAACAGTACAGTGCTTTGAGTGTCAGGAGTGGGATATGTTTCATCATTTTGTGTATGCTGAGAGGCCGTCAGAACTGCAAACCTGTTATCTGAATGGGTAAAGGAGCAGATCACTGATCTGTGAATGGGGATACATGGGGGTAATGTGTTTTACGTTTTCTTTAGGCACACAATAATTATGTAAACATGATAAAAGAAAGATTTTCGGATAACTGACGCGTGAAATCAAATTTTCTTCACAGAACATTCTTTCAGAATTCCTCTTTCTCTCCAAAAACGCGTCTGCAATATAAGTTTGCATAAAGGAATCAATTTTAAGATGAAAAAGACGATGAATGATCCAGTCCATTCTGTGATCGCATTTCTCTCCGGCTTAAAAAATCGCTGATGTCTTCCAGTTGTCCGGCCCTGAAGAAACAGCATCTGGCTCTTTGGCAGAAACAACAAGCTGGTTTGCCAAGCGCTGAGTGGTCTTCATCCTTCTGAAAGTTAGACAGAATTTGTTTGGTGTGCAGCATCTTTCATTCTGCTATGCTCCTTTCACTCACCTGTATTTTCAAAGATTGCACATGTTGTAACTATTACAGGAGTAAGTTTGGACTTATAAATCTTGAAGAAGCAAATGAGTAAAATGATTCAGTTTCACGAGATGCTTTTATAATTCATGGTAACCCAGTGAAGTTATCAAAGACGAGATGATATAAGGAAAATTCACATTGTACAGAAACACACGGGTCCAGCGTGCCTGCATTTACCCTCGAACCATAGATCACAGATGAAAGACGTACAGTGTGCACGCTATGCATCGCAAAATAATAGATTTAGGGCCAGATTTAGGAAAAGTGGCACTACACGTAGCACCACTTTTCTTGCAGCCCCTTGCGCCCCCCTACTGCCACCATGTGTGTGGCATATTTAAAATACAGTGCACCATGGAGCAGGGTAGGGGGCAATAGTGTCAGAATTTCTGACGCTATTAATGTACTGTTCAGGTTTAACCCTGAACAGTACATAGGGGCCCATTGAAAACGATGGCATGAGCCCTTTTAACGCCTGCTCAGAATGCCAGAAAAATGATGCGAAGAAATCTGGTAGATTTCTTTGTGCCGTTTTAGCGCCCCCCAATGGTGGAACGACCCCCTTGGATACATTATGCTTGGCGCAGGCGTAATGTGGTGCAAGGGGTGACAAAGTGGCGCAATTCATGCATTGCGCCACTTTGTAAATTTAGCGTGGCATTTTTGGCCATCTAACACCACATTAGCATTAAAAAAATGACGCTAATGTGTCGTTAGATGATGCTGGGCCCTCTTAAATCTGGTCTTTATATTTTGGGTCAGACTTGCTAAAAGTTAGCACAGTGTGGTGCTGCGGCAAAATTTGCAGTGCCATGCTGTCTCACTTTAGAAATGCAGGGATGCGCCATATTTACTAAAATATGGCACTGTAGGAGGCTGGCCTGGCTTGTAGTGGGTACCAGAGGAACTTACACCTTGTGCCAGGTCCAGTTATCCCTTATTAGTGTGGAAGAGGTGTTTCTAGCAGCTTAGGCTGATAGAAGGTAGCTATGGCAAAGCAGCTTAGGCTAAACTAGGAGATATGTAAAGCTCCTACTATACCACTGGTGTCATATGCACAATATCATAAGAAAACACAATACACAGAATTACTAAAAATAAAGGTACTTTATTTTTATGACAATATGCCAAAAGTATATCAGTGAGTACCCTCAGTATGAGGATAAGATATATACACAAGATATATGTACACAAACCAAAATTAGGTAAGTAATAGCAAGAAAAGTAATGCAAACAGTGTAGAATTACAGTAGATTGCAATAGGAGCACATAGGTATAGGGGGAACACAAACCATATACTCCAAAAGTGGAATGCGAACCACGAATGGACCCCAAACCTATGTGAGCTTGTAGGGGGTCGCTGGGACTGTAAGAAAACAGTGAGGGTTAGAAAAATAGCCCACTCCAAGACCCTAAAAGGTAGGTGTAAAGTGCACCTACTACCCCCAGAGAGCACAGAAGTCGTGATAGGGGGATTCTGCAGGAAGAACAAACACCAGCAATGCAACAACAGTGGATTTCTGGACCTGAGTGCCTGTAAGACAAGGGGACCAAGTCCAATAGTCGCGACAGCGTCGAGAGTGGGCAGGAGCCCAGGAAATGCCAGCTGAGGGTGAAAGGAAGCTGCCACTGAATGGGAGAAGCTTGGAGTTCTGCAAGGAAGAAGAGAGCTAGGGACTTCTCCTTTGGAAGACAGATGTCCCACGTCGCGATGAAGCTTGAAGAGGTATTCCCACGCAGAAAGACCGCAAACAAGCCTTGCTAGCTGCAAGGGTCGCAGTAGAGGTTTTTGGGTGCTGCTGTGGCCCAGGAGGGACCAGGATGTCGCCACTTGGAGGAGGAGACAGAGAGGGTGCCCAGTAACTCAGGGAGCCCTCACAGAAGCAGGCAGCACACGCAAAAGTACCTGAACAGGCACTTGGAAGGAAAGTGAACCGGAGTCCAAACGAAGTCACAAAAGGGAGTCCCACGACGCCGGAGGACAACTCAGAAGGTTGTGCACTGCAGGATAGAGTGTTGGGGAACCAGGCTTGGCTGTGCATGAAGGAAATCCTGGAAGAGTGCACAGGAGCCGGAGCAACTGCAAATCACGCAGTACCCAGCAATGCAGTCTAGCGTGGGGAGGCAAGGACTTACCTCCACCAATCTTGGACTGAAGAGTCACTGGACTGTGGGAGTCACTTGGACAGAGTTGCTGAGTCCAGGGACCACACTCGTCAGGCTGAGAGGGGACTCAGAGGACCAGTGATGCAGTCTTTTGGTGCCTGCGTTAGCAGGGGGAAGATTCCGTCGACCCACGGGAGATTTCTTCGGAGCTCCTGGTGCAGGGAGTAAGCAGGCTACCCCCAGAGCATGCACCACCTGGAAACAGTCAAGAAAGCCGGCAGGATGAGGTGATACAAGGTTGCTAGTAGTCGTCTTGCTACTTTGTTGCGGTTTTGCAGGCGTCCTGAGCAGTCAGCGGTCGATCCTTTGGCAGAAGGTGAAGAGGGAGATGCAGAGGAACTCTGGTGAGCTCTTGCATTCGTTATGTGCAGAATTCCCCAAAGCAGAGACCCTAAATAGCCAGAAAAGGAGGTTTGGCTACCAAGGAAGGAGGATTGACTACCAAGAGTGGTAAGAGCCTTTCTGACGTCACCTGCTGGCACTGGCCACTCAGAGCAGTCCAGTGTGTCCCCAGCACCTCTAAATCCAAGATGGCAGAGGTCTGGGACACACTGGAGGAGCTCTGTGCACCTCCCCTGGGAGGTGCAGGTCAGGGGAGTGGTCACTCCCCTTTCCTTTGTCCAGTTTCGTGCCAGAGCAGGGCTGGGGGATCCCTGAACCGGTGTAGACTGGCTTATGCAGAGATGGGCACCATCTGTGCCCATCAAAGCATTTCCAGAGGCTGGGGGAGGCTACTCCTCCCCAGCCTTCACACCTATTTCCAAAGGGAGAGGGTGTAACACCCTCTCTCAGAGGAAATCCTTTTTTCTGCCTTCCTGGGCCAGGGCTGCCTGGACCCCAGGAGGGCAGAAACCTGTCTGAGGGGTTGGCAGCAGCTGCAGTGGAGACCCCGGAAAGGCAGTTTGGCAGTACCCGGGTACTGTGCTAGAGACCCGGGGGACCATGGAATTGTCCCCCCAATACCAGAATGGTATTGGGGTGACAATTCCATGATCTTAGACATGTTACATGGCCATGTTCGGAGTTACCATTGTGACGCTATACATAGGTAGTGACCTCTGTATAGTGCACGCGTGTAATGGTGTCCCCGCACTCACAAAGTCCAGGGAATTTGCCCTGAACGATGTGGGGGCACCTTGGCTAGTGCCAGGGTGCCCACACACTAAGTAACTTTGCTCCCAACCTTCACCAGGTGAAGGTTAGACATATAGGTGACTTATAAGTTACTTAAGTGCAGTGGTAAATGGCTGTGAAGGACGTTATTTCACGCAGGCTGCACTGGCAGGCCTGTGTAAGAACTGTCAGAGCTCCCTATGGGTGGCAAAAGAAATGCTGCAGCCCATAGGGATCTCCTGGAACCCCAATACCCTGGGTACCTTAGTACCATATACTAGGGAATTATATGGGTGTACCAGTATGCCAATGTGAATTGGTAAATTTAGTCACTAGCCTGTTAGTGACAAATTTGGAAAGCAGAGAGAGCATAACCACTGAGGTTCTGGTTAGCAGAGCCTCAGTGAGACAGTTAGGCATCACACAGGGAACACATACAGGGCACATACTCATGAGCACTGGGACCCTGCCTGGCAGGGTCCCCGTGACACATAGACTAAAACAACATATATACAGTGAAATATCGGGGTAAAATGCCAGGCAAGATGGTACTTTCCTACAGGCACACCCCTGTGTTTCCCTCTTCTATGAGTGCATAATGCAGCACCCATAGAAGTACCAAATCATCATTTTTGAATGTTTTTTTATGTGCAGGAAGGGATATCTTACTGCACATAAACAATCATTCATGGCCTTTTGCACTTTCTATGTGTGCTGCAGAATGCAGCACACATGGAAAAAGCACAAAGGAGAAGGAATTAAAGTATTCCTCCTTGTTGCGCCATGCTAACGCCGCCCCTTAGGTGGTGATAGTTTTTGGTACTGCTACAGATTTATGCCTTTATGTAAATCTGGGGCAGTGTCAAAAGCAATGGGTGTTGTGGTAGAACGCCCACAGCAACATCCAATGCACGCCGCTATGACACAGAAAACTGCATACGAGGGGCCCATATTTACAAGGCGGCATTAAGCCTCAAAAAGTGGCTTAGCGCCACCTTGTAAATGTGGCACATTGCACAGTGCCACCGGAGTATCCCAAAAAGTGATGTTTCAGTGGCGAAAGGGCCTTGTAAATCTGGCCCTTTGCTTCATAATATGTCACAAACATTACAATGTATACATGCTCTCAGAAACAGAACCAGCTCATCACCCATTAACAAGTGTATATAGGACGGTTAGGTTTAATATTTATATCACATTGACTCACAGAGAAGTAAAACGCATAGCTTAACTTGCAGAGACAGGGAACAAAAAATAGCACCCTTGAAGGCACAATAAAATATAAACAGTCATCTATACTTTTAGAAAAGGGGTCTTTGGTTGGCAGTCAGGTTACCCCTGTCTAAGCAAGGACCCTCTCTCTAGTCAGGGTAAGTCACACGCAATCCAAATAATCCTGTGCCCACCCTCTGGTAGCTTGGCACTGAGCAGTCAAGCTTAACTTAGAAGGCAATGTGTGAAGTATTTATACAATAATTCATGCAAGAACAAAGTATAAACACCACAACAACACACCACACACGTTCAGAAAAATAAAGAATATTTATCTGAGTAGATTAAGATCAAAATTATCAGGATTTGATCATTACAAGTTGAAATATCACTTTTGTAATGATAAATAGAGTCTTTAGCTCTATAAAAATAACAATGGACTCTTACGAGCGCAAAATACCTGGTTTGCGTCTAATTTATATGCACGGGACCACAGAGGAGGAGATGCGTGGAAAACGGGGACGTGTGCGTCGGTTTCTCTGGGCGCACACAGATGATGCGTTGATGCTTTTCCATACAGCAAGGGCTTTGCGTCAATTTCCGGTGCACAGGCTTGGATCCTCTTTGGGTTGTGAGGTATTTGAGTGCCCCGGGGATGGTGCAGAGAAATTCTGGGCATGCAGGACGAAGTCACAGGAACTATGTCAATCCGGTGGGCGATGCGACGATCCAGTGGACTGTGTGCCGAAGTGCCGGTCGCAATGCCGGCACTGAGTTGATCTCCACTCGGGAGACAGGCTGCGTCATTCCGCTTCGGTGATGCGTGATTTTCTCACTGGCAGTCTGTGCGTCTATTTTCACCGCACAAGGAGCTCTTTGCAGAGATTAAGTCTTTTTGGTTCTGCGACTTCAGAAAATAGGAGGCAAGCTCAATCCAAGCCCTTGGAGAGCACTTCTCAGCAAAGCCAGCAAAGCAGCCAGGTGAGTCCTTTGGGCAGCCCGCAGCTTCTCTTAGCAGGTTACACGTTCTGGTTCAGAGTTTCATTCCTATGAGGCATCTTGTCAAGAAGTGTCTTAGTTGGTAGGGTCAGGGACCCAGTTTATATACTCAAATGTGCCTTTGAAGTGGGGGAGACTTCAAAGAGTGGCTTAGAAGTGCACAATGTCCCTTTTCAGTACAATTCCGTCTGTCAGGGTCCCAGTAGGGGGATTGGCAGTCCATTGTGTGAGGACAGGCCACTGTCCTTTGAAATGTAAGTGTCAGGCCCTCCACCCTTCCAGCCCAGGAAGACCCATCCAGTATGCAGATGTGTGCAGGTGTGACTGAGCATCCTGTGTTTGTGGTTGCCTGGGTGAAATGCACAAGGGAGCTGTCAACCAGTCCAGCCCAGACGTGGACTGTAAGGCACAGAAGGTTTTAAGTGCAGAGAAATGCTCAATTTCTAAAAGTGGCATTTCTAAAATAGTAATATAAAATCCAACTTCACCAGTCAGCAGGACTTTGTATTACCATTCTGGCCATACTAAATATGCCCTATTTACCCCTTTCTAATCAGAATCTACCACTTAAACAGTTTATGAGAGTAGCCTTAATGTTAGCCTATGAAGGGAGCAGGCCTCACAGCAGTGTAAAACGAATTCAGGAGTTTTACACTACCAGGACATATAGAACACATATGTCCATGTCCTGCCTTTTACTTACATACCACCCTGCCCTATGGGTTACCTAGGGCCTACCTTAGGGGTGACCTATATGTAGAAAAAGGGGAGTTTAAGGCTTGGCAAGTACTTTTAAATGCCAAGTCGATTTGGCAGCGAAACCGCACACACAGGTCTTGCAATAGCAGGCCTGAGACATGGTTAAGGGGCTACTTAAGTGGGTGGCACAATCAGTGCTGCAGGACCACTACTAGCATTTAATCTACAGGCCCTGCCACATGTAGTACAATTTACCAGGGACAAAGCCACAGTCTCTCAAGTCTCTACACTGGGTGGGTTGCCCACTGTTCAATCCTGGGGAGTGCAAAGCCACAGTCTCTCAAGTCTCTACAGTGGGTGGGTTGTCCAATGTTCCATCCTGGGGAGTGCAAAGCCACAGTCTCTCAAGTCTCTACAGTGGGTGGGTTGCCCACTGTTCCATCCTGGGGATTCAAAAGCCACAGTCTCTCAAGTGGATAACAGTCTCCACTGGTTCTGGAGGGGGCATGGTGCCCAGAGTGCTTCATCCTGCTAAGGACAGAGGTAGTGGATGGATCTCTCCACTGGTTCTGGAGGGGGCATGGTGCCCAGAGTGCTTCATCCTGCTAAGGACAGAGGTAGTGGATGGATCTCTCCACTGGTTCTGGAAGGGGCATGGTGCCCAGAGTGCTTCATTCTGCCCGTGACGGACTCAGTTGCGTCAGTGCCCTTGGCGCTCATGGGCCAGCGGTGCATGAGGTGGCGGTGCCCTGTTCAGCGGTGCATGAGACAGCGGTGCCCTGTTCAGCGGTGCTTGAGGCAGCTGTGCCCTGTTCAGCGGTGCTTGAGGCGGCGGTGCCCTGTTCAGCGTTTCTTGAGGCGGCGGTGCCCTGTTCAGCGGTGCCCTGTTCAGCGGTGCTTGAGACGTCGGTGTCCTGTTCAGCGGTGCATGAGACGGCGGTGCCCTGTTCAGCGGTTCTTGAGGCGGCGGTGCCCTGTTCAGCGGTTCTTGATGCGGCGGTGCCCTGTTCAGCGGTTCTTGAGACGGCGGTGCCCTGTTCAGCAGTGCTTGGAGCGGCGGTCTCCATTGCGGTGACTCAGCTGCTGGCGGTCCTTCATGGCCCAGCGGGGCTTTTGCTGGCGGTCCTTCATGGCCCAGTGGGGCTTTTGCTGGCGGTCCTTCATAGCCCAGCAGGGCTTTTGCTGGCGGTCCTTTATGGCCCAGCGGGGCATTTGCTGGCGGTCCTTCATGGCCCAGCGGGGCTGGTGCTGGCGTGGCCTCCTGGGCAGCTGGGCTTGTGCTGGCGGTGGCCTCCTGGGCAGCTGGGCTGGTGCTGGCGGTGGCCTCCTGGGCAGCTGGGCTGGTGCTGGCGGTGGCCTCCTGGGCAGCTGGGATGATGGTGGTCTTCTCCGCCGTGCTGCTTTTCCCTGACTTGCTGACTTTCTTGTGCCCCTTCCCCACCTTGGAAGGTGTCGCAGCTGACTCCATACTCCCACCTGTACCCCTGGGACCGGCTTTGGTGGCTGGAGTCTTCCCCCTCTCCCGCCGGGCACTGGCCAACTTCTGATGCTTCACAGGTGGGGGACTGCTGTGCTGTGGCTCCGTGCCACACTGGCTGCCCTGGTGGCCGGTGCACTCCAGATTCCGGTGACTACAGGCACCACTGGTCCCAGAGATGTTGTGGCTGAGGTGCTAGTTCGGGACCTATGAGACGGACAGGGTGGGGAAGGTGTGGGAAAGAGGTCAAGGTTGGACAGGAAAAGTTTTTGGGACACACGGGACGGGTAGCTGGAGGGGGTTTGGGAGTGGAGGAAGAGGTTGTGGTTGTACGAGGTGTTCGTTTGCTGACTTTGGGTGAAGGTGCATGCGCTGGAGGCTGTCGTGAGGTGGATGGCTGTTGGGTGGGTGTGTGTCTGCATTTGTGTATCTTGGGAGGGGGCGTCACAGACACACTGGGAGAGGACACAGGGGACGTGTGAATGGTAGTGGGGGTGGTGACTGCACGTGAGCGGGGTGTGGTGGTGGGTGTGCTGGTGATGGTAGTAGTGGCTGTAGAGGTAGTGCATGCAGGTGTGAGTGTAGACGAGACAGGGAGGGAGGAGGGAGATGAGGAGGAGGGGATCACAGTGGAGGCAGTGGATGTTGGTGTGTCTGCATGTGTGTGATTGCCTGTGGGATGTGTGGTGCTTATGTTTGCCTGAACTTCCCTTGTATGTTGACATGTGTGCATGCTGATCTGTAGGTGTGCTTGGGATAGGCTAAGGTACAGGGGATTGGGTCTGGTTGGAGGAAGTTGGAGGGGGGAGGCTAGACACAGGGACAATGGCTGCCATCAGTGCAGAGGCCAGAGTCGGAAAAGCTTGCTGAAGGGCCGCGTGACCAGAATGAATGCCCTCCAGGAATGCATTGGTTTGTTGCAACTGCCTTTCTATACGCTGGATGGCATTCAATATGGTAGACTGCCCAACAGTGAGGGACCTGAGGAGGTCAATGGCCTCCTCACTGAGGGCAGCAGGGGTGACTGGGGCAGGGCCTGAGGTGCCTGGGGTGAAGGTGATGCCCACCCTCCCGGGTGAGCGGGCATGGGGCGAAGGCTGAGGGGCTGCTGGGACGGCGGTGCTGGAAGGGGGGGTGGTGGCTGTACCTGTAGATGGAGGGGCACAGATGTTGCCACCACCACAAGGGAGCTCCCATCAGAGAACGAGTCCGTGTCACTGGTCTCAGCTCCTGTCCCCGCCATGGAGCTCCCCTCGCCCTCCGTCCCACTGGTGAAGTCCGATTCCGTAGTGTGGCCCTCCATGGCCATGTGGGATGCAGCCCCCTGGTGCTCCGGTGCCACTGCTCCTCCGCCTGATGATGCTAATGCACACAAGAACAGGGAGACCACAAAAAGGGGGGGGATGACAGAAGAAAGACATGTTGAGTGCATGCATTACCGCTACCGTTGGTGGACACGACAGACACAGAAGCACCCTGCACTACGCCGCGCTCTTGGGCTCCACTGTTCAATTCCTGGGAAATGGCCTACAAGGCTATGGATGACATCTGCACACATAGATGACACAGGGGCATGACTAGGTGTAGTTGTCACTCTACAGAGGTGGGGTGGGGTGCCACATGGCCTGCCTTACGGAGGGGCCTTGCCTACAGAACTCGCCCTGGCCTAGGGAAACCCACAGCCCACCTCCCCCACCCAGACACCTCCCCTGCACGCAAAGTCAGCAGAATGATAGTGTACTCATCCCCTTGTGGCTGCTGTGATGCCCTCAAGCGCCCATCCAACTCCGGGTAGGCCACCGCCAGGATCATCAACATCAGGGGGGTCATGCTGCGACGGGCACCCCTCCCACGTTGGGAGGCCATCCCCAGCTGAGCCTCCGCCGTCTTCTTGCTCCAGCAGCGAATGTCCTCCCATCTTTTCTGGCAGTGGGTGCTCCGCCTGTGGTAGACCCCTAGGGTCCGGACGTCCTTGGCGATGGCACGCCAAATATCTTTTTTCTGGTGGGCGTTGACCTACATGAAATGTACAGGGGAAAAAGAGAAGTTATTACCAACTGCACCGTTAAACTGATTGGCCCCCATCCCTACCCTTGCCATGTGGCACATGCATTCACCGTCTTTTATGCATGCAGCACTCTCCCCCCTTCCTTCTTACATCCAGCCTTCTCCACACAGGCATAGCCCATACAACATGCTCCCTGTGTACTTACCTGTTTGTCTGGAGGACCGTAGAGTAGCGTGTACTGGGGGAGGACCCCATCCACGAGTTTCTCCAACTCCTCCGATGTGAAGGCAGGGGCCCTTTCCCCAGTCGCACGAGCCATTGTCTCTTCCAGACCGAGGTCACAGCAGCACTTGCAGTGTAGGTCCTCTCCTGTCAAAGATCAGGTATTGAGTGATTGAACAGATAGAAAATGGCGGTCACGTCCGCGGCGGTGCGTACCGTCACCGCCGGCGTACATCGTCATTGGCTTCTGGGACCCTTAGGGTCCAATGTCAGCCAAAGCAGCATTGCACCGCAGTCTTCGACCACCTACAGTGACGGTGTACAACGCCAGTGCAGTTACCTCACATCCCATTGTCCCACTTTAGAGGTCAGGCAGCTGCCATTTCAGGGGCCCACATGGCTTCATTTTCAACTGCGTCACATACACCTAGGCCTAGACTCAACACACATACAGGCCAACTTTTGTGTATGAATGGTGTTCTGTGTAAACTGTGGGTACGTACCTCTGAGTTGTTTGACTCTGTGCTCGCTGTTGTCCTTCATAGGCACCGTCCGCTGGGACAAGCACCTGTAAGCTCCGCCCGCTGAGCCACGCCCCGTCCACCCTCGAAGTAGGTAAAGGAATTCCCGCCTTTTACCAGAATGATGGACAGCTTTCCAAAACGACCCCAATGCGTTTACCGCCGATTCCGGTGGTGCGTTGTTGATGCTCAGAAGCGCAAGGACATCTCCACAAAGACGCACTAGTAACAATCACATTGCCAAAGGCACACAAGGTTGCTGGAGACGTTTACCCCGTGGCCCATCACGTACCCTTAGTGTACAATATAAACGGGGCGTATAAAACATGCTAGGTAACGCTTACTGACATACTCGTAGAAAATACTCCGGTTGGGTAGGCCACGATGCTCATTTTACAGAAACTAAACCAATAACAATAAAATACACACACACTCTTTTAAACCTGTCTGACTAAGTATTTTTTACCCATGATTCTAATTATGTATTGTATGTGCATATGTGTGTGTATTCATGTGTGTGTGTGTATAAATATATATATATATGTGTATGTATGTGTATATGTTGTTTCTGTGCCTGGCATGTTTGTGGATCATTGCATGGCTCCTGGTTTTTTTGGGTTGTTATACTAGACATCTATGAATTTCTGCTCTCTTTTTATCACACTTATCTACTCATCACTCTTATGTCATGTCTCTATCAAACTATCCTCCATTCTCACTCGGACTCACCCCAAATCCCTTCGACCACTTTCATCTCCTAAATATCTCTGCCTAAGCTCTTCCCTCCACCTCCACATCTAACTCACCAAACCTCACTCTACCTCTGTGACCTCCCACACAACCCTACTAAATTTTCCTGCATTCATCTCACCCTGCTACTATGCTCTCCCTAACCCTTCCACATCCTCTTTCCCCTCCGCTCCCCTTTTATTCATCTCAAGCCTTTGGATTGAGTAAATGAAGGATAAACTCCCAATTAACACTTCTGGATTTCTTTCCTCCTCCACCCCTCCATTACTCCAGTCAATCTAACTAACAAACTCTCATATCCGCAACTCAAATTAACTCATAATAATACTAAAACTGTACTCCTTATTAAATTATACTAATCCATCACTAATTCTTGTTGGGTACCGGAGTAGCGTGCTACTCATCG
Source organism: Pleurodeles waltl (assembly GCF_031143425.1). Classification (NCBI taxonomy): domain Eukaryota; kingdom Metazoa; phylum Chordata; class Amphibia; order Caudata; family Salamandridae; genus Pleurodeles; species Pleurodeles waltl. The sequence goes on along the minus strand of NC_090440.1, from coordinate 127,573,051 downwards.
AAAAGCGCTTCGATGCCTCGTCAGGGGTAGTAAGCGCTATATAAATACGATTACAATTACAATTACAATTACATGTGAGGAGATGGCGGCATCATCCGGTGTACCGACCGTTGGTGGACCTGTCGACAATGGAGGAGCGACATGTGATTATCACATACAGGCTTGACCGTGCCACAATCCAGGAACTGTGTACCCAGTTGGAGCCAGACCTGATGTCAGCAATCCGCCATCCCACAGGAATCCCCCCTCAAGTGCAGGTGCTGTAAGTGCTCCATTTCCTTGCAAGTTGGTCATTTCAAACAACAGTGGCCATAGCATCAGGGATGTCCCAGCCTATGTTTTCCAACGTATTGTCCAGAGTGTTGTCTGCCCTTCTGAAACACATGCGGAGCTACATCGTTTTCCCTCAGGTGGAGGATTTGCCTACAGTGAAAGGTGATTTCTATGCCCTGGGACACATCCCCAACATCATAGGTGCCATTGATGGGACCCATGTGGCTTTGGTCCCCCCCCACAGGAGTGAACAGGTGTAGAGAAACCGGAAGAGTTATCATTCGATGAATGTACAGATGGTATGTTTGGCAGACCAGTACATCTCCCATGTGAATGCCATGTTCCCTGGCTCAGTGCATGATGCCTACATCCTGCGGAATAGCAGCATCCCTTATCAGATGGGTCAACTCCAGAGGCACCGTGTGTGGCTATTAGGTGAGTACCTGGAAGCAAGACAGTGGGAATGGTTTTCTGGGTCTGGGCATATCCCTCCAGGTTAGTGCGTGTCTAACAGTTGTCCCTCACCATTTGCAGGTGACTCTGGTTACCCCAACCTGTCATGACTACTGATCCCAGTGAGGAATCCCAGGACAAGGGCAGAGGAACTCTACAATGAGGCCCATGGGCGAACTAGGAGGGGAACGAGCCGACCTTCGGCCTCCTGAAGGCCAGGTTTCGGTGCCTCCATATGACAGGTGGATCCCTATTCTACTCACCAAAGAAGGTGTGCCAGATCATCGTGGCCTGCTGTATGCTTCACAACTTGGCTTTGCGACGACAGGTGCCTTTTCTGCAGCAGGATAGTCCAGATGGCGGTGTTGTGGCAGCTGTGGAGCCTGTGGACAGTGAAGACGAGGAAGCAGAGGAAGAAGACATGGACAACAGGGACTCAGTGATCCAGCAATATTTCCAGTGAGACACAGGTAAGAATACAAACCTGCCTACTACATGCACTTAAACAGTACTACCTCTCTACTGTCTGTCATTTTCACCCAGTGTATGGTCACTGAGTTGTCACTTTCCCTTACGATTTCACAGATGTGGGTCCCACTGTGTGACATCTGCTTTGATTCCTCATGGACTACAGCTGTATGACATAGGTATGCTGACATTACCAATGAAAAAGCTTTTTGCCACAGTTATTGCTAATACAGTATTCCGAAATCACAGACAGACTCCAGATTGTTTTTTGCTTTAAGGGTGTTTATTTAAGTGCTCAATATTGGAGGGGGTTGTAAAATGGTGAGGGGTGATGGCGGAGAAATGTCCATGGCAGAGCCCAGTCTATTAGTCTCACAGGTGCATTGTCCATATGGGCATAGGAAGTGGAGCTGGGGCAGTTTAAGTATGGACAGGGTGGCAAAGTGGGACAGTAGGATGGCAATCAGGGTGGTCTCATTTCTTGGCGGGGGTCTTGGCATCGTTCTCTGTCTTTGTCCTGGATCTCAGAGACCGTTTGCGAGGTGGTTCTCCCTCTGCAGGGGGTGGGATGCTGGTGTGTTGGTCCTGTGGCGGTGCCTCCTGTCCACTAGCGCCAGCGGAGGTGGTGGGCAGTTCATCGTCTAGGCTAGTGTCAGGGGGCCCTTGTAGTGCCACAGTGTCCCTCCTGGTGTTGAGTACTTCCTTCAGCACCCCTACGATGGTGCCCAGGGTGGAATTGATGGTTCTGAGTTCCTCCCTGAAGCCCATATACTGTTCCTCCTGCAGGCGCTGGGTCTCCTGAAACTTGGCCAGTACCGTTGCCATCGTCTCCTGGGAGTGGTGGTAGGCTCCCATGATGGAGGAGAGGGTCTCGTGGAGAGTGAGTTCCCTGGGCCTGCCCGCCCCCTGTCGCACAGCAGCCCTCCCAGTTCCCCTGTGTTCCTGGGCCTCCGTCCCCTGGACCATGTGCCCACTACCACTGCCCCCAGGTCCCTGTTGTTGTTGGGGTGGTGGGTTAGCCTGGGTTCCCTGTAGTGGTAGACACACAGCTGATTGACGTGTCCTGGGGACGGAGGTATGGGCCCGCTGGGTGGGTGCTGTGCTGGTGTTTCCAGAGGGGGGAAGCTCTGTGGTGGCCTGTGACTGGGTGTGGGGAACCAACTGTCCCGAGGTCCCCGATGGGCCGGGCTGGTCATCTAGATCCAGTTGGACAGAGGTGCTGTCATCACTGTGGGCCTCTTCTGTTGGTGGTGTGGACATGTGTGGACCCTCCTGTTCGGTGACGTTGGGTAGGGGTACTGCAGGGGTATAAGAGGATGGTTATTACATCTTTGTGTGTCATGGTGTGCAATGGGTGGGTGACCGTATACCCCAGTGCTTGTATTCCTGTGTGGGACCTTGTGTGATGATGGTTTAGGGGGGTGTATGGGTATGTGCAGTGGGCATGCTTTGGTGATGGGTGTCCATGCTTTGTTGTTGCATGCAGGGCTTGGTGTTAGGATGTGTGGTTTGTGATGTTGGGACATTTGTGAGGTGAGGAGTTAGAGTGATGGGGGTGAGGGTGAGGGTGGGGGTATGTGCTGGCATGCAGGTAGGGTGGGGGATGTAATAGTTAAGATTTGACTTACCAGAGTCCATTCCTCCACCTACTCCTGCGAGGCCCTCAGGATGCAGAATCGCCAAGACCTGCTCCTCCCATGTTGTTAGTTGTGGGGGAGGAGGTGGGGTCCGCCGCCAGTCCGCTGAACCGCCAGGTGGTGTCTTGAGACCACCGAACGCACCTTCACCTGTAGGTCGTTCCACCTCTTCCTGATGTCATCCCGATCTCTTGGGTGCTGTCCCACTGCGTTTACCCTTTCCACTATTCTTCGCCATAGCTCCATCTTCCTTGCAATTGAGGTGTGCTGCACCTGTGCTCCGAATAGCTGTGGCTCTACCCAGACGATTTCCTCCACCATGACCCTGAGCTCCTCCTCCGAGAACCTGGGGTGTCTTTGCCGTGCCATGGGATGGTGTAAGTGATATGTGGGGTGGTGTGTGGGGTGATAAGTGTGCTGATATGTAGTGGTGTGTAGTGTGCGGTGCGTGGAAGTTATGTGGGTGATGGTGTTGTGTGCCTGTTGATGCTAGTGTTGTTGATGGTGGTGTCTCTCTCTGGCCTTCGTTCGTGATTTGTTGTCGTAAGGGTTTGTGGGTGATGTGGGTGTGTGTTTTATATTGTATTGGGTGTGTGGGAGTGGTGTGTGTATGTGTATCAGGTGTGTGTATTTTGAATTGTCCAATGTGGCTGTGTTTTGTAAATGTGTGTGTATTTTGAGCGCGGCGGTGTGTACCGCCAATGGAATTGTTGATGGTGGTGTCTCTTTATGGCCTTCGTTCTTGATTTGTTGTCGTAAGGGTTTGTGGGTGATGTGGGTGTGTGTTTTATATTGTATTGGGTGTGTGGGAGTGGTGTGTGTATGTGTATCAGGGTTGTGTATTTTGAATTGTCCAATGTGACTGTGTTTTGTAAATGTGTGTGTATTTTGAGCGCGGCGGTGTGTACCGACAATGGAATACCGCGGTTGATAGACCGCCACGTGGATTCGTGGGTCGTGATAGTGTGGGCGTATTTCTGTTGGCGTGATGGTGGAGGTTTTGTTTTCGCCAGTTTATTACTTACCTTTGGTGTGGCAGACTTTTGTGGGTGTCTGAATTTTGGCGGATTCCGAGTTGTGGGTCATAATAGCTGTGGCGGATTTCCGCGGCGGTGTGTTGGCGGTACGCGGCTTTTACCGCCAATGTTGTAATGAGGGCTCAACTGCACAAAGACTCTCACATACACTATGAGATTACACACCTGCAGGCACTTATAATTCGTACCATTTGAGTTTTCAACTGCCTTTGTTACCGTCAGTCATAAGATCTTACTGGAAGCTCTTTGTTGACGCATAGGCATCGCATAAGTATCACTGAAACTATCTTAAATTAATTCACCTCATACATGTGTTGCTGAAAACATTTTGTAGAAACAGAATCCTCCACTTCTCCACTGTTCTTGTTCCCTTTTCTTGACATAAATACACAAAAAAGTTTGTTTTGTGATATACAAGGCGTTAACCAGAACCAGAACAAACGTTCATTTGCAATCTTACATGCATAAGGAGTTAAACATCTATGGGTGTATTAATTTGCTGCAAGTGCAGAAAACTGTAAACAAAAGGTACTGCTCACGTGAAAATGTGGATGTTTTCCAGCAGAGGAACACAACAATGAGTTGTAGGACAGATAAAGGCAAAATGATGGAAGAGCACAGGGACGGCCATGCGTACCACCTACACAACCACAAACACATAAGTGAGATTATATTCACAAAGGCTAAATAGTCAAGAAGTACTATTGAGAAGTCAGGCTCCAATATATTCTAACCAAGCTTTGAAGTAAGTCACACACCATCCCAGGCTAAGCTACTCATTGAAACAGCAATGGAGGAGCACATAAACCAATGGAGGCAAGAAATAATACTACACAGATAAAGAGAAAAAGTTAATTAGTATAATGTAACAACAGTTCACACACTCTCAACTGGCAACATTGCTACTCCATACGCACCCAAGGAATGTTCATCAACAAATTTGTCAGCAGGAGAGAGAGCATAGGCAGACAGAGGGTCACTATCTTTGCTCTGTCAGAGGAAGATATGATGGGAGCTGGAGTGCACATCAGGAACTTCATCCACTGCCCGCTCCCTTGCTACTCATGTTCATTTCAGGGTCCTTGCTGCACCATAGATCTGAGATACTTGATCATTGCAGCAGTCCGGTGGGGTTATGGCTATTACCTGAACCATCAGTATTGTGCAGCAGTGTATCACTATGCCATAGTCACTGCAGAGTAGGCAACCAATGACATATCACTTGTATACCATAGCCCTTGTTACCTATGTGGTAAAAGTAATTGATTGCAATTATGTGGGACTCCAACAAACCCGGTAAACACACACAGCAGGACTGCATTTCCTCTTGGAGCATGACATTATGGTGACGGGCACACCTCAATAACACAGCTCCCTACATGACCCCTAATAGAATGTGATAACTAACAAGAGCTTCGTCCTTTCAGAGGTGTATTAATACATAATTGGTTATGCTGACTTCCAAATTCTCAAAATAAATTAACACAAATTTTACAAACATTATAAAATCAGCTAGCCAGAGCCTAAGTTAACTTTATTAACCTCGGAACATGGAGGCCCTCTACTTGAAATGCCTTCAGTGACTTTCACCAAATCAAAGGATCAAGAAGTATAGCTTATCACGCACAAGGTACCACATGGGGAAAGCCATATGACCAGACAAAAACTTTAGAGCCTTCAATTCTAAGTTATTGAATGATAGATACCCCCAACAAAGTAAACAATAAATAAAAGGCGGCAGGGGGAGGTTTAATCATTGTGGAGCATATTTGTTGGTAAGTAGATAAATCTCATATCCACTTAATGTGTAGTCGGTTCATGGAAGAGCCCTTTTGAAAATTATTTGTGTGATTGTGGCAGGAGTAGAGTGTTATTACCATTCAGTCATTGACCTCTCAGCAGAAATCGTCAGTGTTGAGTAAATGAAGACTTTAGTCTCATGTTCAATTAAATATCTGCAGTGATTGGAATGATGACCTACGGGTAGACACCATATAGCACTTTTGAAGCTCATCCATTTAGTGATTTAATTTGTAAAATGAAGGACATGTACTGATGGGATTTAATCTGTACATGTCGGTTTTGCCTTTTAATGCATGGTTTGTCATTGAAAAACAGGCGTCTTTGTGGAGAGGTTGATTAAATATTTCTTGTTTGAAGCAGAATAAAATATCAATAATATATTATGCTCTTCTACCATACACAGCAATCTAACTACAATCTTCAGGATTTAGAAATACAAAGTAAGCCTTATTATGGATTACAGCATGTGCATACTTTGAAAATAAAGGTGAGCGAAAGGAACAATGAATGATGAAAGGAGCTACACAAATACCAACAACACATTCTGTTTAGTATTCTGAGGAGTGACGACCACTGTAAACTAATGCATGTCCATATCGTCACCGTCCCAACCACTAACAAACTAATTTAAGCCTTTTCCCCTAACACCCTAACACCCTAACACCACATACCTCCACGTCATTCAAGGTTTTTTTTCTGTGTTTGTGGGTGTGTGTGTGCGTGTGTGTGTATGTGTGTGTGCATGCACAGGTGGGTGTGGGTGCATTTTATTTATGAGTGTTAGAAATTGGGTTTCTAGTTGATCAAGGTATGCACCCTAATCAGGCAGGAACCACAATCCTGGTCATGGTAAGTCACAAACACACCCTAAATTAGCCTGTGCTCACCCTCTTGGCACAGAGCAGTCAGGCTTACTTTAAAAGGAAATGTGTACAGTGTTTGTGCAACACTTCAAACAGAAAAACAGCAAAAACATCACACAAAATGATACACTCTTTGGGGAGAAAAATAGAAATTATTTTAATAAATAAAACAATACCAAAATAACAAAAATCTAGAACTTAGGATATTAATTTCTAAGGAATAAACTGTACAGTACTGCTTAGAAACAAGAAGCGCCAACCTGGGACATCTGGTTGCGCTGGACTGGGCCAAAGTCAAAACTTCAGGCTGACCACGATGTAGCACAGGCCGGGTACTGGGACCCAGTGAGGCCCGCTGAACTAAAGTACCTTAATCCTGGTTGTGTCAACGCCAAAGATGTGGGGAGCAGGCTGAAATGACATGTCCGTATCGATCCCTGTAATGGCATTGATGCATCGATCCTTCCCATGCTGTAGCGGTGAAGCGTCCATTTTCTCTGTGCAACAGCACCGACATGTTGGCCCTGAAATGGGGCAGTTGCAAAAGCGTTGCAGCGAGTTTGATCCACGCTGGAGAGGCGATGCGTGAACTCCCATGCATGCAAGGAAGGCAATGTACCGGTTCCAATCCATGCAGCAGGGGTGATGCGCCAGTTCCAATCTGTACAGCAAAAGCAGTGCTGCAGAAAACATCTTAAGCCCACTTCCAAGGGGATAGAACTGGGGTGGCCCTACTTGTCAGGGTAGATTCACAGATGGCAGAGTCATAGCCAGATGTAGGGGAGTTAGAAGTCTTTTATGTCACTGACACTTCAGCCAGGAGACCAGTCAGCTAGCCTTTGGAGTCACTCTGGGTTCTGGGTTGGAGAGATGCAGGTCCAATCCTTCTCACTCCCAGACAAGAGGGCAGCAGGTAGGTCAGCACAGCGAAGCAGGTGTCCAGTAGAGTATCAGTCTAGCAGAGTGGTAGTCCTTGTAGCAGCACAGCAGTTCTTCTTCCTGGCAGAGTATTTACAGGTCAAGAAGTACACTGCATTGGTAGTTGCAGAGGTCCAGCACGTATACACTGTTTCACATTTGAAGTGTGGGCGATTTTTAAAACAGGTGTTTGAAGTGCACTGAGGTCCTGCCCTGGCTCCAGACTCGGTACAGGAGGTGTGCAGCCTTTTGTTTGGGGACAGGACACAGACTATTCAGGTGGTAGGATGAGGCTGTGCCCAGCTCCTCCCGCCCATCATACCCAGGATGGCCCATCAGGATGTGGATGGCCCCTCAGGTCACACCTAAGCTCCTATTGTGTGTGACTGTCTAGGAGGAATACACAAAGCCCAGCTGTCACCCCACCCAAGACATGTGACCAGAGACAGGCAACAGGCACCAAATGCCTTTCTAAAAGTGCCATTTTCACAATTACAGACATTCACTTCAAGTTGTGATTTAAAATTGTGATTCCAGAGATACCAAATTCAAAAAATGAATCACTTCTAGATTGTGAATTACACTTATAGAATGTAATAAGGTAATTCCAATGTTATCCTAGTTGAGAGATAAGCCTTGCTGTAGTGAAAAATTACTTTGGGAGTTTTTCACTACCAGGACATGTAAAACTGAAAAGTCCTACCTTTTTAAATACATTGCGCCCTGCCCTCTGGGTTGTCCAGGGCCTACCCAAGAGGTGACATATGTTGAAAAAGGAATGGTTTGGGTCCGGCAGCAGGGTTATTTTGCCAGGTCAACATGACAGTGGATGGCACAATCAGTGTTGCAGGCCAACAAGCAGCATTTAATATACAGGCCCTGGGCACATATGAAGTGCACTGTACTAGGAACGTATGAGTAAGATAAGTATGAAAATTGGGGATGGGCCATTATTACCATGTTTAGGGGTGAGAGCAGAAGCACCTCAGCACTAGTTAGCAGTGGTAAAGTGCACAGAGTCCTAAACCCAGCAAAATACTAGGTCAGAAAAACAGGGGTGGTCGGCAAGAATTTGGGTGAAGACCACCCTAAGGCTGTCAGGTCTAACAACGAGATTTGCTATTTTTACGAGGTATGCATGAATGCTTTTTATCCTCCCTTGTGACTGTATCATGATTGAGTTTGCATCACTTTTGGTGTTGCTTTAAAGGCTGTTATGTTCCTGTATTGGAGTCTATGCATTTTGTTTTGCATTTGTAGTTGGTAATACAATGTAGTATCTTACACATGCATGGTGGAAGATATGCATGAATTCTGTTTGGCTATTCTTTCTGAGAGGTGTTTTGCAATGTGTTGTTCGACCATAATACCACCATTTTGTGTTTTGGTTTTTTTTTGGGATCTTGTTTTTTTCAAGTCAGAATTGGTCAGCACATCTACAACTGATGAGTGCTCTAATGAACAGTCCTACCATTGCATTGTTTTGTGTTATAATGCTATTTTCTCTGTTGTTTCTATGCATTGTGCATTTGTCAGGACTCGACCGGATGTTTGTACATTGACCTTAATGATGTACATGCATTTTCTATGTTTGAAGTATGAATTCCACTAGTTTGTTGATCTGACATAGCTCAGCTTTGTCTCTAAGAATTCATTTTATCATGTACAAACATACTACAAGAAGTAGAGCGAGATAAAAGTGGGATTAGTGTCAGACTCCTGCCACCAATGACTTTCATGTCTTTCCGTGCAAACTGTACCTTTTTTTCACAAGATATTTCTTTGCAGATTCAGCTGTGGTATGTTGCTTATCTATTGGCAGGGTGTCTCACTTTTGGAGCCACCTTGCCTCACTACCCATATGAAAACCTGCAGAGAACTGGTGCCTCTATGAAAGCGTAACTTTCAGGAGAAAACATCCACAGGCTAAAAGACTCACAGATGACAAGTTGAGGGGCTTTGAGGGGCTTGAAGTGATGAGCACAATAACAGTGCACTGAAAAGGCTAACAAGTTAAATAGGACCTGGAGTTTCAGAGAGCAGATATTCAGAGGACTACAGACAAATGAAAACAAGCATTTGCGATGCAATGGGTTTCACATTTGCTCGAGTTAGAGCTTTTAGCATTGTAAACTCTTAACCAGACTTTTCTTGCCACATAAACTGAAAATGAAAAGTAATACAGTTCACATAAGTGAGCCGACGGCCACCATGAGCGTGAAGGAAACACACAAAAGGAACCAGAAGTTCGCTCTCAGTCAAATGTATCGGCAAAAGTGCAATTATCCATGTAACCAGCAAAAGTGCAATTATGCATGTAACAAGGTCCATGTCATGCAAAGCACTCGACTACTGCCCAGCGAGATCACACTGCGTAGAAAACAAAAAGAAAAAGTAGCTCAGAACCCATGCGGAAAAACATGGAGCCTTGTATGTTTTCAGTAGTTTACTGGTGCTCTCGAGAAGGGCTAAACATCGGAAAAGGCATGATGTATGCATGCCTTTCACAAATGAAATCAAGCAAATTTTAAAAAGCAAACCCACGAACCAACCAGACTGATGGGCATGACATGGGCATGATTAAAAGCCCTCAGAGAGATTACAACAGGGGCCAGAGTGCTTGCATGCTCGACCCTAAACAGTGGGCCTAAAAAATTTAGGTCCATGGCATATAGGTGGGAAGCGATGGGGGTGGTTAGACTCCCAACGACAGTGCAGTTTAAGTTTCAGCAGGAGCCAGGTGACAGCCTGAAAAGCTCAGAAAACTTGCTCCCTCCATGACTGGTTGTCTAGGGCAGCGACAAGGGTGTGAGGAGGCAGATTTTAAGCTGTAGAGAATGCAGGCATGTCCTTTTCCACTCTTTGTCTGGCTTCTCTGCTCATGCCCCATCTCATCCCAGCAGACCTCTACAAGAAAGAGTTCTATTTTCCAACACTCCTGTCCCCAAGTGAAGCACAATTGGCGTCAGTTACACAAATGCCAGGCAACTCTGAATCCAGTTATATATTTACCTCAAGCAGAGGCAGTTCCACTGTGTTGACCAGTGAGGTGTGGATGGCATTGGGGAGGGCCCTACAGCAACTGTCCCTAGCTAGCTGTCGCAGGTATGTTGTGGAAGTGTGAGGTGAGGGAGGGTGCTTGTGGCAGGGGACCAAGGTATTGCCCATGATAACTCTCATAAAATGTCCACCAGCAGTGGTGTTGTGTAGTGCCTGTCTGACAGAAGCCATTCCATGCTTATCATCATCAGCCCCTGAAAGTTTGGACAAGGACTTCACCCATGAAAGAAGGCAAAGAGCTACCAACAGGATGTCAAAATGCAGGCGAGTTAAAGACACACTCTGTGAGTCAGCAATTCAACATTGATGAGCGATTGCATCACTGACAGTACATTTAAGCTGATGTTTGACATGAGGTCTTTGTTTGTAAATTCAGTGAAAGGCACAAAGGTCTCTGCTCATTGAAGTGGATCTGTGGTGGCTCGCAACTTCTCCTGTCTAAAAAGTTTAGAGGATCAGTGGTAGTACCTGAAGAAGGTCATACTGATCCAGAGCTTGACAAGCCAGGTGATCAGCCTGGAATTAAGATCATTCACAGTAGCCTAGAAACATATCAATTGTCCAAGCTTGAACCAGAGAAAAAATCTCAGTGCTCTGAGACTGTGCCTTCATCCCTCCTGAAAGCCTGGATTTGTCAGGAGCACAGCTACACTCTCAGACCTAAACCCACTCCATTTCAGAAATAGCAAGACTGTTGTTTAGACAATAGAAGACGTCATGGTCATACAGGACTATTGCTTGGTTGTGTTAGTTGTGTTTGCTTCTCTGTATTTTGGAAGTAATGCTATGTCCAAAGGGATTACCTTAGCAGGGAGCGGGAAGTGGGAGTAGCTGATGGAGATCATCCCTTTGACAATATCATACAATGAGGATAGTAATATTGTGAAGAGGCAAAATGGTCACATGGAGAAGGAAACTCAGAGCAGAAGGCAGTCACAGAAGCGACAGTTTTAGGCAGCTGCATGCACTGAAATCCAGACTGCAGAATGTGATTCAGATTTGCCAGATCCTGCTGCTCCCAATTCTGCGACCAGCAGTCTAAGATGGGACTACTCCTTTGTCAGAGTAGTCACCAACGTAATAGTAAAACATCTGCAAAATGCCCTGTGATAGTCCCAAAAGGATATGGGCAACTCAGTGGACCAATTGCAGAAACGAATCACTCAAATAAGTCATTGGCAGAAGAGGACGGATCTAAAGCCCCTTACCGTGTGTATATGGTCTGTATTATGTGTTAGGCTGTGTGTGTAGCAGTAACATAAACGTTTCTTAGACAGCTCACACTGTCTAGCAAGAGCTAAAAAGGCATTGCATACAGAAAGTAAATGAAACTTCCTAGGACAGACAATAAGTAAGTGAAACTTGAAGTATTATGTGGGTTCTTTGGATTGCACAATAAATCAGTATACAGATAAGAGAAATCCAAGTTATTTACAACTGCATATGAAAGAAACTACACCAGTCATTTACCACTTTTGGAGCAGTTCCACAGTTTACAGGGTAAGGTCAAACCTGATCAATGTGTAACAGTGCACCACAAAAATGGAGTTCTTAAATGACCACTGAGGCAAGGGCAAACAGTGAGTATCCAGTGTGATCCGTGCCTCTGTCAACTAGGAGATTAAGCTCAAGAGTTAGTGCCTAAGGGTGACACTTTGCCAGTACACAACCTGGAGCATAAGTGCATGAAATTATTGAAACGTAACTGTTTTCATCGCTGACAAGTCCTTGAGGCAACAATGACTAGAATTCGTCCAGAATCTCATGTTATCTATTGCTACTTCCTTGCAACAAGAACGGTCTCAGTTTAGCTTGAGACCGGCTGTGGACTTCACGATTTGAATGAGCTTGGGCCAGTTCTTCAGCTGGGCGATGTCATGGCAGGGTGAGACCTTCACCTGGCACAAAGGCGCACCTAAAAGAAAATAATGAGAATACATTCTGACAAAATTGTTGGTAGCACTATGAATACAGGCTATATTGCTCTGGTTGATGTCAGGGCGAATGCATCGCCCCATGGACACCCAAAGAGAACTACGTCCTCATCATCTAAAAGGCAAAATGTCAGATGTGACCTAGCAAACCACCCATGGCAAAACCCTGCATCCATAACAAAACAAAACAAATTCCAGGGAGGTAGAGGGACCCCAATAAATCAAAAAAGTGGTAAGGGAAGAGTGATTCTCTCCACGAAAACAGACAGGAGAATAGAGTTCCCTAAAATCCAATCATTCCACTATCAAGCTGGGCTCCTAACTGTTAGATGAGAGTCTTAAGTACAGCTGGTCCGAATCATGATTATTTCTTTCTGCTAAGGTACTCGATTATACAGCACTTTGCCCATAGAATCACATAATCTGAATGCCTCCCTATATATAAAATTGTTTCATCAGATAGATAGCACCATTTCTTCAATAGAGAATCTCAGTTGTAGAGGGTCAAAAGTGAGGGATGGTTGCAAAGGGCAAGTTGTGGTATCAGCTGCATGACTGGCATGCACAGCGTCATTTCCATAGGTAGCATAAAGGCCGCCAGGGGGGCCACCAGCTATAGACAAACCCTCATTCCTAGTAGCCCACGTGCCGAGAATTACAGAACCCTCCTGGAGTACATGGTTCCTACTGAGTGTATGATGGAACAACACATGCACCAACCACGCATGCCTGAACTATGAGATCGGAACAACGACCGCGTTGTTTCCAAAAATGCCTTTACCACACATGCCTTTACAACAATTTTTCATTGTAAAGGCATGCCTAGTAAAGGCATGTGTGGAACGGCATGCATGGTTTTCACATGCCATCCCCCCACCCGCCCTAAAAATCCAACTACCCCGATACACCACACCCACCCTGAGCCCTAAAACCTAACCCATCCACCCTAAAAACAACCAGCCCTACCCCCAAAAATAAAGCTACCCCAGGCCAAAAACAAAATTACCCCACCCCCAAAAACCAATGACCCTCCCATCCACAAAAAACAAACTACCCTGATCCCCCACCCCCAAAAACCAAATCAAACTACCCGAACCACACCACCAAAAAACAAACAACCCGATCCCCCACTCCTAGAAACCAAAATAGGCTGAACCACCCACCCAAAAACCAAATTCCCCTGACCCCACCACCTCCAAAAACACTAACTACCCCGACCTCCCGCCCCCAAAAACACTACCTACCCTGACCCCCACCACAAAAATCAAATTACCCCGACCCCCACCCCAAAAAAACAAAATACCACCATACCCCCACCCCGGAAACCAATGACACCCCCACACCCAAAAACCAAACTACCCCAACCCCCAAACCAAACTACCCCAATCCCCCACCCCAAAAAAACGATTACCCCAATCCCCCACCCCCAAAAACCAAACTACCCTGACCCCCCACCCCCAAAAACCACTAACTACCCCAACCCCCACCCCCAAAAACATAACTACCCCGAACCCCCACCCCCAAAAACCAAACCTGACCACCACCCCAAAAAACCAAACTACCCGACCCCCACGCCCAAAAAACAAACTACCCCGATCCCCCACCCCAACCCACCCCCAAAGCAAAACTACCCTGACCCCCCCACCCTGCCCCTAAAAACTGAACTACCCCGATCCCCCACCCCTAAAAAAACAAACTATTCCCAACCTCCCTCCACCCTAAGCCCTTAATACACCCCACCCCTAAAAACTACTCCCCAACCATGCCCCAGCCCCACTTACCTGACTGCGTCCTCTCCCTGCGTTGTTCAGCACATGCGTGGCTAAGGCAGAGAAAAAGGGAGTAATTGGTAACACAAGCGTGGTTCCGCTTGCGGTAACAACAACGTTGTGGTTCCGAAGTTGTCGTTCTGGATGTTCCTCCTTCCTCTCCAGTTGTGGGCTCATCGCAACATGTTAGGGCACATGGCAGCTGACTAGCTGATGCCTATTCGAACCAATTGCAAGTTATTTCATTAGGCGACTTAAATGTCTATTTTGAATAGCTGACTTCCGCATGAATTAGCAGCTATTAAAAAGTCATTGAGAGCAGCTGAACGTTGTCGGTTGGGTCGTAAGTAGAACTCAACGGATAAAGAGAAACTGCACAATATCTATTGTACCTAAACAAGCATTTGCAATGCAATGGGTCTTGGGTTTCCTCGTGTTAGAGCTATTAGCTTTGTAAATTCATAACTGGACTTTTCTTGCCACACAAACTGAAAATAAAAAATTAAACATTTGACATAAGCTAGCAGATTCAAAGCGCCGCCCTGAGCATGAAGAGAGAAACAAAAGGAAAAAGAAGTTCACACGCAGTCAAAGTTATCGACAAAAGTGCAATTATTATTGTAAGAGGGTCCATGGGAAAGGCGGCAACAAAACCGCCCTGAGGAAGGACAAACGTAAAGCAGTTACCAACGAAAACAAAGGATTTTTGAAAGGTAACGTTTGATAGTGATGGGTGTGCAGTGAGCGTGGTTAAAAGCCCAGATACACACCAACACGTCGGAAAAGCAGCGCTTGCATGCTGCCATGCTCAACTTAAAAATACCACAGAAGGGAAAAAAGACAAAACTGTGATGTGGGTCTTAGTCTCTTATATTGTGAAATTCCAAGGAATCTCTCCCACAGGTAGAGGATGAAATAGAGTAGGATTTTGAGAGGCCAACTTGATTTGTGAGTCTTCGCTCTAGCATAATGTTTCATTGGTCTACTTCCAAAGGGCTGGAACAAATCCAGTTTTCTAGAGTGATCATACAAACATGCCAGCAAAGTAGGAGCTGTAAAACCCATAGAATGCACTGAGCTAGGGCCTTCCCCTGCCATTGAAGTCTTGGAGCGAAATTGGCGCAGTATGCAGAGATTCTGAGTTCTGCCTGAGATTCCTGCAGATACCGCAGTACAGCAAATGCGATAAAAAAACTGGAGACAAGACCGACTGTGAATTCTCCTAGTTCTGCAGCATCCACTCTGTCTCAGTGGGTCAGGAGTCTCTGAGTCCCAACAAGCTTTTATCAGCTAATGCATTTTGTTCAGCAAATGAGTGCTACTTCCCTCTTTCATACTGTTGTCGCCCGACATTGCTTCATTTTCTTCCCAGGAATGGGCTTGCAGCAACAAACACAAAGTCACCCAACTATCACCAAATATTTCCTGTAACACAAGCCAGAATACTTGGTTTTGTGAGTGCGTGTTATATGTAGTCAGAATGAGCATCGAGTACATTATACAGTAGAAATAATGTAACCTGTTACCAGATGCCAATACTACTAATGCGAGTAGTTAGAGTCATTATTAACAGACTGGGGCATTTACAAGGAAGTTTTTTTGTGTCGCCCCTGCCCCACCTAACGACACCATGGTTGCACCGTATTTACAATACTGTGCACCATGGCAGTCGTCAGGGCAAAAGCTTCAATTTGTTTGATCCTATTGAGGTGCTTTGCTGCACTCGTGTCAAAAATGTTGACACAAGTGCACAAAACACAGGGAGGCCCATTGATTAAATGGTGAATCATTTTAATACCTGCTCTGAGCAGGCATTAAGAATTATGGAAAAATGACGCAGCGAAATGTTGTCAATTTCTCTGAGCCATTTTTTCAGGCCTCCCTGCATCGGAACACCTCCATTGCATACATTTTGCTTGGCACAGGCAATTTGTGGCACAAGGGTTTACAAAATGCTGCAATGCAAGAAATGCGCCACTTTGTAAATAAGGTGCAGGAGAAAAGCCTCCTTAACGCTGCCTTAACATAAAAAAAGATGACACTAGGGTGGCTCAAGGTGGTACCAGGGGATTGTAAATATGCCCTTATATTTGCCTTAATCACAGCAGTTACTTCACAATGAAAACCCGATGGATAAGCCTTAATAAACAATTGTATTTAATTGTGTTCTTGATTGTTAAAATTGCAACAATAAATTGTACATTCCCGTTTTCTTGGATGATTGTATCAATTATTTGCAGCAAACTTTTCTGCGTTATCTGGATAACTCCCAAACTATTAGAATTAGCATGATTGTTATTGAGATTGATTTGGCTATGTATATAATGTTTATTATTGTTTGCTCTGCCATGTATGTATGTATCTATATGGTATTTTGTTACTGCACATCTAGCCAAAAGGCAGCCAAAAACAGTGCTGGGTCAACAGCAGACATAAAGTCAACAAATAATAGGGAGGTAGCTGAGTTGTGGATGGTTAATGCATTGTGATGTAGTGTTCTTTAAGGAGGCGTGTTTTTAACTTTTTCCTAAATTAGACTGGTGTTGTGCCAGTCCAGATGGATATAGGGACATAAATGCACAGATGGAAAAGGCCTGCTGTCTTATTTTTTACTCTTTTTTATTGCAGTCTGGTGGTATCCTGGCTGTGGTTGTGCCAAGAACCGCCAGAGATGGTGAGCTTGACATCAAGATAAAGCGAAGTGCTGCTCATGATGGCTTTGACAGGTCGGGAGAGGTAATAATATTTCTTCAGGTCTTGGATGAGACATGCCTCGCCATGTAGGATGCTCTTAAGGGTTCCAGTGGTTAGTCTTGGAGCGGATGGAGCAGGACATTACCACTAACCAGGTGAGAGAGTTTTAGGGCTTTAACTCCAGTTCTGAAGATACTTTCTGGAGGAAAGGGTCTGGAACTGCTACCAGGTTATCTTTGCTTTTTTGACATTGTATTCCTTGAGGGTGAGGTTAGTATCCAGGGTAAATACAAAAGAACTGGCATTCAGTGAAAGTTGGGGTTCAAAGTTGTGAAGGTTCATGTCATTGAGCCAGGTTTGTCCATTTTTTTTTTTGTTGTTCTTGGTGACTATCAGAAATGTTGTCTTGGTTCGGTACAAATTCAGGAAGGTGCCTGGATGATTTGCAGGCAGTGTTTGAAGTGTTGGATGTTTGAAGTAGAGTTGTGTTTAATTGGCATATTGGTGAATAATCTTGCTGCTGTTATCTGTGTGTAGAACGCCAAGTGGTTCATTGTTGATGGTGAATATGACAGGAGATGGATAGAACCCTGTGGGGCTCTGCAGGTGATAGAGATCTTTTGCGACCTGGTGGTGCTCATGAGGAGTGAACAAGGAATTATCAGTGCAGCTTTTGTAAAACGTATGAAATGGATATCTTAGGGATAGTATTATTAATAATGGCTGAAGAGTAAGATTCATGGTAACAGCAATATGTTAACATACACAAAACTATTAGATTACACTTTTTGTTCAGAAAACAAGGGTTAAAGTGTTGCAGAATCTAGTTTTGCAGGACAATGGAAGGGCTTTTAACGCTTCATATAGCACAGCAAAACTGAATACCAAACCTAATTCAACAAGGCTTGCCAATCAGAATTTAATTTGTCATGACCATCAAGAAAAAATGTGATAGCTGATCAACAAAACAAGATTTCACTCTAGGAAAACCCAGGTTTAAGTTAATTATCTCAAGATAGCTATGACATTCTTTTAAGATGTTATTTTTTATTTCACCTGCATGGCATTGGATGGCATTGGATTCTTGACAATGCTCAGTTGCAATGTTCACTCAGCCTTGTCCCCCAGATCCTTGTGGTTACAGGAACATTGAAGCACAATCAATGGTAGGAGTCTTGGTGCTACCCAATAGCTAATTGAGGGCTGGGTAAGTGTTGAGGGCTTTTCACGTGGTCTGAAAATAAAGCTGGAATCCCAAGCCTCCTTGATATGGTACCCATCAAGAGTAACAACAAAGTGATCCTCTCTTTAATTATCAGGCTAACTCCATTGTATTTCCTTCATGTGCTGTTGAGCGGTTGATCACATCGGTATTTGTCCTGGATATGGCTATTGCATCCCTATGGAGTTTGTGAGAAATTGAGTTAATTGTTGCGGAAAACAAAACCCTAATAAAGTAGCAATCCTTGTCAGAGTGAGGCACAAGCACACTCCAAATTATCTCGTAGTCACCCCCCTCGTATTCACCCCCCTGATAGGCACAGAGCAGTCAGGCTTAACTTAGAAGCAATGTGTAAAGTATTTATGCAGCACTTCACACAGTAATAAAGTGAAAACAAAACACAAGAAAAGTCTCACACCAATTTAGAAACATGGAGTAAAATAGTTTAATAAATAAATCAAGACCAAAAGAACAATAATGTAATCAGTAGAATCGTAGATATGTAATTTTAAAGATTTAGGTGAAAATCGTGCTAAAAAGCCCAAAGTGCCACTCGCAGTTATCTGTTTGGGTGAGACTGGGAGAAAGTCATAAGTTCAGGCCGACCGTGATGGAGTACAGGATGCTTGTATGGACCAGGTTAGTCCCACTGAATAATTACCTTTCCAGTCCAGTGCAAAGAGTCCTATTCACAGTGGAGGAGCCAGGAGGAGCAGAGAAGCAACATGGACAGACAACAATGTAGCACAAAGAGCAGACCTGGCATTCCTAATGGTTATCGTTGTAGTGGGAAGATCTGGCTGTTGTCACAGGTTGGTGGGCCGGAGATTCGCGGTGATGTTCCCTGTGACTAGTTGATGCTGTAATGCAGAGTGGGGTTGGAGGAACTTTACATTAGCCGGCTGTGCGAGAGCCAAGTTTTTGGTGCCAAAAGGCCTGTTGCAGGTTCAGGTTGTGGGCAGCCTGTTATTTCACTGTGGCTTCAAACAGGAGGCCAGCTGACTAGCTTTTGGGGTCACTCTGGGAGTCCTCGATTCAGGTGCAGGTCCAAATCCCTCTGACTTAGGCAGGAGGGCACGAGGACAGCAGTTAAGCTAGCCAGCTCAGCACTAGACAACCAGGGCAACAGCCCAGCAGAATGGCAGTCCTTACAGCAGCACAGCAGCACAGCAGCACAGCAGTCCTTCTTACTGGCAGATTCTCCACAGGTCCAGAAGTGTAATGGAGAGTTGGTGTCTGAGGTCAAATATTTATACCTGATGCCTACTTTGGAGTCAAAGAAGCTTCTAGAGGTTTTCGGTTAAAGTGTACAGGATTTTGCAGCCTCTGCCCAGGCTCCAGTCTACCTAGAGGGGGTATGCAGCCCTTTGTGTGTAGGCAGGACATAGCCTATTCAAGAGTAAGTGGGGCTGTGCCCAGCTCCGCCCTCCATCCTCCCAGTGATGCCCCATCAGGCACACCAAAGCTCTCTATTGTGTGGTGCCCACCTATCAGATACACCCTGTCATGTGACCTACAGTAGAGACCGGCTGCCGGGTACAGGTACTAAATGGCTAAGGCAGAAACATGCCAACTTTCTAAATGTGGCATTTTCAAAATTATATTTTAAAATCCAACTTTACGATAAGAGGGGATTTTTCTTACAATTCCAAAGACACCAAACATAAAGCTATTATCTGTTCCCATTTGGAAGTTACAGGTAATAAAATGTAATAATATAACTTGAACGTTATCTTATGGGAGAGGTGGGTAGGGGTGGTTGAAAATTTCCACTCTGCTGGCCAGATCCCAGAGTTTTGCCCACTCCGTGCTCAACTTGGAGCATGGAGTCCTGGCAAAATTCTGCTTACCACCATGTGGTGGAGGTTTTTTTGCACATGTCTCTGCAACGTTAATATAGTGAGCTAGAATGTGCATCCCCCAGTGTGATTTGTAGGTGGTAGAATACCTCCCGGCAAGATTACTCAATGCAGGCGGCCTCAGCAGGTCAAAGCCATTTGCATAGAGAAAGCTGCCGCTCAAGTAGAAAATCTACTCTAGCATGCTGTGTGGTGATGTTTGTGCTGATTTTACAGAACAAAAGAAGCTTCTGTTGCTAAAAAACAGTGCAAGCTACCCTGTACCAGGACATGTAAAACTTAAAAGTACATGTACAACATTTTAATACACTGCATCCTGCCCTCTGGGCTGTCCATGGTCTACCATAGATGTGACTCCCTTACCCTGACTACAGTGAGGGTCTCTATCTGGACAGGGTGCAAACCACTGCCAACTATAGACCCTATTTCTAACACTACCCCTCTCTGATCCCTCACTAACTAACCCTTATCTTTCACTAACCAGGCAAAGGCTCTAGCTTTTGTACTCCAAAACCACAATTACTCTTTATGCACCTTCTCTCCCATGCCTCAAAACCACAACCATGGATATCACTGAGTATTTGAAATGTCAAAAACAAATGAGAGCCTTTTAACTCACTCTAATGTAAATTGTGCTGAAACTAGACTATCTCAAACCTCGAGAAATGCAAACAATATATAAGTGCACCATGTGATGGCTTAGACAGAGCCAAGTCATAAAAAGTTTGATCTTCACTTCAATTCAAGCTCGCCTGCAATATTTTGCATGATTACCCATCCTTATCAGCTAATGACTTTGCACATACTTACCCTCCTAAACCACTATCATGAACACACTTACTACTTTTCTGACTGTTCCACCCTCTTAAACTCCTACAGTTCTTCAACATGCTTGCCTATATGTTCATAATTTGCTGCAATATTCTCAACTAAGACATTCCCATAATTAAAGCTTCCAACCTTTCTTTTGGACAACTGGCCCTTTTTATTCTTCAGATCAACAGTCCTCGTACACCCATATCCAGCGTTTTTCTCTATCTATCTTCTCTTTTCAACCATTTCCATACATACCATTTGCTTCAAATTTCAAGTTGTAGTACCTCTTAAAAGAAACTGCCAAACCATCATATTCTTTGCACTCACATCCTTCAAACTGTCAGCCTTTTTCTCTTAGACTGCAATTATTGGTATTGAGTTGCTTTATGCTTTATCTTCTTTCAGTATCCCATTTTAACACCACTACCCATCACATTTGACTTTCTTCCATCTTCATAGTCTTGGATCAGTATTTAGACAGAATATCAGAAATAGAAATATCATGGACCAAAATATTGCATCAAGAATATCGAGGACACTAATATTGTGAAGGTGAATTTCTATATGTAAGCAAAGTTTTACTCTATATACGATATATATCTTCAAGGTTCATAGATGTGAAGTTAAGACTGGTAATTCTAAACCTACCTATATGTACTTACCTTCTTGAAACTGTGGTCCTCAATATTTTTAAACAATATAATGTCCACACAGTATTTCTGTTTCCAATACTCTGCCAGTGTTCCCTTGGATCTATTTATCCAACCATACTGACCCATTACAACACAAGTCACCACTCAGAGCTTACCTCTTTAGTGGCCTGGGACTCAAAGACGTTAACACCAATCCCTCTACTAATGGTGTCCCACAAGGCTCTCTCACACGCTCTCCCTTTCTTCACTGTACACTTCTTCCCTTGATGAGATTATTTAATTTGGTTTGTGTTATCACTTCTATGCTCACGATACCCAAATTGTCTTCTCCTTTCCAAATTTTACATCTCACCTGCAGTCATGCACCACAAACTTCCTACGAGCCATCAGAGGTTGGATGCCATTAGAGTCATGTGTGCTAAAGTAGTTCACAACAAGGTCCGATACTTTTCCTCATGAGCAGCACTCATCTGTCTTTCTGAGGTTGTCCACGTTCCCCCTGACTCACCGAAATTTGCATCTTTAGCCAGAAACCTCAGGGTTGTTTTCAGCCTACAATTTATAAGCGTTGGCAAAGCTAATAGGCCTGGCTATTTGATAAATACAAGTGTTCCTTCATTGATTGGAAAGTTCGTGTGTGTGGTTGTGTGAGTCAACGATTAAATTGCTAAGTGAGTGCACCAAAGGATGCTTAGCTATTATTACCCTTTAGTGTTTGCTCTTGTTAACGACTGTGCAGCCTGAGATGATCTGAATTAAATAAATGCAGGGTGCTAACTTGAGAGTCTGAGGGCTCAGTCATTTTTTTTATGGAAAGACCACCATTTGCCATTTTTTAGTGGCATGGGTTACAAAAGTGTGTGACATAAAATAACGTGCCCCTCATTTAACAAAGCTCCAGCTGGAGAGTGATGCAGAAATGGCAAGGATCTTAAAACATCAATAATCAATACAAGACACAGGTTTGCTTGTAAAGTAACAACTCGCTTCCAAATAAATGTATCTGTCTACTGTTAAAAGGGTGCATTTTGCTATGTCAGTCCCAGAAAGAATTTGGTATGCTGTAGTCCGAAACTGCATATGGAATTATAAATTAACTTTTAAGATCATGTATTCCATTTTTGTTCTTGAGATGTGTTTGCAACGGAAGAGCGCCCAGTCCAGTAACTCTTAAGGTACAAATACACAGCTCCAGGATATTACTCCGCACTTTGGTGGAGCACCTTGGTTTGCATTTGGTTGACATTATTTATGAAACATACTTTTACATGCCCTGCTGACAGCTAGATAAATGAACCTCTCCTGCAAATGAAAACTTGCTGCAGAAAATAAACTAGCGAACCATAGAGAGCAAGATGTTTGTTTGACAGATTTTAATTAATTGGTTGTTTTTTTGTCACAAGGTTGATTTACAGCCACAAGTTGCTGTCATCGTCCAACAGCAGTGAAATCTAGAACAGGAAAGTTAAGTATTTTCTCGACACCAAAATAAATCTGTTTGAAAACCCAGACTTGGTCTCCCTTCACAGTTGCTTCAGAGACGTTTTATGGCATTACAACAGAAGGCTCTGTCTCAGAGCCCCACATTCTTGTCAATTGATAAGAGAGATACCTATAATAACTATTTAAAAAAATTAATACTTTATTTTCTATTTTTTTGTCCTGTTGTAGGAGTCAGCCAAATCCTACGTTACTAAAACTTGAAAAGTTAAGCAACGGTTAATAATGACGTAAGAACAGTTAGGTTCTGACTGGGCCTCGTTAAGTGTCTGATTTGTATGCACGCTCATTCCTACCGCGCATGCCTTTAATTCTGGCCTCTAAGCCAACTAAAGGAGAGCAGTGTGAGACATGTTGCTTCATTCTGTCAGTGCCACTGTGCCAACCCACTACGTAGCTGCATTTTCAGCCTTCAAGGTTGCATTTGAAGGTATTTCCCCCCAAAAAAGCTGAGGCAGCATTTTTGATGTGGTGCGTACGTTGCCTACGGCTGTTTGCTGTTCTACCGCACGCTGGTTGTAGGCTGCCATAAGGTGGGGCTGTATTCTGGCCAATTGAGTTGAGGGGTGCTTTTAGACACACTAGTTATGTTGTAGATTGCAGTACACGCTGGGATCCTCTCATCAGTGTTTTTAAGCATCTCTCCCTGACCTGTGCTGTCCAAAGTGACAGACCCTAGATATGAGGCTTAGGCCCATATTTATACTGTTATGCGCCGCATTTGCGTCATTTTTTGACGCAAAAACGGCGCAAACTTACAAAATATAATTGTATTTTGTAAGTTTGTGCCGCTTTCGCATCGGAAAAATGACAATAATGCGGCGCAAAAAAAGTATAAACATGGGCCCTAATGTTTTCACACTTACACTTTTCTCTCCGAACTCCCCTTGGCACTCAAAAGGTCTGCACCAGAGCTCATCCTCTCTTCAGAATTCCCTATATCTGTCTGTGCACTTGAGTGCAGGGCTTGGATAAATAGAGCGATGAAATAACACCAACCTGGCCAATGAGCAGCTAGTGCTTGAAATGCAAATATGAAAGTGAGGGTACTCACTAACTCAGATAAAAGTATCTGTTTATTAATGAAAAGTCTAAGGTCCATATTTATACATTTTTAGTGCCGCATTTGCGTCATTTTTTGAAGCAAAAGCAGTGCAAACTCGCAAAATGCAATTGTATTTTGTAAGTTTGCGCTACTTTTGCGTCAAAAAATGACGCAAATGCGACACAAAAAAAGTATAAATATGGGCCTAAGTACTAGCCAATCAAAAGTTTTAAAACCTGCTAAGAAATGCTAGTACTCTCCCTCTAAAATTGTAGAAGTGTAGTTCCTCAGTACCTGACCATTAAAAGCACTGCCAGCAACAGGCAGGTAAACATCACTGCTCTACTCCTTTTCTCTCAGACACAGTGGCAAAGTCCGGGTTTGAGCTCAACAAGCCTTCAAAAATCTCACTGAGAGTGAGAGGCAACTGGACCAGCTCAGGAGCATAGCAGGGGCTTCAATGCTGCATACCAACTAGTCATTTCTGAAAGGACCCCGTGATGGCCTAGAGAGGTGTAGCACAAGCAAATGATGCTGATTGGTACAGCATTGAAAATCAACAACTGGTTGGCGAAAGCACCCTTTCCAGCTATGAAACATAGGTGGTCATTCTAACCCTGGCGGTAAAAACCGCCAGGGCGAATGACCGCGGTAGCACCGCCAACAGGTTGGCGGTGCACCGCTGGGCATTCTGACCGCGGCGGTTCAGCCGCGGGCAGAAACGGAAAGTCGGCGGTGTACCGCCGACTTTCCGCTGCCCTTGAGAATCCTCCATGGCGGCGGAGCGTGCTCCGCCGCCATGGGGATTCTGACACCCCCTACCGCCATCCTGTTCCTGGCGGGTCTCCCGCCAGGAACAGGATGGCGGTAGGGGGTGCCGCGGGGCCCCTGGGGGCCCCTGCAGTGCCCATGCCAATGGCATGGGCACTGCAGGGGCCCCCGTAAGAGGGCCCCACTATGTATAGCAGACACTGAAATACGCGACGGGTGCCACTGCACCCGTCGCACCTTCCCACTCCGCCGGCTCCATTCGGAGCCGGCGTCCTCGTAGGAAGGCTGTTTCCCACTGGGCTGGCGGGCGGCCTTTCGGCGGTCGCCCGCCAGCCCAGTGGGAAACCCAGAATGACCGCCGCGGTCTTTCGACCGCGGTACGGTCTTCTGGCGGTTCCCGCTTGGCGGGCGGCTCCTGCCGCCCGCCAACATTAGAATCAGGCCCATAGTCTATACACAGAAGTTTGTTAGGACTTTAATGATGAGTCTCATAGTTGTGAACAATAACATATCAGAAGGGAAAGAATGACATGTAGCCTGTAAACTAGTCAAATTGTGTTTTTTAACCCCCTCTAAATCTTATTCTGTACAAAATTAAACAGGTCTTCTCCTCATCTTGTTACATATTATCAATATTTACTTACTTTAATAGGTGGATATAAAGTTTTAATATTGTTGGCAACTTAGGGCCTCATCATCCGGCTGACGGTCTTGAGACCGCCAGCCTCGCAGTGACGGTTGGACTGCTGCACTCCAGCTGGTCTGACCATCAAATTACAACCCTGGCAGTCAGACCACCATCGGATCGACATCACCACCACCGCCAGAAATATGGTTCTTGAGGAAGTGGCAGCAGTCAAAGTTATGTTCAGCCACAAGTCCAGTTTCTGCCAGCCTTTTCATGTCGGGGACCCTGCCATGAAAAGGCTGGCAGAACCCTAGTGCTGGAGGACAAAGCGGGGGCCCCTGAACTGCTGACAACCATGTTGTGAGCAGTGCTGACCCCACCTGCCCAGCATCTTTGGAATGCACACTGTCTGATACAGCAGACAGTGTGTATTCCGAGGGTGCTGGGAGCACCCTCCGTGCAACGGCATTGGCTGCGGCTGCTGCATGGTTTCCACTGGGTTGACCAGCGATAATGTCTGATTTCAGAGGTTTCCATTGGTCAGCTAGGTGGAAACCTTGTAATCGAACGGGGGAGACAGACAGTTTCATGGCGGTTTCCTCTCCACAGGGCTGGTGGGCTGACGGTCGGACCGCCAACCTTGTAATGAGGCCCTTAATCTAAAACTAGAAATGCTTTCAACATTTGTAAAGACAGTTGGAGGTTAGTCACAAATTGGATTTTGTAGTATGTTTAGTAGTAGAACAATAGTCCTATTAAGGTACTACAGAATGCTATTCAGTAACCTACTTGGGGAGGTCTAAGCCTCTGTGACTGTGGAGATTGATGTGCATAGAGCTATTCGTTTTTGTAGCAATGTGGGAGGGACAGGCAGAGGATGGAAAATGGGGAGTACATGCCACTAGATAGAAGGGATTAAAGCAGGTATGAGGAAGGCTTTGAAAAATGATTAAATTAAATTACATTATATATATAACATACACATATTTATATATATATTTAAAAAACTATTCTCAATACTTACTGTTAGAAATGGGGTTTTTGGTTGGCAGTCAGGTTACCCTCTGTCCAAGCAAGAACCCTCACTCTAGTCAGGGTAAGTCACACACAATCCAAATTATCCTGTGCCTACCCTCTGGTAGCTTGGCACGAGCAGTCAGGCTTAACTTAGAAGGCAATGTGTAAAACGTTTGTGCAATAAATCATACAATAACATAATATAGCACCACAAAAATACACCACACAGTGTTTAGAAAAATATATAATATTTATCTGGGTATTTGCAGGTCAAAACAATCAAAGATGCAATATGAATTTGTACAGATATCACTGAAAAGTGATATCAAGTGTCTTAAGTCTTTAAACAGTAAACAAAGTCTCTTTCAAGCACAAAGTACCTGGTTTGGAGTGGAAAAACTCCGCAGAGGGCCGCAGAAGAGGAGATGCGTGGAAAAATGGTGTGTGCGTCGGTTACGCCCCTTCACGCACGGACTTGGGTCATTATTTTTCACGCGGGGAGACATGCGTCGTTCTACGGGAGGAAAAATGGTGTGTGCGTCAGTTTCACCCCTTCACACACCGACTTGCATCGTTATTTTTCACTCGGGGAAGACGTGCGTCGTTTCCCGGCACGCGGACCGTCTCCTTCTGTGGATCACGGGATTACCAGATGTCCCAGGGTCTGTGCGTGGATTCCTCGGCTTGTTATCCGGCTGCGCGTCGTTCCGGGGGGCTGTGCGTGGAATTTTCTTCCTCACGGCAGGCGTTGCGTCGATTTACTCTCTGGAAGGCAGGTGGCGTTGTCCATGCGAGGCCGTGCATCGAAGTTCCGGTCGCACCGCAGGCGTCGCGCGGCATCTTTCTGGATCGGCGTGCAGTGATTTTCTCACCGCGGATCAAGCTGTGCGTCGAATTTTTCGGCGCACGAGGAGTCCAAATGAAAAAGAGAAGTCTTTTTGGTCCTGAGACTTCAGGGAACAGGAGGCAAGCTCTATCCAAGTCCTTGGAGAGCACTTTTGCAGCCAGACAAGATTTCAGCAAGACAGCAGGCCAACAGCAAGGCAGCAGACCTTTGTACAAAGCAGACAGGTGAGTCCTTTGAGCAGCCAGGCAGTTCTTCTTGGCAGGATGCAGGTTCTGGTTCAGGTTTCTTCTCCAGCAAGTGTCTGATGAGGTAGGGCAGAGGCCCTGTTTTATACTAAATTGTGCCTTTGAAGTGGGGGTGACTTCAAAGAGTGGCTAAGAAGTGCACCAGGTCCCCTTTCAGTTCAATCCTGTCTGCCAGGGTCCCAGTAGGGGGTGTGGCAGTCCTTTGTGTGAGGGCAGGCCCTCCACCCTCCCAGCCCCGGAAGACCCATTCAAAATGCAGATGTATGCAAGTGAGACTGAGTACCCTGTGTTTGGGGTGTGTCTGAGTGAATGCACAAGGAGCTGTCAACTAAACCTAACCAGACATGGATTGAAAGGCACAGAAAGATTTAAGTGCAAAGAAATGCTCACTTTTTAAATCTGACTTCACCAGTCAGCAGGATTTTGTAGTACCATTCTGGCCATACTAAATATGACCTTCCTGCTTCTTTCAGATCAGCAACTGCCACTTCAACAATGTATGAGGGCAGCCCCAATGTTTGCCTATGAAGGGAGCAGGCCTCAAAGTAGTGTAAAAACGAATTTAGGAGTTTTACACTACCAGGACATATAAACTACACAGGTACATGTCCTGCCTTTTACCCACACAGCACCCTGCTCTAGGGGTTACCTAGGGCACACGTTAGGGGTGACATATGTAGAAAAAAGGGGAGGTTTAGGCTTGGCAAGTACTTTTAAATGCCAAGTCGAAGTGGCAGTGAAACTACACACACAGGCCTTGCAATGGCAGGTCTGAGACAAGGTGAAGTGGCTACTTAAGTGGGTGGCACAACCAGTGCTGCAGACCCACTAGTAGCATCTAATCTACAGGCCCTAGGCACATATAGTGCACTCTACTAGGGTCTTACAAGTAAATCAAATAGCCAATCATGGATAAACCAATCAACAGTACAATTTACACAGAGAGCATATGCACTTTAGCACTGGTTAGCAGTGGTAAAGTGCTCAGAGTTCAAAAGCCAACAACAACAGGTCAGAAAAAATAGGAGGAAGGAGGCAAAAAGTTTGGGGATGACCCTGTCAAAAAGCCAGGTCCAACACTTACATAAGTATTAATCACACTAGTTTGCGTTACTTTTTTCTCACAAACCAACATAAATACCAATTTGAGTTGGTATGTACATTATAAAAATAATTTAGCGTCTGGTAGATACATAAAAAGGTAACACAAACCCTTTGTAACCTGGGCCTTATTTGTTTTCATGGGAAGGAAAATCCTCCAGCGGGTCAAGCCTGAAGCTCCATCCAACAAAGTTGCTTTGATATTGAACACATTGCCTTTAGATCCTGCCGACACTCCAGCGGACTTGCAAGTACCAAATATTTTTATGTCTCAACTTTTCAGACTTTCTGGAGCAGCTCTTTTTTGTAAAGCTCCTGGACCTCAGGGGCAGCACTGAGGGGACAGGACTCACTCCAGCTGAGGTCACCAGCAGGCTCCAGTCCAGTTTAGTTCCAGTTCCTACTGGTTAGCTGGGAACTTCATGAAAAATCTTGGTATGCTCCTATTATGTCCTTGTGGTCACAAAAGAGGTGAGACAACTGATCCTTGGAGACCATTTCTTAGTCCTGGTCACAAGTGGCAGCAGGTCCCATCATTCTGTGCTCCACACAGGTCTCAAACAGCAGGTCCAGTCCTCTTCTGTTCTTCTCCTGGTCCATAGAGTATTTTGATGAGCCGTGGGTAAGATGAGTGAGGTACAAGATTTGTAAGTTTCAGTAATCAGTGTTTGGCGGTGACTCCCGGGCACTCCCTAACCAATGAGAAAAAAGTTTCAGCACACCCTGTTTGCCTTGCTGCAAACTATCCCACAATTTGGTATTCTGAGGCAAATTCAACAGGCACAAATCTGTCTGCCCCGGAAGGAAGATTGTATGCCAGCCAGGAGTGGGCTTATGGAAATGAGCAGTCTCTTCTTCTTCAGCTACACCAAACTGGTTGTGGGACCAGCTCTCCCTCCCACTGGGCTCATCCCACACAGACTAAAAAGGGCATATAGAAATAAAGGCTTTTAATCCCCAAGTCTCCCTTTATATGTAACACCTTTAACTTTTCAAGTTAATGAAGCTACTGGACACTGCCTAGATGTCTTTTCTGAACTGGTGAAAAGGTCAACTGGCCTAGGCCAGGAGTCCCCAACCTTTTCTGTAGTGAGAGCTACTGATCAGTGAATCAGTGAAAAGTATTGTGAGCTACTGAAGGATAAGCAACTTGCACATTGTTTTTCCTTTTTTTTTATTTCTTTTTGCATTTATTAAGAACAATATCAAACAGACACATCAGTGAGGTCATAAGTATGCACTATAGATACAATATAAAATAGGAAGCATAAGAGTCTTGTATCCATCAGACTTATAACTCACTAAGTAGGTGGGCTAGTGCCAATAACCACAGTGTTATCCAAATCACATCAATGAAACCTCCCGATAAGTAGAACAAACGAAATGAGAGAGACCTCCACATACAGAAAACAATTAGCAGGACAAGGAACCAGATAAAGAAAAGAGGAAGGGAAGAAATATAGCAGAAGAAGGTGGGAGGTGATAAGGGCAATGCAGCCGTCAGATCATCAGTAATGATGTAACCAGCGATTCAGTAGCATTACAGGGGACTAAGACTATTGCACAATCGCTTAGGGAGCTAAGCTACTGAATTTTGGTCGGTGAGCGGGTCTCCAAAAAGGAGTGCAGTGGGGCCGATATAGCTCTTGGTCGCTACGCTATGCTTTGTCAGCAGCAGTAACAGTCCTATCAATCTCCTGTGCACAGCAGGCAGCCCCTCAACACATCCCAAAAGGTCAAGCTTAGGGGTGTCCGGCAGCTGGAGCTCAGTCATCTCCTCAATCGCCTGCATCACCTCTGTCCAATATCTCTCACAATGCGCTGCGACCCGGAGGCCCATAGTGTAATATAAACAATGTGTAAGGAAATGCCTCCTTGGCATGGTTACCCCCTGACTTTTTGCCTTTCCTGATGCCAAGTTATGATTTGAAAGTGTGCTGGGACCCTGCTAACCAGGCCCCAGCACCAGTGTTCTTTCCCTAAACTGTACCTTTGTCTCCACAATTGGCACAACCCTGGCACCCAGGTAAGTCCCTTGTAACTGGTACCCCTGGTACCAAGGGCCCTGATGCCAGGGAAGATCTCTAAGGGATGCAGCATGGCTTATGCCACCCTGGGGATCCCTCACTCAGCACATACACACTGCTTGCCAGCTTGTGTGTGCTGGTGGGGAGAAAATGACTAAGTCGACATGGCACTCCCCTCAGAGTGCCATGCCAACCTCACACTGCCTATGGCATAGATAAGTCACCCCTCTAGCAGGCCATAAAGCCCTAAGGCAGGGTGCACTATACCCCAGGTGAGGGCATAGGTGCATGAGCACTATGCCCCTACAGTGTCTAAGCAAAACCTTAGACATTGTAAGTGCAGGGTAGCCATAAGAGTATATGGTCTGGGAGTCTGTCAAATACGAACTTCACAGCACCATAATGGCTACACTGAAAACTGTGAAGTTTGGTATCAAACTTCTCAGCACAATAAATGCACACTGATGCCAGTGTGCACTTTATTGTAAAAATACACCCAGAGGGCATCTTAGAGATGCTCCCTGAAAATATACCGGACTCCAGTGTGGGCTGACTAGTTTTTGCCAGCCTGCCACACACCAGACATGTTGTTGGCCACATGGGGAGAGTGCCTTTGTCACTCTGTGGCCAGGACCAAAGCCTGTACTGGGTGGAGGTGCTTCTCACCTCCCCCTGCAGGAACTGTAACACCTGGCGGTGAGCCTCAAAGGCTCACCCCCTTTGTTACAGCGCCACAGAGCATCCCAGCTAGTGGAGATGCCCGCCCCTTCGGCCACTGCCCCCTCTTTTGGCGGCAAGGTTGGAGGAGATAATAAGAAAAACAAGGAGGAGTCACTCCCCAGTCAGGACAGCCCCTAAGGTGTCCTGAGCTGAGGTGACTCTTACTTTTAGAAATCCTCCATCTTGCAGATGGAGGATTCCCCCAAAAGGATTAGGGATGTGCCCCTCTCCCCACAGGGAGGAGGCACAAAGAGGGTGTAGCCACCCTCAGGGCCAGTAGCCATTGACTACTGCCCTCCCAGACCTAAACACACCCCTAAATTGAGTATTTAGGGGCTCCCAGAACCGAGGAAGATAGATTTCTGCAACCTAAAGAAGAAGAAGGACTGCTGACCTGAAGCCCTGCAGTGAAGACAGAGACGACAACTGATTTGGCCCCAGCCCCACCGGCCTGTCTCCCTACTTCGAAGAAAACTGCAACAGCGACGCATCCAACAGGGTCCAGCGACCTCTGAAACCTCAGAGAACTACCCTGCATCTAAAGGACCAAGAAGCTCCAGAGAACAGCGGCCCTGTTCAAAAAACTGCAACTTTTGGAAACAAAGAAGCAACTTTTAAAGACCACACGTTTCCTGCCGGAAGCGTGAGACTTTCCACTCTGCACCTGACGCCCCCGGCTCGACCTGCAGAAAACTAACTCTACAGGGTGGACTCCCCGGCGACTGCGAGCCCATGAGTAGCCAGAGTTGACCCCCCTGATCCCCCACAGCGACGCCTGCAGAGGAAATCCAGAGGCTCCCCCTGACCGCGACTGCCTGCTTCAAGGAACCCGACGCCTGGAAACCACACTGCACCCGCAGCCCCCAGGACCTGAAGGAACCGAACTGCAGTGCAGGAGCGACCCCCGGTCGACCCTCTGCCTAGCCCAGGTGGTGGCTAACCCGAGGAGCCCCCCCTGTGCCTGCCTGCATCGTTAAAGAGACCCACGGGTCTACCCATTGATTCCTATTGAAAACCCGACGACTGTTTGCACTCTGCACCCGGCCGCCCCTGTGCCGCTGAGGGTGTACTTTCTGTCATCACACAAAAAGGACAAGGAATATGGTCAAATTCCAGACCCAACAAAAAATCAATAATATTTTAAAAAATGGCCCTCACCCACAAATTGTGGCATGCTTCATCATAGGGCCCTGCTAACACACTCCAAATAATGAATCCCCTTTGGAGTGGAGCAGTAAGGGTAGGGGAACATATAAGCACAAGAGACCAGACCAACAATAATGGTACAGGGATCACAGACGAACAACAGAAGAAATATCTAAAAGTGACTCAGGCTGATCACTTCACTAATTTATTCTGGTGCAGCCTGGACAGGATTAAAATATTGTGGGTGGTGTTTTAGGAACTAGGTGTACTTTCTGTGCCTGCTTGTGTCCCCCCCCGGTGCCCTACAAAACCCCCCTGGTCTGCCCGCCGAAGTCATGGGTACTTACCTGCTGGCAGACTGGGACCGGGGCACCCCTATTTATATTGAAGCCTATGTGTTTTGGGCACCACTTTGACCTCTGCACCTGACCGGCCCTG
The DNA here is from genome assembly GCF_031143425.1 of Pleurodeles waltl. Classification (NCBI taxonomy): domain Eukaryota; kingdom Metazoa; phylum Chordata; class Amphibia; order Caudata; family Salamandridae; genus Pleurodeles; species Pleurodeles waltl. The sequence goes on along the minus strand of NC_090440.1, from coordinate 127,540,107 downwards.
AGCTGCTGGTGTGGTAACTTTGGGGTTGCCTTGAACCCCCAACGGTGGGCTACCTTGGACCCAACCTTGAACCCTGTGAGTGTTTTACTTACCTGTGAACTTAACATTTACTGACCTCCCCCAGGAACTGTTGATTTTTGCAGTGTGTCCACTTTTAAAATAGCTTATTGCCATTTTTTTGTCAAAACTGTACATGCTATTGTGATTATTCAAAGTTCCTAGAATACCTGAGTGAAATACCTTTCATTTAAAGTATTGTTTGTAAATCTTGAACCTGTGGTTCTTAAAATAAACTAAGAAAAAATATTTTTCTATATAAACACCTATTGGCCTGGAATTGTCTTTGAGTGTGTGTTCCTCATTTATTGCCTGTGTGTGTACAACAAATGCTTAACACTACCCTCTGATAAGCCTACTACTCGACCACACTACCACAAAATAGAGCATTAGAATTCTCTCTTTTTGCCACTATCTTACCTCTAAGGGGAACCCTCGGACTCTGTGCATGCTATTTCTTACTTGAAATAGTACATACAGAGCCAACTTCCTACACAATGTAAAAAATGGAAGTGAATGAGGCGCAACCTATAGTTGGGGAACAGCACACGCATATGCGCACAACAGCGTTGCCACTCTTCTTCCGAAATGGTTTCACCCATGTCCGCCTCCCAGTGGGCTTTGGATTTAACCTCCGTCCCATCCACCTCGTCCTGCATACAAGCATACAACCTAGTTATTAGCCTACTCGGGGACTGCGTTTGGTACATAAGCAAGGATAACGAGCACAGAGCATCTCACAAATTCTAAGAAAGAATAGTCGGTGCAGCCCAGTATTGTGTAGACCAACAAGTGCGGCCTCCGAGGAGATGAACCTCTCAACAGGAAACCAGGACCCCAAGGCAGTCAAAGCAGTCTCACGGATAAACTCACAGACCCGAGCATCCTCCGACAGCTGCATATCACCCATGTCCAGAACCGGTATCGAAGAGGCAAAAATCTCCCCCACGGCTGCGTGCCTCAACATGCGCCGTCCAAGCTCTCGCTGTGCACGCCACTGTGTCAACCCATCGCGGTCTGGGTCTGGAAGGCCCAACCAGCATCCCCGGCAGTCTATCTGGCCACACAGCATCGCTTTCAGGTACCAAGTGGGGTAAGTATCGAATAGGGTGTAGCCATAAATGTGCAAAATGTGCCTGAGCACATTGATAGTATAGTGCTAGATCCGGGTCCGCCAGCCCACCTCATTTAAACAGAAGTGTACATTTTTCCCATGATATTCTGGGCCGCCGCCCACCCCAGGCCAAAGTCACAAGGGCGGATCGCAGCCATTTCAGAAAACTGCAGTAAGGACAAGAGGTAGAATATTAAAAAAATAACCATCTTAGCTATCGCAATGCGACCCGTCAGCAAAAGCGGCAGTGAACGCCACACATACCCTGTCTTCTTACCACATAATGGCTTTGCCATAATTAGCTGACCAAAGTGTGTCAACATCCCTGCTTAACCATATACCCAGATACCGCACTAGTCGATCAGCCCAGCAAAGGGGGTATCTAGAGGGAAACTGCACCGTAGCCTCAGAGAGGGGCAGCACCACCGACTTGGACTAGTTGATGGTGATCCCGCGTATCTGTCCAAAACCTACTATCTCATCCAACAGAGCATCAAGATGCAGCCGCAGATCATGAACATATAGGGCGACATCATCCACATACATGGATATTAATATTGGGCGCTGCCGGAATGCCAATCCCCTATGATTATGATGCTGACGCAAGCGAGCCTCAAGCGGCTCCATCGCGATGGCAAAAAGTAACAGGTCAGAAATGGCACCCTTGACTCTCAACCAGGCAGATGGCTGTGAATACAGCAGGCGAATCAGCTGAATAAACCTTGAGCTCAACCCCACAGAGCCAGCAAAGCGAACATATATTGCCATGCCAGAGAGTCGAAGGCCTTGGTGGCATCTAGAAACACCGTCTCCACGCACTCTTCAAGTTCAATCGTACTGGATATCGCAAAATAAGTTTGGAGGTTATATAGGGTGGAGCGACCCGGCACAAAGCCCGATTGATCCGATAACACCAGAGAGGGGGAGCAGAGGCTGCAAGCGGGCCGCAATGAGTTTTTCCAGGATCTTCTTATCAATATTGATTAATGAGAGAGGTCTATAAGAATCGCAGCAGCCTGGATCTATCCTGGGCTTTAAAATTGTCACAATAAGAGCCTCTTGCAGAGAGGGCAGAAGGAGCCTGGTCTCAAGAGCCTCCGCATAAACCTCCAAGAGGTGAGGAGCTAATATGTCAGCATATTCCTTGTAAAAGGCTGGCGTCAGACCATCCTGCCCAGGTGCCTTGTCCCCGGGTAAACTGCGTATTGCCTGGACAACATTGTCCATCGAGAAGGGAACATCTAGATATTGCCTGTGTGCATTCTCAAATCACAAAAGGCTAATATCTGTAAAATAGTCAGCGGCTGCCGCTGAGTTCAGCCCCGGGGGTTCAGCACATAGACCTGAATAAAAGTCAATGAGGATACGCTTGATCTCACCAGTGCCAGTGTGTCATGCTCCAGATGAATCGGTGAGCTCTACAATATAATTACTTGCCCACAACTTGTGAAGCATTGAGGCTGGAGTGCGGCCAGCTCTATCACCCTCGCCATGTCTCCGCGCCGTAGCGTTTTTCCCTAGAAAGCAGACCTCGTGCAGGGCAGCCTCCTCAAACTGTGTCATCTTCCCCCTCAAGGCCGCCAAAAGGTCCTGAGACCAGTTCGAAGCCAAGTGTTTTTCAAGATCGGCAATCTGGGCCTTCAGTTCTGCCAGCTCACGCCTTAACATCTTCAGGACACCATGCAAATCCCTGCGGATCACCACCTTAAAACCCTCCCACATGGTGCAAGCCAAAACAACCGACCCCCGATTCTCAGCAAAGTAATGAACTATGGCGTCACAGACCTCATCTCTGAATACCTGATCCCTAAGAGCACCATGAGGGAGCCTCCACATAAAGGCATGGCGCGGACCACCAGGAACAGCCAACAGAGTCAACAGAGTACAGGCCTTATGCTCAATGGACTGCATCCAGAGCTCAACATCCCCAGTGCCGAGCCATCTGTCTATACAGGACCAGCTACCATGCACATAATTGACACAGGTACCTCCCTGTCTGTTCCATGCTTTTCCCTCCATAAGTTCACCAAGGCGCCCTCATCCATTACACGAGACAGAGCTCTGGCAGCCGCCACATGCTGTGGCCTAGCCGGGCTTTCATGATCCACCTCAAAGTCCAACACCACAGTAAAGTCGCCCCCCCATAGCAAAGACCCGGGAACCAGCGAGTCAACAAGCCGCCCCACTTCCCCAAAGAATCCAGGGTCATCATTATTTGGGCCATATAATGATACCAATCTGCACGGCCTATCCAGCAGTGTACCACACAGCATGACATAACGACCATTTGGATCTACAAGTGCCTTCTCAGTACACCATGGAAGCCCCTTCCGAATCAAAATTGCCACGCCTCTCGCAAAGCGCAAAAACATTGCAGCATGCCATTCACCAATCCAGCCAGCTTTCAACTGATGCTTGGTGGCTTCCCCCAGGTGAGCCTCCTGCAGAATACAGATGTCCACAGCATGTCGCTGCATATAACCAGATATCAATCGCATCTTGCGCTCATCATTCAGCCTGCAAACATTCCAGGTGAGGCAGCGCACAGGCGTCACATTTTCTTGCACCATACCTTCGCCTTATCTAGACATATATCTCCCCATAGCATCACAGAGGAGGCATCTGCGGCATGCAGGGAAAGTAACAGGTGAGAAAGAGAAGAGACATAGGGAGTGAACCCAGCATAAAACAGTCCCAACCCCCACCCACGCTGACCTCCCAATCGGGTCAGTGCTACAATCCCACCCATCCCCAAATATATTTCCCACAGCATAATAGCAAACATTTTGAATGGACTCATCCAATGGGGTGCCAACGATGCCATCTGAGGCCCATCCCAGCTTGAATGGAAGGGCAGGGGGACCAACAGTGAAGAACATATAGCAGAACAGCCTGCCCTATCAGTTAAATCAGCTTCAAATTTTCAGGCCATGTGACCCCGGACAAGGTCACAGGGAGCCTCTATAGAAAAATATATTTAGTCATTATCACTCAAAGAACCTCCCTCTCCGCCAGTGGACCGCGGGCTCTCGGACAGCGCTTTCTTAGGGACAGACTTATAAAATTTCATGGCCAGTTTCGGGTCTGTAAAGAAATGCAACTTGCCCCTATGTTGGACCTGCAGCTTAGCCGGGTAAATGAGGGAGTATTTCGCATCAGTCTGGCTCAGAGCGCGCTTAACTGGCAAGAAGAAAATGTTCCGCGCCGTTACACACCACAGGCCTGCGCTCTCTGACCAGTCGAAGGATAGTGTCCCTGTAGTTCAATAACCGCACAATAATTCGGCGTGCAGGGGCCCCTGGCAGAGGTTGTGGCCCCAGAGATCTGTGGGCCCTCTCCACCACCAGCATTCGAGAAAGCTCTCCAGGGAATGGCTTAGAGAGCATGGTCTCGACATAGTCCTCCATGCTCCCCATGGCTGTCATCTCCGGGAGGCCCAAAATGCGAATGTTATTACGGCAAGACCGGGCCTCGAGATCCTCGTTTTTATTCCGGATCACCTCCAGCACACGATCCATTCACAGCAACTGCTCTCCATCTCCACGTCCAAGGTGTGGGATTCCAGCTACTCAAAGTGAGAGTCATGGTCATCCCCGTTCCTTTAAACAATCCATCTGCACCATTAAATGGTCAAGCTTGGCGTCAATGCCAGCCAGGCTGTGCTTAAGGTCTAAAAACATAGCCTTCACGGAGGTCGCAAATATCTCCTCCTCAGGCGGTGAGTCTTCCACCAGCCGGCCAGCCAAGTCGCCTTTCTTTTTCCTACTTTCAAAAGTGAGCTTAGGCTGCTTCTGGTCAGCTTTCCCCATCCTCTTCACAGCCGACCAGACAGGTGGTCAACAAGGCACCGCTGCACCTCACCAGTAGCAACCGCCCAGCAGCGAGGCCACCCGAGAACCCGTCTGGAAGCCTCCCCCCTTCCACCCACCCACCTCGCAATAAGGCAGGGGGAAGGAGTGGGGTCGTCGGGCACCAAAGTCAGGCTCGTAGGCATCACCGCGCAGCCGGCCGCAGCTCCAGAAATCAGCCAAATCAGTCCAAAAAACAGCAGTCACCGCAATCACGGGGCCCCATGGCTCGAATGGCGCTGCCAGCCAGGCCACACAGGCCAGCAACAGTGGGGTCCCAGAGCAACTGCAAAAAATATTAACAAGGAGGAGGGGGTGGGGATGGGAGAGTACACTCCCCCATATGCCCCAGAGGGGTACCCCCAGTCGTATGGTGCCAGCAGCCTCCCCAGAACACCAGCACTCAAGAGGAGAGTGATAGGAGGCCTCCAGCCCCCAAAGTTGAGGTGATCCTGTGTCCCGCGGGGGCTCGTAGCCCAATCCAGCCTCCGACCGGGCCCAGCAGGAACAGAAGCACGGCACGCCTGTCAGGCAGGCCGGGGGGGCCACACCCAGATCTCAGGCCCCCAGGCACTGGAGTAAGGCAGATGAAAAAGTAGAAGGTCACCAACAGCAAAAGGGGGCCCCCTCCCTCAGATCAGGTACAAGCCTGCATCCCCGCGGGAGCCCGCGTCCCGATCCAGCCGCAGATAGGGCTCCGCGGGAGAAGGCCAATGCAGTGCCAGTCCCGCAGTCAGAGGAAGACGTCTCAGGCCTCAGGCCCCCGATTGCGGGGATGAAGCAAGTTAAAATGCGATGGGGTTGCTTCCCGCGGCACACACCCCAGCAGCTCTAATCCAGGGAGCCAGTCGGAACAGCCGAGGTACGCACGCTACACGCGCTCGCCCATGCCCAACAGCAAGTCCGGGCTGGCATGAGCGGGCCCCAGTGCCCGACTTGCAGCAAACTCCAGCCGGCAGCCTCCTCAAGACCTCTGATGCCGTCCCAGGTGATGTTGGCAGGGCGGGAGGCTGCAGTTAGGGATAAAAGCAACGTTTTGGTCCCCCGCCGGGCAGAGCCTCACAATGTGGTGCCATCTTGTGGGGCGGCCAAGCCACGCCCCCCCCAACATGCACATTGTTACCAGACACCCCTATGACTCCCATAATTGACTTTAAGCCTAATTTCCATAGAGCCAGATACTATGGTTTGAAAAGAAATCCTTTGCCTGTGTGTCAGTGTGAGCATGGTTCTTGGGGATGTATGAACATGTGTGTGTATGAATGAGCTGTATGTGTGCAGGTGAAGGAGAGACTGTGTTGTATGTGTTTGTGGGATATAGGACATACCTTTCACCACATGTGGCACCATTATATGTATAACCCAAACATAATTTTCTGAAATGGGTGAAATTTAAAGTGCAGAAAAATGTTCTGCAAAAAAGTTCAGAATATGGAGCATTTTTCTGCACTTTAAATTTCTCCCACTCAAAATAATGGCTGCAGTTTTCACTTATAAATATAGCACTATATTGAGAAAACTAAACTGAATAATTAACTTTGATTATATGGATTTTCTATTTCCAAGTGTCACATTTAAAATACCAGGCATCTTGCACCCAGTGGCCTGTAGATATGGTGCCATATTTATTTATAACAGAAAAGTACATTTGTTTAAATGGGAGGAATTTTAAGTGAAGAAACATGCTTCGTTAAACATTAAGACATAATTGATTTAATTAAAATTGGAGAAAACAGATAATGTTTCATAGAAAGAGTTTTCTTCACTTTAAGGGGCATATTTATGAGCCACAAGTGCCATTCTAACTCCACATTAGCGTCATTCTTTCGACGCTAATGTGGCGTAAGAAGGCCAAAAACGCTGTGCCATATTTACTCTTTGCGCTACATAATGCCTGCACCAGGTATAATGTATGCAAAGGGGCATCCCCCGTTAGCGGCCAGAAAAAATGGCACAAAGACATGCCTGCTCACAGCAGGCATTAAAAGGAGTCTTCCATTGGTTACAATGGGCCTCTGGGTGCATTGCAGGATTTGTTTCAACATTATTTACACTAATCCTGCAAAGCGACGGACTAGCGTCACATTCTGATGCTAGTTCTCTAACTACCACCATGGTGATCCATATTTTAAATACAGCGCACACATGGTGGCGCTAAGGGGGTGCTAATGGGCACAAGAAAAGTGGCGCTGTACTGTGTGCAGTGCCACTTTTCTTAAATATGCCCCTAAATTCTCCTGTTTAAAAATGACTATTTTTCAGTTATAAATATGGCACAGTGTTTACTGGCCACTGGGAGCTAAAGGTCTGCTGCTTGTAAATGTGACACTTTGAAATGGGAGAAACTTAAAAAGAAAAGTTTATTATTAAGGTAACTTTTTATTTTAATTTTCTCCCACTGAAAATCATTCAGAAACATCATTTTGTTCTCACACTCCAATAGTGACTCCAAAATGACTTTTATTTAAGAGTTAAACACTTTAGTGCTTCAGTTCTTCACCTCTGTGCCCTAGCCTGGCCCATACATCTGACCGAGCACTGCTCATTATAAAGCTTTGCTATTTGCGCACTGATGATAATAATGTAAAGTAAACACAGCCTACCCTTAATTTTATGAGAAAAATGTGACCATGTGCTTTGCTTATTTAAAAATTAACTCAAGGTGAGATACTCAAATGGTGTCTGGGACTTACTGGTAGCTCATGATTGACGGTTTAGAGACCCCTGGCCTAGGCCATTGCTCCTGCTTTAGAAGCAGTTTTCATACCTCATGAAAGGGAAGCACTGGCAGTAACATCTGCAAGCAGGTTAATGCTAATTAGCCAACTGGAGGTTTAGGCAGGGAAAGTGTTAACTTTAAAAAATCAGTTTTCCTAAATTTTTATTAAAACCTGACTTCACTATTGAATTGGATATTTCATAAACATTAAAAATAAAACATAAAAAATTTGAAATATTCCAGTAGCTTGTCCTAAAAGGGAGAAAGCAGTTATGATTTTATTTTGAACTCTAGTTTTTCTCATAGCACTGCTATATCATCTTACAATAAAAATAGCTTGCGGGATAGTCACTGTATGCCAACATTAAATTCCTGCATGTTCCACTATTAAAAACTAGGCATCATGCCTTGTGGACTACAAGGCCTGTGTAACGGTGACATTTTAGTATTAAAACGTAGGGCTCTTTTCTGTCACAAACAGTTTGCTCAGGAGTCAGGCTGCACAGGTAGACCTGAAGCCTTGTTCTCATTGCTAGCGTAGCGTATGACACAACATGTGCATCAGTCCACAAGTGACTTTCAACATTTTCAAGGCTTTGGTGTATTTCTAGCACCATAAACTATGGACTTATTCAGAAGATGAGTATGCCAATTAGGAGTTTGCAAATCTTACCATGTTTAAGGAGTCAGAATACATACACCTGTAGTGTCTTGCATGTTTTAGGACAGAACCTTTTTGGCTCTAAACAGACTCTATATCAGTGGACGTAATTGGTAGAACAGAATGTAATGAAAGCTTGTTTAGAATGATGGAAAGTTTGCGTAGGCTCTCATTATTCTAATGAGACTACTGGGTTTCGAGCTGCAAAATCGCCTGTGGTGTGGGAGACTGAGTCTAACCCACTGCAGGTGACACCTGTCCCTCCAACCTGGGTTTTACTCCGGCCAACTAGCAGTGCCTCATCTCTACCCAAGGACAGGGATGATTAGGCAGCCGAGCGCATTACATAAATGGTTTCTCAGGGAAGCCGTGGTCACTCAGGTCGCATCCGTTTCTCTCAGTTACATTGGTCTCATATACACAATGACAAACAGAGACAGTATATGTTTCTATAAGATTTTAATGAAGCAACTGCATCTTATTCAGCAAAGCGTGAGCTGCAATAACCAGGATGACACAACATAACAAGATTAGAATTGTGACGAAGAGAGTAAAGCATAAAAATAACGTCACCATGTTGTAACTAGAGTCAATAGACTAATTCCTACCTAGGCTACAATAGAGCACAACGTAATAAGCTCTAAATCTGCCCTTCAGGTTTCCCATGGAAGACATCATCCCCCATACCTGAGCAAAGGCCTGAATACTGCATTAGCATCTGTAGCGAAGCATTCGGCAATCAGCGTACATTCATGGTTCTCTGGCTGGAATCGCCCTCTAACGTGTAAGGGACAGGGAAGTGTTTTTATAACTAAACAGTTGATGTTCTGAGAAACTGTCCCTACTCTATGAAAGTCAGAGACTAAGCTCATACCACGTTCACTGGCAACCTATCTTTCTATAGCCTTGGAAGTAGCACAGAGTGAGCAAGAATATCTTGTTTGAGAACAGAGTGCTGGCTTAGGCAAAAACAGTCAGACAGAACAAAATAAGACAAGACCGAAAAGTGACTACTGTGGAAATAATAAAGCGAAGCCGAATAAAACATATCTAAGTAAAAGTGCATAGCGGCAGGCCTAGTATGCTAAAATAACGTGCATGAAGTTTACAACTAATAATGGCTACACAACAACACGTACACGGAGAGGAACAGAGATATGGTATTTGCACCTACGTGGTTAGCCTAGTCAATGGTGGGTACCAGGCTGGGGAAGATGCTACAACTGATGATAACCTGAAGAAGGACAGTGCTCTCCTGGAGAGTTTGCCATGGGCCAAGCAAATTGCTTGTGCCAGCCACGTGTGCCTTCACCAAAGTGTCAAGTTGACGGCTGGCGTATGTGGAGTCAAAACGCAACTCCAGCTGGTGTGAAACATTTGCAACCAAAGAAGCTTCACTGAGAAGTCTATACATTGTTGGTCAAGAAGCTATAATCAAGACCATATTAAAAGGTACCACACTGCCATGCAAAATAAAGGGTTTACAAAATGCTGCAAGACAGAGATTAACTAGGTGTCAGAAAATGCAACCTGACATATAAAAAGCAGGAAATATATTACTTACAAAGCCCGCTAAAGAGACTTATCATGCCTCAACATTCAGCGGAGGGACTCAATAACTGCATGAGGCTGTGTCTAGAGAGCTGTTCATACCTGCAGAGGTGAGAAATTTGGCAGAAGGGTGTTCTGCTGATGGAGCCCATCAAGGATGACACTGATGCCGGTCCATCACAGGGCCAGGCTAGGGATATGGATGGAACAGATCCTGATTTCCAGCACAAAGAACCAGATAGAGCTCAGTTCACAGCATCACCTAGGGCCAGATGTAGGAAAATTGCAAATTGCGACTTGGAATTTGCGAGTCCTTCCGACTCGCAAATTGCAAGTCGCAATTTGCAATGCAGAACGGTGTCTCAGACACCGTCTCCGAGTCGGTATGGGGTCGCAGAGACCCACCTCATTAATATTAATGAGGTGGGTCGCAAATTGCGGCCCCATACCGACTATAGGCACTCGCAAATATGGAGGCCTGCTGTAGTCAGCAGACCTCCATGTTCGTGACTGCTTTTAAATAAAGCAGTTTTTTTTTTTAAAGTGTAGCCCGTTTTCCTTAAAGGAAAACGAGCTGCACTTAAAAAAAAAAACGAAACCTTTAGTTTCGGTATTTTTTCAGGGCAGGTAGTGGTCCCTTGGACCACTACCTGCCCTGAAAAAATTGTTTTGTGTCCATTCACAAAGGGGAAGGGGTCCCATGAGGACCCCTTCCAATTTGCGAGTGGGTTACCATCCACTTCAAGTGGATGGTAACTGCGACACCATTTGCGACCGCATATGCGGTCGCAAATGGTATTGCATACCACTCCAAATCGCAAATAGGAAGGGAACACCCCTTCCTATTTGCGATTCTGAAATGCATTTTGCGAGTCGGTCCCGACTCGCAATATGCATTTCTGAATAGGAAAATGCGATTTGCGAGTCGCAAACGGCAATTTTTGCCGTTTGCGACTCGCAAATGCTTTCCTACATCTGGCCCCTAATTCTGTGAACAGTTATAATGCTGCCACCTTCCTTAAACCACCACCATCTTTCGATACCACAAAAAGCTCAATATTGGCAATAGATGAACTGCTTGGATAGAGACATTTGGAGATTTCATTGATGCACTTAAAGAGACTGATAAGTGAAAAATGATAAAGTATCCCAAACATCTTGCTGGTGATGGTGTAAAAGAAGATATAAAGAAAATGCCAAGAACTGACGATGAAGTCCTGTACCGTCAAATTAAATATGATTTAAATCTTGAGTTCAATCCAGTACCAAATGCTGATTACGAATAATACATTTTCAGTCAAGAAAGTCAGAGTTGGTGATACTATCAATGAATTTGTGGGAAGACTTGATGCTCTCATCAAATGCTATAAAATTAATGAATTTAATGATGAAGAAGCTAAGCGTCTTAGAGTTGTTGATGGATTGGCTCATGTTCGACTCTTAGCCACGCCATTGGCCAAGCCCCATGCTGACATTAAAAGAATTGCAGAGTGCATTCATGTAGTGGATGACAAGCAACAGGTGTGCCAAAGGCAAGCCTGTCTGCACCCATACACGGCTGGACTGCACCCTGCGCCAGGAATCCTGGCCAAATTTTTGAGATACACAAGAGAAATACTGCTCCAACTTAATGTGACAGGAGAGTAATCACTGTGTAACAATCTAAACCTTTGCTTAGTATAGTATCGTTTTGTTTGCAATGACTGTCATTATTCGGGCATGATAGAACCGTTGCCCACTCTAGGGGCCTCATTACGAGTTTGGCGGTCCGACGGTAAGACTGCTACGGTGACGGTTGCCATAAGACTGGAATGTTGGCGGTCATCTGACCGATGTATTAAGTGTTACACATCTTAGTCTGCCAAAAAACATCCAAGTTCCTGAAACTACCAGGACAGTGGAGGACGTAATAAAGGCAGTCTGACCACGAGCACCACCAGCCCGACAAAAATCATCCAATCATGTGAACCGCAGTGGTCTGATCTCACATCACTCAGAAAACTACACCACATTGGATAGTTTGAATACTCCAGACCTGACAAACATTCACACCCCTACACAACCCACAAACCTTTGCAACCAGAACGCCACACACAGCCACAGACAAGCAACATTTTGAGAGATAAAAAATGCTAGAGTAGGCACCCATACACATTTCACTACGCACTCATCCCACACCTGCACAACATACACAACAAATACTTTATTACCACACACAATCCACAACAACCGTCACCCACTTGCATCGCAGCAATCACACATTCTTTCATCCTTTTTTCACTTCCTCACCGTCTTTACCACCACTACCATGTCCCCACAAAAACATCCATGTTTCACTGATGATGAGTTGAGGGTCATGGTTGACATAATTGTCAGGGTAGAGCCACATCAATTCAGATCAGAGGTTTAACACACATCAATAGTCAGGAAAATGGAGTTGTGGCAAAGGATAGTTGACAGGGTGAATGCTGTAGGCAGTTACCCACGCACAAGGGAGAATATCAGGATGCGGTGTAAACGACCTTAGGGGGAGGTATGTTCCATGGCATCCAGGTACCAGGTGGCTGTCCTCACGACTGGTGGTGGGCCCCCATCTCCTCCCCCACAGTGCACATCATGAGAGAAGAAGGTTTTGGACATCCTGCATGCTGAGGGCCTAAATATCTAGGGGAGTGGAGTTGGGTAAGTAACAACAACAATCATGTTACTATACTGTTTTGTCTTGAATGCTCACTGATCAAGTAAACTCACCATGGCCCACAGTGTTTGGGATGGGCATGTTAAGTACTGGGAACTGACAGCACTACAACTCACAAAAGGCACTGTTCCACCATTAAGAAAACCAGAACAGTGTACTCAATTTGAAATGTCTTGCATGTGAAACTAACAATCAAAGTAACCCATCCTGAATGGTCCTCCATTTAACACTACATGGCAATGACAGCTATGCAATGGCCTACTACCAGTACCATTACAAGCAAATCACAGCTACAGCTGTGTCCCATACCAAACTGGCCTCTGAGAAAAGCACTCTAATAATGTTATATACTCACCTTGGGGGGCAACTAAATGGCAAACTGGATGCTCTTGAAGTACATCCAGACAGAGGCCCAGGTCACATTGTAACTACAATATTGTGTGCCAGCTCTGACACCATTGTGCATTGTTAATCTTTTAGTTGATTCAATGATGCCATACACCTCACTAGGAGAGAAGTGTACATTGTCATGTTTTCACTCAGACAAGAAAGAGGGTATCAGCAGCCATCTAAGCACAAACATACTCCATGAGCCTGGATCATGCTGAATGCAATTGCTAATCTTTGTGTCCCACATCACACTAACCCAGATTTAGTAGCAGCTGTCATACTCATTTCAGGAGATCATTTAAAGGAAGTTTGTGCATCTCACTTAACATGTTTAGCTGTCTAATTTATACATCACTTGTTGCATAACTTACAGCAATTGTGTGTTCCACTTCTTCTACAGGTAATCTTGCCTTCCCCAAAATGGAATGGACACCAGAGACTGACACTATCCCTCTAGATGAATGCCCTGGTGAGGAAAACACCCATGGATGTTTGGACACTGAGGACGAAGCTGGCTTATCAGGGACACCTGGTCAGTCAACAACTGTCAGTCTCACCCTGCCCACAACTACTCCGCCGAGCCCTGTTGCAACTAAATCACAGGCATCCGTTCGCCCCCAAGTCTGTGTCCCAAGGACAGTCTCTTCCATCGTGTGCCCCCCAGTACAGGTACCTGAGTCTCCTAATGTCTCCCTGACAATGATGGTCCTGCCACCAGTAGGAGTGGGCACACTGTGCCAGGGGCACAGGTACATGGGGTAAGGTGCATGAGAGGGATGGTGTGGGCCAGAGGATGGGGACTCTAAGGGACACAAATGACCAGGAGACCATCTCCCAAGTCTTGGAGCCTACTAAAATTCCCAAGGCATGATGAGCCACGTACTGACCATGATGGGGAAGATCCAACAGCTGCAGTGGGACAACCACCAAGAAGCCATGCAGCAGCGGCAGGCCCAAAATGGCTTCCATTGCTGGGGTGCTGAGGGACACTACCCTGAGTAAGTCTGGCACCCAACATCAGACCACTTCCACTAGCAATGAAACATCAGGCCCTTCTATATCTGTGCCTGCTATTGGAATGGAGGCCCTACAAAGAGAAGGGAATGTCCAAGACACCCCACCCTCCATAGCAGAAGAACCCCCCGCAAACTTGGACGTCCACCCAGACATCCAGGAAGAGCAGATGCCAAGACCAAATCCACTGCCAGGATGTGAACCTCTCCTGATTGGTTCCCCTTGTGTGTCATTTATACACCCTTTATACTGTTCTGAATCCTAACTCAACTTCCCTATGGTGCAAAGACACTGGACTTGTGTTTCCTAATGGTGTAGCAGGTACCCAGATGATTTCATCCACCAGGGCTGAACTCTTCACTTTTAACTTTGTGATATTTCTGTTTCAAATCACTCTTTTTGTTGGTACTCCCCAATAAATACAAGTTAACCAGACATCCTGTGTAAGTGTGATGTATCAGCCATATACAACTGTCATGTATGACACCTATTGTAGCATATTGCTCCTCTCCAATTTTAAACCTTTGTTATGTTCATCACACAGGTCCTGGATAACCCCAATACATAGTGCATTGGGACTGTTACATAGACATGACACAAATCACCTGTATAGTACTTCTCCTCATATTTATTTGGAGAATGGCAATCAGCACATAGCGAAGTGCTGCTGTGGACTTCAGTGTTTCAGCAGAGGTTTCATTCACTACCAACCCTTGCAAGAGCAGTTCAAGTGTATTGTAACATAGGAAGTGTACTCATGACAGTAGCAAAAGCCAAAATCAGAGCAAAAAAGATTCTTCATAATTTCATCAAACAGTGAAATTGTGGAATTCGAAGAATGAAGTCCTTATAATAATCTACATTTTCTTTCTTGCAGGAAGGACTTGTAGAAAATGAAAATTGATGAGATCCAACCATATGATGAAGCTGAAATTCCTTCTTAAGATGATTGGTTAGTAGCTGAAAACGGCACTATAGAAAAAATATACAGGCTGGGTTAGAATTCTTATGTGGAAGGACAGTTCTCACCTCTGTGTCTTTAATAAAATCAAGACCTTCTTTCACTAAAGCTAAGAAAATCTCCATTTTATTACAAGACCCAGAGGCTCCTATTGTGCTAGTTCAAAGCATATCCACAATAGTATTAGCAACATTAGAAAACAGGTTTGAAATAAAAAGTTTTGAAAGTGGAAACATCTGACCAATCAGTAGAAACTGAGAATGTCATCCAGACACGCTCCAGCCAAAAAGGCCTTAGAGTGAGCTCCAAAAGCTGAGGTGTCAATGCCCGCTAAACTCATGATCTACTTGACCCAATGGGCCTATATAGGAGATGAAATAGGCTTGTGGGCAGATTTAAAGTAAATAAGAAGCTGGGTTGCAGATGACTTCCTGAAATCTTTAATTTTTGAAGCATATTCTCTTAAACAAATTCACACACATAGCTTTGGTTGATCAGGAAACTAAGGATAGAACATAGACATTTGTTTTAGTTCTTCTATTAACTTGAAAAAATACACAAGAAGGAGAACACTGTAAAAAAAAACATCTAGGTCCATATTTATACTTTTTTACCGCTGCATTTGCGCCACTTTTTGTCACAAAAACGGCACAAACTTACAAAATACAATTGTATTTTGCAAGTTTGTGTGCTTTTGCGTCAAAAAATGACGCAAATGCAGCGCTATAAAAGTATAACTAGGGGCCCTAGTACTTTGACATCAGAAGGACGTTTTAAAGAAACTAGACATAAAATAACAGTCAATTATGCAGACAAAAGTTTGAGAGATGATAAAGAATTATCATATATCTATATTTTGGTAAAAGAGATTTTGAAAATCTTACTCTCTTTAACATATAACATATGAGAGGGTATTTGCCCTCCGGTTTGCCATCCACTTGAACACGTTCAGCTGAAATACCTGATCTGTATGTGTTTACTGTTCTGTAAGCCTTTCCATTGGAAGCCAAAAAATGTGTTATTAACAGTATATCTTCTGAAAAGGGATCTGCACACCTGTCCATGCAACAGCTATTCCAAACTTTCCCAGCTAACTTGTATGCTTTAGATGTGCCCAGTGCCCAGGACTGTTGGATCATTTGAGTAGCTTCTGACAAAATAGCTGGTGTTCTCCAGGAAGACCTAAAATCATCCATGCTATCAAAGTGAGCGATTACTTGAGGATATGATTGTGAAGTAAACCTTAAGGATTCTGAAGCAATGTTGGGAATAATGGAAGAAGGACTAGTCGGTCTACAGACAATTCCAAAGCTGTTGGGAACCAGAATGGAGTAATTAGCAGTACCGGAGCTTCCTGATGAAGAATCTACGCGAGGACTCGAGATCTCATAATGAAGGGGTGAAAGACGTAATTGACCTGAATGGATCAGTCCTGAAGGAAGGTATCTGTTGTTAAAGCCTGAGGACCTGGTCTCCACTTGTAATAAGAAGGAAGGTGGTATTTAAGAGGGAAGCAAAAAGGTCTATTGACAAGGGACTGAAGGCCAGATTTATTGAAAAGTGTTGCAGTGCGGTGCTGCGCCAAAATTGACAGAGAAATGCAGGGATGCACTGTATTTAACTGAATACGGCACACCCCTGTGATTCCCCCTTTGCTGGTGCTAAATTGAGCTGCCAACGCAGGGGTGTGATTGTTTATGTGCGGGAAGGTGTCCCTTCCTGCACATAAACGATCAGTAATGGCACTTTGGCACTTCTGTGTGTGCTGCACAATGCAGCACACACAGAAGTCCCAAAGCATCATGTTCAAATGATTGTTTATGTGCAGGAAGGGACACCTTCCGCAACATAAACAATGATTTCTGGCGTTTTGCTTTTTCTATGCATGCTGCAGAATGCTGAATGCACTCCCCTTCCATGCACAGTGCTGCCACCTTGGAAATAGAAAGCTGTGCTTAGCGCCACAGGAGCGTCACTATAAGTGATGCTTCTGTGGCGCTAGGGGCCTATAAATACGGCCCAGAATTTGGAAAAATGTTTTCTGAATACTGATGGATGAAGACGCCAGTGGCTTGAATCTTGAAAGTGCATGGAGTACCAATCTGCTACAGTATTCAGATTCCGTGGTAGATAGTCATCTTGGACTGAAATCTTTCTTTGAAGACAAAACTCTCAAAAATTATTGGCCAGTTTGGCTAAAGGTTTTGACTTTGTACCTCCTAGGTGATTTATATTCCAGATGGAGGATAGATTGTCCAATGGAAGGAGAATGGAGCAACTTATCTTGTCTCTGGCAAACAGTTGTATCTAAAAGTAACCTGCAAGCATCTCTGAACAATTGATGTGCAGGGATGACTTGCAACCTTGTGCCACTATTCGAGAACTGACCACATCTTGTGCCCCAACTAGTCTGACTTGCATCATATTCTAATTCAAGGTCTGGTACTGTAGAGAAAATTGCCTTTTCGTTCCATGCATCTATGTGATCTAACCACCTCTGGAGTTCTGTATGGGACTCTTGAACAAAAGGAATGATATCTCCATAGCTGAGACTCTTTCAAAGAGGTAAAATCTTCAACCTTTGTAACGCTCGATAATGGAGGGGACTTGGAAAAATGGCTTGGATTGAGGAGGCCAGAAGAACTACTATTCGAGCAAAACTTTTGAGAGTCAGGCTAGACTGATTCAGTCCTGAGTTATCTTCTTTTTGATCTGGGAAACTTTCTCTTTCGGAACTTGAAGAAGTGAATTACCTGAGTTTATTGTGAAATCTAGAAATTCCAACTGTCGAGATGGTTGCAATACTGACTTGGCACTGTTGATGATGAAATCTAAGTTTCGAAGAAGAGATATAAAATTAGTTAGATGTGCTAGCAGTAAATCTTTGTCCTGATGTAAGAGAAGGAAATTCTCTAAGTAAGCAAGTAATCTGACTCCTTGAGCTCTCATGTGTGCTATGAATGGCTTTAATACATTGGTGAAACACCAAAGAGCTGACAAAAGCCCAAAGGGAAGGCTTTTGAACTCATAACATGTGTTTTTCCATTGGAATTATAGGTATTTCTGGAAAGAATGGTGAATCGTAATTGTAAGATATGTGTCCTGAAGATCCAGGATTACCATCCAATCTTTTTTCCAACAAGAAATCTCTGAGATGAAGAATCGTCTCAATTTTTAAATGATGATAAACTGCATAATTGATGAATAATCTCAGGTTTATTAACGGTCAAATTTGTTTGCTTTTCTTTTGAAACCAGAACATTGGACTTACGAAACCTGATGGATGAAGGCAAGACATTTCTATGGCTTGTTTGTGAAGAATAGATTGCAGTTTCTGAGACATTAGAGTCTCCTGTTCCTTTGAAAAAGAGAGGGGTTTTGGTATCATTTCTTGAAACACAATAGCCCTATATTGTTTGTAGATCCCATGGGTCAGACGTTGTCAGACTTCAAGCCAGGATAAACAAACCTGTGTGACCTCCCACTGGAAGATGGCCAGAAAAAGGACCACTTACCTAAGCTTTGGGGTCCTGAATTTCAGAAACCGCATTGCCTGAAACCTCTGTTCTTCTGAGGGTAAAATTGTGGTTTGTAGTCCTGCTGCCATCCGAAGGAGCCGCTGGTTTAATTGAATGCATCTTTTGAGGTATAGCATGGACAAAGTGGCTCCTGTTGTCACTGACCCTGCCAAAAACCCACTGATTAAAAGTCTTTCGTAAAGAAGATTGTGCCTTGTATGTAGATGCAAAGCTGGCCACATATTTAGAGAGTTCTTTGATAAATGAATCATCAAAAAGCAAACCATTTGCCTCTTGACCCACTTCTTTGGATGGCAAGCAACCTAATTTGGGATCTATTTTCAAAAGTAAGCTCTTTTGTCTTTCCTGTGCCATGGCCGAATTGGCATTTCCTAAAAGACAGATCACTCTCTGGGCCTAGTTAGTAAACGTTATAGGATCCGCTTTGCTGCCATCAATTCTTGCTTCTTCCGTCTGGTCTAAAATTCTGGTAAGAGGACCTGTAAGAGCTTATAATTTATCCTGGCAATTGGTCCAGGGTCTGTAAAATCACTTTTTAGGGTATTTTCCAGAATTCTTGAAGATTAGACACATATTTGGATCTACATTGGGAGTGGCAGTAATGTTATTAGGCAAGGAAGGATGAGGACATTCAGAACGTAATCTGTTTTGTGAAATTGTTTCCAAAAATTGTCTCAATTTGTTAGAGACATACAAAGATACATGCTCATAAGGAGGCCATTCCGTGGATGTCGGATAAGCAAAGAGTCAAACATCGGTTGACCTGAAAAATCAAGCAGAATATCAGAATATTTATTAATAGATTGGATGACTCTCCCAATTCGTTTAGAGAAGTTTAATGCCTGTTCTCCACAGGGCCAGACCAGATCATTAGGCTGGATCATCATTTTTATCCATTATCTGTATCACCCATGTTGTCACCTGTGTCACATAACGGAACAACAATCATAAAGACATTTTTTTGGCTTTTTTGGCATGAATATCTGTAGAATCATTTGCCAGAAATGTTTTGTATGGAGACTTCTAGGGTCTTAGGAATATGTGACATTGAATCAGACACATACTGTACAGAATCTTTTATAAAAGAATTTAAGTTATCTTCAAATTTCTGAGCCTCTTCATATTCAGAATACATCTTCATACTTTGAATAGGAGAAATTAGAAAAATTGAAGAAATGAGGAAAGATAAATTAGAAAAATATATGAATAATTAATATTTTTAAAGCAAACTCGAATGAACTTTGAGGTGAATAGTAAAAACACAGTTAGTGACGAGTAGACTGAGGGGCATATCATAAAATTGCAGGTGGGCCTCAACGAGTGTCCCTGCAAAAGAAGGCGGGCTCAGGGAGAGAGGCAGTACTGCAAGACAGACTGTCTTGGTCTGAGTCGGAAGGCTCCATGTACACTGCAGATCGAGTGTGCGACCTCCAACACAGAAACATGGATGTCAGAAGAGCATGCTGTGGTGGAGAGAAGCACTGGCTATGCACTTGAGGATGCAGCTCTTGTGTCCCTGAGGAGAATGGCTTCGGCACGCAGAGAAAAACTTTGAGCCAGCGGAAGCGAGAGCCCAGGACATGAGGGTTACAGACAATTAGAGAGAAACATAACTATATAGGAATATAAAGGGTATACATCTTCAAATACAACAATTCTATTAATCAATTTATAAATATGTGTAGAAAGATACTTATCTTGACTGTTAGCAGCAAGAAAAACGTTCTTGTTGTTCTCAGTCAAGATGTTTATAGAGTTGTTGTTATATTATTGGTTGTTAACTCTTTATGACAGCGTACTGCAATTATTTTGCAAAACATGCTCGGAGTTGTGGTTATCTTGGCTACTACTCAAATAAATGCAAGAAAAGATAGCATAATAGGAGCCTTGGGGTCATGCCATAAAATCAATTTTCCAAGGAGCTCAAGATTATTTCTGTCTTAGTCATCTAGACCAAGCTGCTTCAGCTCCTTTGTGTAAGAGTAAGTTTTCTGTGCATTAGGCATATTGAATGAATGATGGACAACCTTTATATACACTATACACAAGATGCAGTTGCAGGTTCTGCTCCCTATGTACTACACACAGTGCATGGAGCCAAGCCATATTCATCATGCACTTTGGAGCTAACCTGGAAAACACAACCACAGTGGTGATGGATGCAACTGACATACAGCAGATACGGCCCACATCTTTAAATTACAGATAGATGTGGAAAGTGGGAGTCTTTGTGAAGAACATGTGAAAACTACATACATGTTGAAGTAGAACCAGCCCATACTGGACAAGCTCTACTTGGTGTTCTTGGGAAGGAAAAGTCCCTCGCATGGTGATGGACATGCTACCACTGCTCTGATTGCTTCAACTTTAAACATGTCTGAATCCCTATTGCTGATTTTTATTGACAAAGACTAATACAGGTCATGTGTATGACCCATGACATAGGCCTCTCTCATGGATTGCGGTCTTGTTGGACTCATAGGGGTGCCAAAACCACTACCCTCAGAGTGGAGTTAAGTAACAAGTAGTAAAGGCAGCATACTGTGCAGTGATCCGTAGAGGTAAAGAGGCCCTCTTAACTTCTGTCACTGGAGTACAACCTCACTCATTTAAAGTTCAGCTGATCTGTGTTTATCTTACCCTTAGCTTATAACAACTTGGTATTTAGTGATGGGCAGTGCATGTGTGGTATCCATGTGCTAGGTGTATGTGTGCCTGTGGATAGCATAATACAAGGATTATGCAGTACTGTGCAGTGCATGTATATTGTCTGCATGTGGCGGATGTATGTTTGCCTGTGAATAGTACAACACATAAAGGATGTAGCACTGTGCAATGCATGTATATCATATTCATTTACTGGGTGTATCTATGCCTGTGAATGGTACAGTACATGAAGGATATAGTGCTGTGCAGTGCGTTCATGCTATATGCAGGTGCTGGGTGCATGTATGCATGTGAATGATGCAATACATGAAAGGCTCTGGGTTTTATTTTGGGAGACCCCGGGCTGGATCACGAAATCAAGAAACATGAAGAAATGAGGTACAGTAATCCCCACCAGTCCTGTAAGCTGTCACACTGGATGACAGGGGGGCCAGGCTCTCCAGTACACTTCAAAAGACTGCTCCTTGATTCAAAGACAGGCCACAAGTAAAGAATCTGGGCACATCTCAGGAAGGAGATGGGGCTGATAAGAGAATCATAAAGAGTAAGGCTGAGTGTTGTGGGGCACTCACCTGAACTCCCAGGTGGTTCAGATGGGGCGACGATGACTGTCCCCAACTCCCTCCAAGGGCTTACTGTTGGCAGCAGTAACAGAATAAACTGCTCCAACAGTAGAGCCCAAAGAGAAAGGGGGTTTGGAGAGAGGGAGAGAGAAATACCAGATACTTCAAGGTGATGGACTGTGTCGCTGGTGAATGGAGGGGTTGCTTGTGCTGTGAACTACTGATCATTGGCTTTTGTGATGGTCAACTTCAGACCGACTGGGGCTACTGCTCAGAACTACTGTTCTGATTTGACCATTGTGTACGTAACTGGTCATATAAATAAAACTTGCAACATAGACTTGCTTATGAGCAATAGGAGACCTTCACAATTATCTCTGTACTTTAAATGACTCATTCCCACAAGATCTTGCATCCAAGTCTTTGGTAGGTTTGTACTTCGAAACAGAATGTCACTTGAAAACCAATATATAAAAGTTCTTGTCACTGTTGCAATCTATCACACTTGCTAGTGCAGAGTTTACTGTTTTCTTTGCTGTGTGATGTGCATCCCATTCCGACATTAAGATTTAATGTTCATCCTGAGGAATGCCCTTAAGTTGCAGCCACAATTGTTTTTGCTACTGCTTAGCACCAATAAAATGTTTCTCTGCAAAGGTACTCAATTGTTGCAGCAGATCGAAGAGTTGTAGATTTCTTTGCAGGGAATGGTGTCGAAATTAAGACTCCTCTGGGCTTTAACACCTGAAGTGATTGCTTAGTCCTTACCCGGTTTCTTCTCTTTTTTCTCACAGGATGTGTCGGAAAAGATGGGGCCAATAACTGTAAGTGCGGGACTGATGGGCAGGCTGCCGGGACGAGCAGCGTCAGAGATACAGATGAGTGCTAGAGTTCCAACAAGGCTAAGTGCAGACCGCTTGGCTGGAGTGGCTTTCATCCCCACCTGTTCAGCAGGTGTGAGTGCCTGAACGACAATTTGCATGTGCTGCATGCAAGGATCGGCAGTTTGCAGGTGCTGCATGTGTAAATTGAAAGTTTGCACGCAAAGCGTGTCTATAAGCAATGAATGATTACATATGCAGTGTGTGATTACTGTTCACCAATATGATACAATACACTTTTTTCAGGTTGACGTCTTTTTCAGCAATTATATTTTATAGGCTTTCATGTTTTCACAATATTATTCTGAGAATATGCTGTACAAGTTCTTTGTTTCCAGTAAGCGTTCTTGTCATCTAATCTGTACACTCTGTTCAAGGCTAGGAACATAGAACAAGATAACCTAGTGCTTGCATTATCTCTTTTGAACCGGCTCCAAAAATCTACACATATCATCGCATCAGAGCTGTGCCTCTAACACTACATGATTTTATTCTATAAATGATGCAGTACCGTACCTGGGTCAGAGGAGCTCTCCGGCTGTGATTGCCCTGGAATTGACCTTGTGTTCGACATGCAGTGCTGCTGACACTGACCTTTTATCTTGCAGGAGAGGATAACTAACTCTACTTCAGACCAGCTCCCTGGCCCAGCTATCCAGGTATGGGGGTTAAGGCTATTATTCAAGATCTGGTAGAGGGTACATTTGTTATGCTTTCACCATGTAGGTAGTAATAGGTAGGAATATATAGAACAAAGACTGTCATGGATGGATTGTTTATTCTATTCAACATGTTGGTAATGCTGGTTACATTGCTTTGTTTCATCAGCCTAAATAATCGCAGCACATTCTTTCTATGCAAAAATTTGATTTTTTCAAGAAATGTTTGAAAACATTTATTCCTGTCTTTTTTGTGTTTACCCTGGGCATGCATGAGTAAACAACGAAAGAGTAAGATTTGTTTCCACAATTTCCATGGGAATCAGAGAGGCCATTTTCATGGTTGCCAAAATCATCTCGTCCCCCGGGAAGGTTGGGAGCTCAGCTGAGGCACTATGAGCTATCTAGCAATTGGGCTGATATTTCCTGATGGTGTGAACCCAACATCCTGAGTTCTATCATCCTAATACACAGTCCTACTTTTGTGGGAACCGTATAACCCTATATGCAAGTTGAATCAGTCATGAAGAATGCTGCCATGCCGAGAAGACTGTAACCCATCTGTGTTGTTAAGTGTGTGACAGCGTATGCCAGGTGGAACTGCTGCTGTGCAGATCGGGCTGGAGAATTTGTGCACTGGAGGGACAGTGATGCCGTATGTCAGCGGGGGCCACCAGGACCAAGCAAGAAGTGTGGGCTGGTCAGGATCATCATTGGAGGAGAGAGGCCACCATGATGACCTTAATAGGCCTGAGCTGTGACTGAAGATCAACACCAGGATCGTCGCACACCCCACTACCGGTGGGAAGAACTGAAGAGCATACCCAGCTTGGAGGAGCCACAACATGCAGGACTGCTTGTGGGGAAAATCTCGGACAGCGAAGCACCACTAACCTGGGCCACTTGAGAAAGACTCCAGTATCTGCAGAGAGGTTGCGCTCATAGACTTTGGTCACTCAGATCCTTTTGGTGCAGTCCAGAATGATTTGAGGCCAGACAGCCCCAGAGAAACTTGCTTGCCAGATACAGCTACAGCATTCAGACATTGTTTACTTTAATAAGGAACCAGAGTAGGACTTGTGATTCTTGGAGCACTAGTGGGGCTTAACCTGAATGTCTCCTGCAGTGAATGGGGAATAACCACTACCGCTGGCTTGAGGGGAGTTGGATTCTGGGATCCACCTAAGAAACACAAAAAATCAAACTTCCGGGGTCTATGTTTATTGTTTGTGAATGTCGTATTTTACTTTGTGGCCATATATAAATACTCCTTTTTTCATAAAAGCAAGTATTTGACAGGCAAATTATTTATTGCTCCTGCTCGATGTATTTTAAGTTGTGGGCTTGTGTTCACCACCCTATGTAAAACTCCCTCCTGAGAAGCTTTGGACTGCTTGACCCCACGCTACCACTGAGTGGCAAGTGTTGAAGGGGGACTTGGCCCAGTTGCCGAGGACCAATAGTAGGTCGGGCTCCAGGAAATCAGGAGTAAAAGGCCTCAACCCCCATTGTAGGGGCAAGTAACCCCTACTTGCCCAGTGGCCCTCTGAACAGGGTATTCTAAATTACTCACTGATGCCATAAACATGCCATGGTAAACCTAGAAGCTAGTTGGTATATTTCTATAAAGAATGTATGTGCAGGCACATTTATCAAAGGTTTTGCGTCGCTCTTGCGCCATGCAAGCAAATGCAGGGTGCCACAAACCCTAAAATGAGAAATACCAAGTCACGTAAGGCCACTTTGTAGCTTAGTAAATCTGGAGTGACACAATTCAGTGCATGTCACTGTTTTGCATTACTCTGCCCCAGTGAGGCATTCCATGGGTGGACCATGGGTGTTCCAAGCATTTTGGTGCATTCATTCAAGATTTATCATGAGTGGTAGACCTAGGAATGAACCAAAATGCTATGCCTTCCCAGGGGAGGTGTAAGAAGGAGAAATATATGTATTTCTCCTTGTTTGTTTTCCTCTTTCTACTTATCCTGCATTTTGCAGCCCACGTAGAAAAAGGAAATTGCCTCAACGTGTTGTTTTTGTGCAGGAAGGTGTCCATTCCTGCACAAAAGCAATCCTGCCTGTGATGCAGGCACCTTTGGACCATGGTGCAAGGGTCCCTGCGTCGTTGTTAGTCTGTCAATGTAAGGAGAGAGCAAGAATGCACCATATCTTGAGACACTGGATGCCGCAAATTATGTTCTTTGGTTTTGAAGTGAAGGGTGGAAGGCAGACCCTATGGGTGTGGCCTGCGATGAAGGTATGGATCCATTTGAGGGCGTTGCTTCGGATCCCAATCTGGTAGAGTCTGGAGGTGAGGGTGAAGTGGGAGATGGTGTTGAATGCAGCGGAGAGGTCTAGGAGAATCAGGGCCGCAGGGTCCTGATGTTGTCCATTATGGCGATGCGGGCGGCCTCTGTGCTGTGGTTGGAGCAGAAAGAGCATTGGGAGGAGTCTTGCAGGTTGTGTCTTTCAAGGTGTTCAGAGAGTTGCAAGTTGATGGCTTTTTCCAGGACCTTGGCTGGGAAGAGGAGCAGAGAGATGGGGGGAGGTAATGTTTGTGCTTGCTGGGGGTTGGCCGAAGGTTTTTTCAGGAGCAGTTTGACCTCGGCTTGTTTCCATGCCTCTGGGATGGTGGCAGTCTTGATGGAAGTGTTTACAGATGTGAGTGAGGAAGCTGCTGATCTCCTTCTGACTGAGGTCGAAGGTGTAGTGTGGGCAGAGGTAATTAGCTGTGCCGAGTGGGTAGAGGTCATGATGGTGGCTGTTTCCTCTATGGATAGCATTGTCTAGTCTGTGATGAGTGGCCAGAGGGGTTCCTCTGATGGAGTCAAAAGGTGATCTATGTTGGTGGGTTGTGGAGGAAAGTTGCTGTATATGAAGGTGATCTTGCTGTGGAAGTAGTCGGCAAGGGAGTTGCAGAGGGTCTGTGAAGGTTGGCTCGAGTTTTCTGTGGCTGCTGGGTGGGAGAACTCTTTGACAATCTTGAAGAGGTCCTTCGGGCGGTTGGGACTTTGCTCTATGTGGTGAAGTAGGGTGACTTTTTTTGCTTCCCTGAGGCAGCGATGGTACTTGTTCAGTGCATCTTTGAAAGTGGTGCGGTCCGTGTGGTCCCTCACGTGACACCAGTGTCTTTTTAGCCTTTTGCAGTCTCTCTTTGGTGTGCATAGTTCGGGAGTGAAATACCTGGTGAGCTTGCTAGATCTTCTTGAGGCAGAGCACCTTGCTGGGGTGACTTTGTTGGTGCAGTTGATGATCCATTCAGAAAGGTTGCTGGCGTCTCATTTGAGGTTTCCGGAGGTCCTGGGTTTGTTGGACTGGAGGGCAGTGGTCCATTGAGCCTCTGTGACCTTTCCCCGTCTGCAGAGAGGGAAAGGCGGAGGTGTGGTGGACAATTCCGCTATTCTGACTATGGTGAAATGTAACAGGTGGTGGTCGGTCTAAGTGAGCTCCATTCTGTGGGTGAACTTGATTTTCTCGCTGGCTGTAAAGATGGGATACAGGTTGTGTCCTGTGGTGTGAGTGGGTCAGGTGACTAGTTATTTGAGTCCAATGTTGTTAAGGTTGTATAGAAGATTGGTGGCGTTGTGGTCGGTGAGGTCATCCAGATGGAAGTTCAAATCTCCTAGGAATATGTAGTCTGTTGAGTCGAAGCCTCCTCCGTACTTGTTGTGGTAGTCCTCCTGGATCAGTTTGTATCCTTTCAGAGTGCTGCAGCTGATGTCAGGTGCTGATGCAGGTGATGAGCATCAGGTCTGGCAGGAACGTGGATATGGTGCCCCAGATTTCCATGGGGTGTTTGCAGAGTGAACAAGAGTTGATCAGCATGCATTGGAAATGGTTCGTGGGCTTGGAGGGAGGCCGTGCTGGTGTGATGTTGGTCTGGGTGTCGCAGATGCATTGGCAGTGGCGGCAGGTAATGCATCCAACAGTGGTATGGGAGCAGGAGATATAGCAGTCGTTGTCCTGGTGCCTGGGGGCCAAGGCCCAGAATTCAGAGGTAGAGTATTGATGGGTGGAGGGAGATCCAGGGTTCCTGGTGCTGAGTGCAGTCCAGGCGTGGATGAGCACAGACAAGCTTGCCTTTGGTGCACCCACTACATGGTTGCAGTCATTAAGTAGGTGCTGGAGTTGGAGGGTCAACAACAAGCGAAAGGGAGCAGGAGGCGCTACACTGCAGCACGATAGAGCACTTACCAGTGTGGTGCAGGGGGAGCTGGTAAGAGGACCTGCTCAGTTGGGTCACACAGCGACCATCATTAAGTAGGTCCTGGAGTGGGAATGACATGGGGCGAGAGAAGGGAGGCAGGCGGGGTGCCTTGAAGCTAGAAAAAATGGTGGGCCGTGATGGGGGCTTAATGCAGGGGAGCAAAGCAGAAGCAAAAAAAAGCAGGATGAGAGGAGGGGAGATGGTGGGGGCTGACCAAGGCAGCAGCAGAAACAGGCAAAAGGGAGCAGGAAGTGCTACACTGCAAGCGCCATTGAGCACTTAGCACTGTGGTGCAGAGGGAGCTGGAAAGAGAACCTGCTTTGAGATCGCCCAAAGGAATTCACATAGGGGAAGTTGTCAGTTACCACCTCTGTGGATTTAGATATTGGCCGACGAGTTACTCCATCACAATGGTGACGGATATCTCGTCCAACAATATCTAGATTTCATTATATCCTAAATCAGGCCCAAAATGTTTTCCGCCACAATTGTGGTCATAAACAATCAATGCCTACAATTGGGACTCAAAACTTGGAGTAGACACTCCTTTCATGCCCCCTCTTAACTTTCGAATGATTGTAAAACCAATTTTATCCGTCAGAGATATTTTTATGACTCAAAATGGATTTAGTAAACAGAAAAAAAGCCATTTTACGAACTCAAACCCTGTGGCCAAGTTTGCAATCTCAATATGTATTTGCACATCTAAACCCTAGTTCCCTATCTAACAACGTCGCCAATAACATACTTTTTTGAATATTAAGTACATAACGATGGTTATAACATTTTCTTACACTTGGCGCGCAAATTGTAATTTATAGGAAACTGCATTTAGGGTTTGTTCACACTGTGCACCTCCATTGCAGCTGCTTTGAAATAGTTGACCCAACTTGTCCTGCTAGTAAGGAAGGGATAAGGACACGTGACACACTTCTTATCTGACGACTAAGAGTTCTTATTTATAAAACATTTTGTTCAGAACTCTGGCTTTGGAATTTGCTAACCCAAATAAAGTTAACCATGAATGCTAACAACTCCAAGAGTAAATCAAAACAGCTTTGCGGTGTTGAGCCTTACCTCCCTTTCTTTGAAGTAATTTATTTACTGGATTACAGGTGAAGAAGCAGCTCACAAGCTGCGGATGAAAATTCACCCTGCAGGAAAGAATTCTGTCTCCTCACGAGATTTGTGTTGCCAGTTTTCAATTCAACCCTGTTCCACTTGCAAGTGGCTGCAGATGAGCGGCTTGGCCTGCCTTGGGCGCCTTCTCCAGTTCAGTGGAAAGGAACACGTGTGCACAATGTAGTGAAACATACACGCCTCTCAAATATCAGGTGACTTGCTTTAGCTCAGTCTGATGTTTGACTGCGTCCCATTTCCGGTGTTGACGTTCTCTTCCAGCCAGGCGTGGATTGCTGGAAATGCACTCTTTAATGAATAGAGAACAGTAATTACAAACATAATGGTATGAAACGATCAGTTTAAGAAGTCGAAAATAAAGAAATAATTAATCTGGAAACCTTTCACACTGAAAGGTCTGTAAGGGACTCACTCATGGTGTGGGAAACTGGCTCTTCGAATAAGAACGTGCAGTAGCTAATTTAAGTGGCGCTTTGGGCCCTCATCCTCAGGTAGGGTTGCCACCTTCCTGGTTTTGTAGTGGCACCACTGGCATTTTGATGTCCTGGTCGGTATAAAAATAAGCAAAATCAACTAAAGCCGGTATTTTTAGTCCTTATCCATAAGTAATATGAACAGCGAATATACATAGTGCTTTAACATATGTCCTAGAGCTGTAACAATCCTTGACTTATAATTACAGTAAAGAAAGGCAGAAAAGTCATGATAGAAATGAATACATAGATGTAGTACAAAGTCCTATTTAGTATCATGTCCAGGCCTTTGCAGACTCCTAAAACTCTAACAAATGGCCAGTGTGTTTTTTAAGGTAAAATGTGCAAGCGCTCTGGCCTATTGTAATCTCTCTGTGGGCTTTTAACCACTCCCACTGTATGCCCATCACAATCACTCCCATCACTATCACTCGTTCATGGGATTGCCTTTCAAAAATCCTTTGTCATCATTGATAAATGCTTTACGTATGTCCCACCTTGGGACAGTTTTGTTACCACCTTGGCCATCTACCCTGTGTAGGAGGCTGGACTGGCTTGTAGTGAGTACCAAGGGGTACTTGCACCTTGCACCAGGCCCAGTTATCCCTTATTAGTGTATAGGGTGTCTAGCAGCTTACGCTGATAGATAATGGTAGCTTAGCAGAGCAGCTTAGGCTGAACTAGGAGACGTGTGAAGCTACTACAGTACCACTTAGTGTCATATGCACAATATCATAAGAAAACACAATACACAGTTATACTAAAAATAAAGGTACTTTATTTTTATGGCAATATGCCAAAGTATCTTAGAGTGTACCCTCAGTGAGAGGATAGGAAATATACACAAGATATATATACACAATAGCAAAAATATGCAGTATAGTCTTAGAAAACAGTGCAAACAATGTATAGTTACAATAGGATGCAATGGGGAAACATAGGGATAGGGGCAACACAAACCATATACTCCAAAAGTGGAATGCGAACCACGAATGGACCCCAAACCTATGTGACCTTGTAGAGGGTCGCTGGGACTATTAGAAAATAGTGAGAGTTAGAAAAATAACCCTCCCCAAGACCCTGAAAAGTGAGTGCAAAGTGCACTAAAGTTCCCCTAAGGACAAAGAAGTCGTGTTAGAGGAATAATGCAGGAAAGACACAAACCAACAATGCAACAACTGTGGATTTCCAATCTAGGGTACCTGTGGAACAAGGGGACCAAGTCCAAAAGTCACAAGCAAGTCGGAGATGGGCAAATGCCCAGGAAATGCCAGCTGCGGGTGCAAAGAAGCTTCTACTGGACAGAAGAAGCTGAGGTTTCTGCAGGAACGAAAAGGCATAGAGACTTTCCCTTTGGTGGACGGATCCCTCTCGCCGTGGAGAGTTGTGCAGAAGTGTTTTCCCGCCAAAAGAACGCCAACAAGCCTTGCTAGCTGCAAATCGTGCGGTTAGCGTTTTTGGACGCTTCTGAGGCCCAGGAGGGACCAGGAGGTCGCAAATTGGACCAGCCGAGAGAGGGGACGTCGAGCAAGACAAGGAGCCCTCTCTGAAGCAGGTAGCACCCGGAGAAGTGCCAGAAACAGGCACTACGAGGATGCGTGAAACGGTGCTCGCTGAAGTTGCACAAAGGAGTCCCACGTCGCCGGAGACCAACTTAGAAAGTCGTGCAATGCAGGTTAGAGTGCCGTGGACCCAGGCTTGGCTGTGCACACAGGATTTCCGCCGGAAGTGCACAGGGGCCGGAGTAGCTGCAAAAGTAGCGGTTCCCAGCAATGCAGCCCAGCGAGGTGAGGCAAGGACTTACCTCCACCAAACTTGGACTGAAGAGTCACTGGACTGTGGGGGTCACTTGGACAGAGTCGCTGGATTCGAGGGACCTCGCTCGTCGTGCTGAGAGGAGACCCAAGGGACCGGTAATGCAGCTTTTTGGTGCCTGCGGTTGCAGGGGGAAGATTCCGTCGACCCACGGGAGATTTCTTCGGAGCTTCTGGTGTAGAGAGGAGGCGGACTACCCCCACAGCATGCACAGACAGGAAAACAGTCGAGAAGGCGGCAGGATCAGCGTTACAGAGTTGCAGTAGTCGTCTTTGCTACTATGTTGCAGGTTTGCAGGCTTCCAGCGCGGTCAGCAGTCGATTCCTTATCAGAAGGTGAAGAGAGAGATGCAGAGGAACTCGGCTGAGCTCATGCATTCGTTATCTAAAGTTTCCCCAGAGACAGAGACCCTAAATAGCCAGAAAAGAGGGTTTGGCTACCTAGGAGAGAGGATAGGCTAGCAACACCTGAAGGAGCCTATCACAAGGAGTCTCTGACGTCACCTGGTGGCACTGGCCACTCAGAGCAGTCCAGTGTGCCAGCAGCACCTCTGTTTCCAAGATGGCAGAGGTCTGGAGCACACTGGAGGAGCTCTGGACACCTCCCAGGGGAGGTGCAGGTCAGGGGAGTGGTCACTCCCCTTTCCTTTGTCCAGTTTCGCGCCAGAGCAGGGCTAAGGGGTCCCCTGAACCGGTGTAGACTGGCTTATGCAGAATTGGGCACATCTGTGCCCAACAAAGCATTTCCAGAGGCTGGGGGAGGCTACTCCTCCCCTGCCTTCACACCATTTTCCAAAGGGAGAGGGTGTCACACCCTCTCTCAGAGGAAGTTCTTTGTTCTGCCATCCTGGGCCAGGCCTGGCTGGACCCCAGGAGGGCAGATGCCTGTCTGAGGGGTTGGCAGCAGCAGCAGCTGCAGTGAAACCCCAGGAAGGGCAGTTTGGCAGTACCAGGGTCTGTGCTACAGACCACTGGGATCATGGGATTGTGCCAACTATGCCAGGATGGCATAGAGGGGGCAATTCCATGATCATAGACATGTTACATGGCCATATTCGGAGTTACCATTGTGAAGCTACATATAGGTAGTGACCTATATGTAGTGCACGCGTGTAATGGTGTCCCCGCACTCACAAAGTTCAGGGAATTGGCTCTGAACAATGTGGGGGCACCTTGGCTAGTGCCAGGGTGCCCTCACACTAAGTAACTTTGCACCTAACCTTTACCAGGTAAAGGTTAGACATATAGGTGACTTATAAGTTACTTAAGTGCAGTGTAAAATGGCTGTGAAATAACGTGGACGTTATTTCACTCAGGCTGCAGTGGCAGGCCTGTGTAAGAATTGTCAGAGCTCCCTATGGGTGGCAAAAGAAATGCTGCAGCCCATAGGGATCTCCTGGAACCCCAATACCCTGGGTCCTCAGTACCATATACTAGGGAATTATAAGGGTGTTCCAGTAAGCCAATGTAAATTGGTAAAAATGGTCACTAGCCTGTTAGTGACAATTTGAAATAAATGAGAGAGCATAACCACTGAGGTTCTGGTTAGCAGAGCCTCAGTGAGACAGTTAGGCACCACACAGGGAACACATACATATAGGCCACAAACTTATGACCACTGGGGTCCTGACTAGCAGGGTCCCAGTGACACATAACAAACATACTGAAAACATAGGGTTTTCACTATGAGCACTGGGCCCTGGCTAGCAGGATCCCAGTGAGACAGTGAAAACACCCTGACATACACTCACAAACAGGCCAAAAGTGGGGGTAACAAGGTTAGAAAGAGGCTACTTTCTCACACAACCCCCCCCCAAACGAAGGACAATAAGGCTAACCTTGGCCAGTTGAGACTTTATTGTCTAAGTGGTGATAAGTAGAGAGTAGCTCTGCAATAGACTGGTTACTCCCTTTATCATCCACTATATGGTTACTTCCCTGTGGGGATGTAAACCACCCTGTTTGAAGTTTTTTAGCTAAGCAACAATGTGAAGATGTATTTTCAGAGTTTCTATCAGTAAGTTTTAGTTTAGAGCAGTGGGAATTGTCCACTGAACCTTTTTGTAGTGATGGAAATGCCAGACAGGGATGCTGTCTCAGAAAAGCCATAGCTGGGCAAAAACTTTGTCCATATGGCTGGAAGAGAGAACAGGGATGCTGTTTCTCTTGAGTTGGAGCAGGGCAGGGATGCTGTCCTATGAGCTCCACACTAGGGCAGGGATGCTGTCCTAAGTGTTGTGAGGCAGTGCAGGGTTTCTGCACTAAAGTTTTTCTGGGAGGGTTGGAGGGATGCTCCATGTTAACTAAAATGGCGCTCTTTTTCTCACCAATGTTAGTTATCCCACAGAGAGGTACTTCTACCTCAGGGAGTCCAGCTTTGCCAGCTGATGATTCCCTTGGAACAGGTGCCACCCCAGGAGAGGTTTCTCCCACCACAGGAATGCTATCCTGAATGGCAGGGTGGTTAGGGGATACTGTGATACCCTTTTTACCTGTTGATGGAGAGGGATCCTGAGTTTTCAGGCCTTCTCTCCTTTGCTTTTTCATTTCAGTAGAAATGAGAGGGAACAATTCCTCAGGGATGCCCAGCATGGCTGCATGGGCATAAAACTCTACATCAGCCCAACCTGAGGCCTCTAGGTCATTACCTAAGAGACAGTCTACAGGTAAGCTAGGTGATACCACCACCTGCTTAGGGCCAGTAACTCCACCCCAACTAAACTGAATTATAGCTAAGGGAAGAAACTTAGTGGAGTTATGGACATCAATAATCTTATACTGTTGTCCAATGATGTGTTGATCAGGGTGCACTAGGTTTTCAGTCACCAAAGTGATACTAGCACCTGTGTCCCTGTAGGCCAAGGCCTCAACACCATTTATTGAAACTGTCTGCCTGTACTTATCCATTGTAAGGGGACAAGCAGCCAGTGTGGCAAGGCCAATGCCACTAGGTGTGACAGAAACTGTCTTGGGACTGACTACCCCAGTTTCTATGATGGACCCATAAGTGAACCCAACTACACCCTTTGCTTGACTGTTGCCAGCAGTCCCACCACTAGTACCACTACTGCTAGGGGCACTAGAGCTTGATGTATTAGTGGTGGTAGGCTCAGGGGGTTTACCTGGACAGGACTTATCCCCTGGCCTATGGCCTCTGTTTTAACACACAAAGCACCAAGGCTTTTTAATGTGTGCAGGTTGAGAAGAAGAGGAAGAATTAGTTTTATCCCCACCCTCTGAAGAGTGTTTAAGATTTGAAGTGGGATCTTTGGTTTTACCCTTGTCCCCATGCTTATCTTGAGATTTTTCACCATCTTTCTTCTTATTGCCATCTTTGTCACCCCCTGTATGAACTTTTCTGTTCACCCTTGTTCTGACCCATTTGTCTGCCTTCTTTCCCAATTCTTGGGGAGAGGTCAGATCAGAGTCTACCAGGTACTGGTGCAACAAATCAGGCACACAATTATTAAGTATATGCTCTCTCAGGATTGTGTTATACAGGCTTTCATAATCAGTAACTTTACTGCCATGTAACCACCCCTCCAAGGCCTTCACTGAATGGTCAATGAAATCAACCCAGTCTTGTGAAGACTCCTTTTTGGTCTCTCTGAACTTTATCCTGTATTGTTCAGTGGTTAAGCCATAACCATCCAGGAGTGCATTCTTAAGAACTGTAAAATTATTGGCATCACTTTCTTTCACAGTAAGGAGCCTATCCCTACCTTTTCCACTAAATGATAGCCATAGGATAGCAGCCCACTGCCTTTGAGGGACATCCTGTACAACACAGGCCCTCTCAAGTGCAGCAAACCATTTGTTAATGTCATCCCCCTCCTTATAAGGGGGAACTATCTTATGCAGATTCCTGGAATCATGCTCTTTTGCAGGATGACTATGGAGAATACTGCTGCTGCCACCATGGGTATCTAAACCCAACTTCTGTCTTTCCTTCTCTAACTCTAAAGACTGTCTATCCAAATCCAGCTGTTGCTTCTTGAGCTTCAGTCTGGTTTGTTCCACTCTCAATCTATTGAGCTCCCTTTCTAACAATCTGTCATCAGGGTGGGTGGGAGGGACATGCCTTGAAACAGAAGTATGGTGAGAGTGGACAGAAGGAGACCTGTCCCTTACAGAAGCCACCCTAACAGCTTGGCTAACAGAAACATCACTACCAGTATGGTGAGAATAAATGCTTTTGCTATGATGTGAGACAACACTATTTATATGGTGTGGCTCATCATCATTACCAACTATGCTAGACTGTCTAGTAATGGGCAGGCTAGGAAGTTTCTTTCCTGAATCTTTTCCTGGGGGAGTCCCTGGATCAGATTGAGAACCATTAGCTACTTTTTCAACAGATGGGGCACTTATGGCCTTATCCTGTACTCTAAGCATGTTAATTAACAGTTCTAAGGAAGGATTCTTCCCTACACTCAAACCTCTCTCTATGCAGAGACTCCTTGCTCCTTTCCAGCTAAGGTGACCATATGCAAGTTTGGACAGATCAACATGTTGGCCTGTGCCAGACATTTTTTAGAGAGAGTTAAAGTGATGGTAAAAGATAAAAAGTTTGTCAGAGCTTTTAGAAAGACAGAGAAAAAAAACTTTTAAAACTTTTTAGAACTTTTTAGAAAGTTAGAAGTACTTTTCAGCACTTAGAAAAGAGTGAAAAGAGGAAATGCAAAACTTTTTGGCTATGTGTATATACACTGACCTTGTTTTGTATATTTTTCTCTTATGAAAAGTACAATGACAAGAGTGGTAAGTAGTCTCAAAGCACTTATCCCACCGCTGCACAACCAATGTAGGAGGCTGGACTGGCTTGTAGTGAGTACCAAGGGGTACTTGCACCTTGCACCAGGCCCAGTTATCCCTTATTAGTGTATAGGGTGTCTAGCAGCTTAGGCTGATAGATAATGGTAGCTTAGCAGAGCAGCTTAGGCTGAACTAGGAGACGTGTGAAGCTACTACAGTACCACTTAGTGTCATATGCACAATATCATAAGAAAACACAATACACAGTTATACTAAAAATAAAGGTACTTTATTTTTATGACAATATGCCAAAGTATCTTAGAGTGTACCCTCAGTGAGAGGATAGGAAATATACACAAGATATATATACACAATAGCAAAAATATGCAGTATAGTCTTAGAAAACAGTGCAAACAATGTATAGTTACAATGGGATGCAATGGGGAAACATAGGGATAGGGGCAACACAAACCATATACTCCAAAAGTGGAATGCGAACCACGAATGGACCCCAAACCTATGTGACCTTGTAGAGGGTCGCTGGGACTATTAGAAAATAGTGAGAGTTAGAAAAATAACCCTCCCCAAGACCCTAAAAAGTGAGTGCAAAGTGCACTAAAGTTCCCCTAAGGACAAAGAAGTCGTGTTAGAGGAATAATGCAGGAAAGACACAAACCAACAATGCAACAACTGTGGATTTCCAATCTAGGGTACCTGTGGAACAAGGGGACCAAGTCCAAAAGTCATAAGCAAGTCGGAGATGGGCAAATGCCCAGGAAATGCCAGCTGCGGGTGCAAAGAAGCTTCTACTGGACCGAAGAAGCTGAGGTTTCTGCAGGAACGAAAAGGGCTAGAGACTTCCCCTTTGGTGGACGGATCCCTCTCGCCGTGGAGAGTCGTGCAGAAGTGTTTTCCCGCCGAAAGAACGCCAACAAGCCTTGCTAGCTGCAAATCGTGCGGTTAGCGTTTTTGGACGCTGCTGAGGCCCAGAAGGGACCAGGAGGTCGCAAATTGGACCAGCCGAGAGAGGGGACGTGGAGCAAGACAAGGAGCCCTCTCTGAAGCAGGTAGCACCCGGAGAAGTGCCAGAAACAGGCACTACGAGGATGCGTGAAACAGTGCTCGCCAAAGTTGCACAAAGGAGTCCCACGTCGCCGGAGACCAACTTAGAAAGTCGTGCAATGCAGGTTAGAGTGCCGTGGACCCAGGCTTGGCTGTGCACACAGGATTTCCGCCGGAAGTGCACAGGGGCCGGAGTAGCTGCAAAAGTCGCGGTTCCCAGCAATGCAGCCCAGCGAGGTGAGGCAAGGACTTACCTCCACCAAACTTGGACTGAAGAGTCACTGGACTGTGGGGGTCACTTGGACAGAGTCGCTGGATTCGAGGGACCTCGCTCGTTGTGCTGAGAGGAGACCCAAGGGACCGGTAATGCAGCTTTTTGGTGCCTGCGGTTGCAGGGGGAAGATTCCGTCGACCCACGGGAGATTTCTTCGGAGCTTCTGGTGTAGAGAGGAGGCGGACTACCCCCACAGCATGCACAGACAGGAAAACAGTCGAGAAGGCGGCAGGATCAGCGTTACAGAGTTGCAGTAGTCGTCTTTGCTACTATGTTGCAGGTTTGCAGGCTTCCAGCGCGGTCAGCAGTCGATTCCTTATCAGAAGGTGAAGAGAGAGATGCAGAGGAACTCGGCTGAGCTCATGCATTCGTTATCTAAAGTTTCCCCAGAGACAGAGACCCTAAATAGCCAGAAAAGAGGGTTTGGCTACCTAGGAGAGAGGATAGGCTAGCAACACCTGAAGGAGCTTATCACAAGGAGTCTCTGACGTCACCTGGTGGCACTGGCCACTCAGAGCAGTCCAGTGTGCCAGCAGCACCTCTGTTTCCAAGATGGCAGAGGTCTGGAGCACACTGGAGGAGCTCTGGACACCTCCCAGGGGAGGTGCAGGTCAGGGGAGTGATCACTCCCCTTTCCTTTGTCCAGTTTCGCGCCAGAGCAGGGCTAAGGGGTCCCCTGAACCGGTGTAGACTGGCTTATGCAGAATTGGGCACATCTGTGCCCAACAAAGCATTTCCAGAGGCTGGGGGAGGCTACTCCTCCCCTGCCTTCACACCATTTTCCAAAGGGAGAGGGTGTCACACCCTCTCTCAGAGGAAGTTCTTTGTTCTGCCATCCTGGGCCAGGCCTGGCTGGACCCCAGGAGGGCAGATGCCTGTCTGAGGGGTTGGCAGCAGCAGCAGCTGCAGTGAAACCCCAGGAAGGGCAGTTTGGCAGTACCAGGGTCTGTGCTACAGACCACTGGGATCATGGGATTGTGCCAACTATGCCAGGATGGCATAGAGGGGGCAATTCCATGATCATAGACATGTTACATGGCCATATTCGGAGTTACCATTGTGAAGCTACATATAGGTAGTGACCTATATGTAGTGCACGCGTGTAATGGTGTCCCGCACTCACAAAGTTCAGGGAATTGGCTCTGAACAATGTGGGGGCACCTTGGCTAGTGCCAGGGTGCCCTCACACTAAGTAACTTTGCACCTAACCTTTACCAGGTAAAGGTTAGACATATAGGTGACTTATAAGTTACTTAAGTGCAGTGTAAAATGGCTGTGAAATAACGTGGACGTTATTTCACTCAGGCTGCAGTGGCAGGCCTGTGTAAGAATTGTCAGAGCTTCCTATGGGTGGCAAAAGAAATGCTGCAGCCCCTCAGTACCATATACTAGGGAATTATAAGGGTGTTCCAGTAAGCCAATGTAAATTGGTAAAAATGGTCACTAGCCTGTTAGTGACAATTTGAAATAAATGAGAGAGCATAACCACTGAGGTTCTGGTTAGCAGAGCCTCAGTGAGACAGTTAGGCACCACACAGGGAACACATACATATAGGCCACAAACTTATGAGCACTGGGGTCCTGACTAGCAGGGTCCCAGTGACACATAACAAACATACTGAAAACATAGGGTTTTCACTATGAGCACTGGGCCCTGACTAGCAGGATCCCAGTGAGACAGTGAAAACACCCTGACATACACTCACAAACAGGCCAAAAGTGGGGGTAACAAGGCTAGAAAGAGGCTACTTTCTCACACCCTGTTACATGGATAATTGCACTTTTGTCGATTGCAAGTGAACGTCTTGTTCTTTTTGTGTCTCTCCTTCACGCTCATTATGAGAAAAGGCCTCCTTTTGACATGGTTAGCCCCGACTCTTTGCTTGATGTATGATATAGCCTAGAAGTTGGTAGTGCCCAGGGCCCCTACTATCCAGGTTCCCTGAGCCACAGCTCTTTCCCTAAACTCTTGTGATGCATTCGCTCAATTGGAGACACACTTGGCTGCCACCATAAGCCCCTAGTAAATGGTACTTAGGGGCCTGGGGCAGGAGAGACTAAGGGTAAGCCCCCGAGGGCAGCAGCACTGATTGTTCCACCCTCTAGGGCCCTGCATCCAGGTGCACCCAGGACTGCCATTACAGGCTGAGTGCCCTGGTGCAAACCTAAAGTGAAAGCTCGACATGGCATACTACCTGTGTGCCCTGTCCACACCACACTGCATACCATATAGGTAGGTCAAACCTCTGGCAGGCCTTCAGTCCTAAGGCAGGGTGTACTATACTGTATGTGGGTGCATAGCTGCAAGAGCAATATGCCCCCACTGTGTCCTTGCCAAAACTGGGTCATAGTGAGTGAATAGAGCAGCCATTTTAAAATACATGTGCTGGATAATGGTCATTATGAGTTTCACAGCAGTGGCCTCTCTGATCCCTGGGTTGCTTGCTATCAAACAAATCAAAATGATAACTCCACACTGGTGCCGGTGTTGGATTTATTATAAAAGGTACTTAGGGGTTAACTTAGAGGCGCCCCCAGAAAAGCTAACTACTCGGTCATGGTTGCTGACTGGTTCTATTCAGGCTGCCACCTCCAGACATCAAGTCTACAAACTTTGGGGGAGAGATCCATCTCTCTGGTCTATAGAACAAAGCCCTTCCTGGGTTGAGGTGCCAACGCCCCCTCCCTCAGGAATGTGCACTGTCCTGGCGGCAAGATTCAAAGGGCTAACCGTATTTGAAACTCAACCCCCCGGCCTGCTGCTAGCAGCAGATGGTCACTCCCTTTGCATACCACTCTTTTGGCAGGAGCAAAGGGGGGAAACTCCACAAAGAGTAGGATAAATGGCATCACCTGGAATGCACCACCCCTAAGGTGTTGCCTGCGAGATAGGCACTCCATTCCATTTTCGTCCATCTCCATCTTGGATGGAAGGAAAATAGCCAATCAAGGACAGGGAAGTGACCCTTCTCACAGGAATTGGTCACTTTAGTGGGTGTAGCCACCCTAAGGTATCTGGCCCATTGGTCACTACCAGGTTCCCCCTAAAATGCCCACCAAAGACAGTATTTATTGGGCAGCCCTAGACCAGGACATCAGATTCAATGGACAAAAGAAGACCAGCACCAAGATGATCCAAGGCATGAGAACTGTGGACCTGCTGCCACAAAGAAAAGGTGCCAAACCCTGCCTGCTGCACCTAGGACCCAACAATCGCCGCTGAGGAATCGCCGCTGGACAACTCAAAAAACTCTAAAGACTCCAGAGGACCTCCAGGCTTTGTAATCACCATAGAACTCCCTTCAGAGTGGAGGTACCACTCTATGATAGCAAGTAACCAGCAAGCCAGTGAGGGTCACTTCATTGACCAACTGCTAACTTCCAAACTGGAAGACGCAGCTGGACCAAATGACACACCGACAACCACAAGGACAAACCCCAGCAAATGTGCTAAGCTTTTTTGCACTGTGCTCTCCAGTGGTCAAATCATTCAAATACCCTGGGTATTGGTCAGCTAACATCAGACACAAAGAAAACCATCCCGCTCTGTGCCGAAAAAAGGACCAGGAGGAAGTCCTAGTTGAGGGACTTCAGGAACACCCATGACCTCCCACCAGAATCCACCCGTCTTCCTTCAAACGACCCTTGAAACAACTTGCGTCCTGCTCCAGAGGGCATGCTTGCGCACAGCTCCTGGCTCACTGATTCACTCTGCACCCTGCCCCTCTGTGCCCTGCAACAAAGAAGCTGCTGTGCCCAAAGGGTTCCCTATCCCCTGTGACCTCGAGACCCCAAGGGGGCCCCAAAGATTCAGCTGTAAATTTACCTGTGCAGTGCTTTTCCAAGTGGTCCCCCGCAGTGGTCCTGCAACACCTCCAGAGGCTTTTCATCGCTACTATCGCAGGAACTGGGAGCTGCCTGAACTTCTCCAGCTGGCACAGTGTGCCCATCGATGACCTCAATGAACCTGCAAAGAAAGAACTTGGTAAACCAACTGTACAAATTTATATGTATTTTGAAAGGTGATCTTCCATTGATTCCTATTGTGCGTAATTACACACAAAAAGACAAATTTTATTAAACTTCATAAATTCATTTCTCAAAAAGTACTTCACCAATTTGGATAATCTTGGCCTTAAAAATTACATACAAATCTGAAGTCTTTTTTATAAATTGGTCTTGACTTATTCCTTTGAGTGTGTGAGTTGCAAGATTGATGCTGTGAGTACAACAAATGATTTGCACTTCCCCAAGATTGGCCTAACTGCGTGACCAAGCTACCTTAAAAATTAGAGCATTAGTGTATGAGGCTGGCCTGGCTTATGGTGGGTACCTGATGGTACTTATACCTTGTGCCAGGTCCAGTTATCCCTTATTAGTAGATTAGTAGTGTTCTAGCAGATTAGGCTGATAGAGGTAGCTATAGCAGAGCAGCTTAGGCTGAACTAGGAGACATGCAAAGCTCGTACTATACCACTTATATCATATAGGTACCATGTCATAAGAAACACAATATTCAGAGTTACTAAAAATAGAGGTACTTTATTTTAGTCACAATGTACCAAAAATATCTCAGAGGATATACCCCCTTAGGAGGTAAGTTAAATACACAAAATATACACACAAATCAAAATCAGGTAAGTAAAACAGTCAGAAAGTAGTGCAAACACTGTAGAATACAATAGGATGCAATAGGCCTAGGGGCAACACAAAACATATACTAAGAAAGTGGAATGAGAACCACAAATGGACCCCTAGGCTAGTGTAGCGTGTAGAGGGTCTCTGGGAGTGTATGAAAACACTAAGGGTGTCTAAGATACCCCACTCTAAGATCCTGAAAAGTAGGAGTAAAGTGCTACTACTTCCCCAGAAACACACTAAACTCGTGATAGAGGATTCTGCAAAGACCACAACAGATTGCAAAGCACTGAAGACGGATTCCTGGACCTGAGGACCTGCAAAGGAAGGGGACCAAGCCCAAGAGTCATGAAACTGTCCAGGGGGTGCAGGAGCCCACTAAACCCTGGATGAAGGTGCAAAATGGCTGCCTCTGGGTGGAAGAAGCTGAAGGTTCTGCAACAACGAAAGACGCTAGGAACTTTTCCTTCCTGTAGAAGATGCATCATAGAGCGCTGGAGGATGCAGAGTTGTTTTCTTGAAGAAAGACCGCAAACAAGCCTTGCTAGCTGCAAAGGTCACGGTTAAAGAAAAAGGGTGCTGCCCGGGCCCAGGAAGGACCACAATGTCGCCACTTGGGAGAGGAGACAGATGGGGCCCTCAGCAGTACAGAGAGCCCATGCACAAGAAGGCAGCACCCGCAGAAGTCTTTGAACATGGGTTCAAGAAGACTGAGAACAGCGGTTGTCTCAACACCACAAAAGAGGGTCCCACAAAGCCAGAGGTCAACTCAGCTAGTTGAGCATTGCAGGATGGAGTGCTGGGTACCGGGGCTAGGCTGTGCATGAAGGATTCCTTGAAAAAGTGCACAGAAGCCATAGCAGATGCAGTTCATGCAGTGCACAGGATTACTGTCTGGAGAGGGGAGGCAAGGACTTACCTCCTCCAAATTTGGACAGTTGGACCGCTGGACAGTCTGGGTCACATGGGTCCACCACCTGTGTTCCAGGGGCCACGCTCGTCAGGATGAGAGGGGTTCCAGAGTACTGGTGACGCTGAAGTTTGGTGCCTGCTGGAGCAGGGGAAAGATTCTGTCAACCCATGGGAGATTTCTTCGTGGCTTCCAGTGCAGGATGAAAGCCGGCAGCCCTCAGAGCACGCACCACAAGGAAACAGTCGAGAAAGCCGGCAGGATTAGGCGCTACAATGTCACTGGTAGTCTTCTTGCTACTTTGTTGCAGTTTTACAGACGTCCTGGAGCAGTCAGCGGTCGATCCTTGGCAGAAGTCAAAGAGAGAGATGCAGAGGAACTCTGGTGAATTCTTGCAAGTCATTATCTGAGGAAAAGCCCACCGGAGAGACCCTAAATAGCCCTCAGAGGAGGATTGGCCACCACCTAGTGAGGTAAGCACCTATCAGGAGGGGTCTCTGATGTCACTTGCTGGCGCTGGCCACCCAGAGGCCTCCAGAGTGCCCTCACACCTCTGGATTCAAGATGGCAGAGGTCTGGAACACACTGGAGGAACTCTGGGCAACACCCCTGCGGTGGTGATGGACAGGGGAGTGGTCACTCCCGTTTCCTTTGTCCAGTTTCGCACCAGAGCAGGGACTGGGGGTTCCCTAAACTGGTGTAGACTGGTGTATGCAAGGAGGGCACCATCTGTGCCCTTCAAAGCATTTCCAGAGGCTGGGAGAGGCTACCCTTCCCCAGCCTTTAACACCTATTTCCAAAGGGAGAGAATGTAACACCCTCTCTCAGAGAAAATCCTTTGTTCAGCCTTCCTAGGACTGGGTTGCCCAGACCCCAGGAGAGCAGAACCCTGTCTGTGGGGTGGCAGCAGCAGTAGATGCAGAGAAAACCCCAGAGAGCTGGTTTGGCAGCACCTGGGGTCCATTGTGGAGCCCCGGGGATGCATGGGATTGGCACCCCAATACCAGATTTGGCATGGGGACAATTCCATTATCTTAGACATGTTACATGGCCATATTCGGAATTACCATTGTGAAGCTACATATAGATATTGACCTATATCTAGTGCACGCGTGCAATGGTTTCACCACACTCCCAAAGTCTGGGGAAATTGCCCTGAACTATGTGGGGGCACCTCTGCTAGTGCAAGGGTGCCCTCACACTTAGTAACTTTGCACCTAACCTTCACTAAGTGAAAGTTAGACATATAGGTGACTTATAAGTTACTTGAGTGCAGTGTAAAATGGCTGTGAAATAACATGTGCGTTATTTCACTCAGGCTGCAGTGGCAGTCCTGCGTAAGAT
Organism: Pleurodeles waltl; assembly: GCF_031143425.1. Taxonomy (NCBI): domain Eukaryota; kingdom Metazoa; phylum Chordata; class Amphibia; order Caudata; family Salamandridae; genus Pleurodeles; species Pleurodeles waltl. Next base: position 127,496,168 of record NC_090440.1, on the reverse strand, counting down.
TTGTCTGAGCTCCCTATGGGTGGCAAAAGAAATGCTGTAGCCCATAGGGATCTCCTGGAACCCCAATACCCTGGGTATTATAAGGGTGTTCCAGTGTGCCAATTAGAATTGGTAAAAATTGTCATTAGCCTATAGTGACAATTTAAAAGGCAGAGCGAGCATAAGCACTGAGGTTCTGGGTACCAGAGCCTCAGTGACACAGTCAGTCACTACACAGGTACACACATTCCGGCCACAACTATGAGCACTGGGTTCCTGGCTAGCAGGATCCCAGTAAGTCAGGGAAAAACAAACTGACATACATGTAAAAATAAGGGTAACAAGCCAGGCAAGATGGTACTTTCCTACAATTAGGTGATCTAGGGGCATATTTATACTCCGTTTGCGCTGAATTTGCATTGTTTTTTTCGACGCAAATTCGGCGCAGAACTAACGCCATATTTATACTTTGGCGTTAGACGCGTCTAGCGCCAAAGTATGAGGAAAGAGCGTCATTTTTTTGCGTGAACGCCTTTCTTGCGTTAATGAGATGCAAGGTAGGCGTTCCCGTCTAAAAAAATGACTGTGACGCAAATGCATCGTATTTATACTCCCGGGCAAAAATCACGCCCGGGAGTGGGCGGGGCAAAAAACCCCGCATTTGCACCAGATTTTAGCGCCTGGGTCAGGGCAGGCGTTAAGGGACCTGTGGGCTCAAAATGAGCCCACAGCTGCCCTCCCATGCCCCCAGGGACCCCCCCTGCCACCCTGGCCCACCCCAGGAGGACACCCAAGGATGGAGGGACCCATCCCAGGGACATTCAGGTAAGTTCAGGTAAGTATAATTTTTTATTTTTTTTATATTTCTTTTGGCATAGGGGGGCCTGATTTGTGCCCCCCTACATGCCTCAATGCCCAATGACCATGCCCAGGGGACATAAGTCCCCTGGGCATGGCCATTGGGCAAGGGGGCATGACTCCTGTCTTTACTAAGACAGGAGTCATGTAAATGGCGTCTGGGCGTCGTTAAAAATGGCGCAAATCGGGTGGAGGCGATTTTTGGGCGTCAACCTGACTTGCACCATTTTAAGACGCCCTAACGCCATTTTCCCCAACACCGGCGCTGCCTGGTGTACGTGGTTTTTTTCCACGCACACCAGGCAGCGCCGGTCTGCTAGCGCCGGCTAACGCCATTCAATAAATACGGCGCCCGCATGGCGCTTCAGAATGGCGTTAGCCGGCGCAAAACTTTTTGACGCTAAACTGCGTTAGCGCAGTTTAGCGTCAAAAAGTATAAATATGGCCCCTAGTTTTTACCCCTGTAAACCAACGTGTGGTTGCCTGGACCTCCTGCACACTGTGCCTAGCTTTGCACACTACATAAAGGGCCAACCTCCTACACTTATGTTCATGGCGGTCGTTCCACTTTGAATTGGTTCGCTTATGCCAACTGTTTAACTTTTCATTTTCAATTTATGTGGCAAGAAAAGTCCAGTAAGGAATTTACAACTCTAATAGCTCTAACTCAAGCAAACGGTAGACCCATTGCATTGCAAATGCTTGTCTTGGAAAGGCGGCAACACTGTCCTCAGGGCTGTGACTCACAGTGATGCTAGTCTCAAAGTGTGCTGCTGGATAACTAAACTGTATTTTTATATGGTGTTAATCACACTTAGAGGACTGTCAGCACCTCTTTGTGCGAGGGACACATACAGGACGTTGCAGCCACTGCAGTGCTGGGGTGGTTCCCACCCTTTTGAGGCCCACAATTAGCCCTAGGATTATCAACATCTGTGACATATGTGAGTCTCAGAGGCCGATTAACACATTGTGCATGGGGGTCAGATTATTTTACATTATACAACTGGATTGTGTCATGCAGTACTGCACCATCTTCTGGCCTGTCACTACAATCAGGCAACCAGTGTCACTTATCAAAGGTATATTAACAACTGCATACTTTTTGAGTGCAAAACTGCGACACAGAATTTAGCGCAAGACCTGCATTTATGTGTTCCATACTTGTATTTTTGCAAGCAGGTATTGCTTTCCTGCACTGCCTCAAGCTTTATAATTGCATTTCTTCAACTCTAGAATCATGGATCTGCCTGAAAGGCAAAGTTAATGCTTGTAGCAGTGCAGGGAAGCAGTCACAGATGAAATACCACCCTTCCGGTATACACAGTAGAGCAATGTGAGGTGATTTTGAGAACAACCGGAAGTGTATCTGAAAATAGACACACACACTGATTATTCTCCAATTTACCCTACAGGCATAGGTTGGGATGTTAAAGCATGCAGTTCCAGTACAACTGCAGTGCTGACACTGTGCTGTGCTTTCTTTTGCCCTCCTCACAGCGCAAGCTGCAACACAGAACCGTCGTGTGTGTTGTTTAGTCTATTTTTATGTCATAATATAAGCCAGTAGTTCTTAACATGTGGCCCGGGGACCCTTAGAGATCTGCAAGGAATATTCATGCAGTTTGAGACTATTTTACAAAATTAAATAATAATAAAATGAATACATTAAAATTAATAAATTATATACAAATAACTAAGCAACATTGAAAAAGTGAAAACGTTTTCTATTTGATTTAAACAAAATATTTCAATATTTGAGCAACTGTTTAGTGTATGCTTGTCTTTATATTTTCGTGTATTGTTTTGAGATTCAAATCATAGAAATCTCTTAGGGGTCCTCATAATTTAACAATGACTCCGTTTGGGTCGCCGGATCCACTAATGATCCACTGGTTGTCCATAGAAGCCAAAAGATTAAGAACTGCTGATCTAAGCACAATCTGAAGTGGTAGGTTATACATTTACAGCTAGGTTGTTTCGTATAAATGGACGTTAAATTACATGAAAAATTGAGGATTTTGCAACGCTTCCAGTCCATTAATCCCAAGTTCCTTGGCTTTTGAAAGGGAACCTCCTTCATGCTGCCTAAATTTGCTGATAACATGATGGATGCAAGTCAACAGGATGTCATAGTCGGGAGGAACCACTGCATGTTGGGGATGAAGTGCCAAGCAAATGTGGTTGGTTTGCCCACCAATATTACTACGGAGGCTGTATCAACAATGATAGCAGTGGCAGATTAGGAGTTGGGGTGAAGATAAGTGGAGGAGGAAGGGTAGACGTGAATGTTGTGCTGATCTACATGCTGAGTGGCAATGCTTGAATCAATAACAACCAACAGTAATTACTCTGTGCGGTATCAATCCACTGACTGTTTCCCTCCTCTTTACTATTGCAAACAAGTACAAACTATATGAAAGGCTGTTGTTTCTTCATAAGGCGATAATTGAAAGTAGTACTCCACAGGCACGTTGGCACTGCCAACCTACTCCGAAATTGGTGTTGCCATGTATATGGACTTGTTGATGGTGACAGCATAGAGCAGCTACACCCATGTTGTTACTCGTGTCAGCTGAGTGGTTGGTGTGAATGTGTCCCCCATATGAGGGACCAAATGTGTATAAGATTCTGAAACAAGAATACAGTGCTTGGTGAGAAGAAGGAAAAGTGAGTGGAGGAGGCTTTTGGTCCTGCTCTATTATCCCATTTCCTGAAAGAACATCTGCATGATGTGTGAGATGGTTTTTAAAATATAAGAAACAGAGCAGGATGGATTGTAAGCATGTGATGTGTAGTACAAAAACTGCAAGAAATGATAAAAGATAAACTTCTCCAAAGAAATATATCGCGAAACAGGTGGATTTTTAAAAATGAAAAATGATAATTGTCATCAAATCAGGAAGGAGAAATATTTCAATATCCACAGCAGCTTTCACTACACTGTCTACTGTTCAAATCCATGTCAACCTTGTGACTTTTTTTCTGGCCTCCATTTCGTGCGCACACTGCATATCAGACACTTTAGCTGAGTCACTGTAAGTCCTGCTCTACAAGGGGCACAGCTTCCATTTTGGGAAGTCACTGGAGCCAAACTGCTGAGTGGTGCCTATTTTTTTCTAATGCCACTCAGGTACGGGCTCCACTGAATGGATTCAGCTTCCTGATTGGAGCCCTTGCTTATCAGAGCCTCACTAGAACCATTGACTTGATGCTTGAAAACCAACTGATAGAAATGGCCTCCTGAGATATCCATCCCAGGAATTTAAGGGACAACTTACCATATAGCCAGTTTCACATGATCCATAGAAAATGTGAGAATAATGATGACTAGGTTAACATCTGGAGGAGAAGCCCTTAGAGGAAGGCTATCCAAAGAAAATACACAAGCATGAATGATAAAGGCCCTGGTTCACATCTTGTGAAACGCTACTGGAGAGAAGACAATGGTATACATCCCAATATGCACCATGTTAAAAAACAGTTAAAAACTCATTAATCAAAATTAACACATTCTGTTGACTCTAAAATGTCCGCTTTCAAGCCCTATTTTTGCCTTGAACTAAGAAAGAATATAAAAGACCATGTGGCGAGAGCCTACACTGAGCCAACTGTGCACACTCCAAAGACAATCAGGGACCCTGCTACCTGAATCTCAGCCACAGACAATACAAATATGGGGGCTGTTCTACATGGGCCCAAACAATAGAAAGCACATAATTTAGACACCTAGAAAAGAAGACAGTACACAAAACGTTTTCCAACTGTAATATTAAAAATCGAATATATTAAATTATCTGCCCATGTAATAGTCTATGCATTGGTAAAATGAACCAGGAACTCAGAAAAAGGGATCAGTCAATATAAATCCTGGAGTAGACGCAAAGCAACTTCTGCCCCTGCAGTCAAACACTTTATGAAATCCTTTTACAGACAAGTGTACCAATTGGACAGTAGTTTACATAGTAATAACAGACCGTCAAAGTGGCAATCCAGAGCATCTACTGATGAGAAAAGATGGTCTCACCCTCTTCAAATCTGACACTATTAAGTGTGGTTTAAATGAACCTTCAGAGCTTCAGTACATGCAAAACAATAACAGTTCCCTACAATGTAGCCACCCCCCTTTTCTGTGGGCATATGTACACCAAATGACAGCAAGCAACACGCAGCATATGTTGTCCAACTCTGAAACGATAATGCCATGTAAGAACTTCACAAACAGTCTACCTCAGATGGCACATGAACATACATTTATATTCATACACATATAAACAACCGTTCCCCGTTCATACTGTGTGCCCCTACTTTAGTAAGATCACATCCCCTATTCAAAACTACAATAACCACAATCCCCCAAATGTTACACAATAAGTATATCTTTTCTTTTTCAACAAGAAGGCGGATAGGCTATTACGTGACAAAGGGACAGTTTAAACAGTGACGCAGGACGTAATTAAGTAGCCGGCTCTCACTCGCCTCGTCCGAGGTTGTTCCGAGGTTGTGTGGACCATAGAGGCTGGAGCACTGGGAGAAGATCTGAGGAGGGGGAAAAACAGGCTCTCTGCTGTCAGAGTTTTTTGGCTTGTTTTCAGACTTTGACTTTGCCAGCACAGTTATCTTGAGAGAGCGTAGCTTATATACTCTATATTAACATGAAATGTTTATGAATTAATGTGTGATGATGCCGCATAGAAACTATAATAATAGCGATTTTGCTTAAACGTGTACTTGAATTGTGACCACGATGAGTGGCCACCAATGTATACCAAATTAATAATCATGATTAAAATGTTTATGTTACGTTCAATTAAGCTTATTCTAGCATTTGCGTTATTGAAACTGTGCTGAAATATTCATAGGCCTTAAGTTAGCATGAGCTGGAGTTTAGCTGCCTGACTCTCCTATTAAATGCATTTTTCTATTTTCCATTGTGCTGACTCACAAGGGGCCATGACCCCGCAATGTTCTTTTTCTTCAAGCTTGGAAGATGAATGTAATCATGTTAAATCTGTTCTCAGGCGCCTTTTCTACGCCCCTGGAATAAATGTTATAAATGAAGTGAAACAGTGTAGTTTAATGTAATGTACAAGGTCATTCAAACTGGTGAATACAATGGAACTGCTGACCAAAAGATGTGCAAAGAATTATCAAGAAATGAAGTCATACCGGACATCAAGACGTCAATAACGAGGACCAATCAAAGACTTGTAAACCAATATGGGGTAAAGATTAGGATTACCTAATGTCTAATTTGATAGGTTAAAGATAGTGGGGTATAGAAGATGTCCAATAGAATTTTGGGGGAATGTGCTATGAAAAAGGGATAAAAACTCATGTCACAGAGAGGTCTTGAAGGTGGATTAGGGAATGCTATTGATTTTATCCAGAAACTCTGTCACTCTGTTTGGTGACTTGAGATTATTGAAAAACCATCTTTGCCCTTAGTTTGTCCATTTACACTTTTCCTCCTTATGAGGGAAGTGCCCTTTTTGCCCTTTAGCTGATTCCTGACTAATGGCGATCTGACTGATGTCCTGAAGATGAAGACTGAACCTATGCGTTGACCTAAACCTTGGAGGGTAATTATGACAATGCATTTGTAATTTGTCTGTTTGCTTTTCCTTTCTAGGTACCAACTGCTTGCTTTTGACAGATGCCATAGCTAGATGTTTTCCAAATTGGTGTTCTAAATTGTTTTGCATGAAGCCCAACATGGGAATGCTAATCAGTGGTTAGGACAGGTGTTCACCAAATTGATGCAAATAGATAAACGACCGAGGCTATGCTTTGTTGAACTGACATGACCATTGACACTCTGTTAAACTTTGATCTATGTTCACACCGTGTTATATTCTGTTTGTGATTCTTGCCTTAATGAAATCTTATCAAAGTTGCCATATTGTGACTATGCTGTTTCTTGGTTTTGAGGTTAACGCACTTAATCTTAGATTGTAACTAATAGGGAATAAAATTCATAAAATTCTACTAAACCGGTGTGGTTATTCATGGCTAAAAGGTCATAGTAGCGTCCTGAATTGATTAATGACTTTGACTAAGGTGAAATGTATTGTTGTGATAAATATTGATAATGTTATTGATGTATTGATTGATATATTGATTAGCTATCTGGTCCTACGGTGTCTCTCAACTGGGTCAAAAGATTTATTGGCCTAAAACGAGTCCTGATGTGAAATAAATGATCATAAAGGGACATGTTAACAATCTCATTACGGGAAGGCCGTGTACTCCCTGTAGCTGATTTTGTGTCTGTAGATGCCAACACCAAACTAAAGCTTGGAGTCCTAAACATTCAAGACCCCTTTGAGCTTAGCCACAATGTTGCTGGCAACGTGAATGGGAAGACAGCAATGCGCCTACAACGAAGGTGCCAAATGCTGCCATAGTTTGCAGTACCAGCGCAAGTCTAGCAAAGGCAAGGCATGGGGACGGACACAGCTCTTTCAGACCTCAGGCAGCACTGAGTCTTCACCTGCCCCCTCATTAGCAGCATTTGTCGTCCTTGGAAAAGTCTCATTGCTGGTGTGGCTGAAAAAACAGAGTGTGGAACGCAAGTAGACATTTTTTGGTCTCCTAAACGGTTCTAATGCTATCCTGTAGTCTCATAGTCCATAAGGGAGAAGGAATTTGAAGCCCCATAGTCAGTTGAGCTTATCTACCACATTCTGGACCAGATTTACGGAACAGGAAGCAGCCGAAATGGAGCGCCACACAGGAGCCAGGAACCGTGAGCCGCAGCCGTGAGCCGCGAGAGAAGCTGCCCGGCTGTTTGCAGCACTGCGGTTTGGTAGTGCTGGTACTGCAGGAATAAAAACTAGGACTGAAAAGGAGCAATGAGCCGTGGCTGTGAGCCGCGAGAGAAGATGCCTGGCTGTCTGCAGCGCTGCGGTGCCGTAGTGCCGGTACCGCAGGAGTGAAAAGTAGGTCTGAAAAGGAGCCGTGAGCGAAGCTGCCTGGCTCTTTGTAGTACCCCGGTGCAGCGTTTAAGGAGCACCACACAGGAGCCGCGGCCGTGAGCTGCTAAAGAAGCCGCCCGGCTCTTTGCAGTGCTGCAGTGTGGTAGTGCCGGTACCGCAGGAGTGAAAAGCAGGATTTAAAAGCAGCGTCTGAGGAGCACCACACAGGAGCTGCGGCCGTGAGCTGTGAGATAAGCCACGAGAGAAGCTGCAGTGCCATGGGACTGTAGTGGGACCACATTCAACACCTGCAGGTCAGAACTGACGGAACCGATGGAAGCGGAGAGCTGAAGAGACGGAGGCGGGGGACTCTCGCAGCGTGCAACCTGCACTGTGTGAGTGGATCGGGTCAGCAGTGGGCCAGCTGCGGCTTGGTGCCCCGTGCGTCCTCTGGCTTTCTTCCCTCAACTAGCCGGCTGAATCAGGGACAAGCTGGAAAAGAGCAGCAGCGGAGGTGGGCCTGGAGGTCTGGCGCAGTCCGGCGTGCGTTTGGTGCTCAGTGCGCTTGGTGGACAGGTGTGGCGGTTGGCAGTTTGGAGGCCAGACAGGCTGTGGTTGTTGGGCACAGAAGAAGAAGCCCAGTCGAAAGGTAGCCCTGAGGTGCAGCGGTGAATGCAGCTCGAAAACGACACCCACGCCCTAGCTGCTTTCTGGGTGGCCTGAAAGACTGCAACGTGTGGGGGCCAACCACTCATTACTACAGCAAGATCTATCCACTGGTGGCCATAAAGAAGAATCTGAGTCATCGGTAGGACACTCCACAGGGGGTTGGTGGCAGGCCTGCTGCCCCACCATAGGATCCACCTGCCCACCACTGGCCACTTATCACGTTTGCTGATCTTACATCTCCTAGGAGTTGGAGCAGGTGCCCTTGTCTCCATCTGGACAGTCGGACTGAGAAATTCTTCGAGCCCGCTCGGAAAAGAGTTGAGTCGCCTGGTGCCTAAAGAGGTTTTAGAAACACTGCAGGAGTTTCGAGGTACTGTTGGTCTTTTTAATCACTACCTTAAATATTCTCCATCTCAAAAGATCCAGCCGATTGGTTTTGGGGAGATCCTCCTCTAAAACAAAATCTAATCCCTTGCGTAACAAAGTCACAAATACCTTAGGCCAAAAGTGCTGAAATCAATTTTTTCCCCTATGGGACAAAGAGAAGGCCCTCCCAATTCTTTAAAGTCTGGTTCTTTAGATCGTGAGAGTTTTCCCTCAATGGAAGAACCACTTTCCTCCTGTCCTTATTTCAAGGAACCAGACCTTCCTCATGCTCTAGCGGACCCAAACAGGAGTCGTGCCCCGACTCACACATCTTCCTTTACCCCTGAGCCTTCAGCTTTTTGCAAAGCTTCTTCGCCCTCTCCAAGTACAATGCCACTATTAAATCATGATGTAACCAGTTTGGTCTCTGTAAAGGAAACTTCATCTCTTGATCTTGGCATTGACACCCCTCTTCCTTGTACCAGCCTGGAAAATCTTCCTGGAGACTTCACCCTCCCTGATCTTGATTTTGAACTTATCCAAAGATATGGGTCACTCCAGGAAGCAAAATCTCCCTCGGCATCGCTTCTACCTCCATCCATGGGTCTGCAACTTTTTAGTAGCACGCCTTCCAACCATTCCTCACTTTGCTCTCATCTTTCGACAACACCTAACCTGAGTCTAAACGTTAACCCTTTAAATAGTAATCCTGATCAAAATGCTTTGGTCTCCCCTTCGCTCTGAAGCTTAGGGCGACTTTTATCTCCTATTTTGAACCTTTTAGAAAAAATGGTTGGTGGATCTGATTGCATTCTTAACTCCATAACGTCCGTTCTAAAAGACTTGACGACTGTCAACGGAGTAAATCCTGGATTTTTCATGCAGTATTGCAGTGACCTCCTTGCATGACATCACACTATCGCAAACAGTGAAACTGCCCTTGGTACTGATTTTTGCTCCCAGGCTGGTGCACCGCAGATGGGACTATCTCTAATGAATCTCACGCCAATTGAGAGCCCAGTCAATTCTATTAGATTCATATTAAGAGACTTTTCAACAGAGACAGACCTGGAGCCAGCCTGCCAAAATCCTGAGACGGTCATGTTTCCAATTTTTAAAGCTCGACCAAAAGCAAAAGTAAATATTTTGACCAGGACCTCAGGTACTCCTGTACAGCCTCTACCATGTAAAATGAAAAAAGTCAAAAGGTCCCAAAAAAAACCTGGAGACATCATAAAAAATGTCAGAGAAAGATACGTTTCTCCAAAGAACAATCTGGCCTGCAAGATCCTTTAAACCAGGAGGCACCAGTTCTACATCCTCGCCTTGCATCTACTGTCTCCCTTTCGTTGTGCGAACCCCATTCACACATTAGCAACCTTGAAATGGTCAACCTAATCTCGGCTAGTGAGCCAACTATCTCTCTCGCTCGCCTGGACACCGGACTGTGAATATTCTCCATTGCCCCAGTGATACGCAAGCGGTGAGACATTACACTACAATTTCCCATGAATTATTAAAACAACGAGAAGGGGCATAAACACTATCGCCTTCTCCCTTGCCTCTATGCGTGACTCTGAAGCAGTCAGGGTCCAGCGTAAAGCCGAGGGAGAAGGGGGCAGTTTTTATGTGTGAGGCAAATTTCGGGAAAAACATTGGGTGAACTGATGGGCGGTACTACGCCCCACCACTTACAAAGATCACCAGCTGTGACTGATGCCAATACAAGCTGACAAGATGTATCCTAATGGCCTGAGCTGCCAACTTTAGGACTGGTGAATGAGACTTGAATCCCAGTGTCAACTCAACATCCTGTGATCCTGGGCAAACCACTTAAGCCCAAATTTATACTTTATTAGCACCACATTTGCGTCATTTTTTAAGCACCATGATACTTTTGGGCTGGCGTTGCTATATACAAAACTGCACAAATAAGGAAACAACAGACAGCCAGGAACATTTTATCCAGAGGATTGGGTAGTCTACCCACTGATCATCTTTGCTATCCACCAACCCCACTTCACAAGTATTTGGCCAAAAATTCATGTTGTATGTTCTTACGTTTTAATCAGTACTTATCATTTCCACAATCCATTCCCCACTCTCCTCCCCCAATGAATGATGATCTTGGCAGAAATGTCTTGGACTGTAAATAGTGACTGCATTTAAAAAAACAAATACGATTCTTCTTGTTTTAGCATTTATATAGATCTCATTACCCCTCAGGAGTAGTAAGCACTTTACAAATACAATTGTAACTGAAAACAATTTAGGATTTCTGCCTTATTTGCCTGGATGCAGAGGAAGGTGTCAGAGATTGTCTTTGAAGTGCAGATACAACGCCATATACCAGCATAATGGGCAAGCATCGTCTCCCTTTAAAGCATGATCACTGCCTTGCACAATGAGAGCCTCACTGTGGGGTTTACACCCACTACCTCTCCATTTCGCTTCCTTTGAGGAAAATGCAGCAGCAAGATAAGCTGAAGCCCATGCTTCCTGGGACAGATCCCAGCACAGTTGAGCCTCGGCTGTGGAACACGAGGAGGAGGGGGAGGGGGTGCTGAAGCCCTGTAAGCCTAATGGGCATTGCGCACCTGACTCTGCTACACCAGTATGACTTAGGACCAAGAAGCAGCAGACAAACTGAGGCAGTAGATGGGCCATTAATCTTAGAGGCATATTTATACTTTTTGATGCAAAACTGCACTAACGCAGTTTTGCATCAAAAGGTTTAGTGCCAGCTGGCGCTATTCTACAGCACCTGCTGGGTGCCATATTTAAAGAATAGCCCAAGCCGGCACAAAGCATCAAACAATGACACTAGGCTGGTAAGAGGCAAAAAAATGCAGCTAACCAGCCTCGTGTCATTTGCTGAAGCACAACCATCCATAACACATGACTCCTGTCTTATAAGACAGGAGTCCTGCTCACCACACGAATGGCCAGCACAGGAGACCAGTGTCACCTGGGCATGGCCATTGCACCCGGTGCCATGCAGGGGGCCCCATATCAGGGCTCCCAATGGCACTTCAAAATTATTGAACAAATACTTACCTATACCTACCCTACTTACCTGGGATGGGGTCCCCATCCTCTGGTGTCCCTCTGGTGTGGGTGGGGGTGTTCCTGGAGCTCGGGGTGGGCACCTGTGGGTCCACTCCATGGTGTTTAGCCATGGGAATGGGTCCACAGGTCTCCTAATGCCTGGTCTGACCCAGGCGTTAAATAATGGCGCTAACCAAGCTTAACGCCATTGTTTGGGTCCGCCTCCCACCCGTGCGTCACTTTAGCACAGGGCGATAAATATGGCGCTATGGGGAGAGGATTGTTTTTTAGATGGGAACACCTACCTTGCATCTCATTGACGCAAGGTGGGTTCACACATCCAAGAAATAGTGTTAACTTCAATATTTCGATGCTAGACATGTCATCCTCAAACTATAAAAATGGAGTTCGCATTTGCATTAAAAAAATGACGCAAAAATACACAATGTATAAATATGCCCCTTAATATCTTCCTGACTTTGCATTCTTCCCTCATTTATAGCACCTAAAATGTCCCTATTTTCAGGTGCTTGCAGCAAATATCCACGTTCTGAAAAATGTGTGAACCACTTCACGGGGTGTCACTGCATAGCTGTACTTTATAATATTTTGCCCACTCTTCACATACCATTAAGGAGCGCGACAAGTGAGTTGATTCACCCTAATGCAAATCTCCCCTCATTCGGGAAACCCAAAGAGGTATTTTTGTTTGTTCCCAATCCTGGATCAAAGACTGAAAGAGGAAAAACAAGCAATACCTAAGAGTATGGACTTGAGCCTATTGCTGATACGCCCCACACCTAAAAACAAAGAAAACATCTGGCCTGCTGACATTACACATGCCCTAGGAAATTACAGAATCGACCTTGAGGGCGTTGCTTAACCCCTTCTGTGCCCATGACGTAATAGTTATGTCCTGAGGCACAGTGCTCGTGTGTCCAGGACGTAACCATTACGTTCTGGGCACAGAGCCCAGAAGGAGCGCTAGCGCTCCCTCTGTGGGTTCCTCCCCACCCACCCAAGGCAGGGATGGAAGGGGAAGCCCTTCCCCTTCCACCCCGACCCCCCAGCCCCGTGACATCAGTGCGCAATCGCACACTGGCAATCACAGATGACTCCTCCCATCGCACTGGAAGCTCAGCTTCCAGCGCGATCGGAAGAGAAATGCAAAGCACGTGGAGGAGGCCGGAGAGGCTTCAAAGGGAAGGAAATTATTTTTCTTCCCTTTGAAGTCTCTCTCCGCGTTTTAGCAGCCGGATTGCAAGCAATCCGGCTGCTAAAATACCCACTAGACAGCAGGGATTTACTTTTGTACAGGAAATTGGCATGAGGGAGCGACCCCTTGGGCAAGGGTCACTCCCAGGGGAAGCATTTTTTTTAAGGCCTTTTCTGCCCCCAGGGAGGGCAGAAACCTCTAGGCACCAGGGATTTTTTTTGTTTGTTTTTGTTTTGTTATTGATTTGTTTGTTTTTTTCAGAGGTGGGGAGCGACCCCTTAGGCAAGGATCGCTCCCCTATAGGGCAAATTATATTTAGTCCATTCCTGCCCCCCTTGGGGGCAGATTGGCCTATTTTTATGAGGCCAATCTGCCCCCAAGGGGGACAGAAACCACTAGACACCAGGGATCTTTTTTTTGGCGCCAACGTCACGCAAGGGGAGCGACCCCGTAGGCAAGGGTCGCTCCCCGGGGTGTTGAGGGGTCAAATTTATTTTAGGCCATTTCTCCCCCCCCCCGGGCAGATTGGCCTATTTTAATTAAGCCGATCTGCCCCCAAGGGGGGCAGAAACCACTAGGCACCTGGGACTTCTTTGTTTGTTGTTGTTTTACAGATGGGGAGCGACCCCTTAGGCAAGGGTCGCTCCCCTGGAGGGGAAATTGTATTTATGCCATTTCTTCCCCCTTTGGGGGCAGATCGGCCTATTTTAGGTCAATCTGCCCCCAAGAGGGGCAGAAACCATTAGGCACCAGGGATCTTTTTATTGGCGCCACTGTCACGCAAGGGGAGCGACCCCTTAGGCAAGGGTCGCTCCCTGGGAGGCTGTGGGGGGGCAGGGGGGCAAAATTATTTTAGGTAATTTCTGCCCCCCCGGGGGCAGATCAGCCTATTGGTTTTAGGCCGATCTGCCCCCGGGGGGGCAGAAACCTCTAGGCACCAGGGCAAATTTTGTTTTTGTGTTTTTTTTTTTTTTTTTTTTTTTTTTAGAGATGGGGAGCGACCCATTAGGCAAGGGTCGCTCCCCTGGGGGGCAAATTGTATTTAGACTATTTCTTCTCCTTGGGGGCAGATCGGCCTATTTTTGCTAGGCCAATCTGCCCCCATGGGGGCAGAAACCACTTAGGCACCATGGATTGGTGTGTGTGTATGCGTGTGTTTTCTTTAGGGGGGGGGCATCCCCTTGGGTAAGAGTCGCTCCCCATGGGGGCACATTACTGTTGGCCATATCTGCCCCCTATTGGGGGCAGAGGGGCCTATTTTTGGAATGCCCATCTGCCCCCGGGGGGGGGGGGGGGGACAGAAAGGCCACCAGAGGCCAGGGAAGTTTTTTTCAAAAATAAGAGGGTGGGGGTATAGCCATACCCCCACCCCAAATAATTGGGGCCAAATTTGTTCTGCCCACCAGTGGGCAGATTGGGCAATTACCCCTGATCCACACCCCGGGGGGGCAGAAAGTCTACTAGATGCCAGGGAATAAAAAAATATATATATATTGGGGTGGTGGCTACCAACCAGTATGGGCCTGGTTACGCCCCCACCTCAACTGAAGGGGGTAACAGTCTTTCAGCTCTCCCCGCACCCTAAAATATCTTATCCCACAGCAAGCAAGAAGACATTTGATTATTTTGGGTTTTAGTTTTACATTTGGGCCATGAGAACTTGGCTTACTCTCAAAATCGTCCCACTTGGAATGGAGAGGGCTGCATTTTATGGACTTTGGGACACTGCCATGTAGAAAAATCCACAAGACCTAGACACATCTGAAAACTAAACATCTGGGTGATTCCAGGGTGGTGTGTTTCACATGCACCCCGCACCATTTTTGTACCCACAATCCCCTGCAAACCTCCAACTTTGCTGGAAATCACACATTTTTCCCACGTTTTTGTGATGGAACCTTCCGGAATCTGCAGGAATCCACAAAATTCCTACCAGCAAGCATTGTCTCATCTATACCGATAAAAATTCTGCTGCACTTGTGAGCCTAAAAATCTTTTTTTGCAAACTGCCTTTTTTGACCCCCTTTGTTCCCCCTCAATATCGACATGTTTTTGGCTCTTCCCTTTCACAAGCACTTGGCCCACCTACACAAATGAGGTATCATTTTTACTGGGAAACTGAGGGGAACATTGGGTGGTATGAAATGTGTCCCAGTGCGGTGATCCCACACAGAAATGTGGGAAATTGTTATTTTTTAGCTAAATTTGAGGTTTGCTGAGGATTCTGGGTAAGAAAACATTGGGGGATCCACGCAAGTCACATCTCACTGGACTCCCTCGGGTGTCTAGTTTTCAGAAATGTCTGGGTTTGGTAGGTTTCCCTAGAAGGCTGCTGAGCCCAGGACCAAAAACGCAGGTGCCCCCCTGCAAAAACAGGTAGTTTTGTATTTGATAATTTTGATGTGTCCGGATAGTGTTTTGTGGCATTTCCTTTTGTGGGCGCTAGGCCTACCCACACAAGTGAGGTACCATTTTTATCGGGAGACTTTGGGGAACACTGGGTGGAAGGAAATTTGTGGCTCCTCTCAGATTCCAGAACTCTCTGTCACCAAAATGAGGGGAAAAAGGTTTTTTTTGGTCAGATTTTGAGGTTTGCAAAGGATTCTGGGTAACAGAACCTGGTCAGAGCCCCACAAGTCACCCCATCTTGGATTCCCCTAGGTGTCTAGTTTTCAGAAATGTGCTGGTTTGCTAGTTTTCCCCAGGTGCCGGCTGAGCTAGAGGCCAAAATCCACAGGTAGGCACTTTGTAAAAAACACCTCTGTTTTGTGTGAAAAAATGTGATGTGCCCACGTTGTGTTTTGGGCCATTTCCTTTCGTGGGCGCTAGGCTTACCCACACAAGTGAGGTACCATTTTTATTGGGAGACTTGAAGGAACGCTGGGTGGAAGGACATTTGTGGCTCCTCTCAGATTCCAGAACTTTCTGTCACCGAAATGAGAGGAAAAAGTGTTTTTTTGGTCAAATTTTGAGGTTTGCAAAGGATTCTGGGTAACAGAACCTGGTCAGAGCCCCATAAGTCACCCCATCTTCGATTCCCTTACGTGTCTAGTTTTCAGAAATGCGCTGGTTTGCTAGGTTTCCCCAGGTGCCGGCTGAGCTAGAGGCCAAAATCCACAGGTAGGCACTTTGTAAAAAACACCTCTGTTTTCTGTGAAAAAATGTGATGTGTCCACATTGTGTTTTGGGCCATTTCCTTTCGTGGCGCTAGGCCTACCCACACAAGTGAGGTACCATTTTTATCAGGAGACTTGGAGGTACGCTGGGTGGAAAGAAATTTGTGGCCCCTTTCAGATTTCAGAACTTTCTGTCACCGAAATGAGAGGAAAAAGTGTTTTTTTGGTCAAATTTTGAGGTTTGCAAAGGATTGCTGGTCAGATCCCCACAAGTCACCCCATCTTGGATTCCCGTAGGTGTCTAGTTTTTGAAAATGCACTGTTTTTTTAGGTTTCCCCAGGTGCCGACTGAGCTAAAGGTCAAAATCCGCTTTGCAAAAAACACCTCTGTTTTCTGTGAAAAAATGTGATGTGTCCACGTTGTGTTTTGAGCCATTTCCTTTCGTGGGCGCTAGGCCTACCCACACAAGTGAGGTACCATTTTGTATCGGGAGACTTGGGGGAACACAGAATAGCAAAACAAGTGTTATTGCCCCTTGTCTTTCTCTACATATTTTCCTTCCACAATGTAAGGCAGTGTGTAAAAAAGACGTCTATTTGAGAAATGCCCTGTAATTCACATGCTAGTATTGGCATCCCGGAATTCAAAGATGTGCAAATAACCACTGCTTCTCAATACCTTATCTTGTGGCCATTTTGGAAATACAAAGGTTTTCTTGATACCTATTTTTTTACTTTTTATATTTCAGCAAATGAATTGCTGTATACCGGGTATAGAATAAAAACAAATTGCAAGGTGCAGCTCATTTATTGGCTCTGGGTACCTAGACTTCTTGATGAACCTACAAGCCCTATACATCCCCGCAACTAGAAGAGTCCAGCTGACGTAATGGTATATTGCTTTCAAAAATCTGACATTGCAAGAAAACGTGGAGAAAAATGGCTGTTTTTTTACCTCAATTTCAATTTATTTTTATTTCAGCTGTTATTTTCTGTAGGAAACACTTGTAGGATGTACACAAATGACCCCTTGCTAAATTCAGAATTTTGTCTACTTTTCTGAAATGTTTAGCTTTCTGGGATCCAGCATTGGTTTCTCACCCATTTTGGTCACTAACTGGAAAGAGGCTGAAAGCACAAAAAATAGTAAAAATGGGGTATGTCCCAGTAAAATGTCAAAATTGTATTGAAAAATTGGGTTTTCCAATTCAAGTCTGCCTGTTCCTGAAAGCTGGGAAGATGGTGATCTTGCCACCACAAACCCTTTGTTGATACCATTTTCAGGGAAAAAACCACAAGCTGCCTTCTGCAGCCCTTTTTACCCATTTGTTTTAAAAAAACTAAATTTTCACTGTAATTTTGGCTAATTTCTTGGTCTCCTTCAGGGGAACCCACAAAGTCTGGTTCCTCTAGAATCCCTAGGATGTTGAAAAAAAGGACGCAAATTTGGCGTGGGTAGCTTATGTGAACAAAAAGTTATGAGGGCCTAAGCACGAACTGCCCCAAATAGCCAAAAAAAGGCTCAGCACAGGAGGGGGAAAAGGCCTGGCAGCGAAGGGGTTAAGCTTTATGCACGTTTTTAGTCAAATAGTTCATACTCCTTTTAAAAGGATTGCTAGCACTTTCTTTAATGGCCAAACAGATCTTGTGTTTCTTATTGAATTGAATGAACTGAGAAATATACCACAAAATGTAATTTCTGATATAATATGCTTCGCAGGATACTCATGCCTGAAGGCTTGTAAAAGAATTAAACATGAATAATTAATTGTTTTGCCACAAACTGATACATTCTTTTGTGGCATAAGAACACTTAAAGAGAAGCGGAGCAGGCACCTCTTCATTGTGTCATTGATTTGGGTTTAGTCTTCACATGGACCCACCCCTGTTCAATCAACCGATACTCATCATGGCCTTGCAATGCACAATAGGAGGTTCTCAGGCCACAGGATGTGCGAAGGCTTCTATCTGGACCCAGAGACCGTTGCGCAGGAGAAAAATACTTACATTCTTGCACAATAAAATATAACAGTTTTATAATGTCCGATATCACACCCAACACTATATAAAACACACACCCACATCACCCACAAACCCCTACGACCAGAAATTTTGAGGAAGCCGAGTGACAGAGAGCACAGCAATTGAGAACCCCACCACACAGAGGCACACAACACCATCACCCATACAACAGTCCACGCACAAAACACCACACACCACTACACATCACCACACACATCAACACATACACCACCCCACACCTCACCCACATCACCCCATGTCACCCCAGGTTTTCCGAGGAGGAGCTCAGGGTCATGGTGGAGGAAATCCTCCGGGTAGAGCCGCAGCTATTTGGCTCACAGGTGCAGCACACCTCCATAGCCAGGAAGATGGAGCTATGGCACAGAATCGTGGACAGGGTCAACGCTGTGGGACAGCATCCAAGAAATCAGGAGGACATCAGGAAGAGGTGGAACGACCTATGGGGGAAGGTGCGTTCTGTGGTCTCAAAGCACAACACCGCGGTACAGCGGACTGGCGGCGGACCCCCACCTCCTCCCCCACAACTAACAACATGGAAGGAGCAAGTCTTGACCATCATGCATCCAGAGGGCCTCGGAGAAGTCGGTGGAGGAATGGACACTGGTAAGTCAAATCTTAACTATCATATCCCCCACCCTACCTGCATGCTATCACACACCCCCACCCTCACCCCCTCCCCTATCACTCCAACTCCTCCCTAATGTACTAATAACACAAACCACCCATCCCAACACCAAGCCCTGCATGACACAACTAAGCATGGTCACCCATCACTAAAGCATGCTCACTGCACATACCCATAACAACCCCCTAACCATCATCACACAAACCCCCACACAGGAATGCTTGCACTGGGGTACACACACACCCACCCATTGCACACCATGACACACACACATGTAATAATCATGCTCTTATACCCCTGCAGGACCACTACAGAACGTCACCACACAGGAGGGTCCAGACATCTCCACTCCACCCACAGAAGAGGCCCACAGTGACGACAGCAGCTCTGGCCAACTGGATCCAGATGACCAGACCGGACCATCGTGGGCCTCGGTACAGTCGGTTCCCCTCGCACAGGCACAGCCCAACACTGACCTTCCACCCTCTGGTAACACCAGCACAGCCCCCACCCAGCGGGCCCATACCTCCGTACCCAGGACACGTCAATCAGCTGGGTGTCCACCACTACAGGGAACCCAGAATAACCCACCACCCCAACAACAACAGGGACCTGGGGGCAGTGGTAGTGGGCATACGGTCCAGGGGACGGAGGCACAGGAACACAGGGGAACTGGGAGGGCTGCTGTGCGACAGGGGGAGGACAGGCCAAGGGAACCCACTCTCCACGAGGCCCTCTCCTCCATCATGGGAGCATACCACCACTCCAAGGAGACAATGGCGACGGTCCTGGCCAAGTTTCAGGAGACCCATCGCCTGCAGGAGGAGCAGTATTTGGGGTTCAGGGAGGAGCTCAGAACCATCAGCTCCGCCCTGGGCACCATCGTAGGGGTGCTGAAGGACATACAAAAGACCATGAGGGACACCGTGGCACTCCAAGGGGCCCCTGACACTAGCATGGACAATGAACTGCTCACCACCTCCGCAAGCGCTAGTGGACAGGACACCCCGCCACAGGACCACCACACCAGCACCCCACCCCCTACAGACGGAGAACCACCCCGCAAGCGGTCCCTGAGATCCAGGAACAGGACAGAGCAAGATGGCAAGACCCTGCCAGGAAATGAGACCACCCTGACTGTCCTCCCACTGTCCGACTTTGTTACCCTGTCCATACTTAAACTGCCCCAGCTCCACTTCCTATGCCCATATGGGCAAAGCACCTGTGAGACGAATAGACTGGACTCTGCCATTGACATTCCTCCACCATCCCCCATCACCATTTTACAACCCCCCTCCATTTTTGAGCACTTAAATAAACACCCTTGAAGCACAAAACAATCTGGAGTCAGTCTGTGATTTGGTAAATTTGTATTATCAATGACAGTGTCAAAATGCGTTTTCTATTGTAATGCCAACATACCTATGTCACACATCACAAGTCCATGAAGGATGCAAGCAGATGACACACGTTGGTAACCACACCTGTGAAACCGTAATGGAAAGGTACAACTCAGTTACCAAATACTGCTACTAAATGAAAGACAGGATAGAGGTAGAAGTGTGAAAGTGAATGTAATAGTGAAAAAAAATGTTCTCACCTGTGTGTCACTGGAAATATTGCTGTATGACTGACTCCCTGTTGTCTATGTCTTTTTCCTCAGCTTCCTCCTCATCACTGTCCACAGGCTCATCAGCTGCCACAACACCGCCATCTGGACCATCCTCCTGCAGAAAAGGCACCTGGCTTCGCAAAGCAAGATTGTGAAGCATCGAGCAGGCGATGATGATCTGGCACACCTTCTTTGGTGAGTAGAATAGGGAACCACCTGTCATATGGAGGCACCTGAACCTGGCCTTCAGGAGGCCGAAGGTGCGTTCGATCACCCTCCTAGTCCGTCTATGGGCCTCATTGTAGCGTTCCTCTGCCCTGGTCCTGGGATTCCTCACTGGGGTCAATAGCCATGACAGGTTGGGGTAACCAGAGTCCCCTAATAGCCACACACGGTGCCTCTGGAGTTGACCCATCACATATGGGATACTGCTATTCCGCAGGATGTAGGCCTCATGCACAGAGCCAGGGAACATAGCATTTACCTGGGAGATGTACTGGTCTGCCAAACATACCATCTGTACATTCATGGAATGATAACTCTTCCAGTTCCAGTACACCTGTTCACTCCTGCGGGGGGCACCAGAGCTACATGGGTCCCATCAATAGCACCTATGATGTTGGGGATATGTCCAAGGGCATAGAAGTCACCTTTCACTGTAGCCTACTCCTCCACCTGAGGGAAAACGATGTAGCTCCTTACGTGTTTCAGCAGGGCAGACAACACTCTGGACAATACGTTGGAAAACATAGGCTGGGACATCCCTGATGCCATGGCCAATGTTGTTTGAAAAGACCCACTTGCAAGGAAATGGAGCACTGATAGCACCTGCACTTCAGGGGGGATTCCTGTGGGATGGCGGATTGGTGAGATCAAGTCTGGCTCCAACTGGGTACACAGTTCCTGGATTGTGGCACGGTCAAACCTGTAGGTGATAATTAAATGTCGCTCCTCCATTGTCAACAGGTCCACCAGCGGTTGGTACACCGGAGGATTCCGCCATCTCCTCACATGTCCCAGCTGACGGTGCCTAGGAAGGACAACAGCGACCACAGAGTCCCAGGTATGTACCCACAGCTACACAGAACACAACACCAAATCCAAAACTCTTCCTGTATGTGTGTTGAGTGTAGGCCTAG
The DNA here is from genome assembly GCF_031143425.1 of Pleurodeles waltl. Classification (NCBI taxonomy): domain Eukaryota; kingdom Metazoa; phylum Chordata; class Amphibia; order Caudata; family Salamandridae; genus Pleurodeles; species Pleurodeles waltl. The sequence continues at coordinate 127,474,580 of NC_090440.1, read as the reverse complement.
GTATGTGTGACGCAGTAGTAAATGAAGCCATGTGGGCCTCTGAAACGGCGGCTGCCTGACCTCTAAAGTGGGACAATGGGATGTGAGGTATCTGCGCTGGCATTGTACACCGTCGCTGTAGGCGGTCGTAGACCGCGGCGCAATGCTGCATTGGTTAACATTGGATCCTATGGGTCCCAGGAGCCAATGATGAAGTGCGCCGGCGGTGATGACACGCACCGCCGCGGACTTCACCGCCGCGGACGTCACCGCCATTTTCTATTTTTTAAATCAATCGATACCTGATCTACGACAGGAGAGGACCTACACTGCAAGTGCTGCTGTGACCTCGGTCTGGAAGAGACAATGGCTGCTGCGTCTGGGGAAAGGGCCCCTGCCTTCACTGCTCAGGAGTTGGAGAACCTCGTGGACGGGGTCCTCCCCAAATACACGCTACTCTACGGTCCTCCAGACCAACAGGTAAGTACACAGGGAGCACTTTGTGTGGGCTATGCCTGGGTGGAGAGGGCTGGATGTCAGTAGGAAGGGGGCAGAGGTCAGGGAACATAAAGGACTGTGCCACATGGCAAGGGTAGGGATGGGGCCCACCCACTTCGACGTGCTGTTGTTAATGACTTCTCTTCTTCCCCTGTACATGTCATGTAGGTCAGCGCCCACCAGAAGAAGGACATTTGGCGTGCCATAGCCAAGGACTTCCGGACCCTGGGGGTCCACCAGAGACGGGGCACCCACTGCGTAAAAGATGGGAGGACATTCGCCGCTGGAGCAAGAAGATGGCGGAGGCTCAGCTGGGGATGGCCTCCCAACGTGGGAGGGGTGCCCGTCGCACCATGACCCCCCAGATGTTCAGGATCCTGGCGGTGGCCTACCCTGAGTTGGATGGGCGCTTGAGGGCATCACAGCACACACAAGGGGGTGAGTACACTCTCATTCTGCGGACTTTGCTTGCAGTGGAGGGGTCTGGGTGGGGGAGGAGGGCTGTGGGATTCCCTAGGCCAGGGCGAGTTCCGTAGGCTAGGCCCCTCCGTAATGCAGGCCATGTGGCATTCCACCCCACCTCTGTAGAGTGCCAAGTACAGGTATACATGCCCCTGTGTCATCTATGTGTGCAGATGACCACCATAGCCATGTAGGGCAGATCCCAGGAATTGCATCTGTAGAGGCCAAGAGCACGGCGTAGTGCAGGGGGCTGCTGTGTCTGTATTGTCCGCCAACGGTAGCGGTAAGCCATGCACTCAACCTGTCTTTCTTCTGTCGTCCCCCCCCCTTTTTGTGCTCTCCCTGTTCTTTTGTGCATCAGCATCATCAGGCGGAGGTACAGTGGCACCGGAGCACGAGGGAGCTGCATCCCACATGGCCATGGAGGGCCACACCACGGACTCCGAATACACCAGTGAGACGGTGGGCGAGGGAGCTTCACGTCGGTCACCGGATCACCAAACAGCGACACGGACTCGTCCGCCGATGGGAGCTCCCTTGTGGTGGCGGCACCATCTGTGCCCCCCACTTCTACAGGTACAGCCGCCACCCCCCCTACCAGCACCGCCCTCCCAGCAGCCCCTCAGCCTTCGCCCCATGCCCGCTCACCCAGGAGGGTGGGCATCACCTTTGCCCCAGGCAAATCAGCCCCTGCCCCTGTCACCCCTGCTGCCCTCAGTGAGGAGGCCATTGAGCTCCTCAGGTCACTCACTGTTGGGCAGTCTACCATTGTGAATGCCTTCCAGGGTGTAGAAAGGGAGTTGCAACACGGTAATGCATTCCTGGAGGGCATTCATTCTGGTCAGGCTGCCCTTCATCGAACCCTGCAATCTCTGGCCTCAGCACTGATGGCAGCCATTGTCCCTGTGTCTAGCCTCCCCCCTCCAACTCCCTCCACCCAGACACAGTCCCCTGTACCCCAGCCCAGCACACCATCAGACATGCATGCATACACCTCAACACACAAAAGTAGCTCAGGAAAACATAAGCACCACACAACCCACAGGCACTCACACAAGCATCACCCAGATACAGACACAACAACATCCACTGCCTCCACTGTGTCCCCCTCCTCGTCGTCTCCCTCCTCCCTCCCAGTGTCGTCTACACTCTCACCTGCATCCACTACATCTACAGGCACTAGGACTCGCACCAGAACACCCAGCACCACACCCGGCTCACCTGCACTCACCACCCCCACTACCATTTACACGTCCCCTGTGTCCACTCCCAGTGTGTCTGTGACGCCCCCTCCCAAAGTACACAAACGCGGGCACCCACACTCCCAACATCCATCCACCTCACGACAGCCTCCAGTACCTGCACCTGCACCCAAATCACCTAAAGTTACACCTCCTACAACCACCTCCTCTTCCTCCACTCCCAGACCCCCTCCAGCTACCCATCCCAGTCTTCGTCAGCAACTCTTCCTCAGCAACGTTGACTCTTTGCCACCACCCCCACCCCTCCAATTCATAGGTCCCGTAGTAGCACCTCAGCCATAAAAAGTCCAGTACCAGTTGTGCGTGTTCAAGGTGTGTGGAGTGCACTGGCCACCAGGGCAGTCAGTGTGACACGGAGCCAAAGCACTGCCAGTCCACCCCCTGTAAAGCACCTAAGGTTGGAAAGACTCCTGGCGGCAAAACTGCTCACATGGGTCCCAGGGGGAGTGCCGAGTCAGCTGTGACTCCTCCAAAGGTGGTGAAGGGCCAGAAGAAGCCTGCACAGTCTGGGAAGAGCAGCACGGTGGAGAAGGGCGTCATCCTCCCCGGCGGCCGGGACGCCACCGCCAGCACTGTCATCACTGGTCCGGAGACCACCGCCAGAGTCAGTGCCCAGGAGGGCAGCACTGTCGTCACTGGTCCGGAGACCACCGCCAGAGTCATTGCCCAGGAGGACAGCACATTCGTCACTGGTCCGGAGACCACCGCCAGAGTCAGTGCCCATGAGGGCAGCACAATCGTCACTGGTCCGGAGACCACCGCCAGAGTCAGTGCCCAGGAGAGCAGCACTGTAGTCACTTGTCCGGAGAGCACCGCCAGCGTCAGTGCCCTAGAGGGCCCCTGCAGCCACAGCCCCGCTGGGCAATGAGGGACTGTCATGCCACACACCAATGCACAGGTCAGAAACTGCAAAGTCAAGCACCGCTGAACAGGGAAAAGACCGCCATGGTGAAGACCGCTGAACAGGGCAAAGCACCGCTGAACAGGTCAGACACTGCAAAGTCAAGCACCGCTGAACAGGGCACAGACCACCATGGCAAAGCACTGCTGAACAGGGAAAAGACCGCCATGGTGAAGACCGCTGAACAGGGCAAAGCACCGCTGAACAGGTCAGACACTGCAAAGTCAAGCACCGCTGAACAGGGCACAGACCGCCATGGTGAAGACCGCTGAACAGGGCAAAGCACCGCTGAACAGGTCAGACACTGCAAAGTCAAGCACCACTGAACAGGGCACAGATCGCCATGGCAAAGCACCGCTGAACAGGGAAAAGACCGCCATGGTGAAGACCGCTGAAGAGGGCACAAACCGCCATGGCAAAGCACAGCTGAACAGGGAAAAGACCGCCATGGTGAAGACCGCTGAACAGGGCAAAGCACCGCTGAACAGGTCAGACGCTGCAAAGTCAAGCACCGCTGAACAGGGCACAGACCGCCATGGTGAAGACCGCTGAACAGGGCAAAGCACCGCTAAACAGGTCAGACACTGCAAAGTCAAGCACCGCTGAACAGGGAAAAGACCGCCAACTCAAGCATTGTTAGCCCATGTGCAGCTGGGACAGTGATGGAACAGGAACTGTCACGGGGAGCCTGATGCAGTCTGGGCACCAGTCCCCCTCCAGAACCAGTGGAGACTGTTATCCACTTGAGAGACTGTGGCTTTGCACTCCCCAGGATGGTACAGTGGGCAAACCACCCACTGGAGAGACTTGAGAGACTGTGGCTTTGCACTCCCCAGGATGGTACAGTGGGCAAACCACCCACTGCAAAGACTTGTGAGACTGTGGCTTTGCACTCCCCAGGATGGTACAGTGGGCAAACCACCCACTGCAAAGACTTGTGAGACTGTGGCTTTGCACTCCCCAGGATGGTACAGTGGGCAAACCACCCACTGCAAAGACTTATGAGACTGTGGCTTTGCACTCCCCAGGATTGAACAGTGGGCAAACCACCCACTGGAGAGACTTGAGAGACTGTGGCTTTGCACTCCCCAGGATTTAACAGTGGGCAAACCACCCACTGGAGAGACTTGAGAGACTGTTGCTTTGCACTCTCCAGGATTGAACAGTGGGCAAACCACCCACTGGAGAGACTTGAGAGACTGTGGCTTTGCACTCCCCAGGATACATCAATGGGCATGGAGCCCCATCATGGATCTGGTGTGGTGCTGTAATCCGGCTGAGGTGCCCTTCCCCCTGAGGTGCCTGTTCTATTTCTATCTGATGCCCCTGCAGTGTTCTCTCCGTTTGTGGACAGGTATCTAGTGTGGGCCTCGCCCATGCATTTTGGGCCCAGTGATGCACGGACATTGAATGGTGCATACCTGCACCACTAATCGTGATGTATATTTTGTTGAATGTGTATTTATATATGTATATATTAGCTTACTGTTTTTGATACATTACAATGTTTGAAAAGATTTCCTTTTGTCTGCATTCTTCCAGGGCGGGGTTGGGGGTTGTTACTGTGCTGTTTGGACATGCATTGGTGTGTGTGTTGTCATGGGTGAGGGTGGGGTTGGGGGTGGGGGTGCTGCGTGTGTGTCCCCCTGATTTTTGCTTCCCCCCTCCCCTATGTCATAGGTGCAGTACTCACCGTTGTCTTCGGCGCCTATGTAGATGGTGATCGTAGAGGAGCAGAAAGACAAGCGCAGAGAGTATTTGTAATTCGGGCTCCATGGTGGCCTCCTTCCACGTGGAGTGTGTTCAGGTGAGCGTTTTCCCTTTGCAAAAGCTGTTTCCGCCGTGTTTTTATCCACGGTGAATCCGCCCCGGAAAAGGTGGCGGATTGGCGGGTTGTGATACTGTGGGCGGTTCATTGTCTTCCGCCTGTCTGTTGGCGGTGACCGCCGCGCTGCTTGTCTGTACCGCCGTGGCGGGCAGTGTGTTAAACTGGCTGTCTATGTTGGCGGTTTCCGCCACGGTCATAATTCCCTTTTTTTTTTCGCCGGCCTGTTTGCGGTATTACCGTCGCTTTAACACCGTCCGCCAGGGTTGTAATGACCACCAGAGTATGTTTGATTCAGCTATCACGACATCATGATCCAAAAGCTCGACAGTCCGTGTATCTTACTAAGCAAGATAGAAGGAAGCATTATGGCCCTCATTCTAACCCTGGCGGTGTAACACCGCCAGGGCAGAGGGCAGAGGAAGCACCGCCAACAGGCTGGCGGTGCTTCCTGGGCCATTCTGACCGCGGCGGTAACGCCGCGGTCAGAAAAGGGGAACCGGCGGTTTCCCGCCGGTTTTCCCCTGGCCCAGGGAATTGCATTTATGTTTACATGTTCGTGTCACTCAAGCTGCCACAAGGGTGTATGTTTAGTAATGCAGGGCCTGAAAACCTCTTACTATTTACACATGATGACAGGTTGGTAGACAAAGCACGGGGGTAAAAAACCTTTTCAATGTAGCAGAAGCTAACCGAGGCTATGAATCCAAATGCCAGATATACATTTAAGCAACTGCATGCTCATTAAAAAACCATTTACCTTGTCAAAGTAAAATTACTCTTATTTTATCAGCATTGCATGCACAGGAGTGAAAGTATGTGTCTGCATGGGAGTGTTAACGCGTCCCGTTGTAGGTAATTTACTTAATCTGGGACTCGTTTTAGGCCAATGAATCTTTTGACCCTGATTGGAGACACCTTAAGACGAGATAACTAATCAGCATGCCAATCAATAGATCAATAACCTCATCAATATTCACAATAACAAATCAATCAAATTGGTTAGTGACATTAATGAAAACCGAAACACCCCATGACCTTTCAGTCATGAATAACCACACAAATATTTTAAAGATTTATGATATTTATTCCCTATTGGTTACACTCTACTAGCAAGTTTATTAGTCTCAATACTAGAAACACATCAACAATGTCACAATATGGTAACTCGAATAAGATTTAATCAAAGCAAAGATCATAAACATTAGAACAAAGCATGACGTCAACATGGACTAATCTTAGCAGAGTATCATTAGCGCATTATTTAACAAAACATCAATTCAGTCCTTTGTCTATTTGCTTCGTCTTAGTGAACCCCTTCACTATCCTCAAATTAACATTAGCATGTTGGGCTTCATGCAAAACAATTTAGCAACACAAATTTAGAAAACATCTGTCTATGGTCTCTATCAAAAGAAGCAGTTGGTACCTAGAAAGAAAAGGCAAACAGACAATTACAATTTCATCATCATATAGTTACCCTGCTTAATGGGTCAGCATACAGTGTCAGTCTTCGTCCTCAGGACATCAGTTGATTCGCCATCAGCCAGGAAACTCAGCAAAGTTCAGCAAGACAGGTAATAAGGAACACTTCCCTCATAAGGAGGAAACGTATGAATCGGGCAAGACAAGGGTAAGGATGGTTTGAAGATTCAAACAGCAAAGTCTTTGAGACAGAGTGACAAAGTGGCTAGGTGCTAGCAAAGAATGGCACGTAATGGCTGATTTCTCCTTGTGACACAGTGTTATATTAATCTTGTTGTACAGTCTCCTATTTTCCAATTGGGCAAATTTTGGTGCATCATTATCTCCAACCAATAATTGGTTTGTCACCTCACTAGGATTTTCACTTTAGTACAGTTCTCACGTAGTTCATTGGCCGCTGTAATTGACGTCTCCAATGGGTAGAATGTCAGGTAAAAACTTTTATTCTTGCAGGCTCAGTCAGTAGTCTCATTGTCTTTACAAGTTCAGGCGACCTTGCACCTGTTGCAAGTTTACACTGTTGCTTTCAGCAAGAATGTCTCCTTGAGCAAGTCAAGTCTCATGAGAATGAATTTACTATGGTTACACACATCTTCTAGCTTCTGGAAAAGTACGGCTACATGTCCTTCAGCAAGTCAGCACATTGCACGTTAGAAAAACACATTTAATATGAGACCGGCATCTAGGCCAGACTCATGCTAACTAAGGCCTAGTAATTAATTTTAGCAAAATCTTAACATATAACTCTTAATACTAATACAAAACCACACATCAGTACATCAATAATTCATTATTAGTCAATTTTGTTAATCATTGTATATATTGGTGGCCACTCCCTGTGGGCACATTTCACACGCGTAGGTTAAAATACATTAATACATTTTCTATGCAGCATCATTACTCATTTCATGTTAATTTTGATTATAACAATTACACTTCAACAGGAGTGAAATGACATACCCTTCTCAGAAGCACAAAGAAGTTGTGGCAAGATGCAAATCCCTATTTTTGAGAGAGATCTGCAAATGACAATTAATTGGGCAGCTTAACGCATTTTGAGGCATATTCATACTCTGTTTGCACTGGATTTGCGTCATTTTTTTAATGCAAATCTGGTACAAACTTAACTCCATATTTATATTTTGGCGCTAGACAGGTCTAGCTCCAAAATATTGGAGTTAACCTCATTTTTTGCCTGTGGAACACTACCTTGTGTCAATGAGATGCAAGGTAGGCCTTCCCGGGCGAAAAATGCCTCAAAGGCCCTAGCGCCTTATTTATCCTCCCGTGCAAAAATCATGCACGGGAGGAGGAGGGCCTTAAATATTGGCGCTAAGCCTGCTTAGCGCCATTATTTAACACCTGGGTATGGGCAGGCATTAGGGGACCTGTAGGCAGATTTCCATGGTCGCAGACCATGGAAATTGTCCACGGGTGCCTTTCCCTGTCCCCTGGGGAACCCCCACCCACCCCTACCCACACCAGAAGGTCACCTACGGATGGGGGACCCATCCGACGGTAAGTCCGGGTAAGTCTTTTTTTATTTTGTCCAATGCCGCTCGGGGGGCCTGACCTGGGGCCCCATGCACGGCGCTGGCCCCTATGGCATTGGTCCCCTTGGCATGGCCATTGGGGTGGTGGGCATGGATCCTATCTTTTTTTGCCTCTAAGCAGTGTAGCGCCATTATTTGGCACACAAGCCCCGGTTCCCCTTACGCCTCCCAGGTCCTGATAGCGTCCTTTGCAAGGACGCTAACAGGGCCTTAGCATCGGCTAATGGCATTCCTTAAATATGGTGCCTGGCCAGCATCTAGTAATGGCGCTATCCAGCGATATACTTTTTGGCGCAAAGCTGACTTAGCACAGGTTTGCACCAAAAAGTATAAATATGGGCCTTAGTCTACACAGAATAAAACATTTTGGGAGCTCAGCTATAGTATGTGTATCCTTATGCACATAAGGATGTCTTCTTTTTCTGTATAGTGGAGCCACTTCTGCTTTCACTGTTGCTTCCCCTTCCCGGCTCCTTATTCAGTTCAAATTCATGGAGTACTTTGGTCTCACTTGTGGTTTTACTAGCACTGCAGGTGGCTAATTCACTGTCTGACCAGGCTGCTTCACTGAAACATTATTTGTTCATCAGGAAAAACAAAACAAGATGGCTGCCACTAAACACTGCTACTCTTCTTACTGTTCTGTGCCCTTCTGTGCCTGATTTTATACTCTGAAGAGATGACCATTAACTAGTCATTACAACTAAATCACACATAAAAACAAAAAATGCAAAGCTTACAAAAACACATTCACTTTGCAAAATCCGAACAGATGAAGTATGCCAGAAGTCACAGTCTCAGGATCACATGCCAGGAAAAAACCATAAAAAGAACAGGATTAGACTTGGAGAAAAAGGAGGATTTTTGCAATGCCATAAAAAATATACAAAGCGGTTTCTCAGAAGAAGTTCTGCCAAAAAGGGATTCTTTGTCAAACAGCATCAATGGAAAAAGTAGGAAGGGCTTTGGAGAATTTGGGAAATGCTTATGTTGAACTATAAATCTGAGCTGCGAAAAAATAGTTTGTCAATCTCACAGAAGCAACGCAATATGTAAATAAGCAATACATTCCTGGTACATTTATCAGTGGTGCAAATTTAATTGGGAGCAATGTTATGATTTTAAATGTTGCTATTTTCGATGTCTGTATTTATGGATAAAATTTTTCATTTGTTATTGAACAGTACATAATGTAGTGCAAACATTCATCCTGTGAGCTGTGATAGTTTTAGCATTTTTCACTCCCTGGGCTCTTTCTGACTGTCGAGACATCGCTCATTTGCATGTTAGCACTTGGACTGCCAACCACTGGCCTAAGGCATATCTCGAATCTAAAAGAATATTATGAGTCCAGGAGTTAGATCACAGGGGCATATTTATACTTTGTTTGCGCCGGATTTGCGTAATTTTTTTTTTACACAAATCCTGCACAAGTTTAACTCCGTTATCAGCGCCAAAATATTGGAGTTAACGTCATTTTTTGCCTGCGGAAAACTACCTTGCGTCAATGAGATGCAAGGTAGGCATTCAAGGGCAAAAAATTACTCTAAGGCCTTTGTGCCGTATTTATCCTCCCGTGAAAAAATCACGCACAGGAGGAGGAGGGCCTTAAATAATAGTGCTAAGACTGTTTAACACCATTATTTAATGCCAGGGTGAGGGCAGGCGTTAGGGGACCTATGGACCATTTTCCATGGTCAGAGGCCATGGAAACAGCCCACAGGTGACCTTCCCTGCACCAAGGGACACCCCCCCACCCCCACCCACACCTGGAGGACACCTAAGGATGGGGGAACCCATCCCAGGTAAGTCCAGGTAATTTTGTTTTTTTTTTAAGTGCCATAGGGGGGGCCTAACTTGGGCCCTTCTACATGGCACTGTGCCCAATGGCTATGCCCAGGGGACATAAGTCCCCTGGGCATTGTCATTGGGCCGGGGGGCATGACTCCCCTCAGGGGTCATGTCCATGGGGGTTGTGCGTCAAAAAATGAAGCTAGTCAGGTTAGAGTAATTTTTCTGACTCCAACCTGACTAGCTCCATTCTTTGACGCACAACCTCCTGTTTCCCCTAGGCCTCCCCCACCCGGATAGCATAATTTATTTTGACGCTAATCGGGACTTACCACCGGCTAGCACCATTCCTTAAATATGACCCAGGCTGACGTCCAGGAATGGCGCTTGCCGGCAGTAAACCTTTTGGAGCAAACCTGCGCTAACGCAGGTTTGCATCAACAAGTATAAATCAGGGCCACAGTGTTTACAGTTGTTTCACTGTATCCTTGAATGCATGTGCAACCCACCGCTGTGATTCCCACTTTCTTGATAATAATCCATAGGCCCATATTTATACTTTTTTTGCACCACATTTGCGTCATTTTTTATGCAAAAGCGGCACACATTTACAAAATACAATTACATTTTGTAAGTTTGCCCTGCTTTTGTGTAAAAAAATTACGCAAATGCAGCGCAAAAAAGTATAAATGTGGGCCATACTACCCCAATGTCATTACACACTTCCCTGAACTTTGCTTCTCCAGGCCCTCTGTTAATATCTCCTTTTCAAGTCAATAATTTTGTTGCTTCTATGTGCGACCCTTCTTTTGAACTGCTGTTTTGCTGTATTAATCTCTTCCCTGCTGCGTCATAGCCACTTGAGAGTTTGTCAATCTCACCATGATGAAGATAATATTTACCAACACTTTATTACCTGTGCAACCCCTTACTCATTGCAATTGTGGCTTTCTAGATCCTGCTTATGGACAGCGTTAGCTGGTTGCTGTTGAAGGCTTGTTGTCTGCAATACAATAAAATAATACATAAAGAGGATTCCTAAAGAGGACAATGGGTCGGCCTATACTCATGATTGGATTGCTTTCTTGTCTATCCACTCATTTTTCTGACGGAGGAGTTGTATCCTTCCACTGCTGACATCAGTGGACTACATTGCTATTTTTTTCAGCCTTCTATGGGAGTACTTGTCTTTCCACGCTTGTGCTCCCACCCTTTTGTTTTCCTTCATACTCTGAACATGTCTAGAGGCTTTTTACCCCTCTTCTGTTGCTGTGCAATGCACGTCCTATGCAGCACACTGTTTTGTAATTGCCTTGGCCATTGCATAGAAGTTGCCCACTGCATCCGGGACTCTGGCTTCTTTTCATTTGTGCACCATAATGTGCATGCTTTCATTTTTTAACTGACTGTTCTGAAGCAGCCAGTGGCTATTTCTGAATGGCTCAGTTCATTTTTTTAAATGGCAACATTGTACATCATGGTGGATGTGGACACATTCACAAAGTAAGACATTGGAGTATTATTTGAGAGGAGTGTCAACACAATTGAAATAATATCCACAATCCTTGTCAGGTTGAGCCACTAAAGCCACTAAACAAACTTAACTTAGAGGCAATGTGTAAAGTATTAATGCAACAATCAAACAGTAAAAAAAATTACAATGCAACAGGAGAAGAACCACAAAACAATTAGGAAAATTGAGCTAATTGTAATAATTAAAATAACATAAACATTTAAAAACTCCAATAAGCAGAACTGTAGATATGAGTTTTTAAATTTTAAATGTAAAATAGTGCCAAAAACAGCAATCAACAGCCATGGTTATCTAGTCATGCTAGACAGTGTCAAAGTCAAAAGTTAAGACTGACCACAATGGAGCGCGGGTCAGATACAATGACCATGTTTGACCTGGTGAAAGAATTACCTTCTGATTTAGAAATTATAGAGAAAAAGTGGTTGTTGGCGAGTTGTCAACTGGGCAAGCTGCAAGCTGTCTTCTAAGCAGAGCACAGCAAAATTTGGTTGCTGGAGGGTGAGGTCCTGGTGTAGTCATTTATCAAGGTGGGAAAACTAAGACTGAGTAACGTCCAAAGTCTGCATGGGAAGGCACATCATCAGCCCTGATGAAGCCCTCTAAGTACAGACTTAGAAACGTTTCTGGAAGTCAGATCTTTTTCAGTAGGGCAAACCAGCAAGCTGAGGGCAACCTGAAATTTGAAGTAGACGGCAGCCCAATCTCCAGTTCTCCATGGAGAAATTTGCCAACAAATGTCTATTTCCCAGGTCTTGCTGTTTAGGGACAGGAGGAGTAAACTCTAATACCAGCCAAGAGTTTAGGACCTGGGCGTTAGGACTCACTACAATACAGACCAGCAGCAGTGTCCATCGCAAGTTCATTTGGTATTGATCAGCTGGACAGTTGCAGGGAAAGGGTCTCTGGAATCGTTTGTGTATCCTGTTCAAACATGAGGTCATTCAACTGACCCTAGGAGTCACTTTGGGGTTCCTGAGTTCATGGCAAGCTGGTCCAGTCTTCTTCAGATTCAGACAGCTTGGCAGTCCTTCTGGTTTTTCACAAGTCCAGGATTGTTCTGCACGGAGGACTTCAGAATCCACTTTTATTCCCAGTGCCAGCCTGTGAGTGGACGACAAGTGTTTGTCAACCTCCTAAGCCAATTCTGGCTTGATGCTGTCCTGACTAGAGAGCTAAAATACAGTCAGGTATGGTTGTGAGCTTCATCTGCCATTGACAAGCTAGACATCCTTTGAAGCTCAGAAAGAGGTGCAGCACACCCCTCAGACCATTATGTCAAGGAAAGACTCCTCCTCCCCACTCCTAAGGCCATTTGTCCACCGTTTGGGAGCAATATACATCTCACCACAGGGGAGTCATAAAGGGTCAGGTGACAGGTGGACTCTTTCAGGAAACACTTTGGCTCTCATTACAACACTGGTGGTAAATGCCTCCTACCGCTGTGTTGACGGCCTCCAACATTCAGTGAGCGCGGCAGTAACCCGCCACAGGAATTATGACCCACACATAGAAATCCGCCACTATGCAGACACCCACACAAGTCTGCCAGACCAACGGTCAGTGATAAACAGACAATAGCAAAACCCACACTGTTACGCCAACAGGAATACGCCCACAATATCACGACCCAAGAATCACCGCAGCGGTTTTTCAAGGGCAGTAAACCATTGGCAGTACACACCGCTGTGCTCAAAATACACACACTTACAAACTACACCACATTGGACAATTCAAAATACACACACCTGACACACATACACACACCTCACTCACACACCCAAACTAATATAAAACACACACCCACACTACCCACAACCCTTTACAGCGAAAATAAAAGAGCAAGCACAGAGAAACAAGCAGGGAGCACCCACTCAATCAAAGGCACAGAACACCATCACCCATACACCATTCCCGCACACCTCACATATACCCCACTATTACAACCCACCCATCCCAAAATCAAGCCCTGCATGTAACACCAATGCATGGACCCCATCACAGACCTGCATGGACACCCATCACCACAGCATGGCCAGTGGAGGGACTCACCCAGCCCTCACAATTACCACGCACACAAGCCAAAGCTGACAGGGAAATCACAACCATACAGGGAAACGCACCCATGCACAAGATGGCACATGCAGATACACTAATACTTCAATTGCATCCCCACAGGACCCCTACTCAACGTCACCGGAGAGGAGGTGCCAGCTACATCCAGTTCTCCCCCCCCAGAAGAGGCCCACAGTGACAACAGCAGCTCTGCACGCCTGGATCAGGATGACCAACCTGGCCCATGAGGGACCTCTGGACAGTCGGTTCCCTTGCCACAGTCCCAACCCACCACAGAGCCTCCCCCATCAGGAAACACCAGCACAGCACCCACCCAGCAGGCCCATGCCACTGTCCCCAGGACACGTCAATCAGCAGTGTGTCCACTACTACAGGGACCCCAGGCAACCCCACAAACCCAGGATGATCAGGGACCTGGGGTCAGTGTCAGTGGGCAACGGTTCAGTGGACAGAGGCACAGCACAACGGGGCAGCTGGGAGGACTGCTGTGTGACAGGGGGAGGACAGGCCCAGGGAACCCACTCTCCACGAGGCACTCACAAACATCCTGGGAGCATACCACCATTCCCAGGAGAACATGGGCCAGATACCGGCCAAGTTGCAGGAGACCCAGTGGCTGCGGGAGGGACAGTATCTGGGGATCAGGGATGACCTCACAAAAATCTACACCATCCTGGTCACCATTGCAGGGGTGCTGGCTGACATGCGCAAGACCATAAGGGGGGCAGTGGCACAACAAAGGGTGCCTGTCACTAGCCAAACCGAGGAACAGCCTTCCACCTCCGCCAGTGCTAGTGGACAGGAGGCCCCGCAACAGGACCAACAGGCCACCAGCACCCCACCCCCTGCAGAAGGAGAACCACCCCGCAAAAGGTCCCTGCGATCCAGGCTGAAAACAGAGAACATTGCCAAGACCCATGCCAGGAAATAGGACTCTCCTGATAGTCACACTTCTGTCCCACTCTGTTACCCTGTCCACTTTGAACTGCCATTGCTCCCCTTCCTATGTCCCCTTGGACAATGCACCTGTGATACCAAGAGACTGAACTCTACCATGGACTTTCCTCCACCATCACCTCAGCCCCTTGCACATACCCCTATACTTATTAGCACCTCAATAAACACCCTTGAAACAAATACCAATCTGGAGTCAGTCTAATGATTCACAAATGTATTAGTACAAAATTATCAAAGCATTGCAACGTATATGTACAGTGAAATATACTACAGCATGAGCTTTGGTGGGCAGCAGTACATATAGCAGGAGCCTGAATGGGGCACAGATAGCTGAAAATAGAGAATCCAAAGGGAACAGTCAGTGGCCATAGACATAGGGTAAGAGGCTGCATTGTAAAATGTCCAACAGATTACTGAATTGTTAAGTGGAGTTACAGTCTCTTACCTGTGTGTCACTGGAAGTACTGCTGTATTATGTTTGTTCTGTTGTCCACATCTTCTTCCTCTGCCTCCTCTTCGTCACTGTCCACAGGCTCCACCGCTGCCACAAGACCATCTACAGGCATATTGTCCTTCAGAAAAGGCACCTAGCGTCTCAAGGCCAGTTTGTGCAACATACAGCATGCCACGATGATCTGGCACACCTTCTTGGGTGAGTAGTAAAGGGATCCAGCAGTCAGATGGAGGCACCAGAACCTGGCCTTCAGGAGGCCGAAGGTTCTTTCTATAATACTCCTTGTACGCCCATGTGCTTCATTGTAACGTTCCTCTGCCCTTGTCCTGGCATTCCTCACTAGAGTCAGTAGACATGAGAGGCTGGGGTAACCAGAGTCATCTTTAAAAACAGGGTGACAACCGTTAGACACACACTAACCCTAAGGGGCAATCCCATACCCAGAAATCAACATATACTCGGTGGGGACCTTTGGCTCACCTATTGGCCACCCCCAGTGCTTATGGAGTTGGCCCATCACATATGGAATGCTGCTACTCCTCAATATAAAGGCGTCATGCACAGAGCCAGGATATCTGGCGTTCACATGGGAGATGTACTGGTCCGCCAAACACCCCATCTGCACATTCAGAGAGTGATAGCTTTTTCTATTCCTGAACACGTGTTCATTTCTCCGGGGGGGGGGTGGACAAATGCTACTTGTGTACCATCAATGGCACCATTTATATTGGGGATATGTCCCAGGGCATAAGAGTCAGCTTTCAATGTGGACAAATCCTCCACCTGGGGGAACACGATGTAGCTGCACATGTGTTTCAACAGGGCTGACAGCACTCTGGTCAACACGTTGGAGAACATTGGCTGAGACATCCCTGATGCCATGGCCACTGTTGTTTGGAAGGAACCACTTGCCAGGAAATGGAGCACTGACAGGACCTGCACTAGAGGGGGGATTCCCGTGGGCTTGTGAATAGCTGACATCAGGTCTGGCTCCAATTGGGCACAGAGTTCTAGGATTTTGGAATGATCAAGTCTGTATGTGATGATAATGTGTCTGTCCTCCATTATTGCAAGGTCCACCAGGGGTCTGTACACCGGAGGATGCCGCCATCTCATATTCTGCCTCAGCGGTTGAAGCCTATGGAAGAGAACGGTGAGCAGAGGGCCATATTTAAGCATCTATTGCATTAATGTAGATTAATTTACTTTACAGAATCAGTATGTGAACTCGAGAGTCAGTTCATGTGCCAATGTCTGCTGTGACGCAGTTAGATGCCATGGCCTGTGCCTTCCTGAAATGACGGCTGCCTTACCTGTGAGGAGAGACATGTGGAAATTAGGTAAATGCACTGGCGTTGTGCGCCGTTGCGGTAGGCAGTCGATGACCGCCGTGCAACTTCGCATTGGTAATCATTGGGACCTATGGGTTCCAGGAGTCAATGGCAATGTACGCCGGTGGTGACGGTACACACCGCTGCGGACGTGACTGCCATTTTCTAACTATTCACTCACTTGCTAACTGACCTTCAACAGGAGAGGACCTACAGTGCAAGTGCTGCTGTGACCTATGTCTGGAAGCGACAATGGCTCAAGTGTCTGGGGAAAGTGCCAGTTGGAGAAACTGGTGGATGGGGTCCTACCCCAGTACATAATACTCTACAGTCCTCCAGACAAACAGGTGAGCACACTGTGAGCCTGATGCATAGACCATGAATGTTTGGAGTGGAGTGCTGTGGAGGTAAGCCACATGTTGGAGGGTGCTGAGGCATCCTGGCCCGAGTGCAGCATGTAAGGTGGTCAGTGTATGTGCGTCAGGGTATGGGTGGGAACTGGTGGGCAATGAATATGACGGTCCAGATGGGTGAGTATTTTACTTTTCTGCTGTCTTCTCCCTCCAGGTCACCGCCCACCAGAAGAAGGGTATGTGGCGTACCATCGCCAAGGAGGTGCGGACCCTGGGGGTCTTTCACAGGTGGAGCACCCACTGCCGCAAGAGATGGTAGGACCTGCGCCGCTGGTCAAAGAAGACGGTGGTGGCCTAGCTCCGGCTGGCCTCCCAATGTGGAAGGGGTGCCCGTCACACCATGACCCCCCTGATGTGCTGCATCCTGGCAGTGGCCTATCCAGAGTTGGATGGGCACTTAAGGGTATCACAGAAGCCACAAGGGAGTGAGTAGAGATTCTGAAAGCTGACTTTGTGCACGTTAGGAGATAGCTGGGTGGGGGATGTGGGCTGTGGTGCCCCTAGGCCAGGGCGGTCATGGCGGGGTAGGTCCCTCGTTGGGCAGGCTCTGGAGCACTCCTACCCCAATGGTGTAAGTGGCCATCTACCACTGGGCAGGGTCCTGTGGGTATCTGTTGTGCAGATGCTGACGTTAGGCATTGTACCCCATGGGCTGGTGACTGTCTCAGTAAATAGTTGGGCATGGCCTAGTGCATAGGGCTGATCCCTCTGTGTGGTGTAGGCCAACGGTGGTGTTATTGCTGGCATTGACCAAGTGTATCCTCTGTCTCTTCACCCCCCTTTTTGTTTTGTCACCCTGTCCTTGTGTGCATTAGTATCATCTGGTGGAGGAGCAGAGGCACCGGCGACGGAGGGAGCTGCATCCCACATGGCCCTGGAGGCCAAATCCACAGAGGGTGATGGCACCAGTGGGACAGAGGGTGAGGGGAGCACCACGATGGGGACAGGAGGGGAGACCACAGACAGCGCCCCCTCCTCTGATGGAAGCTCCCTGGCGGTGGCGGACTCATCTGTGTCCACCCAACAACAGGTACAGCTGCCACCCCCCTACCAGCACCGCCCTCCGAGCAGCCCTTCAGTGTGTGTCCTGTGCCCGCTCACCAAGGAGGGCGGGCATCTCCTTCGCCCCAGGCACCTCAGGCCCGGCCCCAGTCAGCCCTGCTGCACTCAGTGAGGAGGCTATTGACCTCCTGAGATCCCTCATTGTTGGGCAGTCAACCATTCTGAATGCCATCCAGCGTGTCGAGAGGCATTTGCGACAAACAAATGCATACCTGGAGGGCATTCACTCTGGCGTGGCGGCCCAACAGAGAGCATTTAAGGCTCTGGCCTCAGCACTGATGGCAGCCCTCGTACCTGTCAAGCCTCCCCCTCCAACTTCCTCTGCCCAGACCCAATCCCCTGGACCTCAGGCAAACATAAGCACCATACTTCATCTCACAGGCACTCACACAAGCACCATGCCCATGCAAACACACCAACATCCAATGCCTCTACCGTGTCCCTGTCCTTCTCAATGTCCACCTCCCTGCCAGTAGCGTCTACACTCACACCTGCATGTACTACATTTTCATCCACTACATCCATCACCAGCACGTCCATCACAACACAGTCCTCACGAGCAGATATCAACCCCACAACCATGCACACGTCCCCTGTGTCCTCTCTCAGTGTGTCTGTGACCCCTCCTCCCAAAGTACACAAATGCAAGCACCCACCCACCCAACAGCCATCCACCTCACAATAGCATCCAGCCCATGCACCTTCAACCAAACTCAGAAGACAGACACCTCCTACAACCACTCTCTCTTCCTCCACTCCCCAACCCTCTCCATCTTCCCATCCCAGTATGTCTAAAAAACTGTTCCTGGCTCACATTGGCCTCTTCCCTACGCCTCCCCCCCTCGTCCTTTCTCTCGGGCCAGGGTGTCCAGATCCCAGGCCAGCACCTCAGCCACCAAGTCGGCGGACACTCTGGTACCTGCAACTCCAAGAGGATCAAAGGGGACACCCATCAGTCCAGTCAGTGTGCCACCAACCCCTGCAAAGGACCAACATATTCCGCCACCTGCCAAGGTGAAGAAGGGGCCAGCATGCATCACGGCCAAGGAGCACAACCAACCCAGCAAGGCCTCCTCCAGAACTCCAGCCGCCAGTACCAAGGTCCCAGCAGCATCTGCCAAGGTGAGGAAGGGGCAGAAAAGCCAAGGCAAGGCACTTCAGGCCTCGGGGGCTCCAGGTGAGGGCCTGGTGGCCACCATCAGAACCGACGGTCCCGCCACCTGTACCGC
Source organism: Pleurodeles waltl (assembly GCF_031143425.1). NCBI lineage: Eukaryota > Metazoa > Chordata > Amphibia > Caudata > Salamandridae > Pleurodeles > Pleurodeles waltl. The sequence continues at coordinate 127,455,771 of NC_090440.1, read as the reverse complement.
GGCAAGCACTGCCACAAGCACCGCTGCAAGCACCGCCACCTGCACCGCCACCTGCACCGCCACCTGCACCGCCACCAGCCCCGCCGCTGCCACAACAACTGTCAGCAGCAGCATCCCCAGTGGGCAGCCGTCTGAGGCTGCAGGAGACGGCCTGGAGCCTCCCTCCACCACTACCAGCATCCCCACCAGCACCGGCACTACCACCAGTTTGCAGCCTTAGTCGCCACACAATGGAGTTTGGCCCTGCCTCCATGGAATATCATGCAACCTGTTCCCTGCAAATCTCGTGCCTCAGACACCCAGGTGGAGGAATGTGAACTGCCACACCCTAGGTGCTGCATCACTGGGCACAAAGCCCCCTCCAGAACCAGTGGAGAACTGCATCCACTCACCCAATCCTTGGTAGGATGAAGCACACTGGGCACAACGCCCCCTCCAGAACCAGTGGAGAACTGCATCCACTCACCCAATCCTTGGCAGGATGAAGCACACTTGGCACAAAGCCCCCTCCAGAACCAGTGGAGAAGCCATCCACTAGAGAGACTGTGGCCTTGCACTCCCCAGGATCAAGCAATGGGCAAACCACCCACTTGAGAGACTTGTGAGACTGTGGCTTTGCACTCCCCAGGACCAAGCAGTGGGCAAACCACCCACTTGAGAGACCGTGGCTTTGCACTCCCCAGGACCAAGCACTGGGCAGAGCACCAACTTGAATGACTTGTAAGACTGTGGCTTTGAACTCCCCAGGACCAAGCAGTGGGCAAACCACCCACCAGAGAAACTGTGGCATTGCTCTCCTGAGGACCAAGCAGTGGGCAGAGCACCCACTAGAGAAACTTGTGAGACTATGGCTTTGCACTCCCCAGGACATCGCTGTGGGCATGGAGCCCCCTCGAAGAGCAGTAGCGTTTTTCCATCTTCCGGCTGAGGTGCCCCCCTCCCCGTCCCCCTAAGGTGCCGGTGTGTTTTTGACCTGATGCCTCTGCAATGTTCCCTCCGTATTGAGGCAGGAGTCAAGTGTGGGGTTGGCTCCTGATTTTTGGCCCAGTGGCCCACGGACATTTGCAAAGGACAGTTTACGGCCTTCTGTACATTTAGTGAATATTTGTATATACTGTTTTTCTATATACGTTAAGTATGTCTGCATATTTCAAAATAACACTGATTTAAATTAATTCCTTTTGTCCTTGTGTTCTTCCGGGGGTAACGGGGTGTAAATGTACTGTTGTTGCATGTTTTTATGTTTATGGTGTTGTGGGTGAGGGTGGGGGTGGGGGTGTTACGTGTTGCGTGTGTGTCTCACTCTCTTTTTCCTCCCCCTCTCCCCTGTGTGGTAGGTGCAGTACTCACCGTGGTCGTCACCGCTGCCTTTGATATTCATTGTGCATGAGGAGGTAGACCAGCATTGGCAGGACCTGCAGCTCAGGCTCCATGGCGTCCTGGTTCTTCATTGATTGTCGAGAGGTGAGTGGTTTCCCTTCCAATTCCTGTTTCCGCCGTGCTTTTGATGCCATTGGTACTGCCCCGGAAAAGCTGGCGGATTGGCAGGTTGTAATGGGGTGGGTGGTACATTGTCTTCCGCCTGTCTGTTGGCTGTGACCACCGTGGTGTTTGTTGCTACTGCCGTGGCAGTCGGTGTGTTAAAGTGGCGGTATGTTTTGGCGATTTCCACCGTGGTCGTGATCCCATTTTTTTTACCACAGGCCTGTTGGCGGTATTACCGCCGCTTTAACACCCACCGCCAGGGTTGTAATGAGGGCCTAAATGTACATGTCCTACGTTTGAATACTATGCATGTACCGTAGGGGGAACTTTTAAGTATTAAAAAAGATGTTTTAGGCTTAGAAAAAAGGTTAATTTTAGCCTACTCGATATTGCAGTTTACAACTGCACACCCAGGCTGCATTCAGATGGTGGCACAATTAGTGCTGCAGCACACTAGCTTTATTTAATTTACAGGCCCTGGGTACATGGACTGCCATATACTAGGGACTTATATGTAAATTAAAAGTGCCAATGAGGTATATGCTAATTTTACTATGCTTGAACAGCAAAGCACAAGCACTGTACCACTGGTTAGCAGGAGTAAAGTGTGCAGAGTCCCATGGCCAACAAAATCGGATTCAGCAAAAGAAGGCAAAAATCTGGATGAATACCACACAAAACATGATCCTCTCCAAAACACATGCTTTAGTTGCCATTGTGGACTGCAATCGCTTTATGGAAAAACTATTCCAAGTTGTCCATTCATGTATGTGCATGGTTGAATATGTGTACATCTTGAAATGATACAAGAGCATTAATGCGCATGCGCCATGATGTATTAACAACCATTTTTTCTTTTTTTTTGGCAATGGCAATAGTAACAAGCATTAGTAAAGCCAAAGATTACTTTTTACTTTTAAAGTCATAACCTAATGGCTTTGCCAATGCTTGTTTCTGGCCCATATGAGGTTTAGTGGATTTGACTTTACCTGCATGTTTTTCCTAACCATTTGCTATAATACTTGGTCCCAGGGTTCATGCTTATCCTGGCCTTGCCCTTTCAATGGGAACATTAGCTCACTCATCCTTTTTAGGGTCGAGACTGTGATTTCATGCTCTAGTGCATGGTCTTGCTTGCAAGACTGTTGTGTACACTAAAGGGCTTGGAACCCGCCTGTTGCTTACTATTAGTTGGCTTGCGTGTCACAAACATCATTTCCGTTCCTCTGTGTTGGAGCAGGGACCAAGCATTGATTGATTCAGTGCCCGCCCACTGCACCTGACATGGTTGAAGTACTATTTTGTTCTTTTTAACTTCTAATGCCCTGCAAACAGAAGGCATAAATGTGACTAGCATGGCAAACAACATTTCAAAGTATTATTTTTTATAGATTACTTTCTTTTATTTTGCCAAGTCGTGTTTTCTCACTTGCACTCATTTTTCTTTTGCTTTTGCTTGTGGGCACTGTTCTCAGAAGATATTGATTACCTTGTTCTAAATATTGTAAAGCTACAATGTTTGTTTATTATGTGTAATTTCTTAAATGATGCTTGGACACATAATCATGCTGTGCACCTCAATCCACCCCACACTCATCCACCCCACTCCAATCCAAACCACTGTCCCCAATCCACCCCAACCCTCTCCAATCCTCCCAACACACACCATTCTAATCTGCCCCACTCCAGTTTGCCCCACTCCAACCGAAAATAATCAGCCCCTCTCCAATCTTCCCTACTCCAATCCAAAACAATATGCCCACTCCAATCCAAACAATAAGCCCCACTCCCATCTACTCCACTCCAATCTGCCAAATCCAATCCAAAATGATTTTCCGGGCTCCAATCCAAAACAATTTGTCCCACTCCAACCTGCCTCACTGTAATCTGCAGATCTCCAATCCAAAACAATCTATCTCACTCCAATCTGCCGAACTGCAATCCAAAACAACCTCCCCACTCTGATCCAAAACAATCTGCCTGACTGTTTTCCCCCTCACTCCAATCTGCCCCACTCCAAACCAAAACAATGTGCCCCACTCCTCTCCACCCACTCCAATCCGCTCCACTCCAATCCAATCCAAAACAATCTGTCCCACTCCAGTTTTCCCCTCTCCATTCTGCTCTATCCCACTCCAATCTCCCCCACTCCATTCCAAAACAATCTGCCCCACTCCAGTCTGCCCCACTCTAATCCAAAACAGTCTGTCCCACTCCAATCCAAAACAATATACCCAACTCCAATCAAATCCACCTCGCCCCAATACAATTCACCCTACTGCATCCCAATTCACCCCGCTGCAATCCTTCTCACTCCCATCCAATCCACCCCACACCAACCCAATCCACCCCACTCTAATCAAATTCACCCCAATCCAAAACAATCTGCCCTTCTCCAACCTGCCCCTCTCCATCCTGCCCCACTCCAATCCCATCCTTCCCCACTCCAATCCAAAATAATTTACCCCACTCCAATTAGCATGACTGCAATCTGGTCCACCATACCCCAGTCCAATCCACTCCACTCCATCCCAATTCACCCCACCACAAACCCACTACAATCCACTCCACCCGAGTCCAACCAATCCACCTCACAGCTCTCCAACCCAGCCCAGTCTAATCTACTCCACTCCAATCCAATCTACCTCACCCCAATCCAATCCACCCCACTCCAATCCAATCCACTCAGCCCAAACCACCCCACACCAGTCCCATCCATGCCACTGCAGTCTAATCTACCCCACTCAAATCCAACCTACTCCAATATAACCCACCTCACTTTAATAGATCTCAACCCGTACCAATCTAACACACCTGCTCCACTCCAGTCCACCCCACTCCACACACTCCATTCCACCCCACTTCACTGAAGTCCACCGCTACCCAATCCACCTCACTCCAATTCAATCCACCCACACTACCCCAATCTATCCCATTCCAATACAATCAACTTTAATCCACCCCACTCTAATCCAGTTCACCCCAATCCAATCAACCAACTCCAATCCACACTAATACAATCTCCCCTACTCCAATCTGCCACACTGCAATTCAAAACACTCTGTCCCACTCCAATCTGCCTCACTCCAATCTGCCCCACTCCAGTGCAAAGGAATCTACCACATGCCAATCCAAAACAATATGCCCCACTCATCCGTTCCAGTCTACTCCAAAACAATCTGCCCCACTCCAACCCAAAACAATATGTCCCACTCCAATCTGCCCCATTTCAATCCAAAACAACCTGCCCACTTCTGTCTATTTCAATCTGCCTCACTCCAATTTGCCCCACTCCAATCTGCCCTACTTTAATCCAAAACAAATCTGCCTCCTCCAACCTTTCTCTCTCCATCCTGCCCTACTAGAATCCCATCCTGCCCCACTCCAATCCAAAATAATCTACCCAGTCCAATTAGCCTGACTGCAATCTGGTCCACCATACCTCAGCCCAATCCATCCCACGCCATCCCAATTCACCCCGCCCCAATCAAACCCATTACAATCCACTCCACCCCAGCCCAATCCGCCCCACACCAATTTAATCCAGCCCAGTCCAATCTACTCCACTCCAATCCAATATAACTCACCCGAGTCCAATCCACCCCACTCTATTGCACTCCAGCCCAAACCACCCCACTGCAGTCCAATCCGTCCCACTGCAGTTCAATCTACCCCACTCAAATCCAACCTACTACAATCCAACCAACTTTAATCCATCCCACCCCCTCCAATCTAACCCACCCACTCCACTCCACTCCAGTCCACCCCAGTCCACACACTCCATTACACCCCACTTCAGTCATGTCCAGCACTACCCAATCCACCTCGCCCCTATTCAATCCACCCACACTACCCCAATCCATCCCACTCCAATACAATCAGCTTTAATTCACCCCACTCCAGTCCAATACGGCCAACATTAATCCACCCTACTCCAGTTCAATCCACCCCACTCCAAACCACCTTAATCTACCTCACTGCAATGCAATCCACCTTATCCAATCAATCCACCACACAGCAATCCAAACTACCCCACACCAATCCAATCCGCCGCACTCCAATCCAATCCATCCCACTGCAGCCCAATCCACCACAATCCATTCCACTTCAATCTGCCCCACCCCATCTACTCCACCTCAATCCAATCCACCACACTCAATCCAATCCACTCCACTCCTCTCTCATCCACCCACTCAATCCAATCCACCCCAATTGGATACACCCCATTTGGTTCTACCCCACTCAGCTCCACACACTCTAATCGAATTCAACCCACACCAGTTCAATCCACCTTAACCTCAATGCAATCCACCCCACTCTAATTCACCTCATCCCAATCCAACCCAGCACACCCCAATCCAATAAAAAACCCTCCAGTTTACCCCACCCCACTCCACTCGAATCCACCCACTCCACTCCAATGTACCCCACTCTACCCCAATCCAAGTCACCCCACCCTGTCCCAGTTCAGTCCACCTCACCTCAATCCAATACATCCAGCCTATGCCACTCCGATTCAATCCACCCCCTCCAATCCACCCACATCAATTCAATCTACTACACTACAATCCACCCCATTACAATCCACCCTACCCCAATCCAATCCACCCCAACACATCCCAGTTCATTCCTCCCCACTCCACTTCACTCCAATCCAATCTATCCACCCCACTCAAATTCACTCCATCTCAATGTAATCCACCCCACTCCAATCCACCCAATCCAACCCACCTCAATCCATTCCACCCAATACAATCTAACACACCCCAAAACAATACAATCACCCCAACTCCAGTCCAATACAATCCATACCACTGCAGCCCACCACACCACAATCCAATCCACCCCACCCCATTCCAATCCACCCCACTGCAATCCAATCTACCCATCCCACTTCAATCCACCCACTCACTCCAATCCACCACACTCTACTCCATTCCACCTCATTCTACCCAATCCAATTCACCCCACCCCATCCCAGTTCAGTCCACCCCCTTCAGTCCAATCCATCCATCCAGCTCACCCCACTCTAATCCACCCCACCCCACTCCAATCTACCCCGCCCTACCTCAATCCACTTCACTCTAATCCACCCTAGTCCAATCCACCCCCTCCAGTCCAAGCCACCCCCCTCCAATCCACCCTACTCTAATCCAATCCAACCCCACTTCAGTCCAGTCTAATCCACCCAACCCAATCCAGTCCACCCATTTTCAATCAACCCTTTCCAGTCCAATCCACCCCATAGGAATCCACCCACTCCACTCAATCCACCCCACTCTACCCCAGCCCAATTTACCCAACTCTACTCCAGTCCAATCCACCCCACTACCTCAATCCATTCCAATCCACTCCACCCGATTCCCCCCACTCCACTCCACTCTTCGGCACTCTCTACCACTAAACCACTGAACTCTACTCAACTCTGTGACAGTCCATTCCACCTACTCCACTTTATACCACTCCAACAAATCCACTCTATGACACTGTACTTCCGAACTCCACTCTCACATTCCATGCCACTAACTTTTAGCCATGGTGAACAGCAGGCACACTGGTGTCCAGCATGGCAAAACACATTGCCAAAGCCAATAGCTCTTGTATAGACATATTGGCTTTTCTAGCCCCTCTTCCTGAAGATGCATTTACCATTTATTACCAGACCTACCTTTCTAAATCTCAGTTATTTTGGTTCTTTGACAATGTTATGAGGCCAAATATTACAACATGATTGTCAACTATGGCTTCATTTAATCAGGGCAGAATGGTGGTACCTTGACTGCTGATAAATTAAGGCCCTCTTTTAGAGTTTGGTGGATGGGTTATTCTGTCATGCACATGACTGATATTCTGTCCTCCTTATTACAAGTGCATTATATTTTATGACACTTGTATTAAACACAACGAGTGCTCTAGGTGCAAGGGATATCCTTGAAATTTGTAATAGGGTAACACATCTTCAAAACTTTAAATAAGGCCTTAAGTCCCAATTTCTCTTTTGCATGAAGTGTCTGGTTCTCCATTATCTAGGTCTGGTGCAGGATGGAGCCAACCAGGGCATCAATGCATATCTGGGATAATTATTTGTTGATACAAGGACTACTCCTTCCACATTCATCTTTCAGTACTGATTAGATGTGGGCCAGAAAATGTTCCACAGATTTTGATGCTAGTATATTTTCATAGGTACTGCCCGTGTGAAGCTTTTAAAATGCTTTGATTTTATATATGAAGGGATATGATGCACTGTTTACTTTGCAATGCTGCCTTTTGAGGGCTGGAGCATGACTAGTTGATTTGGTATGTCCTCAATTATACCAGGATACGAGTTGGAAGAGGAAAGGTTTCAGGAGATAATGACACAGATACTTAGAGCTAATTGTAATTTCTCAAATATCCCTTCTTTTTCACACAATTGACAAACATTCCTCTATCTGTCCCTTGGATGATAGCTCCAGATTGTATTTGAGTATGGCAGGATATTGTGTGAGTTTGCATCTCTTCAAATCAAGTGTCCCTGTTAAGGGAGGAACCTGAAGATGGGCATTAAGGACAGAAGGTAGAAGTGGAAGAAAAAAACTTGCTTTTACTTTTAGCTTGCTACACCTCAGTTGTGCCAGTACTGGGATAGGAATGGGATATCAGAATAATGAAGACTACCAGTAAGTAATCAGACCATTACAGAATATGAACATGCCCGATTATTCTCTTAAGAAAGGTAACACAGGTTATACAGCACTCTCTGGAAGATCTTAAGAAGGTTGAAAGATCTTAAGAATGTGTCTACATGGACAGCTGTTAACTAGGATGATATAGCTAAGTGGAAAAGAAGAATGGGTTGCATCCATCCCACATATTTTGTATGATGGCAGGTATGACTCTTCCAGATGTGTACTTGTAGACTCTGAACTTGGGCTTTTTAAGTCTGAGCAAACTTGGGCTAAGGTGCTATTTAGTACTATCTAAAAGATTTATGGGAGGAGAATGGAGTACAGCAGAGGAGAAATCAAAGTACTGATTTTGGTTACTTTAGATAACAGGTGTATATTAAGGCCCAAATTTGCTACATTTTAGAAAGAGCACTCGTGCAACACTACCTGACACTAAGCCATGCAAATGACTGCAAATGATGAAGTACACTCTCTGTTGACACACTGTTGTGTTGCATAGAGTAAGCCTATGAAAATCTATACAGCGTAGATGCAGAGGGTAGTGTAATGGCATGTCACGGTATAGTGCCACACCAGTGAGTGGTCCTGACTGGTGGTAATCAAAGCAACCCGGGAAGATCTAACTGTGTATCGACATGTGCCTTACTAAAAGAGGAAACAAAAGAGAGAGGCACATAACGCCCACCATCTATGACACAACCGCTGACTTGAACGGCTCTAAGTGGTTCTCAAAGCTTGACCTAAATGCAGGATATCACCAACTAAGCCTAGCAGAAAAGAGCAGGTATATCACTACCTTCTCAACACATCTAGGGCTGGGGAGATATAGGTGTCTGAATTTCGGCATTTTTCAGCCACAGAAGTGTTTAAAGATGCCATTTACAAGACGCTGTCCGGACTACAAGGAGTAATGAGCGTCAGTGGCAACATCTTAATCCACTCCACCACGGCGTAAGAACACCAGGAACATCTGAAGGCTACACTCAGGTGTCTGGCCCAGCACGGCCTCACTCTGCACAAAGAAAAGTGCTCCTTCTGGCAGACATCAATTGAGGTCTTTGAGTATTTCTTCAACCAGGAAGGGATCAAGGTTGACCCCAGGAAGTCCCAAGTCATTAAACAAGCCCCAGCGCCGAAAACAGTGACCAAAGTATGCAGCTTCCTGGGTATGACCACTTATTGTGGCAGGTTCATTACCAACTTTGCCACCCTGTCCGAGCCACTCCGGGCCCTTACAAAGACCGACACCCCATGGGTGTGGGTTACCCATGAAGACAAAGCTTTTCAGACACTCAAGGAAGCGCTGCTGTGTGAAGTCACCATGGCCTACTTCGAACCTCGAAAAAAAACCGAGCTGCCAGTTGACACCATTGCCGTAGGCCTAGTGGCAGTACTAACTCATGAAGTAGAACCTGGCCACTGGGCTCCACTCACCTATGCCGGCAAAGCCTTGACCGAGACCAAATAATGTTACGCGCAAATAGGAAGAGAGGCCCTGGCGATCAAATGGGCCTGTGGACACTTCCACTCATATCTCCAAGGAAGGCCATTCAGGGTAATCACAAACAATCAACCACTGGTATCTCTGTTCAAAGGGACTGCACCGCACCCACCCCGAGGATCGTGAGGTGGGCCATCCAGCTCCAACATTATGCAATGGAAGTTGTGTATCAGCCCGAATCGAGGAGTCCAGCCTACTTAATATCCCGGCACCCGCCCAAAGCAATCAGGAGGACCCGCAGCAAAAACCTAGGAAACAGCATTCCCCATAAGAGCGCTTGCAAATGCTAGCTGCCCAAAAACCCTAGACATTAAAGAGATCTCTGTGGCCACTGCAGAACATGCCGTCCTGATGAAAGTAAAGCAGGCCTTGGGCGGCAGTTCATGGAAAGATTTTCTCAAAGGCGCCAACGAGTGGGCAAGCAGCCAGACAAAGAAGCTCACAAAACTATGGCAAGTCTGGATGAGCTCAGTTTAACCCAAGAGGGCCTCATCCTATGAGGGCACCGCCTAGTCATTCCGTTAAGTTTGCAGCAATGAGTAACCATGTTAGTGCATGGAGGCCACCAAGACACAGTCAAAATGAAGGCACGCATGAGAGAGAAGGTGTGGTTCCCAGGCCTGAAAGCAGTGGTGGATGACCTTGTGCAGCAATGCCCAGCCTGCCAGTTAACAAGCATCCTGGAAGTGCCAGCGCCTATTATAACCGACGAACAGTGCACCATGCCATGTCCAAAATCAGCCTCAACTTTGGAAGTTTCCCTGATGGCCGAGTTACACTGGTGCTAATGGACAGGTACATGAAGTATCCTGTAGTCGAGGTCATTGCCTCTACTGCCTTCAGCAACGTGGCACCCATCCTCGAGAAGACCTTCACCATGTTCGGGATACCCAAAGAAATCAAGACGCACAATGGGCTCCTGTGTCAAGGGACAGAGTTCCAAGAGTTCTTGAAATGCCTAGGAATCCAACATTTCCAAATCACCCTGCAGTGGCCCCAGGCTATTGGGGATGACGAGTGTTTCATCCGCAAGCTCAACAAAGCCCTCCAATTAACTGTGTAGGAAGGGGGTAACCTGGAGCTCAACCTCCATCGCTTCCTGAGAGTTTATTGAGGAGCACCCCACTGCACCTGAAGCAAGACCCATGGTACCTCATTCTCTCAGGAACCAGGAGAAACACCACACCCACCTATCCTGGTCGGCAACCACCTAGGGACTGCCCCGAAAAGACTCAAATGAAACATGGAGAGAGACAAATGACCAGGCAAGTAGGAGGAGACATGTGATGACCCAGCACCTACAAATTGGACATCGAGTATAATAAACCGTAGGGTGCACCAGCACCTGTTGCACATTTCACTGCCTGCAAAGCAGACAGTAAAAAGTGTGACAGGGCTGGCCATTTGGGCCCCTGCACTACCCATGCCAAGCACATGGGCAGTCCAGGGTCCCCCATGGGGCCTCCTGTAGCCCATCTCCACCAGCCTTTACATGGCAGGACTACTGCCATGTAATCGCTGACAGAGAAGGGACTCGTAATCACAGCACTGCCCCGGCGGATTAGGATCGCCAGCATCGCCAGCCCCTCCATTGGAGGAGAAGTGGTGGTGCTGGTGGTCCAACCGTGGCGCAACCACCACCATCGTACTGTGGCTGTCGGAGCACCACATAGGCGGCGGTCCGACCGGTGCTGCAGCCCTGGCAGTCTTAAGACTGCCAGGGTCGTAATGAGGCCCTTTGTGTAGTGTTTACATTACTGAGTTCAAATAAAGTTGATGTTGATGTAATGACATGCCGCGATCTAGTGTCACGCTAGTGAGTGGTCTTGACTGGTGACCTGGATGTCAAGGAAGGACTTCCTCTGGCCAGGAGGCTGGGAGGATATTAAAAAATAGAGGAACCGAGTTCGCAGTTCTTATGCTCCAACCTGAGCACCTTTGTGGTCCGTGTTTTGTGTTGCAGCAAGCAAGCACGCAGGTCTAGCGAAGTGCCCCCACACGCGCTGCCACAGGTAGGAAAAATGGAGGCTCCCCCAATTTTCAACCCAAATCCATATCAACCAGAGTCACACAAAATAGAGCATGGTTTTGAGTGGAATGATGGTACCAAATGAAAACCGTCGAATGTAGTGGGTGAAATGTATATTGTGTGACGTTGCCATGCCTAATGCTTGTAGTACTAGATTACATGTGTTTCTTGATGTACTACCGGTTGAGTATCTGCACTTGAGTCTGTGCCATAAGTCGACTGTTAACTCCCATTTGCACAATGCTAATGCATGTTTAGTGTTGCACAAAGTATTTTTGAGCGCGAGCCTGAGCGACGAGGTAAGAAACGCATAGTAAGCAGGGTGCAGCACACTTTTTTGCCAGTTGCACAATTTCAGCAATGCATATTTACATGCAGGGTTGCATTTCATGAATCGTGTTAAATATTGAGATAAAAAGCTGCACTTATTGTCCTAATAATATATTGAGAAAAACGCACACCTACAAACATCAGATATTATTAAATAATGACACTTTGGGCAAATTACTGTGGATAAGGAAGTAACACTATCTGCACAGTTTTTGTGTTCTCGTTCTTGGTTTTTTGGATGCCTTTAAGGCATTGTTTGAACGCTTTGCCACGACATACAGTCTTTAATATCAAAATGAAATTTAGGATGTTCAAGCTTCTTGTTCTTAATTAAAGCGAAGCAACATCAGCCAGAACAGGAAATAGTTATCTTAAGAGCATGAAAAAAAAAATCTCCACGGGGCACATTCAAGTTCAAACAGTGGTAGCGGTAACCAACAATCTGTTTTCATGACATCCAGTGGAAAACATCTGTTTCAAGATGTCTATCCCTCTTCCTCTACCGAAAAGCTGTACTTAGAGCATGGCAGATGTAAAACTTGTGCTCTCTAGTTAACACAGGAAGGTTGTATCATCAATCAGAAATGTCTTTCAGGTTAGTCCAAATTGTATTCATAGATGCGTGTCTGTGCAGCAAAAAGTCAGCTTCAACAAAAGCTGCACACATTGGGACCACTACCCGAAAAAACCTTCTGGGCACACAATTACTGATGTGGTCATTACAAGTGGAGCACAAATGTCTCTATTTCTGTAGGATTTTCCTCTGGGGATTATCACCAAGGGCTGTATCATGATCCCAAAAAAAAACTGAAATCCAACACTTGTTTATAACTTGCACAACTGTGATGCATTGCTTATGACATCACATATTACACCGCTGATGACATAAAACCTACGTCGATGCAAGTTACACTAATGCCACCTGTGTATAACAGGTGAATTCCAGTGTTTATTGTTTTTTTTTAACCTGTTTTTAATATTAAAAGCTCTACATATAGCTCCACTTTAATCTTTGTTTTTTCAGTGGATTTCAAAGGTTTTTTTAACGCAAGTTCAAATCTTACTACCAGGTTTGGTTGACAAAGGTGGATGACGCCGAAACTTGTTCCGCTTCGCTTTTCTTTTGTGTATTAAATCCTTGGTTCCAGAGACTTTGTGGTGTGCAGTTTATTTGCTCTGAGTTCTTAGGAAGACTGTGCATTTTAGGCGCGGTGGCGCATGCCCTATTCCTGGCACCACTGACGTTTAGGAGCAACTGAACACGCCGAACTCTGTATGGATATATATATATATATATATATATTTTAAAAAGAAAGAAGATCACTCTGGGCAGTTCCCAAGTTTGAGGAGAACAGCTCCTTTATATGGAGCATTCTACAACACCATCAACAAACTAAAACTGCTCACCTCAAAATTATGTATTTCTAGCAGAGTTTTTACGCATAAAATTAGCATAGTGACATCCATGACAAGCTAGAAACGTGATTTAATCATTTGCCATTTTTGCAGCACGTTTTTAAGCACAGCATTACCTGGTGCCATCCACGGCAAGCTGAAAAATAAGAAAAGCCTTTTACCACTCTAGGCACAGGATTACAGTTTTACATTGGTAAAGTATAATCCAGGCCACCCGGTAATGAATAAAAAAAAGTCCCAGACATGTGTTTTGCTCTTATTATAGCTTGTCAGAGAGACATATCTTTGTTTAGACACAAGGGAGCACACAGTATAAGCCAAAACACTAATCTTTCAGGATTAGAGTGCCTCAAATATCTCTTTTTCTAGCAGAGTTTTTAAGCATAGGATTATCATGGTGTCATACATGCTGAGGTTGAAAAGTGACAAAATCCTTTGCCATTTTTACAGAACAGTCTTTAAGCATAGGATTAGCTAATCATTCTTCAGATCTGCTTGGATGGGACTAGCTAATCCTATACTTAACAATTCTGCTAGAAAAACAGGCATTGAGTTGATCAGTTTTAGAGTGTTGATGGTGGTGTGAAGTGCTCCATACAAAGGAGCTGATCTTCACCTAAAATTTAGGAACTACCCAGATTTCCCATCTTCCTTTTTTTTGTGCATATTTTATGTAGCACTCTAAGACTGACAGGGTATTATCATGACACACACACATATATATATATATATATATAAATATACACACACACACACACAACTACAGTCTTAACCGCTGGACGGAATTACACCAAATTTGGCAGAAAGCTAGATTTTGTTCCGCAGATTGTGTGTTTTGTTATTTGGTGGTTTTAGCGTAAACCTTAACAATTCACTGAAAAAAAACAAAGGTTACAGAGACGTTATAGTTAGGCTGACATTTCACTCATACAAAACCAGTGAAATTCAGCAGTTATAGTTACCAAGGAATAACTATAACTTAGGCCCCCGCAATGCACTGTTTATGACCTCACATATTTACTCATGACATGGCCAGTGACATCACTGATGACATCACTGATGACATCTCAAATTACATCACTGATGACATAATCCACAGAGGCACTCACACACCTACTCACACCCTTATACAACCTCTCATACACCCACTCACAAATACAAACAACCACTGATATACCCATTCACAGAACAATACAAGTACTCACACACCACTTACTCATCCATAGAGCATACACATCCACTCACTCACTCATACAGGCACTCACACCACCACTCACCCTTGCAGCTACTCATACAACCCTTCACTTAGGCATACAGAGAGCCACACACACACCCCTATAGCTACTTAACACACTCACTTACTCACCTATACAGCCATTCATACACCCACTCACTCAACCATACAGCCTCTCAACACAGCCACTCACTCACCCACACAAGCACTCACACACTCATTCATACACCAACACAACCACTTACTAACCCATTCATAGATCCATAGAAGCACACACATCCCCTCACTCATCCTTACATCCATTGACTCAGACACTTACTCTACAACACAGCCACTCACAAACTAATTTAACCAAACAGCCACTGAAACAGCCACTCACTCACCCATAAAGCCACTTACACAGCCATTCATTCACACATACAGCCATTCAGACACTTACTTACTCTCCCATGCACCCACGGACGCACCTACTCACTCACTAATATAGTCAGTCACACAGCTCTCGCTTTTATTTTTTTTAAGAAGCACTTGCTCCTGCCCCACGGAGGACCTGGGATCCCCTACCATAGGCCCCCCTAACTTTAGTATCCTTATAAAAGGATAAACTTACTGGGGTACCACCCACATAATTTAGGTCACCTTCTGACAAGCCATTCCCCGAACTTCCACCCTCCTCATGTCCATTGGGGGTCTCTTTCAAAGACATGGCCACCCTACTGCCAGCAAGTAAATCCACCTCACTAAATTGCTTGAGTCCCTCAAACTGATTTGCAGTAGGAAGGACAAAGCTAACCTCCCTAGATACCTGATTCACATGAGCCTTATACAACTAAGAGGCATCATGGCTGCAACGCCTTGAAACTGGGTGCCCACCCCCCCAAAAGAATCTAGGTTTGTAGAAATGGTCCAGAGGCAAAATAACCAAATTGAATGTTCTCCTTTGTATTCCATGCAATGCAAAAGAAATCTCTGTACAACATGCGGGGACTTAACGTTTATGATGATACAATCACCCTCAATAGACTTGGGAACATGACCCATCTAACCTACACGACAGGTAATAAGAATTTCATCCACCATGGAGAAGGAAAAGTCCCTGTGTTGGACCAACCAGTTGATTAATTTATTAGTCAGGTCTCTTTGGCCTTCCTTCTGCCTCACTGGTATCTTTGGTACTCCGGCCTGAATTGCCACATAGGCGCATGAGGCTGACGGGAGATCTATCACTGGTTACCCCTCAGCCGAATAACAAGCTTTAAGTCCTTGACCAGTGCTCCCCACGTGATCTTTATCCCCAGCCACAGAGGCCCTCTTAGACCTTTCAGGGGCAAGTTCACCCAGTCCTTACACAATGGAACACCAGCCAATTATGCACTACACAGAGGGCTAGCAACTACCTCAGAGGTAATTCCTGGGATAAAACCAAGAACAGCCACTTGTGGTCCAGACATGGCTCTAGCGTCTGAAGAGTTATCCTGCGGAACACTCAAAGCTAAAAAAAATTCAATAGCTTCCAGCCTGTCAAGTATAGATGAAAACTTTTTAGAAATAATAGTCTGAATTTTTCCAAGTGATGATTCCATCAGAGTCTCTGCCCAGTATGGGACATAACCAAGCTCCCCACGTTAGGCTTATCACTTGTCATAGAGCTCATATTGGTGCTGGTTCTCACTTCCACTCGCCCATCCACTGGTTGCAGTCTAGGCCTCTTTAAACCTGGCAGTAACTTAGCAGGGGCTTTAAAGCGTGCACCTGCAGGAATAGAGACAGGCCCACCACCATCCTCTCTATCTAGCTGCAGACCATCAGACACAATTTCAGTAAGTATTCATGTGGGACTGGGAGGACTACCCAGTGTCCTCCTATCCAAGGAGTGGCCATTGGGACCACCCAAGGAAAGATGCCTTTATGTTGAGATGATTCCCACTGCCCTCTGAAGCATTTTATCTATGTTAGTTGATTTGGAGTCTGCTCTGGATGGACAACCAGGGATTTTTCTTTTCCCCATTGCCTTTGCGAGAGGCTCAAACCCAGATGCAAAGCTGGGCAGCAAACACAGGTGACGGCTGGGGTGGGGGGGTCATCTTACAACCTACTACTAACACCAGTCAGTTTAATTCAAGGCAGACATAGCACTTACCCTAAGTGCAAAGTCAGCGGGTGGGCCCAGCCTCACCCGGCCATAGACGGGTATAGATGGGCCCGCTCTTGGCCTGGTCTTCACCCACACAATCAACTTTGGAGGCCTGGCACACTTGGAAACAACTTAGATTAACCCAAGACACAAAAGTGGTAAGGAAAATCTTTTCATATGAGAAATGATAATGCTGTGTCTTTGCTGTAAAGGGATGTGAGAAAGAGCATTTATAATTACTTTCTTTTAAACAATGTTTTCTCTCCTTTAGAAACACAGGAGACTTAGACAAAAGCTTGTTCTTTTAAATTTGTGGAGGCCGTGTACGGATGAGGTTTTTTTAGAGAGGGTTTTGGGTCTCCCGAGCATTCCACATTTACCATCAGACAAAATTTGCACCACTTATTATTCTCAAGTGCACTGCATGGATCTTCAATCTCGAAATGATCTTTTCAAGTGAACATTTTCTTACAACTAGTAGTTGCAGTAGATTTTCAATTTCCTTGAGTGTACAATTAATATTTCAGAGGTTATTTGAGCCTAGACACTGACACTTGGTAAATGTTTCTAGTCAATGTACTTCAAGAATTTAACAAAAAATAATGAATGTAAGATAGTCAAGTAATCACTTCCACATTCAGCAGTTTCGTCCACCCCAAAATCTTCACCATTCGTGGCACATAGAATTTGTTTCTTCTTTAGAGATCTAGAATGTTGCAGCTTTCTTTAAAATAATCCTTTTTAGCATGTTTCACTGAATTACAACATTCTTTTTCTGTCTGTGCTTCAGTAACTTAGTGGCCTGGGACTCATCCTCTAAAAGGACCTGAGCACTACAACACCTGCCTTTTTTTGTTCCTCCGAGGGTGACGGCCCCAGCTCCTGGTCCGTTCCAGAATACCATTTCGAATTGTGGGGAAGATACAGACTTGTGCCCAGAACCTCATCACTTTCCTCCAACAGGACCAGGGCAGTGCAACACCTGACTTTTATTTTTTTTGTTCCTCCAGGGGTGGCAGCTGCACCGCCTGGTCATCCCCGACTACCTCTGGTTGGGGTTGGAGGGTTGGGGCCCCTGAGGCAAGCAATGCTGGGCAGCGACCAATAGCTGACTGCTGGGATGAGGCAAGTCCTAGGAGCGGTGGATAAAGGTGGGTGGGAGATCACAGAGAGGAGCCGGGGAGACCATGAGACTCTCTCCATGCTGAGCACTGTGGGGCCTGTGCTTACTCACCCACTCAGCTACTCACATACCTACTTATACACCCACACAGTCACTCACATGCCTACTCACACACACAGGCACTCAGACACCCACTCACACATGTATACACACAGCCACTCACATAATATATGTTAGAAATAGTATCACTCATTAGTAGTACAGAAAGTATACTATGTTAACTTTTGTACTACCTTGGTATATATGCTTAAGACTCATAAACTTTTAGAAAACCCTCACACTCACTGGATGATGCCATCAGTGATGTCATTTGAGATGTCATAAGTGATGTCACTGCCAATGTCATGAGTGATGTAATATGTAATATGTGAGGTCATAAGCAGTGTATTGCAGGGGAATAAGTAATGGTTAGCTCAGGTAACTATAACTGCTGAATTTTACTGGTTTCGTACGAGCGAAATGTGAGCCTAACTATAACGTCCCTGTTTATATATATATATTTTATTTTTTTGTCCGGCAGAAGGAGTTTGCAAAACGCGTTGACATTCTGTGCAGGAAACTGTGACACCATTATATGGAATAAAATTGATAAAATTAAACTCTGAACTTTGAATTTTAATTCGTCCTTACGATTTGGAGACGATCAAGGGATCAGTGCAGCCGTCTGGTGGATATTGCTCCATTTGTTGAGGATTATTATTTTATATATATATATATATATATATATATATATATATATATATATATATATTCAACACTTAGTTCCCTTAATATAGAGAAGGGTGCACACATTGGTAATCCGTATTAAAATAAGATTTATTTAGTTATTTATCTACATGGTAATCGATGCAAATTATAGAAAACGCTATGATGGGAAGTTCAATTGTAAAACAAATTGGTTGTAACATTGATTGGGATTGAGCATAACGATCATGTGATATATATGAGGGAAAACAAAATGGCGAACAAGAAGCTGACGAAGGCGGCAACGCCGAAACGCGTCTTTCCTTTTTTGCCAATAAACCCTGATGAATCATGATACCCGCGGAGTGCTGTCCTTCTCTATATTAAGGGAACTAAGTGTTGAATAATAAGCGAGGTAGCGCTCGCCAGGAGACAAGCACCGCTGACTGTCTGGAGCAGGATCGGTACGCTATCTGGAAGTGTTTAATTTATGCCTTCCTGCCCCCGCTGCCTGAAGTTTCAACAGCATCGCTACCGGCTCGGGGGGAGCCCGCTACGGAGTCGGAGGACGCTGGAGCTGCCAACCCGTCGAGTTGAGGTAAGCGTGCTCGTAATGTGATTGGCATTTGAAGCGGAGTCAGACGCCAGTTGTAATAACTGCACAAAGAAGCATTTATATAAACTGTGTACCGGCGCTCATGGTATCAGAAAGTCGGATTGGGTTGGTGGCTGAAAAACAGCACAATACTGTTATTGATATCGAAATGGCGCAGAAATCCCAGAGCATGTACGACAATAGAAAATTAAGAGCACAATTGGCCTTTTCATCTACAACAGAGGTTACCTTACAAAATACGGAACTCTCAGAGAGGCGAACAGACATTTATGAAACGTTCAAGGAACTTGAAAGACTAAAGAAAAAGGAGTTGAATAAATGGTGGGAGTGTGAGTCTCTGAACATATATTTGGAAGCAAACAGAGTCCCAAGGGGTCTACGGATCTCCATATTGCCTGCCTTTGACGATCCCAATCCGGAAATGCTAAAAGAATGGGCCGAACACAATGCACATAGTTCGGCAGGAATGATGAGAATTCTGCATAAGTATGCTCAGAGTGACAGGGATAAAGTGTTAGAAAAAATTGAAAGTCTGACCAAGGATATAGACGGTTTCATAGACAAAAAAACAGTGGAATCCCTAAACAGGGTAATGGAAGAACGACTTGTTAAAATGGAAGATAAAATTATTCAAAAGAAAACGTGAAAATTCAACAGGGATACAATAGACTATGAAACAGGTCAAATATACACATATGCCAAAAAATTTGACTTCAGGAGGAACCAAAGAATGAGTGAGTCTCAAAAGAAAACTATAAATGATGAAAGAAGAAAATCGAATATAGACATCAGTGAAAGTTCAGATACAGACGCTGATGAATCAACACGGTCTCACATACAAACAACCTTACAGGATGAATTTGATTTTTTAAGGAGAGACCGCAGATCCAACCACAGACCATGGCGAGGAACCAGACCAAGAGGAAGAGGCAGAGACAGAAGAGACGAGGGGGGAAAAGAAACCTTCACAGAAGGTCACGAGAAACTAACTCAAAGCAACAAACGATAATAACAGATGATAAAACGGTCGTGAATTTGTCAAAACTTGACTTGGAAGAGGAGGACATTAAGAACCTGTCACTGGGATTATCATACTGTCAACCCAACCATTTTGAGTACGAGCAAAGTCGGATAGACCTTTTCCTGTTTATACGAAAACTGAAGTTGTTAAAAATCCATACACTTAAAAACAACAAAACAGGAGAGGATGAGAAGGCATCGACACCTAACAAGGACATCACAATGAAGCTGCCGAGTGACAATTTACTAATCGAGGATGCAACGTTATTAAAAGAATTATGGGAAATGGATGAGAACATTAGCATAACAGATGATGAGCAAGTCATCGCCAGATTGGACCTAGAAGGGATAACAACGGACAAAACAGAGATCTCAGGACTCAAACAAAGATCGAAAACTGTGCCAGGATTTAGTGGGGACCTGATTGACCAGTTCTCAGAGACTATAATCAAAGGTTTAAAAACATTGAAAAAAAGAGAAATGGAGAAGACAAGGAAGATCAAGACCAAGTATGTCAAGACCCTTGACAAGTTGACTAAAAACCTGCAAATAGTGGTGAGAGGGTCAGACAAAGGTGGGAACATTGTGATCTAGCCAATTGAAGAATACATGGAAGAAGCCTATAGACAGTTGAATGACCCTATATGTTATGAAAAGATAGACAAGAAATATGTGGATAATGTCAAACACCAATTCGACATAGAATTACAGTGTTGGAAAAACAAATGTCTAATCACGGAGGATGAATACAGATTTTTAAAAGTAGATTACCCAAAATTACTTGTGTTTTATTTAATACCTAAGATACACAAGGACGCAGTGAAACCCCCTGGGAGACCCATAATCTCAAGCAGAGGTAGTCTCTTTGAACCCTTATCGCAGTACATAGACACATTTTTATCCCCTTTAGTTGCCAGCTTGCCATCTTACTTGAAAGACAGTACTGATTTTTTAAGAAGGATCTTTGATGTTGGGTGGGAGGATGATTTCCTCCTCATGACGTTAGATGTGACAGCACTGTACACGAGTATACCCCATGATTTGGGGATGAGAGCCATCGAACATTTCTTGAGAGTCAGACCTATCGGATTTTTCAAACACAGCAAAATGTTAGTTGACATGATTAGGTGGTGTTTACAACACAATATGTTTTTTTACAACAATGAGATATTTGAACAAAAATGCGGGACTGCTATGGGAACCTGTTTCGCACCGAGTTATGCGAACCTTTACATGGGATGGTGGGAAGAACAAGTATTGAATCTTCCCCCCTTAGATCAGTGGAATCAACACATTGTACTATGGTTGAGATATATAGACGATATTTTCATCATCTGGAAAGGGGACATGACTAGTGCATTACAATTCTCACAAGAAGTAAACAAAAACAACTGCAATTTAAAATTCACAAGTAAAATACATGCAAGTGAGATAGAGTTTCTTGATGTAAAAGTGATGATAGAACACAACAGGGTAGAAACCACAGTATTTAGAAAACAAACCGCAGGCAACAGCATCTTACACGCTTCTAGTTATCATCCACAACCGCTAAAAGAAAGTATTCCATTTGGTGAGATGCTGAGAGCTAAAAGAATATGCAGTACTGAGACTAAGTTCAAAGAAGTTCAGTTAGACATGGAGAGGAGATTGCACAATAGAGGTTATGCCGATAGGACACTCGAAAGAGCCAGTAACAAAATAAAATCGAGAGCTAGAGAAGATCTGCTGTTCTCGCCAAAAGAAAGAAAGAACAAGAGAAACAGTGGCGAAAGTACTGAAACAATAGTGAGATTCATTACAACATTCAATGTAGCACATGAACAAGTACGCAAATTATTGCAAAAGCACTGGCACGTTGTGAGGAGTGACCCTGTAATAGGACAGAGACTAACGAGGAGACCACAGATAACCTACCAAAGAGGGAAATCTTTGAAAGATGTCCTAGTGAAAAGTGATATCAGACAGCTGAACAAACAGTCCACATGGTTGAACACACAGGATGGCTTCTATAAGTGTATGAAATGCAAAGCATGCAAGAATGGAGAAAATGTTAGAAATCTAACTATCGGTAATAGGACAGTACACACTATAAAAGGAAGATATACATGTAAAAGTGATTAAATAATCTACATTCTTAACTGCACTTGCCCTAAATTGTATGTGGGCAGTACAAAACTACAGACACATAAAAGAATCTTGCAACACTTAAGAGCAATCACAAATAAGGATATCACATACCCAGTAGCTAGACACATTCATGAGATACATGGAGGGAAAATAGAGGAGCTATGTTACAGTGTAATTGATGGAATAGCCAGAGACAGCAGAGGGGGAGACCGAGAGAAAAATCTGCGCAAATTAGAGTCGAGATACATATTATTACTCGACACTAAGGAACCAAACGGGTTGAACATCAGTGAGGAGTTATACATTCATCGATACTAAAGAATTGATACAATCAATACCACACAAACACCCGAGGAGGCAGAAATTATCTTTACCTCTACACATTAGACATTTATGACAGAAAGTTGAAAATGTTTCCTATTCAAATGAAAAGTTCCCTTATTTAGTCCCCACAACACCAAGTTGGGAGATGAGCCTGATACTTTGGCAAAATCAAGAAGAAAATGTAACATGATGAGATAAATATTGATCCATGATTAATACAGGGATACATTGCAGATATAAGTTTTATGATATGTTAAATATGCTGTACATTATTTGAAATCAAGTCCATTAATGTATGGGGAACCTACTACCATTAGTATCAACACAAGCACAGTCAATTTGGGAAGATAGGTTTTTATGGAACACTGTTAACACCATACTCATACTGAGGCAATGTGGCTTCACATCTATTCACATTGTTATACAAATTTTTATTCCTATTCACATCGTTATATTTATTTGGGTCATTAAGGTTCAGGGTGCACACATTGGTAATCCGTATTAAAATAAGATTTATTTAGTTATTTATCTACATGGTAATCGATGCAAATTATAGAAAACGCTATGATGGGAAGTTCAATTGTAAAACAAATTGGTTGTAACATTGATTGGGATTGAGCATAACGATCATGTGATATATATGAGGGAAAACAAAATGGCGAACAAGAAGCTGACGAAGGCGGCAACGCCGAAACGCGTCTTTCCTTTTGTGCCAATAAACCCTGATGAATCATGATACCCGCGGAGTGCTGTCCTTCTCTATATTAAGGGAACTAAGGCCCTCATTCCAACCCTGGCAGTCTATGACCGCCAGGGTGGATGTCGCCGGAAGCACCGCCAACAGGCTGGCGGTGCTTCATTCGGCATTACAGCCGCGGTCGCCCAGCCGGGTCCGGCGGTTTCCCGCTGGATTACCCCCGGCTGGGAGAATCCTCCATGGCGGCGCTGCAAGCAGCGCCGCCATGGGGATTCCGACCCCCTTCCTGCCAGCCTGTTTCTGGCGGTTTTCACCGCCAGAAACAGGATGGGGGGAACGGGTGTCGTGGGGCCCCCTAACAGGGCCCCAGCAGGATTTTCACTGTCTGCATAGCAGACAGTGAAAATCGCGACGGGTGCAACTGCACCCGTCGCACCCCTGCAACACCGCCGGCTCCATTCGGAGCCGGCTTCTATGTTGCAGGGCCTTTCCCCCTGGGCCGGCGGGCGCTCCCTTGGCGGGCGCCCGCCGGCCCAGTGGGAAATTCAGAATGGCCTCCGCGGTCTTCTGACCGCGGAGCGGTCATTTGACGGGGGAAGTTTGGCGGGCGGCAACCGCCGCCTGCCATACTTGGAATGACCCCCTAAGTGTTGAATAATAAGCGAGGTAGCGCTCGCCAGGAGACAAGCACCGCTGACGGTCTGGAGCAGGATCGGTACGCTATCTGGAAGTGTTTAATATATATATATATATACATACATAGCTATAGATATATATTGGTCAGTAGAAAGTTTGTGTGCCAAAATGTGTTACCATTTCTACCAGCTAATGCACGTTTTTTTTTTTACTCGTTTTTTCTATTAAATAAAAAATCTTTGAGGTGAAAACACTTTCATGACATACATGGTTGTGCTGCTGTTTTTTTCCTGCAGCCCACTTAGAAATACAGCACTATGGAATACTGTTGAGGGAAAAGTAATAGTGGTGGTTCACAGTAGGTAGTTATAGCTAGGATCATGCTTCCATAGAAAAAAGCGTTTTTTGACTTGCCTATATCTTTGGCACCTTTTCGAAGAATCTTCCCAAAAGTTTCAACATAAATGCTCTGGTGATTCTTGTTGCACATGAAAAGTTTTGGGGTGATCAGTCAGTCGGGGGCAAGAAAAAGGCAGGGGTCAAAAAAGACCCATGAAAGGGTAAAAATGACACCTCAGCATGTGTGTCTGTAAGGGTAAAATGAATTACGTACGCATAATTCATCTGTTTGAAGATGTACCTGTGGTGTGGCTGTTGTAATCCTGCCTCAGGGGTGACTGGGCCTCCCACAGAGAAGTCCATATCATACCTATGTGAGATTGAATGACAAAAGAACAATTACACTGATACCCTGGATGCTGCAGGGATGTGCGGGTGCTACTCTATTGATCCAGGGTGTTGTAGAATTAATTACCTCTCTGCTTGACTGTTGCACATTGTGAGTGCAGATATCCACATAGCAGGGTTCTGGTGCTATGGCTTAGCAGATGTAAAGGGAATGTCAGTCTGCATATCTCGGTGAAATGTGTATTTTTTTTTGTGCACTGTGCAAATGTCGTGGTTGTTAAGCCTATGCTGCTCCAGTAGGCCTCAATGCATCGATAGAGTGTTGTCAGCATAAGTGTGAGCATCTGGACATACACACTAGTATACACATGGATTGGCATTAAAATGCCATCCTCATGCCCCATGTCTCACCTATGTACCATTTCTGTGAAGTATTCATACAATGTAAGGTGGAAAGTCAAGTCGAACTACTGTGTGAAAGTTAAAAAACAGGAATGCACAGTGTTAGCGGGATAAGAAGTATTACATTACTTACCTATTGGTGGGTTAATTTTGCCTGGCTAGCACCAATGCAGGCACCTTTGCAAGGGGCCTCTTATTGTACACAACATAATTCTTGTCCAGAGCAGTACTCTTGCATGGATACACACACTCCTGAGATGCAGTCACCTTCTTGCCTCTGTTGTAATCTCTCTGTGGGCTTTTAACCACACCCTTGACAGGCCCGTCACTTTCGTTGGTTCGTGGGCTTGCCTTTTAAAAATCACTTGATTTCATTTGTGAAAGGCATGCATAGGGCATGCCTTTTCCGGTGTTTAGCCCTCCTTGAGTGCACTGGCCAACTACTGAATACATACGAGGCTCCATGTTTTCTGGGCTACTTTTTCTTTTTATTTCCTATGCAGCTCGATCTCGCTTGTTTTTTATTTAAATATATATTTTTTTCTTTCTCCTGTGGCCATCCACACCCCCGCCTGCCCTCACCTTTAGATTTGCGGCAGACGCCGCTGCCACCCTGACTTTGAGCAAAGGTCAAGACTGCGGCCCGAGGGACAAAATGCGTAATTACTGCATTGCCCTAGTTGTCACCTGAACAATGCATCATAACGTAACACGCTTTATTTTAAAACAAAAATATGTTGTGCTTGCCCTTGCGAGCCAAGCGCACATTGAAAGCTAAAACGTATAACTGCCACAGTCCATATGCCTAGTAAGTTCCCGCATCTAAGCCACCAAACACAACATAAGTGCATAAAGCCACCAAACACAACATAAGTGCATAAAGTAATTGGTATGTGCACGTAGACGCCTTCCTTGTGGCTCAATATGTATTCAAAAAAACAGGCTGCACTTCAGTCCCTGCTTCGATGCGCTAGCGGTAGTGCTTAGAGTCCCATGGGTGCCCAGAAGTGAACATTAACATGTACGTTGTGAGCTGTGCCCACACTTTGAATCGGACTGCTTGCTGCGTGCCTCAGTATCTAGCTCATTAGCACAGGTTGCTTAGGCTGACACTAACTGCATCATATTTGGAATATTATGCCAGGAGAGAACACATTGCCCGGTGTATTGTGTGAAACCCATCTGCAAGGTAACAACTGGAAGCAACTCTTTGGAGCACCATGCTACATTTCAGCAGTGCACGTCTGTGCAGCACTTCAGCGCACCGTGAGCCCTTTAGGGCACCTTGATCCAGCCCTTCAGTGCACCCAGATACAGCTTGCAGTAAACCCCACCCTTCTCAATACAGATTTACTTTAACGCTGAGTCGTGTCAGTACCGCAGTCCACATCTGGGCAGAGCATCAGTGCACCATGAGTTCATCAGGGCACCTCATTGCAGCCCTTCAGTGTACCCACGCACAGCTGGCAATAGACCCTCACCCTCAACTGTACTGTACAAAATGACAAACAACGTTGACCAGGTGTCTTGCTGGCAACCATTCAAGGGCCCGTATTTATACTCCGTTTGCGCCGAATTTGCGTCGTTTTTTTCGACACAAATTCGGCGCAAAACTAACGCCATATTTATACTTTGGCGTTAGACGCGTCTAGCGCCAAAGTATTGCCAAATAGCGTCATTTTTTTGCGTGAACGCCTTCCTTGCGTTAATGAGATGCAAGGAAGGCGTTCCCGTCTAAAAAAATGACGGCGACGCAAATGCGTCGTATTTATACTCCCGGGCAAAAATCACGCCCGGGAGTTGGCGGGTCAAAAAACCCTGCATTTGCGCCTCTATTTAACGCCTGGGTCAGGGTAGGCGTTAAGGGGCCTGTGGGCTCAAAATGAGCCCACAGGTGCCCTCCCCTGCCCCCAGGGACCCCCCCTGCCACCCCTGCCCACCCCAGGAGGACACCCAAGGATGGAGGGACCCACCCCAGGGACATTCAGGTAAGTTCAGGTAAGTATAATTTTTTATATTTTTAAATTTTTTTTGGGTGGCATAGGGGGGCCTTATTTGTGCCCCCCTACATGCCACTATGCCCAATGACCATGCCCAGGGGACACAAGTCCCCTGGGCATGGCCATTGGGCAAGGGGGCATGACTCCTGTCTTTACTAAGACAGGAGTCATGAAATGGCGTCTGGGCGTCGTAAAAAAATGGCGCAAATCGGGTTGAGGCGATTTTTTTGCCTCAACCTGACTTGCCCCATTTTAAGACGCCCTAACGTCATTTTTGCCCAACGCCGGCGCTGCCTGGTCTACGTGGTTTTTTTCCACGCACACCAGGCAGCGCCGGTCTGCTTGCGCCGGCTAACGGCATTCCATAAATACGGCGCCCGCATGGCGCTTCAGAATGGCGTTAGACGGCGCTAAATTTTTTGACGCTAAACTGCGTTAGCGCAGTTTAGCGTCAAAAAGTATAAATATGGGCCAAGGTTTCTTATGAACGGTTATAAATGAGAGTGGGCAGCACAATCGTGAACATTAGTTTGCGAGAGAGATACCCTGAAATGCAATTGTCATGGTTCCTACTTATAATGATGCACTCTTGGAAATGCAACATATGAGTTCAGACTACGGGGCGGGAACCCTTTCGACACTACCCTGTTGTGCTTGATGAGATCACCCACTGTTAGAGCCAAACGCGGACACGAGGCCATGGCTACTACAAAATGTAAACCTGACCCCTGGTCTCCGAGGGACAGACCAACGCTGACATCGGTGTGGAGAACGAAAGTACACTAACCTGGGGAGTATAAGGTCAAAAGTTAGCAAAATGCGCTGCGATCCGACAGTGCTTTGGTCAGTAGCTACCAGGCCTGACTTTGTATGCACACGCATAATGTAACTGTAAAATTAGCTGAAATGTATTAGATTTTCAATGGTCTGCTGCCAGTAAAGGAAATTAGCATATATTTCTTTATTCAAATTTGTTGCAGTATATTTGAGGGCATGGTCAAAGCCAGCAAATAATTACACTCAGTAGGTACTTTCAGAATTCTTATTGGTTAGGAAGTGAAATATAAACACCGACATTATCTGGAGTAGTAAGGAATGGCCTATGTAAAACGCCATTATTTGTTTACCAGGACCTTCCGATTTCGCACGTTACCACTACAGTGTGTCAAGAATTAGAAGCGGTGAATTACTTTTGCTAATCAAGCTCCGAAGGTTCTGTGGTTGCTTTAGTGCCTGGTGTTCCGCCGGTAGCATGCCTGTGCTGCTCCCTCCTGCAACTCTTTCAATCTGGCTCCATAGCTCTAGGACAATTTTTCAACCTCTGGTCTTTCATATGTAAACATACTGTTTTTAGGGAGTTGCAGACATCGCTGCTTTTATTTCACTGAAAGACCTGCTAACAGTGACTTGTAACCGAAAGCGCAAAATTGAGAACATGCCTTTTTGGCGACCAATAAATGGCCAGTAACCCTAGAGCAGCTGCACAGCAGCAGCCAATCGTCTTTCTATACTGGAGAAAATAAATATTTTTTGGGGGGGGGATGTTGTCTTTATCAGGAGATTATGGGGAGAGTAGTGGCTGAGCAGGGCGACACCAGATGCAGCTGTTTGTGTCCCGTTTCTCACGTTTTATTGTTTTCCTGCTCCTACCTAAGGAAGCAGAGGCAACATTGTCAGCAGTAAATGGTGGTAGACGCTGTCCATAGTAGAAGCCCATTCCATGCCCGCAGCCCACTTTTTAGGGGCGAGCAAGGCACTCCGTCCCCTGTAGTAACCTCTCTTCGGGCTTCCAACCACGCCCTTGTCACGTCAGTCACTTTCATTGGATTGTTGGCTTGCCTTTTAAAATTCACTTGCTTTCATTTGTGAAAGGCATGCATACGTCATGCCTTTTCATGTTTAGCCCACTTACAAAGCACCGATAAACTACTGAAAACATGAGGCTCGATGTTTTCAGCATGGTTCCCGGACTACTTTATATGTTTATTTTATACACATCACAATCACACTGGGGTTTACATAGTGCGATCGCGCAGTGTTTTTCCGTTTTCAATTTCAGCATGATCGTGCTGCATTTTACATAGAGCAATCGCTCTTCGTTTTTTTTTTCTTTTGATTTGTGTAGCAAGAAAGTTTACAACGCTAATAGCTCTAACACAAGCAAATGCGAGACCCGTTGCATTGAAAATGTTAGACTTGGCATACAGGCATTCATCATACAGATGTGATTAAAAATATGTACAAGTAGAACAAAATGGCTAAACTCTTTCTTCTCCCTTAAAAGTTTGTCCCATCCAATTCAAATATAGAGGTCTGATTTGATGAGCATTTCAATGCCAAAGAACCCCTTTTACAATCTTATATAGGATAACTTCGATGGATGTCATTGGCGTCTCATACATCTTGCCCACTGTGTATGTAGGATTAACAAAGTGTTCTTGATGATGGTCAAAGTTTAAGGCCATGTGTTGCAAGGAAACGTATGCTACGTCATCACATTGTATGGCACCATACCACTTTACTAAATGTTATTCCCTTACTGAACAGTTTTTGGTTTTCCATTCATTAACTGTACGTTTCATGTTAGGCTAGAGAGTTGAGAATTGCCAAGTGTACTAATGGCTAATGTTGGGTATTTTGAGAGTGAAATAAGTTATATCTATTTATAGCTGTTTGTTGTTTTTTATGTCAATGGATTGGCGTGCAAAAAGGCTTTACCGTTTTTTTAAGGTGTCCTGAGTGACCAAATTACCTGTGTTCGTAGCCTGTTAAGCTTTCGTTTTTCGATGAGTTTTCTAGCTAGATATAAACATATGATGAACTGTTGTGTGCTTAAGGTGGTACTATGGTTAAGATGACTTTATCCGGACATCTCTAGGACGTATTTATGTATTTCGGAAGGATAACATTGGCAGCCCTCTTGCCAAGTATATTGTTATGGGTCTCTCGTACTTGCATTAAATTATCAGGATAATGTCCTTTGTGTTCTATTTCAGAATGGCAAATTAAAGTTGAAGTGCTATTTGATGGCTGATGGCTAATTCTGTTTTTTTTGGAGTTGGAGGGGTGTTTTCTATTGTGTACTGACTGGTTGGTTTGTATGGTGCATTTCGATTTGGTTCAAACATAGAGCTGCATTTCATGCATATAAAACGCCTTTAGTTAGTTGGGTTGTTTGGTGACAAGCAGTACAAGACAAATATTAAACAAGACAAAAATAAAATGCCTTTGTTCTGGACACATTCAATCAATCAATCAGAGTTTATAGAGTGCAGCTACTCACCCGTTAAGGTCTCAAGGTGCTGGGGGGGTGTAGCGTGTACCGGAAGTGGATTAGAAAAGCCATGCCTTCAGTTCCTTCGTGAAGCTGGGGAAGGAGGTGGTTTGTCTGATGTGGATAGGTAGGGTGTTCCATGTGGTGGCGGTGAGGTAGGAGAAGGAGGTCCTCCTGTTCTGGTTTGTCTGATGTGGGGTACTTCTGCGAGGGAGAGCTGAGCTGAGCGTAGGGTCCTGTGGGGCACATGGAAGTTGAGTCGCTGGTTAAGGTAGGCAGGTCCGGTGTTGTGGAGGGCTTTGTGTGCGTAGGTGAGGATTTTGAAAGTGATTCTTTTTTCAATATGGGGCCAGTGCAGTGTGCTTAAGTGTTGTGAGATGTGGCAGTGTTGGGGTAGGTTAAGGATCAATCTTGCGGCGGAGTTCTGGATGTTTTACAATTTGTGGGTGAGTTTTTTGTTGATTCCGGCATCGGGTGCGTTGCCATAGTCCAGTCTGTTGGTGATGAGGGCATGTGTGACGGTCTTTCTATGCTTGAGGGGGATCCATTTGAAGGTCTTGCGTAGGAGGCGGAGGGTCCAGAAGCAGGTGGAAATGACTGCGTTGATCTGATGGTTCATGCTGAGTTCGGGTTCCAGGATGATTCCAAGGTTGCGGGCATGCCTGGCGGGGTGGGTGGGTTTCCAAGGGTGGGTGGCCACCAGGGGTCTCTCTATGCGTTGGGTTGGGGCCCCAGGACGAGTACCTCGGTCTTGCTTTTGCTGAAGGCAGCTATCTCTCATCCAGTTGGTGACTGCTTTCATGCCCTCATGGAAATTGTGTCTGGGCTTGTCTGGTTCATTGGAGAGGGAGAGGATGAGTTGGGTGTCATCGGCATAGGAGATGATGTCTATTCCGTAGCTTCTGACGATGGTGGCTAGTGGAGCCTTGTAGAAGTTGAACAGCATTGGGCAGAGGGAGGATTCTTGGGACACGCTGCAGGTGGTGGGTGTGGGTTCTGCGAGGAAGGGAGTGAGTCTCACTTGTTGCGTTCTGCCGGAGAGGAAGGATTTTATCCAGTCGAGGGTCTCTAATGCCAGCTACATGGAGTCTTATTATCAGGGTGTGATGGGAGACTATGTCAAACGCTGCTGAGAGGTCAAGTAGGATGAGTGCCGCCATCTCTCCCTTGTGCAGTAGGGAGCAGATGTCATCGGTTGCGGACAGGAGGGCTGTTTCAGTGCTGTGGTTTGACCTGAATCCGGATTGGGAGATGTCAAGGATATTGTGGCTTTCTAGAAACGTGGTGAGTTGGCTGTTGACTGCTTTTTCTATGACTTTTGCAGGAAATGGAAGTAGAGAGATGGGCCTGAAGTTTTTGAGGTTGGTAGGGTCAGCCGATGGTTTTCTGAGGAGAGGGTTGATCTCACCTTTTTTCCAGTCGTCGTGGAAGGTGGCAGCAGCTAGTGAGCAGTTGATGGTGAGGCAGAGCTTGGGGGCAATGGTGTCTGCAGCTCTGTTGAAGACATGATGGGGACATGGGTCTTTGGGGTCCCCGGAGTGGATGGACTTCATGGTTTTCAATGTGTCTTCGGTGAAGAGGGGTGTCCAGGTGGAGATAGTGGGTTTGTTGCTGTCGGTTGTTGGACAGGGGGGGTTTGGTGCGTGGGCTGTCCTTGTTGAAACTGTCATAGATGGTCTTGATTTTGTGGTAAAAGTAGTTGTTGAGTCTGTCGCATAGGTCCTGTGAGGGTGGTATGTCTGTTGTCTCACTGTTGGGTTGGGCGAACATCTTGATGATGTTGAAGAGTTCCTTGCTCTTGTGTGGTTGTGAGGAGATCCTGTCTTGGATAGCCTTCTTACTGGTGTTTCTGATGAGTTGGTGCTGTGCTGTGGTGGCGGCTTTGAAGTTGCAGTGAGCTTCTGGGGATTTAGTGTTTCTCCATATTTTCTCAAGGCAGTGACAGGTGCATCTTGATTCCAGGAGTTTGGGGGTGAACCAGCTGGCTCCCTTTGCGTGGGTGTTGTTCTTTTTGAGGGGGGCTATGGCATTGGTGCAGTTGGTGATCCACTTGTGGAGGGTGCGTGCTGTGGCGTTTGGGTCCTTGTTGCGTGCGATGGTGGGTGCGGCGATGGAGAGGGTGGCGGTGAACTGATTGTCGGTTATTCTTGTCCAGTTTCTATGCGATGGCTGGGGTTGGGGTCTGGTGATGGTGGGTGAGTGGAAGGTGAAGTGGATGCATCAGTGATCTATCAATGTGAGTTCTGAGATGTGGCTGAATGTAGTGGCGGTTCCTGTAGTGATGATGGGACCACGGGTGTGTCCTGCCGAGTGTGTTGGCTCTGTCATGATCTGTCGAAATCCTATGTTGTGGAGGTTGTCTAGGAGGGAAGCGTTGTTGGGGTCTTGTGGTTTCTCAAGGTGGAAGTTGAGGTCTCCCAGCAAGGTGTGGTTGGTGGCTACGATGGCTTGTGCGGAGACGAAGTCTGTGATGGAGTCAGTGAAAGGTGCGCTGGGTCCGGGAGGGCGGTAGATGATGGTTCCCCTGATAGTGGATGCCGGGCTGGTGTGTAGCTTGAAGTGGCGGTGTTCCATCAGGTTAGTGGCTTCTATGGAGTCTTCGGAGTGTGTGTTCAGGCGGAGGTTGGACCTGTGGATGATGGCGATTCCCCCTTTTGTGGCGGGGGTGATCTTTCCGGGTGATCTTGTACCTCTGGGGGAAGGCGATGGTGATATCTGGGCTTGAGGTGTTGTTGGTCCAGGTCTCGGTGAGGAATGTGACATCCGGGGTGGTGCTGTTGAGGTCCCAGATTTCGGTGGCGTTTTTATGGAGGGAGCAGACATTGAGGATGCACTTTAGGGGCTTAGGGTTCGATGAGTTGTTGTGGGTGGGTTGTGCTGGATCCCGGGTCTTAGTGGTGGTGCAGGTTTGACAGCAGAGGAGGCAGCTGAATTGACCGTGTGTGTTGCTTGGAGCTGCTTACTTGCAGTTGTTGTTGCGTCCTGGGTTGAGTGCGATGAGATCATCTGCTGTGTGGAGGCAGCTGGTGGCAGAGCCAGGGGTCCTGGCACTAGTAGCATTCGGGTCACAGGCGGGCACAGATGGGCTTGCCTTAGACACGCCCACTGCGCAGCTGCACAGTGGCTGCCATTAAGTACAAAGGGGGGGAATGAGAGGACAGCTGGGAGGTGGGAGTGGGAGTGGAAAAGGGCATGAAAATAGGGGGTGGGCCGTGGATGCAGCAGCGGCGGGGGTAAAGCGTGAAAGAAAGGAGGGGGGCGGGCCTGCAGGGGCAGCAGCGGTGGGGGAGAGAGAGAGGGAGGAGAGCGAGAGTGAGAGAGTGCAGAGTGAGAGGATAAAGAAATGGAGAGGAGAGAGTGAAACACAGAAAGCGAAAGACAAAAGGAACACAAATGGGACAGAACATGGAAGGAAAAACACACAAAGAGTGAAACAGAGGCAAAAGAGGAAAAAAGGAAAAAAGAGGCAGATGGCAGCCTAGTAGAAGAGCATAGGTTGCCCACTAGACACCAGGGATGAGGCGCCGGCAGAAGCCTGTAGGTGGATGAGGGCCTTGAACTCTTGACAGAGGTCAGCGTTCAGACGAACAAAGGGCTCTACTTGCTGGTGGAGCTACAAGGAGGCAGAGCAGTTTGCCGACTAGGTCAGTGATGTTGCTCATCGTACCGTGCAGCGGCCACCATTAAGTAGGGAGGGGGGAGAACACAACAGCTGGGAGGTGGGAGTGGGTGTGTAAAACGGCACAAAAAAAGGGGGTGGGCAGCGGGGGCAGCAATGGCGAGGGAGAGAGAGGCGGGGAAAGAGAGTGAGAGAGAGAGCGGAGTGAGAGGAAAAAGAAATGGGGAGGAGAGAGTGAAATGCAGAAAGCAAAAGACAATAGGAACACAAATGGGACAGAACACGGGAGGAAAAGCACACAGAGTAAAACAGGGGCAAAAGAGGAAAAAAGGAAAAATAGGCAGAGGACATCCTAGTAGAAGAGCAGATCTCTCCCACTAGACACCAGAGATGAGGCTCAGCCAGAAGCCTGCAGGTAGAGGAGGTCTTGAACTCTTGACATAGGTCAGAGTTCAGAGGAACAAAGGGCTCTACTTGCTGGTGGAGCTACGAGGAGGCAGAGCAGTTCACTGACTAGGTCAGTGATGTTGCTCGTCCTACCGCGCAGTGGGCACCATTAAGTAGGGAGGTGAGAGGAGAGGACAGCTGGCAGGCTGGAGTGGAGGTGGAAAACGGTGCAAAAAAAGGGGGTGGGCCACGGGACAGCAGCGGCGGGGAAAGACTGCGAGAGAGAGGATGGGGGCAGGGGCAGGGGCAGGGGCAGCAGCAGTGTGGAAGATAGTGAGGGGGAGAGCGAGAGTGAGAGAGAGAGAGCAGAGTGAGAGGAGAAAGAAACAGGAAGGAGAGAGTGAAAATAAGAAAGCGAAAGACAAAAGGAACACAAATGGGACAGAACACGGATTGAAAAGCACACAAAGAGTGAAACAGAGGCATAAGAGGAAAAAAGAGGCAGAGGGCAGCCTAGTAGGAGAGCAGCGCTCTTCCACTAGACACCAGGGATGAGGCACAGGCAGAAGCCTGCAGGTGGACGAGGGCTTCAAACTCTTGACAGAGGTCAGAGTTCAGAGGAATGAAGGTCTCTACTTGGCAGTAGAGCTACGAAGAGTCAGAGCAGCTCACTGACTAGGTCAGTGATGTTGCATAAACAATTAATACTTAGTATCCATTGAAGTCTTGATTCTAGGGAGGTGTAGGGAGTAATGAAGAAGAAGGTAAATGAAGTGCTTTAGTTATATGCAGTGCCACTGGAATTATGTGGCACGAAAAGACCAAATTGTGAGGTAGGGTTGACCAATTTATGTGGCAAGAAAAGTCCAGTTATGAACTTACAACGCCAATAGCTCTAACTCAAGCAAATGCGAGACTCATTGCATATGCAAATGCTTGTTTTTTTTGCACTGATGAATGCAGCCGGTGGAGAATGAGTGTTCAGCAAAGTAAAAATATAAAGAGTCTCATGGTTTAGGCACACCAGTATCACAGATGCTTTACGTCAGCTTTCAATGCTTTTGACTGATGCTAAATTGGTGAAGTGTTCAAAACTAAAGTCTCTCAGGAGTGAGCAACCCACCCTCCATATATGTAATGGCTACCTGACGCAGAGTAGGTAAAGTCAGCAATGTGTGCTGCCTTGTGTAACTCCAGATGAGTTATGCAATGCAGAATCACACAAGCTAGTCTAGCTAACCTCATCACTACTCACGTATATTTTTGACCAATGTTGCCCCCACTTGACTATGGCCCTCATTATGAAATTGGCGTTTACCGCCATACGGACTACCGCCAACATACCGCAGTCGCGGCGGATCACCGCTACCCATATTATCACACACACAAAGCGATCCGTCACTATACAGCCACACACAGAAGTCCGCCACCCCAAAGGTCGGTGTTAAACTGGTGGTAGAAAAACCCACACTGTTACGCCAACAGAACTACACCCACAACATTATGACCCACGAATCACCACGGCGGACATTCAATGGTGGTAAACTATTGGCGGTACATACCACCGAGCTCATAATACGTACACACATGGACATACAAAACAACACCACATTGGACAATTCAAACTACACACACCTGACACCCATTCACACACCACACCCACACCACTATAAAACACACACCCACATTACACACAACCCTTTACGTATACAAACAAGTGCCACAAGAGAGATAGCAAGACCACAGACAAGACCACAGCCACACACCACCATCACCTATACACCATCTACGCACCTTACATCACACACCCCAACACATCACCCTAATCACCCTCACCCACACCACTCACACTACACCCATGGCACCACAACAACACCCCAGGTTCTCAGAGGAGGAGGTAAGGGTCATGGTGGAGGAAATCATTCGTGTAGAACCACAGCTATTCGGACCACAGGTGCAGCAGACATCCATTGCTAGGAAGATAGAGCTATGGAAGAGAATCGTGGACAGGGTCAACGCTATGTGACAGCACCCCCGAACAAGGGATGACATCAGGAAGAGGTGGAATGCCCTACAGGGGAAGGTGCGTTCCACGGCAGCAAGACACCAACTAGCTGTGTAGAGGACTGGGGTGGACCCCTTCCTCCTCCCCCACAACTAACAACATGGGAGGAGCAAGTCTTGCCAATCATGCATCCTGAGGGCCTGGCAGGAGTAGGAGGAGGACTGGACTCTGGTAAGTCAAATCTTTATTACTATCACCCCCCCTACCTGCATGCCATCACAAACCTCTACCCTCACCATCACTCCCATCACTCCATCACCTCCCACACACCCCACCATCACAACCCTCCCATCCCAATACCAAGCCCTGCATACAACACCAATGCATGGACACCGATCACAGAACTGCATGGACACCTATCACTAACGCATGCACACTAGAGGGAAACAGCTAACCCACCAAAGAACAACTCACACAAGGCAAAGCTGCCAGGGCAAAAACAACATTAGAGGGCAACACACCCTTGTACAAGATGTCACACGCAGAAACAATAACACTACATTTACATTCCCACACGTCCTCCAGCCAACGTCACCAGAGAGGAGGTGCCAGCAACATCCAGTACCCCCCAGAAGAGGCCCACAGTGATGACAGCAGCTCTGGACGCCTGGATCTGGATGACCAACCTGGCCTATCAGGGATATCCAGACAGTTGGTTACCCAGGCACAGTCCCATACCACCACAGAGCCTCCCCCTTCTGGAAACACCAGCACAGTACCCACCCAACGGGCCCATACCTCTGTCCCCAGGACACGCCAATCAGTAGTTTGTCCACCACTACAGGGACCCGAGGTCACCCCACAAACATAGTACGATCAGGGACCTGGGGTCAGTGGCAGTGGACACACGGTTCAGGGGACAGAGGCACAGGACAACAGGGAAGCTGGGAGGACTACTGTGTGAGAGGGGGAGGACAGGCCCAGGGAACCAACTCTCCAGGAGGTACTCACCAAGATCCTGGGAACATACCACCATTTCCAGGAGACGCTGAGCCAAATACTGGACATAATGCAGGAGAACCAGCGGCTGCAGGAGGGACAGTACCTGGGGATCAGGGAGGACTTGAAGGACATAAACACCACACTGGTCACTATTGCAGGGGTGCTGGCAGACATAGCCAACACTATGAGGGAGGCAGTGGCACACCACCAGGCCCCTACCACTAGCCAAACCGATGAACAGCCCTCCACCTCTGCTGCCACTAGTGGACAGCAGGCCCCGCCACCAGCACCCCTCCCCCTGCAGAAGGAGAACCACACCACAAAGGTTCCCTACGATCCAGGCAGAAGCCAGAGACTATTGCCAAGACTCCCTCCAGGAAATAAGACTCTCCTGAATGTCACCCTTGTGTCCACCCTGTCCACCTTGAACTGCCATTGTTCCCCTGCCTGTGCCCCCTTGGACAATGCACCTGTGATCCACATAGACTGGACTCTATCCTGGACTTTCCTCCACCAGCAACCCAGCCCATTGCACATCCCCCTCTACTTATTAGCGCTTAAGTAAACACCCTTTGAAAAAAATACAAGTATGGAGTAAGTCCAATGATTTAACTATGTAGTCGTTTCACAAGGTATAAACACTGCAATACCACTGTACAGTAATGTATACATAGGAATGACCTGTAGTTGGCTGCAGTCAACACACCAGGAGCAATAGTGGGGCACAAATGTCTGCAAATAGAGATGCCAAAAGGTACAGTGAGTGGGCATAACAGTGGGAAAATCAGCCTGCCAGTGACAATGTCAAACACAAAACTGTCAATTAAAAGTGAAGTTACACTGTCTTACCTGTGTTCTGATGTCCTCATCCTCATCCTCTGCCTCCTCATCTTCACTGTCTACCGGTCCACTGGTGCCACAAGCCCATCTCCAGCCTCATCCTCCTGCAGAAAAGGCACCTGGCGACATAAGGCAAGGTTGAGTACCATACAGCATGCCACGATGATCTGGCAGACCTTCTTGGGTGAGTAGCACAGAGAACCAACTGTGAGATGGAGGCAACGAAACCTAGCCTTCAGGAGGCCGAATGTCCTCTCTATAATTCTTCCTGTTCTCCCATATGCCTCATTGTAACGTGCCTCTGCCCTTGTTCTGGGATTCCTCACAGGGGTCAGTAGCCATGAGAGATTGAGGTAACCAGAGTCACCTGCAAATATCGAGGGACACCTGTTAGACACACACTAACCCTTAGGGCCCACACCATACCCATACACCAACATCCACTGGCTGGGAACCAGGGCTCACCTATTAGCCACACCGGTTCCTCTGGAGTTGAGCTATCACATATGGGATGCCGCTATTCATCTGGATAAAGGCATCATGCACATACCCAGGACACTTTGCATTGACATGGAAGATGTACTAGTCCGCCAGGCACACTATCTGCACATTCATTGAGTGAAAGCTGTTTCGATTTCTGAACACCTGTTCATTTCTCCGGGGGGGGGGAGGGACAAATGCAATATGTGTACCATCAATTGCCCCAATAATGTTGGGGAAATATGTCCCATTGCATAGAAATCAGCTTTCACTGTGGCCAAATCCTCCACCTGGGGGTAAAACGATATAGCTGTGCATGTGTTTAATCAGGGCAGACAACCTTCTGGTGAGCACTATTGAGAACATTGGCTGTGACATTCCTCTTGCCAAGCCCACTGTCACTTGTAGGAGCACTGGCACAAGAGGGGGATCCTGGTGGGGTGACGGAGAGCAGATGTTAGGTCAGGCTCCAATTGGGCACACAGTTCCGTGATTGTGGCCGTGTCCAGTCTATAGGTGAGGATAATGTGCCTGTCCTCCATTGTTGCCAAGTCCACCAGAGGTCTGTACACGGGGGAATGTCTCCGTCTCCTATTCATCCACAGCGGATGCAATCTATGGGGCAAAACGGTAAGCAACTGGTCAGTATCTCATATTTCCAAACACTACACTTCATTGCATGTTGTGATTATAACAGTATATTGTTAGATAGGTCCATATGGTGTTATATGTACTGTGACGCAGTTTAGTGCCATGGCCTCCCCCCCCTGAAGTGGCGTCCGCCTGTCCTGTATAGAGGGACATGCGGAAATGCGGTCATTCTGCTGACATTCTGCGCCATTGCGGGAGGTGGTCGAGAACTGCCATGCAAATCCTCATTGGCTATCACTGGGCCCTATGGGTTACAGTGGCCAATGGTGATGTAGGCAGGCGGTGACGGTATGCACCGCCGTTGACGTGACCTCAATTTTCTATCTGTTCACTCACTTGCTACCTGACCTTCAACAGGAGAGGACCTACACTGCATGTGCTGCTGTGACCCGTGTCTTGAACTGACCATGGCTCGTGTGACTAGGGAAAGGGCCCCGGCCTTCACCGCAGCAGAGCTGGAGAGACTGGTGGATGGGGCCCTACCCCAGTACCGACTGCTAAATGGGCCTCCAGAGCAATAGGTGAGTACACTGTGAGCACGCTGCGCGGGGCATGAATGCATGGAGTGCTGTGTTTGAAGGTCTCATATGGGGGGGTTGGTGAAAGGGCCCTGTGGAGCGTGCTGCATGTATGTTTGGCCATATCTGTGCGTAAGGGGATGTGAAGGGCTATGGTGGGCCATGAGTGTAACAGGCAGGACAGTCTGACTATTATCTTTCCCTGTGTCCATTTCCCTGCAGGTCAGCGCCCATCAGAAAAAGGGTATATGGCATGCCATCGGCAAGGACGTGCGGACCCTGGGGATCTACGGCAGGCGGAGCACCCACTGTCGGAAACTGTGGGAGGACCTGAGACGCTTGGGAGATGGCAGAGGCCCAGCTGGGGATGGCCTCCCAATGACGAAGAGGTGCCCGTCGAACCCTGGCCCCCCTGATGGCCCGCATACTGGCGGTGGCCTATCCGGAGCTAGGTGGGTGCTTGGAGGCATCACAGCAGCCACAAGGGGGTGAGTACAGTGCCCCAATATACTACTTGAGCATGGTGGGGTGGCATCCGGGTGGGGAATGTGGGCCTGTGGGTGCCCCTAGGCCAGGCCGGACATTGCATGGTAGATCCAATGTTGGGCAGAGTCTGATGTAAACTTCCTCCAACCAAGCTAGTAGGCATCCACTACTGGGCAGTGGTCTGTGGGTCTGGGTATGCTGCAATTGGCATTAGGTGTCCATGTCCATAGGCTGGTAACTAGCATTGTGACTGGTAGTGCATTGCCTAGTTCATAGGACTGTTCCCTGTGTGTGCTTGTGTCGTGTACGCCAGTGGTGGTGTTGTTGGTGCCATTGACCAAGTGTACCCTTTGTCTCTTTCTCTCTTCCCCCCACTTTTTGTTTCATCATCCGGTCTTATGTGCATCAGCATTATCTGGAGGAGGAGCAGAGGCATTGGCGACGGAGGGAGCTGCATCCCACCGGGCCCAGGAGGCCGAATCCAAAGACAGTGAGGGCACCAGTGGGACGGAGGGCGAGGTGAGCAAAACAGCGGAGACTGGAGTGGACAGTTCGGACAGTGATACCTCATCCGATGGAAGCTCCCTGGTGGGGGTGGCCACCTCTGTATCCACCCCAACTACAGGTACAGCCGCCACCCCATACTTGCACCGTCCTCCCAGCAGCCCATCAGCGAGTTTCCTGTGCCCGCTCACCCAGTAGGGTGGGCATCTCCTTCGCCCCAGGCACATCAGGCCCTGCCCCAGTTAGCATTGCTGCCCTGAGTGAGGAGGCTATTGACCTCCTGCAATCCATCTCTGTTGGGCAGTCAACCATTGTGAATGCCATCCAGGGGCTGGCAGCCCAAATGCAACAGACAAATGCATTCCTGGATGGCATTCACACTGGCATGGCGGCCCAACAGAGATCAATCCAGGCTCTGGCCTCCTCTCTGATGGCAGCCATTGTCCCTGTTTCTAGCCACCCCCTCCAACTTCCTCTACTCAATCCCATTCCCCTCAACCCCAACCTATCCCAAGCACACAGGCAGACCAGCATGCACACAAGACGACACACAAGAGTGGTTCAGGCAAACACAAGCACCACACATCATCCCACACAAAATCACAAACACCATCCAGATGCAGACATAGCAAAATCCACTGCCTCCACTGTGTCCCCCTACTCCTCGTCATCCACCTCCCGCCCAGTTGCGTCTACACTCACACCTGCATACACTATATTCTCATTCACTACCACCATCACCATCGCGCCTATCACTACATGCCCCTCACTGGCAGTCACCACCTCCACATCCATGCACACGTCTCCTGTGTCCTCTCCCACTGTGTCTGTGCCCCCTCCTCCCAAAGTACACAAATGCAAACACTCAGACTCCCAACAGCCATCCACCTCACAACAGCATCCAGCCCATGCACCTGCACCCAAAATCAGCAGACAGACACCTCCTACAACCACTTCGTCTTCATCCACTCCCAAACCTTCACCCTCTTCCCGCCCCAATGTCCCTAAGCAGCTTTTCCTCTCCACCATTGACCTCTTCCCAACCAGTCCATGGCCACAGTAGTGTTGACAGCTACTCCAGGTGGGAGGCACCCCCAGATGCTTCAAGGAAGGGCAAGGAGGCTCCCCCAGCTGCTACAGGGAAGGGCAAGGAGGCACCTCCAGCTGCTACAGGGAAGGACAAGGAGCAATCCCTGGCTGCTGACAGGAAGAGCAAGGGGCCTGCACCAGCAGGCAAGAAGGACAGGAGGCATGGTGCTGGGACTAATTCGGAGCCCCCACCACCAACCATGGTGGTTCAGCCATCTGAGGCTGCTGGGGAAGGGCTGAAGCCTCCCCCCACCACTCCCAGCACCACCACCAGCACCGCCACCAGCACCACTGCCAGAAGCAGCAGCCTCAGTGGGCAGCCGTGTGAGGCTGCAGGGGTAGGACTGGAGCCTCCGCCCACCACTGCCAGCACCACCACCAGCACCTCTGCCATCACTGAGCAGCTGTTACCGCCGGCGAACAGTGTGTAGTCATGCATCCATGGGCTGTTGTGTGGCCTGGCCCCTGCAAATCCTGTGGGTCTGACACCTAGGTGAGAGACTGTGACCTTGCACTCCCCAAGATCTTCATCACAGGGCACAATGCCCCCTCCAGAACCAGTGTAAGAAGCTATCCACTCACCCCATCCTCCCCAGAATGAAGCTCACTGGGCTCAATGCCCCCTCAAGAACCAGTGGAAGAAGCCATCCACTAGAGAGGCTGTGGCCTTGCACTCCCCAGGACCAAGCAGTGGGCAAACCACCCACTTGAGAGACTGTGGCCTTGTACTCCCCAGGACCAAGCAGTGGGAAAACCACCCACTTGAGAGACTGTGGCCTTGCACTCCCCAGGACAGCTCACAGAGCATGTTGTCCCGGGGTAGATATGTTATGTTGCTGCTTCTGGTTGTGTGTATGGTGTTGGGGTGGGGGTGTGTGTGTTGCGTTATGTGTCACTCTCTTTTTCCTCCACCCTCCCTTGTGTGCTAGGTGGAAGTACTCACTGTGGTCGTCTTCGCCGGCGTTGGTGTTCCTAATAAAGCAGAAGGTAGACGAGCATGGAGAAAACTTGCA
Source organism: Pleurodeles waltl (assembly GCF_031143425.1). Lineage (NCBI taxonomy): Eukaryota > Metazoa > Chordata > Amphibia > Caudata > Salamandridae > Pleurodeles > Pleurodeles waltl. Next base: position 127,412,727 of record NC_090440.1, on the reverse strand, counting down.
GCTCAGGCTCCATGGCGTCGTGGTTGTTCCCTGAGTCTCCACAGGTGAGTCCTTTGACTTCTGAGATCTGTTTCTGCCAGGCTTTAGATGTCGTTGGTACTGCCACAGAAAATGTGGCTGATAGGCCGGTCATAATAGAGTGGGCGGTACTTTGTCTTCCGCCTGGCTGTTGGCGTTTACCGCAGTGATGCTTGTTGATTCCACCCTGGCGGTCAGTGCGTTAAAGTAACTGTCTGTCTGAGCAGTTTCCACCATGGTAATGATTCCATTTCTGTTACCGCCGGCCTGTTGGCGGTATTACCGCCGCTTTATCACTGACTGCCAGGGTTGTAATGAGGGCCTATGTCCAAAATTGGCACGTCATCATGAGTGTGTTATTAGTAGTATGCTTGTTGTCATATTGTGACTGTATTTCAATATTTTACACCTGCACTGACCTCACTTGAGTCAGTTTGCCATGTTGTATTAGAAGATGTCTTTGTACTGAAGGTATTTTGTCCATTTCTCTATCCTGAAATTTGGTGTAGGCCTGGACTGCTACTTATGTTTGCATGATAATGCCAACGAAATTTAGGAAAACATAATGCACATTTGCACCTTGAGGTAATATGTGTTTCATTTTACTGTCGAGAAAAAATGACAGCCGACATGACAAGGGGCCTTGAGGTCAGACAAGACCTCTGTCAGCACATCCACAACATAGGAAAGGCCTACAGGAAGATGGCTCACATATACGAAATGACAAAGGCAAGTGGAATATGGAAAAGTGGAAGCAGGTCCAAATTAAAAAAAACAGTTACATCAACACATTCAGAGGGTGGTTGTGAGAAAGTCATTCTTTTTGCCCAGATCACCCCCATCCTTTGACTGATATTGGTAGTTCTTGACTCTGACTGTTCCCTGAGCTCTGTTAAACAGGCCCAGGGCCAGGGCTCTGTTTAAAAAGTATATGGAAAATCAGCATAATTCCAATTGGTTCTGACAACCTACCTTTAAATCCCCAGTATATGGCAGGGCATGTAGGATTAGGGACACCAGTGAAGTTAGAACACGTAAGGGTGCACAGTTGTGGTGGCTGCTGTCATTCTAAAGCCAGCCCTGCCTCGCAGGCTGCTTTTAAAATACAATTAAGCCCAAATTTGACTTTGGAAGTAAAAGGACTTCAAAAGTCTCAAGCTGCCTTATATGTACGTATAAGTCACCCTAAGGACTTCCTTAGATGCCGTAAGATTAGGGTGCATTGTAATGATAAGCAAGGACTTTATAAAATATGTTTTATATGCCCTGGTGAGGGACAAACTGTCAATTTTATTTTTCCCTATTGTAGCACTGGTAGCTCCGTAGGCTAACATGGGAAGGCTTTATTGAACTATAAAAATGTCTTACCTTTTGATAGGAATGGACTAGAACTGTGATTCAAAGTGTCAAAACAATAGTTTAAAACAATCCAACCATTTGCCAAGGTTAGATTTATTATAAATAGTATGGGAAAAGAGTTTTGGAACACTTTTCAAAAGTTATCTACAATCAGCCCTATAGCAGCCTCTTCTTATTGGTCAGACTTTGACAGGCTTACCCATTCTGCTCTAATGAGATGTGAAGTGGCTTGGACTGAGACAAAGGGCCCATCTGGTGGGAGGAGACATGCAGCAGCAGATGCCAGGACAGGAAGGGGGCTGGGTAGACAAACTGGTCTTCAAAGGCAGAAGGACAGGTAGTGCACAACACAGGCTCAACCCCACTTCCTGCACCCCCGCCAGGTGGAAGCTCCTATAACTGGATTAGGAGAGGGTCGGGGAGGGGTGTGTAGGGGAAGGTTAGCCACATCTGTGGATGGTCTTAGCCAGACCTATACCTCCAGGAGATATTTTCTCCATCTTAGGTTTTTGAGAAACAGCACATTCTGGGACAAGAGTGTACCACACTTCTAAGGAAGTGGCCATCACAGAGGGTCTGCACACTGTACCCCACCCCATACCCTATTGTACCACTGATTACCTGCCCAGAAACCTGGATAAATATGGGAGAGCTGCCCAGGAACTTAGATCCCTGCTGAAAGAAATGAGAAGGACTGCACTGCTGAACCCCCGGTCTGCACAAAGAGAGGACCCTAAAGACTGCACGTACTACACACTTTGGGCTTCACCAAAAGAGGACTTTGCTTCCAATATTCAGGAGTAGACTCCCTGTAAGCAACAGGTACTAAGAGTCCCCTCCTTAAAATACAACAAGAAGAGTCCATGTGATCAGCATCCAGTAGTATTTTGAGGATTTGACCAGATGGATTGTGGGAATTGTAGTCCAACTCTCCAAGGAGCAACTCAGAACTTCTAGAACATCGGCTGGTGTTGTGGACACTCCAAGACCTTCTGTAAGAAGATCCAGATGTTTGGAGACATTTGCAGAATGTTTTTGAAAAAGCTCCATAAGTTGACCAACCCCTTGATAAGAGTCAATCTGGTAAGGTTGAACCACAACTCATCCCAAAATTCAGATTTGCCCCACTGAAAGCCCTGGATCTCTGCCTATCTACGACAGGAACCAGGACCTCCAGGAGTTCACAGGGGCATCACACTGAATCTAGCTGATGACGACAATTTGCAACCCTGCCTGTCAAGACGCCTCGCTTGATAACTAGAAAAAAGAACTAAAAAAGTGACTAAGTGTGAAGGTGAAATTTTGACCGAGGCCTACTGCTCAGTTTATCCGATTCGGGCGCGATCGCTGTTGGCCTCAAACTTTGACTTTGACCCGGTTTGGTGTTTGGTGAGACCACATAGCTGCAGTTGTCTCTTTTCACGTTAAGGCACTATAAAGCACATTATTTGATTTATTCTTTAAAAACTCATATCTCCGGTTCCCTACATTGGATCATTGGATTTTTGTCATTTTGGTGTCATTTTAAAGATAAACATATTTCCTATTTCTCTAAATTGGTGTTGTTAATGCGCTTTGTTTTTAATTATTTACTGTTTGGTGATATTGAATACTTTACACACCTGTCTCATAAGTTAAGTCTGACTTTTCATGAGCCAAGCTATGAAGTGTTGAGCAAGGGTTAAATTCTTAAGACCTTGACTGGACCTTCTTTGTGATTGTGGTGTTATTACTAAGTATAGGTATTTACTTACCCTTACTATTAAACCATTTTCCAACATTTGATAGCAGTGGTAGGATCCACCACCTGTGTTTATTACCTCAATCTAGCAATTAAGTGAGGAAATTAAAAATCCTCTAAATTGCCCTAGTGCAGAATTTCTTTTTTCACATTTTGACTAATTTCAATTAATGTGTTTTTAATTTTTTAAAATTACTGATAACATTTTTGATGATTTTTTTGTGTGTGGCTCAAAACCTAGGAACACCATGGACTTCATCTGGCTAGCCTAACCACACTCAATATATTAGAGCTTAGGGGGTTGTGTAGGGCTAGCTAGCTACTAGCTTCCACCAACATCAGGAAGGCAGAGCTGATAAAACTCCTTGAAGCCTGGGCAGAAGCCCAGCTAGCAGAAATACCCTCTGAGACAGAGAAGTCTCCAGAAAAGGAAGACAAAGGGGAAGAAGACCCCTTAGACCTAAATGAGGATGAGGTAAAACGTTTGTCCATTAACAAAGTAACCAGGGCCCTTCCTAGGGCTAGTGGGGAGAGAGGATCCACCACAAGAAGAGTAGGACTGTTCCTCAGAGAGACAGAACTTGAGGCCCAGTAAGCTTACTTAGCTCTAGAGGCAGAGACAATGGACCTGGTCAAAAAGAAGTGGGAAGAACGGAGAGATGGTACAGTGAAGAAGAGATGGAGGTGTCTAGGGGTTGTGGGTGTGACCCAAGGCTACCCAAGGGTATTGTCCCTAAATATCAAGAGGGCCATGACATTGACAAATGGTTGACAGCATTTGAGAGAGCCCTTAGGATGAGGATTGTTATCCTGCAGTATTGGGGTTCACTCTTATGGGAATTGAATCCAGTAACTAAAAAGGATAGGCTCCTGACCATAGAGGGGGAAGAGGCAGTATCTTACCCCCCACATGAATAAATGTCTGATCAGCGTGTTTGGTCTCACCTCAGAGCAGTACAGAATGAAGTTGAGGGACACCCAGAATGTCCGTATCCAGTTCTGGGTTGACTTTGTAGGCATCTCTGTTAAGGCACTTGAGCGCTGGATACAGGGCAACAAGGTAATACCCATGAAGGGCTCTACAATTTGTTCATGAAGGAGTACATTTTGAGGAAAAGTACCTCAGAGAAGTACACTAGTATCTGGTTGACTCCGAGCTGTCTAGTACTAGGGAATTGGGTGAGACACTGAGCTGAAGTTGAGGCTCTGAGAGATACAGGAGACATAGTCAAACTGGTTTCTTCAGAGCAGATCCTAGCTGGTGTATTTGAACAGGTAACATCTGCAGACAGAAGAGCCAAGCTCCATCTCATGGCCATGGTAAGCTTGGAATGGGGACATGTGACTGGCCCTAAAAAGGTAGTTCTATCCCCTGCCCTCTCAGTAGAGTGTCTACTGGAAAATGATCTTGAAGATCTTCTGAGTGGTTAGAGGTGGAAGGGAAGGTCCATGCACAAATGCTGGACCTCCCTGCGTGGGTATGTGCTGTGACCAAGTCATAGACTGCACATCAGGGAACTCCTGGACACTGGGACCCTGGAACAAAGGGCCAAGCTTCCAGAAGCAAGTGAAAGGGCACAGGGTCTGGCGAGCTAGACCAAAGAACTCCAGGGGTGCATGAGGCATCTTACTCTGAAGGGAAGGATCTGTCCTTTGAGGTAGAGACTCCACTCCTGCAAGCTCTCTCTGACTTGGCAGAATTGGAAGACACTGGTGGGCCTACCAGAGAGGAGTTGTGTCAGGTAGAAAGGGAGTAGACCCCTCATGAGGGGCTGAGGCAGACTGCCTCCAGGCAAGAGCAAGGTAATGTCAGTGGATTCCACAGGGTCTACTGGGAGGATGGTGTCCCCTATACTGAGGCAAGGGACCCCAAACCAGGGGCAACCAGGAGAATGATGGGCCCCCCAGAAGTATAGAGAATTCCTCCTCACTTTGAGCCATGACATCCCCTTGGCAGAACATTTCGGGAAGACCAAGTCTTGGAATAGGCTGGTCAACTATTTCTGTTGTCCCAACATGTCTGCCAAAGTAAAGGAGTTCGGTAGCTCCTGTATCATCTGTCAGGCCAGTGGCAATGCAGGGGGTAAGCCAAAGGCTCCCTTAATACCACTGCCAGTGGTTGGGACTCCCTTTGAGAGGATGGGGATTATTATTGTTGGTCCCTAGACCTAGCAAATGCCTCAGGCAACAGATATATCTTGGTGGTACTGGACCATGCCACCAGACATCCAGAGGCAATACCCCTCAAGACAACCACTGCTCCCACAGCTAAGACACATACGGACTCCCTCAAGAGTGCCTGCTATGGTCTCCATATCCAACCAGCCCTCATCAGAAATCCACTGCTGGACTCCTGCCACTCGCTGTAGGAAAGCAACTTAGGGCTCCATTGACTCCTCAGCAGTAATGTCCTTGGTTGATGGCTCATGTTCTATGTGTGTCAGTTCATCTGGAGATCAAACAACATCATCTACCCTTGCCATTTCTGGAGGAGATTTGTCAGAAAAGTCCAAGAGCTGTTAGAAGGTGTCATCATACATAGGGGGCAGGATGGTGTCCTCAATAGGTTGGGCATTATCGACAGGCTGATTTCCAGGAAGTGGTGCTTGTCACTCTGTAAAGATCTGAATATGTTTGGAGGATTCCATGATTTATTATGGAAAAAGTGACATCTGAAACATTCAGACAGTTTTTCCTTCACTTTCAAGTACACAGGGATATGTGGAACAAGTGTATATGGCCATGTTGTGCTAAACTTGCTTTTCGCATCACAAGACACTTTTCACACAACTTCACTAAGGGGCCTATTTGTGTACATTTCAGACAATGCAACAGCTCACCAGCTTGCTGCCCTGCTGGAATGAGTGAATGCAAGAATGGGGCAAATTTTACGTTTTTCTGCTTGCACTGTTGCAAAAACTGGCTTCTTAGCACCACTGCAGAGACCATTCCACCATCCGGCAAGGGTGCCTGCATTTGCTCTAGCCATCTGTTTGCAGTGCAGCACTGACCAAGACATGTACATTTTTATTTAAACTCACACTATCCTACACTCTGCCATTCACACAGCACTACACGCTAAGCTGCCTTGCTGTACTGTCTTGCATGCAATGTGTGCATTAATGTAGCCTGGGGTTCATCCTTCAGAATCCTCCACAAAAAACGCAAACAACTACAAGGCAACCCACCTTGCTGCACTGCATGTATGGGGAAGGGCCTGTACAAGGCTTTAATACTATTTTGACTGGCGAATCCTATTGTTGTCTAACACACATAGTCAACTCCAGACTCCACAAGACTAAGTACTAAGGAACATCTCTGAAGTGGATAGCCTCTTTCATATTTGGTAGTATGCAACAGCTCATGCTCACCTCATTCCCTCAGAACCCAAGTGACTAATCTCCAGAGTCCAGCAAATTGCTACATTCTGACTGATTCGCTTGGACATCTAGATCACTCCTCTAGCAATCATAATTCAGACCCCAGTACTGTACTTCATCTCTTACACTCCTGACACCCAGATCAAACAATAACCCTCATGAGATAACTACACCTCCAACAGTAGTTTATATCCATTGCTTAACATAGCTACCTGTATGTGAGATTAGATACTCATACTCAACATGACACAAAACATCAGATCAGATAATTACATTACCGCACCATTTAGACACACAGACAGTTCAAGATGCTACTGCATCTCTACACCCCTGCTCCAAATGATACAAACTATCCAACATACCACTGCCAGACTGTTACTCAACCTTCCTTGCGTCACACACATCACACATCAGCTCAGATAATTACTTTGCTTCACCATTCAGACACACTGGCGGTTCAAGATGCTCAGTCTCACCTACAAGACACTACACTACCAGGGACTCACTGACCTCACACACCATCTATGCTTCCACCAACCAATCATGAACCTCAGCTGTGTGTCACTTGCATTCACCCACACCCCAATATCCATATGATCATGCCAGCAGGTAGGGTGTTCTCATACATGGCAGCCCACACTTGGGACAACCTCCCCCAGCTTATCAGGTCAGCTGCGCCAAATATAGATTTTTTACTAGTAAATGTACACATGCCTATTACACCTTCTCAGCACCTGGAGACCCTCTTGGGTGACATATCGACCCTCTACAAAGACACACTGACTAACTTTACATTACAGTACACTTTGGACTACCTGGCCCCAAAACAAGCACAATTGCATGATGGTGTAGGAGGGGCTGCATTGGCACTGGCATATCTGCGAAGTGTCCCTGTTCCATGCATGATGTGCTACTGAAGTCCAGGTTTTGTACTTTGTATTCTGTAACTTGTAGTACTATTTTGTGAAGGGATAAATGACGCTACAAATTCCAGTATTTAGAGGTAATATCTTGATTGGGGCAGCATATCACACATTCACCTGGGAAACTTGGCAGGGCAGGCCTGGTAAAATTGGTTCTGCCCAGGGAAAGGACAGTGATGTGAAGCGTAAGTTGACATGTGGGACATTCCTGCCCTTAAGCAGAGCAGTGCATTTCAGTGCAGCAAAGTGTGTTGCTGGGTTGGCCTGCATGACAGTTTGGTAATATATGGTCCCTTGTTTTGACTCACCCTGAAGTTCTTCCTGGTTCTTCACTTTAGCACAGTCCTGCTCTTCCACTAAAGACACTAACCCTGTTGGGATGAGAGATGCCAACTGCTACTCCAAAGGATCCAACTCCTTCTGGATATCAGATCCTCCTCCTGTCCTATTACCTTCCTTAAGGGTCCTGGCCAATTTTGCTTTTGTCCTGCGCTTATAGTCATGCCACCACTAGAAAAGTACTCTTTGTTTGTGATACAGTTGATTTTGTCAACTAGGTGTTGCCAAATGGCCTCCTTCCTCCCCAGTGGCAATTTTGAGGAGACAAAGAGGAGAAGTTTATTTTTTGTCATCTCACTTATTAAGATCTGGTTCTCCTCCTACCTGAAGTTTGACTTCTTCTTCCTCTTCCCCAATGATGCTGGGTTGAGAGTGTTACCCTCCTGGCTCCTTGAGGCTCCTTCCATGCTTGTCAGTATTTGCGGACTATTGGTGGGTTGAATGTGTTGCATTTTCATTTGCTCTAGTGATGCAAAGCACTCTTGCATGACTCGATACTTATTTACAGCACGTAATGGTGCTTTATGGCATGCAAGTCAGCTCTGAGTACTAGTGTTGTGGCATTGTGTGCCATTCCTGACACTGTTGCACTAGAATTTCTTACACATTTGTGGTCCTTGCACCATGGTGCACCAGACCATAAATACAGTGCATCCATGGGGCAAGGAAGTTCTGCAACACAGCACATATTTTTCTTATGCAGTGCTGCTGCAACACAGCGTTGCATCTGAAATCCTAAATATGCCACTGAGTCTTAAGTGAGCCTGACTCTCTCCTGCTAATGTAGGGTACAATATCCCAGCACCTCTTGCTCTTCTCTAACATTGACTGGCATAATCAGAAGCAGAGCAGAACTTAGGTAGAGATGTCGCACTAGTGTACAATGGAAGGGTGAAGGACAGGGAGGGAAAGAGATAGTGGGAAGCAATAAGGGGAGGAAGCAGGGAGGGAGAAGGTGCAGCTTGCGAAAAGGGAAGGAGGCCAGCACAGAGAGTGGAAAATCATTGTGGATCTAGTGACAGGACAGGGAAAACAAGAATTAGGAGTGATGAGCTGGCAACAAAGTGGTGAGTAGATAAAGATGAAGGGAATTGAGAGAGGATTACCAGGATAGTAGGGAAACCATGATTGAGGGCAGAGAGAGTTTGAGTACTTTTTATAGCCCATCACCAAAATCTGGTGCAACATTCCACGAAGTGCCATGGCCCTGATGGACAGCCCATTCAAGCAACAGCAAACCATAAAACCGTGGACAACAAATGACGGTCCGTGGCCTAAAGGGGCATAATCAAAGGCCACTCTCTGCATTTCTACTTGTATTTCTACTTTATATAACAGGAGGGATAGGACACTCCTAATGAGGCCTCATGGTGACATTCTTCAGTAAGTCCCACATCCACTGTGCATATTCAAATGATCCATATCTTCACGTATGGAATGAGTAAGAAAATAATTTTTACTTAGGCTTCTATGCAGTACTTTAACAGATGCCTTATTCCATCTACTTGGTGGCTCTGGGACTACATTTAAAGATTGGGAAACTGATTGGTTTGCAACAATACAACCAACTCTTTCACAGAGGCCCCGCCACTGAAGTGCTACCAAGATTAGAGCGGCCACCACATTTACAGTGCATGCCTTTTGGTATATAATTTCCCTGCCCAGCTCTTCAATGGCAGGAATAGTTGACCCTGGTAAGGAAGCATTTTTAAAATCTACATTTTTGTGCAACAAATTATAGTGAGTATTAATAATTTTCTATGTTGGATTCAATATACAAATGATGAATTGACATGATTACAGTTGAAACAAGTGTAATATGAAGTATAGGAGTGTGTTCTGTAATATAGATAAGGTATGCCACATTTATACAAAAACTCAATCGTGCTTAAAATAATGCTGATTCCGCATTCACTCCTGAATGCACATCTTCTCTACTCACAAGCTTTGGAGAGCAAAGACAACTAGTGTAATGTTTTTTCTCACTGTTATGAATATAAGTCTTTCAAGCAACCTCTAGGTTTTGGAGGATGAACTGCCAGATGATTTTGAGGTTACCTCAGTGCTAATAGGGATGCTGTTCAACCGTTTTCTGACTGTGATGTTCATTTGGGAATTAGAATAATTTCTTATTTTGATTATTCTGTAATAGTTCTGTAATTGAGCCTTTATGACATTTATGGTCTGCGGCTTGATTTGAGATTTTATTAATAAAAAGCCTTTTACTTTTTCCTTCTGATTTATAACTCAAATATTGAGTTGTTCCAGTTACTTATTTTGATACTCTGCTAAACTGATGTCCGGTAGGGGGGCTTTTTCCATGATTATGTTCAGTGGGAAAACCTTATGAGATAAATTTGTGGGGTTCTGACATTTTGGGGTGTCCTAAAATATTTAAATATGTTTTTTGCTCCCACACTGTAAAAAAAAATCAACTTCGACTCCCCTCTCCCGGCAAAAAGAAGACACTTCCCATGTGTCAGGGATATTGATTATTTGAATTTTTGAAAGAGTACCACCTGCTTTCTGGTTTTGTTTCTAAAGCAGAAAAAAAGGAAAAAAGGCTGACGGAGCTACCGAAATAAGATGCCTCTCAATGCATTTTCATGAAAGCTGCTGTAGCTAAATTGTCGGAAGAATGTTTGGCTATAGTACTCTACCAACCTGGTGGCACCTTTATACATGGTGTGCACTTCACTGATAGGTCGGTGGAGCTGGGGCCATTTCAGATAAGCACTGCCAGTGCCCACAAACTGCTAAAATGAATCACCAAGTCACATACGAGATGTATTCTCACTATTTGCTTCTTTCTGATGCAAGCATGAGAATCTTAATCTTCCATAAATGCCACATTTTTGTCCTATACACTAATCCATACAGAGCATAGGGGGATAAGGGTGAGAGTTCAATACTGATATAAAGTTAAATGAAAAGGAGGAATTTGAACCTTAAGAGTAAAGCTTGACCCTGTAATGTAGCATGTTAAGACTTAAACAGCAAAAAAGTACCAGAGTTTGGAATGATAAAATGAATGCTTAAAACAAAAAAACGTAGTGCATGGCAAAAACATATCCTCTTTTGTTGTGACACATAGTCAAGATGAGGGAAGAGCATTTACATAATCTCCAAATACCACCTGTACATTATGATCTCGAAGCCCTTCTGGGAAGGTATGACTGTAATAGGTCACCAGATGTACTAATATGCATATCTTTGGCAGATGCAGAATTATGTCAGGTGGAAAAACTGCATACACAAATAACATTGCAACTGTTGTAATATATGTAATGCCATGAAGCCTCAGACTCACACATTCCATGTAGAGGTGAGCTAATCATAGTGAGACAATTTAACTCTGTTAAGAGGGTGATATGATGATGTAAAGTAGATGTTTCACAAACTCACTTTTCACTGTCAAGAATAAAAGGAAGCAGTTTCGCATTGTTGTTATATAAACATTCTTAAAGAGAGAACATTCATTAGGAAAATATGGTTAATGGGGCTAGAAGCTGTCATCAGATTCAGTAAGACTAAAATACAGGCATACCCTTCATCTACGATTCTTATGAATTCATCCACTTATTTAAATGCTGTTCATCTCAGGGCTGTGATATGTCCTGCAACTGGATTTATATTTATTCAATAGGTCATTGCTGCATACGTCGATTGATATCTTGAGCAATAAATTTTCCCTGGAAGGGTCATTTGATAACTGGTTTAGGAGTTTAGGAGTTAGCTAAGATTGAAATTTGGGTCCGTAACACAAAGGAACATGTACATGTGTAGATTTACTCATGTATAGATCTACTACTGTATCAACATTAAATACTACATTTTCACACATAGGGTAGAGATATCCACCATTGGCTCTTTTCCCTTTCTGGCAGCAGGAAAGACACAAGTTGTTTGGTGTTACAGTGAAAGACCTGAACCAGCAGGAATTTGTCTGAGCCCTCGCTGTTTTCCTGAAAAAGTCAGGAAAACGGAAGCTTTACAAATGGGTGGACACTGTCAAGCTGACAAAGCACAAAGAAACAGCTCCCTACAATGAGAAACATTCACCCCCAGCCACAGATCTGGGTTTAATCCATCAATTATTTTGCTCACCATGCCACCCTAGTTTAGACCCAGCCATATGCAAATCAGTCTTGGCCCTGCTCCCCATGGAAGCAGTCCAACCCGAATTGCCAAGCCAGGTCCTCCCTGGACCGGAAACAAGCATCCTGGGACCGGTTTCAGGGTATCACCCCAGGCTAGCTTGAATCCAGTGGCATAGTGAGCCCGGGACCCACGTCTGGGCATTCCCGGCACACTTAGGGCAACAAATGCAAAGAAACACAAATGATGGCTGGAATGTGGAACAGCAGTGGGCAGAATGGGCAGCAAGAGAAGTGATACAGACTCTAGAAGGAGTGATAATGGTGAAGAAATACCCCACAGGAATTTGCAAGATAACCACCCAGGGCCACAGAGACTTGGACAGAATTGCAGGATTGGTTGCCGTGCAAAGCAAGAAAAAACATTGAGATCAATGAGAAATAAAACCACGGGGACAGAGATCACTCTATTGGAAATTGTGCGAAAAAAGCATTAAAGTTTTAATTCTTTAAAAAAAAGTATTCAAAATATTTTAATCAATCAATCAATCAGGAATTTGTAAAGTGCACTACTCACCCATGAGGGTCTTACGGTGCTGAGGTGGGGGGGAGGAGAGGGGAAGGTGCTGCTACTGCTCGAACAGCCAGGTCTTGAAAAGTTTCCTGAAGGTAAGGAGGTCTTTGGTCTGATACTGGTGGGTGGGAAGAGTGTTCCATGTCTTGGTGGCGAGGTGCGAAAACGATATGCCTCCGGTTGTAGTTCTGCTGACGCTTGGGACGGTTGCCAGGGTGAGGGCGGCGGAGTGGAGATGCCAGGTCAGGATGTAGAAGGAGAGCCGTTTGTTGAGGTATTGTGGTCTGGTATTGTGCAGTGCTTTGTGAGCGTGGGTGAGGAGTTTGAAGGTGAATACACATGTAAAATAATGTAGACAATCTATTATAAACATAGAAATAAAAAAAACATTCAACACATTAATTGACTTAATGAGTATTAAAAATTAAATAAAATATATTTATTTAAATACAAATAATAGTTGGTATTGAATAATTTAAAAATAAACTACACACAGTAGCATTTTGATTTTCTTTAATGTGTATTCAATTTGTTAAAACTGAGGGCCTTATTATGAGTCTGGTGGTCACTAAACCGCCAGACTTGTGGTGGCAGTTTCCTACCGCTTCGGTTTTGACGGTTTAACTTTCAAATTAAGAGTCTGGCGTTCAGACTACCAAAAAGCCATTATCTCCGCCAGGATCAGTGATCCTGATGGGATGACGGTGGTCGCAGTTGTTTTGAGCCACGGAGGCGCTGAAGTCAGCACGGCCCTGCTGATTACAACCTTGTTTTCCGCCAGCTTTTTCATGGCAGTTCACCCGCCATGTAAAGGCTGGCAGGGAACAAGTGCAAGGGTCCACCTGCCCAGCACCTTTCAAATGTGTACTGTCTGCCGAAGGGGCATCTTCCTGAACAAAAACAGACCCCTGAGGTATATTTCTCTTTCTCTGTGTGCTGCAGAATGAGGAAGCAAATTGGAAGCAAGATATTTCTCCGTGTTACGCTTCACCTGGGGAGTCATAGGTTTTTGATACATTCTCAAGTCTAAAACTTCTGGTAAATCTGGGAATGTGTCAGCATCCGAGGATTTTGGGTGGGAACACACATACAGAACTCACGGAAAGCCTCCTTGGGGCTGGGTACGCCACACAGCAATTTGCACTGCGCTGCGTTACATTACTTAAGATGTATTAAGTCACTCAGGGCCCCACAAGGTGGCCTTGAGTGACTTCTTAAATCTTGTTTTGGGCTTGCGTTGCTCTTGCACCACGTTGCGTGGCTCATACATATGCCCCACAGAATGGAGCAATCCGTTCAATTTAGCAATCAAACCAAAAGAATGTACGACATGCTACTGTTTAAAGTCATACTCTTCATAAATATCAAACCAGTAGATTACTTAGAAATCATAGCCAAAAGCATATTATAAAATAAATAGTAACCTAACAAAGTCCTCAAAACTATGACAAAATCTAAACTAACATACCACATTTTTTTATAATAATAAATATATTTTATTAGATCTGTCAAACAATTCTTTAAAATCCCAATGTTAATAAAGACTGATATAATAACATTAAATTAAAATTATTTAAAAAATATATATGTTTAAAAAAACTACAACCATCACCAACCAAAGTAGTCGAAAACAAACTTAATCGATGACATAAAATACTTATATTACATAAACCAAGCAATTCCACATAAAAATCACATCATTTTGACATAAACAATATAAAAACAAACAATATACCATATTTGCCACTCAAAAGAAAAGAAAGAAATACATTCTACTGTTCTGAAGCAAGCTGCAGTTCTTTCTCTGTATCCACATAATACAAAAATAGTAATTCACCAAAATGAGGTAAAATATATAAAAAAATCACGAAAATTGCACAAATAAAACAAATCCAACAGAAATCCCTCAAAGCAATCCAACTTATCTAGTATCCATCTAAACCCCCAAGAAGTGTTTTGAAAAATTAACACTCCAGGCAACTTGAAAAAAGAAAATCAAAGTAAAAGCACATGGTTTATTATAAACCAAACCTGATTTCCTTAAAAAAGCACCGTAAACTCCAAATACTCATAGGACACATTTGTAGACAATATCCTGTAAAGTAAATAAATAAATAAATGCATATACATAACAATTAATCATCAAATATGACTTACAAAGCACAACTCACCACAGGACTGCAAAAACTCGCGGGGAGGACGGCAGTGCCATGGCGGTGGCATCCCCCCACCCTATTACAAGGTTTCTGCTGGTCTGACCAGGCTGGCCAGCAGAAACCTTGAAATAGAGCGTTAGTCCTACGAGATAGCACTTGGCTCCTTTAAAGGAGCTGAGAAGCAGACAGTGTGCATTCCAATGGTGCTGGACAGGGGGGCACCTGCACCGCGCATGCCATCGCCATGGGCATGGGCAGTGCAGGGGATCCTCTGTGGCCCCCAGCACTTGTTCTCCACAGCCTCTTTATGCAGGGATCCTGCCCTGGCTGACTACAACCAAGGCCGCCGTCAATCCGTCTGGATGTGCGATCCTGGTGAGGATGGCGGACTTTAGGTGGGTCCATCCCCCTAACTCGTAATGAGGTGGTTTGACCAACACATCCACAGTGGTCCAACCTCCACAGCGAGGCTGGCGGTCCTAAGACCCCTAGCCTCATAATGAGACCATATATCTAAAGTCTAGACCTCACTCCTAAATCTCCCGTTCTCTCAAAGTCCTTTAAAATTCCCTGAAAAAGGACTTACTTGTTACAGTGAACAGCAGCATTTTGCAGAAACCTGGTTCTGGCAAAAATAGGCTAGCTATAACACGAATAGATCACAAAACAGAAGATAACGGTAAAAGAAATGGCTGCTAAATGACATGAAAAAAGTCTATTTCCCTATAAAAATGTATGGTAAATATTGTGAGAATGTTGATTACAAAAGGTGAAAAACTATTAAACATGCTAAACATATCAAACAATGTTATGAAAAAATATGTAAAAATTGTAAAGTATAAATTAAATAATAGTATATTATATATACCATTGTATAGGGCCTCATTATTAGTTTGGAGGTCTTAAGACACAGTGGCAGATGGATCGCTGCACTCCTGGTGGTCTGGCTGCCAGGGGACCACTGCCACTGCAAGGATCACGGATCATGACAGGGTGGCGGCAGTCGAAATCATGGTCAGCCATGGCGGTGCCCATAGAGGCTCCACCATGCTGCCAAGTCCACTTTCCACCAGCCTTTCCATGGCAGTTTCACCACCATGGAAAGGCTGGCGGAAAGCCAGTGCTCTGCAGACAGTGCGGATTCTGAGGCTGCTTAAGGGACCCATGGCCTATGCGGTGGCACTATTTCTGCCGGGCTGACTTACGGAAACATTGTAATACGATGGTTACACCGGCCAGCCCAGTGGAAACATCATAATTTGATAGGGGTGAGGCCACTGGTATAATGGTAGCTTCAACCCTGCAGGTTTGGTGGTCCGACAGTCAGAATGCCCAACCCGTAATGACACCCTTATTGTGTACCAAACATATATGTTAAAATAATGCTGAACATATATGAAAAGTTATGAAATGTTACATTTTTTTAAAATAATGTAAAACAAAAGTTTAAAACATTCAAACCAGAATTGTACATAAATATAATATAGATGTTTTTATTAAAACAATAATGAAAATACGTGTTATTTACTTAACTTTATATATTTCTTTCACATGAAATATATATGATTACAATGTAAAAATATACAATAAATATAAAATGAAAACAAATAACAATAAGAAATTGTGTGACGTCTTTACTTCAAAAACATATAATTAATAATATTATTAGTTACATACAATAAACGATTTTTTAAATTTCCAATCACAACCAATATTAATAACACAAATCATTTCTAATACCGACAAACAAAGTAAAATAAATATTTTTTCAATAAAATTAGACAATTAAATTATCACACTGCAACATAAATCACTTTAAAACATTGTTAGACACTAAAAGAGTGACACTTACTATTCCCATTCCAATATAAACCAATTTGGGGAAGGTGTTGGGCAGTCAAAGGGTGACATTTACTATCGCTTCCCAAATCTAACTATATTGGGGGAAGGTGCTGGACACTAAAGGGGTAACATTTACTATTCCCACTCCTATCTAACCTGCTTTGGGGAAGATGCTGGACACTAAGGGGGTGGAATTTACTACTGCCACTCCAATCTAAACCAATTTAGAGAAGACATTGGACACTAAAGGGGAGACTTTTACTATTCCCACTCCAAACTAAAGCAATTTGTGGAATGTGTTGGACGCAAAAGGGATGACATTCACTATTCCCTCTCCAATTTAACCATATTGGGGCATTGTGTTGGACACTGTAAGAGTGACATTTATCATTCTCTCTCCAATCTGAACCAATTTGGGGAAGGTGTTGGATGCTAAAGAGGTGAAACGTACAAAATCCACTTCAAAGTAGAACATTTTACACAAGGTGTTGCAAATTAAAAAATATAACATAAACAATCAATACTCCATATTCATACATTTGTTATATAAAATTAATTAAAATGTTTTCTAAAACACAGCAATCTAAACTACAAAACTTTCTATGACTATTTCATTTTTAATATATCAAATTCATATTTTAATGACAATTAAACATTAATACATTGTTGAAAATATTTACTGCTATTCACAGCATACTATAAAATGAAAATACAATCATAATACAAAATTAACAATAATGAATTTAATTCTATTTTGTACAGAATTCAAAACGTATTTCACATAACAATGCTAAATAAAAAAAAATGGTTTAAATAATTTTATATATTTTTCAAGAATGAAATTCCAAATGTTAACATACAATTGTAAATATCCTCTTTTATTGAAATATTCTTATGTTTTTCAATGTTAGATTTAATTTATTCTTATTTAAAAATATTTATTACCATTAGTCTGTATTGATGAACATCAAATTGGAATATTTTAAAATATGAATGTAACAAAATACATTTAAAAGTTCTAGATTATTAATTTGCATATCTTTGAAATTTCTAACTTAAAATTTACATTTAAAACAGTCTTTAAAAACAAACACATTTTAACAATTTTATAACTAAACAATTATCTTACTAAAACACAAATAATACATTTATACACATTTATAATCAACCACAATACAATAAATGAGATACTAATTAACACTTACAAACAATAGTACATACAACAATATTTTCTGCATTGATATTTTTAATACAATATTAAAAACAACAATAAAAATATATTTTTTACCTTCAATATTCCTGACACAATATTTGTATCACATGACTAGGAGTACCTGACAGACTTTTGTGAATCCCTCCCAGACAGTCACACAATAGAGGGATTAGGTGTGCCTCAATGAGCCATCTCATGGCAGGATGAGGCTGCAGCTGAGTACAGACCCTCTTACATCTGAATAGCCTGTGCTCTGCCTTCAATCAAAGGGCCTAATAACCTTGTATTGTCACTGCAGCCAGCTTAGAGCCCAGGCAAGGGAATCAGGAAATCCCATGGACTTCCAGAAGCTTTTCCCATCTTCAAGGAGAAGGGCACCAGGGTATAAAAAATAGGACCTTCACCCCACTTCTCCAGTACTCTGCTACAAGGAATGTCACTCTGCTGACCTGCTGCCTGCAACCCTCTTGCCTGGGGAAAGATGAATTTGACCTGCAACTCCATCTTGAACTCAAAAACCCAGAATGACTCAAATGGCTAGTCGGCTGGCCTCCTGATCTGAGCCTCAAGAACATGCAATGCTCCTTGACCTTTCTTTAATGCATTCTTGACCCCCAGGTAATGCTCGTAAGGCCCTGGACCGTGTCACACACATCAAAATCGAGTGTGAGTCGCTGCCAGGCTATCCCTTTGCACAGCAAGCATCAACATCACAGAGGACTGCCACCCCGGACCTTCAGCCTGTCCATCCATCTAGGATTGGTGTATTTAAGTCTACTACAAGGCTTTAGTATTTGTTTTGTAGTACCTGTATCCATGGCATAGAATGTTACATGTCCCCTGTGGATTGCAGCACTTATTGAGCCATCCACTACTATAGCAAAGAAACATAGCCCACCATGGTTGTCTGGCTGCTGCAGTTTTAACCTGAAGTGCGACCTGTTAAAATAACCCTTTTAGGCAGGTAAAAAATCCCCCCTTTAAATGTTAGTATGTCGCTCTCACACAGGGCCTGATTAAAGGCTGTCTTAAGACCACCAGGGTACTGCCATTTCTGTTGGGATCAGTGATCCCGATGGACTGACGGTGGCGGAGGTCGGAATTAGCCAGGGCGGCGATGCATGCTGGTGAAGAACAGGTGCAGGAGGCCACAGGGGGGGCCTTGCACTGCCCATGCACTTGTCATGGGCAGTGCAGGGGTCCCCCAGCCCAGTACCCTCAAAGTTCTCACTTGATTATGAGCCAGTGACAGTGCAGCAGCCACTTTCCAGCTCGGCTTTCCCAGCAGAAAGTTTGTAATGGGTCCGGCGGGGAGGTAGTCAGCATGGTAGCAACCTCCCCTTCCGAAGTTCGGTGGATGGGCTTTGCCATCCCCCAAACTCATAATCAGGCACACAGTCATTATAGCCCACAAGGTAGGGTGCATTGTATTGAAAAGTGACATATGAACAATATCAATGTTAACATGTCCGTACAATGACAAAGCCCTAAAAGATTTTTTCACTGTGGCAAGCCTAGCAGTCACATGTCGAAAATCAGAGTACAAATGAAAACACTACTGCTGTTTCTTGGGAATGGGAACAGGCAGAAAAAAAAATTAACAACTGTGTTGATACTTATTAAAAATACAATTGAATGATGAAGTCAGATTTTTAGTCAATATTAAGGAAGAGGAGCTTATGAAAAGTTACCTTTTCCCTGCTTGAGGTTCTTGGGGGATAATTTGCTCAAGCTTCTCCTAGTCTCTTCACGGCCTGAATAATATATAATGGGTGTGAAATTCCTCTCAGGAGCTACACAACAGGTCAATGTGATTAATAGGTCGAGCTGAATGAGAAAAGGTCTTTGAGCACAACAGAAAAGTTGGGGTTGTGCTTCTCCTGTTGACACTACAGAGCCAAATCATACATGATAGTTCTGACTGAGACACATGTAAAATGTATGCACCTTAAAGGAAGTGAACGGGATTGCAGGACATATCTTATATATTGAATATCTGGTTGCTGAAGGACCCTGCCAGACTTCTGTCTCCCGGTTTGCTGTGGACACAAGGTTTGCATCAAACTGGATTTTAGCATTATTTGTGGATCGACAGTGGTGATTCCCATAGTGCACTCTCCAACACACACCCAGGCTTCAAAGCCCAGATTTAGGCCCTCATTACAACCCTGGCGGTCAGTGATAAAGTGACATTAATACCGCCAACAGCGCGGCGGTAATTAGCGCCAAATTATGACCATGGTGGTAACAGCTCAGACAGCCACTTTAACACACCAACTGCCAGGGTGGAATCACCAGGCACCACAGCGGTAACCGCCTACAGCCAGACGGAAGACAATGTTCTGCCCACTGTATTAAGACATGGCAATCTGCCACCTTTTCCGGGGCAGTACCAACGACATTAAAAGCTTGGTGGAAACACTGCACAGAAGGGAAACGACTCACCTGTGGAGACTCTGGGAAGAACCACGCTGCTATGGAGCCCAAGTTGCATGTCTTCCCCATGCTCTTCTACGTGCTGCTCCACTACGAACACCAACGACAGCGAAGACGACCACAGTGAGTATAGCCGTCTAGCACACAGGGGAGGGGGGAGGAAAAACAGAGTGACACACACACGCAACAAGCAACACCCCCAACATCATACACACAAGCAGATGCAGTAACATAACATACTCACCCTGTACCTCTCAGGAATAATGAAAGGACAACTCCAATAGATTAAAGTGAGTGTAATAAGATAAATTTTGCAGGAATAGGTGCATCCAAATAAAAATGTTTATACATATGTACAAATCAAGGGATACTGCCCAGTCCTCAAAACTCGTGGGCCACAGGGCCACATCACAAAGTCCAAGTTCCCACCTCACTCCTGCAACAACATTGAGAGAACACTATAGGGGCATGAGGTTGAAAATAGGCAGGCACCTCAGGGGGATGGGGAATGGGAGGACCTTAGCCGGAAGATGGTACAACACCCCTGGACCTGGAGGGGGCAACATGCCCAGTGCTGTGTCATGGGGTATGCAAGGCCACAGTCTCTTGACTGTGTGACTTCCCACTGGCTCTGGAGAGGGCAACATGCCCATTGCTCTGTCCTGGGAAGTGCAAGGCCACAGTCTCTTGAGTGGGTGGCTTGACCACTGGCTCTGTAGGGGGCAACAAGCCCATTGCTCTGTCCTGGGGAGTGCAAGGTCACAGTCTCTTGAGTGGATGACTTCTCCACTGGCTCTGGAGGGGGCAACATGCCCATTGCTCTGTCCTGGGGAGTACAAGGCCACAGTCTCCCGAGTTGATGACTTCTCCACTGGCTTTGGAGGGGGTAACATGCCCATTGCTCTGTCCTGGGGAGTGCACGGCCACAGTCTCTCAAGTAGATTACTTTTCTACTGGTTCTGGAGGGGGCATTGTGCCCAGTGAGCTTCATCCTGGGGAGGATGGGGTGAGTGGATGGCTTCTCCACTGGTTTTGGAGGGGGCATCGTGCCCAGTGAGCTTCATCCTGGGGAGGATGGGGTGAGTGGATGGAGTCTCCACTGGTTCTGGAGGGGGAATCGTGCCCAGTGATGCAGATCTTGAGGAGTGCAAGGTCACAGTCTCTCAGCTGGGTGTCATACCCACAGGATCTGCAGTGGCAAGGCCGCACAATAGCCAATGGATGCAGGACTACACACTGTCCGTCAGCGGAGACGGCTGTTCAGTGGTGGCAGTGGTGGTGGTGCTGCTGCTGCTAGTGGTGAGAGAGGCTCCAGCCCATCCCCTGCAGCCTCGGACGGCTGCCCACTGGGGCTGCTGCTTATGGTGGCGGTGCTGGTAATGGTGGGGGGAGGCTTCAGCCCATCCCCTGTAGCCTCAGACGGCTGCCCACTGGGGCTGTTGCTGTTGGTGGTGATGGCGGTGCTGCTGGTGGCGGTGGAAGGGAGGCTCCAGCCCATCCCCTGCAGCCTCGGATGGCTGCACCACCATGGTTGGTGGTGAGGGCTCTGACTGAGTCCCAGCATCAGGTCCCTTGTTCTTACTGCCTGCTGGTGCAGGCCCCTTGCCCCTCCTGGCAGCAGCTGGGGATGGCTCCTTGCCTCTTTTGGCTGCAGCTGGGGCTGCCTCCATGCCCTTCCTTCCTGCAGCTGGGGCTGGCTCCTTGCCCTTCCTTCCTGCAGCTGGGGCTGGCTCCTTACCCTTCCTTAAAGTACTCGGGAAAGCATCCTTTTCGTCTTGTTGGCAGGTGTCCGGGATCCTTTCCCACCAGGAGTTGCTAGGAACACTACTGTGCCCGTGGTCTGGGTTGCTGGGGTGCTTGCCTGGGTTTTGACCACCCTGGCCTGACATGAGGGACGGGGGAGGGGTAGGGAAGAGGTCAGTGTTGGAGAGGAAAAGCTTTTTAAGGACAGTGGGACGGGAATAGGGAGAATGATTGGGTGTGGAGGAAGAGGGAGTGGTTGTAGGAGGTGTCAGTCTGCTGTGTTTGGGTGCAGGTGCATGGGCTGTATGCTGTTGTGAGGTGGATGGCTGTTGCATGTCTGAGTGTTTGTGTACTTTGAGAGGAGGGGGCACAGACACAGTGGGAGAGGAGAAAGGGGACGTGTGCATGGATGTGGAGGTGGTGACTGCCAGTGAGGGGTGTGTACTGATAGGTGTGCTGGTGATGGTGGTAATGGATGAGGATGTCGTGCATGAGGTGTGAGTGGAGACGCTACTGGGAGGGAGGTGGACGACGAGGAGAAGGTGGCCACAGTGGAGGCAGTGGATGTTGGTATGTCTGCATCTGGATGGTGTTTGTGTGAGTGCCTGTGGGATGAAGTGTGGTGCATGTGTTTGCCATGTCCACTCTTGTGTGTTTTCCTGTGTGCATGCTGGTCTGCCTGTGTGCTTGGATAGGTTGGGGTTGAAGGGAATGGGATTGGGTGGAGGAAGTTGGAGGGGGGAGGGTAGAAAAAGGGACAATGGCTGCCATCAGAGAGGAGGCCAGAGCCTGGATTGATCTCTGTTGGGCCGCCAAACCAGTGTGAATGCCCTCCAGAAATGCATTGGTCTGTTGCATTTGGGCTGCCAGCCCCTGGATGGCATTCACAATGGTTGACTGCCCAACAGAGATGGATCGCAGGAGGTGAATAGCCTCCTCACTCAGGGCAGCAGGGCTGACTGGGGCAGGGCCTGAGGTGCTTGGGGCGATGGAGATGCCCACCCTCCTGGGTGAGTGGGCACGAGAAACTCGCTGAGGGGCTGCTGGGAGGACGGTGATGGTACAGGGTGGTGGATGTACCTGTAGCTGGGGTGGGCACAGAGGTGTACGCCACCACCAGGGAGTTTCCATCAGAGGAGGTATCCGTGTCCGATCTGTCCGCTCCAGTCTCCATCATGGTGCTCCCCGCACCCTCCGTCCCACTGGTGCCCTCACCGTCAGTGGATTAGTCCTCCTGGGTCCTGTGGGATGCAGCTCTCTCTGTCACCGGTGCCTCTGTTCTTCCACCAGATGATTCTAAGGCACATAAGGACAGGGTGACAAAACAAAAAGGGGGGTGAAGAGTCAAAGGATACACTAGGTCAGTGGCGGCACTAACACCACCATTTGGCATACACAACACACAGGGAACAGCCCTATGCACTGGGCAACGCACTACCTGTCACAATGCTAGTCACCAGCCTACGGATAGGGACACCGAATGCCCATTGCAGTATACCTGAGACCCACAGGCCCCTGCCCAGTAGTGGATGCCTACTAGCTTGGTTGGAGGACCTTCAAATCAGAACCCTGCCCAACATGGGACCTACTCTGAAATGTCAGGCTTGGCTTCGGGGCACCCACAAGGCCCACACCCTCCACCCAGATACCACCCGACCAGGCGTAATTTGTGATAAAGGGCACTGTACTCACCCCCTGTTACTGCTGTGATGCTCCCAAGCACCCAGCCAGCTCTGGATAGGCCACCACCAGTATGCGGGCCATCAGGGGGGTCAGGGTTCGACGAGCACCCCTTCACGAGGCCTTCTCACACAGCACTCCATGCATTCATGGCCCATGCATCGTACTCACGGTGTACTCACCTGTTGGTCTGGAGGTCCATACAGCAATCGGTACCAGTCCACCAGTCTCTCCAACTCCACCGAGGCGAAGGCAGGGGCCCTTTCCCCAGTCAAACGAGCCTTTTTCGGTTCCAGACACAGGTCAAAGCAGCACATGCAGTGTAGGTCCTCTCCTGTTGAAGGTCAGGTAGTAAGTGAGTGAACAGATAGAAAATGGCAGTCATATCCGCGGCGGTGTGTACCGTCACCGCCGGCGTACATCACCATTGACCACTGTACCCATAGGGCCCAATGACAACGAATGAGCAATTGCACGGCGGTCCTCAACCGCCTCCCCCAACGGCGCACAAAGTCAGCAGAAATACCTCACTTCTACCTGTCCCTCCATACTGGACAGGTGGACGCTATTTCAGGGGAGGTGCAGGCCATGGATCTTAACTGCGTCACTTTACACAAATTCACATTTTGGACCTATCACACCTAAATAATGTAACAATCACAATATGCATAGAACTGTAGTGTTTGCTATGTACAGATAATGTCCAGCTGCTCACTCTTTTGCCATATAGATTGCAACCACTGTGGATGAATAGGAGATGGAGACATCCCCCGTGTACAGACCACTGGTGGACTTAGCAACAATGGAGGACAGGCACATTATTCTCACCTATAGACTTGATAGGTCCACAATCACGGAGCTGTGTGCCCAATTGGAGCCTGACCTAATATCTGCTATCCGTCACCCCACCAGGATCCCCCCCTCTTGTGCAAGTGCTGTCTGTGCTCCATTTCCTGGCAACTGTTTCTTTCCAAGTGACAGTGGGCTTGGCAGCAGGAATGTCACAGCCAATGTTCTCAATAGTGCTGACCAGAGTGTTGGCTGCCCTGATTAAACACGTGTGCAACTACATCGTTTTCCCCCAGGTGGAGGATTTGGCCACGGTGAAAGCTGACTTCTATGCAATGGGACATATCCCCAACATAATTGGGGCAATTGATGGGACACATATTGCATTTGTCCCCCCACGGCAGAATGAACAGGTCTTCAGAAACGAAAGAGTTTTCACTCCATGAATGTCCAAATGGTGTGCCTGGTGGACCAGTACATCTCCCACGTCAATGGTAAGTTTCCTGGGTCTTTGAATGATGCCTTTATCCTGAGGAATAGCAGCATTCCAAATGTGATGGCCCAACTCCAGAGGCACAGGGTGTGGCTAATAGATGAGCCCTGGTTCCTACCCAGTGGATGTTGGTGTATGGGTATGTTGTGGGCCCTAAGGGTGCGTGTGTGGCTAACAGTTGTCCCTCTATACTTGCAGGTGACTCTGGTTACCCCAACCTCTCATGGCTACTGACCCCTGTGAGGAATGCCAGGAAAAGGGCAGAGGAACATTACAATGAGGCACAAGGGCGAACAAGAAGGATAATAGAAAGGACATTCGGCCTCCTGAAGGCCCGGTTTTGTTGCCTCCATCTAACAAGTGGATCTCTGTGCTACTCAACCAAGAAGGTCTGCCAGATCATCATGGCATGCTGTATGTTGCACAACCTTGCCTTGCACCACCATGTGCCTTTTCTGCAGGAGGAGGAGGCTGGAAATGTGCGTGTGGCAGCAGTGGACCCTGTGGACAGTGAAGATGAGGAGGCAGAGGATGAGGATGAGGACAATAGAAATGCAGTCACTCGTCAATACTTCCAATGACACACAGGTAAGACTGTGTAACTTCCTATTTCATTTACAGTTTGATGTGTAAGGTTGTCACTGGCAGGCTGTGAAATCCTACTTCTATGGCCACTCACTGTACCCTTTTTTGCAGATGTTGGTACCCCACTATTGCTCTTGGTTTGTTTAGTGCAGCCAACTACAGGTCTTTCCTATGTAAACATTACCGTACAGTTGAATTGCAATGTTTGAACCTTGTTAAACAAATACATTTTGAAATCATTGACATACATTATACTTGTATTTTTTTCCAAGTGTGTTTATTGCAGAGCTCTGAAGAAGAGGGGGTAGTGCAATGGGCTGGGTTGATGATGGGGAATGTCCAGGGTAGAGTCCAGTCTATTTGTATCGCAGGTGAAGTGTCCAAGGGGGCATAGGAAGGGGAGCAATGGCAGTTCAAGGTGGACAGGGTGACAGAGTGGGACACAAGGGTGACAATCAGGAGAGTCTTATTTCCTGGTGGGGTCTTGGCAATTGTCTCTGGCTTCTGCCTGGATCACAGGGAACGTTTGTGGGGTGGTCCACCTTCTGCATGGGGAGGGGTGCTGGTGGCCTGTTTGTCCTGTTGTAGGGCCTTCTGTCCACTAGCGGCAGCAGAGGTGGAGGGCTGTTCAGGAGTCAGGCTAGTGCCAGGGGCCCAGTGGTGTGCCACTGCCTCCCTCATACTGTTGGCCATGTCTGCCAGCACCCTGCAATGGAGACCAGGGTGGTGTTACTGGACTTCAAGTCCTCCCTGATCCCCAGGTACTGTCCCTCCTGCAGCTGCAAATTCTGGGATACCTGTGGGGATGTAAATGCAGTGTTATTGTTTCTGTGTGTGACATCTTGTGCATGGGTGGGTTGCCCTCTATGGTTGTTATTGCCCTGGCAGCTTTGTCTTGTGTGAGTTTTTATTTGGTGGGCTAGCTAATTGTCTCTAGTGTGCATACTTTAGTGATGGGTGTCCATGCAGGTCTGTGAGGGGTGTCCATGCATTGGCAGAGCGTGCAGGGCTTGGCATTGGGATGAGTGAGATGTGATGGTGGGGTGAGTGGGAAGTGGTGGAGTGATGGGAGTGAGGGGTGAGGGTGGAGATATGTTCTGGCATCCTAGTAGGGGGGTGATAGAAATGGAGAGTTGACTTACCAGAGGTCAGTCATCCTGCTGCTCCTGCCAGTCCCTCAGGATGCATGATTGCCAAGACTTGCTCCTCCCATGTCGTTAGTTGTGGGGGAGAAGGTGGGGGTCCACCACCAGTCCTTTGTAGAGTGAGCTGGTGTCTTGCTGCAATGGAAAGTACCTTCCCCCGTAGGTTGTTCCACCTCTTCCTGATATCATCCCTTGTTCTGGGGTGCTGTCCCACGGCATTGACCCTGTCCATGATTCTCCTCCATAGCTCCATCTTCCTAGCAATATATATCTGCTGCACCTGAGATCCAAATAGCTGTGGCTCTACCCGGATGATTTTCTCCACCATGACCCTCAGCTCCTCCTCAGAGAATCGGGGGTGTCTTTGTGGTGCCATGAGTGTGATGTGAGTGGTGTGAGTGGTGTGTGTGAGGGTTTGTAGGGTGATGTGTTGGGGTGTGAGTTGTAAGGTGCGTGGTTGGTGTAGAGGTGATGGTGGTGTGTGGGTCTGGTCATATCAGTAGTCGTGATGTCAGTCTGTTGGCAATGGTTTGTAGTCGTAAAGGTTTGTGGGTACTGTGGGTGGGTGTTTTATAGTGGTGTGTGTGGGTGTGTGTGGTGTGTGCATGTGTGTGGGTGGGTGTGGTGTGTGCATTTGTGTCAGGTGTGTGTAGTTTGAATTGTCCAATGTGGTGCTGTTTTGATAGTGTGTGTGTATTTTAAGCGCGGCGGTATGTATCACCAACGGTTCACCGCCATTGAATGTCTGCCACAGTGATTTGTGGGTCATAATGTTGTGGCCGTTGTTCTGTTGGCGTAACTGTGTGGGTTTTGCTACTGCCACTTCATCACTGACGTGTGGGCTGGCGGATTTGTGTGTGTGTGTGAAAAGTGATGGATTGATGTGTGTGTCATAATATGGTTAGGGGATATCCGCAGTGGCGGCGGTATGTTGGCGGCAGTCTGCATGGCGGTAAGTGGGATTTACCGCCAATGTCATAATGAGGGCCTTAGTGTGTCTGAAGATTTTCACATTCCTGAAAATGCCTTGCATACAGGATTTCAGGTCTATTTGCAGTACGTCAAACTGGAACAATTGAAAAAGTATTTTGGGTTGCCCCCCATTAATTTTTACCCTTTTGTTAGGGAGTGCGCAGGAGTCACTCCGACCCACTTCTTAAAAAAGTCTGAGAAAAATGCATGGGAATTTTGCATTTTGGGACCCACCCTTTTTTTCTCACCCCCGCTTGATGGACCGTGTCAAAACTTTCCATGCACAAACTGGTCAAGAAGTAGCACCTTTTGGGAAAATTCCGTCAAGATTTGTTAAATGGGGCATAAGTTCTTAGCAAAACAAAAATACTTTTCCTGTGGAAGAGTTGACCTAAATGGCGACAACCACTGGGTAAATAAATATAAATATAAATAAATATATATTGTGCGTGTGTGTGTTACCCATATACATATATATTCACTGAAAGACCAAAGGTTAAAGGGACATTATCATTAGGTCAAAATGTCAGTTAAAACATCCCGTTTTAATCTCGACCAATCACCAGATATAGTTATCTTGAGTATTTATAACTTGTGCCCCCGCCATGCTCAGTGTTGTCACCTATTATGGCATTTAACTTTTCATCAGTGATGTCATCAATAATGCCACAGAGCATGTCATGAGTGTTGTAATATGTGAGATCATAAATAGCACATGGCAACAGTGTAAGTTATAGCTACGTCAGGGCATGAGTTACACTTAACTGTGACAACTAAAAACAATACATTTCAGTGGTTTGTTAGCTGAAAATTGTATGTTTTAACTGACATTTTAACCTTAGTATAATGCTCCTTTAAATGTTGGTCTTTTCAATGAACTTGTGATTCCTATCAATAATGTCACTATGAAAATTGTTTTTTTCTGAAATTTCGATGTTTTTTTAGTGTCAATTAAATTGTCCTTCACAGTGTGGCTAGGTCCTGTGCCCAACCCTCTGCTGGCACCCTACCCCAATTAGGGAAAGGCCTTTGGCTGTGCATGCAATGGGGTTGGGTGCAGGCCTCTCCTGTGGCTAGGCCATGCCCTCAACCCTTCACCGGTGCACAACCTCCTACTGTGCATTGCCACGTCCCCGTGCCCAACCCCTGAGGGCATGGAAGGCTGACTGTGTGACTGTGTGATATAACAATATAAAGGGTGTCAAAGGCTTTGTCAAAGAGTCAAGGGTCCAAGTGGTTGAATCAAGGGCTCAGCACATATTCATATGTAACACAGACCTGTTGTTTTTGTCAAAAATTAACCAACAATAGTAAAATGTATATTTTATCTATTCACAAATGCAATGTTTAACAAAAGTGGATTTTTAAAAATTAAAAATGTATTCAAAAACATCAATGCCTTTGTGTACTTCTAATTACATTTTTAGGCCACAAAGTGCAGCCATAGAAAGCCATCATAAGGGGGTTCTGTATCCTAGCTGATGAACATAGAGCTCCAGCTAGGAGTGCTTTACGAAATATAGTAAGCTTTTATGGGTTGTGGGCTTAACTGAGGCGCCAAGGACCTAACCGTTACGTTCTGGGACCGGCTCATGGGGGGAGCACTAGCGCTCCCCCCATGAGCCTCACCTCACACCCCCACTGCAGGGATGGAAGGGGAATTGCATCCCTTTCCACCCCCGCCCCCAGTGGCATCTGATGACATCAGCTCACGATCACGTGCTGACCTCATCAGAGGCTTGCTCTCCTCCGATCACATGGAGGGTCCGAGAAAGGTATCAAAGGAAAGGAAAGGCCTTTCCTTTCCTTTGATGTCTTTCGCAGCATTTCTGCTGCCCGATCGCGATGCGATTGGGCAGCAGAAATGGCCACTAGACACCAGGGAGTTTTTATTTTTTTGTTATTGACATGAGGGGAGCAGCCACTTGGGCAAGGGCCGCTCCCCAGGTGACCAAATTATTTTTAGGCCATTTCTGCCCCCCGGGGGCAGATCAGCCTTATATAATTAGGCCGATCTACCACCCAGGGCAGGCAAAAAACCCTAGACAGCAGGGATAATTTTTTGTTAGTTTATTTTTATGTTTTATATGTGGGGAGTGACCCCTTAGGCAAAGGTCGCTCCCCAAGGGGTCAAAATTGCTACTAGGCCATTTGAATCTGCCTATTTTTATTAGGCCAATCTGCCGCCAAGAAGGCAGAAACCACTAGACACCAGGGAATTTTGCATTTTTTTGTTATTGACATGAGGGTAGCAGCCCCTTGGTCAAGGGCCGCTCCCCAGGCCAAATTATTTTTAGGCCATTTCAGCTCCTCTTGGGAGCAGATAAGCCTATTATAATTAGGCCGATCTGCCCCCAAACCCCCTAGACACCAGGGATTTTTTTTTGTTTTTTATATGTGGGGAGCGACCCTTTAGGCAAGGGTCGCTCCACCGGGGCAACATTTATTTTAGGCCATTTCTGCTCCCCTTGGGGCCAGATCAGCCTATTTTTAATTAGGCCAATCTGCCCCCAAGGGGGGCAGAAACCACTAGACACCAGGATTTTTTTTTTTGCGCCAATTTCACGCAAGGAGAGTGACCCCTGAGGCGGGGATCACTCCCTTGGGGGGGCACATTTATTTTAGGCCATTTCTGCTCCCCTTGGGGGCTGATCGGACTATGTCTCTTAGGCTGATCTGCCACTGGGGGGCAGAAACCTCTTATGCACCAGGGGTAGGTGTCTGTGTATGTGTGTGTTTTGTTTGGGGGGCAGCATAGCTCCCCATGGGGGAACATTATGGTTGGCCATATCTGACCCCCTGGGAGGCAGACTAGCCTATTTTCTGAAGGCCCATCTGCCCCCAAGGGGGTCAGAAAGCCCACCAGAGACCAGGGAAGATTTTTTTTCCAAAATAAGAGGGAAGGGGTATGGCCATACCCCCATGCCAAAAAAATGGGGCCGAAGTTGTTCTGCCCACCAGTGGGCAGATAGGGCAATTACCCCTGATCCACACCTCTGGGGGGGCAGAAAGTCTACTAGATGCCAGGCACAAAATAAAAAAATAGTGGGGCAGTGGCTACCAACCAGTATGGGTCTGGTTATGTCCCCACCCCAATTGAAGGGGGTAACAGTCTTTTAGCTCTCAAACTGCACACTAAAACATCTTATCCGACAGCAGGCAAGAGGACATTTGATTATTTTGGGTTTTGGTTTTACATTTGGGCTTGGCTAACTCTCAAAATCTTCCCACCTGGAATGGTGGGGGCTGTACTTTTTGGACTTGGGACGCTGCCATGTAGAAAAATCCGCAAGACATGGACGCATCTAAAAACTAAACATCTGGGTGAGTCCAAGGTGGTGTTATTCACATGCACTGTGCACCAGTTTCTTACCCACAATGCCCTGCAAACCTCCAACTTTGCTGGAAATTACAATTTTTTTTCCCCATTTTTGTGATGGAACCTTCCAGAAAAATTCCACAAAATTCCTACCACCCAGCATTGACTCATCTATTCCGATAAAAATTCTGCCCCACTTGTCAGCCTGAAAATGTTTTTTTTCCAACTGACCTTTTGAACCCGCTTTGGTTCCCCCTCAGTTTCAACATGTTTTTGGCTCTTCCCTGTCACAGGCACTTGGCCCACCTACACAAGCGAGGTATCATTTTTACCGGGATATTGGGGGGAAGGTTGGTTGGTAGGAAATTTGTCCCGGTGGTGATCCCACACAGAAATGTGGGACAAATATGATTTTTTAGCTAAATTTCAGCTTTGCTGAGGATTCTGGGTAAGAAAACACTGGGGGATCCAGGCAAGTCAAACCTCCCTGGACTCCCTCAGGTGTCTAGTTTTCAGAAATGTCTGGGTTTGGTCAGTTTCCCTGTATGGCTGCTGAGCTCAGGAACAAAATGCAGGTGCCCCTCCCGCAAAAACAGGTAGTTTTGTATTTACTAATTTTGATGTGTCCAAATAGTGTTTTGAGGCATTTCCTTTCATGGGCACTAGACCTACCCACACAAGTGAGGTACCATTTTTATTGGGAGACTTGGAGGAATGCTGGGTGGATTGAAATTTCTGGCTCCTCTCAGATTCCAGAACTTTCTGTCACCGAAATGTGAGGAAAAAGTGTTTTTTGGCCACATTTTGAGGTTTGCAAAGGTTTCTGGGTAACAGAACCTGATGAGAGCCCCACAAGTCACCCCATTCTGGATTTCCCTAGGTGTCTAGTTTTAAAAAATGCACAGGTTGGTAGGTTTCTCTCTGTGCCAGCTGAGCTAGAGGCCAAAATCCACAGCTTGGCACTTTGCAAAAAACAGCTCTGTTTTCTTTGGGAAAATGTGATGTGTCCACGTTGTATTTTGGGGCATTTTCTTGGGCACTAGGCCTACCCACACAAGTGAGGTACCATTTGTATTGAGAGACTTGGGGGAATGCTGGGTGGAAGGACATTTGTGGCTCCTCTCAGATTCCGGAACTTTTTGTCACCAAAACGTGAGGAAAACTTTTTTATTGGCCACATTTTTAGGTTTGCAAAGGATTCTGGGTAACATAACCTGGTGAGAGCCCCACAAGTCTCCCCATCCTGGATTCCCCTAGAAGTCTAGTTTAAAAAAATGCATAGGTTTGGTAGGTTTCCCTAGGTGCAGGCTGAGCTAGAGCCAAAATCTACAGCTAGGGACTTTTCAAAAAACACATCAGATTCAATGTAAAAATGTTGCGTTTCCTGTCGCAAGTATTAGGCCTAACCATGCAAGTGAGGTACCATTTTTATTGGGAGACTTGGGGGAATACAGAATAGCAAAACAAGTGTTATTTCCCCTTGCCTTTCTCTACATTTTGTCCTTCCAAATCTAAGACAGTGTGTAAAAAAGATGTTTATTTGAGAAATGCCTTGTAATTCACATGCTAGTATGCACCCCCCCCCCCCCGGAATTCAGAAATGTTCAAATAACCATTGCTTCTCCACACCTTATCTTGTGCCCATTTTGGAAATATAAAGGTCTTCTTGATACCTATTTTTCACTCTTTATATTTCAGCAAATTAATTGCTATATACACGGTATAGAATGAAAACCTATTGCAAGGAGCAGCTCATTTATTGTCTCTGGGTACCTAGGGTTCTTGATGAACCTACAAGCCCTATATATCCCCACAACCAGAAGAGTCCATCAGACATAACAGAATATTGCTTTACAGAGTAAAACGTGGAGACAAAAGGCTGTTTTTTCACCTTGATTTCAATATTTTTTTATATCAGCTGTTATTTTCTGTGGGAAACCCTTGTAGGATCTACACAAATTACCCCTTGTGGAATTCAACATTTTGTCTACTTTTCAGAAATGTTTAGCTTTCTGGGATCCAGTATTGGTTTCACACCAATTTCTGTCACTAACTGGAAGGAAGATTAAAGCACACAAAAAAAGTGAAAATGGGTTATGTCCCAGTAAAATGTCAAAATTGTGTTAAAAAGTGGGGTTTTCTGATTCAAATCTGCCTGTTCCAGAAAGCTGGGAAGATGGTGATGTTAGCACTGCAAACACTTTGTTGATGCCATTTTCAGGTAAAACACCACAAGCCATCTTCTGAAGCCCTTTGTTCTCATTTTTTTTTTAATGACATTTTTGCTGTATTTTGGCTAATTTCTTGGTCTCCTTCAGGGGAACCCACAAAGTCTGGGTACCTCTAGAATCCTTAGGAGGTTGGAATAAAAGGACTCATATTTGGCATGGGTAGCTTATGTGGACAAAACGTTATGAGGGCCTAAATGCGAACTGCCCCAAACAGCCCAAAAAAAGGCTTGGCACCTGAGGTTGAAAAGGCCTGCCAGCGAAGGGGTTAATGATCCAGAAGATTTAGGGCCTCATTACGAGTTTGGCGGTCAGATCACCAGACTGCAATAGGGGCAGCTGGCAAAAGACCCCCATGTTGGCAATCAGACCGACCACCAAAGTACGTTTTACAGAAGCAGGACGGACAAAAGTCAGCCAAAAACTCAAGACCTCCAGTCCCGTGGAGGGTGTGAAATAGGCGGCCCGACCACCAGCACTGACAGCATGTCAACCAACCACTGATCGTACTACCAGTCAAAAGTTGCAGTGGCAGTTCAGCTATGGCAGTCAACCAATGGCGGTCTGTAGCACAGAGATTCGGTTTAACCACAGTAATACACAACTCCACATTGCATCGATATGAAAACAACACAGCTGACGGACATTGCCACACTTGAAACACCTGCAAAGGACACTATTATACACACCCCTTTCCACAGACCTTTGCATCTACAAAGCAACACACTAAAACCAGAGTGCACTCCACACCGTTCACACTTTTCTAGGGAAATACATTTGCACTTCCCAACTTCACAAACTCACTGTCACCTGTTAATTTCAATTGGTTCACTTAGCACCATCATGTCACCTCATAAAATTCCCCGTTTCACTGACAATGAGTTAAGAGTCATGGGTGATGAAATCATAGGAGTAGAGCCACTTTTATTTGAAGCATTAGTCAAGCATAGTACTATCACAAGGAAAATGGAAATGTGGCAAAGGATAGTTGACAGAGTGAATTCTGTAGGCCCCAAGCTGCACAGAAGAAACAACATTAGAAAGAGGTGGAACAACCTCAGGGGGAAAGTCTGTTCCATGGCATCCAGGTACCAGCTGCATGTCCAGAAGACTAGCAGTTGCCCCCCGCCTCGCTGACAACACACACCGTGTGAGGAGAAGGTCTTAGCCATTCTGCATCCTGTGGGCTTGACAGGAATCCCAGGGGGAGTGGAAACGGGTAAGTCACAACACTATAATATCACCAAAATGGATTGGTAAGCATGTTCACTGCTCACCTTTGACCACCTACACTGTCACCCCATTCACCAGCCCAGTGTCCACCTGTCCCTAGACCACTGTCTGGCATCTCATATGTGAACTAGAATCATCGGTGGGAACAATAGCTGTGTACATTGTGTGTAGTACAGGGATTGACTACACTCGAGTTCCCAGCAGGCACTGATCTACAGCTACAAAAAACAGAACAGTATATCATACTCAAATTTACCTTGTTTGGCAAATCCCTAGTGAAGTGTACCCACCTGAGAGGATGATATCTGTATAGTGTTGGTTAGTACTAACAATGACAGGAGTGCGAAGGCCAGGGAGCACTGCTACTGTCACTCCACTCAGCCACCACAGTGTCCTCTGATCAAATGACCCTTGTCCCTGAACTCACCATTGAAGGGTACTCAACGGAGAGGTTGATATCTGTATAGTGTGTGGGTAGTACAATATCTGACAGGACTGATAAGGTCAGGAGGCACTGTCACTACAAACAACAGAACAGTGTCCCCTTTCCCTAAGACAACAGTATTTCAAAGCACATATGTTGTGTACTCACTAGGGTAGTTGACAGCTGTCAGGTATTGTGAAGCAGTGAGAATGACATGACTGCAACTCACAGCAGGCAATGTTCCCCCAAATCAAGACTACAAAAGGTGTCCTCCCCAAAATACCCCTGTGTACCAAACCATCACTAAAGTGTACCCACCTGAGAGGAAACCATCAGTAGGTTTTGTGTAATTCAGGGGGTTGCATGGCTGCAACTCATATGAGGCCCCCTTACTGTCACTCCAAACACCAGTCCAGTGTACACTTGGCAAAATACCCTTCTTTGGGAATTCACACATGAAGTGCTCTCATCTGAGGGGGGATGACATATATCAACTGCATGAAGTATAGGGAGGGACATGACTGCTAAGGCCAGGAGGTCCTATCTAACCAAATCCAAACAAAAGCTCAGTGTACATCTGTCCCAAAATCCTTGTTTGTGAACTCACAATGGTATTTTACACACCTTGGAGGATAACTTATGCATACTGTGTAGTACTTGGAGTAACATTACTATAAATTCCAGGAGGGCCAATCCCTGTAACTCCAATCACCAGGACACAATCCCACAATGCATCTGGCTGTGAACTCACATATGAATTTTACTCACAAGGGAGGGACAAAGATACAGATCACGGTTCACTCTGTGATGCGCCTAACCACCTAGATCCATCTTGAACAGCTAAGCCAAGATGGAATTATTGTTGGCAGGAAGGCAGCTCAACCTGTGTGCACCCAAAAAAAACATGAACCAAAGGCCTCAGGATGCATCAACTGACTGGTATTGGTAGCAGACACATTCACAATACACTGACCACATTATGACTACAATCATGTATACAACAATGTCTAGGGTCTGCCTGCATAACAGTCAACTAGGACTTAAAAGGATCAAAGCCACATCCTGCCCAGTCACTGGTTTGCCTGCACTGCTCGCAAGATGTAAGTCTATGACCATCCAAGTGCTAATGAACTCTTACATTCTGCAGCTGGTTGACTGGAATGTCAGGTCTATACAATTGATAGCATGTGTACCAGTCACATAAGGAAAAGCTGCCAATCCAATGTGTAGATGGCCTTGGATAAATATAATTGTGAACTATTGGAGGCAGATGTCACAACACAACCTGCAACATTGTATCTCTCACATCAACAGGTCGAGATGACACTGGGTACACTGAGACCGCTGGATGAAGCCCTCAGTGATGATAACACTCCTGAATATCTGGACTTTGAGAACGGAGAACATTTCTGGTCCATTAGGGCAACCTGGTCAGATGACACCAGTGAGCCTCATCATGACCACATCGACTCAGTAGTATCTACATCTCAGGCAGCCATTCACCCCCCAAACTGTGTCCCAAGGACAGTGACTACCATCTTTTGCTCCCCCGGTCCAGGAGCCTGAGTCACAGCAACACACCTCCGACAATGATGGTCCTGGAACCAGAGGTAGGGTGCACACTGTGCCAAGGGTGCAGATACGTGGGGGTAGGGTGCATGGGAGGGATGTTGTGGGCCATTGGCATGAGGCCACTGAGGAGGGTCCTGGCCTTGACATCATCC
Organism: Pleurodeles waltl; assembly: GCF_031143425.1. Taxonomy (NCBI): domain Eukaryota; kingdom Metazoa; phylum Chordata; class Amphibia; order Caudata; family Salamandridae; genus Pleurodeles; species Pleurodeles waltl. Next base: position 127,376,314 of record NC_090440.1, on the reverse strand, counting down.
ACCAAGTCTTGGGAGGCTATCAACAATCCCCAGGCGTGATAGGCCAGGTACTAACCGAACTCATGAAAATCAAGCAGCTGCAGTGGGATTTCCATTGAGAGCCATTGGCAAAGTGGGAGACCACCAACACGACCCTGACCTCCCTATTGAGAGTGTTCAGGGAGATTAGCAGTACTCTGATCAGGGACCATGAGCAACACCACACCCTATCCTTTGGCCCAGCAACACCAGGCCCTTTCTACATTGGTGGCAGCCACTGGAAGGGAGGCCCTGTCAGGGGAAGGACCTGCCTCAGAAACCCCGGCCTCTGTAGCTGTAGAACTCCCCCACCAAGCGGGGACATCCACCCAAGACTCCAGGAGATGCAGATGGCAAGACACCAACCACTGCCAGCAAGTGACGTCTTCCTGGTTTCACTCCTTTGTGTGCCAATTATCCACTCAGTTGACTGTTCTTCAACCACATTCCATCGTCTATGGTAGTAGGACACTGGACTTTGGACTCCAAATGTTGTGGCAACTACTAATATGATTACATCCACTGTGACTGATCCCCTCACTTTCATCTTCTGTAGCATCAGTTTTTATGTCCTGCACTTTTAGAAATGGGGTCTTTGGTTGGTAGTCAGGTTACCCCTGTTCAAGCAAGGACCCTCACTCTAGTCAGGGTAAGTCACACACAATCCAAATTAACCTGTGCCCACCCTCTGGTAGCTTGGCACTCAGCAGTCAGGGTTAACCTAGAAGGTAATGTGTAAAGTATCTTTACAATAAATCATTCAATAACACAGTAGAACACCGCATAAATACACCACACAGTGTTTAGAAAAATAAATAATATTTATCTGGTAAGATGCATGTCAAAACGATCAAGATTCAATAAGTATATGTTGAAATATCACTGTAAAAATGATATTAAGTGTCTTTAGTCTTTTAAAAAGCAACAAGTGTCTCTCGAAAGCACAAAGAACCTGGTTTGTGTTCAAATTCTCCGCAAGGGACCGCAGAGGAGGACATGCATGGAAAACGGGGAGGTGTGCGCGATTTTTCTGGCGCACACAGATGATGGGTCGTTGAGTTTTCACACAGGGTAGGATTTGCGTCGATTTCCGGCACCTAGACTGTGATCTTCTTAAGGTTTCGGGGGTTTCGGATGCCCCGGGTACTATGAATTAAAATCCGGGGCTTGCAGGATGAAGTCACAGAGGCTGCATGGATCCGGTGGGCGATGTGTGGAAACTTCTGCTGCACGGCAGGCGCTGCATGGATTCATCTTCGAAGTTGGGCTGCATCGTTCCAGCTTGGCTTTGCGTCATTCCAATGGCCCATGTGTCGAATTTTCGGTTGCAACGCTAGTGCTGCGTCGGTCTTCTCCTTGCAAAGTCAGGCTGTGTCAATCCAGTTCAGCGTGCAGTGATTTTCTCACTGCGATGCAGGCTGTGCATTGTTTCCTGCAGGCTGTGCATCGATTTTCGCCGCACAAGGAGTTCTTTTGCAGGACTTTTTGGTCCTGAGACTTCAGGGAACAAGAGGGAAGCTCTATCCAAGCCCTTGGAGAGCACTTCCCAGCACAGCCAGAGAGCAGCAAGGCAGCAGGGCAACAGCAAGGCAGCAGTCCTTCTCAGAGAAGCAGTCCAGGTGTCTTCTTTGGGCAGCCAGGCAGTTCAGCGTGGCAGACTGCAGGTTCTGCTTCAAGGTTTTTTCTCCAGGAAGTGTCTGAGTTGGGAGGGTCAGGGACCCTGCTTAAATCCCCAAATGTGCCTTTGAAGTGGGGGAGACTTCAAAGAGTGGCTTAGAAGTGCACAAGGTCCCATTTCAGTTCCATCTTGTCTGCCAGGGTCCCAGTAGGGGGTGTGGTAGTCCTTTGTGTAAAGGCAGGCTACTGCCCTCCACCCTCCCAGCCCAGGAAGACCCATTCGATATTCAGATGTGTGCAAGTGGGACTGGGCATCCTGTGTTTGGGGTTTGTCTGAGTGAATGCACAAGAGAGCTGTCAACTAAACCTAGCCAGACATGGATTGGAAGGCACAGAAGGATTTAAGTGTAGAGAAATGTTCACTTTCTAAAAGTAGCATTTCTAAAATAGTAATATAAAATCCAACTTCACCATTAAGCAGGATTTTGTATCACCATTCTGGTCATAATAAATATGACCTGGCTACTCCTTTCAGATTGGGATCTACCACTCAGACAGTATATGATGGTAGCCCTAATGCTATCCTATGAAAGGAGCAGGCCTCACAGCAGTGTAAAAACGAATGTAGGAGTTTTAAACTACCAGGACATTTAGAACAAACATGTGCATGTCCTGCCTCTTACCCACATAGCACCCTGCCCTATGGGAAACCTAGTGCCTACCTTAGGGATGATTTATATGTAGAAAAAGTGGAGTTTAATGCTTGGCAAGTACTTTTGAATGCCAAGTCGAAGTGGCAGTGAAACTGCACACACAGGCACTGCAGAGGCAGGCCTGAGATATGGTTAGGGGGCTACTAATGTGGGTGGCACAACCAGTGCTGCAGCCCACTAGTAGCATTTAATTGACAGACCCTGGGCACATGTAATGGACTTGACTAGGGACTTCCAAGTAAATTAAATAAGCCAATTGGGTATGAGCCAATGTCACCATGTTTTAAGGAGAGAGCATGTGCACTTTAGCCCTGATTAGCAGTGGTAAAGTGCGCAGAGTCCTAAAGCCAGCAAAGATGAGGTCAGAAAAAGGGGAGGAGGAAGGCGAAAAGTTTGGGGGTGACCCTGCAGAAAGACTATCTGCAGCAACAGTCATCATGGATATTATTGAGCTGTTAGGGCAACATTTAGAAAGCACTACTCAGCACAGCTATGCCATCCCTGCCCATGTGCAGGTGTTGTGCTCACCAACAACCCGACCACTGCCAAGAACAATGTCTATGAAGGAATGAAAGCAGTCGCCGCCTGGCTGAAAGACAGTTGCCTCAAACTGAACTCGGACAAAAGAGAAGTCCTCATCCTCGGCTCCACACCCTCTGCCTGGAACAATTCCTGGTGGCCCGCCACCCTCGGAAATGACTCCACTCCCACCGACCACGCCCGCAACCTCAGCGTTATCTTAGACTCATTGCTCTCAATGGCCAGACAGTTGAGCGCCATCTCATCAGGTTGCTTCAACACCCTGCTCATGCTTTAAAAAATCGACAAGTGGATCCCCACCGAAGCCAGGACAGTCACCCAGGCCCTCTTCAGCAGCCGCCTTGACTACGGCAATACACTCTATGCCGGAACCACCGCGAAGACCCGAAAAAGACTGCAACGCATCCAGAACACCTCCGCCCGTCTCATCAAAAAAGTCCCACGACACAGCCACACCTCTGCCCTTCTGAGAGACCTACACTGGTTGCCTATCGACAAGAGAATCACCTTGAAGTTCCTGACCCACGCCTACAATGCCTTACACGATGCCGGACCAGCCTACCTCAATCACAGGGTCTCCTTCTACACTCCGGACAGACAAATCCGCTCAGCCGACCAGGCCCTCGCCAACGTCCCCTGCATCCAGAAAACCACAGCCCGAGGAAGATCCTTCTCCTACATCGCCGCCAGGACATGGAACACCCTCCTCATCCACCTCAGGCAATCCCCCACCCCTGTCACAGTTCAGAAAGGACCTCAAGACCTGGCTCTTTGACTGATCCTCAGCACCCCCTGAACATCCCAGTGCCTTGAGACCCTCACAGGAGACTAGCTGCGCTTTACAAATCCCTGACTGATTGATTGATTGCGCCTAATAGCCAGTGGAAGTTACCAGGATGTGATAGGTCAGGCAGGAGGGGTGCCTCAAAGTGCACTTTCTTATTTCTTTAGGAGATTCCTAGATGCCATGTTCATCTACATAAACTGCTACCTACACCTGCCTAGGAGTGCGCAAGAAATACAAAGCACAAAATGGATTTCCAAAGGACAGTCAATTTCCCCATGGGACCCCTTCCCCTTTGTGAATGCCCAAAAAAATATTTTGTCAGAGCAGGCAGTGGTCCTATGGACTGAATGGTTTCGGAAGTTTTTTGTTTTGCAGCTCGTTTTCCTTTAAGGAAAACGGGCTGAAAAAAGAAAAGTAAAAAACTGCTTTATTTAAAAGCAGTCACAGACATGGTGGGCTGCTGTCTCCAGCAGGCCACCATCCCTGTGAGTGCTTTGACTCGCTATGGGGTCGCAAACTGCGACCCACCTCATTAATATTCATGAGGTGGGTCTTTGCAACCCCATAGCGAGTCGCAGAAGGTGTCTGAGACACCTTTCTGCATAATATTTTGCGAGTTGCAAATTGCGAGTCGCTGTGACTCGCAATTTGCAACTGGCAAAATATTTTTTTGCTACATCTGGCCCGAAGTCACATACGCTGGACACCCAATGGAGCTCGTTAAGGCAGCCATGCGCACATCACTACTCCTTCCTCTGCGCCTTCTGTTGCTACTGTCTTCTGCCAACTGCATGCAAAAAATATTTATTGCATCAGTCAGCCTGTCCATTTTACTGGTCATTGTATTGAATACTATGGTCATAGCATGTTGAATGTTATACAATTTCCGGTTCACCCCTTTTGTGCTGCAGGTGCTGAATCTGAAGCATGGATGCCTCCAGGTCACTAAACATTGCTTCCTGTTCTGCACTGGGCTGGGAGCCAGAAGGTGCATGCACCTGAGGTCTTTCACAAGGCCTGTGAGCCTGCACTGCATCATGCTTGTTTTTGGGGGGTGTCAACTCAGCTTGATGGTTTTGGCCGGCAGGATGGGCTCCACTACATCACATTAAGGTGGCTGCGGTGAGAATGAGGCACCGCTGGAATGGGAATAAGGTGTTTTGATTCCACTACCCCAAATATTGCTCCTTCCTCATCCATTGGGACCTCTTCTGCTACCTCAGCAGTTGGAGGCTCTAATTCACTAGAGGAAAGGACACACTATTCATTGGGGATGCCATTTGAGTTATACACATTATTTTTCATAAATGTCTGACACTGAGTGCATCTTGGATGTTTTCACTACAAGTCCCATAAGGCACCATGAGGGCTACTGTCGCTGTGTAACGGTACCATGTTAATCTGCCTGACTCTGTTTTAGGTTCACATGCAACTCCCTTTACAGTGACACAGGGGTACACTTACCTTGCATGATGCAGCTGCTGACGTGTCAAGGCTTCCAAATTCCACAACTGCCTCTCGCTCCAGGGTTGTCTTCACCCTTGCCTCCAGTGACTTTGTGGGAGGGCACTCTTGAAGGACCACTTCCTGTTGCACAGGACTCACCGAGGCCACACATTCTTTGGTGTGAGACCGGAGGTCGTACCAACGTATTTCTTTCACCGAACGATGTGCAAAACAAAGAGCATTGATTTTAAGCTGTATCTCCTTCCAGATTTTGCGTTTCTGTGTTTAAGGCCTGGACAGGGATGCACATCCAAACAGCTGCTCATAGTAGATGCAGCACTCCTCTGTCAGTATTTCAAGTTCTTTCTCTGAGAACTTCAGTTTGCGCTTCCTTGCCGGTGTCCGCTTTTGTGGCTGTTGGCAGGACATTCCGCACCATATTGCACTGCTCCTAGCACTCCTTAACTCACTGGTGTTGTGCAGCACTTCTGTTCTCCACAATGTGACTAGTCACCTGGCTTCACGTGTGCAGCACTTTCTATGGCTGGGGTTCATCTCATGAACAAGGAAGCACTTCCCCTGATTTTGCTCAACAAAGTCGCAATTTGTGAGCAAATAGGTAATCACAAATTGTTATTCGCAATTTACCACTGCAAGGGCCAGATGTAGCAGACAGTTTGTATGTCGCAAACAGCGAATTTCGCTGTTTGCGATGTGCAAACTGCAGTTTGCAATGCACAAAACCTCTTTTGCGATTCGGTAACCTAGTTACCGAATCGCGAAACGGGTTTGCGAGCCGCAATCAGGAAGGGGAGTCCACTTCCTAATTGCGAGCCGCACTGCAATGCCAGATTGCTTTGTGACCGCGAATGTGGTTGCAAAGCAATCACAGTTTGCACCCATTTGACATGGGTGGAAACCCATTCGCAAAAGAGAAGGGGTCCCCATGGGACCCCTTCCCCTTTGTGAATGGAACTGCAAACATTGCAAGCGTTTCATTTTTTAGTTTTGTAAAGCATCTCTATTTCCTCTAAGGAAAACGGGCTGCAGTACAAAAAAAAAAATGCTTTATTTAAAAGCAGTCACAGACATGGTGGTCTGCTGTCTCCAGCAGGCCACCATCCCTGTGAGTGCCGCGAGTCTCAAGGGGGTCACAAATTGCGACCCACCTCATTAATATTAATGAGGTGGGCCTTTGCGACCCCCTTGCGAGTCGCAGATGGTGTCAGGGACACCATCCTACATTCCAATATGCGATTTGCAAATTGTGAGTCGCTCTGACTTGGAATATACCTACATCTGTCCCCAAATGCGTTGCTATTCACAATTTTCGGATGTCTGGCAGTGGTGCATGTCATTTTGCGATTCTCTAATTCCAAATCGCTATTGTTCGCAATTAGGGATTCACAAAATTCCACGTGAAAACATCTGGCCTCAAGTTACAACTCATTATTTTACAGGAACGGAACTGAGAACATATCATCAGAATTCCTTTAGAAAGGTGTCAGAAGTTCACATTTAAGAGCGTGTCAAAGACAGCCAATGAGGAGGTTTGATATTTTCTATCCACTCTTCGATTCATTTTTCATGAGACCATCATGTATTGTTTTAATATGATTAATTACAAATATGCATGGTATTGAAATGAGAGAAAAATTAAACCGATAAATGTCTGCCTTTTATGCCTGACCTTAGATATTAGTTCAGTATATTTTAAGAGAAGAATCCTTACAGAAAAGTTCATATGGCTTGTATTTCGAAAAACAGTGCACTGAACGATTTAACCAGAGAATCACCACGCCACATTAACACTTCCTAATAAAAACATAACAGCACTCCACGGAATTGAGACTAAACTTTCATTTAAATACAACAGTCAAAATCCCATTACACTTTTACAAGGCGCGAACTAGGCTATTTCCGCAGTGTATACTCTGTTCTTGATTTATGGTCTTGGCACAGGACGCGCGTGCGTCACGTTCGTCACGGAAACGCCAGTGAGGTCATGCCATGTGTATTTCTTCCTGACCACAACAGATCTTTAGGCTCGAGACACCATGGCATAAAAGCATTCCTTAAACGTGTGGTAATGCTGTTAAACTACAATATACTAATGACAGACGGCCAAGGCATGGTGCTGTAATGCGGTTTTGCTTTTGTAGATGCTTGGGAGCGATCCAGCGCTCAGGAAGACCCCTTGATTAGCGCAAATGTGATAATGGTGAAGTACAGTCTTTGCTTCTATATAAACAGAGCCAGCGGTTCTACGAAAGAATGCATAATGGTTAAGGGCTTACAGCAGCATATAACGGTACAACAGAAAGGAACTGTGTGAGAAGGATTTTTGGATGGATTTGGAGGAAATCCTGCTGTCCATTTCCTGAAAGATGACGTGCACGTCCGTTTTCTTAGCATGTGACGCTTTTATGTATCTAAAAAGACATTTATCTCTCTGTCGGATGCGTCCTGCAATTTTTGCAATCTGAAAAGAAACAGGGGCCAGATGTAGCAAAGTATTTGCACCTCGCAAACGGCGAAAATCGCCGTTTGCGAGGTGCAAATGCCTCTTTGCTATGCAGAAATGCATATTGCGAGTCGGTACCGACTCGCAATATGCATTTCAGAATCGCAAATAGGAAGGGGTGTTCCCTTCCTATTTGCGATTCGGAGTGGAATGCAATACCATTTGCGACCGCATATGCAGTCGCAAAGGGTATCGCAGTTACCATCCACTTCAAGTGGATGGTAACCCACTCGCAAATTGGAAGGGGTCCCCACGGGACCCCTTCCAGTTTGTGAATGGACCCAAAACATTTTTTTCAGGGCAGGTAGTGGTCCAAGGGACCACTGCCTGCCCTGAAAAAAACCCGAAACTAAAGGTTTTTTTTTTTTTTTTAAGTGCAGCTCGTTTTCCTTTAAGGAAAACGGGCTATACTTAAAAAAAAAAAAACTGCTTTATTGAAAGCAGTCACGAACATGGAGGTCTGCTGACTACAGCAGGCCTCCATGTTTGCGAGTGCCTCGACTCGCTATGGGGCCGTAATTAGCGACCCACCTCATTAATATTAATGAGGTGGGTCATTGCGACCCCATAGCGAGTTGCAGAAGGTGTCTGAGACACCGTTCTGCATACCAATTTGCGAGTTGCAAATTGCGAGTCGGAATGACTCGCAATTTGCAACTCGCAAATTGGATTTTTCCTACATCTGGCCCCCGGTCCGTTATGTACTTTAGGCTTTACTGCTAGCAGTGAGCTCGTCACAACGCATGCATTCGCTATTTCCATAAACGTCTTCCTCACGTGAGGCTGGACATGTAACTTTTTCTAAACGGAGGTGGTGTCCGCTTATAGTGTACCCATTTAGTATTGTCTGAAATACAACGCGGAATTAAACAACAAATCTGCAATTTAGGGAAGCTTAATCATTAAGCACCTGGTCAATAAAGTAAAAATGACTGTGTCATTTCTTAACACAGTAGAGCGTAATGTGCAATAGACTTTATATGCTATATTAGAGATGCGCTGAGAAAATATTTTTTTTTTATGGCAAAATTATTCCGAGAGGCTCAGTTAGTGACACATAACATACCTTGGGGCAGACTTATGGAAATGGTGCTGCACGGAGTGCAGCAGTGCTTTCCCTGCACCCCTTGGCGCCCCCCTACTGCCACCATGTGTGCTCCCTATTTAAAATACTCCGCACCATGGCGCAGGGGAGGGGCAAATAGCGTCACTTTTCATGATGCTATTGATGTACTCTGCTGGAGTAGCACCAAAATGTTGGCGCTACTCCTGCAGAGTACATAGGAGACCATTCAAAATAATGGAAGCCCCTTTTAACGCCTGCTCTGAGCAGGCATTAAAAAGTGCAGTAATAAATGGCGCAAGGAAATCTCATAGATTTCCTTGCGTTATTTTTGCAGCCCCCCTAACTGGGAACGCTGCCTCTAAGGTAGCACAAAGGGTTGCAGAGTGGTGCAATGCATGCATTGAGCCACTCTGTAAATATGGCCGGGGATTTTGGCCTCATTGGGCCACATTAACATCAAAAATAATGATGCTAATGTGGCACAAGGTGGTGCTAGGGGATTATAAACATACCCCTTTGTGTTTCGAGAGATCTAATTAGCTGGTGCACGTTGTTGTTATCCATGGTGTAATTTCAGATGTCATTCGGTATATTACCAATGCAGTCATTGAACATACCACGAGGATACAAATACGAGGGTGGAAGAAAGGCATGGCGAGAGCATGAGTTACAGCTACCTTAGAGCACAAGTTGAGATAACTAGAACTGGTGAATTTCAGTGGTCTTGTTAGTTTAAGAAGTTATGTTTTTATGTGAATTAAACTAATATTTCACTTCCTAACGTCACTTTAAAACTTGTTTTTTAAAATTATTTTTAATGTTTATTGTTTTTGTAATATAAAGTAAAATATCCATCGACATGCATGGTGGCCAGTCCCTGCGCCCCATTCCCTATGGGATCACAACTCTCTTTAATTTTTTGGTGCGCTGCAGTTCTGCGGATCTGCCATAAATCTTTAAGAGGTGTCATGGAGAGTGTCACGGTGGACCCGCCCGCAGATCCACAGAACCCCCCAAAAAACACTTTTGTGTACATTTGCTGACCCCCAAAAAGACCAGGGGCTAAGGGTACCCCTACTCTGCCCTCTTATATCTAATTTTTCTTTTATATTTAGAACTTGGGGAGCTTCAGGTCACAGCCAGCCAATCAGAATGCGTGGTTGAGCATCCTGGATCCTCCTCAGTGTGAAATAGATACACATTTTGGGCCAGATGTAGGTAGGAAAAATTTTGCGAATCGGAAATAGCGACTCCATGTGAATCGGTATTTCCGACTCGCAACATCAAATTCAATAAATATTTGCAATACCAATTTGCGAGTCGCATAGGTGTCACACCGCAATTTGCAACCTTCGCTTTTAGCGAGGTCGCAATTTGTGAGAAGGGGGTCGCAAATTGCGACTGACTCGCAAATTGCCTGCAGGTGCAGCACAACAGTTTGGAAATCCACTTCCTGGCTCTTGGTGATGACATCAGAACCAGGAAGTCATCAAATACACCTGGGAGGAGGGAGGACCACACCCATTCCAAACTGCTGTGCCACACCCAGGAGAAAGGAGCTGCTGCAACAATGAGGAGACAGGCAGTGCTGACAGGAGGAGGAAAGTGAAGTTTTCTGACAAAGACCTGGAGGTGCTGACTAAAGAATGCTGCCTGCACCACGATGAACTTTTTTGGAAGGCAGCAATGAGTGTCCCAGACAATCAAAAGAAAAGGATATGGCAGCAGATCCAAGACAAGATAAATGCCATAGGGGTGAGCCACCGCACCCTTGAGGAAATTAGGAAACGGTGGTACGATCTGCGCTCCAGGACGAAGGAGAAGGTTGCGGAGTGCATGAGGGAGATGAGGGGCACCGGAGGAGGCCCATCCACGTCACACCACCCACAGCCCTGGAAAGCATGGTTGAGCAGACCCTGGAGCCAGAGGCCGTCATTGGCATGGGGGAAGTGGACATTTCAGCGCCAGGGACATCCAAAAGTGAGTACCATGAGATATGCTTTGACACCCACAAATGCAGTATACACACTATCCCAATACACAGCAGCAGGCACCACCAGACTAGCTCTATTCCAGTCTAGCAACCTCTAGAATAGTGCATTATGGGCAATGTAGTACAGTAGTCAGAATATAGGCAAATGTTTATTATGAGGCATAAAACAGATGTGAGAGACTGACAGTGTATCCCCTATGTCCCACAGGTCTCCCAAAAGAGACCCCCAGCAGCAACATCAGGCAGGGAGGAGAACATGGGCCAGAGACACTGCAGGATGCTGCTGGTGAAATTGCTGGGCCCAGCAGGACACCACCAGGGTCCATAGAGGAACAACCACAGGACTTGGGGGCAGCTGACACAACCCCAGGGCCCAGCCCCACAGAGAGGGAATCAGAGCCAGCAGCTGGACGAATGCGCAGACGCCGGCACAGAGTTCAGTCGGTGCCCCAGGAGGAGGTAGGGGAAGCAGTTTTGCGGGCTTGGAGGCATCACTCATCCATGGTCAGCGCCTGCAAAATAGCCAATTAGGACCATCACAAGAACCCTCAATAGGATGCAGAGCAGCATGACAAATGGGCTGGTAAATGTGAACAGTCAGTTCAACAGAATGAATGAACATTTGGGGGATTTGACACAGGCCATCCGACATCTGGTGACTGAACTAGTGGCAGACCGAGGACATACAAGGCGCGGGGAGCGCCACACAGCTGCACGTTTTGACCGCCTGCCTGCATCAATTGGGTGTCTTGCCACCAATACAACAGGCCTCTCAAGACGGACAGTCAGTTCCAGGTGGAACTTGGGCACTTTGCTGGTGATGTGGCGTGAGGACTTGGCCGCATCAGCCATGTGGTGGACCTTATGGAAAGTAGGCAGGCTGCAAGGGGCACAGGGGAGACCCCTCAGGACAGCGAGGAGGGGTCAACCATCAGTAGCGTGTCTGTCAGTGAGTCCGTGTGCTACGGAGTGGTAGTGCACGGCAGGGGTCAGGGGACCCAGCAGGGATGAGCCATGGTGGCCGCTCTAGGAGGAGGGTGTGAGCCACCAGACAGCACTCTACATGAGGCACATGCATTGTAATGTGTCTTCATTACAATTGGACAATTACAGACTGTGATATATAGCACTATTCTTTTTCCATATAGTTTAGTAATAAAAATATTTTGTTTGTTTCACTACACAACTGGGCTATGTGTGTCTTACATTAGTGAGTGTGGTGACAGTTGCCACGTACCTGCCATAGTATTAGGTTGCAATGTGGTTCCGTCTCTGTCTGCCTTCATTCGCGATGCTTCTATCCCCAGGCTGTCGGCGTGGTAGCTCTTGCTCCTCATCCTCCGTGTCTGTGTCTTCAGGGGTGAGATGTAGGCCACGTCTGGTGGCAATGTTCTGTAGGATTGCACAGGTGGCGACAATCTTGCATGCTGTTTCTGGGGCATACTGGAGTGAACCTCCACTTTTGTGGAGGCACCTGATTCTTGCCTTTAACAAGCCAAAGGTCCTCTCAATTACAGTTCTGGTCTGCCGATGTGCACTGTTATATCGCCTCTCGTTCCCATTGCCAGGTGTTAGGTACGGGGTAAGTATCCATGATCTCAGGGCATATGCACTGGCACCTGTTTGACAAAATAAGCAATTTTAGCAGGGCATGAACTGTTTCCACAGTGACCTGTATGTAAGGCTTCAGGGTGTAGTCAGCGATACCTAATAGATATCCGTCTCCAAACTCCCCACGTTCCAGGCGTTGCTGTATCCCACTGTGCCTGAATATGTATGAGTCATGCGTACTCCCTGGAAATTTTGCTACAATGTCAGTAATTACATTATGTGCATCACATACCACCTGGATGTTGAGAGAGTGAGTACATTTCCTATTGCGGAACACATATTCCAGATTTGCAGGAGGGCAGATTTGTATATGTGTTCCGTCCACACACCCTATAACATGGGGGAAGTTGACAATTCTGTAGAAGTCCAACTTGGTGCTGTTAATTTCTGCCTCATTCCTGGGTAGGCATATATATCTGCACATGTGTGTGAGTATGGCATCTAGGAATGATCTGAAGAATCGTGAGAGTGAACTTTGGGATACCCCACCTGCGACAGCAATCACCCCCTGATAGCTACCCAAGGCCAAGAGGTGCAGTGAGCATAGCACTTGCACATGTGTACGGATGGCGCTACCGCGCATTGTCTGTCGTTCAAGCTGAGGATTAAGTAGTTCAATTAATTCTAAAATTGCAGCACTGCTCAGTCTATATTTGTCATATATCTCCTCCTCAGTTTGTTGAAATAGTGTCTGCCTGGTTCAGTATATCCTCTCCTGTCTCTGCCTCCTCCTCCTCCTCTGCTGGGAGTTCTGGACTCTCCTCCGCCATGCTATCATGTACAGTTCACCCATTTTGAGTCACCCAGATGCCTTCTGGGTCTCCTTTTATACTTTGGTTCTGGTTACCACCTGCTTTGAATCAGTGGTAATCTGGATGTGCAAAATGGGCTTTTTGCGACTAGTCACAATTTGCTACTGGCTTTTGCATATGGTTTGCGACTCGCAATTTGCGACTTCCTATTTGCAGGTCGCAAAATCAGGTCACTAATTTTGTGAATCGGTAATGGCTTGCATCGCTATATGCATTTCGGAAATTGGATTTTTGCATCCCATTTCGGAATTTGTGAGGTCGCAAATAGTGATTCGGGCCATTTGCGACTCGCAAATGTTTGCTACATCTGGCCCTTAGAGCCTTAATTAAAAAAAAAAAATACCTAACTGATTTACACCAAATCACAAAATGCCTGATTTCTTGGTCAAGAGGTAGCTTTCTGCTAAACTTTGTATTAGTCACTTCTTGACTGATCACCCTCAAACTTTCTAGGAAGAAGGTGAGGTGGATAATACTTTTGGAAAGTTTCATGAAGATTAGTCAAATGGTGCTGTAGCTAATATCAAACCAAAAAATCAATTTCCTATGGAAATGTGTTCCTAACTATAACTTCCCAGTGGACTCCCAAGATATATGCACTTTCCCCAGTGCCAGTGGGACTAGAGTTAGAATAATATTGACCTAGTCTGTCTTCTTCTGCAGATCATGGGTGTGACTTGGATTATGTTTGGACTGCAAGAGTTTTAAATATTCCTGTATGCCAATGATGCACTACTAACACTGTGATTCCTGAGCACATCACTTCTAGCAATTGTAGACATACTCTGTGTTTATGAACCAGCCTCAGGATATAAAATCAGCTTCGGCAGATCCAAGATACTCCACCTGACAATAGAAACAGACAAGGTTACTAGACTGGCAGAGCGCCTTAATTTCAGGTTGATAAAGTCTTTCATTAAATACCTGAGAGTGTGGCTCACATGTACTGTGGTAGAACTCTTTGATGCAAATTACCTTCCTCTGTTAATGGTAATTGGAAGGGACCTCCACTCCTTTGGCAAATTGATGCTCTCCTGGCTCTTTACCTGTCACAAGCCCTCTCTCTATTGACTTGACCTACCTACAGCACATCCAGCGCTTACCACGCCTGGAAATACTAATAAAAAGGTTAAAACCAAAAAAATTAATTAAAGGCCTGATTCACAAATTGCAATTTGGAGTCCTACAGTAGTAATACTATACATGTAATGCAATCCACTAGCCTTTAAGTTGAGATCCACCTCAGCTTCTACCACCTTTTCTGGTCAGCTATCTCTGCCACAGAGGCAGAGATCTCTGCACATGCATTAAATGTGTGAGTGACGAGAGAGTGTTGGGAACATGTGAAATAATCATTACAAATGGGTGTGGCTAAGGGAAAATTAAGGAGGCATTTGGGATGGACATAACAATCCAAATAGACACTCACAAAAGAGTAACACTATTGAAATGTACTAAATACACTCCTATATTTATAACAGCCTTAACAGTGCTCAAAACATGTTCATATGTACTCCAGCCTAACCTTGAGGTATGTCACTAGACATTGGAGATCCAGGTAACTCTGCTGGCATAAACCTTTGACTGTGCAGCCTAGCTGCCACTGGGCCATCAGTCCACAGATATGGCTGCTTTACCCAGTTTAGAGTCAGGCAACCACCACTTAATTTCCCTACCTAGAAGTACAGTGCATAACATGACAGTCCTGGATAAAGAAACTGCACAAAGTCCCAAATGCCAAGGTTTGGTGGACCATTGTTATTTAGTTCTGCAAGGACACGCTCCCACTCTTAGAGCTAGTTCCAGCCTCCCAAAATACCTTTCTTTGTGGGCCCACCAAACATGGTGTCCCCTTAGCATTGTAATTCTAGGTAGTGGCTTTAGACATCACAGCACCCACAATTCCTCTGAATAAAAATAAATCCCCGTCTGCTTGGGGAAGGCCTCTAAATTGGGTCAGTGAACCTACACTAAGAAAGTGAAAGTGGAGCCGCTGACAACCTGGAAAGTTACACAGATGCTGTCATTAATACACAATTCTGAAATGGTCCATATGTCAGTGAAAAAAGAGCAAGAGCTGATCACATTCACCAGGAACAGAGAAGGAAATAGGTGTAGGGCAAGGCAGATAAAATGTTCCAAATCGAGCATTTGCAGTTAAGTGCAGGAAGAGACTTAAGTCTATGGACCAGTTATTTGGAGAAAAAGCTACTAGTGCCTAAAAGATTGATTCCATGTTAGCAGTTTCTTGAAGAAATCTAAGTTAAACAGCAGTTCTAAGCCATAGAAGTCAGTAGTAGTATAAAGGGGCTGGGAGCCCTTACCTAAAAGTCTGGCACTGAGTTTGCTACTCACGTTTGTTTACTAGCGTTCCTACTTCTTCATCTTTATTGCTTTCTATAAAATAAAAAAAATAAAAACTAGTATTATTACATTGGAATATATGTAATTAATATTTCGTTTATATGTAACATTTTGTATTTTTATTTAAATACCTTACATGAGAAATAAAACTTAGAAATTATTACCAATAATATTAAATAGTATCCACATATTTTTCAACATTTTTAAAAACAAATATTATTTATTTGAATTAATTCTAAATATATTTTTTCTTGTATTTGAAATAATCAAAATATATTTCAAATAATATTTTATTTAAAATATGTAAATGTTTTATATAATTTTAAATATCCTTTTTAAAATGTTGCCCATCATAGTACCCCAATAAAACCTACTGCTAATTAATAGTTAAGATAGTACATTTTATATTTTAAAGTACTACTCACCCTACTCACATTAATTAGAATTAGTACACTAATGAAACCAATAAATGAACAAAAATGAATAAGCCTAAATATTTCAAACATCAATAAATATAAAAGTAATACATGTGTGTTATACACTAATATATACTCAGTAGACCACTGGACTCAAAATATGAAATAAAAAACATACATAGTATATTTTACAAAGAAAATGTATACTATTATTGAAAATATAAATTTAACAAAATGTAAACTAAATACCACACAAAAGCAATGTTATCTATTACAATAATTTAGTAATCAATATTTACACTCTAATACTATTGTTAAAAAACAATAGACTTTTGTTGTCATAAAACCTTGACCTCTCAATAAAATATAAAAGTCTGGATCCATACTGTTAGACAACATTAGGGGGTCCGTGCCTAAGGAAAAATTATAACAAATGTGCATAAATGGTTAGAATTTATACTGTATTGTGAAAGGTCATGACAGTTTGTAAAAGGTTGTACAAGTAAAGTTAAGGGTTTTAGAAGTCAGCTGGTAGTGACACTACCTATTGACAAGCTACAGCGCACCGAAAACTAGATTTATCATCAATGGACCCTTCACACTTGAAAAACTTGTCCATGCTACATTTGACGCACATACAGTAGTCAATATGGGGGACTTGTTCCTCAAAGAACATGTCTTTTGGCGTACAGGAGATGCTCGGTTTCATGAAGCAACTACAATGGACCACTTTGTCTTTAGTCACCTGCAGAGTATACTGCGCAAGCGGATTGCAACTTATCTGCTCCCACACCAGCCGACTTCACCCCCTTCACCCTAATGATCACAGCTGACACAAACCAAAACTTTGTCTCCAAACAGTTTTGAGCCTCTCTAGCTTTACTGCCTGTGCAAGACAAAGAGGTACTGGGGGCCTGGGAGATAGGCCTGGGGCGACCATTGTGGGACAGGGTGTGGTCTGCCTGCTGGTCTGTCACCTGCAGTGTGTCCCTGAATCACAGACATAAACTGCTCCACTACAGATTTATTCACCAAATCTACATAACCCCAACTGCATTAGCCAAAATTGATCCTCTGCGTGCCTCCGTCAGCCCGAAATGTGCCACGGAGAATGGGTATTTTGCACATAAGACATGGACCTGTCCCTTTGTCTTGGCATACTGGCAAGAAGTATTCAACACTGTGTCCTCGATGCTCGAAGTTCGGGTTTTGCCAGACCCTGTGCTGGTCCTATTAGGATATATGGAATCCATACCTAAGCCCCTAACGTGTTACACAGCTGTGGCAATGCTGCTGGCCAAACATGAGATAGCCATACACTATTGCTCCAAGACCCCTCCACGCAAGTTTGAATGGTTCAGAAGTCTGATATCCTGCGATGCGACTGAAGAGATGTCTGGCATCCACTGAGCCCATACCTCCTGAATCTCCAAGATGCAGAACTACCAGCAGGCTCTAATGGGGCCATAACCAGTCTCTCTAGTGCATAAGTACTGATGGAGCAGCTATGCTAATTCAAGAAATTTCTAATGATTAATGTGTGTTTATTAATGAGAAAAATGCATAGAGAAATTAATATTAGAAAATAACGTGTGTAATAGAAAATGTGCCCGGGTGAGTGGTCACCATGTGTATTAACAGATGCTAAATAATGGGAACATCTATGAAAAATGTACTGATATATCATAACTGGATGTATAACTTATGTTTTGTGTTAATTTGCACTCTTAACTTAGTCGGACTAAAGGCCTGGTTCCACTGGGCCTTGCCTGCTTACAACGTGAAGACTTGACAAGGCTTGCGAAGACTGGAAACCAGAGTGAAGGACTTTGAACTGTTGAGAGTTCAGATGGCTCTGCTAGAACATTCTGCAATGTACCAGCAGACAGGAGATGATGAAGTCAAATTTATACAATTATGGGCCTGATTCTAACTTTGGAGGACGGTGTTAAACCGTCCCAAAAGTGGCGGATATACCACCTACCGTATTACGAGTTCCATAGGATATAATGGACTCGTAATACGGTAGGTGGTATATCCGCCACTTTTGGGACGGTTTAACACCGTCCTCCAAAGTTAGAATCAGGCCCTATGTGTAGTGTAGGCTAAATGTACTTTTCCAGGACTTGAATAGTAGAGGCACTGACTAAAGACTATAGATTCAACAATTTTGTTACCTGAAGAGCCGGATGATGTTCTCATCACCAGAAGGACAAATCAAATTTATGGAACTTGAAGCCTAAGCAGAAATTTTGATTCAGTAAATAAAACCTATAGGTTAGAGTCATAACTTCCGACAAGACTGACCAATTAGCAATTAGTGGGAATGGACTGAGAGACCCTAATAAAAAGTCATAACAAGGGGAGCAAACTCAGAACTGCGAGGAGAAAGTTGATGACGTCAGGAGATGCTGTCCGAAGTGCTGATAATTGGGCTTACACTCTGTGAGCCTGATACGTAGCTGACCACTGATGACCTGGGGATGAAGACTGACTAGTGGCTGATCCATCCTGGATAGGTAGCTATGAAAATGTGACTGACAATTTTGTGCCTTTTCTTCTAGTTGCCAACTGCGCTGTTTCTGAATAGATTTTCTTTCTTTAGATAGCTTTTTTCCAAATTAATGTTTTATCTAAATTGTTTTGTGCATGAAGACCCACATGCTGATGCTAATCTTGGTTAGGTAGGCAGACAGGGGAGACATTGACGGTGACAAATGACTGACAAATTGAATTGCTGATTTATTCCATTAATGTTGATAATCACTGACTTGTGATCTGCATTGTTGCTTATGATTTTCTTTGGAGAATACTGGTTTCTTTGATGTACTAATAAAGATTGATTAATAAAGGCAACACTAACTTTTGATTAGATCTGTAATCAATAGGGAATCAAAATTATTAACCTTCTCATCAGTAATGGTTATTTCTAATTAATATGGTATTCTTTTTGGCTCCTTAAGTGTTTGATATTGATCTATTGATGTTGATTTTTGGTTCAGTAATCACTGCATGATTAGGATACTCCATGCTATTCAAAAGGTTTATCGACCTACACGTATCCCTTTGTAAGTTTACTTACTAAGGACCAGTTGCGCGAGCAGTACCTAGACAAAATATTGTTATGTTTCTGTGCCACACATTGCAGGATCATTTCTATTTTGCTGCAATGCCCATTTTACATTTATGGTCATTGACAATTATTGTATTGGTGCACATCTCATGTATCCGATGTAGTACGAATTGATGCCATTAATGTAATGTGAATATACCACTCTAATTAAGGTGATGCCATGTATTGTCCTTGTATGTTAAAATAATAAAAAAGAGTTTTAAAAAAATCAATGAAAGGGGCCTTGTTAACGGACAAAATTACGTCAGTTCCCACATGGGTTGTGACTACTATTCAGTCAGCAGTAGTGCATTTGATAATTCTAATGAAGACAATTTAGTCATAAAGTCAAGAAAAGTGATTTCAGGACTTTTAGATTCTGGAACTTCTAGGAATAACATTAATATTAAATGTGTAAAATCTATTCAAATTCAAGTACCTAGGAGCATGTAAGGGCAGTAAATGATTCTAACATAAACTCACTTTAAGTGAGACTTAAACTCATAAGATTTCTATTGTTTGTTTTGGAATCATGAAAAGAAAATGTATTTGGATTTGATTATTTCTTCTCAGTTTAATGGAATTGTGAGTATGTCTTGATTGACCTTACATAATTTTATTGCAGAATGGGCCTTTAGTTCAGCACATCTGAATCCAAACTACTGGCAAACTAGTTGTAATATTTCATTTTCACCTTGAGAAAATTGTTCTTCTAAGGTACTTGGAGGAATATGTACTTTGCCATCTGTTTCATCTGCTATCTTTTTACTAAATTTTTATGAAGCATTCAGTGATTTTTTTAATAGCAAAATTGCAATAGTATTGCCCTAGCACCGACATTCTGATTGTAAGATTATTTTGGAAAAGGAGCATCAGTTCTGTATAGTTAGTTTTCTGGAGTCTGTGAATCAGAAACAGGAAATCGTAGGCAGTACAGTAGGAATTAAGCTAATGGATTTATTACTTCATTATGTTTTCAACTTCTTCCCCAATACCTTTGAACTCAATAGAAAAGAACTAAGAACATTTATTTACTACAAAGCCTTCAGTAGAATTACTGTGAGGAATTGTTATCCTCTGCTATTGATATTAGACCAGATCAGATTTGCTGATTTATTTACAAAGTTAGAGCTCTAAGTAGCTCACCATCTAGTCATGGTCAAAGAGGCAAATCGGCATATGTATTATTCAAATATCCTGTCATGCATTGTAGACTCAGCAATATTCCTGCCACCATTCAGTATTTTATTGAGGAGGTATTGAGAAGATTTGTGAATGTCTTCTGCATTGTTGATCCACTCAGACACCTTAGAAAGTCATCCATCAAGTGATAAGTCAGTTTTGCAGCACGTAGGAGAACACCACTTTTTAGTTAGAATGAATAAATGCCTTTTTTGTCATCATATCTGTAGAGTTTTAGGGCCCTGAGAATGGACTGATGAATAGAAAGTAGCAACAAAAAATCAATGGCCTATACCAGCCTCAGTTTGGACAACTTAGAACATTTTTGTGCTTTGCCAACTTTCATAAGTGGTTATTTTATCACTTTTCTGCAATCATAAAACGTACTAACTAGATACTATGAAAGGCAATGGAATTTATTTGGTCAATTGAAACAGATTAGGCATTTTGCTTCCTGAAAGAAATTTTTTCTAGTCTCCCGATTTTGAAATATCCTAATGTGGAGAATCATTTTTTGGTTGAGATGGATGCTTTGTATCAATAAATAGGATTTGGTTTATCTCAGAGAAATCCAAACATTTGCCAAGTTCACTCAGTGTGTGGTTGAGTATTAGATCCAGCTAATACAATCTTTACTTACTTCTAAAATAATTCTGGGCTGGGCTTTGTTTTTCTATTACAGCCTCTCAAAGTAGCTTATATTTGCAAAATATTCTCACTAGCAAAGTTAAACTAAAAGATCAGTAACAAAAAGCTTTGGGCCATTAATACATACTTTGAAGATTGCATGTATTGCTTATTTAAGGCAGGCACACTATAGAAGTAAATTCACACCACAGAAAGTTGCAGTATTTGCAATCTGCTGTAGTGCTTTTGCCTAGGCAACTCAGGTAGACTTCTCTGTTTGTGATTGGTTTGATAAGTTATAGACTAAGGGCCTGAATACAACTTTGGCACTTGGATGCCAAACCGCCATGTTGGCAATCCTGAGAAGAGCACGATGCCACCCTATTTCGAGTTACACAGGCAGGACCGCTGACCGCCAACCAAAAATGGCAGACCGCCAGCAGCGGTGCGGCCAAGAAATAAGCAGTCCGAACTCCAGCGTCGTCAGCACCACGACCCACCACTGACTATATTACAATCACACAGTCTCCATGGCGGTCCCCTTGTGGCAGTCAGCCAGTGGCGGTCTGGACCACAGCGGTTCACAATCTTCAAAATAACAGATAACTGCACATTAGATGGATTTGAAAACTACACAGCTAACACACATTGGCCAGGTGTACACACCTGTAAAGGACACTATAAAGCACACCCCTTCACTGACCACAATCCTTTGCATTTCTGCTGCAAGACACAGAAGCCCATGCACCTTATTTTCCATCATAGATTAGTCACCCCTTTTTTCACCATCCCATAGAACACCCTGCACACTTTTATCCTTTCATACCCTATTGCCCCTCCCCTGTTAAGTCCCTGTCACCCTTAGTTTTCTAGGTTCAAAATCAACGGTCTTCATGAACTATCCCAGAGGATACTAACAGGATCACAGCAAAACAGGTTGCAACCAAAGGTTTGTACTGTTTCTCATTCCCTCATTACTTTTTGTGTTCATGGTTACGACTTTGAGAGGTTGTATGGAGGTTAAAC
This sequence comes from Pleurodeles waltl, assembly GCF_031143425.1. Lineage (NCBI taxonomy): Eukaryota > Metazoa > Chordata > Amphibia > Caudata > Salamandridae > Pleurodeles > Pleurodeles waltl. The sequence continues at coordinate 127,354,460 of NC_090440.1, read as the reverse complement.
CTCTCTTCTCTCTGTAAGATAATAGGTACAGACCTCCAGACCACAGAAGCAAGGGATTTGTCAGACATTGTCCTGTAGAATAGGAAAACATTGATGTCAGCAGCTTGAGCCTTGTCACATACCACATCACAGAAAGCCAACATCACATAATCCAAGGTACAGACGAGATGGCAGTACAACAGTCCCTGATCACAGGGCCATCACCATCCAATGCACAGGCATCTGATGGTATGGCACAAACATATGTCAGTGTTGTAGCAGAGGCACTGTGGCCTACAATGATGAAACAAATCTACAGCCACAAACAGGTCACACTCAAAGAGTGTTTAGCCAATGTGAAGGAAAAATGACATGGTTATAAGCTAGCACTACATATTCCATGCTCACATGATGACACATGTGATGCATCAGGCCCAGCACAGCACACAAAACAAGTCCATTGGGCATGTCTGACCTCCCACCCAAACACTGTGCAAACTGTCCTGGCATAGTTCTCCTACACCCAAACTCCTACATTACCTGGATCAATCCATGTCCACTTCATATGTCGGAACAAAACAAGGAGCATAGACTTGAAACCCTACATATGACACAAGTCACATAGCAAGCATCTGGAAAAACAAAGTACAAGGAAACGGACACAAGCAAAGCAACATCATCAAGGTGGTGATGCTTCAAAAGATATCTCATCAATCAGCCTTTGCCTGATTATTGCAGAGCATTAGCTCCCTAGCTGTATCCAAAACACTCAACTCAAAACATTCTCACAACTAAAGTTTAACATACAGTCAAAGTCATGACATTACAAGACAACGCAGACTCTCCCTCCTCTGGGATGTACCGGTTATTCCTCCTGAGGGTGATGTTGTAGAGCATGCAGCATGCCACAGTGGTCTGATACACTTTTCTGGGTGAGTAGAGGAGGGCTCCACCAGCCCTGTCCAGACACCTAAATATGGCCTTCAGGAGCCTAAAAGCCTGCTCCACTGGCCACCTTGTTCTTCCATGGGCCTCATTGATGCAGACTTCCCCTAGTGTAGTTGGATTCTTCAGTGGCGTCAACAACCAAGGACGGTTTGGATATGCTGGGTCTTCTGCTAAGGAATGGGACATAAGTGAACCAGTAAGTCCCTCACTTCATGATTGTAGCACCTGACATTGCTCAAACACAGTCAGGACTGACGTGGCTTATCAACCAGGAAGGCCCTCTCTGGGTGCAGTTGCAACACCAGCTAGGCTTTGGCACTGTCCTACATTATGAAGGAATCATGGGCTGGTAACGGGCACACACATGTGAGATGTAGAGATCTGCCAATCAGACAACTTGCACATTGACGGAATGGAAGTTCTTTCTGTTGTGATAGATTTTTTCAGTGGCCTGCAGTGGCACCAAGCCGACATGTGTGCCATCAATGGCCCCACCACATGTGGGAATGTGGGAGGCAAGCAAAACCATAAAAGTCAGCCTTCACATTGGCTAAATTCTCACATCAGGGGAACCTGATATAGGGGTCAAGGTGTTTCATCATTGCTGAGAGGAAATCCTTCAACACCAGACTAAACATAGGTTGGGACATGCCAGCAGATAGGGCTACAGGATGTTGAAAAGACCCTGTGGCCAGGAAGTCAAATCTGACATCCTTTGTACAATGGGTGATATGCAGGTTTGATTACTATTAGCTGGCATCAGATACGGCTCCAACTCACGGTATAAGTCCACTGTTGTTTACCTATCTACACGGTATAATTGAAATATGTGTTGTTGCTCTATGATCTGAAGGTCAGGCAGTGGACAGTAGACAGGAGATTGTCGTCCCTTTCCCAGGGTACCTATGTGTGACAAGACATGATTTGTAACATTAATCAGTGTGTGCACATACATGATATATGGCCATAATATCATGTGGCAAAGCAGTTCTGACTGGATAGACATGGCACACAGTACAGATTCCTGCTGGCAACTACACAATGGTCAGATGAGACCCCCCTCATGGTTGTCAACATGTGTCCATAGCATGGATTTAGACAAAAATCAACTATCTGTTACACAATTGCCCCTCAATATGTGACTGTATTTTCCAACCGCCAAAAAGACCATCAGCAGTGGTGGACTGTTCTGTGCCATCAAACAACATCTGTGCCCTGCAACACACTACACTGGTGGTTGTGTAGAAGAACCTAAATGACAAGACAGATTAAGGATGTTTGTGATTCTAGAACACATATATTTGACGTGTAATGCCAAATACAGTAATTCAGGCTGACAAAATGGTTGATGCCTGACCTACTCCCCTGGACATTAGGAACCTCCCACGACCACTGGTGGAAGTCATCTGGCCGGTAGGCGGTTCCAACCGTGGCAGACACTGCCATAGGCTAATGTTGTTGCCTGTGATGGTCATGCCCTAATGGCTGTCTGTTAGCGGTGATGACCTGATACTTGGCAGACGTGACCGCCTTGTTGTGCATATTTACTCACTTGACTCCTGACACTGCTGCCAGCAACATCTCCACTATTTGAGGTGGTGTGTGCCGCCTCTGGGACCAATCATGCAACATCCAGCAGGTGATAGGGCCCTTGCCTTGTCCTAATGAGGTCCTTCCCCTGTATGGACAGCTTTATGGCTCACTAGAGGAGCAGGTCAGTACCTCATGTGCACAATTGACTCTGTTCGTCACCGTTCTTTCCCTCCTCACAGGCTACAATATGGATTTAGGCCCAGATCACTGTACTGGGGGTGAATGTTTGACAATGTTCAGCATTCCGTCCATCACTTGTTGTTTTTGCTTTGTCGCCCTAAGTGGGAAGGGTATGCCCAGACGTGGGTCCCGTGCTTCCCATGCCACTGGATTCAAGCTAGCCTGGCTGATGAGGGGTGAAACCCCGAAACTGGTCCCAGGATGCTTGTTTCCAGTCCAGGGAAGACCTGGCCTAGCAGTTCGGGCTGGACTGTTCCCATGGGGAACAGGGTCAAGACTGATTTGCATATGGCTGGGTCCAAACTGGAATGGCATGGGCAGCAAAAAAACGATGGATTTAGGCCCAGATCACTGTACTGGGGGTGAATGTTTGACAATGTTCAGCATTCCGTCCATCACTTGTTGTTTTTGCTTTGTCGCCCTAAGTGGGAAGGGTATGCCCAGATGTGGGTCCCGTGCTTCCCATGCCACTGGATTCAAGCTAGCCTGGCTGATGAGAGGTGAAACCCCGAAACCGGTCCCAGGATGCTTGTTTCCAGTCCAGGGAAGACCTGGCCTAGCAGGTCGGGCTGGACTGTTCCCATGGGGAACAGGGTCAAGACTGATTTGCATATGGCTGGGTCCAAACTGGAATGGCATGGCCAGCAAAAAAACGATGGATTTAGGCCCAGATCACTGTACTGGGGGTGAATGTTTGACAATGTTCAGCATTCCATCCATCACTTGTTGTTTTTGCTTTGTCGCCCTAAGTGGGAAGGGTATGCTGGACTGTTCCCATGGGGAACAGGGTCAAGACTGATTTGCATATGGCTGGGTCCAAACTTGAATGGCATGGGCAGCAATAAAACGATGGATTTAGGCCCAGATCACTGTACTGGGGGTGAATGTTTGACAATGTTCAGCATTCCGTCCATCACTTGTTGTTTTTGCTTTGTCGCCCTAAGTGGGAAGGGTATGCCCAGACGTGGGTCCCGTGCTTCCCATGCCACTGGATTCAAGCTAGCCTGGCTGATGAGGGGTGAAACCCCGAAACCGGTCCCAGGATGCTTGTTTCCAGTCCAGGGAAGACCTGGCCTAGCAGTTCGGGCTGGACTGTTCCCATGGGGAACAGGGTCTAGACTGATTTGCATATGGCTGGGTCCAAACTGGAATGGCATGGGCAGCAAAAAAACGATGGATTTAGGCCCAGATCACTGTACTGGGGGTGAATGTTTCAGCATTCCGTCCATCACTTGTTGTTTTTCCTGTGAGCCAGTTAGACTTCTTGTTACAGTCTGTTTGACATCAATGGGATGTACATTGTGTAGGTATTGGTGGCCAGCACTATATGTTGTGTTCATGAACATTGTGTTGTGCAATGTTTTTGTGGTCCTAGATCCTCCTTGGGTTGGATGCACATAACTAGGCAATGAGACTTTACTGCCATCCACTGACAGCTACATCTTTATGATGGTTGTAAATGTTGGACAACATGTATGTGCATGACAGCATGAGCTGAGTATGCATCATGCCTCAGTCATTTGACAATCTTGTAAGCAATATGTATAGTACCACAGATCTTTCAACCCACATCTGGCTTTGCAAAACTGTATTCTGGAAGGCAAATTGTGGTAGAATGCCATCAATAGAATGTGAGGGACCTCATCTCTTTGACTGATGTCATGTTTGATATCAGATTAGAGTGTTCCTGAGAGTGGTTCCGAGGGAGCTGTTGAAGAGCTGACTGTTTTGTGCCCTCTCCTTTTGCTGTGGATAAGATACTCCTATTAAAAGAACCTACTTCCAGGAACATCATTAGAATGCCTCTTTATTACACAAATCATGAGTCACGCAGCCCTTCAGGTTTCCATGCAAACCAAATTGCTGATGGCCACATGATGTTTTGTCATGCATGGAAGTGATGGAAATGTGAGTGTCATGTAGGTTCTGTATGCTCAGTCTCCAGAAATCAGGGCCTGTCACATGTATCTCCCAGTATGGGACCTAGTCCAGGCTGTGGGAGAGTCACTGTGGCTATGAACTGTGGCATGGAGCCCGCTGCCTGTACAGCAGCAGATGCTGTCATGGTTACAATATGATGCTCTAGTGACAAATCTTGCCCTGAATGCCTCAGTCCTTTGACTAGAATAGGAATGGGTACTGAGTAACATCCCAGAAGTAGTCCATATGTGCATTTTGCATCATTGTCAATGTGTGTCTTTGACTCATTACAGGTCACTTACTCCCAGAGCTCTATTGTCACCTTCACATAAGTCATAATTGTACAGTACAGGATTATTGCACAATGACAGTCCCATAGTGCAGACAGTGGGCCTCATTCCAACCCTGGCGGTCTATGACCGCCAGGGTGGAGGATGCCGGAAGCACCGCCAACAGGCTGGCGGTGCTTCATATGGCATTCTGACAGCCGCGGTCTCCCAGCCGGGTCTGGCGGTTTCCCGCCGGATTTCCCCCGGCTGGGGGAATCCTCCATGGCGGCGCTGCTTGCAGCGCCGCCATGGGGATTCCGACCCCCTTCCCGCCAGCCTGTTTCTGGCGGTTTTCACCGCCAGAAACAGGATGGCGGGAACGGGTTTCGTGGGGCCCCCTAACAGGGCCCCAGCAGGATTTTCACTGTCTGCTTTGCAGACAGTGAAAATCACGACGGGTGCCACTGCACCCGTCGCACCCCTGCAACTCCGCCGGCTCCATTCGGAGCCGGCTTCCTTGTTGCAGGGTCTTTCCCGCTGGGCCGGCGGGCGCCCTTTTGGCGGTCGCCCGCCGGCCCAGCGGGAAAGTCGGAATGACCCCCGCGGTCTCTTGACCGCGGAGCGGTCTTCCGACGCGGTTTCTTTGGCGGGCGGCCTCCGCCGCCCGCCAAAGTCAGAATGACCCCCAGTGTGTTGGTTCCTGGGAGGCCATGACATGTGAGTCAGTAGCTTGGTCACATGGCAGACATTGTACAATGCATACCTTTGTATGTTGGATGCCATCTCTTTGTGATATACACATATGTCCAAAGGAATGTTCGGTGGTACAAGTACATACTACGGAACCCCCACCCCCTGAAGTGTCATGAGTCTGCATTTGGTAGGCCACAGGTCCACACATGCACAGGGAAGGAATTGTATCTACCCACCAGGCCAGGCCCTTAATTGTAACTCAAGTGTAAGTATGAAGTCTAAACTATGGAAGTTGCCCGTAGGGACTGTATTCAATGACTCAATCTTGCAGAGTGTGAATGTGTTGGTCCATTCAGGTCTAAGGAGTTTACCCTTCAGAAGCCCATGTGTGTGTAATGTTTCATTGTGGTCACATCACAGTACATGTTGCTGGAGCATGTGCTACCTGGTGTGAGTAGGCTTGCTTAGTCATTGTAGCTCCTGAGCAGAGTAGTGGGTCAGTTTGCAGCAAAATACCAATGTCTGTAGTCATGTACCTGTACTTATTGGCTTGTGTGCTTTACAATTGTGCTTTGTTGACAAATTTAACATTATTAGCTTGATGTTTCTGACCTGTGTGATGCAACCATTTGTGCCATTGTAATCTCTTGATTTGCCACTTGCATCCATACAGGTAAACACCCATCAGAAGAAGATGATTTGGAGAGCCATCGCGCAGAAGGTACAGGCCCTTGGGTTCCACAGCCAGCGGAGCACCCACTGTAGCAAGAGATGGGAGAACCTGAGACACTGGGCCCAGAAGATTGCAGAGGTCCAGCTGGGGCTGTCCTCCCAATGTGGGCAAGATGCACATCGGACCATGACCCCCTAATGTCCTGCATCCTGTCCGTGGCGTATCCAGACCTTGATGGGCATTTGAGGAGAGGACAGCAGCCACAAGTGGGTGAGTACAGGACATATTCCTTCCTGTCACATTGCCAAGTTAATGGGTTCTGACATCCCCCCTTACGATTAGGGATGAGCCATGTGTGACACAGTAGATGAGTGACTGTTTGTGTAGATATGTCATGTGGTGCTTACTGATGTGCCTTGCCGATTGGCCCAGGGTCCTAGGACACAACTGGGTACAAACTACAAGTGATTTGTTCTCTAGGGACAACATGTGGCTCTGTACATTGATCAATCAAGTAATGTTTGTTGTTGTGGGTGTAAATTCTACGCTACAGAGCACTACTCCTCAGTGTTGCATGGCAAAGGAAAGGAAGTGATGGATCACTGTCCTCAGCCATGTGTCTAGTCAGAGGCTACTTGTCTTCAGCGTGTGATGAGTGCTGGTGCCTCACTACTCTCTGATAGTGAAGATGGCCATCATACATGTGAAAGAGCAAACATTGTTATATGGGTCAGCTACAGATCAATACTTTCCCTTGGTAAGTGTGGAATGTCCATTCACATGATATGTGTGCCATCACTCTTGCCAACATTCCTTGTGCCTACATGTTAGCATGTCCCCCTTTCTCTTTTGACTGATTTCTGAATGCCCTCACATATATATTTATGCCAGCCTGTGTTTGGAATAGGACATTTGCAATGGGGTACATTTCATGTGGTGACACAGACAGGAGTGTGTCACCACTGATTGTTGGCTGACACATACCCTCACCCTTCTTTGCATATCATTTGACATTTACAAATGCAGTAGCAAAGAGGGACATGATGTGTATGACTAGATTTTTCAGCTACAACGTGCATTTCTATGCCATTGATGTAACATCATGTGGGAAAGCGCACTGCACATGTAAAATGGAGAAAGTTTGTAACCTTACTGTTGGCATGCATCATGGAGTGACTTGCAGTTATGTTGGAATCATATGTGTTTGGGTACACCCATTCATCCACAGACATCTGGGTTTGTAGGACCAAAATGGAGACCGTGATGTTGCATCCCATTGGTCAACATGTAGAGGGTCTTCTACTAGTACTTGGGAATCCCATTGCCTTTCCAATGTAAAAAATACTAATGGTGTCTACTGATGCAATCAGAGAATGTCATTGTAAGGGGTGCCAGACATTAGAGGTGATTCCTCTCCTGCTTGCTGATTCATTGTGTTGCAGATTTTAGGGACATCCTCCACATATTGCTACAGTCTCCATTTTCATGCCAAATGTATAGCATATGTGAGCAACATTAGTACTGCCTCCATAACTCTATGGGGACGAATTTCACTTGGTGAAGTGTGCATTGTTGATATGTTTCCAGTGTGACATGAGTATTTCCATGTCACCTTCTCCAGGCTACTGTACTGCTATCAGCAACATGGCAGGATTGTGGAGCATTGTTTCTTATAGTTGTGTTATTGTGTATGTGACAAATAGATGTCTGCATCACCTCGTGTGGGATCTGTGGGAATGATGTTGGCATTGGGCTTCTATTGTATGACAACAGGCAAATGAGGTATGCTTTGTGAGGCAAAGCACTGAAGGTGATGTGGTCTCCCACTTGTTCAATGGTTACTGTGATTGCACAACTTCATCCATGTAATTGTAGTTGTCTGAGATTCTGATTTTCCTGTGGGCAACTGTTGATAATTCAGATGGTATGCATCCATATGGTGTGATACATGTAGGAGCCATTCTGATGTAGTTTGTTGCTAGGGCTTAATGTTTGCTAATCCCAGTTGTTCAAGTGTGTTCAGAAATATGTGGTGACCCTCCTCCTCTTTGTATTTGCAGCATCATCCCAGGCAAGCGAAGGGCACAACCAAGTGGGGAAGCATCTGACCATGGTACCTCTGGCCAAGACACCACCTCCAAGGAGGGACCCAGTAGCCTGTATGGTGAGGGGAGAGCCATGGAGAAAACCAGATCTACATCCTCATCATTGGATTCTACCTCCAGTGGCTACCCCCCAGTGGAGGTGGGTCCATCGGGACCTGCTCCTGTACCATCTTTGTCCGCCACCCCCAGTTCTATTTCTACCCTTTCTGTTGCTCCCCACCCAGTTGGCCATGCCAACTCACCCAAGAGGGTGGGCATCTCTTTTGCATACATGCAGTGTGAGAGCCAGCTTTTGTGCATGTATCATGCCGTTACGTTATGTAACGTCACGTTGGGAAGCCATGTTGGATTCCATTGAATGCAGCTGGCACCCGCAGTGGTGTTTACTACCGTTAATCCCAGTGTTAGTCACACAGTAAAAAATACGCAACGATAACTCGAAGGTAACTGCAAATGTTTGCATTTGTATGGGCTTTATAATTATTCAGTGAGATAAGCTGCTCTTCCCTCATTTTTTTGTGGGAGCTTGTTTATTACTAGTCTTGTATTTTCACATATTGTTTTTAATTCATCTATTGGCATTGCTAGAGAGAGTCAAGGAGTTGTACAACCTCCACCATCTCTATAAAAAGCATGGAAAACAGAAATAAAGTTGAGTGACTGGATGTGTATTTTTGAGAAGTATTTCACAGCAAATGATGCTAATGGCTATAAACCAGTCATAAAAATGTTGCTTCAGTTTATTCATTTGGGAGTTGCTAGTCAGCGTGACTTTGACAACTTGTCTCATGTTCCGGCACTGCAGGGCGAAGATTCACAGTGGGATGTGCACTTGGAAGGAAAAGAGACGACAAAGAAACAATTTTCAGATGAATCAAGTGTTTTGTTACAAAGGTTCAATTTTGCATTGTGTAAGCAAACATGGCATGAGACTGTGGAAGAGTATACTGGCACTTCACATGTGTTTTCATCAAAGTGTGATTTTGGGAACAATGTGGATATTAACATATATGACTCATTTGTGTTTTATTGTTTCTTTAAGAAGATCCAAGAACGTTTGTTAACATGTCGCAATCCCACTTTAGCAGAGACTGTAGATATGGCTAATAGCATTGAGAGGTCCATTATCACCTCTAAAGCATTGCTGTTGATGCTAGTCTTGAGGGCGTGGTGTCATTTTTGGACAGTGAGATGATGGGCATGAAAACATAGTTGCATTTGCATCCAGAACACTATCACATGCAGAGAGTAATTACAACACAATAGAAAGGGAGGCCTTGGAGTGCGCATAGGCCATGCAGAAACTTAAGACCTACATTTGGAGTACTTCTTGTGAGGTGTACACGTACCATAAACCCCTGGTTTATCTTCTAACCCCTTCGCTGCCAGGCCTTTTCCCCCTCCTGTGCCAGGCCTTTTTTTGCCTATTTGGAATGGTTCTTGCTTAGGCCCTCATAACCTTTTGTCCACATAAGCTTCCCACGCCAAATTTGCATCCTTTTTTTCCAACATCCTAGGGATTATAGAGGTACCCAGACTTTATGGGTTCCCCTGAAGGAGGCCAAGAAATTAGCCAAAATACAGTGAAAATTTCGTTTTTTTCAAACAAATGGGAAAAAGGGGCTGCAGAAGAAGGCTTGTGGTTTTTCCCCTGAAAATGGCATCACAATGGGTTTGCGGTGCTAAAATCACCAGCTTCCCAGCTTTCAGGAACAGGCAGACTTGAATCAGAAAACCCAATTTTTCAACACACTTTTGGCATTTTACTGGGACATACCCAATGTTTATGATTTTTTGGTGCTTTCAGCCTCCTTCCAGTCAGTGACAGACATGGGCATGAAACCAATGCTGGATCCCAGAAACCTAAACATTTCTGAAAAGTAGACAAAATTCTGAATTCAGCAAGGAGTAACTTGTGTAGATCCTACAAGGGTTTCCTACAGAAAATAACAACTGAAAAACAAAATGCATGTTTTACTCTGTAAATTTTTCCTGAAATGTCAGATTTTTGAAAGCAATATACCGTTACGTCTGCTGGCCTCCTCTGGTTGCGGGGATATATAGGGCTTGTAGGTTCATCAAGAACCCTAGGTACCCAGAGCCAATAAATGAGCTGCACCCTGCAGTGCGTTTTCATTCTATACCGGGTATACAGCAATTCATTTGCTGAAATATAAAGAGTGAAAAATAGCTATCAAGAAAACCTTTGTATTTCCAAAAAGGGCACAAGATAAGGTGTTGAGGAGCAGTGGTTATTTGCAAATCTCTGAATTCCGGGGTGACCATACTAGCATGTGAATTACAAGGCATTTCTCAAATAGATGTCTCTTTTACACACTCTCTTATATTTGGAAGGAAAAAATGTAGAGAAAGACAAGGGGCAATAACACTTGTTTTGCTAATCTATGTTCCCCCAAGTCTCCCGATAAAAATGATACCTCACTTGTGTGGGTAGGCCTAGCGCCCGCGACAGGAAACGCTCCAAAACGCAACATCGACACATCACATTTTTTAAAAGAAAACAGAGGTGTTTTTTGCAAAGTGCCTACCTGTAGATTTTGGCCTCTAGCTCAGCCGGCACCTAGGGAAACCTACCAAACCTGTGCATTTTTTTAAACTAGAGACCTAGGGGAATCCAAGAGGGGTGACTTGTGGGGCTCTGAGAAGGTTCTGTTACCCAGAATCCTTTGCAAACCTCAAAATTTGGCTAAAAAAAACACATTTTCCTCAAATTTTGGTGACAGAAAGTTCTGGAATCAGAGAGGAGCCACAAATTTCCTTCCGCCCAGCGTTTCGCCAAGTCTCCCTATAAAAACTATACCTCACTTGTGTGGGTAGGCCTAGCGCCCACGACAGGAAATGCCCCAAAACGAAAGGTGGACACATCACATTTTTTAAAGAAAACAGAGGTGTTTTTTGCAAAGTGCCTACCTGTAGATTTTGGCCTCTAGCTCAGCCGGCACCTAGGGAAACCTACCAAACCTGTGCATTTTTGAAAACTAGAGACCTAGGGGAATCCAAGATGGGGTGACTTGTGGGGCTCTGACCAGGTTCTGTTACCCAGAATCCTTTGCAAACCTCAAAATATGGCTAAACAAACACATTTTCCTCACATTTTGGTGACAGAAAGTTCTGGAATCAGAGAGGAGCCACAAATTTCCTTCCACCCAGCGTTCCCCTAAGTCTCCAGATAAAAATGATACCTCACTTGTGTGGGTAGGCCTAGCGCCCGCAACAGGAAATGCCCCAAAACGCAACGTGGACACATCACATTTGTTTAAAGAAAACAGAGGTGTTTTTTTGCAACGTGCCTACCTGTAGGTTTTGGCCTCTAGCTCAGCCGGCACCTAGGGAAACCTACCAAACCTGTGCATTTTTTAAAACTAGAGACCTAGGGGAATCCAAGATGGGGTGACTTGTGGGGCTCTGACCAGGTTCTGTTACCCAGAATCCTTTGCAAACCTCACAATTTGGCCAGAAAAACACTTTTTCCTCACATTTCGGTGACAGAAAGTTCTGGAATCTGAGAGGAGCCACAAATTTCCTTCCACCCAGCGTTCCCCCAAGTCTCCTGATAAAAATGATACCTCACTTGTGTGGGTGGGCCTAGCGCCTGCGACAGGAAATGGCCAAAACACAACGTGGACACATCAAATTTTTTCATAGAAAACAGTGCCTACCTGTGGATTTTGGCCTCTAGCTCAGCCGGCACATGGGGAAACCTAGTAAACCAGCGCATTTTTGAAAACTTGAAACCCAGGGGAATCCAAGATGGGGTGACTTGTGGGGCTCTGACCAGGTTCTGTTACCCAGAATCCTTTGCAAACCTCAAAATTTGGCTAAAAAAACACGTTTTCCTCACATTTCGGTGACAGAAAGTTCTGGAATCTGAGAGGAGCCACAAATTTCCTTCCACCCAGTGTTCCCCCAAGTCTCCCGATAAAAATGATACCTCACTTGTGTGGGTAGGCCTAGCGCCCGCGACAGGAAATGGCCCAAAACACAATGTGAACACATCAAATTTTTTCATAGAAAACAGTGCCTACCTGTGGATTTTGGCCTCTAGCTCAGCCGGCCCGGGGGGGGAGGGCAAAAATGGGCTAAAATAAATTTGTCCCCCACCCTCCCAACCCCCCCCCGGGAGCGACCCTTGCATACGGGGTCGCTCCCCCTGCGTGACATTGGCGCCAAAAAAAAAATCCCCGGTGCCTAGTGGTTTCTGCCCCCTTAGGGGCAGATTGACCTAAAATCGGCCAATCTTCCCCCAAGGGGGGCAGAAATGGTCTAAATTCAATTTGCCCCCCAGGGGAGCGGCCCTTGCCTAATGGGTCGCTCCCCATCACTAAAAAAACAAACAAACAAAAATAAAAACACAAAAAAACAATTTGCCCTGGCGCCTAGAGGTTTCTGCCCCCCCCGGGGGCAGATCGGCCTAATAACAATAGGCTGATCTGCCCCAGGGGGGGCAGAAATGGCCTAAAATAAATTTGTCCCCCCATCCCGCCCGGGGAGCGACCCTTGCCTACAAGGTCGCTCTCCTTGCGTGACGGCGCAAAAAAAAGATCCCTGGTGCCTAGTGGTTTTTGACCCCCTTGGGGGCAGATTGACCTAAAATCGGCCGATCTGCCCCCAAAGCAGGCAGAAATGGCCTAAATACAATTTGCCCCTCAAGGGGAGCGACCCTTGCCTAACGGGTCGATCCCCATCTCTAAAAAAACAAAGAAACAAAAAAAAAAAAATTGCCCTGGTGCCTAGAGGTTTCTGCCCCCCTTGGGGGCCGATTGGCCTAATAACAATAGGCCGATCTGCCCCCAGGGGGGGCAGAAATGGCCTAAAATAAATTTGCCCCCCCCACCCCGCCCCGGGGAGCGACCCTTGCCTACAAGGTCGCTCCCCTTGCGTGACAGCGCAACAAAAAGATCCCTGGTGCCTAGTGGTTTCTGCCCCCCTTGGGGGCAGATTGACCTAAAATCGGCCGAACTGCCCCCAAAGCGGGCAGAAATGGCCTAAATACAATTTGCCCCTCCAGGGGAGCGACCCTTGCCTAAGGGGACGCTCCCCATCTGTAAAACAACAACAACTAAAAAAATCCCTGGTGCCTAGTGGTTTCTGCCCTCCGTGGGGGCAGATCAACCTAATTAAAATAGGCTGATCTGCCCCCATGGGGGGCAGAAATGGCCTAAATATAATTTGCCCCTAGGGGAGCGACCGTTGCCTAAGGGGTCGCCCCCACCTCAAAAAACAAAAACTAAACAAAAAAAATCTATCCCTGGTGCCTAGAGGTTTCTGCCCCCAGGGAGGGCAGAAAAGGCCTTAAAAAAAAATGCCCCCCCTGGGAGCGAGCCTTGCCCAAGGGGTCGCTCCCTTTTGTCAGTTACATAAATAAAAAAGACGTCCCTGGTGTCTAGTGGGCGTTTTGACAGCCGGATTGCTTTACAATCCGGCTGCCACAACGCAGAGACTTCAAAGGGAAGGAAATACATTTCCTTCCCTTTGAAGCCTCTCTGCCTCCTCCACGTGATCGGAAGAGAAATGCTTTGCATTTCTCTTCCGATCATCACGCTGGAAGCTGAGCTTCCAGCGCAAAGGAGGAGGCATTGTGATTGTCATCCCTGACTTGGAGCGCTAGCTCTCCCTGTGGGCTGGGTGCCCAGGACGTAATGGTTACGTCCTGGGCACAGCAGCACTGTGCCGCAGGACGTAACCATTACGTCCCTAGCACAGAACCGGTTAAAGAAAATGCCCCACCGGGAGCGACCCTTGTCCAAGGGGTCGCTCCCTTATGCCAATTTCAAATAAAAATAAAATCCCTGGTTTCTAGTTGCTTCACAATCCGGCTTTTGAAACGCTGAGAGAGACTTCAAAGGGAAGGAAATTCATTTATTAATTTCCTTCCCTTTGAAGCCTCTTCGGCCTCCTCCAAGTGATTGGAACAGAAATGCTTCCGGCGCGAAGGAGGAGGGCTCTGTGACAATCAGCGCGCGATGCGCGCTGACATCACGGGGGGTGGAATAGGAAGGGATTCTCCTTCCATCCACGACCGGGGTGTGTGGGTGGGGGGCCCATGGGGGAGCGCTAACGCTCCCCCCTGTTCCCGGGTGCAGGACGAGGTGATCTCGTCCAAGGCACCCGGGAACCGGTGGCTTGGACGAGATCACCTCGTCCAAGGCACAGAAGGGGTTAAGTGGTAATGGCTTGGGTAAAGCATCTACTCGTTTAGTTCAGTTTTTGTCCAAGTTACAGGAATATGACTTAAACTTAAACTCAAAAGAATGGGCTCCGAATGGTGTCTGCGTATTTTAGATGTACTTTACATTCACTGTCATAGGGCCAGAGTAAAATCCCTTTTTTTTAAAAGTATAATTGTGCGTCTTATATGTGTTTTACATCCAATGTTATAGGGCCGGAGTAAAACACCCTTTGTTTTAATAACAAATATATAATTATAGTATTTCAACCGCAAAACACAGCAGAGCCCGAGGTCGGTACATATAAGTCCAGTCATGTCATAAGGATTAAGTCAATTGAGTCAATTGTATCCCCTCTTTTCATATCCTGCTCTTCCTTTCATCAGACTTACTCTGTCCCCATTGGGCTCCATCACAGAAAAACATTTTTCAAGTTCTCCGTCGAAAAGAGCCTCTTGAGGGGCCCGACAGACATTGCAGTGCCAGTCTGATGAGGAGCTAGCCCTATGATGAAGCATGACATCCAGTGGATGTGTGAGGGCTCTTGCTTCTAAATTTAGAAGGGTCCTGAGTACTTGTTCCCTGACTTTTTCTTTTCTTTTTAGGAACAGTGTACCTTTGTTGATTGCTATACATAGTTAGGGATACTGTACACAGGACCTTGGTAATCTCCCTTCCCCCCCTTGATTTGTTTGCCTGATGGCATTTTAGACAAACAGGTATCTATCCACATTCATAAGAGTCCTCAATGTATCGTTTCTGACAAGCATTAGAGGATGTCTGCCAAACCTTTGTTTAGTGTGCCTCTTTCGGAGAAAGCTTGGGAAAAAACTGTCTTTGGATTTCTCACGGCCATTCAACCTATTACCTAGGAATACAAGATATCTTGTAGTAGCTATAGATTGTTTTTCCAGATGAATCTATTATTCCTTTCTAGAGGACGCCAACTCAGAGACAGTGATTTCTTTCCTAGAGTGTGTGATTAGGGTTAAGGATTCTCCAAGCATTATTGTCACTGACAATGAGACACATTTTGTTTCTGGACTGATGACTGATTTGTCTGAGAACATATAACATTAAGCACACACAAGTGGCCTTATATAGTTATTCTTCTAATAGCTTGGTCAAGATGGCTAATTGTATTTTTAAAGAAGGCATTCAAACCAATGATAGCAACTAACTTTGATGTTTCTCAGTTTCTTCAAGATAAAATTTGGGTGTACCTTAACACTCATCATTCCACAATGGGGTTGACTTCTTTCAAGCTCTTCAGGGGCAGAGGTCCCAGGAGTAAACTAACACCAGAATGGATGTCAGAAATATTGATGAACAATGGTGATGTGTCCAAAGACAATGGTGTAACTCTTATGAAACAAATAGTATTACATAAATAACAAGCACAGAAGAGTTATAACGATAACAGAAAATGTGTCAGGGATGTTTAAGACCATGTAAATTATTGGATTTTGATCAGGAAACCACCCAGAGTCAGTAAAGGAGAATCTAAGTTTTCTTTAACCATGAAAGTAATTTAATTCTAGTAAAGCTAAGTTCTGTGTTATTGGAAGGAAAGGGATGTTGGAACAGAGACAGTGTAGTTAATTTATCTGCTTCCCAAGCAGAAGTTTTCCTGTGCATGCACTCTAACAAAGAAACTAGAAATTCCATGGTAATCACTGGCAATAAGGATATTGAAAATTCTATGAGGTCAGATGACGTTGATAATGGTAACACAATGTTAGGCAGAAGTCAGTATTCTAGGTTGCTTGCATCAGGGAGCAGCAATAACATTTCTTCATGCAATGATCATACAAATCAAAGTAGTAAGTGTAGTAGCATGAAGACTGTCACCAGTCTAACTGGAGATGAAAATGGTAGGTCATGCCCTAGACCCTACATAACCCGGAAAAACAGTTTGCACTAGACTAAATGCGGGATGGTTCTCGAAAGAACTGAGAGAAATAAAAAAGGCATGTAAAAAAGGGAAGGAGACGTAGACAGTAATATGATGAAGAAAAAGCAAATTGTATAAGAAAGCACTAAAAACATATCATCACGCCATCCGGAGGGCTAAGCTGAATGACCTTTCAGCTAAATTCAAACAAATGAAACATCCCACCAAAGAAACATATGCAATTGTCAACTCTTTCTTAAGACCCATCGTGACTGTGAAAAGCACTGCCTCTTCATAGGAACATTGTGAAAAGATAGCAAACTACTTTCTGGATAAAAACGAGCAGATTTATGACTCTTTAGCTGGGACATCACTCTCATGCTATAATGCAATTCAGGATTTCAATTAAGAGGCCTGATATAGTGCTATCATCTTTTCCAAAGATGGACAAAGCTGATATTCGAGAGGGAGCAAGGACAATAAAATCAGGATCACCCTCTGATCCCGCCCCACTGAATATTTTACTGAAAGCAAGAAAGGATACAATTTCTGCTCTAATGGCTTTGTATAACTCCTTCTAGGTTGCTTGCATCATGGAGCAGCAATAACATTTCTTCATGCAATGATCATACAAATCAAAGTAGTAAGTGTAGTAGCATGAAGACTGTCACCAGTCTAACTGGAGATGAAAATGGTAGGTCATGCCCTAGACCCTACATAACCCGGAAAAACAGTTTGCACTAGACTAAATGCGGGATGGTTCTCGAAAGAACTGAGAGAAATAAAAAAGGCATGTAAAAAAGGGAAGGAGACGTAGACAGTAATATGATGAAGAAAAAGAAAATTGTATAAGAAAGCACTAAAAACATATCATCACGCCATCCGGAGGGCTAAGCTGAATGACTTTTCAGCTAAATTCAAACAAATGAAACATCCCACCAAAGAAACTTATGCAATTGTCAACTCTTTCTTAAGACCCATCGTGACTGTGAAAAGCACTGCCTCTTCATAGGAACATTGTGAAAAGATAGCAAACTACTTTCTGGATAAAAACGAGCAGATTTATGACTCTTTAGCTGGGACATCACTCTCATGCTATAATGCAATTCAGGATTTCAATTAGGAGGCCTGATATAGTGCTATCATCTTTTCCAAAGATGGACAAAGCTGATATTCGAGAGGGAGCAAGGACAATAAAATCAGGATCACCCTCTGATCCCGCCCCACTGAATATTTTACTGAAAGCAAGAAAGGATACAATTTCTGCTCTAATGGCTTCGTATAACTCCTTGCTGGAAACTGACCTAGTACCGGACACTTGGAAGCATGCTATTATTCTGCCCCTATTGAATCCTTAGATCAGGAGAAGCTATAGGGCCGTCTCTCCGGCCCCAGGGATATGCAAAGCCTTGGAGAAGTTTTTAAATGGTTTCCTCGAGAACTTCTTGGAAACTAATTATTTGCTCCATCACACACAAATTGGCTTTCGCCGAGGATTTACATTGGGACAGCCCTTTTGTTGGCCACAGACGACATAAAAAGGACACTGGATAGGGGAGGGTCAGCTGGGCTCATCCTTTTGGACTTGAGCGCAGCTTTTGATACTCTGCCACACACAGTCCTGAGGGACAAGATGAAAGCTTTAGGGATTACAGCGGCAGCCTTAAAATGGTTAGGTGAGTGAAGGACCTTTTTTGTCAAGCGTGCATAAATTGGACTGTGGAGTGCCCCAGGGGTCTTCTTTGAGCCCGACACTCTTCAACATATATGTACAACCACTCTCGGACATTATCTGCTCTAATGGACTCACAATGGTATCTTATGCAGATGATACTCAGATTGTGGCCTTGCTGGCATCAGATACTACTTCCTCCTTCAGGAAACTGATTACATACATGAAACAAGTGGTAAGCTGAATGGCAGCTAGTTGTTTAAAGCAGAATGGGGATAAGACGGAGGTGTTGGTGGTTGGAAACAAGCCCTCACTGTGGGACCAATATCTATGGCTCCCCTCTATGGGAAATCCTCCGATCCCCAAACCTGAATTAAAAAACCTTTGTGTTATCGTGGATGAGGATTTAAACATGGCTTCGCAGGCTAACAAAGTATCAGGTACGTGCTTTGGGTTACTAAGATGCCTCCAGGGAAATGTTGAGATGGCTCCTCTAGAATGTAGGAGGCCAGAGGTCCAATGTCCTGTTGTGTCTTGACTATGGGAATTCATTGTAGTTATTAAGCCCAGCATGTGTTACAAAAAGCCTGCAGGTCATCCAAAATGCCAGTGTTGGAAAATGGGTTATTGGTAGGGCAGGTAGGTACCTACACCTAGCAACAAGCCACCAACCTCCACATAGGTACAGTTGGGTCTCAGTAAATTAATCCCAGCTCAACCCTTGGTAGCTTGGCATCGAGCGTCAAGGCTTAACTTAGGAGACAAAGTGTAAAGCATTCAAATATCACAAAACAGTAATTAAATAAAACACAGGAAACAGTTTAAAAATCCAAAACCAATTTATAAAAATAGTTTATATTTTTATCTTTAAAATGACACAAAAACGATTAAAATCGGTTCAGGGGAACCGGAGATATGAATTTTTAAAGAATTATTACTTTTCTAGCGCTTAGAAACAAAAAGCGCCAATCGGGTCATCTGGTTGCACCTCGACCGCGTCAAAGTCAAACTTTCAGGCCGACCGCGATGGAGCCCTGCTCGGCTACAGGTCGCGGGAGGCCTCGGTTAAAAAGTTACCTTCTGACTTAGTCTTTATTTTGAAGTTTTTCTTCACCGGGACGAACCTGCCAGTTGAATCCGACCTCCTGGAGCCCTTGTCCGGATACGCGATGTGGGTTTCCTCGGTGGAGACTTTTACCTTCGGACTTAGTCGTTTTTTCGAGATGAAAATCCTTCGACCGGGGTAAACCTGGATCTTGATCCGACGTCCATGGAGCCCTTCTCGGATACGATGGCTGGGAGGTCCCGGTCAACTTTTTACGTTCGGACTTAGTCTCTTTTTTGGATGTTTTTCTTTACCGGGACGAACCACGAAGTCAGGCCGGGTCGCGGTTGAGGCAAGCCGGCTAGAATTTCCGCGGCGGGTCGGTCCCTCTCTGGAGCTTTTTTCCCAAAATTCTCAAATCTTTTCCAAACTTCTGGGGCTTCACCCAGATGTTCTTTTAAGGTTCTTTTGGGGTCCACAGCTCACCCCAAGGGTCCAGAAGTTCTGTGATGGTCCTTGGGGGTGCGGACTTCAACTCCCAGAATGCACCTGGCGCAAACTCCTTTTTGGCCACTGGGCAGTGGTCAGCTGGTCGCTTCGTTCAGGAGTTGGTGCAGGGGACTCTGGTTAGCAATTTTTCACCTGTAGCAAACAGGGAGTCCCTCCTTGAACCAGTTGAAGCCAGGCAAAGTCCTTCTTGTGGTGAAGCCCAAGTGTGCAGCTGGTGCAGTCCTTCTGAGTGCAGGTTCCAGGTGCAGGCCAGGGGTCCAGCAGGGCAGTCCTTCTTCTTCTTTAGTTCCTTTCTTGTTGAATTCTGGAGGGGATCTGAGGCGTGGGTGCAGGTCTGCCAGTTTTATCCTTGCTCCTGGGTGAAAAGCAGGGGGGCCCTGGTTCTCCAATCAGGGACAGGGTCGTCCCCCTGTGATGACCACTTCCTGGGAAGTGTGGCAAAAATCCATCCCAGAAGGCAACAGTCTCTAAAAATCCAACATGGATGAATCTGATTTTTGGAGGTTACATCTGGCTGAGCCCACCCACTGGTGTGGCTAAAAATCATAAACACACCCCTCTCCTGCCCTCTCCTAATCTAATCAAGGGGGCACCTAATTGTCTGGGGTTGCAGGATGTGGGGGTGTTGCTAGGTGCTCCAAATGTCCTTCTCTGCCTTTGAAGACCAGTTTGGCAGCCCTCCCCCTTCCTGCCTCACCATCTGCTGAGGGGAGATTCTCTCCCCCAAGCACATTCCTTTGTGTGAAGCCAGGCCACTTCACACCCTAATCAAGGCAGCCTGGCAGAAGCTGCTGCAGGCTGGCCAATCAGAGCACAGCAGCAAAAACAATGCAGAGCTGAAATTGGCAACTTTTTAGGTAAAGTCTAAACTTTTTACCTGGACAAGTTATATTAAATCCAACAACTGGAAGTTGTGGGATTTATTACAACAATCAATTTGATACCAAATTCTTGGTATGTAACATTTAAGGAGACTTTAAAATTTAAAATAAAGTCTGCCCATTCTAGCCTATGAAGGCCATTTACTTCAATGAGGGAAAAACGAATTTGGCTGTTTTTACCTCACCAGGGCTTATAAATCTATTTTTATAAAGTCCCTGCTTATAGTTACATGGCACCCAGCCCTAGGGGCACATAGGGCACACCTTAGGGGTGACTTATATGTAAAAATAAGGTAGTTTAAGACTTTGGAAGTACCTTTAATTCCAAAGTCGAATTTGCATATAACTTTAATTTAAAAGCAGCCAGCAAGGCAGGCTTGCTTTTAAAATGACACTGGGCACCTCAGCAATGCACCTAGGTGTGCACCACTTATGCTGTGGTCCCTAAACCTACATGCCCTACCATATACTAGGGACTTATAGGTAGGTTAACT
This sequence comes from Pleurodeles waltl, assembly GCF_031143425.1. Taxonomy (NCBI): domain Eukaryota; kingdom Metazoa; phylum Chordata; class Amphibia; order Caudata; family Salamandridae; genus Pleurodeles; species Pleurodeles waltl. Next base: position 127,333,416 of record NC_090440.1, on the reverse strand, counting down.
TAGCCAATTATAATTAGCCTAATTTGCATATCCATTTTACACAGAGCACAGGCCCTGGGACTGGTTAGCAGTACCCAGGGCACCATCAAAGTCAGGAAAACACCAGCAAAAAGAGGAAAATGGGGGCAAAAAGTTATGGTGCCTCTGCAATCAGCCCTGTTTTCTCACAGCCAGAATGAGCATTACTCGATCTTCTGAGAAGAAGCTCTGCTTGCTCGGCATTAGCGAGACTACATTGGTTACCGATTAAGAAAATAATCAAATGTAAAGCTTTATGCATTGTTCACAGGTAGAAGTATTCAACAGGCACACAGATTCTCCATAGCCCCGTGAGCGCAAAGGTGATATGCTGTCTCCCTTCTTGAGGTTCCTAGAATTAAGAGAGAAAGAGAAGAAGGCTGGTCATTTGCATACCGTGGTGCTAAACTGTGGAACACTCTCCCAGTTCAGCTCAGCAAGAAAAGTAATCTCTTAAACTTCAGGAAGCAATTAAAAACACATTTCTTTGCATAAGTCTGATGGCAGCTTCATATTCTGCATTTGCCTCATCTGTCAGTGCTGGGAAGCCCATTGTTGGGTAGTTGTGATAACATTACACTGCCAGGTGCTTGCTGGAACCTGCGTGCACCCATAGCCAACGACTGGTCGAATTACCTTCTAAACTGTGTGATTATGTCATACATTAGTTTGCCAATAGCTTAACTGTTCTTGTATTATTCCTTAGCTTGGGTATTATTCGCTTATCCCACAAACTGAGTAACTTGTTTTCTTTGTGTAAAGAAAGGAGGTGATGTATCATTTACATTCTATTAATGCCTTATGCATTTTGTATATTTGCTTTGTGCTTTAATAATGCGCATTACTTTATTATTATATACATTCTCATTTGGAACTATGAGGGCATCAACCACTGTGTGGGTTCTGGAATCCGAGATGAAATGTCTGTTGCCTGTTGTTCCTGAAGCCTGCGGATGTTTGGTGCAGTCATGTGTCCTTTAAGGTTATTAAAGAATTTCTCCTACTCTACTTCAGAGACTCCGGCTCAGTTATGGTTTCTATAGATGTTCTTCTGCTGTCAGCAATGTGTCAGCACAAACCCTCGATAAATCTGGTGAGTTTCAAGTAATTAATTGAAGTAATATCCAGGACATATAAATGATGACCTAAATAATGACGTATATTTCAGAAAAACATTGGAAGAAGTTAAAAAGGGTTAATTCAGGGTGAAGTATCTTTAAATATGATGTATAACTATTTTTGTTTACGTAACAAAACGTTCCCGAACAAAACAATAATTGTCGCATTACCAAAAGCCAGCCCAATAATATACAATCTTAGTCTGTTTAGAATAAAATAGATGCTGTAATAAATTATTGTTTCTTTCTTGCTTGGTACAGATGACAGTGCCTCGAGACTCTACGGGTGATTGACCGCGCTTCAGAAATGACTGATTGATTGGTTGATGTTTGAACAATGGCTACTCTTTAGCTCTTTGCTAAAATGACCAACTTTCTTCAAGGAAATTGTTTTTTAGCTGTGCAAACGTTTTTACTTAGTAGCCTACATTTCCTTGTAAAGCATTTATAAAACATAAATTTCCACTCACTTATGATCTACTCACTTGTAAAATGACAGCAGTAAAAATTACTTGGGACAAAATATTCCCAAGGAGGTACACAAGTTGTTCCAGAGCTGGTTGCCTTGGAGAGGAGTTTGAACTCCTACTCACAGGATTTACACAGTCACTTACAAGTCATGTACAGGATGTGAACAAGAAAAGAGCACCACCAAATGCGGTGATGGTGTACGAGAAGCGGTGTCTGAAGAAAAATACAAATTTTCAACCTATTAATACATCTGTCATTGTGCATCTGTCTCTTAATGCATGGGTAAGTGCTTTCATATGTGGGAAAGTCGGAAATCACAAAAGAATTCCAGAGCTATCAGAGGAGAGGTGACCATCCTGCACCTCTGGTATTTTCCCGGTGGGCTGTAAACTTGGAGGTTGCTTCAAAGCAGGACGGGCTGTCATGCCCTAAGTATGCCTTCGTAGTAGTGGAGGCCTTCTGCAGTTTGGGGCTGTTTTGGACTGTTTAGCCTGGGCTGTTTTTGTTTTCCAGTGTGGTCCTGTTCTGTCACAGTATAAGTAGAACTATTGCTGACATAGCTGGAAAAACTGGGAGGGAACATCAGGGACGTCATCCTTCAGGGAATCCCATATTCCTACTTGTCATACATGTAGCCATATGCTACACGTTGTACTGTATGGCTAAAGTGCCTGTTCTGACAGTACATGAGCGTATCACTGACTGTTATCGACTGTTAGATGCTGGGTCTCTAGTTGGCAGAGGTGTGCACTCTGTCCAAGTAGGAACCACAATCCTAGTCAGGGTAAGTGAGTTACACTCCTTAAATTAACCTATGCTCACCATCTAGTAGCTTGGCATAGAGCAGTCAGGCTTAACTTAAGGGCGAATGTGTGAAGTATTTGTGCAACACACACACACACACACACCAAGTTACAAAATAGATAGCATTTGTCTGGATACAACAAGACAAAAACAACAAAAACCCAATAAGTAGAAGTCAAGATATTAATTTTTAAAGATTAAGGGCATGATTAAGATATTGGCGGATGGATTACTCCGTCACAACTGTGACGGATATCTCATCTACTGAAATCCAAATCATTAAGTTTGGACCACCACACTCCAGGCTGTCTGACCACCACATTACGACTCTAGCAGTTGGATCGCCAGGGGACCACTGTCTCCACTAGGAACATGGTTCCAGATGGACTGGTGGCAGTTGGGCTCTTGGTCAGCCACGGCGTGCTAAACTTAGCGCTGCCTTGCTGATCATGACTTTAATTTCCGCCGGCCTTTCCATGGCAGGGACCTCGCCTTGGAAAGGCTGATGGAAACCCAGTAATCGGGGCCAGAGGGGGACCGTGCACTGCCCATGCCTGTAGCATTTCTAAGATAGGAATAATGAATCCACCTTCCCCAGTACAGAGGATTTATCATTACCATTCTAATGATATGAAACATATCAACTACTCCTTCCTCATCAGGAACTTCCATTACTGGCTCATGAGAGGAGTAGGCCTCATAGTAATAAAAAATTACTTTGGGAATTTTTCATTACCAGGTCTTATAAAACCTAAATGTACATGTCCTGCCTTCTACTTACATAGCAGCCTGCCTTGTGGGCTACCTGGAGCCCACCATAGGGGTGACGTCTATGTATCAACGGAGAGTTTATGCCTAGGCAAGAGGTTTTAAATGACAAGTCGAAGTGGCAGTCAAACTGCACACACAGGCTCTGCAGTGGTAGCCCTGAGACATGTTTACAGGGCTACCTAAGTGGTGACACAATCAGTGCTGCAGGCACATTAGTAGCATTTTATTTACAGGGCCTGGGTATATGGTATACCACTTTACAGGGGACGTACAAGTAAATTAAATGTGCCATTTGTCGATCGCACCAATGTTACCAGGTTTAGGGGAGAAGCACATGCACTTTAGCACTGGTTAACAGTGGTAAAGTGCTCAGAGCCCTAAGTCCAACAAAAAGATACAGCAACATATCAGGAGGTGAAAGGCAAAAAGTCTGGGGTAAGACCACTCTAAGGATGCCAGACAGAATGCAATTACGGGTTAAAAGTGAAACCTGATTGCTGACTATTTGGAGTGGGCAAAATTAGGGTGTATTGGTCACTATGGCTCCACAGATTATTAGCAGAATCTCTACACCTACATAGGGTGACCATTCTGCTAAAATGTACAAATGTATTTATGCAAATGCACCTGTGGGTTAGTGTTTGTGCAAATAAACCAAAGCACTGCATTTTTTAACTATCAGGCTTCACAAATTTGTTCAAAGTAGTAGAAGTGTAAATCTCAGGGCCACACACATGACTTATCAATGATTTGTAAATTGTCACTAGGTAGAAGGTGTGAGTAATCACCATTAATGTCACATTAGTCCGAGGCAGTTGAGTCAATTGAGAAGGTTTTCCCCTTGCTTAATGAAAAATAAGAGTTTAGCTATTCTGTACAGACATTGCTTACTTTGTAACAAAAAATGTATAACAAAATTATTGAATATTTACAATTATATTTTAAAAGTGCATTACTAAAACTAGTAATACTGAAAAAAGTTAGTATTAAGTATATACAATATCTTTTTAGGTTAATAATGCTTTAGTGAATAAGTTAGCATACACTGGTACAATAGAATAAATACATTTGCAACCAGAAGAAAAAACTATAAAAAAAAAAAGGATTAATCATAATCATAAAGATAATTATATCTATAAGAAACAATGTGAATACACAACCAGACTGTAATATTGTACTGTAGAATAATAGCATTTTCAGTTATGTTTTAGTAAAGAAAGAAAGAGAAGAGAGAAAGGAAAGAAAGAAAAAGTAAAACAATGCAAGCTAAAAATCACATAGTTACAATAAAGCAACCATTAAGTATTAACAGTAGTATGTAAAGTCTTGTGTTGCGAAAAGAAAGAGGTGAGGGGAAACCAAAGCATGTCCCTTTTAATTAACAGTTGAGTAGTATTAGCATTTGCTCGATCCATTCTGTGATTATAACAGATCAGATTCCACCAAGTTACAACAGATACTTTCGTAGTATCTTTCCAATTAGAAGTTATAATTTGCAGTGCACCAGCAATGAGCAAATCAGCCAATTTACCAAGCAGTGGTTGGGAATATCAAATAGATGAAGTACTACCCCTTTAAACATGTAATACATTGAAAGGTACATTAATGGAGAAAATCTGATTAACTTTATCCCAAACTTTTCCCCAAAAAGTATGAACTGCAGGGCACTCAAAAAACATGTGCATATAATGACTGTTTTCTTTAGAACACAACCAACACTTGCTATCTGTAGTAAGTTTAAATTTATAAAGGTCTACAGGAGTATAGTACAACCTATTGTGAAAATAAAATAACGTTTGGGTTGTAGATGCTGAACGGGATGTTGTATGGAGTTTTGACCATATTTTTTTACACGTAGATATAGAAATGCTTTGATTGAAATCCTGCTCCCATGCTAATTCTATTTTAGATTTTGGTCTCACAAGAGTGGTATGTGTAAGGGTTCTGTATATAAAAGACGCCAGGACTTGTGAGGAAAAATTATAAGGTTGGGAATTAGGCTGTGTAGAAGAGGGAGCCTCCAAAGATTGAGACAATAAGTTATAGAGGATAGCATAGAGAGTTTGATATTTCACAGCGTAATAAGTGGAGATATGAAATGTCCGTTGAATATCTTGAAATTCAAGTACAGCATTATCTAGAATTAACTGATCTAAAGTTATAATACCTTTGTGCATCCACTCTTTCCATACCAAAGTTCTATTATGAAATTTAATATCATTATTGTACCATATAGGAGTTTGCCTAAGGTTCTCACATGCGGAGTGAGAGGCAAGAACTAATGGCCCGGCAATAGAAATAGACTGAGTTATTATCTGAGAGAAAAGAGATTTAGGGGGTTTTGAAAGCCGAACTGCATCTCTAAATGTAAATGGTGTAATTTGTGAGGGTTCCAATTGACTCCATAGAGAGGTCCCTTTATGAGAAGTGGGAGAGAGGGACAACCATATTAGTTTTAAAACAAATGCAGAGTGATATCTTCTAAGGCATTGAAAATGTACACCTCCATTGTCTCTAGGTTCCTGCAATTTGACTAGAGATATACAAGATTTACGTTTGTTCCATAAACATTTCATAAATAATGCATTTATAATTTTAAACAAACTAGAAGGAAGTTTAACGGGAAGCATAGATAAATAAAGATTTTAAATGGGCAACAACATAATTTTAATCGTGGCCAGTCGTCCCCACCAAGTTAAATAAAGAGGATACCATCTATCAAGTAATTTCACAATCCTTGACTCTACCTCTTTGAGATTAGTTCGAATAGTGTCTTTAAGAGAGTTGGAATAGGATATGCCCAGGCATTTGATATGCTTAGAGTTCCACTTAAACCCAGTATTTTTAAACATGTCTGGTAGACAGTAAGCATTTAATGGCAAAACCTCTGATTTATCTACATTAAGCTGATAACCTGAGACACTTGAGAATTCTTGTAATAATTTAAAAAATTCCGGAATAGTCTTGTGAGGATTAGAGATAAAAAGTAAAATATCATGATCATAAACTGTGAATTTAATCTCAGTATCTTTGTGCTTAATACCATAAAAATCAGATGACACGTATTTTCTTAGAAGGGGCTCAAGGGCTAATATAAATAACAGAGGTGATAGAGGACAACCTTGTCTAGTACCTCTGTGTAGGGGGGAAGTAATGAGATTGTTTACAATTGACTAAAATTGATGTAGAGGGTGAAGAGTATAAAAGTCTAATAATTGTAATAATATGAGGACTAAAACCATGCCATTTTAATGCTCCAAACATAAAATCCCAACAAACCCGATCAAAGGCATTTTCAGCATCAAGAGTTATGGCAGCTATAGGATCCCTGGACTTAGATGCAAGATGGATAATATTGAGAAAAGTTCTAGAATTATCTGATATGTATCGCCCCTTAACAAAACCTGATTGATTAATGTCTATTAGGTCTGGGATAAAATGATTAAGCCGCAAGGCTAGGACTTTTGCAAAGATTTTACAATCAACATTAATAAGGGATATAGGTCTGTAATTACCACATTTGGATAAATCCTTATCTTTTTTAGGAATCCAACACAACATAGCTTCAGAAAAAGTGCCCTTTGCTTGATCTTTAGGCTAGGACTTTTACAAAGATTTTACAATCGACATTAATAAGGGATATAGGTCTGTAATTACCACATTTGGATAAATCCTTATCTTTTTTAGGAATCAAACACAACATAGCTTCAGAAAAAGTGACCTTTGCTTGATCTTTTGATATGAAATATTGTATAAGTGTTAATAGCTTAGGAACTAAAATAGATGCAAAGGTTGAGTAAAATTCTGTTGAAAAGCCATCTGGGCCAGGAGCCTTATCTTTAGGAAGCTTGGTAATGGCATTTTTAATTTCTGCTTCAGATAGGTCAGAGTCTAATGGTGACAAATCTACTTTTTGTTTCGAAGGAATAGAGTGGAAGAAGGCATCCACTTCAGTCATATTAGGAGTATTTTCAGGAGTATATAATGTGGTATAGTAGTCAGTAAAGCATTCCAGGATTTCTGAATGTTTAGTGTGTCTATTTCCAAATGTGTCTGTGATAACAGTAATTTTAGACTTTTGTTTTTTGATCTTTAAATAATTAGCCAGTAGTTTACCCACTTTACTTTTCCCCCCGTAAAATCTGGAATTTATTTTGAGTAGAGTTCCACATGCGCTTTCCAAGGAATGCTTATTGTATTGTAGTTTAGCATCAATCAACCTGGATAAGGTGTGTGGTTTGTAAGATGAGAAATATTCATGCTCAAGACATTTTATTTGTGTGAGCAGCTGAGAGGAAACTTTAGATTTTTCTTTCTTTTTGATGGTAACATAATCTATAATAAAGCCTTGAGCAGTAGCTTTAAATGCATACCATATAAAATTCATCTGAGTTTCCAAAGGTAAATTATGCATAAAAAATTCTTTAGAAAACATTGTAAATTGTTCAATAAATAAATGACCTTGCAATAAAGTGTTATTAAACCTCCAGCGATTAGAAAAGGAGGAATTTCCTGGAAGGCTCATATCAGTTATTACTGGGGCGTGATCTGATAAGAGAATAGACCCAATATCAGCATGTGAAATTGTTTGTATAACATTTTGTGTAGCACATATATAATCTATTCTGGAATATGAGTGATGTACTGGAGAATAAAATGTGAATTCTAGTAGTTCTGGGTGAGCAATTCTCCATACATCACGTAGACCTCTGGAGGAGATTGCTTGATAAAATGTTTTTTGCATTTTATTAGGGATGTAACGAGTTTGGGAGCGACAGATCTATAAAAGGATCCATAAATTGATTGCAATCACCTCCTACCACAAGATTTTCAGAGTGTAAGATAATAATAAAGAAGAAAAATTCACCCAAAATTGAGGCTCTACTCCAGTTGAACCATAATTGCAAATGGAAAACAGCAAACCATTAGTCTTAACTGACAATAAAATCCATCTTCCTAAATTATCTTTAGTCTCCTCTACAACTTGTACTTGTCTATGAAACAATATTATTATGAGCTGCAGAGGAGCCAAAACATGACCAACCCAATTTCTATTAAAACTTTTAAAATCCTGCTCTTTAAGATGGGTCTCTTGTACAAGAGCAACTTGACAATTCAATTTAGAGAGATGCTGGAGCACTCTTTGTTTCTTGACTGGATTTAACATTCCATGAGATGATTCGAAGACTGGTCATTTAAGTAGTAGAAGACATTTAGACAACAAAGCCTTACCGAAACCTAAGAGACAAACAACATGTGAATCATAGACGAAGGTGGAAAGGAAACATATGAACATATATCTAAATAAGATTGCGTGTTGATGCCATTCTTGCATAGTGGGACATAAGAAATAATAAAGGTTGAAAGAAAAGTAGAAAGAGAAATAAACAGAAAGAGAGAAAAAGAAAAGGGTAGCAAAAGCACCCCATTGATAAAAGAAAGAAAAGATGACAAGAAGCCAAGAAACTTAAGTCATACTTGTCTTAAAGAGAAGAAAAATACTTTGCATGGGAGAAAGGGAGGAGCCAGAAGAGAAATAGAGGCCAATCAGCAACAGTACCCCGAGGAACTACAATGTTTGTATAACGAGAGAGAAGAGAGATGACGAAACAAAATAAATATATTACAATATCAACATCTGACAATGTGACTTACCAAAAAGGGAAAGAACACTATGATGTTGAGATATACAGGAACATAGACACAATCGGAAAGGGGACTTTCTCAACCTGAGATTTCAATGGTTCCAATATCTGCAAAGAAAAAATAAATAATTTAAGAATTTCACATTAACCGATCAAGTCTTGCTGAGTTCCATTGCCTCCCCTTTGTGAGTATATATAAACTGTTTCAGATCATAGGGATTTTCAAAAGTAGTTGTTCTGTCCTTGAAGGTGACCCTAAAAAAGCAAGGGTGAATTAGGCCAAATCTAGCATTCATAGTTCTTAAGGCTGGTCGGAGATCCAGAAATTCCTTCCTTCGCTTGGCGGTCGCTATGGCCACATCCTGGCTAAAGAAAATCTTTTGGCCCGACCAAAACAGTTGTTTACATTGTTTGGCGGCAGTCAAAATAGTCATTAAATCTGAGTACTGAGTAGGAAGTAGGCGATAATTCCTCTTGGTTTTGATGGAGAAGAGGGACCAACACGATGGGCTCTCTGGATGTTGAGAGCAGTAGTATTCTGAAGACCAACAATCTTTGGAATATGAGTTTGCAAGAATGTTATCAAATCTTGTCCTTCTGAACCTTCCGGAATGCCATAAATGCGAAGATTATTCCGCAGATTGTGATTTTCCAAATCTTCTGTCTGTTTTTTAAGTAGTGCGTCAAGGTATCAACTTTAGTAGTAGTATCTTGTATGTCACTAATCCTCTATTCCACCTCAGAAAGTCTAGAATCCAGATGTGACCATTTCTCCTCAATTCGCTGTAGCGCAATATTCGTCTCCATAACAAAAGGCTTACTTAGTGAGCTCATCCATAATGTCATCCAACGTGAGGGGCAATGGAAACTTAGTTGGCGAGGATGGGTCTTTTTAACTCTTTTGTGGCCCCCGGAGTCTTTACGACCATTAGAGTTAGAGTCAGAGGATACAGATAATTTGGAAGTATGAGGGGCTTCCATTTCAGCCACACAGTATATATTTAGTACAATAGTTTACTTAATGTTCCTGTAATGCCAATTAAGTCACCTCAGAGGACAAATGTTAAACATTTTAGAAGAAAATCCATAATAAAATGACTATAACAGCTTCAAGAGTGGCATCCAAGAGTGGCCAAAAAGTATTAACATCTCCACATTAATTCAAGTAGCCAAAAAACAAAAAAAGAAAAAAAAATTTAGGAATAAAAAAAAAAAAAAATCCTCTCAAAATGGCGGCCGCATTCCTGTCAGAAAGGGAGCAGTAGGTTAAAAAGATTAAACTCTGTAAAACACCAGAATTTTAAAAGAGAAAAAACTCACCATACTGCTCCCTGCTTGTTCCAACATCCAATTCTGGGAAAAAAAGCAGCCAGCTGTCAAAAACGTCTCCCTCCAATATAAAAACGTCCTCGGCAGCTCGGGAGCGTTGCTATCGAGCGGCCATCTTAGCTGCTCCACAACTCTCCCCCATATACGAATATGTTGAATATCTAAAAGAGATTAAAAATATAAGATATACATTCATAATAAAATTATTTATTAATTGCATTTACAATTACATTTCAAAAGCACATTATTAAAACTCTTAATCCCGAAAAAAGTTACTAAATAATATAAAAATAGGAAATTAGAATAAAAATGTACTGTCAATTAAACCACAAAACATATTTAAAAATAACAAAACTACAAAAATAAAATATAAACGTAACCAGAATTCAAAAACATTCATTTAACAAACTGCAATTAATAGCAATAGATACAAAACACACAAAAAAAAAAAACATTTACAATTCTAAATCCAAAGTCATAAACATAAAACAGCAAACAAAATCTAGCAAAAAACTGCATTAAACTAAAATGTAAACCAAAAATAGTCTTTCATTTTGAACCAAAAAAGTCCAAACTTATCAAAACAGGTACATTTGTACGAATACAGATTACCCCACCTTCTGCAACATTAATAGCAGAAGTGAAAGTGTGTCACTTTAGACGCATAAAATGTACAATTCCCTCACCAATCTATGCTACAGAACGGCCAGTGTTACAATTTGTAGGGGTCTGATTTACTCTCCCCACACAAATTTAACCAACAGCAAGGTTCTGGACTTTGAGGGTTAGAGACCTAATAATATCACTTTTGCCTTATCAATACTGATAAAAGTATTGAACTTTGGAGGAGTATGATTTTCTAATTCCACTCCAACGGAAGCAACATTATGGAAGGTGCTGGACTTTGGACATGTCAGAATTCATTTCCCTGTATAAACTAAGCAGCTACTATGCTACAGAAGTGCCAGCGTTACAATTTGGAGGGGTCTGATTTATTCTCCCCACACCAATTTAACCAACAGTAAGGTTCTGGACTTTGAGGGGCAGAGACCTAATAATATCACATTAGCCTTATCAAAAGTGATAAAAGTATTGAACTTTGGAGGAGTGAAATTTTCTAATTCCACTCCAACTGAAGCAACAGTATGGAAGGTGCTGGGCTTTGGAGGTGTCAGAATTCATTTCCCAGTATAAACTAAGGATCATAAAGAAAATATATCTAGGAAACAATTAAAAAAAAATCACAACATAAAAAAATAATAATACAACTATTCATTGAAAGATTAATGCAAACATAAATGTCTTTTAAGCAAATGACATATGTATGTAAATTAATCAATCAATCAGGATTTATAGACTTTGACTAATCACACAGAAGGATATTGTCACATCTCCTCTCTGATCTCCTCCTTTTTGCCTTCCGATTCCGATTCTGATTCCTTTCCTTCTTCCTTTCTATCCTCTTCCCCTTTGAAAATACGCTTCCTTCTGCTGTTCTGTTCTTCCCTGATCTAATAGTTGGAACTGCTTTAAAAAATTTGACCTGTTTGCCGCTTTCTCAATTACCGAGCCTCTCACTAATTTAGATTCTGAACCAACTGAGAGATTGCTATCCGAGACATCACTTTCCTTTGTTCCCTCTATGGTAACTCTTTATCCCCACCTATCTTGGGCAGTTGTCCTATTGAGTCCTCTGTGTACATGTAATCATACTTCAGATGAAAAGTTAAGATTCTTCCTGCTTGGTAATCCTTGAAGTCACGTACACATTGAAGTAATATTTGTGATATTAAAATATTGAAGGCAAGTGAGAAACACATGGGAAGTGATAAATAAGATCGTACTCAATGTCGATATTAAAGTTTGTTCATAGACTCTCAGGAATAATGATTGCATTAAATTATAGAACAATGAGGTTTCAATGAAAAGAAGGCTTATTTAATAAAAAATGGACATTAATTCATAACACTGCACTAATTATAACCGTAGATAAGAAAACAGTAAATGTACTGTATATATAATAAGAATACTTATTTGTTTTCCTTTTTTTCACTTTTTTTGTGGGACTCGACTCAACTCGACTCGACTCGACTCAAGCTGAGTCTCAAAATGGCTGTCAAGTCTTCCTTGTCGAAGTGCAGTGAATCAGATATCAACACTAGACAGTTGGAGCCACGGAGGATCTGCGTCCCTGGATATGTATATTTTTCAAACTCTATTTTCTCTAAAACTACTGAAGGGATTTATATCAACTCACAAAAAGTGTGATTTCTGGACCAAGAGATAGCTTTCTACAAAATTTGGTGTAATTCTGTCCAGCAGTTCGGTCTGTAATTTGAAAAGTCCAATTGATATACAATGGGACAAGTGTTTTGGAACCCCCCATTTGTCTTAACCTCCACTTGATGGATCACCCCCAAACTTTCAACACAGCAGCCGAACCGACTAAAGCATAACTTTTGAACAGATTCGGAAGGTTCACCAAGCGGCGCAAAAGTTACTGGCAAAACAAAAAATGCTCTGTCTCTGGAAAAAATAGTCCTAATTATAGCTACCTACTGGAGACCACCAGTAGATTTTGTGTGTGCGTGTGTATATTTGTGTGTATGTATATATATCATTGATGACATATTTTATGGCATCTTTCATACTGTCACTGCAACATTTGAAATAAAATTATTGATGAGACAATTGTTCATGGTGAGGGCATGAGTCAAAGCTACCTTAGGGCGCGAGTTGTAGTTACTTGAAAGAACTGTAACTCTAACTGCCGAATTTCTATGGTTTTTAATAAGTAAATTCAGAACCTAACTGTAACGTCTCTGTAAGCTATATTTTTTTCAGTGATTTTTTTTTTTTTTTTACGTATCATCATTTTAATTGCTATATGTGAATCTAACCACCGGCGCATGGCCTTTGGCCGTGTGTGGTGGCGGTTGGCCTCAGACCTCGCCTGTGGCCAGGCCAACCCGCTATAAGCACCCAACAATGCACCATGTACGGCCTTCTTCCATGTGTAGTAGGGGTTGCCCGCAAGGGCTGCTCGGCAGCCAGTTCCTGTGGCCAACCCCCTGCTACCCAACCTGATGCTCTGCACAGCCCTTTGCGTAATGGACAACAGAAGTTGGCTGTGGCATCTCTAGGTGTGAGAATATATTAGAGAGGCTGTATCTGGGGGTAAGAGTGGCTGTCAGAGTATCTGCCTGGATGTGAGAATGCGTACATACATCAGTATGAGCGTTGGTCTGTGAGTGGGTGTATCAGGGTGTTAGTGGGTCTGTGAGTAGGAGTGTGACAGTCTGACTGGAGCTGTGAACGAGTGCATCATGTCTGAGTGGGTCTGTGAGTGGGTAAGTGAGTGTCTGAGTGGGTCTGTGAGTGGGTGCGTTGGTGTCTGAGTTGTTCTGGGAGTAGGTGCGTAAATGTCTGAATGGGTGTGTGAGTGGGAGAATTGATTGAAAGAGAGAAAGAGAAAAAGAAAGTGGGAGGAAGAGAGAGAGTTTTTTAGGCTTTGATGTCTGATATACTTAGAATGTACAATTTTAAGGAAAGTATTTGTTAAAATATATAATAATTGTACTTTATTATTATTTAAAAAAAAGGGTAACTAGTCCAGCTGGACTCGAAACCCCAATGCTCAGTGTGAAGTTTTGCAGTGACTTTCACACTGAGCTACAGCTTTTTCTTTTATCAGTGATTGTGAGGGAGCCCTCAAAGGCTCCTCCATGGTCCCTCCTTATTTATTTATTATATATACATATATCTATATATATATAAAAAAAAATCAAATAAAAAGCCCTTTCTGGGCTACCTGACACTGTGGGGAAGCCTTAGGACTTCCCTTTTGGTGCCATTGCTTCAGCAAGCATGGAGCTGCTTTGACAGGAGGCATGCAGGGGACAGAGATGAAAATTCGGGACTCAGCAGGAGCAGGCCCTGGGGGTTGGCGGTCCTGAGGGCCACCAGTGGCCCCACAAGGAGGGATGCTTATCATCCCTCCAACATGGACATAGCCCGGGGGGTCCCAGGGGCTAATGGGGGTCCAAAACAGACCCCCTTCATTCTTTTTTCTCTTTACCCTGGGGGAGTGGTGGTCCTCGGGGCACGGGAGGGGCACAGCCCCCGGTATATATTTTAAAGAAAGCCCGGTGGGGTCCCTGGGGCACAGTGGGCCTCGGGCTCCCTCGCATATATTTTAAATGAAGTTCCAGGGAGTGGTAGTCGCTGAGGCATGGAGGGCCGCAGGTCCCCCCATATATAAAAATAAAAGCCCTTGGGAGGTGGTGATCTCTAGGGCAGTGGGGGGCCAGGAACCCCTCTACACAAACTTTTTAATGCCCCTGGGGCCACTAAAAATACAAGCGCAGTAGCCTGCGATTGTTGTTTAAAAAAAAAAAAAAAAACCACAAATTTGTGAATCTCGCAAATTTGTGACAAACAATAATTTAAAGACAAGTTTTTTTCTCTGGGACAAATTTGAATTTCCCTACATTTCTCAAAAATGACTGAACTGATTTACTCCAAATAAGTGTAAGCGTAATCTGTGTCCTGACAGCTAGCTTTCTGCAAAATTTGGTGTAATTCCGTACAGTGCTTCAGGCTGTAGACGTGTATAAAGAATCTTATGGGAATTAACTATGGAAACGCAAAGTTTTTTGAGTCACTTTTTTCTTGGACCCTGTGTGACAGAAACTTTTCATGCGCAACAAGAATCACTGCAACACTTTTTTTGGGAACGTTTCGGGAAGATTCATCAAACGGTGCCACAGTTATAGGCAAGTAAAAAGATGTGTTTTCTATGGAAACATGATCCTAACTATAACTACCTAGTGGCGACTATAGATAGATAGATAGATAGATAATCAATCAATGAATCAAAAAAATGTGTAGAGTGCGCTACTCACCCGTGAGGGTCTCAAGGCGCTGGGGGGGGGGAATGGAATACATGGGGGGGCAGGGAGGGTCACTGATGGAACAACCATGTCTTGAGGTTCTTTCTGAAGACCAGGAGGTCTTTGGTTTTACGAAGGTCGGTGGGGAGGGAGCTCCAGGTTTTGGGGGCGAGGTAGGAGAAAGACCTGCCTCCTGTGGTGGTGCGTTGGATGCGGGGGACTGTGGCTAGGGCGAGATCGGCTAATCGGAGGTTGCATGTGGGAGTGTGGAAGTTGACTCTTTCGTTGAGGTAGGTTGGGCCGGTGTTGTGGAGGGATTTGTGTGCATGGATGAGGATCTTGAATGTGATTCTCTTGTCTAAGGGGAGCCAGTGAAGGGTTTTGAGGTGTGGTGAGATTCGTTCGTGGTGGGGAGGCCAAGGACGAGGCGTGCGGCTGTGTTCTGGATTCTCTGGAGTTTGCGTTTGAGTTTGAGTGTGGTGCCGGCGTAGAGGGCATTACCGTAGTCCAGTCTGCTGCTGATGAGTGCATGGGTGACTGTCTTTCTGGTTTCTGGGGGAATCCATTTGAAGGATTTTTTTAGAGTGCGGAGTGTGTGGAAGCAGGAGGAGGTTAGAGCATTAATTTGATGTGTCATGGAGAGGGAGGGGTCAAGGATGATGCTGAGGTTGCATGCGTGGTTTGCAGGTGTGGTTGCGGGGCCTAGGGTGGTGGGCCACTAGGAGTCGTCCCATGTGGTTTTGTTGGGGCCGAAGATGATGATCTCTGTTTTGTTTGAGTTGAGCTTGAGGTGGTTAGTGGTCATCCAGTTGGCGGTGTCGAGGAGAGCGGCATGTAGGTTGGTTTTGGCGGTGGTAGGGATGCGGGTGAGGGAGAGGATGAGTTGGGTGTCATCTGCATAGGAGAGGATAGTGATTCCGTGTGCTCGGAGGATGTTGGCTAGGGGGATCATGTAGATGTTGAAGAGTGTGGGGCTGAGAGAGGACCCTTGGGGGACTCCGCAGGTGAGGGTGGAAGGTGGACTCTCTGGGTCCGGTCGGTGAGGAAGGAGGTGAGCCAGTCTAAGGCTTTGTGGCGAATTCCTATGTTGTGGAGGCGTGTGCGGAGTGTGTGGGGGCAGACGGTGTCAAAGGCTGCGGAGAGGTCTAGGAGGATAAGTGTGACGGTCTCGCCATTGTCGACTTTGGTCCTGATGTCGTCAGTGCATGCGATGAGGGCAGTTTCCGTGCTGTGGTTTTTGCGAAACCCGGATTGTGAGGGGTCAAGAGTGTTGCTTGCTTCGAGGAAGAGGGATAGGCGGGCGTTGACTAATTTCTCTGCAAGCTTG
Organism: Pleurodeles waltl; assembly: GCF_031143425.1. Lineage (NCBI taxonomy): Eukaryota > Metazoa > Chordata > Amphibia > Caudata > Salamandridae > Pleurodeles > Pleurodeles waltl. The sequence goes on along the minus strand of NC_090440.1, from coordinate 127,317,041 downwards.
GCGGGGAAAGGGAGGAGGGAGATGGGGCGGTAGTTGGAGAGGATCTCCGGGTCGGCTTTGTTTTTTTTTAGGAGAGCGGTGATTTCCGCGTGCTTCCCGGGATCTGGGTAGATGGAGGAGTTGAAAGAGGAGTTGATTATGTTGAAGAGTATGGGGGCGATGGTTGGACTAGCTTTGTTGTACATGCAGTGTGGGCAGGGGTCGGAGGGGGAGCCGGAGTGGATGGAGTTCATGTTTTTTTCGGTTTCTTCGTATGTGGTGGCGGTCCATGTGGAGAGTGTGGTGGGGGGTCACGAGTGGGGGTTGGGTTGGGTGAGTGAGAGGTGTGTGCGGTGGGTGTGTGTGGTATGAAGCTGTTGTGGATGTCCAGGATTTTGTGGAGGAAGTGGTTTGAAAAGGGTGTCACATAGGGGCTGTGTGTGTGTGTGTGGGGTCTATGTTTCTGGCTTTGGGTCTAGCGTGTTCATTGATGATGATGAAGAGTTCTTTGCTGTTTTGAGAGTTGTTGTCAAGGCGTGACTTGTAGTGATCTCTTTTGGTGGTGCGTATGAGTTGGTGATGGGTGCAAATGGTGGTTTTGAGGGTAGAGAAGTTGGTTGTGGAAGGTTCTATTCGCCATACTTTCTCAGCTTGGCGGCATTTGCGCTTGGAGTCTTGGAGTTTAGGGGTGAACCATGGGGCGTTCTTGATGTTGCGGTTGGCGATGTGTTTTCTGAGGGGGGCTAGTGTGCCTGCGCAGGAAGTGATCCATTTGGAGAGGTTGTGTGCTCCTGTGTTGGGGTCGCTGGTGTGGGGGGGGTTATGGGCCAGTTGGGAGTTTAGTCGTTCTGTGGGGATCTTGTCCCACATGCAGTAGGGTGTGGTGTGTTGATGGTAGTGTGTGGGGGGTTTGGTGAAGGAGAAGTGGACACAGTGGTGGTCAGTCCGGAGGAGTTCGGTGGTGTGGGAGTAGGCTATGCGTTGGCTTGCGGTGAAAATTGCGTCGAGCTTGTGACCTGCTGAGTGGGTGGGTGCGGTGACCAGTTGTTTGAGTCCGAAGTTGGTGAGGTTGTCTATGAGGGAGGTAGTGTTGTGGTCTTGTAGGTTTTCTAAGTGAAAGTTGAAATCACTGAGGATGATGTAGTCAGTGGAGGTGAGGGCGTGCGAGCTGATGCTGTCGGCGATGGTGTCGCAGAAGGTGGGGCGTGGTCCGGGTGGTCTGTAGATCAGTGTACCTCTGAGGGTGGAGTTGTTGTTAATGTGGATGAGGAAGTGCATGTGTTCAGTGTTGTCGATAGTGTCTTGGGAGCTGGTGGTGACTTTGATGGTGTCTCTGTGTAGGATGGCGATGCCACCGCCTGGCCTGTTGGGGCGGTTTTTGTGTTGGAGTTTGTATCCTTTGGGGGTAGCTATGGGTATGTCGGGTTCTGAGGAGGGGTTGGTCCAGGTTTCCGTGAGGAAGGCGATGTCAGGTGTGTGTGATGTGATGAGGTCCCAGAGTTCTATGGCATGTTTGTGAGGGGAGCGGATGTTGAGGAGCAGGCAGTTGAGGTGGTTGTGGTGCGTGGAGGTGTTACTGCGGGGTGTGTTCTGGTTGAGGGCTGGTGTGCTGCGGGGTTGGTTGATGGTGGCAGGGTGGGTGAGATTTGTGTTGGGGGTTGTGTTTGTTGAAGGTTGGGTCGCTGTGGTTGGTGTGTGGTGTGAGGGATGAGGAGCAGGAGAAGTGACAGGTGTGGCAGGTGAAAGGGCCATGAGTGTGTGTGGGGCTAGATGGAGTGCATGTGGGGCAGGGGCCTGGGTTGAGAGAGTGGAGGGTGAGGGGGTAGTAGGTGTGTCTGAGGGGGCCACGGGGACTGGTGCTGGGTGCGGTCTTGGCGCGGACGGGCGCAGACAGGCTTGCCAGCGGCGCGCCCACTGCAAGGCCGCTCCACGGGTGCCATAAGAGGAGGGGAGTGTGGGAGTGGCAACTGGGAGGAGAGAGGGCTCAACGAATGAGAGGGCTGGGGGGGTGGGGCCGCAGGGGATGCAGCGGCAGGAAAATAAGGCACAGAGGACGGTGAGAACAAGGGGGAAGGTGGGAGGGGCCGCAGGGGACGCTGCAGCGGGAAAATAAGGCACAGAGGACGGTGAGAACGAGGGGGGAGGCAGGAGGGGCCACAGGGGACGCAGCAGTGGGAAAATAAGGCACAGAGGACGGTGAGAACGAGGGGGAGGTGGGAGGGGCCGCAGGGGGCGCAGTGATGGGAAAACAGGAGAAGAAAGACAGATTGGTGGTGGCGTGGATGGCGGAGCAGAGAGCGACCTACCTGCAGAAGCAGGGTCAAAGGTTGCTCCCTGCTACAGTGCTGTGGCTGCCATAAGAGGATGGGAGGGTGGGAGGGTGGGAGTGAGAGCTGGGAGGAGGGAGGGCTCAACAAATGAGAGAGCTGGAGGGTGGGGCCGCAGGGGATGCAGCGGCAGGAAAATAAGGCACAGAGGATGGTGAGAACGAGGGGGGAGGCGGGTGGGGCCTCAAGGGACCCAGTGGCAGGAAAATAAGGCACAGAGGACGGTGAGAACGAGGGAGGAGGCGGGAGGAGCCGCAGGGGACGCAGCGGCGGGAAAATAAGGCACAGAGGACGGTGAGAACGAGGGGGGAGGTGGGAGGGGCCGCAGGGGGTGCAGCAGCGGAAAAACATGAGAAGAAAGACGGATTGGTGGTGGCGCGGAGCTGGGAGTGACCTACCTGCAGAAGCAGATAGATAGATAGATAGATAGATAGATAGATAGATAGATAGATAGATAGATAGATTATCATAATCCCGCTGAGATCTCAAAGTGCTCAGAATTTAATTAGCCCCAAGGGTGGCCTTCTGGTGTATGATTGCATGGGTTATAATTTGAGCCATGTTGGAAAACACTGTGGGGGTCATTCTGACCCCGGCGGGCGGCGGGCGCCGCCCGCCGGGCGGAGACCACCAAAAGGCCGTACCGCGGTCAAATGACCGCGGCAGTCATTTTGACTTTCCCGCTGGGCAAGCGGGCGACCGCCAAAAGGCCGCCCGCCCGCCCAGCGGGAAAGCCCCAGCAACGATGAAGCCGGCTCCGAATGGAGCCGGCGGAGTTGCTGGTTTGCGACGGGTGCAGTGGCACCCGTCGCGATTTTCAGTGTCTGCCTTGCAGACACTGAAAATCTTAATGGGGCCCTGTTAGGGGGCCCCTGCAGTGCCCATGCCAGTGGCATGGGCACTGCAGGGGCCCCCAGGGGCCCCACGACACCCATTCCTGCCAGCCTCACACCGCCAGGAACAGGCTGGCGGGAAGGGGGTCGGAATCCCCATGGCGGCACTGCTTGCAGCGCCTCAGTGGAGGATTCGCTGGGGCAGGGGAAAACCGGCGGGAAACCGCCGGTTTCCCTTTTCTGACCGCGGCTTTACCGCCGCAGTCAGAATTGCCCCTGAAGCACCGCCAGCCTGTTGGCGGTGCTTCCTCCGTCCCCGGCCCTGCCGGAATGACCCCCTGTATGTCATATGTGGGGCTTGGCAACAGGGTACACGCGTTGCATAGGTCTTCAATAGTGTGTAAGAGTGCATCACTGTGTGTGATAGCGAACATGGGAACTAGTCACAACTGTTAATTCAGGATACTTAGAAACTATACTACGTTAAATTTGCAGGGTGGTTCTAGTGGATGCTGCCTGTATAATCCATATCTCATGCTATTTGGCAGAGCGAAGTGGGTGGAATATTAGGAGTTCACAGATAGATTTATGATTCATCTATTGGCATTGTATGTTTCATCCAATAGAGCATGGATGAACCTTCCTGAGGTATTTTGATCCATTTAACATGGTGATCTGAGTGTTATAGCATGATTAGAGAAAAGCCAAGATGTACTACATTTTTGTGGTCTCTGTGACAATTATCTTCTTGAGAAGTGTGTTTCATAGTTTGTAGGTTACTACTGAGACAGATGTGTTCACATTTGTTCTGGCTAAGAAATTGTCTGCCTGCAACATTCTGGATTAGTTAAGGTTTGCAGAGTAGACACTTTTGTGAGCCCAATCTAGTGTGTCTGTTGGCACAGTTTAGGATTTGCATCACTAGGGCTTGTGAGAATTGGTAGCTTTAAGTTATTACAACACTATAGACATTAGGGACCAGATTTACAAATGGTTGACCCAACGCAGGGCAGCAATCAAAGTTGCTGCACTACATGAACTGTAGAGAGCAGAGCTGTACCATATCTACCAAGAAGTGGCGCAGTTCTGCTCTCCTGGAGCTGTTATACTTTCAGCTGCCATGTGCCAACACAGTCACCCTTGCACCATAGTGGTAGGGTTTCTGTGCTGTGGTCATCATAATTTTTGTGCAGGAAGGTGTTCCTTTCTCCACAAAACCTAGGGGGCGGATTTAAGGAAAGTGGCACTGCATCCAAAGCAGTGCAACTTTTCTAGCACCCGTTAGCGCCCCCTTACCGCTACCATGTGGGCACCGTATTTAATATATACGGCACACCATCGCGCAGGGTAGGGGCAATAACATAAAAAATGTTAATGCTTTGGATGTACTTTGCAGGACTAGTGCCAAACGTTTTGGAGCAAAGTACAGTAGTCGGGCAAAGTACATAGCCATTTTTTCAGCCCCCCTTATGGGGGAACGTCTCCCTCGTTTACATTATGCCTGGCGCAAGCATAATGTGGCGCAAGGGGTTAGCAAGTGGTGCAACTCAGGCATCGCTCCACTTTGTAAATGTGGTGCAGCGATTTTTGAAGCCTAATGCCATATTAGCCTGAAAAAAATCACATTAATGTGGCGCTAGAGCTCCTTAAATCTGGGCCTAGGTGTTAAAGACATTTACTCCTTGTATGTGTGCTACAGAATGCAGCACATATGCAAAGTGGAAAAAATATGAAGAAATACAAATAGGTCTTCTCGTTATGTCAGCATCAGGGAAAAGCAGGACTTTGGTTCAAATCCATGTGCTTCAAAATCCATTGGTGGATGCACAAGAATGCCCATACACCACCCATGGAATATTCAGGAGCTTTGGTTGCAAACCAATGCCAATCTCGATTTGCGTTGGTTTGCAAATACCAACCTGAATTTTGCTTTGGATTCGCTTTAAAAAAGTAACCCAAACCCAACACAAAAGCTTTGTAAATCTAGGACTTGGTAAATATTGCTTAACTTTAAAAGACTTTCAGAAGGTAATGAAGTTGGACTGTAAGATTACCACAGATCAGTATTCTTTCTGTATTGCACACACACTTCTTACCAGACACAACAGAAAATGTAATTCTCGGCCTGTCTTTTAATAATATCAATGAACACTTGTTCTTGCAGCATTTGTTATCTCAGTTTACCATAGACTAGCACTCTAAATAAACAATGTGACTGTTTCTCAATTTAATAGCACTCAGTTTACTGACATCTTCCTAAAGAAAAGCTGTGATTGATACAGCCTGAGTTTTGACGTGTGTGCTAAAATGCTCCAAAAAAAGGAGAGCTTAATATGGTTCTCATCAAAGCCTTAAGACATAACAAATACAAAAGTGTGTTTCTGTAGTCTGATTGGGTTTCCAAACAAAGTTGGGTGGTTTATTGTACAAGGTAATTATTTTGCAAAATGCAAAATATTTGAAGTGTATACACAGTTAATTCTCAAGGTTGTCCGAACAAAAAGATGCACAGTGCAATGCGTATTTTACCACATGCCAACATGGCTAATTAATGACTTAATCAGCCCAGTTATGCATCACTAGTCTCCATTACCAGTAACCCTGTGTATGTGTCTTCTAGAAATTCCACTGTACATCATACTTTGCTCTACCACAGATGTCTGCTTGTGTCAAGAGGAAACAATATAACATATGCAGCAGAGATAATATTTAGGTATAACATTTCTCTACTTCAGGTTCAAAGTTCAGTATGCATTCCACTGCCACTTGAAGGTTTAGGTGATCATTACAAGTTGCAAGATAGCCTCAAGTCAGACAGAAACAGATGGCACCATCCGAATCTGGATTGTGAGTTCTGCCAGAACAATCGTTTTTTCCAGGCAAATTTTGCCAGGTAACGGCAGTAAAATAAGCTAGGAAAGCAATGCACAGAGAATTCCACTGTTTTCTCCATTTCACGTGGTAAATCCCGTTATGATTTCATAATACCCCACACAGTAATTACTGTATCTTTTAGCATTACTAAGGCCAGATGTGCTATGACTTTTCCAGAGTTACCAATACATTTAGAAAGGGCACCTTAGATCCGATCCCATTATAATTTAAAAGTTGCATATTTACACGAGTCTGAAAACGATGAAGGACTGTCATGCTGGGTTATAATATCTAATTTGTTTATGTATGAACAATAGAGTGACAATACAAAGGAGTAAAAAAATAAAATATTGCCAAATCATAAAATGTCCTCAAGAATGGTTCACAACAAGCCTGTCAGAAAGTGGATTTGAGAGGGGGAGACGCTACCAATGTAAGAAAACACAATCTTGTTAGGTCACAAAAATGTTCAGCTGTGTTCCAGTGCTAGGCATGGCAGACATAATATGTTTTTACCGACCAATAGTAAAGTTAAAACCACAACAAAGAAACATTTCTAAATCAATTTAATAAACTGTGATAACCAAAATGGCACAAAAAATATTTATTTCTGGTTAAGGCAGCAGGAGTAGGTTATTTTTTCAGAAAATGTCAAGCATGTCCAGAGGAATGATGGAGATGTAAACGGTCACTGTCAGTCTATATGCATTACTCAAAAACAGCTTCAGAAGGCAGCTCTGCACCAAAAAGGAAAAGGAGAAACTTTACAAGCAAGCTCTTGTGCTGTACAGAGATCCAGAGGTCTGAGGCAGTCAGTTACCCTTCCGGCTGCTATACTCAAACGCTTTCAATCTTCCTGGTGCTAATCTGGAGCACTCCAGTCACACCTTCTAAGACGAGAAAGGCTAGTCATGTATGAGTTCTTCTACAACCAAGAGGGAAAATATCTTAAGGATGCTAGAAGTTCATCACTTGTTTGTTTCATAACTGCAACATATTCATGGAAAGCTCTTAGGACCCAGGGTTAGTTCCAGACAAGTTTTCCGCATGGTCCAGTGCACTTAGCTCCTAACTCAACTCCTGGTTCTTCAAGACATGTTGGAACATGTTAGACCTGTCAGCCTTCATGTGGCTTTCCCGCAAACCCTTTGCATTCCACCCTCCCATTTGGCTGAAATATTTGTTGTTGTTCTTAGCACTCTGCACACTTTGCCACTGTTAAGCAGTGCTTAAGTGCTTGTGCTCACTCCCTTAAAACATGATAAGATTGGCTTACACCTGATTGACATATATAATTTACTTATAGGTCCCTAGGAAGTGGTTCGCCATATACACAGGGCCAGTGTAGGAATTTGGGGCACTGGTTGGGGGTGTGTGACGCCCTACTCAAGCAACAACCACATTCTCTGTCAAGATGAAACACCAGCAAACCCTGAATTAACCTCTGCTATCTTGGCACAAAAGCAGTCAGGCTTAACTTAGAAGCAACATATAAAGTCTTTATGCAGTACTTCAACCACTAATAAATTGAAAACCTAACACAGGAAAAGAAAATAGAGCAAAATGAAATTAAAAAAAATATTTTACACCAAAACAACACAAATGCAATCAGTAAAACTGGAGATATGCAATTTCAAAAGTTTAAGTAAATATAGGGGCATGTTTATAATTATATTGTGCTGAATTTGCTTCATTTTTTTGACGCACATTCGGTGCAAAATTTATACTTTGGCGCTAGACCCGTCTAGCGCCAACATTATGGAGTTAAGTCATTTTTTGGTTGTGGAAACCTACCTTGCATCAGTGAGATGCAAGGTAGGTGTTCCAGTGCAAAAAATGACTCTATGGCCTTAGCGCTATATTTATCCCCCATGCTAAAATCATGCACGGGGGAGAAGGGGTCAAATAATGGTTCAAAGCTAGCTTTGCACCATTATTTAATGCCTGGGTCAGGGCAGGCATTAGGGGACCAGTGGGCCTATTTCCATGGTGGAACACCATGGAATAAGCCCGCAGGTGCCCTCTCCAGCCTCCAGGGACACCCCCACCTACACTAGAGGGACAGTGGAGGATGTGGACCCCATCCCAGGTAAGTATAGGTAACTACAGGTAAGTATTTTTTTGTGCCATTGGGGGCCCTGAAAAAGGCCCCCCGACATGGCACAGGGTACAGTGGCCATGCCCAGGGGGCCCTGGTCCCCTGTGCTGGCCATTGGAGTGGTGGGCATGACTCCTGACTTTTTAAAGACAGGAGTCATGTGGTATGCATGGTTTTGCATCAGAAAATGACACTAGGCTGGTTAGAGTCATTTTTTACTCTAACCTGCCTAGCGTCATTTTTTTGGTGCAGAACCCCCTTCTCCCATACCACCACCCTCACACGGGTAACATAATTATTTTTTACACTAGCCTTCTCTTTGTGCCGGCTTGCACCATTCCATAAAAATGGTGCCCGGCTGGCGCTAAAGAATGGTGCAAGCCGGTGCAAAACCTTTTGATGCAAAACTGCGTCAGTGCAGTTTTGCACCATAAAGTATAAATATGCCCCCTAGGGCCAGTGACGGTTCCAATATGGCTCCAAGGAGATGCATCGCACTGCATCAGTTCTGCTTCACAGCAGGGCACCTTCAGGCCTAATTGCAAGGGTCCAAGACTGGGGTGGCACCATTTGGGGGGGTAGGACTCATAGCAGTTGGAGCCCAGGTGCAGAGCTCAAGGTAGTTGGGGCCTTTTCTGTCCCTGAGACTCTGATCAGAGCCTAGCCAACTAGCACTTCGAGTCACACTGGTCATCTTGAGTGCATGTTGCTGGTCCCATCTATCACTCAGTAAGCAGGGCAGTGGGGCAGCAGGCTAGCAGGGTATCAGTTATTTTTGCAAAGCAGCACAGCAGTCCTTGTGAGACTTCTACAATTCCAGAGTTGTCCTGAAGAGTGAGGTCTGAGGGTCCTATATTTATACCTGGTGCCCACTTTGAAGTTGGGAAGGTTCTGGAGTTTTCCACCCCTAAAGGTTCATGAAATGTCCTGTCTTCCTGCCCTGGACCCATCTTTGTTTGGGGGTCACAATAGACTAGAGTAAAACCTTTTGTGAGTGTGCTCAGGCAGAGGTTTTGTGATGTGATGAAGTGTGGTAGGTGACAGCTCCTCCCCCTTATCAAGTCAGAGATTGCCCATCCTACCAACACCTGTGCCCCTTTGTCACATTGTCTGGGTGCAGTACACAGACCAACTGCCAGCTACCCCTAGTCATATGAGACTGGAAACAGGCTGCAGGGACCAAAGGTAAGGACAAGAAAATGCCAACTTTCTTAAAGTGGCATTTTCAGAATTGTGAATTAAAATCCAACTTTACTATTAAAAGGGCTTTACATTACAGTTCTCTAGATACCAAACTCAAGATTCCTACCTGCTCCCAATTGAAAGTTTTCACTTATTAAATATAGTAATGTAACCCAATGTTATCATATCAGAGAGGTTGTCCTTACAGTACTGAAAAATAAATTTGAAAGTTTTTCATTACCAGGACATGTAAAACATAAAAGTACATGTCCAACTTCTTAAATACACTGTGCCCTGTCCTGTGGGTTGTTTAGTGCCTTCCCTAGCTGTGACTTATATTTATGAAAACAGAAGGTTTAGACCTAGCAAAACATGTATCTTGCCAGGTCAAAATGGCAGTTTGAAACTGGACGTGCAAGCTGTAATGACATACAGCATACACACACAGCATCGATACAAAGAGCTTCATACTAGACCACTGTGATTTCAGAAATCCTGAGAACAGGATAGGGAGGCAAGAAATCCCAGACACTTCTTTGGGGGACAAACTGGCACCAGGTATGAAAAAGGACCCTCACACCCACTCTTGAGTACATTCCTGGACCTATGGATACTGCAAATGATGGGCTGTCCTGCAGCCCCATGCCTACCCTGCTACCTGCGGCCTGTGACGCCAAGGGTAAGCTGACTGACCTCCTGTTCAGAGCTACAGGGACAATTATTGACCACAGAGGCCTCACTGCAACTGCCCTGCTGCCCTACTGCACTGGACTTGCCTAGACCTGCAACTGGACCTCCCTGAGCCGTGCTGGCCTCTATATCTATGAGTTCATGATCCCAAAGAGGTGCCTTTCTAAGTCCTGGGCCCTTGGTTGACAAAAGAGTGATATTCTCTGACAAATGAGGAGAAATCCTGACGTTTTGGACTTTTTGGGACTGTGAATGGGTCAGTTTGCACCAAGATCTCACTGCCCTGACGATTGCCAACACGAAGCTTTGGTAAACCCGGTTCTTCATGAATGAGCGACTGCCAGTGTTAACTGGCAACACGAGATCTTCACTTGGCACTACAGCATCGATAGCCCGCAGTGACTGCCCAAGGAAAGCTCCAGCAGTGACTGCCTGTGACGGCCGACAGAATCTTTACACTACAGCAATCCCTGTCCGTGATGCCCAGCCTGCTCTTTGCTGTACAGCAACGATCATCCACAATGCTCTCCCTGCATTTGGTAGCCTCCTCCACAGCAAATTGGACTCTTTGCATCAGAGTTTGAGTAGGTAATTCTTTTCTGCACGTCTAACTTAATCTCTCTATCTGCCATGTGCTCCATTGTGGTCATCCTGAACTTGTGCCTCTTACCTGGCCTAATATTGTCAGATGACTCTTGAGTGGCGCTTTGTGCTTTTAGGCATTATATTCACCCTAAATCTTTTAAACTGAGTATCTCTGGTTATATTAGGATGTGTTTTTGTCATTTTGGTTTCAGATAATTTATTACATTTTTCTAAATTGGTGTGGGCTTTTTCTTGTGTTGTGTTTTCACTTCATGACATTTGTGTGCTGCATAAATCCTTCACTACTGCTTGCTGATATCACCAACCTGCATATCAGTCACAAGGCACAATGCAATTTTCAACACCCGTAGGATGAATTGCTTTTTCATAATTTCACACAAATTCTTATTTCAATTTTCTTACAAAAAAATATTTTCGCACTTTATTTTAAAAATTTGTTTGATTGAAGTGTTCATCATTATCAGTAAATTAGTGTACATATATGCATTGCATCATTATATTCCATTGTCATGCATAATCATGAATATTGCGATTACATGAACCTTGACATGGAAACCCAAAGCACTTCGGGTCACTGACTCTTTCAGGTAAAACTGTAACAAACTCAATATTAAAAAACATGCATCAGTTGAATGGTATTTCATGGTTCACCATGGGAAAACAAAAAAAAATCACTATAAACCTATAGAAAATCACATGCCATATATTGAATTTCCATTTCAATATGTAATAATGTGAGCTAACTGCCATTACCACACTCAAACGCTTCATTCTGTGCTGATATGAATCACTATCTAGCGTGTGCCTTGGGACTGATACGCAGGTAGGTGCTATCAGTGAGCAGTAGTAATCATTACTTTGTTCATGTGACAAAGGATTCACCAAGAAAGCACTGAGTGGTTTATTAGTTATAAAACGTGAGTAGATGAGTGAACATTTCAGACAAACAACTTGTTGAACTATTACAGCTGTCTGTTTTTCCCTGTTGTTGCAGCAAACTGCCTGGAGAGGCTATTGAAATCTATTCACTCATATGGGAAACAAAACAACCAAGTACCTCAATAGGAACTGTGGCTCTACAGATTAGACATCTTTAATATTTACTACAAAGAGAAACAAATCAGTGTTTAGACGCTAACACTTTCATTCAGTATCATGTTGACGAATACCATATGGTCTATGCATTACTTTGAAGCCTATGCTTTGTAAGACCAATAAATAATTCATTAAAAGTTGGTCTGCTATTCTTAACATATGTTCATTGGATTTGATTTTGTTTTTAATGAAAAAACTATCCAAAATGGTGAAAGATTTGGAGGAAGAAATCAATATCATCAAATAAGTGATCAGTACATATATTAATCAAGATCAATTGAAAACAACTTTAGAAGGAATCAATGTAAAACTTGAAGTGTACGCAAAATAAATTAATGGCAGAAAACTAAAAAGATTTGGAAGAGATACTATTGATTACAAACTTGACGAAGCTTACACATGGCTGAAGTGTACTCACAAAAAGAAACATGAAAAAACTAACATTAATGCCATTTGAGGAGAGTATTCTCTTCAAAAGTGATAAAGCTATTAATCCTCAATCAGTTGATGCTCCTAATACACAAAGTGAACGACCTTCCACTAGCACTTGAAGAACTGCTCAGTCGAATAAAGCTGCTTTTTTGTTAAGCAGCCCACCATCCAACAATCAACACTCCAACACTCCAATGGAGACAGACAGTGTGGAGCAAAAGAAAGAGACAAAAACAAGAACAAAGACAAAATGAGTTTATGCAGTCATATGAATATGTAGTAGTAAATAGTTCTTCAATGACATTAACAACACACTGCTGTATTGAACAAAGGCACTTATCTTGTTCCAACATATATAATAATTCTCTTGGAATGTGAAATGTACTTCTTTAAATCTATGCATAACCTCTGTCTCAAATACTTCTTTAGTACATTGGAAAAAAAAATGTTGAACGTTCCTGAAAGATATAAGGAATTTAAACTAAAAAGTATGTTTATGTCTCTGATTTCCCATACGACGTTGGAATTCCTTTGAGGTGTTGTTGTGTAATGATTTGAAATCTTTGAATTGCAAAAAGAAAAAGAAGAGAAGCTTAACTAACAAAGAATGGGGAGTGTTAAATGCATTGGCTAATAAGCAAGAAATAACCTTGCAGAAGGCTGATAAAGTAGGAGGTTTGGTAGTTATGGATCCAGTGTTTTACAAACATAAAGTTAAAGTGCATGTAATAATTTAGAGATCTACATGCTACTGAAGGCTAATCCTATTGTATTTCTTTCAAAAAAGCACTTGACAAGGATTGGATTAATGAAAAAAACTAGAGTTTTTGAGAACTGATTTCCCTTGAATACCTAAAATCTCACTGCCCTCAAAGGGTACGTAAGGATTTGCGAGACCCTCCTGTTAGACAAATAGGCGCAGATACTTTCCTACAACCTATAGGAGATCTGATATTGAAGATGCTACTATGTTTTCAAATAATGTATAGAATATTGTAGTTGATACCACACAAGAGCTGTGATTGTGTACCATTGATGTTAATTCTCTCTACCTGTCAATTCCTCATGCTTAAGGGATGGAAGCTGTAGAATGGGCTTTAATACAAAGAGGTGAGATTATAAGTAACAAAGTCTTTTTTTTGTGGAGACTTGGCAGGGAACATGGTGGGCCGCGCAGCTACCACTCACTGGAGCTCGTACCTGGCCACCCCCAGGCCGGAGCATGTGACATTTTTTTCTCTTTTCTTCTTTCCGCATGGTGGCAGATGTCAGCACACCGATGTGTAGAGTGCTGGCCACAATCAAGGAGAACGCAGGGAGTCTCAGGAGAGGCTCTGATGGTTTCAGAGGGGCGTTGCTTTGGATACGCGCTGCCCTGGAGCTTCGAAAGAGCCACAGGGCAGCCTTGCACGTTCCACTCCGGGGGATCATGGGCAGAGCCAGCAAAAACAGAGCAGCAGTCAAACCTGTTGCTGAGAGGCTGCAAGAGGTGGAGGATTCAGGGGCTACACGAGCTGCAGAGGATGCGGGAAGCGGCGTGGAGAGTGTGGTAAGGCAGCAGCTGAGGGGGTTGCCTTCCAGGCTTTCAGAAAAGGAACCAAGGGGGTGCCAGAAGAGAGTACGTGGACAAAATAACTGGATGGCTAATGATAAAGTGTGGGAAGGGGCAAAACAGAAAAATCTGGACAGACTAGCAGGGGCTTCGGGCAGTGGGAAAGTGCAGAGCACCACGAAAATTTAAAAATTAAAGCATAAGCCCAATAAAGCTCACCCTAAGGTAACGCCCTCTCTTAGGGCATATTTTAAGGCTTTACCATTGGTTTTGAGGAATTGCTCCACAAGCTCCATGGAGCTCGATCTAGGGGGTAGCCCTCCTGTCATACAAAGTATGGAAGATGGGGAGAGTGGAGCTCGTGCCTGCGAGGTAGTCAAGCAAACCACATTATGGCAGATGTTTCCATGGCATTAGCCGCTGATACCCCAGAATGGCCTGAAACTTCAGTGACCTCCTTGGCGCAGCCGGTCAATCAGTCCTCTTCCACCCCAGCTGCGAACATCTCTCTATGTTCTTGGCACTTTCTGAAAATATCACAAAAGGATTTTGTGGTCTCTGTGGCGAATTAAGGCGAAATAAGAGTAGCCTGTGACTCTCTGGAAAATAAATTCGACCTCCAGACGATTAGAACCGAAGCACTGGATGTATAACAATTGTGCAGAAAATCAAATAAATAGATATGATTAACCTAAAAAATTCACTGGTAGAGTATGGCAGGCTAGTGTGTGGCTGGCTGCATCTCTCCCTCACAATAATTGGCAGAGTCAATTTGGTTAAGATGATAATCTTAGCCAAATTTAATTTTATATGTAATTCTATCCCTTTACAAATGGACAAAAATTATTAGACAAATGTCAACAAAATATACATTCAGGGGTGGCATTAGCATGGCAAAACAAGAAGGAATGCTATTATTCCTCCCTGTTTTTTGCTTTTTCTGTGCATTCTACAGCACAAATAAAAAAAGCAAAATGCCATGTATGATTGTTTATGTGCAGGAAGGTGCCCCTTCCTGCACATAAACAATCATTCAAAAATGACGCTCCGGTACTTCTATGTGTGCACTCTGCAGCACACACAGAAGTGCCACGTCGCCATTGTAGAATGTTTATGTGCAGGAAGGGATACTGTCCTGCACATAAACAATCACTACCCTCAACGCAGACACCCTTGCACTATTGTGCAAGGATGCCTGCGTTGGCGCAGGGGGAAACGCAGGGCTGAGTTGTATTCTTGTGACTATGGCGCCACTCTGCATTTGAAAACTGGAGCAGCACGGTTCTGCTGATTTTGGTGCAGCACCGCTCCCGTTTCTTGTAAATCTGGCCCTAGGTTTACACAAAAATCGAACTTTAGACCTAAAGACCGAAGTAAAGTTAGACTTTTGGTCTCAGATGTGACGGACAACTCACCCTCAGGAGTGGAGCCTTTTGTCAGGGCAAAGAGCAGTGTATATTCCCATGGTCTGTCCGTAGAGGAGGAAAGCAAGATGGAGTCTGCTGCTAAGAAGGCATTTGAGGAAAATAAGCTGTCCCTGGTGAACGCTGAGGCTGAAAGGCCCTTGGCTGTGAGAAAGTTGGTTCTGGCTCATGAGGTGAGTCTGAGGGAGCTACACTTAAAGTGAAATAAACTGGGGGGCGTGGCTTGGCCCAACAGCAAGATGGCCGTCGCTCTGTGAGGCTCTGCTGGGCTTGGGGCCTATTTACTACATTTCTCCTAGGAGCGGCCCCTTTCGTGTCCTATTTATAGAGGGGAGGCCTCCTGTTAATCCCCCAGTGGCAGCGTGTTGATTTTTTTGGCGGTTGCGGCCGCGGCTTCCCTGGGTGCTCTTTGCCGGGAGATGACCGGCCTGGGCATTCTGGCACCTCTTTGGGGCCTTCCGTGGGAGGCGTTTGCTGCCTCACAGATTGCGCTGTCCCGAGGCCTTGCTAATTTTCCCAGCCGGGGCGGCGGCTCCGGTTTCGGAGCGGCGGTGCACAGTGGGGGGTGAGCTCCTGATCGCCCCTTGAGGCCGGATCGCTAGTCGGGTCGGACCTTGGACTCGTGTGGAGTGTGGCCTTGATTGGGGTGGGGCCCGCACTCCGCTCTGGTGCCTGTGGCCTGTACAACTGAGGGGAGGCCTGTGTGGGCCGGCTGGTGGCGGCTGCGGCGCCTCACAGGAGCTGTTTGGACCCTAGGGGGCGGGTCTGTTCCTCTTCGCTGGAGGAGGTGCCTGGCAGCAGAGTGTGGAGGTGGGTGCCCGGGCCCCTGCTGATGGTAATTCTACTGGGGGCCTGAATCTCCTCTGTCTGATCCTTGCTGCGTGAGGAGGTGGACTCGCGCATCTGCTGCGGTGGGTGTAGGTGGCGCTCTGGCTAGGGGGTCCTTCGGCGGTCGGGTCCGTCTGCGGGCCGTTGGTGGCGCTGTGTGAGCTGCTGGACTGGGCTTGATGCCGAGGCTACTCCCTGTGTGCTGATTCTGGACCTGTGGCTCAGGGTCAGTTGCTGGATGGGGCCTGGAGACGGGGTCTGGTAACTGCTTTCCTGGGATCGGCTCCGATGGGCCGGTGTACCTGGAGGTGCATTCCGGGGGTCTGTTGACCTGATCTGGTGGACGGAGATCCCCTGGAGATGGCTGAGACTTGCAGAGTGGAGGTGACTGGGACCGGCGTGCCTCCCACTACTTTTGTGGTGCTGCTGTGTGCTGCTGTACTGGTGGGAGCTGTTGGCATCCCTTGGCTGGTTGCCTCATTTGTCTCTTGTGGTCCAATTGTGGTCTGCTGGTAGGGCTCCGGGCTACTGGACTCTATTGCGACAGAGATGGGCAAGGCAGAGCAGAAGCAGGTGAAACTTACCTTTGATAGAGGTAAGAAGAAGGGTGGAGGGTCTAGTACCTCTTTGGATGGGCCGTCGGCGGAGGAGGGGGCTTCAGACGCCTCGGTCAAGGCTATGTTTCTAGACTTAGAGCAGAGCCTTGCTGGTATAGATTCCAAGCTTGGCCATCTGACGGAACAGCTGGACCGGATCAGGGCCAGAGTGGATGATCATGACTCCCAGTTTGACCAGCTGGAGGCACGCACTTCTGAGATGGAGGATCAGCGACGCAGCGACGGGGAACATCTGCTGCGTATGGAGCGTGTATTGGAAGTGATTTGCAGCAAGAACGAGGACTTAGAGGCACAGTTGCGCCGCAATAACATTCGCATAGTTGGTCTTCCGGAGTCCACTGCGATGGGTAGGTTGGAAGACTTTGTGGAGTCCATTCTGTCGGATCTTTTCCCTGGTGAACTCTCCCGATTGCTGGTGGTGGAGAGGGCCCACAGGTTGTTGGGCCCTCGACTGCCTCCTGGCACCCCTCCACAGCCTATCATTGTTCGTCTGTTAAATTACCGTGACAGATATACAGTTCTCTGACTGCAAGGTAGAGGCGACCTATAATTTACCAAAACTCTGAATTGTGCATCTTCCCTGATTACACCCCGGGAGTGCAGGCAGCATGTAAGGCTTTCCTCCCGATCAAACGCACCCTCAGCCAGACCAATGCTAGATATTCTCTTATCTATACCGCAAAGCTGAGAGTGCAACATGGGGTAAACTACATTTCTTCACGGACCCGAAATTGGCGGCTAAGTTTGCCAAAACAGTTCCTAAGAAGGCAGCATCGGGGGAGCTGCAGCTTCTGGAGTTGAGAAAGATGCATTAAGTGACAATGACTAGAATGGTGGGTGGTGACTAACTCTGCTCTCTCTCTGGTGGCTATTTGGGGGCTCCCTGTTACCGGCATTGATGCTGGGTTAATTGCCTCCTTTGGCTGCTCTGCTGTATGATTCATTCATGGGCTTCTTGCCCCCTTTCCCCCCCTCTTTCTATTGGGTGGGTGGGATGGACGGCCTGACGCGCGCCCCTTGGATGAGTCCTTTTGCCATGGTTGGGATTCTAGTTCTGTCAGGGGTGAGTTCTCTGCTTTGACCCGATTGGGGGGTCTGCGTGGGAGGGTGGAGTGGGGGGACTGTTTTTTGTTTCTTGTTCTTGTTCTTCTCTCTTTCACTCTATATTTCTGCCTATATGAGGTGGGCGATTGTCAGAAGGCGCTGTGGTGGGGCGGTATTTTTGAAGATGTGATGGTGCACGGAGACGTGACTCTGGTGCGCTGTCTTACCTGGAATGTGTGTGGCTTGAATGATGAACGCAAGGTGCCATTATTGTCTGCTTATGTGAAGCGACAGGAGATTGACATATGCATGCTGTAAGAGACCCACTTAGTGGCCGCGACTCAAAACCGATTGAAAGCAGGCTGGATTGGAGAGTATCATGGAGCGGTATTCTCGTGCTATGCAAGAAGGGTTGCTATTTTGCTGTGGAAGGGACTGCAGTGGCGCACTCACAATGATTGTGGACCCGAATGGGCGCTATGTCATGATGAGTGGAATTCTGTTAGATAGAGCTTGCAGGCTTGTTTCTATTTACAGTCCTAATACTGATGACCCCAAATTTTTTCGTGAAGTGTGGCGGCTGATTGAGTCGCTGGGATGTGGCACCTTGATTTGGGGAGGGGATTTCAATGTCATTCTGCATTGGACTGCGAAAGCCTGGCTACAGTACAGCATGTTGCTGCTGCTAAAGCCCTGTCGTCTGTTATGACTGAGGGGTCCCTAGTGGATCTCAGGCGGGAGCGGCACGGGGATGCTAGAGAGGGCACCTGCGTTAATTATGCTCATCAGAGCTGGTCTTGTATTGATCGTTGGTTGGGCACAAGAGATGTGGCGCTTTGGGTGCGGTCAGTCGAGCACATGGCGCGTACTTTGTCAGATCACTCGCCGGTTAAGTTAGTGCTGTCAGTGCTGGGACGTGTGTATGCGTGGCATTTACCGCATGGAGCATTGCGAGACCAGGTGTTCCGGGAGGAAGTTTGCGAGGCCATTATTCACTATTTCAATGAGAATTGTGGGTCGGTAAGTTCCGCTGGTACCTTGTGGGAGGCACTTAGGGTGGTAGTTTGTGGAGTATGCCTCTCTAAACAGCACAGTGTGCTGAAGTCACTACGGCAGGACTTGGCGGCGCAGATAGTTGATCTGGAGGGGTGTCTGGTTGTTGACTGGTCTGAGGATACGCTCTCTGCTTTACTAAGAACTGTCACACAATATGAGGAGGCTTCTTTGCGCTAGATCTGCTTTCTGGGGAAGCATGCCAAGGCAAGGAGGTACGAGGATGGCGAGAGGCAGGACGCACCCTTGCGAGTATGCTGCAAAGGCCATGGGCTATCGGGAGAGCGTCTGGCGGGGTCAGATGGCATTCTGCAGGGTCTTTACTGACTTCTTTGCAGAATTATATGCGGAGTCTTCTGGTCCGGACCCAGTGGCTGCGCAGGACTATTTTTCTGAGATTAGCTTGCTGTGGTTTGATGATGCGCATAGGTCCTATCTAGACGTCCCCTTCACTGTGGAAGATGTCAAAACGGCGATTCGTAGCTTGCCAGGTGATAGGTCTCCTGGGTTGGACGGTCTCACTCCATCCTTTTATAAAGAGTATGCGGACCTTCTAGCACCTCACTTGTTGGAGGTGTACACAGACTCTTTGGAGACTGAGGTTCTCCCTGCCTCCTTGCGTGAGGCCCTGATCGTCACAATACTAAAGCCTGGCAAGGATCCGTGCAGCTGTGACTCGTATCGACCACTCTCTATGATTAATATCAATAACAAAATCTTGGCCAAGATGATTGTGACGAGATTGCAGTCCTTGCTTCAAAAGCTGGTCCCGCCCGACCAGTCTGGGTTTGTTCCTGGTCAGTCTACGGCTTATAATCTTTGTACGTTTTTTGCTGTCGCAAGTACAATTACAGCTGAGGATAACGCAGCAGCGTTATTTTTTTATGCCACAAAAGCTTTCAATTCTTTGGCGTAGCAGTATACATTTGCGCTACTAGCCAGAGTGGGGATGAGCGCTATGTTTGTGCAACTGATTCGCTTGCTGTATTCGGAGCCTACTGCTCGACTGCGTGTGAATTGGTTTCTGGTCCCTCCCGGGTAGCTCGGGGGACCCGGCAGGGCTGCCCTTTGCATCCGCTGCTTTTTGCAATTGCCATGGAGCCCTTACTCTGCAAGGTTGCGGCAACATCATAACCATCATGGACTGGCATTTCGCCAGCGCCCTATCTTGATATCCATGCACGCTAATGATATTGTATTGTATGTACGTGAGCCGTGTGATCATCTTGATATCCTGCTTGACGAGATAGTACGGTTTGGTGCAATCTCTGGGATTACGATTAACTGGTCTAAATCTGTGATGATGCCTCTTTCCATGGGAACGCTGAGATTTTCTTCCAGATACCCTATTGGGTGGGCTGATGGACCGGTGCAGTACTTGGGCATTTGGCTAAGTGGAGAGGTAGAGACACTATGGTCTGCTAATTATGGAAGAGCAATGGTGTGGCTGGAGGACAAGATGAAGGCCTGGCGCTCGTTGCTGCTTTCACTCACGGGACGTATTGCGATTGCTAAAATGGTGGTGCTTCCTAAATTTTTATACCTGTTTGTGAATTTACCTCTTATTCGTACGGCTAGTTTTTTTGCAGAGCCTCCGCTCTGCGCTGATACAGTTGGCCTGGCTGGGAGGACAGCCCAGAATTTCTTGGGCTAAGTTGACACTCCCGTTTGAATTGGGTGGTCTTGCTGCGCCGGACTTGGAGCTTTACTATCATTGTACGCAGGCTCAGTGTGAATATTTCTGGATACGCCCCATCCAATATTTACCGCATCTTGCGCCTGAGTGTGATGCGGTGTGGCTGGACGGTTTGTCATGGATGATTGAGAACCCTTCCCGCCCTAGGCCGCGTGGTGTGGATACTATTGCCTGTACGATGCAGGCCTGGGCTGCTTTGCTGCGCCGGGTTGGTGTGAGTGAACCGTTCGCCCCTTTGATGCCGGTACTAAATATTGCAGACGAGAGGATGTACCAGGATGCCCGACTGCGTAAATTCCTCTGTGAATCGAACTTAACTCTCCTGGGTGACTGGTTCATGGAGGGGTGGCTTATCTCGTCAGAAACAGCGCTGGGAGATGGACATGACTCTGCGTTGCATCGGTTATATGTGCTGCGTATTGGTGCGATGCTTTGTGCCCGCTTCCCGGGCCTTCCTGAGGCCCGCTGGTGTGTCAGGCGCTGGAGGTGTTGTATTGTGCGCAATCCTCTCTCCGGCTCATTAGTAAGTTGTATAATAGCTTGCAGAGCAAGAAGCAAGGAGCGGTGACGACTGCTAAGGCGCGTTGGGAAGTGGACATTGGTGAGGACATTTCTGATGAGATGTGGAAGAAATGTTGCGCGCATATGCGGGTGGTCTCCCCCAATTATAGACTACGTCTTATTCACTTCAAATTCCTGCACCGCTTGTACCATACCCTGCACGGTTTGGGACTGTGGGTTGACTCTTGTTGTGAATGATGCAGTGCTCCTGATGCAGATTTTATCCACCTTGCGAGGAGTTGTGCGGCGGTTCGCCCTTACTGGAATGAGGTGATACATATGATAGAAGCAATACCAGGCCTGGTTCTGTCCTACTCCCCTAAGCTTGCACGGCTTGGCTGTGTGGACGAGATACCGTTTGACCATAGGAGGCTGGTGGGCCTCCTGTTGCTACTGGCGAAGCGTAGAGTCGCGATGTGCTGGGGGCGTGGGAGATCTCCTTAAGGATCTGATCTGAGTGGCTGCGCGATGCTGCTTTTTCCAACAACAACTAATGCTTTACTGGGAGTTGATGCCTGAGGGATCCCGACCCCGGGATGTCTGGGCCCCATTATGCCTTTTCCTGGAGACCAACTTGTGAGATTGCCGATGGGGAACTATACCCTGCCACTTGTATTGTGATCAGAACTTTACATGCGCTCTCTGTGAGCTCTGATTGATCTGCTGGAATTGATGCTGCTCTGCGTCTCTTCTTGACCCCGCTCTTTCTTTTTTCTCTGTTGAGTATAGCTATGCTATACAGCCCTACGGATGTTTTGTTGAATCTTACGTTCTGTCTTTGTGATTGCCGCTACCTCTGCATGTCTATTGTGGGCGACACCAGACATATTTGAAAGGTTTAATGGTTTAAGTGTTCATGAGATTGATATATGATGGTATAGATTTCTGCGCATTATATCTGTTACTCTGATCGGCATCTATAAGGCACAGTTAATGTTATGTGTTGGGCTGTTTCTGTTGTTATTAAACTCAATAAAAAGAATAAAAAAAAAGTGAAAAAAAAGCAGAATCCAGGAACAATGCTAGCAGCGTAGCTACAGGGTCCACAGGTGAGGTAAGAGTCTGTATACCATAAGATCTGTTGCCCAGTTATGTGATGGGAGAAGACACAGCTACATGGTTTTCCGCATATGAGGTAGTGTTTGATTTGGCATCCTTGGTGCCTCTGTTTCCCATCTGGACTCTGTTTTTGCTGTAAACAAGGCTCAGAGCTGCTACTGCAGTGTATGTTTGTCCAGTTTTAAACTGCCAATTCGACTTGGCATATCCTGATCAGCCATCTGTGAGGGAGGGAGCAGAGGAGTGGTCACTCACACCTGAAAGGGCTGTGCCTGCCCTAACACAATGCAGTCTCCAACTCCCTGGTGTGTGTCTGGGGCCTGGCCTGGGCAAGGCAGGATTTTACAAACGAGAGAGGTTTTCCTTTGAAGTTTGCCTACTTCAAAAGCAGAAAGGAGTAAAAGTAGTGGACCCAAAGCCCCTGAAAATTAGATCACTTCTGGATTCAAGAAGAACCTCTGCCAAGGAGAAGAGCTGAAGAGCTGAGGATAAGTGCTGCCCCTGCCTGTGACTCTGCTTTGTTGGGCTATCCTGCCTGTGAAAGGGGACAAATCCTGGACTTTGTTGTGCATTCCTGCTTGAGAAGAATCTCCAAGGGGTTGAACTGAGCTAGCCTCCCGTTGTTGAAGTCTCAGGGCCATCAAAGACTTCCCCTGCCAGCACCTGGACTCTCCGCTGAGACTCCTGCCCTGCCAGTGTACCCTATCCAGTTCCTGGGCCCTTGAGAGGTGAAGCTGGCAGCTAAGAACAGAAAATCCATGCACAGAATGACGTGTGGGGAAATTTACAATGCGTCTTCCACGACGCGGCTGATAAACGACGCAGCTGATAAACGACACACCGCCGGCTTCGTGGCTGACATCGGCACTCCACCTGCATTACAGCTGGGAGATCAACACAACCGGGCTAGAGAAACGGCAAGAAACACTCGCTTACGGAGACTAATAATGACGCTAACCCCACGCAGGGCGGTTTTCTAACACTGTGCGAGTGGATTTTCCACTCATCGTTCCTTGCGTCCAAGTCAACCCGACTCTGCGTGGATCCGAGGTGCCTCGTCCGGAAATCAACACATCACTCTCTTGCAAGGGAGAAAAACAACACATTGCTGGCCCAACCGGAAAAGTAAACAATGCACAGCCTCACTTGCGAGTAAGAAATTGACGCATCGCTACCCTTTTCCGATGCACACTCGCCCCTGTGGCTTTATTCTTAACGCTAACCAGGTACTTTGTGTAACAACAGCATTATCACAGTTTTCCAAGGATTAAGGGGGTCATTCTGACCCCGGCGGTCAGAGACCGCCGGGGCCAGTGTCGGCGGGAGCACCGCCGAAAGGCCGGCGGTGCCCCGCAGGACATTCTGACCGTGGCGGTTCGGCCGCGGTCAGATGCGGAAAACCGGCGGTCTCCCGCCGGTTTTCCGCTGCCCTTGTGAATCCTCCATGGCGGCGGAGCGCGCTCCGCCGCCATGGGGATTCTGACATCCCCTACCGCCATCCTGTTCCTGGCGGGTCTCCCGCCAGGAACAGGATGGCGGTAGGGGGTGCCGCGGGGCCTCCGTAAGAGGGCCCCACTTTGTATTTCAGTGTCTGCTATGCAGACACTGAAATTCGCGACGGGTGCCACTGCACCCGTCGCACATACCCACTCCGCCGGCTCCATTCGGAGCCGGCTTCCTCGTGGGGAGGGGTTTCCCGCTGGGCTGGCGGGCGGCCTTCTGGCGGTCGCCCGCCAGCCCAGCGGGAAAGCCTGAATGGCCTCCGCGGTCTTTCGACCGCGGAGCGGCCATATGGCGGTTCCCGCGAGGCGGGCGGCTACCGCCGCCCGCCTCAATCAGAATGACCCCCGAAGACTGTTATTCTTTTGAAAATTCATATCTTGACTTTTGTATGTTGTATTTTTGACATTTTGATCTTGTTTTGTTTAAATAAATATTACCTATTTTTCTAACCCTGAGTTGTGTCATTTTGTAGTGTTTTTACTGTCTTACTGTGTGTTGGTACAAACACTTTATACATTGCTTCGGAAGTTAAGCCTGCCTGCTCATGCCAAGCTACTAAAGGGGTGAGCGGGGGTTAACTGAGGGTGATTCTCCTTTACCCTGACTAGAGTGAGGGTCCTTGCTTGGATAGGGGGTAACCTGACTGCCAAACAGAGACCCCATTTCTAACAGGTAGCCCTTGAAATGCAAAAGGTCCCAGACAAGAATTGGTGAGCCAGCTTATGGAAACACATGCCCACAGTGGGGAGGGACTCCCTTCTGAAACTAGCAATGGGAGACCAAATGAAGTATGGTCACATGAAAGCTATTTTACAAGCCAAGTTTGGGCTGACCCCTCAGATATTCCACCTCAGGTTCAAGGGTAGTCACAAACTCCCAACCCAGTCTTGGGCTGTTTTTTTAGACCACAGCAAGGCAGTGAGTGGTTGGGTGAGGGGTAGCAAAGTTTAGGATTTGACTGGGCTATATAGTATGATCACTGAAGAGCACATGCTCAATATTTGTTTTACATAGCTGCAGCAACATCTGGTTGATAGTAAGAAACAGTGTCATCTGGTGTTTACTGAACAAGTAGTCCCTGACATTTCACCAGCTTGTAGTAGAAGATAGCGGGGATCCTCACTAGCCAGTAGCCCTGGTTCCCTTTGAATGGGGGGAGGCAATTTCTCATAAGGTAGCTGTGAGCCCTGTCAAGCCTGTGGATTGTATGTTAGGCAATGATCTACAGCATACTATATGGAAAGAAGTAGAGCTCAGATCACACCTAGAGATGTTAGGGTTGTCTGAGTGGGACAATGTGACCACATAGTGCATGGCTGCTGAAGAGGGAAGTCAAGGAAGGTTAGAGCCTGGAAACATTTTCAGACAGCTGCCAAGAAAGGGAAGGGCAGGGGATGTGGGAAGCTAGCCCCCAAAACTCCCATGGATCAGGTTAATGGAATGCCGCAGGTGGCTGCCTCAAAGCCTACCGGGGAGCACATTGCTGCCCTGGGAGATCTGCCTGAGCTTTCTTCATGGCAAGTTCAGACTGAGAAAACCACGCAGGAAATTTGTAGAGCACAGAAGAAGTGCCCAACTCTGAAGGGCTTGAGGCAGCAAGCTGAGGCCAAGGCAGCTGGTGACACCTCTGGAGATCACCTAATAATTGGGAGAATGACCTCCTGTACAGTGTGCCTAAGGTTTTGGAGCCTGGAACAACATGAGAGTTGGTGGTCCCCCAGAGTTATCGAGCCTTCCTACTTTGGCTGTTTTATGACATACACTTGGCAGGATATCTGAAGCAGGACAAGACCTTCACCAGGCTTCTCACCCACTTATATTGATGAAGACAGCCTCAGATACAGTCTGTAGGTCATGCCCACCTGCAAGGCAAATGAGAAAACAGGGAAAAAGCTTGAGGCTTCCCTGGAACTCTTACCTGCTGCTTCCACCCCAATTGAAAGGGTAGGCATTGAGTTGGTTAGGCCCTTGGAACCCAAATCTTTCTTAAGCAACAGGCTCATTCTAGTTTTGGTGTACCACATCCATCAGTTACCCAGAGGCCATGCCTCTGAGATCTGTAACTGCACATGCCGTAGCTAGAGCCCTGATGGGGATGTTCATCCAAATAGGGTTTCCCAATGACATGGTGTCTGACAGAGGTACCAACTTCATGTCTGCCTACATGAAGGCCATGTGCGAGAAGTGTGGAGTAACTACAAGTTCAACATCACCTATCACTCTTAAATAAATGGACTTTTTGAAAGGTTTAACAAGCCCTTCAAGGAAATGATTATGGGCCTGCCTGAGCCCAAGAGGTGAAGTGGGACATCCTCTTGTTATGCCTGCTCTTTGCCTATGGGGAGGTACCACAGGAAGGTGTTGGGTTTAGCCTAGATGAACTCCTCTATGGTCACCCTGACCTCTCAGTCTGGTGAAGGAGAGGTGGGAGCAAGCTCCCACAAAACTCTCCCAAGATATAGTTGCCTACATGTTGGCTCGTAGAAAGGTGTCAAAGAACCTAGAAGCCAGTCAGGGAGTCATAAAACTCTGGTAAGACCAGAAGGTCACTTTGGTGGAGTTTCAGTTTGGCCAGAAAGTGTGGGTGATGGGGTCAGCAGAGCCCAGGCCTCTTCAAGACTGTTGGTCTTGACAGTATGAGGTGAAGGAGAGAACAGAGGAGGTCACCTGCTTGGTGTACCTCAAGACCCACAGAAACATCTTATGGGTACTCTGTGTGAATTACATCAAACCACACTTTGTGAGATCTGAGGTCTTAAAGCCCCTGGTGACAGATGATGGGGTGGAGGAGTGGAGTGAGGCTCCTTCTGACCTCTTATTGTTTACAGAAAATGTTGTGTTACTGGAGTGTATCAACCTCTCCCCTACTCTGACACCAGAACAGCAGATGGACTGCTGCCAGTTGTTGGGGCGGTTTATCTCTCTATTCTCCCTCACTCCACTGGCTCACACACTTGTGTATCCCGAACATAGCTACTGAGGACAGTATGAAAAAATAACATTTAAATAACATTTACAGGTTGTCAAATAAGGCAAGGAATAGCATTAAGGAGGAAGTTTCCAAAATGCTGGCATTAGGGGTGATTGAGCACTCCAGAGGTCCCTGCCTACTCTAGTATCCCAGTACCCAAAGCTGTTCCACCATGCACTGCCCCACCATGTGTAACTCCTGAACATAGATTGGGTGTGGACTACTGAGGGCTTAACGCTTGAGCTCATAGACAGACTGGATGCTGCAAAGTACATCAGTAATTTTTATCATGAATCAGGGTACTGGCAGATTGTGCTGACTGAGGGGGAAATGGAGAGGTCAGCATTCTCTACACCAGAGGATCACGTTCAACTCAGGGTGATGCCCTGTGGGTTAAAGAATGCCCCTGCCACATTCCAAAGGTTGGTGAACAGGGTCCTAGCAGGGAAGTGTCAGATAGGGTAGGGAACTGTGGTATATAAGGGATACCTGGTGGGTGGGGGCAAGGTGCAGCCCCTCCAAGCCAAGATTTAGACCATTCCTTTCTGGTAATCCACCCAGAGAAGTTAGGGCCTTCCTGGGCCTCACTGGACACTACAGGAGGTTTGTTAAGGGCTTTGGAACCATTGTTGCTCCCTTAACTGACCTGACTTCTAAGGAGCAGCCCAGGAAGATGATCTGGACCAAGGCCTGACAGAAACCTTTGACACCCTCAAGAAGGAGCACCTGTACTCAAGATCCCTGACTTTCCCAAAAGGTTCCTAGTCCAATATGATGCTTCAGAGCTTTGAATAGGGGTTATATTATCACAGCTAAATGTGAAAGGTCTAGACCTACCTGTAGCCTTCATTAGTAGAAGGTACAATTTCCGGAGAACAGAGATGGATTGCTATTGAAAGGTAGGCCTTTGTTGTGGTCTTTGCAGTGAAGAAGCTGAGACCATACATGTTTGATGCTCACTTTGGAGTTCAAACAGAGTTCAAACAGACCACAAGCCCCTCAGATGGCTCATGCAAATCAGGGGGGAGAATTCCAAACTGTTGCAGGAGTCAACGTCCTGAAGGAAATGGAGTATATGGTGGAACACTATCCTAGGTCAGATCACTCCAGTGCTGATGGTCTTTCAAGGTTCTACCACCTTAGTGATGTGAACTCCCAGGAGGTTGGTTAGTACTCCTCACTTTCAGCTGGGGGTGCGGAGCATGTTAGGCCTGTCAGCTCTAGAGTGGTCTTTCCCAAACTTCTTTGCTTTTTGCCCTGCTGTTTTGCTTAATTAATTTTTATTGGCCTTAGGCGTTTGCGCACTTTATCACTGCTAACCATAGCTAAAGAGCTTTTGCTCACTTTCTAACACATGGTAAGATTGGCTTACACCTAACTGGCATATTTAATTTACTTATAAATTGTCGCTAACAAGCACTTATGGACTCCATGGCACAGAAGCCCAGGACAATAAGGGGCTGCTACAATTCTCTGCCTCTCTCTACTAAAGTGCTCTGCTTTTCCTGCGGCACATGACATTGCTAGCAGGCACTTGCAGACTCCATTGCCCAGAAACTCAAGACAAGGAGGGGCTGCTACACTTCATCGCAGCTTGCTACTAAAGCTCTCTGGTCTTTCCACAGTGTTGGATGTTGCTAGCAGGCTTGTAGACTTAATTGCCCAGGACAAGGAGGGGAGGTTACACTGCTCCATATTGTGCTACTAAAGGGCTCTTGTGCACTCAATTGACTAGAACCCTAGGACAAGAACGTGCTGCTACACTGTGCCGCAACATGCTACTAAAGCGTTATGGTCTTCCTGCAGCGCAGGATGTTGCTAGCGAGCCCTTGCAGACTTCATTGCCGAGAGAGCTAGGATAAAGAGGGGTTGCTACACTGTGCTGCATTGCGATGCTAATGCTCTCTGGTATTCCCATGGTGTGGGACATTGTCAGCGGGCACTTACGGACTCCATTGTCCTAAAATCCAGAAAAAGAAGGAGCTGCTCCACTGCGCCAAATCGCCCTTCTTAAGCCCTCTGTTCTTCCTGCGTGCAGGACGATGCTAGCGGGCACTGGCTGACTCCATTGCCCAGGACAAGGTGGGGCTGCTACACTGCAATGCATCACACTACTAAATTGGTCTTTCCTTAACACAGGGCATTGCTACCAGGCACTGGCACTTCCGGACTCCATTTCCCAGAAGCGGAGGAGAAGGAGGGGCTGCTACATTGCACCACATCATGCTACCAAAGTCTTTCTGGGTGCGCACCTGGGTAAAGATTGGTCCAATAGTTGGCTCATCTGTTCCCTTCTGCGCCTGACCAAGGCTGGCCTGGGCCACCGCCAATTCTCTCGTAAATTATCTCTCTGGGGTTATGGGGATAATAAATTAAGATATTTAAATGTGAAGGAAAGGTTTGAGACAATAACCAAGGTCCTGACCTCTGTGGAGGAGTCTAGAGGTGCTGAAGCCAGCTCTGCACCTCTAGACTCAATTTACAACCGCTTTACCCATTTTCCAGTTCCTCCACATCTATTGTGACCACACCCCTGTCAAAAAGAAAAGGGGCCAAGCAAAACTAACTGAGCAGTGAGAGGACATAAACACAGAAGGTGATCCTATTTTACATATACTGACTATGGGTTCCCAGAACAAAGACATAGAGAACTTTGTAAAATCTGCCCTCGGGGGTAACTAATAAAGTACCCCAGCTCCAAACAGCTGTAACAAGGGCTCTGGAGCTACTAAAGAAGCGTATTCACATTAAAAGTGCCAGTCATGTGCAGAGTGCAAGGGAAGTTATTGTAGGAAAGTATAAATGTCATGGCAAGCTGTGGCACTGTAAGGAACAGAATATTTATTTCCAAGACACTCATGTGAGGGTCAAAGTTAAGGCTGTACCACTTGGTTTCTTTTAGAAACCTGAACATTATTTGCTTCCTCGTTAATAATAAAGAAGGAAATATTGCCAGCATGAATGGTCAGAACTATTCTGGGACCACCAGCAATCAACTGCCCCCTTGAGCATCTTGAGTAAATAGACCAACTCTCCACTCCGAATAAGAACATGCCTGATCCAGCTCTATGAGGGTACACGTCTTCCAGCACACTATTACTTAACATAGGTCATGACATCCACCTACTCCTGGGCACCTTGGAAATAGTAGTAGTTTTGTGGAATGTTGCAGGCCTAGCAAATAAGCCTTCAATGGAGGACTGGTGCATACATATCAAATCAGCAGCGATAGTCTGCCTTCAAGAAACAGGATTAATAGAAACATCAGCTATTGATGCTTTTTTGTCCTTTTGCACAGCAGCTACTCAATCCAGAATGGGAAGAGCTAAAGAGAGGCTGCTTGTTTACATCTTAACCATAGTTCCACAGTAAGTGTCTACAACGTTTTTGGAATCAATAAATTATTAATTTGTATTACTAAATTCTGAAGGTAATCTTGAAATATCAATAATTAATTTCTATAATAATACATTTGACACTTCGGAAACAGCAATGGTAGAAGCTATGGAGAATGACTGAGATATGGTGGACACTTAGGCCCAGATTTAAGGGGGCTTAGCTCCTCCTTGAGCCACATTAGCGTAATTCTTCTTATGCTAATGTGGCCCAACGAGGCCAAAATTGCCACACCAGATTTACAAAGTGGAGCAATGCATGCATTGCACCCCTTTGTAACCATTTGTGCCACATTATGCCGGCACTAGGCATAATGTATGCAAGGGGGCGTTCCCTCATTAGAGGGGACCAAAAAAAGGCGCAAAGAAATCTAAAAGATTTCTACTGTGCCATTTTTTGCGGCATTTTTAACACCTGCTCAGAGCAGGCATTAAAAGGGACCACACCATTATTTATAATGGGCCCCTAAGTACTGTTCAGGGTTAGCGCTAACCATGAACAGTACATCAATATTGTCAAAAATGAGGGCGCTATTGCCTCTTACCCTGCGCCATGGTGCACCATATTTTAAATACAGGGCACCCATGGTGGCGGTAGAGGGGTGCTGGGGTCGCAAGAAAAATGGTGCTGCACTGGGTCAAGCGCCACTTTTCTTAAATCTGCCCCTTTTTGTTCCAGCCGTGAACCCACTTTTATTGGGAGAGGAGTCAGCAGAAAAATTGATCACAAGGTCAATGGCATGATCCTCCGTATTAATGTTAATGTGGAGGAAAATTGTATAAGTGGCCAGAGTGCAATGTTTATCGTAGGTATGATTTTACAATTACCGAAAGAGGTGTCTAGAATTTTAAACATTATACCAGTGTGAGCGCTGAAATTATTAGTAATAAAATATTTAATGTATTCTGTATTTTGTATTTGCAAGAAAATAAATTAAAGTAGAAAATAACTTGCAGCTTGAAAATGTGCCCACATGAATGGCTGTCAAATGAATGGAGCGACCGTTGACCCTGTCACCAGGCAGGTAACTCCCCCCATCTGCCACGCAGCCCCCTGTGGGTTGAACCTCCGTTGCCGCTTTTGCCGCCTGACTACTCGCTCCCTTTTTTCTGTACCCCTGCGCTTGACCTCTCTGCCACTTTGTTTTTTCATTCTGTGCCCCTGTGCTTTGCTTTCTGTACCCCTGTGCTCTGTTGTCCCTCTCCCGCCGTCTTTTCCCGCTGTTTTTCCCTGGGTTTTCCCCTGGGTTTTTCCCTGGGTTTTTCCCTTGCTGCTGAGCCCCTGCTGCCCCGCCCCCTTCACTCCCATTGGCCGCCCCGCTCCCACCTCCCAGCTGCTCCTCCCTCCCTCTACCCTCATATGGAGGCCACGAAGCGGGCACGCAGCGGGTGCGCCTAAGGCAAGCCCGTCTGTGCCCGTCCGTGCCTGGACCGCACCCAGCACCAGAACCCCTGGAACCCGCACCCCCCGCAACGCCAGACTGCACTACGACGCAAGCACCCTCCACGCACTCAACACCAGACGAGGCCACCCCTGCAACCGGGCCACCCCGAAACTCACCCAGGGTCTTTTCACCTGCCGGAACTGCAGGTTCACCAGCATCCAACCCTCCACACCACCAGCCAGAGAACCCAACCACCTCCGCTGCATCCTCCTCAACACCCGCTCCGCTCGCAGGCACGCCATCGAACTTTGGGACCTCCTAGACTTCACCGCCCCCGACGTAGCCTTCCTGACGGAGACCTGGCTGAACGCCACCTCAGCACCAGACATCGCCATAGCCATCCCACAGGGCTACAAGATCTCCTGCAGAGACCGCACCAACGGAGTGGGAGGAGGAATCGCCATCATCCACAAAGACTCCAGCAAAATCTCAATGAACACCAATGACACCCTCACCACCGCCGAGCACATGCACTTCCAGATCCACACCGACCCCAACACCACCCTCAGAGGAACTCTCATCTACAGACCTCCCGGACCCCGCCCACAGTTCAGTGACACCATTGCCGACCTCATCAGCACCCATGCCCTCGCTTCCACGGACTACATCTTCCTCCGGGACCTGAACTTCCACCTCAAGAACAACAACGATGCCAACTCCACCGCCCTGATCGACAACCTCGCCAACCTCAGACTCAAGCAGCTCGTAATGACATCCACTCACGCCGCTGGACACACGCTCGACCCCATCTTCTCCACAAGCCCCCACGTCTCCTTCAACCACACCACCGAACCACACTGGACCGACCACAGATGCGTCCACTTCACCTTCAGAAAACCCACCACCGCACCCAACAGCTACCACGCCGCTGCTGGGGCAAGGTCACCGAGGACCAACTGAATACCGCCCTCGCCCTGAGACCACCCACCGACCCCACCGACCCAGACACCGCCGTGACCAACCTCACACAGTGGATCAACGACTGCGCCAACACCCTCGCCCATCTCAAGACCTTTACAACCAACCACACCAACAAGAAAGCCACCTGGTTCACCGAGGACCTCCGGATCTCCAAGCACACCTGTCGGAAGCTGGAGAAGAAATGGCTCCATGACCGAACACCAGACAACCACACAGCCCTCAAGAGCGCCATCCGCAGACATCACCAACTCACCAGGACCGCCAAGAAGACCGCCTTCAAGGACCGCCTAGACAACAACGCACACAACACCAAAGAGCTCTTCCGCATCGTGAAAGAACTCTCCAACCCCAGCTCCATCACCAACGACATCCAGCCATCTCAAGACCTGTGCGACTCCCTGGCCACCTTCTTCCACCGCAAGATCACCGACATCCACGACAGCTTCAACCCCGACCCCCCCGCACCCACCACCGAGTCCACCACCCCTGCGACTACCACTCGCACCAGTCTCCTGACCGTCTGGTCCAGCGTCAGCGACGAAGACACCATCAAAACCATGAACTCCATCCACTCCGGATCCCCATCGGACCCCTGCCCTCACCACGTCTTCAACAAAGCCAGCGCAGCCATCGTGCCCCACCTCCGGAAAACAATCAACTGTTCCTTCGAGACAGAAACCTTCCCAGAAAGCTGGAAGCACGCCGAGATCAACGCCCTTCTGAAGAAGCCCAAGGCGGACCCCAAGGACCTCAAGAACTTCCGGCCCATCTCCCTGCTCCCTTTCCTGGCAAAAGTGACCGAGAAGATTGTCAACAAACAGCTGACCCGCTACCTCGAAGTCAACAACATCCTGGACCCTTCCCAATCCGGTTTTCGCAGTAACCACAGAACCGAGACCGCCCTCATCGCCGCCACTGACGACATCCGGACCCTGAAGGACAAAGGAGAAACAGCCGCCCTCATCCTCCTGGACCTATCAGCAGCCTTTGACACGGTCTGCCACCGCACCTTATCAGCACGCCTCCATGACACCGGTATCCAAGAGAAGGCCCTGGCCTGGACCACATCCTTCCTCTCCGGCAGAACCCAGAGCGTCCGCCTCCCACCCTTCCGCTCCAAAACCACCGAGATCATCTGCGGCGTACCACAGGGATCCTCCCTCATCCCGACACTGTTCAACATCTACATGGCCCGACAACACAACCTCAACATCATCTCCTACGCCGACGACACCCAGCTGATCATATCCCTCACCGAAGATCCCCACACCGCCAAATCTAACCTCCACAGAGGAATGAAGGCCATAGCCGACTGGATGAAGGACAGCAGACTGAAGCTGAACTCAGACAAGACGGAGGTCCTCATTCTCGGACCCACCCCATCAGCCTTGGACGACTCTTGGTGGCCCACGTCACTAGGCACAGCCCCGGAACCCACAGACCATGCACGCAACCTGGGGGTCATCCTCGACTCCACTCTCTCCATGACCAGGCAAGTCAACGCCGTCTCCGCGTCCTGCTTCAACACCCTCCGTATGCTCCGCAGGATCTTCAAATGGATCCCCCTCGACACGAGAAAAACCGTTACCCAGGCCCTCATCACCAACAGACTCGACTACGGGAACGCACTCTACTCAGGAACTACAAACAAGCTCCTGAGACGACTCCAACGTATCCAGAACGCCTTGCCCGACTCATCCTCGATGTCCCCCGCCGAGCCACATCACACTCCACCTGTAGCATGGGCACTGCAGGGGCCCCCAGGGGCCCCACGACACCCGTTCCCGCCAGCCTCTTCCTGGCGGTGTAAACAGCCAGGAACAGGCTGGCGGGAAGGGGGTCGGAATCCCCATGGCGGCGCTGCTTGCAGCGCCGCCGTGGAGGATTCCCTGGGGCAGGGGAAAACCGGCGGGAAACCGCTGGTTCCCCTTTTCTGACCGCGGCGGTAAATTGCCCCAGAAGCACCGCCAGCCTGTTGGCGGTGCTTCCTCCGTCCCCGGCCCTGGCGGTCCATGACCACCAGGGTCGGAATGAGGCCCATAATGTCTTATTAAAAGCACATTATTCAGAACTTATATGAATGTGAAAATGCAGAAGTATGTTATACTTACAATTAAATGCTATGTATTTGCTTAAATTAACTGTAGACCTCAAATTAGTGAGATTTAGGCCTTGGTATTACACAGCCTCATATTGAAAAATGCAATGTCAAAATAAAATATGACCTCAAGCTTCCTGAAAAACAAAGATGCATTGTTCTAACTGAAGGTTAACAAAACCAGAGTAGTAGCAAAAATGTATTTCCTTTCTTCATTGTTAGAAATGGGGTCTTTGGTTGGCATTCAGGTTACCCCCTGTCCAAGCAAGGGCCCTCACTCTAGTCAGGGTAAGTCAGACACAATCCAAATTATCCTGTGCCCACCCTCTGGTAGCTTGGCACTGAGCAGTCAGGCTCAACTTAGAAGGCAATGTGTAAAGGATTTGTGCAATAAATCATGCAATAACACAGTAGAACACTACGAAAATACATCACACAGTGTTTAGAACACTATACAATATTTATCTGATAAGATGCAGGCCAAAACAATTAAGATGCAATAAGTATATGTTGACATATCACCGTAAAAATGATATAAGGTGTCTTTAGTCTCTTAAAAAGCAACAAGTGTCTCTTGCGAGCACAAGTACCTGGTTTGTGTTCAAATTCTCTGCAAGGGACCGCATAGGAGGAGATGTGTGGAAAATGGGGAGGTGTGCGTCGATTTTTCCGGCGCACACAGAGGATGCATCATTGAGTTTTCATGCAGGGAAGGCTTTGCATCGATTTCCAGCGCGTAGACTGGGATCCTCTGCGGGTTGCGGGGTTTTCAGATGCCCCAGGGACGATGCGTTGAAATGTGGCACTTGCAGGACAAAGTCACAGGGGCTGCATCGTTCTGGTTCGGCGTGCAGTGATTTTCTCACCGCAATGCAGGCTGTGCATCATTTTCTGCAGGCTGTGCATCGATTTCCGCCGCACAGGGAGTTCTCTTGCAGGAATGAAGTCTTTTTGGTCCTGAGACTCCAGGGAACAGGAGGCAGCTCTATCCAAGCCCTTGGAGAGCACTTCTCAGCACAGCTGAAGAGCAACAAGTCAGCAGGGCAACAGCAAGGCAGCAGTCCTTCTCAGAAAAGCAGTCAGGTGAGTCCTTTCAGCAGCCAGGCAGTTCTTCTTGGCAGGTTGCAGGTTCTAGTTCAGGTTCTCTTCTCCAGGAAGTGTTTAAGTTGGTAGGGGCAGAGGCCCTGTTTAAATACCCAATTGTGCCTTTGAAGTAGGGTAGACTTCAGAGAGTGGCTTAGAAGTGCACAAGGTCCCCTTTCAGTTCCATCCTGTCTGCCAGGGTCCCAGTAGGGGGTGTGGCATTCCTTTGTGTGAGGGCAGGCTACTGTCCTTTGACATGTAAGTGTCAGGCCCTTCTCCCTCGCAGCCCAGGAATACCCATTCAATATTCAGATGTATGCAAGTGTGACTGAGCATCATGTGTTTGGGGTTTGTCTGAGTGAATGCACAAGGGAGCTTTCAACTAAACCTAGCCAGACATGGACTGTAAGCCACAGAAGGATTTAAGTGCAGAGAAATGCTCACTTACTAAAAGTGGCATTTCTAAAATAGTAATATTACATAACTTCACCAGTCAGCAGGATTTTGTATTACCATTCTGGCCGTACTTAATGTGACCTTGTTACTCCTTTCAGATCAAAAGTTACCACTCAAACAATATATGAAGGTAGCCCTAATGTTAGGCTATGAAAGGAGCAGACCTCACAGCAGTGCAAAACGAATTTAGGAGTTTTACACTACCAGGACACATGTACATGCCCTGCCTTTTGTTTACACAGCACCCTGCCCTATGGGTCTACTTTAGGGGTGACATATGTAGAAAAATGGGAGTTTTAGGCTTGGCAAGTACTTTTAAATGCCAAGTTGAATTGGCAGTGAAACCAACATGGTTAAGGGGCTACCTAAGTGGGTGGCACCATCGGTGCTGTAGGCCGACTAGTAGCATTTCATCTTTGCGTATAGTGCACTTTACTAGAGAATTATAAGTAAATTAAATAAGCCATTTGGGTATGATCCAAGGTCACCATGTTTTAAGAGAGAGAGCATATGCACTTTAGCACTGGTTAGCAGTGGTAAAGTGCGCAGAGTCCTAAAACCAGCAAAAACAGTGTCCAAAAAGTGGCGGGAGGCAGGGAAAAAGTTAGGGGTGACTACCCTAAGGCTGTCAGGTCTAACACTCACCAGAACTGTTTGTTAGGATATGTCAGTAGAAACCTGAATGTTCTAAAACCGTTTCAAATGTTAACTTGAAATTTGTGAATAAGTGATATTTCCAGGAACTAACAATGGATGTACTGACGGAAAGACGGAAGGATATTAAAAGTTGCATCTTTCTGAGTCAAACGATGCGTGCAGAAGAGGAGCCAATCATCAATGTATTAAAGACTGTTTTGTTAAATCTTAGGTTTGGAATATTAATATTTTTGGACTAATGGCTATTGCATGACTCTTTGAGCAATGACAATGTGGGACAATTTTAACGTAACCGCACTGTACTAAGAGTTCTCGGTCTCACTCAGCAAGGAACTACTCCACTGGATATTTCACTTTTCTCATGCTTCACGCGTAATGCCAGGGCTTACTTTTTCGCTTGATGCTCAGAGCTAGTAGCGCTAGTAGCGCCTTTGCTGCCTACCTTGGACATTTCTTTCTAATGGTTAGAGTCCTCGATTCTGAACCATTACCCCTTTCATGCCCCATTGCTGATGCTGATCTAACTGATGTTCGTCTGATGAAGACTATCACCGCTTGCTGATCCATGAGGACAAGTATATCAAAATCGTTAATGTCTTTACTGTTGATTTGTCTTTTGTTTCTAGGGACCAACTGCTGCCTTTTGATAGAGCCATAGTTAGATGTTTTCCAAATTTATGTTGACTAAATTATTTTGCATGAAGTCCAATCATGCTGATGCTAATCTGAGTTTTCTCAACTCAACTAAATTGCTATTTTATGTTACTCAATAGCTGAATTGAAATGTATGTTATTACCTTTCCACAATTACTCTTATTGTTGATTTGTACTTTGGCTTTAGTGTGATTAGTTATTTACACATTAGTTAAATTGAGATTCTTTAGAGATTTGGTCAACCAAGGTTCTTTCTATACTTATGTCATGTGGTTTTGAGACTAATTTATGTGATACTAGCATTGTTAATCTAGGGAAATAAATGTTCTAGTTGATACTAAAGGTGTGGTTCATCATGACCTAATGGGTCATAGTGTGTGAAAATTGCTGACTCCAAAGAATTCTTACTGTTTCTTTGACGATATTTATGATATGTACGTATAAAGGGTGTGAGCATCTTAAGCGAGTCAAAAGGTCCATCGACCCTTGAATGCGTCCCCTTATCAATTAACATAAAGAAACCAGTAAAGGCAGACTCGCTCGCAAGAAATAGTAGCAGAGGATGGTTTGTCTCCTTAAGAGCACATCCTTAAGTACAATTCATGGTTAGTCTCTTTAGGAGCACATTCCCAAATATAGTCCATGGTTTGCCTCCTTAAGAGATCACCATAGAGTCCTGTGGAGAAGATAAGAGGTCAAAATTGATTTCGTTAAGATTTT
Source organism: Pleurodeles waltl (assembly GCF_031143425.1). NCBI lineage: Eukaryota > Metazoa > Chordata > Amphibia > Caudata > Salamandridae > Pleurodeles > Pleurodeles waltl. The sequence goes on along the minus strand of NC_090440.1, from coordinate 127,279,188 downwards.
TCAGATTCAATGATACAAAGTAGAGAGAAAATCTGTCCCTAAAAGCCTAGGATGACTTTCACAGATCCTTGGAGCTTGCCTATGATTGTTTGAAGATGTTCTCGGCATTCTGTGAATGGAAAAGGTTTTGCGCTTGCACAGCTTATGCAAAGCGCAGGCGAATAGTGATGTTTGTGAGGATTTAGGGACACTGCATGCTCCACATGAATTTGTTGAAGGCGTTTGGGTACTGTGAGGTATGTGAGTACCATCTTGACTCTCAGCAATAGCAGAAACAGTGTACCAGCACCATTTCATTTTTCCCAATACGGGAAATCCAGACCTACGTTCATCGATCCTTATCCCTAAATAATCAAATAAGTCAACCTGCTGCAAAATTCCCCTTTCATGGTAAAATACCCATACATACTCTATGCTCGTTGAAACACATGATTTTAGTTTTAGTGGTGTTAACCTCTAAATCACAGGCTCAACAAAACTCAGTGAATTTGTTTATTTAAAAGATTCTGGAAGCGATCGGTGTATGAGAAATCAGTAAAGTATCGCAGGCAAAGAGCAATGCAGGGATAGAAATGCAATGTTTTAACAACATCATTTATGTATAACAAAAAAAGGAATGGCGCCAAAACACACCCTTGTTGCACTCCTCAATACACCAGAATGCGTTTTGTCAGATTTCCATTCATCCTTTATCTCACCTGGGCTGTAGTGTTCCTATGAAGTCTTATACGGACATCCAGCAGTTATGTTCATTAATTAATTGTCCAGTTTTATAAATTGGAGTGGGAGTTTTATTTTGTTATGTTTTTGACTTTTAACTGTCATGGTACTTCCAAAAACTTTAAATATAATCCACTTTCAGACTGTTTCAAAACAGGGGAACATAGCTTTCATATATTTGCCAGTCACAAGCAATAACATTGCAGATATTGTGACAAATGTCTAGTGACCATCAGAGCTTATTCTTTGAGTCATTGAGTCTTATTTTCAGCTTAGGCCATCATTCATTTACAAAACATGGTCAGTTACAGTAATCATTATATTACCGCATAATAGGAATAAAATGGTGAAAAACATTTGGGAATGGTGGTTCAATATTTTTTCCATATTTCAGGTTTTATTTTTTAGCATAAATTGTGATTCATGTATGGAAAACACCTTCTGCATACTTAAGCCCTAATTACTAACGCGTTAGAGGGTTAAGCAATCATTTTCGCATACATGGATGGGGAAGACATTTGGGCCCAAAAGTATGGGCTCAGTGATGCCGGGCAGAACTGCAAATCACATGCTGCACTGCCCTGCGTCACAGGGAAAGGGCAGGCATGTGCTGTATTTATCCAACACTGCACATTCCTGTCCTTTCTCCCTGCACTTACTCACTTTTAGCTGCATAAGGCCAACTCTGGCACCGTTGCACCGTGGGAACACCCATGCAATGTCCATGAAACGTCTCCTTCGTGCAAAGTAAGGCAACACAGCTATTTGCCTTACTCCATAATTTTTGAAGCCATTCAGAGCCACGCGATGTGACTTCAAAAATAGGATTCAGTGGTTTGTGTCAGTATTTACAACACTGTATGGTGCAAGCATAGCACAAACCTCTCCTACTCTTGTCACGTTACTTTCCCGGCCCTTTTCACCCATTAAATTCAACAGTTTTGACCTGCTAAAATTAGAACAAAAATCACCGAGAACGAAAAGCTCCACATGGGGCACAAAAATCCGAGGCACTCGAAATCTAACCATTAGCATGAGTTTTACCACGTGTCCCTGACCTGCCAGGAGGAAGGAACACGTATTCAAGTGACAATTATGTGTGAATTAGGACTAATGTATCACTTTGCGAATTCCACCTAACAAAGTGGTGAAACTTTGAGGCTGGGATACAGTGCCAAATTTGGACGGCCACTAACGTCTTATAAAGTCTGGATGCGAGTGCATTGTTACCCTAGCATCGCATGAGAGCTTCCTAAAGAATGTGCTTTTAAAAAATGACATCAGTTAGTTTGATTTAAAAAAATATAGACGAGTCAATGATTAAGGACTTATTTCGCGAGCGAAATACATTTGGCCAAATAGAATGGAAACTATTCTGTCACTTATGTTCACTTGGAGCATTATTCATTTAACAGGTTTTTGTAATATACAATGTATATAGCTCGCTGTGTTTTTTGGACGGGGATACGTTCCAGAAACACTGGGCCAGATGACATTAGGAGGATGATGGTCGAACCTCTTCAAATAACAGCTGGCTTGAAATGGGAATAAATTGGATTGGAAAATACCATTGTGCATCTTGTCCAAAGTGATCACTGAAATCATTAGTTTAGGGCATGGCAGTCTGCTAGAGTTGTGACCTACTGGTACCTTAAATAGCCTGAGTTAAAGCAGTGGTATGTTACCACATTGGACAATAGCCACTGAAACCATTACAGAATTGTGCCTCATCACATCAAAGTGCAACTCAATAACATAAAACAATATGACAACAGCACATCAATACAATCTAAAAATGGAACTGTTAAACCTGCCAGCTTTAGGGTGGTCTTCCTCCAAAGATTTTCCTTCACCCTTCCTAATTTTGCTGACCTTAGGACTCTGGACACTAACACTGTAACTAGTGCTAACGTTCTTGTGGTCTCTTCCCTAAACATAGTGAAATTGTTATATTATTCAAATGACACATTTGCTTTACTTGTACGTACCTAGTAGAGTAATACTACATGTGCTCAGGGTCTATAAATTAAAAGCTACTAGGGGCTCTGCAGCTCTGATGGTTCCACGCACATAAGTAGCCCTTTAAATATGTCTCAGGCCTGCCATTTCAGCTTGTGTGTGCAGTTTTAAACTGCCATTTTTACCTGTCAATGTAAACCTTTAGTAAACCTTTTGCAAAGCCAAACCCTTCCTTTCTGATACATACACGTCACCCCTAAGGTAAGCCTTGAACAGCCAAAGGGCAGGGTGCAGTGTATTTGAAAAGCAGGTCATCTACTTTAAAGTTTTACATGTCCCTCAAGGCCTGCCTCTCCCATAGGATAACATTGGAGTTACCTTCTTACATTCAATAAATTGTTACTTGCAAATGGGAAGAGATAACCAGTTTTTCGTGGAATTGTAATGAAAAATCCTCTCTTATGGTAAAGTCGGATTTCAAATTACAGTCTTGCAAATGGCACTTATAGAAAGTTGCCATTTTCCTGCATCAGCCATTTAGTGCCTGCAGCCTAGGTCACATAAATGAATTTAGCTGACAGCTGGGCTTTCCTCCTAGACTGCCACACACAATAGAGACCGTAGATGTGCCTGGAAGGACCATCACTGGCAGTATGGGAGGGCGGAACTGGGCACAGCCGTATGTACACTTGAATAGACTGTGTCCTGCCTCCACACAATTGCCAGCATACCCCCTGTAGTTAGTCTGGATCCAGGGCAGGGTAGGCATGAAACCTGTGCACTTCAAAGGGAAACCTCTTGAAGATTCTCCCAGTTCAGAGGAGGCACCAGGAATAAATATTGGACCTCACACACAAACTTGTCAGTACCCTTCTAGAACTGTGGAGACTCTGCCAGTAAGACATAGCATTGTCCTGTTCTCTCCCTAGCACCCGCGCAAAATCGGGCTGTCTAGAGCCAACCACAGGCCTTTGCACCATAGTGCAAATGTGGCTTTGTCAGGTCTAGCATAAGATTTGCACTCAAAGGGTAATCTTCCAGCACAAAATCCTATGCCTAGACACAATTTAAAACTTTGGATGCATTCTGTGCAGTGCAAAGTTGAAAAGTTAGAGAGAAAAAATATTCTTCTTTTTGATGCCTGCCCCTTTGAGATATTATTTTTTGGCACAAAACTCTGTCTACTACTGTTAATAGATGGGGCTTTGCATTAAACAGCAGGTTTAGTTGCATGGGATTGCCCACATACCACCCATAGACTACCCCCTGGATGCAAAGTAATGAAAACAGTGCAAAGTTCTGCCTTACATTATTTTCATTACAAACTGCTATGAAAAATAAACTCCAAATAAACATTTTGCACCAGTTTACCTCAATTGTGTGAAACAAACCTGGTGCAAAATGTTAGTAAATCTACTCCAATATGTGTTGCTGCATTGTTTTGAGGTGAAGTGTTGTGTGGGTATGTCGGTTTCATATGCTATGTTGGATGTTTTGCATTGTTGTTCTTTTTCATTGTGTGTTGTGTTGTCATTTAATGTTCATTGTGTTGCTCTTCTGTTAGAAACGGGGTCTCCAGTTGGCAGAGGTATACACCCTTTTCCAAGTAGGGACTACAATCCTAGTCAGGGTAAATCACAACACAATCTAAATTATCCTGTGCTCACCCTCTGGTAGTGTGGCACAGAGCAGGCAGGCTTAACATAGAAGGGAATGTGTAAAGTATTTGTGCAACAACTCCTACAGTGACACCGTGAAAACACCACAAAAAGTACTCCACGCCAGTTTAAGAAAATAGGTAATGTTAATCTGAATAAAATAAGACCAAACAGATAAAAATCCAATATGCATAAGTCAAGATATCACTTTTTAAAGGCTTAAATGAGTCTCAATCCTTAAGAAACAGTGGTTGTATGCTTGTAACACACAGTGATAGGGGTGTGTCAAAAATAACAACGCAAGGTGCTGCATCGGATTTTATGGCACAGCATAGATGATGTGTTGTTTCTATCCATGGTGCTAGGTGATGCGCTGATTTACAGGAATGCAGCCCTAGTTCCGAGGAGCTGCATTGAAAAATAAGGCTCTTTTTCAGATTTTCCAGCGTGGCACAGATGATGCATTGTTTCTTTCAATGCTGTAAGGGGATACATCGATTTACAGGAGTGCAGTCTTGGTTCCTTACTGTGGTGCACGGATATTTTGATGCCCAGGGACGATTCGTTGAAAATCCTTGATGCTCTGGTAAGAAGGAGCAGGCGCTGCGTCGATCCAGTAGGTGATGCTGTGATTTTTCAGCCACGAGGCAGGTGCTGTGTCAATTTATGCAGGTGGTGCATTGATTTTCTTTGTGACCCTGAGACATCAGAACTAGAGGCAAGCTCAATTCATTGGCGACAGTCTGTAAGGCACAGATGGCAGTAAGTGCAGATAAATGCCCAACTTCTAAAAGTGGCATTTCTAAAATAGTAATATTACATTCAACTTCACAAGTAAGCAGGAATTTCTATTATCATTCTGGCCATACTGGACATGACAGGGCTTCTCCTTTCAAATCAGAATCTACCACTTAAAAGTATATAAGGGCAATTCTAATGCTGGTCTATAAAAGGAGCAGCCCTCACAGTAGCGGAAAACTAATTTGTGAGTTTTCCACTACCAGGACATGTAAAACACATACGTACATGTCCTGCCCTTTACTTACTTAGCACCCTGCCCTAAGAGTTTCCTAGGGCCTACCTTAGTGGTGACATGCACAGAAAAAGGGGGGTTTAAGTCTTGGCAATTAGTTTTAAATACCAAGTAGAAGTGGCAGTAAAATTGCACACACAGGCCTTGCAATGGCAGGCCTGAGTCATGGTTAAGGGGTTAATTATGTGGGTGGCACAATCAGTGCTGAAGGCCCACTAGTAGCATTTAATTTAGAGGCCCTGGATACCTCTAGTGCACTTTACTAGGGACTTACAGGTAAATTAAATATGCCAATTGGGTAGGAGTCAGTGTTACCATGTTTAGGGGAGATAACACATGCAATTTAACACCAGTCAGCAGTGGCAACGTGTGCAGAGTCTTAAACCAGCAAAAACAGGGTCAGAGAGAGGCAGGCAAAAAGTTTGGGGGATGACCACCGTAAAGCTGCAGGTCTAAAATCTTCTGTTGCATATTGTTGGTGCATTGTATTTTATTGTGTTTTATGAGTATTACTTTGTTATTGTTCCATTGCTGCGGGCTGGATTTTTATTATTAAGTTAATTTACAGTTTTGTGATGCTGTGGAAGTATGTCAGAATATCGTATATAGAAATATGGTGTATCATACATATTTATTACTCACAGAAAATATTGTCTGATTAGCTGTACAGTTTCTTTTACTAACTTCAATGCAGTGAAACTTTTATAAACAATATTCTGACAATGACAGTTTGGTACTGCACCCATGCTGCATGCCCTACTAAACACGATTGAGGTTTTCTTGTACACAGCCATCCAGAAAGTACTTGAATTTAGCCTGAGTTTCATGAATGACTCAACTTGGCAGCTTAGTTTACTCATATTTTGGATCATTTGCTGTCAGTCTTTCTATTAAGTCTTCAGTTGCAATTTTCATTTATTATCTATTGTTTGTTTTTTGTTTTATTTTATGTAGTGCACAATGCCACTCTTGGGGTGAGGTGGAGAGTTGTACAGGTTGTAGGGAGTAGTGGGCTGCAAAGTAGGGTAGGAGGTTGATCTTCCACCTGATATTGTCAAAATGACGGTATGGACCAACAGAGCTAACTAAAGCTGTCAGTTACTATGCAATCCCTATTTTTTAGGAAGAGCTAACTTGGGTTTCATCGATGGCCTGCTCCGCAGGAACGTAAAACCAGCAACATTCCACTGGTGGCAGAACTGACATACTATGCCCTTTTTCGCCCTGTTAATTCACACGATGTGACGTTGCTAGCGAAGGGGATTTAATAAAGATTATGAATGAGTGTTTATGTATTTTGAGCAATAAGTTTATGTAGAAAATGAAATAACACAGAAAATAATGCACGCATTTAAAAATGTGATCACAAAGAATGGTCACCAATGTTAACGAAGTGTACGAAGTGTACGAAGTGTACTAATCAATGATTAATACTTATGAAATATTGAATATGTGTTAGACTAATGCAGTAATATGTCATATTAAGGGATATGAAGTATGCTTTGTTTTTATTAATTGTAGGCCTTAACTTAGCAAGTGTCTTAGCCTATTTTGCCAGGCCTCATGTAAAAGCTGTATTTCTTAGCTTTTAATAAAAATGCTGACCAAGTGAACTAAAATGTGTAATGTGCGTGAGACTGACTTTCCCAGGACAAGAACAAAGAAGATACTGACCAGAGTAGAAGCTGCAACAGTATTGTTACCTGACAAGCCGGATGATGAGGACATCGCAAGACAAACCAATCAACGACATGTGAAAGGAGTAATATAAGAATTCATAGATTTGGGATAATAGTTTTATTGGACAGAGTGTAAACATAGGATTAATTTACCAATAGGGAATTTGGGGATAGTTTAGGTGACTTTAATATAACAAAGCTCATTCTGAGAGAAGACGGTCATTCCCACATTCTGGCCATTGCCCTTATACTTCTTGACTGAAAGGTTATTATTTTCTTATGCGTCTTTACCAGAGATGTGCTTATCTTTAATGCTTAAATGACTTTGCCCATATTTTCCTGACTGAGAGCCTGATACTTTGCTGATTGACTGATGTCCTGAGGACGAAGACTGATTCTGCTTTGCTGATCCATACCGAGGATAGGTATATACTAAAATGGGATTATTATGCATGTTTGATTTTTTCTAGGTACCAACTGCGCTGTTTTGAGAGAGGTGTAGTTAGATGTTTTGCATATTTGTGTTACTAATTTTTTTGCATGAAGTCCAACATGCTGATGCTAATCTGACGTTAGCTAAGGATCCTCACAAATGACTGACGATAACAGGGACTAATGTTTGACTAATTTTCCTGCTGAATTCTATGTATGCTATAACCTGATGCAGCTGACTCTGCTATTGATTTGCATCATAACCTTAGAATATGTTGTAGTTCAAGCTTTGATTAGATTGCGTTTCTTCCGCCGCTTTGGATAACCAGTGATGTTTCCGTATGTGTTTCATTTGATATTAAGATTAATTTACGTGACCTTAGCATTGTTAATATAGGGAAATAAACATTCTAAACTTTTATTAAAGGTGTGGTTATTCATGACTGAAGGGTCATGGTGCGTGACAATAACTGACTCCATTGATTATTGATTTATTGATTACTAATAACTATTGATTATTGTGTATTGATTATATACTGAAGCTATAGTAAGAACTTCTTAATTGCGAGTCAAAAGGTTCATCGACCTATTCACGCCCCATTGTAAGTTTACTTATTATTAAGGTCTGACGCTCTAACAACATCACACGATGTTTGGCACCAATGGCATAGTAAAGATCATCCCTAATGGCATGGAATGAAGTGACATGACTGAAAAATGAGGGCAAGATCAATTAAATAACAAACCAATATTGTAAAAAAGCTATTTATTTGAGTAGGAAAATTCACAGAGCTCTAACAGCATTACTCTCTCCTTTTTTGTAGGACACTCGTGTGTCAAAATATTGAAATGTATACAAAATATTTATAACCCTCTTGTAACGTGACGTGTAAAAATGTTCTAGTTCTGACATATTCACAGGGATGGATGGCGTCTTTGTCTAACTAGCTGGCCCGATGCTACAAAATCAATATCGGCGCTTTGAGGGTTACGGCACTTGTTGCGATAAATATGTTGTTGTGAGTTTGTATATTGAAGACGTTTCCCACTGCATGAAGTATATCAACCCTGTGGGCATCTTTGGTTGACACTCAAACCATGAGCTCTTCTATTGGGATTTAACCTGTAACCTGCAGGAAGATAGGTTGGCCTGTACCTAGGTCAATTACTTACTTTTAACTGCTTTAGTTTACTGTCTCAGTACTGGCATATCAGTGCTGGGCACAGGTCAGCAGAGGTTCACTATGAGATTAATCTAAATATCTCAGAACTGGATTGTTAGTGCATGGTGCATGTCAAGACCTGGGTCAGTATGGGAATGTTGTTGCATTGTTGACAAATAATACTAAAATCATTATCCTCATATATAGTTTTATATGAATGTACTGGGTTTTCACCGGTTCTCTAAGCACACCATTTCCATATCACTTATAGTTCACCAAGTCTAACCATGTCACATCACTGTAATATTGCGTCATGATTGTGAATGCATATTTTAAATCATCATGCTATTGCAACACTACTGCAAAGTTCTCATTGGTATCTCAATGCTAGTACATCAACTTCACATTTGAGTAAATATATAATTTCCACATCACAGCAAGTGCTTCACTTTTAGTTCCTTCTCAGGGTATTTCCAAAACTGAATAATTCATACAAATGGTGATGGGAGGAATCCTTGTAAAAAGCCTAACCGTTGGCAGTTGCTCTGGGCAGCATACCATTGTTGTATGCCCATTTTGTTACTCTAGACAGAGGCCAGCCCTGTTTCTTTTATAGTAGCCAAAATCATTTTCCTGTATGTTGGAATTCTGGGGCAGATCCACCATATTTGAATCAATGTGCCTCCTTTTCCGCAGCCTATTCATCATGAATGAGTCATCTTGTAAAGCTTGCCTGTGGTAAGATACTGACCAACAGCCTGGAGGTTTTTCTGCAATCACCAAAGGAGCTGATCTCTTCATTAAAGAACAATTCAGGACTGTCCTCTCTTCCCATGATGGGAACTTGAATGTCCCAGCTCTGACTTAAATTCTGGATCTTCAAAATTGAGCGTTAGTGCAGTCGGAAGGTCTGAATATGAGGCAAGGTGGCTATTTAAGAAAGTGAATTATTGAGTTGCGTAGATGTTAGTCTACCACAAGTCATACAGACACTATCCTGTTAGGTCCAGTCAAAGGTTTCAGTAGTTTAAACCTTAATTCAGCCATCAGTAGATATGGAAGAGAGAAGACAGGCTTAACTTAACGTAAATGTGTAGAGAATTTAGAAGTAACAAAACAGTAAAAAGTCGAAGACACAACATAATAAATGTTCCACTCTAATTAATAACAATTGAGGAAAACGTAATAAGTAAAATGACAAAAATCTAATAATGGGACCCAGAGATATGTATTTTTACAGATTGAAATGAAAAAGCACCAAGAAAAAAAAAATGAAAAGGATAGTTTATGGTCACTGTTGACCAGTACCTATGTACAATTTCAAGCTGACTGCAATAGAGTGCGGTTGGAGAAAGCAAGTAGGTTCGTCCTGGTTGGAGATTTTTACTTGGTACTCTGAATTTGAAGCTGAGGGACATGGTTGAACGTTATATCTGAGAAGAGTTCTAAGAGGCCAGGTAGTATAAGGTCATGCTTCAGCCATTGTTTTCAGCAGGAAAAGTTAAGAGTGTGAAAATTCAACTTTCATACCCTCTTGCTGAACAGATACTTTTCGCACCTTGCCTGGTTGATTTTTATGTTTGAATTATTTTTGAGATCTCAGAGTCCTCCCGTGGGACAAGGTTGAAAACTGTATCTGATAATGAGGTTTCACACTGAGGCCCCTCTGAAATGGATTTCCAGCTGCTGAGAAGCTCCAAGCTGGAGAAGCCTGTTTCTTTAGACCGGTGAAGTTGTGCCCTGGACGGATTGTGTGGATGGTTGGTCCCAGTCCTCTAGAGGCGTGGAAACCCAAAATTTTTCAAGTATCTTAGGGATGTTCAGTTAGATACAATCAAAGGTCCCAGAACCTCATTTGGGATTAGGTCCAACCCTTCAGGTTCCCTCAACGGTCTCAAACAGTAGACACAGTCCTTCTGTACTTCCATAGGTCCAGAAGGCATTCTGGGGATGGTGCCTTGGGGGGCGCAGTTATACTGCCATAAATTATGGATTGGGGGTGACTCCAGCTTTCACCTTAACCAATGAGCTAAAATTTCTAGGGGTAACCCTGACCATCTCTGCAGCAGTTCCTGTTTGCCCTGCTGCAAACAATGTCACAGTGAACCTTATTCCCAAAATCTAAGATTAAGAAATGTTTTTCCTCTTGTGCAGAGCCTGTGTGCCCACCCAGAGTTGCGATCAAGGCAAGGAGCAATTCCCTTTTCTGTGGACCAGTACTAGGAGTAGCTCTTTTTCCCATCCTGTATGTTTGGTGCAAGCAGGACCGGGGGCAAAAGGTAGACTCCTCTAGGTGTCACCTGACAATTACATATGACAGGGGAGGCCCTTTTGAAGTTAAGTAAACTGTCCTTCCTGCCAGGGGGTAAAATCACCTCTCCACACCAAGGCTATTGTCACTGCTTCTGGAGCAATATTCACACCTGAAGGTCACGCATGTGTTGCACAGCCTCTAGAGAGCTAATATAAATTAGCCTCAAGGAGCTTCAATATGGGAAAAGATATGGTTCTAAAAGTTACTTATCCTACATATTTATTAAGAATCTAGCTTTACCTTTGGTTTAAATATTTTTTCTGCTGGTCCCAATGTTGAGATAGCAGAATTATTATTATAATCTGTACTCTGTTTTTTCTCATAGGATAGCCAGGTCCTTCTACAGCAGGTATTTTCAAATTAGGGGCTGGCCCCCGAGGGGGAGGGGGTCAAATGATCCCAAGGGGGGGTGCCAGGCTCTGGCCAAAAGAAGCGTTATACAGATACCAGTGTTTTGTTTTGCTGAGCTACAGTTAGCAGCTCTGTAATGGGCCATCACCTACACCTTTTGTCATTTATATCCTGGCTGGGAGAAGGTGTGAAAAGGGAAGGGACTTCAAACCCCTCACCCCCATTTCTAATAATCACACTGTGGATCCTCTTACATGTTCGTAAGGCCTACATGACTAGAACAATATGTCTGGCAATTGGGTATTTTATTGCAATTTTAAATCAATAACAGAACTGAACTGCAATGTTTAAATAAATCTAGACATATTTAACCATTGGCAGTTTAATAAAATAATTGTCAACAATTGTGAGGAGGGCCTGATGATTTGTTTTTCACGGGGGCAGCATTAAATAGTTTGAAGACCACTGTTCTACTGGAAAAATAGCTTTTAGGGGGGTGTCATTGCAAGGACATGGTGATGTTAAATTGTTCCATTTTGAAAAAAAAATATACTTCCTACTTTGTAGGCTACAAGCCCTACATAGGTTGGAGATCATGGCTAGTGGTCAACCCCAAACTGCACATGGCTGTGCATAACAGGGGTGATCAAACTTCTATTGGGCTTGTCAATGGGCCTGACCAGAGTCCAGGCCCTGCTTCCAACACCAACTCTAGAAATTTGATGGAAAAACAGAGGTTAAAGTGATGTTATAGTTAGGTGTTGAAAAAACCACAAACACTATATGATGATGGATGAATGTTGAATTATGTAGCTGGCCAATAAAGAGATCATGTTACTACTTATGTCAAATAACATATACAAATTACATATCTTGCAGTATATTACATCAGCATATTAAATACACTAAGATTGCATGCATGTGCAAGAGCAAACATTCTTCATTTTTCTGTATGATTTCACTGGGACAACTGTCAAAATGAAGTTAAGTCTGTAATGAGAAATGCCTATGTACTATATCAGGTCATTTCATAAAAGTGTGTTTTTATTTTAATTGTGAGAGACTGGAATGTGAGAAATGAATAATGCCAGACACATATCACTTCCCTTGATGGTTTTGAGTTTTGTTTTAAGCAGCTGTTTTCACACTTTAAAAATGTATAGCTCCAGCAATTGAGAAATGATTGTTCATTTAGTGCCTGTCCATTTATCAAAGCGAAGCTATTCTGTTTAGTTTTACCACACTTCCCATGGAATTGGAAATATTATGTCTAGTTCATTCACAAGACTGTGGGGTTTTCACCTCAAAGGAGGACATTTTATTGGTTTACAAATCACCATACACTAATTTAAATAAGGCTTTCTGTTTTTTTTTTTTATCTTCACATAGTTTTGACTTGTCTACAGATAGAAAACAATGTTTACTCGTCAGCATGTATTTATAACAAAACATAGAGCAACAAAAAATTGGACAAAGTTATTTGTATTCGGGCCAAGTGCTGTAACCAACCATTGCAGGCCAATTGTTCTGCAGTGTGACTTAGTAAAACAAGCATTGGCAAAGCCAATAGGTTTTTCCTTCTTTTTTAGGGTCAAACGGAAAGCGCTCTGTCCCAGGTGTAATCTCTCTATGGGCTTGTAACCACACCCATGCCAAGCCCATCAGTTTGGTTGGTTTGTGGGGTTGCCTTTTAAAATTAGCTTGATTTAATTAGTGAAAGGCATGCACACGTCATGCCTTTTCCGGCGTTTACCTCTCCTTGAGCGCACCTGCCAACTACTGAATACATACGAGGCTCCATGTTTTCTATACTGTTTCTGCACTATTTTTTCACTTTATTTCGTAGGCAGCGTGATCTCGCTGGGTAGTAGTAGAGCGCTTGGCATGACATCAACCCTCTTACGTGGATAATTGCATTTATGACGGTACCATGGATAATTGCACTTTTGCCGGTTACATGGATAATTGCACTTTTGCCGATACGTTTCACTGCGAGCGAACTTCTGTTTCCTTTTGTGTGTTTGCTTTGCGTTCATGGCAGCCATTGGCCCGCTTATGTGAAACTGTTTTACTTTTCAGTTTATGTGGCAAGAAAAGTCCAGTTAGGGGTTTACAAAGCTAATAGCTTTAACTCAAGTAAACGTGAAACCCATAGCATTGCAAATGCTTGTTTGTTTTGCATTCTGTCTTACTAACTGGATTATAAATATTACAAAAATGTAATAATAATGTTTGTTTTAAATTTGATAAACCGTTAATAGTTGTTTATATTATGCTCTATGTTAAATTCATATCCCAGGGTTCCAAACTCATAATTTGTACCTTACTTAATATGGCATTGTATTAGAGTATAGTAATGTGTAGTTAGTAAAGTGCCACTGCACCTGCTGCACCATTGAAATCATGCCCCTTTTATCTGCAAGGTAACCACAATTGTAACTGCCTGTTTAGTAGTAAAATAGAGCAATATTTGGTATTTAGAGGAGCTATGACAACTTTTGGCCCCAGTGCCACTGCACCTGCTGCATCATTCAAATCATGACCTTAATGGCTGCAAAATAACTGTGCTTGTGACTGCCTGTTTAGAGATTAAGCTGCACCAAAATTGGCAGCGCTGTGCTCCGTTATTTTCACAATCAAGTGATGTGCTGTATTTAGTGGATTATGGCACACGCCAGTGTTATACCCTGCACAGGTGCTAAATTGAGCTGCCTAGCGCCAACGCAGGCATCCTTGCACCATTGTGCAAGGATGTCTGCATTGAGGGGTTTGATTGTTTATGTGTAGGAAGGTGCACATAAACAATCACTAATGGCGAAGCATCATTTTGAAATGATTGTTTATGTGCAGGAATGGACACCTTCCAGCGAATAAATAATCATGTCTGGCATTTTTCTTTTTCTATGCGTGCTGCAGAATGCAGCATGCATGGAAAAAGCAAAAAACGAGGAGGAATAAAAGTATTCCGCCTCGTTGCGCCTTGCTAACGCTTTGGCGCTGCCTCACATTTATGAAAACTCATAAATCTGAGGAAGTGTAAAAATGCAATGGGTGTTGCTGTGACACGCCCACAGCAACACCCATTGCACATCCTTTTCACACAAATGGCTGCATGTGAAGGGGCCGTATTTACAAAGTGGCGGTAAGTTACAAAAAGTGGCTTAACGCCACCTTGTAAATATGGCCCAGGGCATTGCGCCACCGGAGCGTCATGAAAAGTGATGCTCCTGTGGCGCTAGGGCTCTTAAATATGCCCCTAAATTTAGTCATAGTTTGTATATAGTGGGGTTCCTAGAGCTTTTGAGCATGTTGCTGCTGCACCTGCTGCACCATTCAAATCATGACCTAATCCTTACGAGGTAAGTGCACTTGTGACTGCCTGTTTAGTAGTAAAATTTAGCAATACTCTGTGTTTAAAGGGGTTCTGACACCTTGTGGCACTGGTGCGCAATTGAAACCATGGCCCTAGTGCCTACCAGATAACTTCACTTGTGACTGCCTGTTTAGTAGTAAAATATTGCAATATTTGTTGCTTATAGAAATCATGACAACTTTTGCCTCCAGTGCCACTACACCTGCTGCACTGCTAAAATCATGCCCCTAGTGCCTGCAAGGTAAGTGTATTTGTGACTGCCAGTTTAGTTGTAAAATATAGCACTAATAAGTGTTTACTGGTGTGCCTAGAACTTTTGTTTCCGGTGCCACTGCACCTTTGAAATCATGACCCTACTGCCTGCTATATAACTGCACTTTTGTCAGCCTGTTTATTAGTACAATTTAGCAATAATTTGTGTTTAGGAGGATTCTGATACCCTGTGGCCCTGGTGCCACTGCACCTGCTGCACCATTGAAATCATGACCTACGTGCTGGCAGGGTAACTGCACTTGCAACTGCCTATTTAGTAGTAAATTATAGCAATATCTGGTGTTTAGAAGAGTTCTGACAATTTTTGTTCCAAGTGCAATTGCACCCGCCGCACCAATCACATCGTGGCCCTAGTGCCTACAAAATAACCACACTTGTGAATGCCTGTCACTGAGAGAATAACAATTCAAAATAAAATATCGCCCAATTATACAAAAGACTTTTCTTTAAAAGTGAGTGAGTGATAATTGAAGAAACAAACACACAAATAATTGTAATATTTACAACTTATTCAACAGAAATTTAATTATTAAGTCATGAAAAACACAACACAATGAGCCCACTTGCTGCTTGCTTTACATCTGCACTCGATACTCCATTGCAAGATGACCAACATATTTACACACATTTCTACTGAAATTGACTTCTGTTCAGTTTACCTTTTCACATACAAACGCTAACAATTAACCAATCACCAAAAACTGGAAGGTGTTTATGGCCACACACCACACAATTGCAAAAGCAGAACAGAAAGCAGAACGGAAGAGCAGGAAGTGACCTGCTAGCCAATAAAAAGCTAGTAAATTCAAGCAACATTGGAGCTACGTTTAGATGAAAAACAGGAAGTTCAGGTAAGTAAAGAGTTAAGTAAGGGTGGGTTCTAAGCCTCTTTAAAAATGTCTTTTAGCAACATAAGACTTCGCAAGCACAATAGAAGTGCTGTGGAGGTGAAACCTAAAAATAAACCTGGCGGTGCCCTCATGTATAGCAAGGCCCTGAAAAACATCCCAAGCTTGGTACCATTTGATCTTAACTAATGACATCTCCAACTGCCCAAAGCAGGAGATATGCTCAGTTTGGGTGTTTGAAAATGAGGGTTGATTTAAAACATATACATATATTCTTATGTTGGGTGCCTGCAGGACCTCTCATGCACCCGATTTATGAACACTTTTATGCACAATTAACATCACTATAGTGTTGTCTCCATGAATGGGCTAACAGCTTCAGTTTACAATTTCTGTAATCTATCACCTATCATACAGACTCTAACAACTATAGCACAAGTATATGCTTGGGTTTAAGCCATGTTGCTAGTCAATACATTTCACAACTTAATTAAAGAAATACATTTTTGATGACTTCTGTGTAGCAGTATTATATAGCACTATAGGCACTACAGCAGGTGTTTTTAAACATTTTTGCTTTGAGCCTCTCCTTAGCAATTTGTGCTGAAGTGTGCCCCGCCTCCTTGGAATTTTATGGTAAGAGTTGGAGGCACGGGAGGGGTAGAACTGGTACAGGGAGTGGTGTTATGAGATCATTTCAAGGGTACTTTTTATATATGTCATAATCCATATTAATTGTGAGACTTATAAAGGCCAAATGCATCAAACTAAAACAGGAACTAGCTGAAAGACTCTTCCCCCATACTCAAGTTGATGTGTTTCCCTGACAATATATTGTCCCAATGTGTCTGCACCTGGTGCAACAGTAAAGACAATGGCTCTGAGTAGAAGACTATTTCCTCTGCCCTTTCATTCTTTCCCCACCATGCCTGGTTGTGAGAATGTGGATTATTAGTTAAGGCTGATGGTAGTTGACCACAAATAATAATGGCATTATTCTTGTTAGGTTCAGTAAATGCTTCAGTAATTTTCAATAGAGTGGACAGACTTAACTTAAGAAATTGTGTAAAGGGCTTAGAAGTATAAAAACAGTGAAAGAGTCAAAAACACAACACAATAAAAATCCCACTTCAATGTATACAACTAGAGAATATTTTAGTAGACAACATCACAGTATAATGACAAAAATCCACTAGAAAGGCCTAAAGCTATTTTAAATGTAGCAGGTTAGGTTGTAGATAGAAATAGCTAAAAAACAGCAAAGCGCAACTGGGAAACTGGTCATCCTAGATTTGGACAATACTAAGTTTTACGTATGACTACAAGAAAGAGCACAGGTTGGCTACATGGATAAGTTTGGTCCCAGTCAAAGAGTTGCTTCCAGACCTTTTCAAGAAGAAACTGCGGTCATTGATGCTTCGCCAGTGCGATAATCGAGGTTCGATGATAGCAGGTTGCTGAACAGCTCGTCATCTGGTTATCAACAAAGCCAGAAAAGCTCCCAATGGGTGATGTACAGCATCTGTTCCCTTGCTCTCGATCTGATTGTGCTCGGTGTTACTCATGGTGAGTGTAGTTTGGGGAGGAGGAGTATACTCTGACACCAGCCAAGGGTTCTAAGCCTCCCAACAGCTCTTCAGATGAAAAGTCCCAACTTTTGTAGTTTGGGCAGGAGGAGTATACTCTGACACCAGCCAAGGGTTCTGGGACCTGAGAAATACAATTTGAAAGTCAGGACTTACTCCAACAGGTGCTACCAGAGGGGTCCAACTCAGGTCCAGTTGAAAATGGTCAAATGGGCACTTCAGGAATGTGGGAGTCCTGCAGCTTTTGTCTCCCTGTAGCTTAACAGGAGGTCAGCCAACTGACCATTAGTGCCCACTTCCTTGACCTGGTCTCTTCACAGGTCACAACAGGAGATACAGTCCTCCTGTCTTTCACAGATCCAGCAGTGTTCTGAAGAGGGTGCCCAGAGGTGCCACATTTATGCGTGGCACTAGCCTGTGGGTGACTCCTGGCCCCTCCCTAACAATTAGGGAAAAAGCTTACAGGTGTAGCCCTGCCCGTTTTTGCAGCAGTTCCTGTGTGTCCTACTTCAAACAATTCCACAGTACACCCTCTACCTTAAACCAAGATTCTAGAACCTTTCTTTCCCTGTGCAGAGCTCCTGTGTCGTAGATGAGTGCCCAAGGAAATGGGCAAATCCTTCCCTGGTGTCCCTCAACACCTGTTATGGGAGCAGCTCCTATTCCACTGGGATTGCTCTCTAGCTAGCTAATTAGGCAAAAGGGGGAAAGCCCATTTGAGAAATGCATCTGCCTGTGATAGGGTAGGCATCCTTTGAAAATGTGCAAGGGGCTGGGTACAGCCTCCAGGCCATCCTGTCAGGGAAAGGTCACCTTCTACCCACAACCAAATCCTTTGTCTCAGCTCTAGGATCCAATTCACACCCATTCCACTGCTGGATGACAGTTGAAGCTTAGGCAGATAGGCTTCTAAAGGCTAAAGGTAACTTCTTTAAAGCACTTTTTGTAAAGCTTTAGTCTGCAAAAGAGTGCTGAGTTAGCTTCTGGCATGTTGTGTAATATTATAAACAGCAAGGGAAAAGCTCCAGGACTGGTTGGATTAGTTAGCTCTGCTCTGAGACCCTGCATTTGGACCAAAGTCCTGCAGCTGTATGTATGTAACATTCTAATAGCACCACAAAAGTAATGTGGATGGAGTACTGAAACGTTTCAAGCACTCACCCCCAGTCACAGATCTGGGTTCAATATATCATTCTTTTGCTCACCATGGCACCCCAGTTTGGACCCAGCCATTTGCAAATCAGTCTTGACCCTGTTCCCCATGGGAACAGTCCAGCCCGAACTTTCTAATAACCTCTTTAGACAACAATGTTTTAATTCCTTTGTATTTTACATATATTTGTAGTGTTTGCTTGTTAGGAAAGAATTTGCTCTTTCTTTTTGTCAGGGCTCCTGCAGCATCAGGTTTGTATGTCTTTCTGTGTATGTGAATGCTAGAGCTAAGCACATACACAACGTTCCCAGTGTGAAACAACAGGGACAGCCTACAGTCCCAACCCAGAGTCCTGACCACAGTGCAGTTTAGGATGCCGTGCTGTGTGTGTACCCTCGGTGGGACTCAACGGTGGTCACCCCGGTTCAGAAACCCAAGGCTCTCCAGCTTGGAAAGAACCGGGGCCCCTTTAAAGCACCCACAGTGGTGACCTTCACAGCACAAGCTCGGACATTCAGTCACCCATTGAGTCAAATGTGCAGTCAGGTTCTGTAGTGTACTGCCAAAATGCAAGGAGCACTCAGCGTGAATCCCATAGAATATGTGACTGTACAAACAGGGATGTGTTATAGCATGGCCTTGGATATACTACCACAAGGCCACATGCAACAGCACATTACTGCATGCCACACAATGTATTACGCCACATCAAGCAGTGTCCATTGTTACCTGCCACTTGAAAGGTTTTTGTTTACACTGCACCCAGCGGCATAAAGAAAGAACTGGCCTCCAGGGGTCCACGTTCCTTCCATCCCCTTTTCCTTAGAAGTGGTTAAAGCCTAGGAGCAGCTCCCTGCACTGGCCTGATATTGCACAGCTCCTCACTTGCCGTACGTAATTCACCCCTTTAAATGCCATTGTGCTTCTCTGACACTCATAGATGTGGGAAGAAAGAGTTCTAAATAATTTCCTAGCAAGGAAAATCTCTATGCTCTTGAACATTTTACAAGGAATTAACCACCCAGGCACTGCCCCTGTGGTGAATTCTGTCTGCACTGGAAACACAAGCTGTGACCGTGCAGTGCACTCACAGCGTATGCACATCACAGCAATAAAATAAATCCTGTACTGCATTTAAGGTGTGTGTGGATTGGGGGACATGTCCTGAACAACACACAGAGGAGGAAAGACTGAGGAGCATGGACAATGTGCACCTCTACTGCACTCAGTACATTACACTATATTTTGTGTAGGGGATTTGCAAAATGCCAGGCTGCACCCAAGGAAGAAGAAAGTGTTGAGAACCACATACTTCAGTTAACTGTCTACGATTGAATGCTTTGGAGCTGAGGATGGGGGTACTGTAAGATTTTTACAGTGCCTATCAGAGGGTCGAAAAGGTTTTCAGAATACATGGCCATTTATCCCTTGTTATCCCTGCAGAGCGCACAGAACAGTGGTAACGCATTCTGGTTGCATTTGTGATTCTGTGCAAATGGGTGTGATGGGGGTACACAGTTTAAAAAATAAGGAGAAAGCAAATGTAAAAGAAAATTTGCTGCTCACTAACTACTTAAGAATCATCCCTAACTTTTTACTTAATTGTCACCAGCCACAACTGCCTCACATGACCCACAATTTTAACTCAAGAGGTTGACAGGTATACATTTGTCACATTTTGTTAAGCCCTATGTACAACCCTTTTAATGAAATACACTGCACACATTCATGAGATGGGCACAATGGCATGCAACCTTATATATATGCTCACAAAGTCAGTGTGAGATAAACAACCTCTAAGTGGGACACTTCTATATTCTACACTATTTAACAACATCGATGCCACTAAACCTGCTGCAAAGTTTTGGGAAAAAATCGTGCACACTTTTAAGGCATCATTGTTGCATACAATTCGTCAATAGCACTACATTACAACTATTAACTTGAGCATGTGCCCATAAATAGACTGGTGGATGATCTATTGTGAAAAGGCGCTTTAGCCTTCCTCACTGATTTTGGTAACCCGACTAATTTTAGTAATCACAGTGTAGTTAGTTCACAACCCAAATCTCTGTGAATCTCTGGTAACCCCTCATACCTGTAGCACAAACAGCAGGACGCTCCCAAGAGAAATGTGTATTAAGTTCAAGCAGTATCAATGTTAAAGTTAACAACACAACACAATAAAATACAAAAATGTACTTATAGAAGCCAATGAAATTTTACAGAGCAAAAAGACACAAAATGATGAAAATCAGGAATGGGACCCTTAAGATATGGATTTTTAAAGATTTAAGACAAAAAAAACAAGAAACAAAAGTGCTGACTGAAAATCACAGTTTGTGATTTACCTAGTCCTAGGCATGATTCTGGGCCAGCCACAATGGGGTTGGGTAGGCCAAGTGGATCAAACCGACCAAAGTTTTCACCTTAGGACTTAAAACATTTCTGGTCTCAAAATCCTCAATCAGGAATAAGCACAATGCAGAAGGCAGTGGGGCCCTGCAAAAGTCAGGGAGGTGAATGCATCATGGTCCCTCTCCAACTGATATTGTAGCAAAAGCTGCAAGTTGGTCAAACCAGGATTTAGCAGCTAACCAGGTTGACTCCTGTTGCCAGTGATGGTTGCACAATGTTGGGTACATTCACTGTGAGGTCCTACAAGGATATGAGTCTTCTTAAGGGTGCACCTTCCAGAGACCTTCTCCTCTGTGGGTCAAAAAATTGCTAGTTGTCCTGCTGCTGAAATTTTGCCTTATAGTCTCTCCTACAGCCTCCTAGTCCTCAGGGCCAGATTCTAAGCATGAGATATCCCTCCGTTCTGGGTTCTGTCAGTGTCCAGTCAAAAGTTCTCAGCTGTGCCTTCTTCAGATCAGGAAGCCATATTCCCTTTCGTATCCTGTGGCAGACACAGGTGGCAATGCACTTGACCCTTAAAGAACACTTCCAGTACCTCGGTGAAAGCAAAAGTCAATACTTCATGGGTTTTCTTTTCTCTGGCATGGAGGCAAAATTTCCTTTCATCTTGATGTTCTTCTCCGGGATGTTTTGAGTAGGTGGTGGTGAGGTCCTATTCTTATCCTGTGTACTAGCCAGTGACTGGGCAATTCCAAACACATTTTGGCAGCGTTTTGTAGAATACCTAGCTACAACTGCCCAGAAAAGCGTGAAATTACATATAAAACAGGTAATATTTAATTGCACAAGGCTATGCTTCATAATAAAATGTGCATATAGCCCCAAATGTAAATAGTGTTTCATGCTATATTATGTCTGTTTACCTTACAACTATGCACATTTTGCAGAATATATTGATTACCAGTAGGGATTATGCCCACAGTGAACCAAACAGTGCAGCAACTAGTGCTTGTTTGACAATTGCTGGATTAAGAGAATTTAAAAATCAAGCACTGCACAATAGTGTGATTATATTCACATTGATCACCAGTTTAGAATTAATCTGGTAAGGGAAATTAGGTTTTTATTATGAAAGTAAAATGCAAATAATGTCCCCTAATTTAGTCCATGATAGGATAACAACAAAGCACCTACGAAAAGACTATGAATATATATTTTTTAATCATCTCTTATTTGTTTACACAATAAACTTAGTCATATGTTAAATTCTGGGAAATATAGGAGTGTGATTCTGGTTCTTTTTTTTAGTATTTCTGTGCTGTGAGGCTTATCAGCAGAATGAGTCGGGTAAAGAAGTATTTTGAATGCATACAAACATAAAACAGAGTGTTATCTGTATATGCATGTGTACAAATTGTGTTACAAAAATGATCAAGGACCATATGTACGAAATATAGGATTTGCGACTCGCAATTTGCGAGTCGCAAAACTTTATGTTCAACAGTGTCAATGACACTGTTTGCGATTCGCAAGGGGGCCGCAAATGACCTACCTCATGAATGTTTATGAGGTAGTTAGCAATTTGTGACCCCCTTGGGAATGGCGGCCTTCACAGGAATGGTGGCCTGCTGGAGACAGCAGACCACCATGTCTGTGACAGCTATTAAATAAAGCAGTTTTTAGTTTTTTAAATGCAGCCCGTTTTCCTTAAAGGAAAACGAGATGCATTTCAAAAACAAAAAATGAAACGTTTTTGTTTCATTTTTTCAGAGCAGGCTGTGGTCTGAAAAAATATTTTCAGTGCCATTCACAAAGGGGAAGGGGTCACCTGGGGACCCCTTCCCGTTTGCGAATGGGTTAGCACCAGTTTGAAACTGGTGCTAACTGCGATTGTCTTGCGACTGCATTTGCAGTCACAAAACAATCATCCATGGGACTGCGACTCTCAACTAGGAAGGGAACAACCTCAATTGTGACTCACAAACCCTTTTTGCGATTCTGTAAATAGTTTACCGAATCGCTAAAATGGGTCTGTACATCCCAAAGTGCATTTTGTACGTCGGAAATGGCCTGATTTGCCGTTTGCAACGTGCAAAATGCTACATAAATGTGGCCCCAAATGCCTTATTTATAAAACTGCAGGATAGCGCATACACAAATAAATGCCATTATTTTGGGTTAAGATCCCAAAAACTTGTCAATCAACAAGAAACACTGGCCCAGATTTACCATGATTTTGCGTTAAGGTTGTATCACTTTTGTGGCACAGTCCTGACCCAAAATAATTGTTTGCATTTACTAAGCCACACAAAGCCACTTTGCATGGCTATGAATGGTTAAGTAAATGCAAAGTAATGCAAGGCATCACATAGCACTGCCTTGTGAAAGAACGTAACCAGGTTATGCCATTATGCCTTTTAAATCATAAGATGAAATTGTGGTTGTTTTCCTGATGAACGGAAAGAAATATTTCTTTAACGTTGTGCACAGGAAAATATACGGGCTAAGTGCCCAGACGAATGCAATGCTTTATGTATGCCATATTTTATCATCATTTGAGAGAATATTTATGTTACAGTACTTCTGAAACACTATTTTTTATAATCTTTATATATTTGACATAAGGGATGTTTAGAATTTATTTAACCTCAAAAAAGTAGTCATGTTTCGTTCTTTGGCAGGACTAAAGGCCCATTCATTTTTCTGTGTTTTAGTCTTTAAAGTGAAGTTTACTTTTTGAATGTTTTTCTAAAGCTGCAGGTGTCAGGATCTGAGACCAGTTATTAGGGAGTTCATTGTTTGAGATGATAAGAAAAGCCTGGTGTAATGCTTTTCGAAGCTGTGAGGAGTATCCTGGGTTGGCAGCTGTAACTCTTGTGAAATTCCAGATCATGAGGATGTTTCAAGGTTGAAGCTGAAAACCAAGAAGGCCAAAGTGTAAATTAAATGGAGTATACTTTATGGTAATGTTTTTGAACTGGAAAAGGTATATGCCAATGTGCTCATCCTTGGAAGAAATGGGATTTAGTGGTAAGATTCAGATTCCCTCTGCCCTTAGCTGAGAGTGGATCTTATTTAGATACTTCTCTTGAACTCTAATTTTCGTGGCTTCTTGCTGCCATACCTTTTTTTTTATGGCAACTTCTCCAGAAGTTCTGTTGTGGTGACTGCTTGCATGAATCTATAGACTAGTAGCATAGTTATGGATTTAAATCAATTATTAGGCAGGAGATCTTGGATGCATCAATTGTTTTTCCTCATTTTCAGCACTATCTTTCACATGTTAGTTAAGCTTCATATTGTACAACATTTTGATTCACCTTTGATTATTCTGTACATTTATACTATGATTTTGAGACTCATATATGTAAGTTTGACTTTGAGCCTAAACAAAGTCCTTTGAACTATATTCGGTCTCAGAGAATGCAAGTGTGATCATCGAGTTACACTGAAATTAATTTTAATAATTTGATGCATTAACTCCTCACCCTACGGAGCATAGAAGGAAAATTCATCGGACCCCAGAGTTCAGGATTAGCGCCCGGAGCTGGATCGCTTGCTTTACTTTGCTTCTTACAGGTGTTACATGGGTGGAGAAGGGAGTTCCTATGCAAACACTCATGTATTTTAATGCATTCCCAGATTTACAAACCTGGGTTTGGACCAAAATAGTGCAATAGAGGTTCAATGAAAAGAAGTATCCTTATTACTCCTTGTTACATCCTCTTTCCATGCGGGATGCATTCTGCAGCACACATAGAAAGAGGAATATGCCTCTAATGATTGTTTTGTGCAGGAACATGTCCCTTCTGCACAAAAACAATCCTGCTATAACATTGGCCGAGTGTCTGCTTCGGCACCAGGCAGCACACATGGCGTCAGCACGAGGAGAGAACAGAAATGCGCCATATCTTTGCAAAAATGGAGCATTTCTGTTCTCTCCCTTTCACACAACCCAGTGAAGCAAGTACCTTTGCTGCTCTGCATTGCATCAAATAATAGTAAATGTGCCCACTGTTTCAACTTTCACAAAAAGTATGCTAACACTGTGCAGAGTAGTTCTTTCCTTTCATGAATGGCAGGCAGTAAATTAACACTCATTACTCAATTACTGGAGCTATACTTCCTAAGTGTGAAAGCAGCTTCTTATAACAAAAACTAAGGCATGATATATTTCTGGAACTTTTCATTTCTTCCACTCCATTGAGTCATAATCAAAATAAGAACATTCTTGTATGAAAGGACCTGATTTTGTTCTGTACATATGTTCGACCTAAGAGTGAAATATTCTAAATTTGTTGTGAATGTTGTTACAGGGGAATGCTATAGAATAGCATGAATGTGTGCTTTTGTTTTGCTTAGAAACCACACGTAGAAACGTCACCGTATATAAAATGACAGTATAGTAAAGTAATCAATGCAATTGTATAATATGTAAGTAGCTGTAAGTAATTACCTTGCCTCTTTGTTGTCTAATTACAGCAGTCCACATATATTGAGCATCATATTGAAAATGTTTCTTGTTTGCAATGTTTCAAGGATTTTTGGCAGCAAACACCAGCACTTCTGTGTACATATGTTTGGCACGCCAATATGTGATTAATGTTTACAACCTAAAAGAAAACGTTTCCTGCCTCTCACCAAGTTTATACTGAGCACACATGTTAATTAATCATAGAAGTATTTATAAAGTGTTCCAGAGTTCTGGCACACCATAGTGCGCTGAAATGAATTTTGTTCACCATCACCAGTGCTTTAAATAGGCCATAACTGTCCGGTACGGAGTACCCACACTTGTTTATTCTTAGAAGGCGAGTACCTGCACTTCTCGAGAAAAACGTAATACTTGTAATTGGAGAGTACCAGCACTTCTCAGAAATAAGCAACTGCACTTTTATTTTTCCATTTCAAGCACAGACCATCACCGCATCACTTGTTGGTTACATATAAACACAAGAGAGGCTTCGTAACTAATGTCACATTATTTTACTATCAGCATGGTTCTGCAAGTACATATGTTTCCACAGTATGAGAGCAGTTGTTGCTATAGTAGGTGACGTTCTAGGACAAGGGATTTTTATTGAAGAGCTCACATGCAAATAAACGAAACATGCATTGGGCAAAGTCAAAAGGGGTAGTTCTTGACACCTGGTGACTGTGCCAATGCTTGTTTTTTACCCGATGGCCACAGTGCATATGAACACAGGTGCAACATCCATTATGGTATCAATTTTCGTTAAGAAAAAAAAAAAAATCCACGTTGGTCGCTCTGTGTCTTCACACTTGCCAAGGAGCCATCTTGGATTTTTTCTATTTTCTTGCTGTATTCTTAAATTATCATTTCAAGATGGCAGTCAGTCATTTCGCAAAAATAAAGCATGTGGGATAAGCGTGTGACCTGGTTGCAGTATGCAGCTGTCTTGTCCTTGCAAAAAAAATAAAAATACTGAATAAATAAATAAATAAGCACATATTCGGCTTTGGTAACAGATGAACCGTGGAGACTTAAGAAAAAAATATACATTTATCTTACCTCAGAAATGAGAGGGTAAGACTCAAGCCAAGTATGAAGTAAAGTGTTAGAAATGGGGTCTTTGGTTGGCAGTCAGGTTACCCTGTGTCCAAGCAAGGACCCTCACTCTAGTCAGGGTAAGTCACACACAATCCAAATTATCCTGTGCCCACCCTCTGGTAGCTTGGCACTGAGCAGTCAGGCTTAACTGAGAAGGCAATGTGTAAAGTATTTGTGCAATAAATCATACAATAACACAATATAGCACCACAAAAAAACACCACACAGTGTTTAGAAAAATATATAATATTTATCTGGATATTTGCAGGTCAAAACAATGAAAGATGCAATAAGAAATTGTAAAGATATCACTGGAAAGTGATATAAAGGGGATCATTCCGACTTTGCCGCCCGCCAAAGTAACCCCGTCGGAAGACCGCGAGGGTCATTCCGACTTTCCCGCTGGGCCGGCGGGCGACCGCCAAAAGGGCGCCCGCCGGCCCAGCGGGAAATACCCTGCAACAAGGAAGCCGGCTCCGAATGGAGCCGGCTGAGTTGCAGGGGTGCGACGGGTGCAGTGGCAAAGCAGACAGTGAAAATCTTTATGGGGCCCTGTTAGGGGGCCCCTGCACTGCCCATGCCAGTGGCATGGGCAGTGCAGGGGCCTCCAGGGGCCCCACGACACCCGTTCCCGCCATCCTGTTTCTGGCTGTGAAAACCGCCAGAAACAGGGTGGCGGGAAGGGGGTCGGAATCCCCATGGCGGCTGAGGATTCCCTGGGCCAGGGGAAAACCGGCGGGAACCCGCTGGTTCCCCTTTTCTGACTGCGGCTTTACCGCCGCGGTCAGAATGGCCCTGGAAGCACTGCCAGCCTGTTGGCGGTGCTTCCGTGGTCCCCGGCCCTGGCGGTCATGGACCGCCAGGGTCGGAATGACCCCCAAAGTGTCTTAAGTCTTTAAAAAGGAAACAAAGTATTTTTCAAGTACAAAGTACTTGGTTGGAGTGAAAAAAACTCTGCAAATGGCCGCAGAGGAGGAGATGCATGGAAAATGGTGTGCGCTTCGGTTTCGCCCCTTCACACACGGACTTGCGTCTTCATTTTTCATGCCGGGAAGACGCTGCATCGATTTCTGGCGTGCAGACTGGTCTCCTCTTTGGGTCGCGGAGTTTTCAGACGCCCCGGGGTCTGTGCGTGGAATCCTGGGCTTGTTGACCAGCTGCGCCTTGTTCCGGTGGGCGATGCGTGGAATTTTCTCCCTCACGGCAGGCGCTGTGTCGATTTCCCCTCTGGAAGTCGGGGGGCGTTGTCCAGACGGGCTGTGCGTCAATTTTCCGGTCGCACCACAGGCGCCGCGTTGATCTTTTCCTCGTGAAGTCGAGCGGCATCTCGTGTCTGAGGTGGTAGGGCAGAGGCCCTGTTTTATACCCAAATGTGCCTTTGAAGTGGGGGAGACTTCAAAGAGTGGCTTAGAAGTGCACCAGGTCCCCTTTCAGTTCAATCCTGTCTGCCAGGGTCCCAGTAGGGGGGGTGGCAGTCCTTTGTGTGAGAGCAGGCCCTCCACCCTCCCAGCCCAGGAAGACCCATTCAAAATTCAGATGTATGCAAGTGAGGCTGAGTACCCTGTGTTTGGGGTGTGTCTAAGTGAATGCACAAGGAGCTGTCAACTAAACCCAGCCAGACATGGATTGTAAGGCACAGAAAGATTTAAGTGCAGAGAAATGCTCACTTTCTAAAAGTGGCATTTCTAAAATAGTAATATTAAATCCAACTTCGCCAGTCATCAGGATTTTGTATTACCATTCTGGCCATGCTAAATATGACCTTCCTACTCCTTTCAGACCAGCAGCTACCATTTCAACAATGTATGAGGGCAGCCCCAATGTTAGCCTATGAAGGGAGCAGGCCTCACAGTAGTGTAAAAACGAATTTAGGAGTTTTACACTACCAGGACATGTAAACTACACAGGTACATGTCCTGCCTTTTACCCACACAGCGCCCTGCTCTAGGGGTTTCAGTTCCAGGGTTAAACCCCTGTTTGGCAGTGGAGCAGGGTTGACTGATTTGCATATGGCTGGGTTGGAATGCTACCCAGAGTGATTGTAAGTGGTTAGAGTTATTGCAAGCATCCTCCCATCACCTTTTGTTTGTTTGATGTGATGCCATAAGTGGCCAAGGGTTTGCCCTGACATGGGACCCTTGCTCACTGTGCCACTGGAGCCAAGCTTCACCCGCCTGAAGAGCTCCAATCGGGGGAAACTGGTCTTGGGTTGCTGGTTTTTTGTTCAGAAAGGACCTGGCTTGGCAGTTCTGGCTGGACTGTTCTTATTGACGCAGGGTCAAAACTGCTTTGCATATGGATGGGTCCGATCTGAAGTAGCCTGGTGGGCGAAGAACTATGGGTTGGAATGCTGCCAGAATGATTGCCAATGGATAGACTTATTGCAAGCATCCTCACATCATCTCTTGTTTGTTGCAGGTACACTGGCTACCACATCTTGTTTTTTTTTTTTTCCACATGGGCCTACAGACATTGGCCTATCCCACAACCACAGTGAAGTGCCATTTATCAGCTAATGAGCTTGCCAGAAGGAGAATAGCTGCAACAAGGAAAGGGCAGTCAAACTGAGCCAGAAAATGAGTTCTGGAGCAAACTGTTAACTCTCAAAAACTGTTCAAAAGAGTCAGCGTTTACAACAACAGGGCTGTCGGTGTATGTGTATACAAACATTCATCGTGCATAGGCAGATGACCATATAAAACCCCACGCAGAGCGTTGCACACACATGCTTGGTTTGCACCACTGAGCCACGAACAGCTCATATTTACTCTCTTGGCGCACTCGTAGGACACCAAGGATGATCACACTCAACAAAGATCACAAGTGTAATGGCTGTCTATGCAATGCAGATGCAAACACAAATGTACGAAATGATGATTCGGATCTTAATGGACTTGATACTCTGACAACCTTTCGCTTATTCAATTTGTCTGATTCTCTAAAACTGTGTGCCATGCCCTACCAAACGCCCAAAGACCAAAAAACCCATGCATGAGCTTGCCAGTAGCTAACTCCGTCCTCTGACACCAAACTCCCGGAAAAACAAAACTGCTCAATGTGCATGTTCAGAAACACCACACACACTGCATGGATGGACGTTACACGAATAACGAGTGTCTGATTCAGAAAAGTAAACTTGCAAGTTTAAGTTTATTTGGTATTCACAAACGTGGAGTTAATAGTAAGTTTACAACTGCTGGGGTGGAGAACTCCTACATCAAAAGATAGGCCTGTCCTCACTTGTTACGTGTGTTTTTGCCCCAACTATGGTGTTCCCCACAGTCGTAAATATGTTATTATCTCCAAGATTGTGAATACACAAAAGTGTAAGTTTACCTTTGCGGATTAGGCCCTCATGTAAGTGCAAAAATAATTGAACATCGGACATACCATCCCACTCCCAACCCTGCAGGTGTGAAAACTGACAGCCTGAACTAAAATACATATTTTGTTGCTAGCCATAATTGACTTTATTAAAACAAACGAAGTAAGAGGATCAAACAGGTTCTGCAAGTGAAAGCTGATCCTTCCCTGTTAAGTGCATGCCTCTTCAGTCTGCAGTGACAGGAAAAGAAACGAAGTTGCTCACCGCTAACCTCTAAACAAGCATTGACAAGGGTCTGATGCAATTCTGGTTGACTTTACCATTATTTGTAATTTGACTGTCAATGCTGCAGTTTACACTTGGGAGGCTATGGAAACAAGAGGACAGATTTACTGGATTAATGGTCTGTACTGGTGCTTTAGTGACACTAATTACCGCAATTCACCAAGAAATCATCGCAAATGACAAATCAACTTTCAGGTGCAAAAGCCATTTAACACTGAATTGCACCCTCACATTGAACCCAAATCCCTTTGTGCCACCCTATTGCATGCCTGGTGCACGTCAGAGTAAAAGCCATCAATCTCAGCCCAACCCTTTTCAATCTTTATCTAGGACCACTCGAGAATATTGTGGAAAGTTGTGGTCTCACAATCTTTTCATATGCTGAATATCTGCCTTACAAAAGCTTCAAAGTAGATGAACACTAACTCCCTCAAGTTGAATGGGGATTCTGTTGGTGGGCAATCACCCTCATCTTTGGGGACTTCATCTGTGGCCTGAGGCTCTGGGTGCATCCCCAACTCCAGTGACCACAAGCTGTCTATGAGCCATCAGATCACCAGGTCACATCTATCTGTTTTGGAATTCTATGATGGCTTAGGAAAGTTCTCGAATGTCTTCCTGTCTCAGCCCAAAGAACAATGATTCAGGCCTTAATTATTTCCAGGCTGGTCAATGGTAATATTCTTTACCTAGGCGTCCTGAAGGTCTTGCTCAAGGCAGCCTGAAGACTTTTATTGCACCCCTCTAAATTTAGGTCTGTTGCCAGGCTTCTCCATGATCTTCACTGGCTATCAATTCAACAAAGAAGTACAAGCCTCATTGTTCTATGTGTTCTGGAAGCTCAGACCCTGCCGTAATTCCCAAAGTGAGGAAATCCCATCAAGGAGGTCAGGCTGTTTCCTATCTAGATCCTAAGCTGGGGAATTCCTTCTCTTCTTCTATGAGAGCATGCCGCTGTCTCTCGGTCTACAAACCTGGTTGCTATGATTTTGTGCACAGCAAAGGCATGACTTGCGGTACCGGGAGGAGCATTGCTCTAGGAAACCCATGCTTGTTAGCCATCCACTTTACAAATCTGGTACAATAATAATAATAACAATAATAATAATAATATTAATAATAAAAATAAATATCAGTAGACTCTTTCCTAACCTAGGGCTACACTATTTTCTGCCATATGAGCAATGCAGGGCTGCAGTTTTTCACACAGTGCTTCCTTGCATATAAAACAGTAAATCTGGGCCACGTTTTTTCCCGTACATTTGGTATACAAATAAGTGCATTTCAACATATGTATTTTTTCCAAACTTTCAAAATAACAAAATGAATCACAAAACTACCAACCTGAAAAGTAGATGGACTTCATCTTTTGCAACTTCCTTCTGTTCATTGCCATATTTTAAGGCACATTTTGTTTATTAGTTTGATGCTGGTGTGTAAATAGCTGGAAGGTTGTCTCCCTGCTGTGTTGTAAGGTGTTCCGTTGCCCACTGAGTTACCATATGTAGGTCTTACATCTGAATTTCTTCTGCAAGAAATGTTAGGGGTTTCTATCCACAAAATGCTAAATAATGGTACAACACTACATCAAGTGAAATTGCAAAGAAGTCTACCTGTTATCAAGGAAGGGTCTGTGATTTGCAGACATTAGAGGGGCAGTCAGATCTGTCTGGAAGCAGGCAGTACTATAACACGTGTTTACAGTCATACATTTCTGCCTGTATTTGGCAGGTACATTGTCAATTGTGTATGGTGATAAAACAGTAGGTAGTCAAGGTGATCAATAATTAATGTGTTACATTGCAGAGTGCACTCAGTATGAGGGAGGGCATACAGATATAACATCAAACATTGGCAAAGCCAGTCGATCTGGCATTGGCCACCACCCTTCTGGCAAGTAACTATTCTGTTTTGCCATGGTTTTTGTAAAATATTATTGTTTGGCAATATGCAGGCCCTCATCGATTAAAAAAAAAATCTTCTGGGTTTTTTTGGTCTAAAAAAAGCACATTACCTTAGTACTCCCTGGCACTGAAGAGAACAACGTAGGGCGTAGATCTGCTCCTTGAGAAATGTCCTCATGTTGTAAGTCATAGTGAAGTCAGGCAACAGCCGACGTGGGGTGACACATTGCCCCTTAATGCATGTAAGTGAAAGAAAAATGTAAATGGCACCAACCGCAGACTAATGGGTGAAGTCTGGCTGAATCCCTCATAAGTAACAATGTTAATCAAATATATTTATTAAAATCAAAAGGTTTTGGATTACACAGAGATAAAAAAAAGTCAATCATCTCCTGACCTCCGTCTCCTACTAATATATCCCGACCGCCCCTCCCGAATCCTCCCGTCCCCCGCGTTCCACATTCGGAGTGAATGTGGAACGCGTGTACTTGAAAAACCCAACACAACCCCCTTCCTTCACAATGAACAAAAATAAATTAAAAATAGCTTAATTAACCTAACCATACATGCGACTTACTAAATGACCTAATGTACAACGTAATCTTTGAACTTCATGGGGCACGACCTCATTCTTCTTGACACCCCTTTTTCCGCACTTTCCTCCATGCAGTCTTCATTTGCCTCCATTCCCAATCTTCCACTGACATACTCCCTTTTTAACTCTAGCACAATGGAAAGGAAAGATTTATTCCATTTCTTCCCATTCGTTAACACAACAACATGATCCAGAACCTTTTCCACCTTGCCAGGAGCAGAAAACTTTGATAAACCCTTTCGCACAAAACCAGGTTTCTTAATTCTCACCCAATCTCCCTGATGGACAACAAGACCTTTATCCTGTTGTTTCCTTGCTTTATATTTTTCCTGCACAGCAGACCTCACATCCACAACCATACCCAATCTCTCTATGTCAACATCCTTCTTCAACATCCAGTCCTTATTTAATTTTGTGCCAGCTACCCTACCTCTTAACAACGTGAATGGGGGAATTCCTGTACTGATATGAGGTGTTGTCCTGTACTCCCATATTAAATCTTCAACAGTTTCCTTCCAAGGTAAGCCATTGACTAGTGCCAATTGCAAACTTTCCTTTAACACAGGGTTAAATCTTTCCACCAAACCATTGCTGCGAGGCTGGTACAAAGATGTCAGGATATGCTTTATACCCAAACTTGTTAGAAATGTTGCCATCTCCTTGGAGACCAATTGTGTCCCATTATCTGTGACTATTTCTTCAGGGAAGCCCTCCCTCAAGAACACTTCTTCAAAAAAAAATTAACAACACCGGTATTCACGTGATCTACAAACTTTACTTCTGGCCATTTAGTCATGTAATCCATTATCACCAAAGCATACTTGGGTGCACTTCCAATCACCCCAAACGGTCCAGAGATGTCAAATGCTAACTTTGACCAAGGTACATTCTTCACCTCAAAGGGGTCTACCGGAGATGGATAAGTTACCTGCGACTTGTCACGCAACACGCACATGCAACAATCGCGCACATAATGCTCAATCGCTCTGTCAACTCCTGGCCACCAAAAATCCTCTCTCACCCTATGCTTCATGGCACAAATTCCAAGATGACCCTCATGTGCCAACTCTAAAATTCTCATTTGTAGGCTGACAGGTACTATTAATAAATTACCTCTCTGCACAATATCGCCAACAATGGACAACTCTTCCTCCACTCTTTTGTAAGGAATTAAATCTTCCTGTAAATTCTTTGCATTAGGCCATCCTCGACAAATACAACTTCTGACTTCTTGCAACACCTCATCATCCAAACACGCACTCAACCACTCCTGTTCGGTTAATGCACCTTTCGAAACTTTACCAACGGCATTAACAGCACACATAATTTCCAAGTCATCCACTGGTTCAGTTTTTTCATCACATTCTGACATGGGTAACCTTGACAAGCAATCTGCCACCCGATTCCTTACTCCCGGCATATACTCCAATTTATAGTTAAATTCTTGAAGTCTATATTGCCATTTTTCAATATGGGGTGTTGCCCTACCCCCACTTTTGGTGCTAAACAAATCTACTAGTGGTTTATGATCAGTTCTCAGAACAAATTCCTTTCCCCACAAAAAACTTCTGAAATGTTCGACGCCCCACCACATGGCTAAAGCCTCCTTCTCAATTGTAGAATATGTGTATTCTGCCCCTCTCAAAGTCCTGGAAGCAAATGCAATTGTTTCCTCCTTCACATTCTTCCTCTTCTGCATAAGTACAGCACCAAGACCCACGTTGCTTGCATCAGTAGCAACAATGCATGTATCATTAATGTCAAAAGCTTTGAGGGGATGAGCATCAGCTATGCTCTTCTTTATCAACTCAAATCTTTCTTCACATTCTTGATTCCATTGGAACTTGACACTCTTCTTTAAAAGACTGCGTAAACATGCAGTTATGTCTGAAAAATTGGAAACAAACTTTCCGTAATAGTCCACCAAACCTAAAAAGGAACGTAATTGTTCTTCATCCACTGGTTTTGGTGCATTCCGGATAGCATCAAAAATTTTCATCTTTGGTTCCACACCTTTCTCAGATACATGGTGCCCTAAATAGTCTACACCCTCTTGCATGACTTTGCACTTGACCTTCTTTAAAGTCATTCCACTTGATTTAATAATGTCCAACACACTCTTTAGTCGTTCATCATGAACAGCAACTGTGTCCCCAAATACTAATATGTCGCTTGGAAATACTGAACTCCCTCTTTTCCTTGAAACAACATATTCATTAACCGCTGAAATACAGCAGACGCAGATGCCAACCCAAACGGCATACGAACATATCTGTACGCTCCTTCAGGGGTTACAAATGACGTGTAATGCCTTGAATCCTTGCTCAACTCTACTTGATGGTACGCCGAAGAAATGTCAAGTGATGGAAAATACTTTGCTCCCCTTAAATTTGTCAACCTTTCATTGATGTTGGGTAGAGGTTGACGATCCACCCAGATATTTGCATTTAAGTCTCTCAAATCCTCACAAAGTCTAATCGATTTATCTGCCTTGCGCACCAAAACTATGGGTGACAACCATTCTGATCCCTCTATTGGTTCAATTATGCCCAACAAACATAATCTTTCCAATTCTTGCTACAACTCAGCCCATAGTGCCAATGGCACCTTGCGTACTTTGTGAGCCACAGCGGTAGCACCACGTTTAAAAATTATTCGATGCTGGAATCCCTTGAGTTTTCCCAAACTATCCGCAAAAACCTCTGGATAGTCATCAATCCAATCCTTGGTTGCTCCTGAACAAATTTGATGGACATTCTTGTGTTTTGACAATACCATATCAGGGTGATTCGGGTCCAGAATGAAACCTAACTCTCCTTGTTCTTCCCAACCCAAAAGGTTTGCACCCTCCTTGACGACATACACAGTTCCTGCAGCACATTTGCTTGCAAACCGTAAATTCGCCTCAAACTTTCCCACAACCTCAATGTGTTTTCCTCCATACGCAAAGATTTTTATGCGAGAATCCCACATCACAATATTGTCAATATTTTTTAAATCCACCATGTTGATTAATGTGAAAGGAGAACCAGAATCAGCTAGAAATTTCACTTTCATATTGTTCACTGAAACTATACATGATGGTGGATTCCTCTTCCATGCTGCTACCATTGAAGATATTTCTACAATATCATTGTCTTCCCGATTTCTGGACGAGAGCATAAGGATTACATTTGAGTCTTCATCTGAAGTGTCACATGTGTCGTCAATCATTTTAACAGACTGTGCAGAATGTTTCATGTTTATATTTCCCTTACACACTCTTGCGAAATGCCCTTTCTTTCCCCACTTGTAACATGTTTGATTGACAACTGCACAATTCTTTGAATTGCCCACATGTGTCCTACTTCCACACCTGTAGCAAGACATCTCTTTATTAGTATTCCTACTTCTGGATGATAAAAGGTCATGCTCTTCACAACCTTTGTTACTCTTTACTGATGACTTATTTACTTGCTTTGATTTTACATGTCTAATCTCTGATATTTTTGTACTTTCGTTCATCTCCCGCATACAGTTCTGAGAGTGTTCTATACTTCTTGCTAACTTTCAAGCTGTTTCCAAATCAGGATCCTCAGTAGCTAACAATTTTTCCTAAATCTTTTTGATACTTGTCCTCTCAATCAGCTGATCTCGTATTATTCCATCTCTAAACTCTCTGTAGTTACACGTAGTCGCCACTGAACGTAGTGCCACCACAAAATCATCAATTGACTCTCCTGGAATCTGTGTACGCTGGAGAAACTTGTGTCTTTCAAGGACGATATTCTTCCTTGGATTAAATCTCTTGTCCAATGTACTAATTATCGAGGCATACTCGTCTACAGTTGATGTTGACTCTACGCCATCCTCGCCTACAGTTAAACTGCTAACCATTTCTAATGGCAATGTCTTTAAGATTTTCCTTCCTTCAGTACCCAAATTATAAATTAACAGTGCCTTTTTCTTTTTAGCGGTAAACGTATCACCTTCAATTGCCTCCAAGTAAGCCTCAAATGTCTCTTTCACGTTTGGCAATCCACAGGCGGCGTTCCTGCCGTCAGTAAAAATGGTGCAGGTGCCACTATTCTATCCATCGTTCAAGTTATTGTTAAAAAACAAAACAAAAATTGTTGTACCAACAAACCAAAAATATCCTTATATATATTAATATTGTTATTTTTCTTCTTCTTTTTTTTTAAATATATATATATTTTTCTCAATATGAATTAAAAGTACACATTTTTACTTCCACTTCTCTTTAGTATTCTGTACTTGGCTGCCACAGTTTCTGCTTTAAAAATTATTTCTATGACTGGTTGGGCTCGTAAATATGCTTTCCCAACCAGTCAAAATGGCCGTCAGACATGCGTGTAGAGCAGTTTCAGCTTGGGAGTCCTACTTCCCTTTCACTCTATGCTCCAGTAGGCTTCACTCGTTTCACCACGACTTTATAATGCCCCCGGTGCTTATTTCTCGGAATTGTGCTTCATCCGCCTCTTCTCTGTCCACAATTCCTCATTTTTACATCTGCGCTGTTGCTTACCCGGATCAGCACTGCCCGACACTTGCTGGCACACCACTGCTTTCTTTACAAATGTGCCAAAAAATCGAAGAGAAGACGAGACCGGGTGAGTGAACATCAGGATCTTTATTCCATCTCAGTACATCTCCTGACCTCCATCTCCTCCCAATATATCCCAACCGCCCCTCCCGAATCCCCCAGGCCCCTGCGTTCCACATTCGGAGGGAATGTGGAACGCGTGTACTTGCAAAACCCAACAGAAGGGAAGGAAGGAGAGAAAGCAGGATAAAAGAAAAGGAGAAAACAAAAAAATTAAAAAATAGGATAACTTAATACAGAGCATCTTCAAATGCACACAATCTTTTATGCTGTGAAATGGCAGCAGAAAATCAAACCACTCCAAAAGGATTTTACAACAGCACTGGCAGTAGATGGGATTTGATAAAGATGGAATATGCTCTGTGTTCACATCAGAAGCATCCTGCTTTCACCTCAGTCTCTAAACACAAAGACAATGCTAAAGTAATAAAGTAAACAAAAACACACTGAAGGGAACTAGCTTGTGAAATGATGGCCTCCTTGTGAAGAGCAAAATGCAGTCACTCCAAGAGACGTTAGCCAGTGGCTTAAGTAGGTTGACCCACTACCCCATGCTATATGTTGTAAGAGGCTGAAGCAAAATGTGAATGACACAACAACAGACCAATGGATGAAGAGAGGTGGCTGAAAACCCTGCTATGTAAATTATATATATTTTAGTAAAATCAAAATGTCCTGACTAAAGCCAGACCTAAAACTCAGACAGTGGTGCGAATGAATTAGGACCTTGGACAGAGTTGTTTTATTTAAACAAATACGGTTAAAGTAGACAGTACTGCTTTAGTGGAGGCTGAAGTCCAGGTAGTCTGATGATGAAGAATGGTAGAGGGTGCAGATGCCTGTGAATGTGAACCGTGCCTGTAAATGCAAACAATTACACTGTCAGGAGGCTTCCAGCATAAGTCAGAGATGGTTACACAAGTGTTTACATGCAGGCACGGATAATACTGTTCCTGTGCCCTTGTCTGTCAGACTGGAAAGAAGCAGTCTCAGAGAAAGCAATGATATGAGGATGCGGACAGAAAATGCAGCCACAGATTAATGCTTAGCGATGCCGGGCATGCAAATGTAAATTCCTCCAAAGTACAAGGTCTGGGGCAAAGACTGGTAAAATTACTCTGAAGACTGTGGCTGGAGAGGGTTTAAGTTACCTGCCTCAGCAGTTATCATCTCTAATTTGGGGAAGTGAATAGTGCCATCTATTATACCAAATCCCTGGCTAATGTCTCATTTCAGCTCTAGTGTGTGATCACTGGGTGAACAACAGGGAGAAGTTTGATTGGTCAGGAAACTGCTGTTGCCTGCCGGGCAACGTGTTGAGCCGAAGTGCTAGATAACAACCTCACCCACACTGACCAACATCTGGCAGAACTACCTAACACACCTTGACTGCCAGGTCTACAGCTTGCCCAAGTGATGATGGTGAACTGTATGATTGAACCTTGGGAGATGGTAGGAGGGAGCAGCAGTTCATTACACCTATCTATCCATAAGCATGCTGCTTGTCCCAAGAAAGCCTTGCACCCCTCCTTCTGCTGCTAAGACTACACATGCTTCTGACACCAACCCTTTGCTCTCTGCCAACCCATTAGCCCAAGCTTGTGTCTTTGCTTCACATCCATGTATGCTTTTTGTGTCCTTGTCCCACATGGCATGGTGAATAGAGATGGCATTGGCCCCATGCCATCTTTGTGCTGCCTGCCTCCATGTGCACCCAGCCATCTTTAACACCCTGTCATTCCTCAGCGCAATAATATTCATCTGCCCCTATGATTTATCTCTCCTTGCTAGCCCAGTGCCCCTCATATCTTGCATTTACTCACCTTTGTAAAGTACTTTGATAGAGGGGACACACAGACTAGCCCAGTCAGCTTCAACTCGCAGGGTGCTAGAAAGCGTACCTGATGCCACTGATAATGTGGACCTGCCTTGCAATCCCCCAAAGACTGATCTGGTCGGCGTCCATCGAGGGCGTCCTGTGGGCATCTCAGACCCCATGCACCTGCATCAATCTGAAAGTTTCTCAAGAAAGGAAGCAGTTCATGCAAAATGGATTGTAGGATCAATGTTTAAAAAATCAATATATTAATTAATGACCTGAAAAGTCCTCTTTCTTGTTTGCAACTGAATGCTGACAACTATGTAGCTGCCAAGCAGGGGCTGACCCACCGGCTAGGGGAGACAATTTACACCAGTCCACCATGCAGGGCCAAGGCACCCACATTCGTAAATTTTAAACCTACAATTTCTGCACAACCCACTACCAAAACATCTAAGATCCTCTGATTCGTGGTCCTAAATCTGGGGATGAATTCACCAGCGAAGTTCTTCCACTATAGGTATTGTATTATGATCCTGGGACCAAATTGATGCAGAAATAGATTGCATGTATATTGCAAACCTACCACCCTAACTCAAAGCTCTTCAACATTTTCAAAAACATTCCTTTACAGTTCCTGCAATACTAAACATTTTAGTATTACCATTAACTGCACCTATTTGTATTGGCTCTTGCCCTTAGAGCCCTGCTAAATGTATCTTTTTTTGCACCTTAAGTATGTATTCATAACAACCAATCCATTTGTGCTGTTGCTCGAATTTGTCAATCTTTTCTCCTTGTAAGCATTCTGTTGGAAAATGGCCCTCTCTGAAGGGTTACCCCAACGTTTTGCCTTTTACCGTCCACTTTTTGCTGTATCTTTTTTTTTCCCATACGACTTTGAACACTTTACCACTGCTGACCACTGCATGTGCTTCTCCCCTAAAACATGGTAACATTGGTGAATACACAATTGATATATTTAATTTACTTGGAAGTCCCTTGTAAAGTGGTATACCATGTACCCAGGGCCCATACAATAAATGCTACTAGTGGACCTGCAGCACTGATTGTGTCAGGGAACCTTTCAAACCTGTCTCAGGCCTGCCATTGCAGGGCCTGTGTGTGCTGTTTACTGCCACTTTGACTTGGCATTTAATACTACTTGCCAAAACATAAACTCCCCTCTTATTACACATACACCACCCCTAAAGTAGGCCCTAGATAGCCCTAAGGGCAAAGGGCTGTGTAAGTAAAAGGTAGATACTGTTAAGTTTTACGTGTCCTGATAGTGACAAACAGCCAAATTTGTTTTTCACTACTGTGTTCCTTAATGCACTTTTAAGCTGTCATTCCTGATTCGAAAGAAGTAGCTGCATCATGTATCATATCTTTTGAAAATTAATAATACATTCTTTTTAATGCTAAAGCTTGATTTAACATTACTATTTTAGACATGCCACTTTTAGAAGTAGGATTTTTTCTGCTCATACTGCTCTGCATGCCTTGCTGTCTGTCACCAATAAACATCTGGGGTTGGTGGCAGCTACACTTTGTGAATTAACACTAGACAGCCGCAAACACAGGAGGGTGGGTGTGACAGAGAATTCATCTGCATTCTGATAGCTCTTCCTAGGCAGAAAGTGGGAGCTGACACTTACACCTGAATAGGGAGCGTCTGTCCCCACACAAAGGGCTGATTACCCTCTACTGATAGTCTGGAGCTAGGGCTAGGAAGAAAGGACCCCTGTGGACTTCAATAACTCTTCTTTGAAGTCACCTCCCTTCATAGGCACAACTGGTATTAGTACTGAACCTCTGACTCTACCAAGATAGTACACTACTGCACCTGTGAAGAAGTCTGCAGTGGTACAATGAGTGCCACTCTGCTAGAGTTCTCTCCAAGAAGGACTACTCTCTGCTTTGATGAGTTACCATGCTGCCTGCTGATCTCTGCCCTGTTGAGGAAGGACTGGACCTCTCTCACCGAGCCCAGAGTGACTCCAAGGGCTTGTTGGCTTGCCCCCTGTTCTCCTTAAGTCTCAGGAACATCAAAGACTGCCTGCAACCAGCATCTGGACTGCTGTGAGTCCTGTTCTGCAACAAGGTGCCAATCCAGTCCTGGGCCCTTGGAAGTGAGTACTTGTGCTGCAACCCAAGGGAATCAACGCATCGGTGACGTTGCGCCAATCGGAACCAGTGCATTTCCTCTCAATGCTGATGCATCACTTCTGCTGCCCGAGCTGTGGACACTGAATTGCAGACTGAGCAAATACATTGTCTCTGGATTCCAATGCATCTTTGACCTTGCGTGGCTCATCGCTGGCACATCTCCCCAACCCAGAGACTCAATGCAGATGCATCACCTTTATGCCCAACACTCCCTGATCTTCAATGCACCTTTGATGCTGCACAGCTCAGACCAAATGCACTGCCTACATGTGCTCCATCAACAGCGATGCATGGCCTCCCCAGCTCCACACATTGAGTACTCAACGTCAATGCTTCCCCTATCTAATGTACTTTCTCTGAAGACCCTGCATGGGTCTGTAGCCTTCCATTACAGTTGGCATGACCTCTGGATTTACTCCACTCTAGCAGGACCTCAAGTAACCTTTTAGTGCTGTTGATTCCTAAGTGATTTTTTGGGTTTGTCCTTTAAAGATTAATTTCTCAACTTCTACAGATTGGATTTTTTTGGTTTCTTGGTCGTGTTTT
Organism: Pleurodeles waltl; assembly: GCF_031143425.1. Lineage (NCBI taxonomy): Eukaryota > Metazoa > Chordata > Amphibia > Caudata > Salamandridae > Pleurodeles > Pleurodeles waltl. The sequence goes on along the minus strand of NC_090440.1, from coordinate 127,237,467 downwards.
ACTCATAAAAATATAAACAATTTTTTTAATCCTCTAAACCTGCCTGAAGGACTTTTTGTGGAGTTCTCATTGTGTTTCTGTGTGTGTTGCACAAATATTTCACACTTTGCCTTTTTAGATAAGCCTAACTGCTCTGTGCCAAAGTATGTCTGCAGCACTTCAAACAATTAAACAGTGAAAACACCACAAAAAAGTATACCATCTGGTTAAAGAAATAGAGTTTAATAAACAAACAAGACCAAAATGACAAAAATCCAATAAGTGGAACTCAAGGTATGAATTTTGAGAGAATATACTGAAATGTAGTGCTCAAAACCATAAAGCATCAACCAGGGTCCTCTGGTCATGCTAGACTGGGTCAAATCTGAAGAGTCAGGCCGACTGAGATGGAGCATTGATCAGATACAGGGATGAGCCTTCGTCTGCCAGTATCTTGTTTCGGAGTTTCATCAGCTTCTAGAACAGGATGCAAGGGGCAAAAGAAGAGATGCTCTAGCATTGAATATGGAGATATAGGAGATTCACCAGCTCTGATCTGCGCAAAGTCAGAGCTGTGTCAGAAATAGAGGTGATGCGTCATGCTGTCAGCAATGCAGTGTTCCTGATCCTTGCAGCAGCAATAATATGCTGGCTGCAATGTGCTGTCCTTAATCCTCATAGCAGTGCCAATGTGTCGGTGTTAATGGACAGGCACCAGTTCTGAGCAGCGCAAGGCACCGATACATGGATTTTAGACTGGAGCAGCACTTTATACCCACTTCCAAAGGCATAGGACAGGATTGGCATCAGCTTGGTAGGACAAACATGGACATACAAACACAGTCATGGAAGAAAACACGCACAGGCATTTCTGCACTCAGAGAGCAATATTTATACAATCTCATTTTTCATTTTCTTCCCTTTCCCCTTTCATCTCCCCTTTAGAGAGTATAGAAATGAGCTTGTGTTTGCTGTTCACCACACAACAGAGTGCTGTGTGAAAAAATGTGTTAATGGCAGCACCACATTAAGTAGGTGCTGCCTACTCGTGACTTCTTTGTTAGTGACTGTTCTAAATCTAGTTCTCATGTGTAAGCTGTGCACCATTGTGAAAAGGTGAGTCAGTAGTATCTAACGTGGGATTTGTAGTGGGGGTACACCCTCCAGTACTTATTCCTAGGTGTAGACAGCAGCACATGGGACAGAATTGAAAGATGTGTGCGTTGGATTAGAGCACACAATACGCATAGGTATATCAGGTGATAACCACTTCACTCCTTGCTTGCACCAGCTTTTAGTCTGTGTAAGGATGTGGGACAAAGCTAGGTCATCGGTGTTTTACAGATCCAAGACATGGGTGGCATATTACTTCCTATTTAAATTTAAAATATTTTAAATCGAATAATAAAATAAAAGTACAATAACATTAAATATCAGTTCAATATGTAATATAAATTAGAAACAAAAGCTACCATTCTCTATGATAGGGGAAAAAGTAAGTACTATAAAAAGGGATAAAATACAAGAAAAACAAACATTATCAAAATGCATTGATCATAAATTCATCCAAAGAAGACAAACAAGCCAGATTCCTTGAATTTGTGTTACATAGTGAAGAAATAGCCACATGTATTCCTCTCTTTTTAAAATGTACCCACTCCCACTAAGTGTGATAGCATAAACCAGTTGATAACCTCCAATTACAAACAATAGATTTACCCCTCAGAACTCAGGATATCAATAATTTACATTAGTTTCTTTAAGAATTATGAATAATATGTGAATGTGTTAAATCTTCTTTTGTAGATAGAATTTTGCAAATTGTATCCCATATAAGACTCCAAAAAGTATTTAGGGGCAGATTTATGGAAAGTGGTGCTGCACCGAGTGCAGCGCTACTTTCCCTCTGCCCCTTAGCACCCCCCTACTGCCACCATGTCTGTGCTGTATTTAAAATACGGCGCACCATTGCGCAGGGTAGGGGCAATGGCGTCATTTCTCATGATGTTATTGACACAATTTGCAGAAGTAGCGCCAAAGTATTGGTGCTACTCCTGCAGATTATATAGGGCCCCATTCTAAAGAATGGAAGCCCATTTCTAATGCCTGCTCTCGAGCAGGCGCAATAAGTGCTATAAAAAATGGCGCAAGGAAATCTCACAGATTTATTTACGCCATTTTTCCAGCTTCCCTAATGGGGGAACATCCCTTTGCATACATTATGCCTGGCGCAGGCATAATGTAGTGCAAAGGTTTACAGGGTGATGCAATGCATGTATTGCTCCACCCTGTAAATACGGCGCGGGGATTTTGGCCTCGTTGGGCCACATTAATGTAAACAATAATAATGACGTTAATGAGGCGCAAGGTGGCGCTAGGGCATTATAAATACGCCCCTTAGTGTTTTTTATTGAAGTGTTATTGGGCGTGGTGAGCCAACATATTCATTACTTTTCCAACGAGTCACTAAAACCACATGCATTATAAAGTAATTAGTTTGACATTAGTTTTCCTCTAGATTACACTTCCAAATAATACTCGAATTGTCATCAGTAATCAGTGTATTAGCCTCTTCTTCCCATTAATGATGCCATAAAGAGTTCATTTAAAATAATGAGAATGAAGCGTCAACATATGTCTTCTAAAAGTAAATACGTTCAATTTAGTCAACATTAAAGAAGATTTAGAAATATTTGTGCTATCAAAGTATAACATCTGCGATCTGTTTTAGCTCTGAATAATGTGAAAATTCATCTGGTGGAAGGTGAAAGAAATCCATTAGTTGTGCAAATTAAATTATTATATTAATACACAATAAGTCACCAAGATGAGAAATACCTATCAAATGCCAGTTTTGCCAATATATATATAGTTTCTTGAATGTTTCACTACAGGAATATACCAAATTGAAATTAAAGGAGGCTTCATAATACTATGAGGAGTTGTCTAGTTTCAACAATACTCTCACTGCAGATAATATAATAATAGTGTCAGTCAAAGATGTGGAAATAGAAATAGGCTGAAAGGGAAAATAGATAGCCTGTATTGTCCTCAAGTCATAACCATTTAGTAACAAATACACTTCAATAATTCCTAAAAAAATAAAGATCCATGGTTTACTAAAATGTCCAATAATAAACTTCGAAATTAGCAGAAATTAACTCCAACACTGATTTTAGCAGCTTATAAAGAAATGTATGATTTTCTTTTGCATTATAAAATGTAAGGTTAAAGAATAATTTTTTATAACAAATATAGAGGAAAATAAACTGATGCTAGCTTAAGTAAATAAATGTTTGGGTAAACAATAAATTGAAATGCCTCAATCCTCCATCACCATTATAAATAATGTGGAGACCATTTAGATATACTATCTTCTGTAAGCGTTACAGTATTATCACAATTTAGGGAGCTGGTGTCTGAAATAGTTTTACTAAATAAAATACTTAGGGCCTGATTCTAATGTTGGCGGGCGGCGGGAGCCGCCCGCCAAGCTACCGCCGCTGAATGACCGCACCGCGGTCAAAAGACCGCGGCGGCCATTTAGACATTTCCTCTGGGCCGGCTGGCGCTCTCCAAAAGAGCGCCCGCCGGCCCAGAGGAAATGCCCCTGCAACGAGGACGCCGGCTCAGAATTGAGCCGGCGGAGTTGCAGGGGTGCGACGGGTGCAGTTTGCACCTGTCGCGTATTTCAGTGTCTGCTTAGCAGACACTGAAATACTTTGCGGGGCCCTCTTACGGGGGCCCCTGCGGCACCCCCTACCGCCATCCTGTTCCTGGCGGGCGAACCGCCAGGAACAGGATGGCGGTAGGGGGTGTCAGAATCCCCCATGGCGGCGCAGCAAGCTGCGCCGCCATGGGGGATTCAAAGGGCAGCGGTAAACCGGCGGGAGACCGCCGGTTTGCCTCTTCTGACCGCGGCCGAAGCGCCGCAGTCAGAATGCCCTGCGGGGCACCGCCGGCCTGTCGGCGGTGCTCCCGCCGACCCTGGCCCCGGCGGTCTTAGACCGCCGGGGTCAGAATGACCCCCTTAATTATTTAATTGAGGAATCAACCCATAAAATACCCGAATTATCTACCATGTATACTAAACATATACTCATAAGAGGCAAAATTCCTATCTGCTTCTGTGTAACAAATAACTTTTGAATATCATGTCATTGATGGGACTATTTGCTAAAAGGGTAGTTACTGAAAATAAAATATAATCTACATAAGCGGGTAGGTTTATATGAGTGTTATTGATTTGTAGATTTAGAAAACAATCATTAGAATAAACATTAAGGGCCAAATGTAGCAAAATACGAAATTGCGACTCTCAAATTGCGAGTCTGACGACTCGCAGTTTGAGAGTCGCAAATTCGGATGCCATCTGCGAATCGGAGGGGGGTCGCAAAGACCCACCTCATTAATATTAATGAGGTGGGTCGCAATTTGCGACCCCTTCCGATTCGCAGCACTCACAGGGATGGTGGCTTGCTGGAGACAGCAGACCACCATGTCTGTGACTGCTTTTTATTAAAGGAGTTTTTTTTTGTGTGTTTGCAGGAAAACGAGTTGCAACACAAACAAAAAAATGTAACTTTTGTGTTTAATTTTTTCAGAGCATAGGATCATAGGACCACTGCCTGCTCTTAAAAAATGTTTTCAGGGCCATTTACAAAAGGGAAGGGGTCCCATGGGGACCCCTTCCCTTTTGCGAATGGGTTAGCACCCATTTGAAATGGGTGCTAACTGCAAATTGCTTTGCGACCGTGTTCGTGGTCACAAAGCAATTCTACATTGCGATGCGAATCGCAAATAGGGAGGGGAATACCCCTTCCTATCTGCGAGTCGCATTCCCATTTTGTGAGTCGGTAACCAGGTTACCAACTCGCAAAATGGGAATGAGCATCGCAATGTCCTTTTTGTATGGCGCAAACAGCGAATTTCGCTTTTTGCGCCATGCAAAAAGCATCGTACATCTGGCCCTAAGAGACTAAGGCCCTCATTACAACCCTGGCGGTAAATCCCGGTTTCCGCAGTGCAGAAGACCGCCAAAATACTGTTGCAGCAGTGGAATTTTGCTACAAGTATTACGAACCACATCTCGGAATCCGCCACAATACAGACACCCACACAAGTCCGCCACACCAAAGGTCAGTGATAAACTGGCGATACCAAAACCTACACCGTCACGCCAGCAGGAACATGCCCACAGTATCACAACCCACAAAATCAACGCAGCAGTCTTTCAACCGCGGTATTCCATTGAGGGTACACACTGCCGCGCTCAAAATACACACACATTTACAAAACACAACCACATTGGACAATTCAAAATACAAACACCTGACACCACACCCACACACCCAATCCAATATAAAGCACACACCCACATCACCCACAAACCCTTACAACCAAAATTCTGAAAGAAGGCCAGAGAGAGAGACTACCTAACACAACACCAGCATCCACAGACACACAACACCATCACTCATACAACATCCACGCACCTCAAACAACACACACCAACACATCTCCTCACACATCACAACAGACACCACCTCACACATCACCCACACCACATCATGGCACCTCAAAGACACCCCGGTTTCTCTGAGGAGGAGCTCAGGGTCATGGTGGAGGAAATCGTCTGGGTAGAGCCACAGCTATTCGATCACAGGTGCAGCAGACCTCCATTGCAAGGAAGATGGAGCTATGGCAGAGAATTGACGACAGGGTCAAAGCAGTGGGACGGCATCCAAGAACACGGGATGACATCAGAAAGAGGTGGAATTACCTACGGGGGAAGGTACGTTCCGTGGTATCCAGGCACCAGATTGCAGTACAGAGGACTGGCGGTGGACCCCCCCTCCTCCCCCACAACTAACAACATGGGAGGAGCAAGTCTTGGCGATCATGCATCCTGAGGGCCTCGCAGGAGTAGCAGGAGGACTGGACTCTGTTAGGGCAAATCTTTACTACTTCACCCCCCACCTCACACCCATCACCCCAACAACCCACAGATACCCCACTAACACAACCCACACATCCCAAAAGCAAGCCCTGCATGTAACACCAATGCATGGACACCCATCACCAAAGCATGTCCAGTAGTGAGACTCACCATGCCCCAAAATCACCAATCACCTAAGGGCCACAGCAATAATGCAAGCACAGGAGTAGAGGGTAACTCACCCATTGCACAAGATGGCACACACAGATACAATAACTATGCATTTACACCCCAACAGGAACCAAACCCAACGTCACCGGACAGGAGGTGCCAGACATATCCAGTCCCCCCACAGAAGAGGCCCACAGTGACAACAGCATCTCTGCACGCCTGGATCAAGATGACCAGCCCGGCCCATCAGGGACCTCGGGACAGTCGGTTCCCCTGACACAGTCACAAACCACCACTGAACCTCCCCGCCCAGGAAACAACACTACAGCACCCACCCAGCGGGCCCATCCCTCTGTCCCCAGTACACGTCAATCAGCAGTGTGTCCACCACTACAGGGAACCCTGGCAAACCCACTAACACAGGACGATCAGGGACCTGGGGGCAGTGGCAGTGGGCACACGGTTCAGGGGACAGAGGCACAGGATAACAGGGAAGCTGGGGGACTGCTGTGCGACAGGGGGAGGACAGGCCCAAGGAACCCACTCTCCACGAGGCACTCTCCAACATCATAGGAGCTTACCATCATTCTCAGGAGACAATGGTAATGGTACTGGCCAAGTTTCAGGAGACCCAGCGGCTGCAGGATGAACACTACCTTGGGATCAGGGAGGACTTGAAGTCCATTAACAACACCCTGGTCACCATTGCAGGGGTGCTGGCAGACATGGCCAACACCAAGTGGGACACAGTGGCACAACAAGGGGCCCCTGACACTAGCCTGGATGATGAACAGCCCTCCACCTCCGCCGGCACTGGTGGACAGGAGGCACCACAACAGGAACAACAGGCCACCAGCACCCCACCCCCTGCAGATGGAAAACCACCCCGCAAACAGTCCCTGAGATCCAGGAACAAGACAGAGAACATTGCCAAGAACCCCGCCAGGAAATAAGATCACCCTGAATGTCACACCTTCTGTCCCACTTTGACACCCTGTCCACCTTAAACTGCCATTGCTCCACTTCCTATGCCCCATTCTACAATGCACCTGTGAAACAAATAGACTGGACTCTGCCATGGACATTCCTCCACCATCACCCAAGCCCATTTCACACACCCCTCCACTTATTTGCACAGAAATAAACACACTTGAATCACAAAACAATCTGGAGTCTGTCTGTGCTTTCACTAATGTGTAATTGCCAAACCTCTGGAATATAGCAATGTCAATGTACTTGTTCACATACCAATATAACACAGCTGTAGGCCAGCAGTAAACATAGCAGAGGGCACAAAGTGGGACACAGATCTGTGAAATGGAAAGGCAAAGTAACAAGTCAGGGTCCATACACTGAGTGAAAATGACAGACGTATGCTAGCTCAAACAATAGTATGAGATGTGGGAAGCAGTTACATCTTCTTACCTGTGTCCCACTGGAAGTATTGCATGATGATGCTGTTTCGGTTGTCGACATCTTCTTCTTCTGCCTCCTCTTCTTCACTGTCCACAGGCGCCACAGCTGCCACAAGACCACCATCTGGCCCATCCTTCTGCAGAGAAGGCACCTGGTGTCGCAAAGCCAGGCTGTGCAGCATACAGCATGCCACGATTATCTGGCACACCTTCTTCGGTGAGTAGTATAGGGAGCGACCTGTCAGATGGAGGCACCGGAATCTGGCCTTCAGGAGGCCGAAGGTGCATTCTTTAATCCTCCTAGTTCACCCATGTACCTCATTGTAGCGTTCCTCTGCCCTTGTCCTGGGATTCCTTACTGGGGTCAGTAGCCATGACAGGTTGGGGTAACCAGAGTCACCTGCAAACATCGAGGGACCACTGTTAGACACACACTAACCCTTAGGGACAACCCCATACCCAGACACCACCCAGACACCTATGTCAACTGTGTTGGCAGCTTGGCCTCACCTATTAACCACACACGGTGCCTCAGGAGTTGCCCCATCACATAAGGGATGCTGCTATTCCTCAAAATGTAAACGTCATGCACAGAGCCAGGATACTTGGCATTCACATGGGAGATGTACTGGTCTGCCAAACACACCATCTGCACATTTATCGAATGGTAGCTTTTCCGGTTTCTGTACACCTGTTCATTCCTGCGGGGGTAAAAAATCCACATGTGTACCATTAATGGCCTCAATGATGTTCCAGGGCATAGAAGTCACTGGTCACTGTGGGCAAATCCTCCACTTGAGGGAAAACGATGTAGCTGCACATGTGTTTCAGCAGGGCAGATAACACTCTGGACAACACGTTAGAGAACATTGGCTGTGACATCCCTGATGCCCTGGCCACTGTTGTTTGAAAAGACCCACTGGCCAGGAAATGGAGTACAGACAGAACCTGCACTAGAGTGGGGATTCCTGTGGGATGGCGCATAGCTAAAATCAGGTCTGGCTCCAACTGGGCACACAGTTCCAGGATTGTTGCACAATCAAGTCTGTATGTGATAATGATGTGTCTCTCTTCCATTGTCGACAGGTCCACCAGGGGTCTGTACACCGAAGGATGCCACCATCTCATCACCTGCCACAGCAGATGTGCGCTATGGAGGAGAACAGCGAGCAGAGGGTCATCCAGCACTCAGGTATCACAATGTGTTATTTGCTCAAACGTTGGAAAATCGCAATGTGCCAGTATCTGTCTGTATTCCAGGCCTAGATAGGTGTGACACAGTTTTTTCCATTCCATGTGGCCTCCTAAAATGGTGGCTGCCTGACCTGTAAGGTGGGACAAGGGGAAATGAGGTAACTGCGCTGGCGTTGTACACCGTCGCAATTCAGCATTGGTTAAGATTGGGTCCTATGGGTCCCAGGAGCCAATGATAATGTACGCCGGCGGTGACGGTACGCACTGCCGTGGACGTGACCGCCATTTTCTTACTGTTCACTCACTTGATACCTGACCTTCAACAGGAGAGGACCTACACTGCAAGTGCTGCTGTGACCTGTGTCTGGAAGCGACGATGGCTACAGTGTCTGGGGAAAGGGCCCCTGCCTTCACTTCAGAGGAGTTGGAGAAACTGGTGGATGGGGCCCTCCCCCAGTACACGCAACTGTACGGTCCTCCAGACAAACAGGTGAGTACACTGTGAGCATGGTGGATGGCACCTAAATGTATGGAGGGTTGTGGATGGAAGAGGGTGGGGAGGGGGACAGGCCAGCATGTCAGGATTGTGTGTGTATGTATGGCAGGGCCAGTGTGGGAGGTGTTTGGCAATGCGTAAGATGAAATGTACGGGCTAGAAACATCCATTTTTACCATCACCAAGGACGTCCGGACCCTGGGGGTCTGCCATGGACGGAGCACCCACTTCCGTAAAAGATGGGAGGACCTGCGCCACAGGAGCAAGAAGACGGCGGAGGCCCAGCTGTGGATGGCCTCCCAACGTGTAAGGGGTGCCCGTCGCGCCATGACCCCCCAGATGTACCGGATCCTGGGGGTGGCCTATCCGGAGTTGGATTAGCACTTGAGGGCATCACAGCAGCCACAAGGGGGTGAGTACACTCTAATTCAACAAGGCTCTGCGCGCATTACGAGGTGTCTGGGTGTGGGGGTGGACTGTGGGTTCCCCTAGGCCAGGGCGAACTTGGTAGGCAAGGTCCCTTTGTTAGGCAGGCTCTGTGGCACCCCAACCCCACTACTGGTAATAGCCATCTACACCTAGTCAGGCTCCTGTGACTTCCAAGAGTGCAGCAATTGGGCTTAGGCATCGTCCCCCATGGGCATGTGAATTTGCTAGGAACTATTAGTGCATGGCTTAGTGCTGAGGGCTGCTCCCTGTGTGTTGTGTCTGCCAACGGTAGTGGTGTTGCATGCACTGAATATGTGTTTCTTCTGTCTTCCCCCCCCTTTTTGTTTTGTCTCCCTGTCCTTGCATGGCATAGCATCATCTGGCGGAGGAGCAGTGGCACCGGAGCAGGAGGGAGCTGCAACCCACTTGGCACTGGAGGGTGAAGCAACGGAGTCTGAAGCCACCAGTGGGACGGAGGGCGAGGGGAGCTCCACGACAGGGACAGGAGCAAACAGCAGTGACAGCGACTCCTCCTCTGATGGGAGCTCCCTTGCAGTGGCGGGCACCTCTGTGCCCAACGCAATAACAGGTACAGCCACCACCCCCCCTACCAGCACCGCCCTCCCATGAGCCCCTCAGCGTGTGTCCCGTGCCCACTCACCCAGGAGGGTGGGCATCTCCTTCGCCCCAGGCCCTGCCCCAGTCAGCCCTGCTGCCCTCAGTGAGAAGGCTATTGAACTCCTGAGGTCCCTCACTGTTGGGCACTCTACTATTTTGAATGCCATCCAGGATGTTGAGAGGCATTTGCAACAAACAAATGCATACCTGGAGGGCATTCATTTTGGGCAGGTGGTCTGTTGGTGGCAGGCGGACAGTGGTCTGCGACCAGGCCGGTGACTGTTGGCACCTAATTGTTTTGTGGTTGCATGGGAGCGGTTTCCCTGGCCCTGGAGAATCCTCCCCCTCAGCTTGGCTTTGCACCGCCATTCCTTGTTCCTTGTTTCACTTTCTGGCCATATAGCTAGAAACAATGACGGTGCAGCGAAGTCTACCATTTTACAGCCTTTCACGTTGTGTTTCCAGTAAGAGCTCACACCAGGAGATTCGGTCAAGGTAAAACGTCGAAAATGCAGAACAAAAGGTTAATCTTAATGATAAAGTCTATATAGCCATAATTAATTTACTGGGAGTGCCATGAAAGCCATTGAAAGACTAAAATCTCTGGGAGTACCTTTGGTCCCACACTTCGCATGCCTAAAGGACCCTTTTTAGCTCATTCTACCTCACTCTAGTCCTCTAACTCTTGTTTATTGAGTCCAGTTTGGATTATTCGGGTCTTTTCCTGTATTTAAAACTAGCACAAGTTGGGAATATAAGGCGCTGAACAAGAGACAATAAGTAGACAAAGAGCCTGAGGGATCCGAATACAGGGGCTGAAAGGTAAAAGAACTGTTGGGCAGTTGTCCAAAGTAATCCCTCACCTAGGCATGATGGCCAAACATCTTTGGATGGGCAGAACCTTCCTTAACCGGGCATGCAAAAAGACTAAATCAAATCCTCTAAGAAACAAGAGTATCTCTTACTTGAACACAAAAAATTGCTGCACAATTCTTCCCTTTCTGCAAAAGAAGATACTTGATGATCTTCCAACCAAGGAGGAAGCATTTGCAAACTCTGATGGTCTTGTTACTACCAGAAGAGCTTTGGCTCTATCTCCCTCTACTAGGCAGTTGCCTATTGCTGGGGGGGATCTGGAGAACGTGCATCTCCCTCCCTCCCACATGGGACCCCCAGGATTTAGGGGATTTCACCTTGCCGGATATGAAGGTGAAAGGAGCATATGTTGTAAAGAGCCTGTCTTCTTGCTGCGCTTCTCCGTCTTTAGATGGAAGAAAAGGAATTCCCTTGCCTAAGACTTATTAGCAGTACTCAAACAGATCCCACTTTATCTCTAGCATTCTCTTCACTTACCTCTGAAGTTGTGTTTCCTAGAAATTCTCCAAGTGCTCCTTTGGATGAACATACAGTAATTTCGGAGTCCTTTAAATGCTTAGAGAGAATACCATCTTTTATCTTAGCGCTCTTAGAAAAATCGATAAACATTTTTGACCACTCTCAAGAAACTCTATTGGCTATATTGAAAGCCCTGACTGGTCAAAAGAAGGAGGGTCTAATCCTGATAGAGAAAGTCCAGATGTCTGCAAAGGAAGTCCCCAATGAACTGGGGGGTAGCCGTCCTAGTTTACCGTTATGTTCCTCGGATGCAATTCTGAATGTGAACTCATCCAAATACCCACCCCAGTCTACCAAGGGAACCCAGGCTGGTAAACCACAAGTTTAGAAAGTTATGACTATTCTTTGGAAACTTTATTTTCACCTTCACTGCCTCAGTTAAGTATCCCAGAGACAGTAAACCCCGATTTAAAGTTAACCTCCCCCGTGGTCCCGTTCCCTATGTTTTTACCACAATCTAAGATCCTCCCCATCTGTTGGATTGCGGAGCACAAGAGGAATGAAAGTATTAAACAAGTAGACATCGAAGGAAATATGGGTAAACCTTTAAAAGGGAAAAAGCAGGGAAGAAAAACTAAAAGGCGCATTTCTAAAAGAAAACCTAGGAAAGTCAGTTTGATGTTCTGACACCTTCAGGAATCTATTCTCTCATGGAAGACATCAATAAAATCCCAATGAAGGATAGGTCTAACGACTTGGAAGACTTGGAAGACGTGGTACCCCCCTTGTCTAGGGAAGATCTTGATTCAGTTCCCTTTTGGGATCCTCCTTCAGACAAATTAGACAAGTTACCTATTGTAAAGAAGGTCACATCTTCTCTTAACCCACATGCTGATTCATTTTGTAATACGGAAACAAATTTAATAACCTCGTATTTCATTTCTGACAAGGTGCCTGGCGGAGTAGTTCATTGTGAGATAAAGAATCCTTTCAGACTTTCTGAGACAAACTCTTGCCTTGAGTTTTGTGTTTTATTTGACTGCAATTTACTTCTAAACCGCTCTCTTTTAATATCTTGTTTGAGAGATATACCAGAGTTGAAATTAATTGAAAGTGGTGACATCTCTTGTGTATTGCTGATGCAGGGTCTTGACTCTGTAAAGACAAGAGTCTGGTTTTATTCCAAAACAATTGTAAACCTGATTTTTGGAAACTGTGAACAATTGCAATGCAAAGGCATAGATGTGGTCCCAGTCAGGAGAAAGGAGTCCCATCTGTGTAGAATGCAGTCCACCACTGCTCAATGTGTGATCAAAAGTAACCTCTTGCTTGGGAGAGAGTCCCCCGCTCCCCTCCAGAAAATGTTAAGGTCTGTCTTTTCTAGGGAGAAAGAGTGGTGAAGCTTGTTAAAGACGTCACGTCTCCTTCTTGGTCTCTCTCCCAGGATAATTGGAGCTGGTTGGCGGGGACCTTAAATAATACTAGGACGAAGAGAAAACCACTACATCATGGTTTTTAGCCACAATCTCCATGAGGTCTCTTGAAATGCTGCAGGACTAGTGAATCACACAGGCAAATTAGATCACATCTGCTCTCTTCAAGTGGACCTAATCTGCATCCAAGAGACCTGGAGTATAACCAATTTTTCCTGCCCGGGGTACACGGTCCTTGGTCAATAGGGACAGCCGTCCAGGATGGGGCACGCAAAAGGGGGCTATACTTTTAAGTCATAAGTACAAATGGGAGTTCGAAATTATCCTTGTCTCACAAAATTCTTACCAGATAATTAGTATTGTTCCAATAGTGGAGGATGGCAGGAAAATGCCAATTTTAGTGGTAAATGCTTATGGTCCCCCTGATAAGGAGCATGATAGGAGGTTATTGCATATGCTGAATTGTAGTTCTTCTTTTTTAGGCTCTTATGAAACTGTATGTGAAGTATTGATTTCGGGGGATTTAAACTGCAAAATCTCTAACCTATCCCTCTCCACTTTTAGTGATACTGAGAGGGAATCTGTCCTCAACATTCCTCCTATCCTATTTTCAACAAGAATTAGGACTGACAAAAGGGGGTTTATCTTATTAAAAAGCTTGGGGGAACTTAGCTGCATAATTTTGAATGGCCGATTTCATAAATCCCATCTGAGTAATTCCATCATTGATTATTGTTTGGCCTCCTACTCTCTAGCACAAGTAGTGGAGTACATGACTATCATTGATATTCCATTTAGAGACCTTATGATCTTGAGCCTTACGTTAAAACTCCAAATGTCTCCTACTGAGACATGGAATTTTAAGGGCCATAACATCAATTTTAATGAGAAAACAGGTAAAATCTATTGGTCTTCTTTGAAAAAAAAATCTGTGAAAGAACCACTTAAAATGGTCATGAGAAATATTGATGACTGGCATAAAGAACCGTTAAAATGTTTTTCTGACTTCATGTTAAACATCACTCAGAGAGTCCAGTCAAAATGTACTAAACCTCCACAAAATAAATTAAGGCTCCCTCTTCTCCTTTTGAATAGGGAAATCAATAGATTGGTTAGGTTGCAGTATGGGTGGGAATCTGTGGAGAAGAGTAGAAGAATTTCCCTTCTCAAGAGGAGATGAGTACGGATGAAGGAGGGAATAAGGAAGGAGGATGCAGATCAGCACTGGATAGCCCTGAGGGAAGCAGCCAGGGTTAAAAATACTCGTAAATTTTGGTCACTCATCTCTGAAGGCTGCGGGTCACGTAAAACTCCCTTCGTCCCTCTGATAGTCGAGTCAGAATGGAGGGACTACATTTTCTCCCTGTATGTGGAAAATGAGGAAGTTGAGTTAGATGAATTGGACATTAAGATTGGTAGTTGGTTGGAGCCCGATGCCTTCAGTGCCCCTTCAATCACTCACTGAGATAGAGGGGTTTATAAGGTCAATGCAGGCCTCTGGAGCAATGGGCCCAGATGAGGTCCCAATGGCAGTAATAAAAAAAGAGCCCTTGCTTTGGGCAAAGATTCTTAACCCAGTATTTTACTCCTGTTATTTGAATGGTATTATTCCGGGGTTTTGGACGGGGAGTACCATAGTCCCTTTGTACAAAAAGGCTGATAAATCTCTAACCATAAATTATCGGCAAATAGCCCTGCTGGATGCTGTTGGTAAAATCTTTGCTAAAAGCATACTGGTGCATTTAACATCTTGGGTTGAAGAAAATTCAACCCTCCCAATTGAACAGGCAGGTTTTAGGATGGATCACAATACGTTAGACAACGTCCCTCTAATGCAAACTATAAATGAAAAGTATGTTCTGGTTAGAGGTGGGGTATTACATTCCGCTTTTATTGATTTCTCTGCAGCTTTTGACAGGGTGGACCGTAAGATATTATGGAAGAAATTATCAAAATTGGGGGTTCCTATAAATCTGCTACGCTTAATTATAGCCCTGCACTCTTCAACATGGTGTAAAGTACTGCTAGGTGGAGAGCGGGCCTGTCTTCAGAATTCATGACTAAAAATGGTTTAAAACAGGGTTGCCTGTTGGCAGCCCTCCTCTTTTCTATATACATTCATGACCTTCCCTCTGCACTAGGGAACACCCAAGGTTTTCTGCCCATAATTGGAGGTGCTTCAATGTCATGCCTTATTTATGCTGATGACATAGTGGTGCTTGACCTCACCCCGGAGGGTCTTTATAGGCGGTTGGCTGCCTTATATGAAGTCTCGAAGCAGCATCACTTAAAAATAAATGTGTTAAAATCTCAAGTGGTATGCTTCTTGGGGAATAAATCCCATAAAAAAAAATACTTTTACATGGTCAGTGGGTCAGCAGAGTTTGAAGCAGGTGAAATCCTACTGTTTTTTGGGAAAAACTTTATCCTGCTTCCTTAGTGTTCGAGACCATATATGTAATAATATCAGCAAGGCTCTGTCTCAGTCCCATGGGATTTCAGCCTTTAATAATGCTGTGGGTCAGCTGCATTTTTCTTACGTACTATCTGTTTATCAAGCAAAAATCCTGTCCAACCTCCTGTATGTCATAGAAGGAATAGAAATTTAAAAATGGGAGTTTTTGAACAAGATAGAAGGCCGTATTTTACAAAGCCTGTTCTCCTGTAATAATTCGGTTTCTGTGTCAGCCTTAATGCTAGAATTTGGCATCAAGGGTATTTATTCTCAGGGACTAGCTGCTATAATTCGGAGAGCCTTCTGTCTCTCTCAGAGCACAGAGTCATCCTTAAGATTCTTAGCATACAAAGAAATATTTGTTTTATTAAGAGATAAATCTCAGTTTTATAGAAATATTAATTTTGTTATGCAATTGCTTCAGTTAGATGTTAATTCGTTGTTTTCTCTACATCCCTTGGCATTTAAAATGAGCCTAAAAGAAGCGATAAAGGCCAAAAGCTTCTCTTTGGACATGGAGTTTTGTCAAAAAAAGTGGAGGCTCAGGACATTAACTAACTCGGCGATATTCAATTACCCCCCATTTTGTTGAGATTTAAGAGGCTTCCTCTTAAAGATGTAACAGCTAAGTGGGATGGATCCTCGAATATTTGTGATCTTTGCCAGCTGGGAATACAAAACTTTAGGCATGTGCTATTCGCTTGTCCGATCTTAGTGGAATTAAGGAAAAAATGGCTGAACCCGCTATGTGCGAATTTCAATATATGTTCCCCAGATGAGATATTGAAATGTATTTATAATCCTCCGAACAAAATATTTTGTTTTAGGATTTTTTATTTTTTTAAGTCGTTTTTAAACCTTTATTGATCTCATCTCCCTTTTGGCAGATGCAACGAGGTAGCTACAATCTGAATACACTAGTATATATTACAGCCTGGGACACACCGTTCTGGGCCCTTCTAGGACCTATCTGTTTTGGTGTATTCACTAAATCTTTGTCGACTGGTAACTAACTCTTCTCCTAATGTTTACACTGAACTTTACATGCGTAATTAGTTAGAGGGGGAAGAAAACAAAATGGATCAAACAATAGTTTTTTGAGTCTTTGTTGTTGCTTTTTATGTAAATATGGTATGATATTTTAAGTCACAAGTTGTGGGTAGTGGTCCGATTATATTGTACTGTAAAGATAACCTAATTTTCCACTTTTCTTTGTTTTAATGCATAGTATTTAAGATAGGCAGTATATCTGCTATGGATTTTATATTTGTTTTTACTTTTTACAGAAGATGTGTGTACATGTGGACCTCCTCGGAGTTCCAAAATGTGAAATGAAATAATTAAAATAAATTGCCCTCCAATCTAAAGTTAAAAGGTCACATGAATGGTTAAAATGAAAAACATTTACTAAATCGTGGCATAAAAATGAGTACCTACCTTTTAGAAATCTAGACTGACCAGCATGAATTATTGATTGGATCACTTCTGCCAAATGATTATTCAATGTTTTAGAGTAGATATTGCAGTCTGAATATTCAATAAAAGTGGTCTAAAGTTGCTCACAATATTATGATTTTCACATGTTTCAGAATAACTACAGCATAGGTATCACAATTCAAAATAAAGTCACCAAAAAGATATTTTAAGTGCGAACCAAACCATAAGAAAAAAAGTTAAAACATTTAGCAGGTCTACTATTCTGTCAAAGAGCGTTAAATGATTTTGTACTGCCATCAGTGATGCAATTTCAGATGTTTCAGTGATATTAGCAGTGGTGCCATACAACTTGTCATAAATGCTGTAACATGTGAGGTAATTAGCAGTGCATGGTGAGGGTTTGAGTTAGAGTAACTTCAGATGATCATTTCACTAAGAGGCAGTTGCCACTGGGTAGCTATATGTAGGACCACTTTTCCACAGAAAATAGATTTTTCGGTTTACTATAACTTTGGCACCGTTTGACGAATCCTCAAAAAAGTTTCCAAAAAAAGCTTATCTATTTCAGCTTATTTCTGGAAAGTTTTGAGATGATCCATCAAACAGGGGTCGAAAAAGGTGGGGTCCCAAAATGCATTTCTCCATTCAAACATGTACAACCCACTACCTAGCACAGGTGCAATGCATGAACAAATGCATTCAACTTGTGATCCTCTGTTGACAATGTCAAGCTGTGAAAGTTCAAAAGTACCTCTTTTTGGAATATTTCTTCTAAAGACTAGCCAGTTGTCAAGAAGAAAGAGACAAATTTAAAGACAACAACTAACATTCATACAATGAATGGTCCTGGGGGCCCCTCATACTTAGAGTGCATAAAGTCACAAGAACAATTTAAGCGACAGACAGGGAATACATTTCCACTCACCCTACCTAAACAGGAATATAGGAATCAACAGCAGCCGAACCAAGTACTGTTACCACACTGGCAATAAAGGCAATAAAAATACATTTTAGTCATGTCCTGAAGCATCCAAATACTGCTTGGCACCAGACCACTACTATGTCAGCGCATCAGAAACCGATGTCATAATGGTGGAACACGTGCATGTAAACACATCTTGAAATCATGACTGCCCCTTAAGAAATGGGCCCAAAAAGTTAATGGCCTATTAGTTATGCCCAAGGGAAGGGTTCCTGATCATAGGTGCCTTGCAAACAGTATTGAATCTGTAAATTAATGTTTTTAAACAGGTCAAACAGGGAGTCACCAACTGAGGCCTCACTTCCTGCCCTAGTAAAAACCTAGGCACATGACTACAGGGATGAAAAATGGTGCTGCCATATTGGAATGGTCCCTTTTAATGGACACTAATTACAAAATGCAGCCTATATATTTTATATGTTGAGAGAAAAGGGGGTTTATACATATCACTTGAGCAATAGGATTGGAAAAATCATCTAGATTACTACCTTACACCTATACAAAAGATAATATACAATATTAAAGCCGTCAGCAGAGTAATAAACTAAAACTATACAATTAAAAGTGATCAAAACATATTTTGGCATCTTGGAAATATGTACAAAGAGGTCTCAGGTTTAGGTGTAACAATATACATTTAAAGATTACATTGTTTTCTTGTTATCCAAATCCCTATACCTGTATAAATTCCATCCTGATACCAACATATCAATTCCATTTTTGATCAATCAATAAAGAAATAAGTGGTCTGTGAGAATGCATTTCATGAGACCAAACAGGCCATGGGATAGTCCAAAATAGAGCATGAATGGTGAATCAGGATGAATCAAGACAAACATCATGTCAGCCATAGTCAGGCCTACATTTGATGTATAAAACACCTGAATGAACTGTGCCTCCAATCCCAGGAGACAAGATTGCACATCCCCACTTAGTATGTCTGATCCAGCTTTGACAATTACTGTTTAACATAACTCATTTCAGCTGTGTCCTGCTTCCATATAGTGTGGTACATGGGGGGTGAGGCTACCCTACAAGCAATTCATGAGTGTTGTTAAATAATTTGATTGAGTGCCTGCTGGGTAGTCATTCCAAAATATGGGGCATATTTAAGAGCCCCTACTGCCACCTCAGCGCCACCATAGTGTCATTTATTTGACACTAAGGTGCTGCTAAAGTGGCTTTTTTCCATGTGCCATATTTACAAAGTGGTGCAATGCATAGTGTATGCAAGGGGGCAAAATGGCACAATTTTTCAGCATGTTTTAACACCTGCATAGAGCAGGTGTTAATATGAGGCTCCCATTGTTTTCAAAGGGCCTCTAGGTGCTTTGCAGGATTAGCGTAAACATTGTGTACGCTAATCTCTCAAAGTGGCAAACTAGCATCAACATTTTTGATGCTATTTCCCTAACTACCACCATGGAGCGGCATATGTTAAATACAGCACACACATGGTGGTGTTAGAGGGGCACTAAGGAGCACAGGAGAAGTGGTGCTGCATATGCTGCAGCTCCACTTTTCTTAAAATTAATCCTATGCTTTCTGGCAGGGACTTGTCATTGCATATACCTTGTTATTACTGTTAAACTTACTGAAACAATTCTGTCTATGCACTATCCCATTTATTGCAATTTCTTTGCTGTTTCTCTGGCATTCTTTACAGAAGCTACATTTGTAATGCTTTTTAACCTCTGAGAGGTTCCATAAGGTTTTCTGAATAGTCCTCTTGGATAGAATGTTGGGTGGGATAAGGGATTATCTTAAATTCTTCCCTTTCATGAAAGAAAACATGGGCTCTGGAAGGCCATTTTGCTCCTTAGGGACCTCAATGTTTTTCTGTGAGTAAACCAGACCCTTTTTTGATTGCCTGTTCAACCAGGTTCCTGGGATATCCCCTTTGAATGTGTTTTGTTATTTAATACTGTAGCATTAGCAAATGATTCTGTTTTCTTCTAACAATTTCTCCTAATCCTTAAGAACTGGCAATACCTCAGGTTCTCTTTCAATGACCTGGTTTGAATACTAGAAAATGTAACACATTATTTTGTACAGGGTAATACAAATCCTACCTTCTTCATTTAAGACCTCAAGGTCAAGGAAACTGATCTTAAATTCATTCTTTGCACATGTGGATCTGAGTACTAGGGATCTGTGATAGATTCATGTAGCAAAATACGTAAACTCCTCCTCTGATCCCTTCCATATGAAATATATGTCATCTAAACATCTGTGCCAGACTGAAATCTCATCTCTTATCTCTGAACGGATTGCTCTGTGCATAGATTCTAGAAGCATGAAATAAAACTGTTTGCCAGTTCTGGGGCAAAGGCATATCTAATTGCAACACCTTTAATTTGAAGGAAATAATCTTTCTCCAAACAAGAAAATGATTTTTGAAACTGCAATGTGTCTCAATTGTTCTGTGCGAGCCTCTCACCTGAATTCCAGGCATTACAATGGGGGTGATGACAATTCTCTAATCCCGGTGAAGACTAATGTGACCGTGATGAAGAGTGCTTTGCTCTCTCACAAGTCTACAAGGGGATGGGAGTTTTGGGAAAATAAAAATAAATAAATACTAGCTTCTGCTTCGTGGACTTGCTGGACCCTAGACTGCATGTCGTGTGGGGCGTCAGGACTTCTGATTTCTCAAAATACTAGGTTCTTGGTTTTTTTAGGATTCTGGGCTGCAAAATAATTACTTCATTAATACATTGAACTTGCATAAACTATTGTACATTGCATAATGTCAGGTACTGTTGACCATTGTGCACACGTTTCTATAAGGCTGAACAAGTCTCTTCCTCTTTTTACAATACTTTCAGAGTTTCTGAAGCAATGCCCAAACTCAAAAACAATCAACTAGACTAAAGGGCTTCTTTGTGTTCTTGCATAATCTCTTGCCAATAATATAGTTTTGATATTTCCAATCTCCTAATTCTCAGGGGTGCACTTGTTGCAGGAAATAAGTACTACCTTAATGTCTGTTTAGCGTTTTCTTGGATTCCCATCCAAATGATGAATCCTGCTAGTTCTTATTGTCATAAATTATTTAAAAGAAAGAGCTCTGTTTTCTTTCATTTAAGCGATTAATCTTTCTTTACCTTAAAATGAAGTTACTTGCTTGAAAATATCAGAAGAACCCAAACTGGGTATTTTCACCATTCTTATTTTCTCTCTTTTACAGGAAATACAGGATCATTGGCAGAAGACAGAAGATAAGAGCGGGGACTCTGCAGGAAGCTGACTGGATGGTGAGGATCACCAGAATTCGACTGGAGGCTGTCCAGAGGTTAAGAAATGCTGGAACTCGACTGCAAGCTGGTCGGAGAATAGGGAACACTAGAACTTGACTGGAGGTAGGCTGGAGAACAAGGAACTTGACTTGCACTGGGACTTGACTGGAGTCAGGCTGGAGGACAATGAACTTGACTTGACTGCAAAGAGGTGAGCAGAGCAATAGGTATAAACGTAAGCAAGGCCTCAGACTCACAAGGATCCTTAGAGAATCAAATGTGCACATGTGCCTTTTGGCAGTTGATTGCTTGATAAGGAAATGAGAAATTATCCTCCTGATTATGGCACATGTTCAGTACATATTACATTGTGGAGACCACATGTTTTGGCAGTTACAGTTGGAGCAGGTGGAAAGGCAGTTGGTTGCTTGTTAAGGAAATGAACAATTATCCTCTTGCTTGTGGCACATGTTCAATACAAATCACATTGTGAAGAGCACATGCTTTAGCAGTTACAGTTGGAGCAGGTGGAATGCAATGTGCATAATAAGCAAGCATTGGTTATAGTAAATGAGACATTTAGCAAGCATTGGTTAGTGCATACTTGGTATTCAAGGACGTAATGAATAGACCCAAATAAGTCTGAATATTGCAAGCAACAGCATCTTACTATATTGGAGCTCTTGGATGTGCTATTGTACCCACAACAGTTCTCCCCCCCAAAGGCTGATATGATGTGCATGGTTTAATAGGATTTAACAGATAAAATTGTCTCGCCAAACGAGGTATATGAACGAAAGATGTGGGTTCCCAAGAATGCTCAGAAAGATCATATCCTTTCCAGTCTATCAGATAATGCAATTTACCACGGATTCGCTTAGCATCTAAAATGCAACATACCTTGTATTCCTGATGCCCATTGACAATGACTGGAGGGGGTGGTGAGTCAGGTCTGGTGTTTGGGTGGTAGGGTTTTAACAGAGATACATGAAATACTTGGTGTTTCGTATGTGTGGGAGATAGCTGCAGCTTCACTGTAACTGGTCCTAAGACTTGTGTGATCTTAAATGTTCCTAGGTAACGTGGTTGCAGTTTTCTGGGACCTGCTAGGGTAATGTTACTAGTAGAGAGCCATACTAAGGCCCTGATTTATACTTTTTTGCACCGCATTACCGTCATTTGTTGACACAAAAGCAGCACAAACATACAAAATACAATTGTATTTTGTACGTTTGCGCCACTTTTGAGTCAATAAATTACGGTAATGCAGCGCAAAAAAAGTATAAATCTGGGCCTAAATCTCCAATTTGGTATGTGGGTTCAGGGCTTCTGGGTTTGTCAGCTTGTAATTTCATTTGGGTCTTGTGTTTAACCAGCTTGTTTTTCACCTTCATCGGATGTCCTTTAAAATCTTTAATCTTGCAGTTATGGACGGGACTGAAGGCTTTAAGTCTGGAAGGGTTACTAGGAGATTACGGGGATCGTTCCTTGTGAAAAAAAACAATGGTGAGCACCCAAGCCAGAGTGCATCAAATTAATATATGTGAATTTTGCCAATGGTAGGGCTTGGTCCCAAGTCCCTGTGAGTGAGGACACAAGGCACCTGAGTATTTTTTCTAATTTCTGGTTAATTTTCTCCATTTTATCATCCATTTGAGGGTGGTAAGCCGTGGACAGGGCTATGTCTATGCCAAGTGAAGAACAAAAGGCCTTCCAGAATCTTGATATGAATTGACTCCCACGATTGGAGATAATGTTTGTGGGCAAGCCAGGGAGTTTGAATTTATGGTGCGGTAACAGAGTGCTAAGCTCAGCAGCCATTGGTAATTTGTTGAGTTGCACAAAATGTGCCATGTTTTACAAGAGATCTACTACAACTAACACAGTAGTATGTTTGTTAGATTCTGGTAAGTCTGTAATAAAATCCATGCTGACTGTGTGCCATGGTTTAGAGGCAATTGGCAAGGGTTGAAAAAGACCAGTGGGAGCGAGGTGTGAGGATTTATTCTGAGCACAGGTTGGGCATGAATTTACATGTTCATAAACATCTTGGCGCATGCTTTCCCACCAAATTTTATGTGAAAAGTCTTTTGTATACCTGGGTGTCCAGCCAAAGCAGAATCATGACTCCAGACTAGTATTTGATGTTACAATTCCTGCATTGGAATGTACAATTTCCCTTCATGTAAGTAATAGTCCTGTTTGATCGCATCATATGGTTTTCTGAGCCACTGTTCAGGGGGGAGGTCATGAGATGCCATCTTGACATTATCCATTAAGGTATCTATTGTGGTTAGAGCTAACACTTTGTCTGCAGATATTATAATGGGAGGGTTACATGAACGAGCATCCTCTGGTTGCCCTATACACGTCAAGAAAGCTGAATGAAGTTGTTTGGTCCCTGGGCTGTATGTGATAATAAAATCAAAATTGCTGAAGAAGTGAAGTCAGTGAATTTGTCTCGGGGCCAAACCCTTAACTGAACTAAAGAATTGTAAATTCTTATGGTCGGTGTAGATGGTGACAGTGTGCTTTGCTCCCAGCAAATTATGTTGCCATTCAGTAAATGCTGTTTTAATAGTCAATAGTTCTCTTTCAATATTATAATTTTGTTCAGCTGGAAGATTTTAGAATAAAAGGCTACAGGATGAAGATTTCCTGTGTTATCTTTGTGTGATAACACACCTCCCAGAGTGAATTGAGAAGAATCAGCTTCAACATAAAATGAATGTGCATGATCTGAGTGGCATGAAATGGGAACAGAGGTGAAACTTTTATTGAGAGTTGTGAAGGCCTGTTCCGCTGCTCAAGACCAGATAAATGGTTGTCCCTTCTTTAATAAGCTGGTTATAAGGACCACTATTTGTGAGAGTTGTAGGATGAAGCGTCTATAAAAAATGGTGTAGCCAAAAATCTTTTGGACAGCCTTAACAGATGTAGGAGTTGGCCATGAAAGAAAAGTGTCTACCTTTTTGGGGTCCATGGTAAAGCCTCTGGGTGATAAGTGATATCCAAGGAAATCTGCTGAGTCAGTGTTAAAGATACATTTTTCCAATTTGGCATACAGGCAGAGTTCATGTAGATGTTGCAGAATGGCCTTAACGTACTGAGAGTGTTCCTGCTCAATTTTAGAGAATATTAAAATGTCATCTATATAGATGACAGCACAGACATCTATGAACCCATGTAATACTTCATTGATAAAGTAACGGAATGCTGCCGGGGCGTTGCAAAGCCCAAAGGGCATCACAGTGTACCCGACGCAACCAAACTTCGTCCAAAGGGCAGTCTTCCATTTGTCTCGTTCCTTGACAAGGATCAGGTGATATGCACCATGCAGGTCCAGCTTGGGGTAATGCTGGACCCCAGGATTTGGTCCAACAGGACTGGTATCAGAGGCAAGGGGTAACGATTTTTGATGGTTGCTTTTTTGACCATTCTGTAATCAATACAAGCCCACAAACCTCTGGATTTTTTGTCACAAAGAAAAGAGGTGATAAAATGGGAGAAGTTAATGTCTTATAAACTCCAAATCCAATAACTCATCCAAATACTTGTGCAGATATTGATTCTCAGGTTCTGTTAATGCGTATATTCTACTGCAAGGAAGAACTGCTCCAGGAACTAGGTCTATCCGACCCCTATTGGGTGGCAAATGAGTTGCTTTGATTGGGTCAAAGATGTCTTGGAAATCCCAATATTCTTCTGGGAGAAGGGTCATCGGTTGCGGCACAATGTATGGGTCTCACAGGACAGCAGGCTTCTCGATAACATGTGGTCATTCAGAAGGGGGGGATACCAAAAATAACACCAAAGGTGGGGGTATCAATTAAGCTAAAGGTTGTATCTTCTGTATGACCATTGTCACATACCATGGTTAATGGATTAGTGTGAACCCGAATAAGGCCAGAGGACAAGGCTGAGCGATCAACTGCCCTCACTAGTTTGGGTACTGATTTGGTAACATGTGACACTTCCAGCTTGGCTGCTAGGGCCAGATAAGGAAGTTACCTGTAGAACCTGAGTCACTGACAGACTCTATCTATTCTGAGGGGACAGAATGAGGGTCACTCTAATGGTCAGGTGTCTAGGTACACAGTTCAAGACATTAGTCAAGTATTGGGAGATCTGATAAAGGGACCTTCTTAGAGAGGCAATCTCAGTTCTCTCTGGGAGCATTAGTTTTCCTGCTGCAGTTTGGGAACACTCAAACTAACAACAGCTTTTTTCTTTTTTGGTTTAACTGTGCAGTCTTGTATGAAGTGACCGGATTTACCACAACATAGGCACAGTTTGGCCTTCTCTGCAATAGATAAAGAACCTCTAACTCCCCCAATTTGCATAGGTTCTGGTACCTGTGCTTTTTCTTCAATTACTTTTTTATCTATTCTTAAAACAACTACCCTGGGTTCACTCCGAGGACGTTCTGATTTCCTTTCTCTTAACCAATGTTAGTAGTCTCAATACTAAATTAATAAATTCAGCACAATCTTCTGATAATTCAACGATATGGGATAAACTATCTTATAAATCATCCCTCAGGCCTCTGTAAAAAAGTGAGGTACATTTTTCTTCAGGCCCTCTAGTCTCAGTAATTATCCGGTTGAAAGTAGTAATGTAAGTGAGGAGGTATTGGACTCAAGTCATAAATGTAATAATTTGTTATCACAAGACTGGATAAAAACATGTTTCTGAAACAATAATGTTAGGCCTGCCTTAAAGTTGACAAAATTATGTAGGATCAGATCATTGTTTTCATTAAGCGATATAGACAATTTGGCAGCAACACCACCAAGATAGGAAACTACAAAAGGTACATTAGCAGCATCAGATGTTAATGCAATTGGGATTGGCTCATGAAAGCAACAAAACAAAAACTAGCCCCAGTAAATCTTTCAGGGTGGGCCAACAGCACAGATGTCGGAGTGGTCACTGTTACATGAAGATTCTGGTTAGAGGGATTAGCAGGAGTGGAAGTGGAGGGTTGAGTACCAAGGTTTGGGGGATTAATAATGGGCATTGGACCCTTGATATTGAAACTTGATATTCAAGGATGTCATGAATATACCCAAATAAGTCTGAATGTTGCAAGCAACAGCATCTTACTGTAATCGAGCTCTTGGATGTGCTAGTTTACCCACAACACCAATTCAAGGATAAACTAATTTGGGAGATTTTTCATGCCTGCCCTCATGCTAAGAATATCCTTTAATACTGTTTGGGTAAAGTAACTCCATGTCAAAGCTAACCTGAATGTCTGTATCCATATTGAACGGTGTATTCTCAATTACATTGATAAAGTGCATAGAGTCCCTTATGTGTGATTTAATAAAAGGGCTAAATTCCTTCAGAAAGCAATCAATGTATTTTGAAATAGGTTCAAGTAGTGAACCGGAGCTATGTTCAAATATTCTACCTTTCAAGATTTGTGTGCACTTTCGTTAGTATGGAGAGTACTGGAGTCCTAGCTCTCTTCTTGTTAAGGAAATCAAATTTCTTATTTGTAAGCCACCCGCATGTTTACCTTTCTGTGGAATTTCTTTTATCCTCCCTGTATCGCTACATTGGGTTCCCCTGGAAGTTATCCTATAATGTTTGATTATCAGTTATTAGATAACTTCCTTTTTCTTCAATGTTCAGAATGACAACTCTTCTCTCTTTTTCTGCTTGTTAGATTACAAGTTCATTGTTAGACAATAGGGAATTTGTTGCCTCAAATTCCTCATGGGTAAAATTGGAATTAATCCAGTGGTTTCCCACCAAGGATCTTGTTCCTCAAATGAGAATTTACCTTAAAAAACAAATGATAAGAGGTGAGTGGCAAAACAGGAATGGTTTGTTTAATTGAACATTAAGGCCAGGAGAGCCGTTACAGAAGTGAGGTCTGAGGACTGTCTCTTGTCGTACACCAGATTAAAGCAGATTTTTATACATTTCTCTGAGTGTGATAAAACCATAAATGACATTCTTTTCTTGGTAAAACATGTGAACAGTTGTCAAGGAGTCATAAACACACCTTCAGATATTGCACGCAGGTGAGACCTGACCTGCTGTGGACCCAATGTGGGTCAGCGAGTATGTGTCTAGATGTGCGGCCTGAGGGGCATGTGGTCACTGCATGTGCTGTGTCCTGATTGGCTAAGTGTACCTAACTACATGTGATATCTAACTTTATGTTGTTTTGGGGAATGCACGCATCCCTCTGGCCATGTGTGTTTTATTGGGGCCAATCTCCGGGGACCATTGTGGTGTGGCTGCCTATTTGTGGGATGGGACCTAGGTTTTCCTGTTTGTGCATTTGCACGCTGGCTAAGTTTAACCCCACCTGTGAGCTGTTAGTCATTAACCTTCAGGCCCGGGTCTCAGAGCCTGCCTGACCACATATCTCATGCTGGGGTTGATGGAGAGTTCACGATTGGGGAATCTAATAATGGTGATGTGACTTTGTTTGTGTTTGAAAACATATCACTGTGCACATCGACATCCAATATTAACAATCTCATTAAGATCTTTTAATGCCATGTTTTAAAAATATTCTATCTGAGAAGAAGGTTGGAGAATTTCTCCAACGTGTGGCATTTTCCAAAATATTGGTTTTGCTGCCCTCAAGTTATGCCTTTAACCTGATCTTTTTTAGGAACCTTAAAAGCTCATTCCTAGTTTCATAGGAGATCCCTAGTTCTTGGGGGCCCAAAGGACCCCCCAAGAACAAGGTTTCCTCATTAAAGAGGGTATGTTTTGAGAGATTGTAAATGGAAACATTCTCACTCATCATCTCTGATACATTTGTCATCTGGTTGTGAGATAATGTTTCTTCCTTCCTGGAAGTTTCTGTGTGTGTATGATTCTGTCATCTCTAGTTAGACTGAGACACATTATATGGAGCAAGTGCAGTATGCATTTAAATTCAGTTGACTGAAAGGTCTTGGCTAATGCCATATCTAATTATCACAGCCTGTACACTACAGGAAATGGCCCCACTTTCCAATCTGATTTGCAAAATGTATGATGTTTTTCTTATGGACAGAGTTCAGGGTATGTGAAAGGGCTACCTTATAGATAAACCAAAAGAGAGTGTACTTCAATAGAGAACTAGTATCTTGTTCACTGGTACTAGTTCAAGTTTTGTAACTTTCTATAGAGGGCTGATGAATGTTCAAGTTGTGTTTCTTTCAGAGCAATATGAAGGACAAATTCACTAGCAAGCAAGAAAAGGAAATCTGATGAGATTCACGTCACTGCCAACATCAGAAATGGAATCTTTAGTACCTGGAGTTCACACTTCCTAAGGAAGGATGCTGCTACATGTAACTCTGAAAATGTCTAGAAAGATGATTAGGAGAGGTGCACTAATGTTTTTAGTACGTAAAAAATGTTGATTAGGGAAAATGCAGTTGTGACTGTCATGAGATTTAGTGAAGTATGAGCCTATGTTGTGGTGACCATTCTAGTACAACAAATGCTAATGGACACTCAGAAGAAGTATTGTTGAGTTTTAAAAAGGATTTTAATTGAGCTAGGAAGAAATCTGAGGATATTTAACCTACATTTTGTAAAACATAAATTTGAGTTTATATGATTTTTTTAACCTATGCAGAAACCAATAAATACATAATGAAAGACCAGACCTTTAGGCATTCCTGAATCCTGAATGACAGAGTACATGGCCATCATTACATGTCTATGCAGTATGGGGCCATAACTATATAGCAGGATACATTCCTTATACTCCCAAAATAGTATATAGGGCTGACACAAAACCCTTTCAGAGGGATGCTTTTAGCTCTGAGTCATAAGGCTGTGAGAAATTGGGTTGTTGGTTGAGGGGGATATGAGCCATTCTCAAACAACAGCCACATTCCTTGTAAGGGTGAACCACTAAAAGCCACTTAAATAACCTTTGCTTAACTCTCTGGTAGCTTGGCACAAAAGCAGTCAGGCTTAACTAAGAGGCAATGTGCAGCACACAAAAGGCAATAAACTGAAATCTCAACACATGGAGAAAACCATTTAGAAAAATAAAGTAAAATGTAATAAATTATTTGACACCAAAACAACAAAAGTCCAATCAGTAGAATTAGAGATATTGTTGGACCTGGCCCTTTTACAGAGTCACTCCCCAAAGTTTTTGCCTTTTTCCTCCTAATTTTTCTGACCCTTGTTGACTGACGTTATGACTCTGAGCACTTTTTCACTGATAATCAGTACTAAAGTGCATGTGCTCTCCCTTGTAAACCTGGTATGATTGGCTTATACCTAATTGGCATATTTAATTTACCTATAATTCCCTTGTAAAGTGGTATCCCAATACCCAGAGCCTGTAAATGAAATTCTACTAGTGGGCCTGCAGCGCTGCTTGTGCCACCGACTGCAGTAGCCTTTCAAACCTGTCTCAGGCCTGAGTATAAGTACAGGGGAATTTTCCCCACAATTTAGACATGAAGGCTTGAATAGACTTACTTGAAACTGGACACAGGACGCTGCTGACTGGACTCGCCAGGACCCACCTTGGACTGCTGCTGCTGTGCTGACCTGTGACCTGTCTGGTCACTAGGAAGAACTGCCACTATCTGCATCCTTTATGCTGGCATGTTGCTGGGCCTGCTAGCCCTATGCTTCCCCTCTCGCTTGTCTCCAGGGCCAGGGTGATGTGACCCCTGACCCCTTGAACTATCCCCATCACGAGGGGTGTTTCACTTTTGTTTTGGCCATCATAGAACTGAGTGCTGCTCTTTCATGGTTGACTTAGCACCGAATGCAGAGCTCTCATGGGGCCCTGGGCGCTTGTAAGTGCTTCACCGTGAGTGACATCACCACCACAGCCCGGGCATCATTTTCACTGAGCGCCTTGTCTTGCGCTTCAACAAGTGTCCCCGGGGCGAGGCCCGCTCTGAAGACCGCCCTTGGGGCACCATCCAGCATCTACGTCTGGGCCAAGTCACCGTCACGGCCTTGGAGGAGTTCCTGCACCAGACTAGGGTGCCGGCAGGGCCAGGAACAAGCGAAGAGCTGGGCTCTGGAGAGCTCACGGAGCACCCCCTCTGCTTTCCTTCTTTACTCAGGGGAAATCCTAGCCTCAGGAGGTGCCCCTCCCTTTAGGTGGCTCACCTGTCTGCCTCCTCGCTCTGGACCACAATGGAGAGTAACGCGGCCGGGCAGGAGGGCAGACACTCTCACCCCTGGGAGCCTGTGGCTCGGGGTACAGTTAATCCCCTCGAGGTTCAAGTTTGCTTTCGACACCCCCCTTTTCCCAGGAAGGGTCAGTAGCGCCCCCTGGGGGGGGGTGGCCAGACCGTGTCGGCACGTGTTTAGGTGCGGGCCCCAGGAGAGGCCCTGACACCCATCACCAGAGGGGATGTGTACCACCCCCCTCCACCAGGATCACCAGTGGCCCCCATTTTGCACATAGGAGCACCGGGGGCCCCACATATCAATCTTTTTTCGGACACAAAGAGTGTCCTTCAGCATAATTCAGTTACTTTTTGGACATATTTGTTCCTCTGATTCCTAGATGGACATTGGGGCGGATGGTATGTTAATCTACTTACTTTATGGTGTAATAAATATATATGTGCGTATATATTATGGGCATGACATACTGATATGAATTTTATGACTTGACATATGTTCTCTAATGTTCCTTTTATGGATATTTAGGATGTGTTTATGACAAGTGCATTTCTTTACTGTGATTCCTGACTACTGCTTATGTTGCAGAATCCTGAGTTCTAATGTGACTACTGCTTATTCTTGCAGAGTATTAGGCCCGTATTTATTCTTTTTGACGCTAAACTGCGCAAACGCAGTTTAGCGTAAAAAAAATTTGCGCCGGCTAACGCCATTCTGAAGCGCCATGCGGGCGCCGTATTTATTGAATGGCGTTAGTCGGCGCAAGCAGACCGGCGCTGCCTGGTGTGCGTGGAAAATAAACACGTACACCAGGCAGCGCCGGCGGAGGGAAAAATGGCGTTAGGGCGTCTTAAAAATTGTGCAAGTCAGGTTGACGCTAAAAAATCGCCTCCACCCGATTTGCGCCATTTTTAACGACGCCCAGACGCCATTTACATGACTCCTGTCTTAGTAAAGACAGGAGTCATGCCCCCTTGCCCAATGGCCATGCCCAGGGGACTTATGTCCCCTGGGCATGGTCATTGGGCATTGTGGCATGTAGGGGGGCACAAATCAGGCCCCCCTATGCCAAAAAAAATATATATAAAAAAAAAAAAAATTATACTTACCTGAACTTACCTGAATGTCCCTGGGATGGGTCCCTCCATCCTTGGGTGTCCTCCTGGGGTGGGCAAGGGTGGCAGGGGGGGTCCCTGGGGGCATGGGAGGGCAGCTGTGGGCTCATTTTGAGCCCACAGGTCCCTTAACGCCTGCCCTGACCCAGGCGTTAAAAAGAGGAGCAAATGCGGGGTTTTTTGACCCGACCACTCCCGGGCGTGATTTTTGCCCGGGAGTATAAATACGACGCATTTGCGTCGCAGTCATTTTTTTGGACTGGAACGCCTACCTTGCATCTCATTAACGCAAGGAAGGCGTTCACGCAAAAAAATGACGCTCTTTACTCATACTTTGGCGCTAGACGCGTCTAACACCAAAGTATAAATATGGCGTTAGTTTTGCGCCAAATTTGCGTTGAAAAAACGACGCAAATTTGGCGCAAACGGAGTATAAATATGCCCCTTAGTAACTTGTGTAGCGTTCTGACAACTGCTAAGGTAGCAGGGTATTACTGACATGTAATGTTTGGTCTAATTATGTCTTGTGCAATACAGTTTATTTTTACATAGTTCAGTGTTGTGTTTACTTTGTGGTGTACATATTGCATCACGTGTGTTGTGTGTGTTGTGCAAACGCTTTACACATTGCCTCCATGTTAGACCTGACTGCTCGTGCCAAGCTACCAAGGGGATGAGCGGGGGATATCTTGGACATATAACTCCCATGCCCTGCCTAGAGTGGGTGGGTTCTGCCTGGATGAGGTGCATACGCCGCCCCATTTCTTACAGATATGCTATTTCAAAAATTTCAGGTAAGTATAGTGCCTAAAAGGACAAATCTCTAATCATGGTTACCTGGTCGTGTGAGACCAGGAGAAAGTCATAAGTTCAGGCTAATTGCGTTGGAGCTTGTGCTTGATACAGGGACCAATTAGTCTTCAGCAAATGTTACATTTATGAAGTCTGGTGCAAAGACTCCAGTTTGTGGTGGAGAACTCCACTTAGAGCAGGAAAAGCATTGTGGATGGTCATCATTTTAGAGCACAGAGCAGGCGAGCTGTCATGGCCGTTCCTCACTGTAGTGCAAAGATCTTGTTAGGCATTGTGGGTGGTCAATTTCAGAGATATACATTGGTGGCCACTGCAGGCTTTCGATGCTGTAGCGAGAAGTGCAGATCTAGCGTTGCTGGTCATTGCTGGAGGTTGTTGTAGTGTGAAGACTCACATTCTTCTGAGCTTTGCATTAGGAGTGAGTGTGGGAGGAAAGGTCTTGGTGCAAAATGGTCCATTTGCAGTTGTGGAGAGCCCAAACATCAGGATTTTTCCTTTTTTTACAGCAGGAGCTCAACTGATGTCACACAGAGGGTCGAGAACATGGGGGCACCTGAGAACTCACTCCAGCAGAGGCCCACAAGCTCAGTCAGGTCTAGTTGCAGGTCCAGTGCAACAGGCCAACTGGGCAGTTGCAGAGAAGCCTCTAGAGCATGTTGTATCTCTGTAGCACAGGCCAGTTATGTAGCACTTGGAGTCACTCAGGTAGCTTGGGATTGAAGGGAACAGGGCCAGTCTTCCTTCTCAGACAGCAGAGCAGTTCTTCTTCTCTAGTTTCCACAGGCTGAGGAGTGTACTGGAGGGTGTCTGAGGATCCTAGTTTTATATCTGGTGCCCACCTTAAAGGGGAAGAAACTTCAGAAGTGTCTAGAAATTCCTGCCCTGCTCTCAGGATGTCTGGGGGCCCAATAGGCTAGTGTGAAGTTCTTTGTTAGTGTGCTGGGGTACTGTCTATGAAGTGCAAGCATGACAGGTGACAGCTCCATCCCTCCCATCACGTAAGGATGGCCCATCCTACCAACAGACAGTCCCTCAGTTGTATGACTGTCTGGGAGGAATACACAAAGGCCAACTACACCAAGTAATGTGACCCAGAAAACAGGCTGCGGGCACCATAAGGTGAGGACATGAAAATCCCAGCTTTCTAAAGTGTAATTTTCAGAATTGTGACATAAAACCCAAATGTAACACTAAAGAGGATAGTACATTGTTATACTTTTGTCACCAAATATGATATTTCTACCTGCTCCCAAACACAAATGATCACTTATTGAATGTAATAATACCCCGATGTTATCCTAAGGGAGAGGGGGGCCTCATAGTAATGAAACACAAATTTGTTTTTTTTCACTACCAGTACAGGTAAAACGTAATAGGACATGTCCAACATTTTAAAACATTGCATTCTGGGCAGTTTACAGCCTACCTTTGGGGTGCCATATATGTTTTAAACAGGGAGTTTTATCCCTGGCAAGGGGTTTATTTTGCCAGATTAAAATGGCAGTACAGAACTGTAGGAAAGTACCATCTTGCCTGGCATGTCACCCCCATATTTCACTGTATATATGTTGTTTTAGTTGTATGTGTCACTGGGACCCTGCCAGCCAGGGCCCCAGTGCTCATAAGTGTGCCCTGTATGTGTTACCTGTGTTATGACTAACTGTCTCACTGAGGCTCTGCTATCCAGAACCTCAGTGGTTATGCTCTCCCATTTCTTTCCAAATTGTCACTAACAGGCTAGTGACCAATTTCACCAATTTACATTGGCATACTGGAACACCCTTATAATTCCCTAGTATATGGTACTGAAGTACCCAGGGTATTGGGGTTCCAGGAGATCCCTATGGGCTGCAGCATTTCTTTTGCCACCCATAGGGAGCTCTGACAATTCTTACACAGGCCTGCCACTGCAGCCTGAGTGAAATAACGTCCACGTTATTTCACAGCCATTTACCACTGCACTTAAGTAACTTATAAGTCACCTATATGTCTAACCTTTACCTGGTAAAGGTTGGGTGCTAAGTTACTTAGTGTGTGGGCACCCTGGCACTAGCCAAGGTGCCCCCACATTGTTCAGGGCAAATTCCCCGGACTTTGTGAGTGCGGGGACACCATTACACGCGTGCACTACACATAGGTCAATACCTATGTGTAGCTTCACAATGGTAACTCCGAATATGGCCATGTAACATGTCTATGATCATGGAATTGCCCCCTCTATGCCATCCTGGCATTGTTGGCAAAATCCCATGATCCCACGGGTCTGTAGCACCGACCCGGGTACTGCCAAACTGCCTTTTCAGGGGTTTCACTGCAGCTGCTGCTGCTGCCAACCCCTCAGACAGGTTTCTGCCCTCCTGGGGTCCAGCCAGGCTTGGCCCAGGATGGCAGAACAAAGGACTTCCTCAGAGAGAGGGTGTTACACCCTCTCCCTTTGGAAAAAGGTGTTAAGGCAGGGGAGGAGTAGCCTCCCCCAGCCTCTGGAAATGCTTTCATGGGCACAGATGGTGCCCATTTCTGCATAAGCCAGTCTACA
Organism: Pleurodeles waltl; assembly: GCF_031143425.1. Taxonomy (NCBI): domain Eukaryota; kingdom Metazoa; phylum Chordata; class Amphibia; order Caudata; family Salamandridae; genus Pleurodeles; species Pleurodeles waltl. The sequence continues at coordinate 127,202,753 of NC_090440.1, read as the reverse complement.
CCGGTTCAGGGACCCCTCAGCCCTGCTCTGGCGCGAAACTGGACAAAGGAAAGGGGAGTGACCACTCCCCTGACCTGCACCTCCCCTGGGAGGTGCCCAGAGCTCCTCCAGTGTGCTCCAGACCTCTGCCATCTTGGAAACAGAGATGCTGCTGGCACACTGGACTGCTCTGAGTGGCCAGGGCCAGCAGGTGATGTCAGAGACTCCTTCTGATATGCTCCTTCAGGTGTTGCTAGCCTATCTTCTCTCCTAAGTAGCTAAACCCTCTTTTCTGGCTATTTAGGGTCTCTGCTTTGGGGATTTCCTTAGATAACGAATGCAAGAGCTCATCCGAGTTCCTCTGCATCTCTCTCTTCGCCTTCTGCCAAGGAATCGACTGCTGACCGCGCTGGAAGCCTGCAAAACTGCAACAAAGTAGCGAAGACGACTACTGCAACTCTGTAACGCTGATCCTGCCTCCTTCTCGACTGTTTTCCTGGTGGTGCATGCTGTGGGGGTAGTCTGCCTCCTCTCTGCACTAGAAGCTCCGAAGAAATCTCCCGTGGGTCGACGGAATCGTCCCCCTGCAACCGCAGGCACCAAAGAACTGCATCACCGGTCCTCTGGGTCTCCTCTCAGCACAATGAGCGAGGTCCCTTGAATCCAGCAACTCTGTCCAAGTGACTCCCACAGTCCAGTGACTGTTCAGTCCAAGTTTGGTGGAGGTAAGTCCTTGCCTCCCCACGCCAGAGTGCATTGCGGGGAACCGGGTGTTTTGCAGCTACTCCGGCTCCTGTGCACTTTCCGAGGGAATCCTTTGTGCACAGCCAAGCCTGGGTCCACGGCACTCTAACCTGCATTGCACGACCTCCTGAGTTGTCCTCCGGCGGCGTGGGACTCCTTTGTGCAACTTCGGGTGAGCACCATTTCACTCCACTTTGTAGTGCCTGTTTTGGCACTTCTGTGGGTGCTACCTGCTTCTGAGAGGGCTCCTTGTCTTGCTGGACACCCCCTCTGTCTCCTGATGCAACTGGCGATATCCTGGTCCCTCCTGGGCCACAGCAGCACCCAAAAACCCTAACTGCACAACTTGCAGCTAACAAGGCTTGTTTGCAGTCTTTCTTCAGGAAAACACTTTTGCACAACTTTCCACGGCGTGGGACATTATCCTCCAAAGAGGAAGTTTCTAGCCCTTGTCGTTCTTGCAGAATCCTCAGCTTCTACTGTCCAGTAGCAGCTTCTTTGCACCCACAGCTGGCATTTCCTGGACATCTGCCCACTCTCGACTTGATCGTGACTTTTGGACTTGATCCCCTTGTTCCACAGGTACCCTCGTCTGGAAATCCATTGTTGTTGCATTGCTGGTTTTGGTCTTTCCTGCAGAATTCCCCTATCACGACTTCTGTGCTCTTTGGGGAACTTTAGTGCACTTTGCACTCACTTTTCAGGGTCTTGGGGTGGGCTATTTTTCTAACCCTCACTGTTTTCTTACAGTCCCAGCGACCCTCTACAAGGTCACATAGGTTTGGGGTCCATTCGTGGTTCGCATTCCACTTTTGGAGTATATGGTTTGTGTTGCCCCTATCCCTATGTGTCCCCATTGCATCCTATTGTGACTATACACTGTTTGCACTGTTTTCTAATACTATACTGCATATTTTTGGTATTGTGTACATATATCTTGTGCATATTTGCTATCCTCATACTGAGGGTACTCACTGAGATACTTTGGCATATTGTCATAAAAATAAAGTACCTTTATTTTTAGTATATCTGTGTATTGTGTTTTCTTATGATATTGTGCATATGACACTAGTGGTACTGTAGGAGCTTCACTCGTCTCCTAGTTCAGCCTAAGCTGCTCTGCTAAGCGACCATTATCTATCAGCCTAAGCTGCTAGACACCCTATACACTAATAAGGGATACCTGGGCCTGGTGCAAGGTGTAAGTACCCCTTGGTACTCACTACAAGCCAGTCCAGCCTCCTACAAGAACTACACAGGCTCCAATGGAAAGGCTGAGGCACTTTTAAGAAGGGCTACATTAGTGGGTGGCAAAAATAAGTGCTGCAGGCCCACTAGTACTAATTATTTGCAGGCCCTGGGTACATGCAGTATTGCTTACTAGGGATGTACAATTAAATTAAATGTGCCAATTGGGTGTAAGTCAGTTTTACCATGTTAAAGAAGAGAACACAAGCACTTTACCACTGGTTAGCAGTGATAATGTGCACAGAGTCAAAAAAGCCACCGAAATTGAAGTCAGCTAAACATGTGGGGTAAAGGCAGAAAATTTGAGGCACTACCACCCATGGGTAAAGTGTCTTAAAGGGCCACCACCATTCTTAAAAATGTGCTAACACTTGTCTCCTTTTTCGGCCATATTAATGGCTGTCTCTCTGATGGATCTGGGCTGTATTACTTCCCTACTCCCAAAAGTGACTTATTGTAACGTTTTGCTTGTGTGAAAATCAATTGCGTTTTTCATTAGCTCCTAGAATAATATTATAATTATTTTGCCTTTTCATTTTAGGTATCGCCCTGTTTAAATCATGCATATTCCCCTTTTTACATCATGCATGCTGCTTATTCCATATAAATACATAAATGTAAAATGGGAGTTACTCGTATTATTATTCATAGTAAATTGATAATCAAGTCTGTTTATGTTACTTTGGATGAACCAAATATGTTGGTCTAGTGAATGTTTTGATTGATGAAGAAAGTTTCATAGAGGTTGATAATGCAAGTTATCATTTAACAAAAAGTGTGGTCCCACTGAATTTAAGAGAAAGAGTGCCAAGGCTTGTTTGCTAATTGTTCATTCTGAAAGGCTCAGCAATGAGAAGACACTTTATAGAAGATACATAAAGACCCAAGACACATAAACTGAGAAAAGAGTGCAAAAATATAGCAGGGAGCTCCCTGCCAGGACACTTAAGGCAGAGGCCATGTAGATCTGTAAAACATTCCTTTTTTGAAGTCTACTGGGAGGCATACTCAGGCTTCGCTCTGTAGGCTCACCAGCCTTTCTTTTGATGCAGGAAAGAAAAGAAGATTTTGCTATTTTACTCAATGTTGGTTCAATTGTTCAGGGGGAGAGGAGATATTGCAGGTAACAACCAACTTTGAAACTCACAAGTAGTTTCCTTCTCCAGTGCCTGGTGTAGTTTATTTAGCCAAAGAAATGAGGGTGAGGTTGGGTAACTCAATATAAAGGAATCTTTCGATTTCACCCACACATTACAATATTATCTGTTGTTCCATCTATTGATAAATTGTGCTGCTACTATGTTGATGATGTTTGTATTTGATAATATTCAAAGGCTTTTGATTTTAAAATAATTCTTCAGAATGTAGCCTAGGTTTTCTACTGTTCTTGGTCGTGTCTTCCCTTTATGAAAAAGGATTTTTGCTCCATAGATTATCCCTGTGATAACTCAATGGATTGATTATTAACTAAAATGCATCTCAGTTGCATAGAGCTAAGTGGGTTTTGGGGTAGTTCCTCTCCAATTAGCCTTCTTTCTCTGCTTGAAACATTAACAACGTCCTTAGTGACAGTTGGCCTTGAAAGCATTTTTCTGGGTCAAGTTCAATGACTAACCCAGAAAATCTATCAATAATCAGTATGCAAATAGCATTGACAATAGCAATTGCACTGAAATAATCTGTGTTACACATTGTGACCCAGATTTTCCATTCTCTGATGCAAAGCAATGCTTCACTGCCTTGCTTCAAAGGAGAAAAGAATGTCATATCTACTAAGCCTTTGGGCCATATTTATACTTTTTGACGCACAACTGCGCCAACGCAGTTGTGCGTCAAAAATGTTAACGCCGGCTAACGCCATTCCAAAGCGCCATGCGGGTGCCTTATTTATTGAATGACGTTAGCCGGCGCAGCTGACTGGTGTGCGTCAAAGAAAATGACTCACACCAGGCAGCGCCGGCGTAGGGGAAAATGGAGCTTGGGCGTCAAAAAATGGGGCAAGTCAGGTCTGAGGCAAAATTTTGGCCTCAAACCGATTTGCGCCATTTTTTTTTACGCCCAACCCCCATTGAAATGACTCCTGACTTATGTGCCCTGGGCATGGTCATTGGGCATAGTGGCATGTAGGGGGGCACAAATCAGGCCCCCCTATGCCACAAAAAAAAAAAAAAAAAAATACTTACCTGAACTTACCTTAAGTTCCCTGGGATGGGTCCCTCCATCCTTGGGCGTCCTCCTGGGGTGGGCAAGGGTGGCAGGGGGTATCCCGGGGGGCATGGGAGGGCACCTCTGGTCTCCTTCCGAGCCCACAGGTCCCTTAACGCCTGCCCTGACCAGGCGTTAAAAAATGACACAAAAGCGGCTGGACGTCATTTTTTAAGGCCCGCCCACTCCCGTGCGTCATTTTTGCACGGGAGTTTAAATAAGGCGCACATGCCTTAGAGTCCTTTTTTAGAAGGGAACGCCTACCTTGCATATCATTAACGCAAGGAAGGTGTCCACGCTAAAAAATTACGCAAACTCCAAGATCTTTGGCGCTAGATGGGTCTAACGTCAAACTATAAATAGGGAGTTAGCTTTGCGTCGGATTTGCGTAAAAAAAACCGACGCAAATCCGGCGCAAACAGAGTATAAATATGCCCCTTTGTGTATTGATTCTCTACCTCAGCGTTGGCGCACGTTTGGCTGTCATGCTTCAATGAACACGCCTTTGCGCCATGGTGCAGTGTGTTCTTTGAAGCATAGGTTTTGTACTGAGGATTTATTTTCCAGTATGAAATGTTTTAAGACTTTTCCCACTTGATGTGTGCGCTCTACAATGCAGAACACATGTAAACTTTGAGAAATTAAAACAGTTCTACTTTTTATGCCTGCTTTAAGGATGAGTAAGATTTTCACACAAAGCCTTGTCTGACAATTATTGTAGCTAGAGATTTACTTAACACCCATGGGTGGTTGCATGGGAATGCCCATGTACTACACATGGAACGCCCCTTTGACGCAATGTAAAGAAAAGCAGCGCTTGTCCAACTCAAATTGTGATTTGCGGTGGAAAGTAAATCCCACCTAACACTTTGTGCCAGGTTTGCTTTACAAACCTGGTGTAAAGCGCTAGTAAATCTGGACCTGTTTATGTCTGATAAAAGTTCTGCACTTATCTACCAAAGCTAAATACAAGAATAAAAGGAAAACTCAAACCAGTGGTCTTGCTCGCTACGGAATGATACCCAGTGCTAATATGTTTGAATAAAACATTTTATTGCACTCATTTGTTTATTAAAATGTTCTTTGAAATATTCTTTTATCTCTTAGCCGCTCCTTTGTCACTGTACTCTATAAGCATTTTTAGTGAGGGACATTCTCCATCAAAAGACATATACTTTAAACACTTTTTTATTAACATTTTACAAGATGTAGATCTAAATCTATCAGCCATCATGAACAACGACAAGCAAGCAATCGAAAGTTTAACGCGAGTTCATCTAGGATGGTTTATTGTCCTATTGCACCATCTACTGTTTGAAAGAACACAGATTGACTTTGTGTGCAAAACCAAGAAGAACTGGACAAGGACATTTTAGACGTCCAACTGCCTTACACACCTGTGCATTGGAGTAAAACAAAGCTTAAAACAATTCGTAGGAACACGGTTATCCCGAATTTGAGTGGAAGGGGAAGAGAGGGTAACTTTGGTTAATTTTTTTAAGCGAGAGGACAAGGAATTTCTAAAATTAATTTTAATGTGTTAATTTTTTCCATATCTGAAGCTAACTATTTTAATCATTGGGTCAAATAAACAAACCTAAGGCTAGGAAAACAAACGTAAGTGCATTTTTAATGATTTTCATATATTTTAGACTTATGACTGGGACTGGAAGATTACAAGATACACACAATAAACACACCTGAAGGCATAACTCAATAGCGGTCGTTGTTACAACCTGTACGGGTTTAAATTACATCCATTGTAATAATCAGTGTTTTGAAAAAATCACTTGCACTCTGACCACATCGTCAAGTGTAATATGTATGATCTACATTTAATCATTCCATCTGACCTACATTTAATCATTCCACGGGAGTAGCATCAGGAGTTGCAGGTGATTCAGAGCTTGGTGGATCGGTGAAGGACCTCACCTCAGTTATTTCCGGACTGAAGATCCTCTCCTGCCTGCTGAGATCTCTTTGGCAAAAGTGCGTGCGCTGGTTCAGCGGATGAGCATTCCACCACGATGACTATTGAGCATGGCACCCTCTTTTTTCCCATTTCGCATTCCTTTTTTCAGATATAAAACTACAAAGTGGGGTTTGTTTCTAAGAAAGTGAAAAAAAGATATGGGGTCAGATGTACGAAGCATTTTTCCAGTTGCAAACGGCCCATCCATGTACCAAAGCAGAATGCGCCTCGGGCCCGATGTAGGACGCAATTTTGCAGTCACAAAAGGCAAATTTTGCCTTTTGCGACTGCAAAATGGCCTTTTCCAATGTACCGTCCCTATTTGTGAGCTGGTATGAAAATACCAGCTCACAAGATAGAGACTGCGACTCACAGTTAGGAAGGGGCTCTCCAAGGGCGTCCTTTCCTAATTGCGAGTTGCAGTGACATGTATGATTGTTTTCTGACTGCAATTGCAGTCGCAAAACAATTGCAGTTACCACCAATTTCAAATTGGTGGTAACCCATTCACAAATGAGAAGGGGTCCCCATGGGACCCATTCCCCTTTATGAATGGAAGTGTAAATATTTTTTCAGAGCAGGTAGTGGTCCCACGGAGCATTGCCTACTCTGAGAAAATGAAAAGAAAACTTTTCATTTTTTGTTGAAAATCCATTCCGTTTTCCTTTAAGAAAAACAGGCTGCATTTAAAAAATAAAAAGTCTTTATTTAAAAGCGGTCACAGACATGGTGGTCTCCTGTCCCCAGCAGGCCACCATCCATGTGGGTGTGGCCATTCCCAATGGGGGCAAATTGTGACCTACCTCAAGAATATTGGTGAGGTAGGTCATTTGAGACCCCCATTGTGAATCCGAGACAATGTCATTGACAGCATTGTAGATTTTGTTTTGCAACTTGCAAATGAATTTTAAGTTATGACTCGCAAAACATACTGTTGTAAATCTGGCCCTCGGTAACTTGTTTACCAAATTGCATTTTGCTTTTGTGGTTCAGTATTAGGAAGAGGCATGTTTAGAATGTCCCTTCCTAATACCGAATCACCCTAGCATGAAGGGATGTTTCGCAGTTACCTCCATCTTCAAGTTGGTGGCAACCCATTTGCAAATGGTAAGGGGTCCCCAGGGACCCCTTCCCCTTTATGAATGGAAGCGTAAATCTCTTTTTAGAGCAGGTAGTGGTCCCACAGACCACTGCCTACTCTGAAAAAATGAGAAAAAATTCCTTTAAGGAAAATGGGCTGCATTAAAAAAAATATATATTTAAAAGCAGTCACAGACATGGTGGTCTGCTGTCTCCAGCAGGCCACCATCCCTGTGAGTGCGGCCATTCCCAATGAGGTTGCAAATTGCGACTTACCGCATGCATATTGATGAGGTAAGTCTTTGCGACCCCATTGTGAATCGCTAAATGAGTCTGAGTCACATTTTTACATCTCAAGTTTCAAGTTTTCCAAAGGATAATCCAGAACAAGGACATGTACAGTACTTAATCTAGATCAGACAATAAACACATACAATTATAAATGTATAAGTTAGCATCTTGACTACTACTAGACCACATCACATCCCACCTTCAGAAGTTTGTCTAAATTGCGCAACTACTTACTCCATTCATGATTGCAGCAGCCCCACTGTGTCTACATAAGTAAAGGTTTAAAATCCTTGAAGATCCTTAGTAATCATGTAATTGGTTATATGGACCTACGCTCTAGTCCTATTTTTTAATGCTTGAACCGTATTATTCATGTCCCTAGCATTACAATACATTTACGGTTAAACTGGACATTATCACTCACCTAAGGGGCCTCATGTAGATTGAAGTATGCATGGATGTCACCTGCTTCAAGTTATCCTAATGATGTACAGTTGCTCCTAGTTTGTCAGCCAGCACCCTTCAGAAGGCTGGAATCTGCACATTCACACTTACAAACACAAAATAAAAGTGCAAGCTCAAAAATTCATAGTGGTGATGGATAAAACATCTGGATTGCTGAAACTCACACTTAAGATATGCAGTAAACAGCCAGCTATGAGTGCTGACATAGTCTTAAAACTTTCCTTTGTCCTCTCGAAGGGCCACATTTAAGAAATGTGGCACTGCACCCAGTGCAGTGCCACTTTTCATGCTTCCCTTAACGCCCGCTAACGCCACCATGCGTGCATCATATCTAAGATATGGTGCACCATGGCAGTAGTTAGGGAACTAGCGTCCACATTTTTTATGCTAGTTCGGGGCCTTTGCAGGATTAGCATAAAAAATTTTGACACTAATCCTGCAAAGCCCATTAAGGCCATTTGTAAACAATGGTGTGCCTCCTTTTAACAGCTGCTCTGAGCAGTAGATTTCTTTGCACCATTTTTTCACCCCCTCTAAAGGAGGAACACTCCCTTTGCATACATTATGCCTGGTGCAGGCATAATGTAGCGCAAAGGGTTACAGGCTGGCGCAATGGGTGCATTGCGCCACTTTGTAAATTTGGCACATCGAGTTTGGCCTCGTTGGGCCACATTAGCGTAAATAAAATGATGCTAATGTGGTGCAAGGAGGCAATAGGGGCTCTTAAGTCTGCCTCCAAGTATCTCACACATTTCAGAATATGCTTTTTTCTACTTGTAGTACCAGAAAAAAATCAAACACTAAAATCACTACATAACAAAGGCAAAACATGAGCGGGATGAGAAATTCTGTAATAGACCTGGGAAACCTGAGAACTAGTTAATCTGTAAAACAACTCAAGTCCCACTTGGGCTCCCTCTGGTTTTGCACCAGTTTGAACACATACTATATGAAGGCTCAAAGAGCAGGCATCCAGGCTCCTCAATGTACGAAAAGGCAATACTGGATGCAGCAAGAGAACTTGCAAATATTCAGTTGCTTCTCATTCACTGTCTGGGACATTTATAGATGGTGTAAATATTAATAATTTAGCACTGAGCTTTATCATCTAAGTCTCTAATCATGGTTACAAATAGCATTATCATTACCTAATATAACACATTGTTTCAACCTGGAAGGATGAAACCCTAAGTTTATCCCCAGGACTTGAATCTGTGTTAGAGCTGGACTGTCCATACAGTACTATGGAAAAACCCTGATAGGCTAAAGATATTTGAGCTGCTTTCAAGGCCTGATGGACAGAGCAACCACAATTCTCTTATAGTCACCTTTTGGATTTGCTGCTGCTAATTAACCCCACTTTCACCTGCCATCAGGCTGTTTTCACCCTGACACTCTATCTGCCACAATCAGTATCCTGCCTCTCTTGTGGACCACCCTCTGCAGAATGCTTTTTTCTGAATCATTAAAAAACTACCTGCCATCCTGCCACCTTCCCTAACCACTATCAGATATAGGGCCAGATTTACAAGGCCCTAGTGCCTCCTTGTGCCACACTTTCATCAACTGTAGTGCCCTCTGATGTACTATGCCCTCCATTTCAGATGACTTTCCCCTCTCCTATCCTGCCCAGCTGACTACATTCAAAATATGACATCCTGCTGTCCTACATCAACACTCCTCAGGCCTTCCTGTGCAGAGAACAATTTCCTGTCAGTTGCAAGCATTCCAAAACCCTCAGCCGATAGGGAATTGTGGTCATAGAGTTCTCAAGAGGAGATCTGCATTTTCCTACCAGTTTTAGGTCTGCAGAGACACAAGAGAAACATAAGAAGGCGGACAAGATGCCAGACCAATATTCAATATTCCACTCCTTTGCTTGGGTCTTTGGAGACTGGGACAAATTGGAGGAAGACCCGGGAAACCCAGTGAAGTGGCATTATTTCCACCTTAGCAATGAGAACTCTGTGAGGGTGGGTAATCTCTTTGCTTTCTGCAAGTAGGGGAAGGGAGGGCACATGTTAGATCTGACATATTTGGTGTGGTATTCCCCCAGGATGTTTCCTTCACTAGCCTATTTTGCTGAGCTCATTTTTGTTGGCAAAGGACTCTGTGCACTTTACTCTTGCTAACATTTAGGAGCAAGTTGAATTAATGATCAGAAGAGATCACAAATGATGTAGCCTTTTTCCATCTACTGTCCAGAGAAAAATCAATGAATATAGTACATTTGATTGCCTAGACTGGTGACTCTTGATTGTGACAAAGAATGTGATGCTAAATACAAGTCTACTCTATTGAATTCCAGTAATGTGGGGATTGCCAATCACCAGTAATCTCTCCAATTCCTGGATGGTGATGCTGAGACTGAGAAGCAGTGGGGTTCTCTGTGCAGTATTGTACTCTTAAAACTACAGAGTACAGTCATTTTATAAGCTTTCTTGTATCAAACTGTAGAATTATTAAGCACTGTCACTTTGCTATGTAATCAATCTCCTTTGATGCGATTTATAGTGCTTATGGTAGTTTTTATCTGAGAGGGTGACGAAGAGATTTGGAAATAGAATGTCAGCATAAAACTATAGACCTCAATCACCCTATAAGCTTTCTTATATCGATCTGCAGAATAGTTACATATTGTCACTTTACTCTTTGAGCTCATGCAATGTACGAACCCCCTGTGATACAATGTATACTGCCTATTGTAGTTTTTATATCTACTCATGACCTAAACCAGTGGTAAAAAAATAAATAAATAACTTATTGTATGTTTTAACCAGATGAGCCTTTTTATTGATATGTGTATTTGAAATCTTTCTTCGTAACTGTTTTAATTAACTGTACAGTAAACGTACTTACCTACTAAACAGTGGTAAATAACTTGTGTTCTCACCCTTAAACATGGTAAAAGTGGGCTACACCTAATTGGCACACTTATTCTACCCAGCTCACAGGGCAGAGTGCATGTTATTTAAGTAGTAAGACAGGTGTACTTAAGTTGTACATGTCCTTATTACACATAATATGAGATAACATCTGTTTGGGGACAGATAGATAACAATCCTTCCACTCAAATGAATTGCAATTTTAAATCCTCTTTGATGGGAAAGTTGGATTTTAAGTTACTATTCTGAAAATGCCACTATTAGAAGGTTGCCTTCTGCCTAAACCTAAACTCCTTTTTATGGTTGAGCACACAAGCGCTCCGTCCCTGTTGTAATCCCTCTTTGGGCTTGTAACCACACCCATGTCACGCCTGTCACTTTCATTGGTTTGTGGGCTTGCCTTTTAGAATCCGCTTGCTTTCATTAGTGAAAGGCATGCATACGTTATGCCTTTTCCGGTGTTTAGCCCTCCTCGAGGCCACTGGCCAACTACTGAAAACGTATGAGGCTCGATGTTTTCTGCCTAGTTTTTGCACTACTTTATCTTTTTATTTTCCACACAGCGTGAATCTGCTGGGTTTTACATAGCACTTTTTTTGTTTTGTGTTGCAAGAAAAGTCCAGTTAGGAGTTTACAATGCTAGTAGCTCTAACTCGAGCAAATGCAAGACCGTTGCAATGTTATTATTTTTTTGTGCAAAAAGAGATACCATACGAGAGACGTCATACGACCATAAGCCTATTTATCTCAAGCTCAAGAAACCTAATAAAAACATTTTAAAAACTCACTTTAGTTGTTGATAAGGGCTGCAGAAACAATAACGCTGGTCTCACCTGTCCATAATTCACAGATGACAAGCCAGGACTTACCAATTTATAATGCAGAGAATTAAATTTAGGGCAGATCAAAACAATATGCTGGAGCATCGTGGATTGAAATGTTATCACAAACACATACAGGTAAATCATGTTCTTTAGACCAACCACCATTTGAAAGCATCAACTGGTGAATCATACTTAGGGCCTGATTCATGAAAAGATTGTGCCGCCTTTGCGTCATTTGTTTACGCAAAATTGGTGCAAATTGACAAAATAAAATTATATTTTGTAAGTTTGCATCTCTTTTACGTCAAACAAATTACGTAAAGGCGGTGCAAACTTTTCATAAATCAGGCCCTTAGTCTGATGACTGGGTATATCCAGGTATAGGTAAGGTTCCATCCCACTAACCAACTTCACCAGGATGTACTGGTGCGTGTAGTTCTTGGATAAAGCAAAGGCCTCTCACTTTGCTGCAACCCTGAGGTAAAACGCCTGCATCACCCAGGCAATACCTTTCTTAACAATGCGACCAGGATTAAAAAAATCTCTGGTATCCCTAAATCTTTCAGATTGCACAAAATATGACCTAACCATGATATATGTAGCCTGTTATCCAGGCCTATACACTCACGAACAATTAGCTTAGTTCGATTTAACTCATTCTTCAGCTGAACTGAGAGTAAAAGTAAAAGGGAACAAAGGCATATGAAATCTGATACATACCCTGCTCCTGACTTTTCGTGTACAATCTCAGAGGGAATACCTTGTGGAACACTTAAAAGACCTCTCATAAACATGCTTCCCATGACCTGAAGTTGTGCAATAGGAACATAGCCTCAAATTTCAAAGCTAAAACTTGCCACTAGGATGCATTTGGCTTCAAAGTCATCTAGCATTGCTTTAATTGACTTATTCCCCAGTTGTCACAAGAGGTTTCTTATACTAATTATGGCCCTCTTCAACACTTGCCGTATTGTTCTTTAACAGTGAGTGCCAGTTAAGGCTTGAGTCAAGAAAGATGCCAAGATGAAAAAAGTTTTCAACCCTGCTTTTGTGTTGGACTTTTGGCATACTTTTTGTGTTTTGTTGTTCTTGCAGCCCACCATGATTACATGAGATTTCTTAAAATTGGTTGAAAGATCAAGGTTTTCCATAAGTCAATAAAAAGAGCTAGAAGGCATTGAAGATCCCTGGTCGTATGTGCAATCAAAACTGCATCATCTGGATATAAGAGGGCGGCCAGCGGTCTGCCATCCTCCCTCGGGACATCCAGCCCATGTTCAGATGAACCCAACTCAAGATAATTTATATGAAGAATAAAAAGAAAGGGGCCAAAATACATCCCTGTCGGACACCTCTCTTCAAGTTAAATTGCTGAATACATTCCCTATTGGGACCATACGTCACCATGAGGCCATTATGCAAATCTTGCAGAAATGCAAAAAGAGTGGGTTTGACCCCGATGAACTCCAGCTTGGCTCGAGGCTTAGCTCTGTTGAGCCTGTCAAAAGCTGGACTGAGGTCCATGAAGGCCAGATACATAGTGCCCCCTTTTGCTTTTGTATACTTAGAAATTAATAAATGCAGGTTAAGGTTACGCTCTATTGAGTCCCAACCCAGTCTGAACCCATATTGAATATCGATTAAGATATTGTGCTGTTTTACCTAAGAAATAAGGCGATCCAGGAGCACCCGACCTATGATTGTGACCCCCAAGTTCACCGGTCTATAACAGGTAGGATCTATTCTGCTCCCCTGTTTTAAATACTATCACAGAGTGACGGCAACCGGAAGGTATGAACCACAAACTACAAATCAGTATCATATGTGGGTGGAAAATGATTGGTCCAGGCCTGAGTTGGTTCAGGTAGTACCTGGTCTAACACCTGCTTTAAGCTAAAGAGGGGATGGTTTACAACACTCCAAAAGGCACTGCCTGCCAGTAAATTCTCCCCATCTCCTTTTTTAAATTACACTTCCTATCCCATAAAGCCAGACAAAGTTTATCCCTGGCCTTTCTCACCTCAATTCGAATACATGGCTTCTTTTTTAGAACAGCCATCAGCTTTTTATGAGCCCTTGAGCACTTCATGTTGAACTACTTGTAGAGAGCTGAGATGGCTGAGGTGACATGGGCTGAGCTGAGCTGAGGTGAGGTGAGGTGGCACCGTCTCAGTTCTAGACAGAGCAGACTTGATGTCCCCACACCTATATCAAACACTGTCAAAAGGCTAGCAACAGAGGTGTCATCACCCAGACAGATCAGAAATTTGGATTGACAAGTAAACAGCAATTTTGAATTGAAATCAACGGGTGTTATCTTACCCCATTTTACTCGTTTGCCCTGATCTTTGAGAGTACTGGTTCTTTAAACAGACAGCCCACATCCATAGGCTTCTCTTGCCACAGGATAACTTTGGGTTACCTTATTGCAAGTTATATGTTTTGTTTGAGAGCAGGTAGAAATATATTTGTTGGCTACAGAATTGTAATATCAAATCCTCTTTAATGGTAAAGTTGGATTTTAAGTTACATTTAAAAAGTGTTTTTTTTGTCCTAACCATTTGGTGCCTGCAGCCTGTTCCTTGGTCACGTGACTAGGTGTAGTAGGCAGTTGGCAGTTGTGAATGCCTCTTAGAAAGACACATAATAGAGAAACTGGGTGTTGACAGGACGAGCCATTCAAGACAGAAAGGGAGAAGGTGGATCTGTGCACACCCCACTTGCACTTCAAAGATACTGCTGCAGTTCACACACAAATAACTTTACATTATGCTATTGTGACTGTAGACATTGTCAACAAACAACTGACCCGTTTCCTCGAGGATAACGGCACTCTGGACCCTTTCCAAACCAGATTCCACAGCAACCACAGCACCAAAACTGCCCTCATTGCCGCCACCCACGACATCAGAACCATACTGGACAGCGGCAAAACCGCGGCCCTCATCCTCCTGGACCTCTCAGCCGCGTTTGACACCGTCAGCCACCACACCCTACACACACGCCTCGGCAATGCAGGAATCCGCACCCAAGCCCTAGACTGTATCACCTTCTTTCTTACTGGCAGAACTCAGAAAGTCCATCTCCCTCCATTCCGCTCTGAAGCCACCAAAATCATCTGTTGCATACCCCAGGGTTCGTCTTTCAGCCCGACCCTCTTCAACATCCACACGGCTCCGCTCGCTAACATCGCCCGATCTCACAACCTCAACATCATCTCATATGCCGATGACACCCAGCTGATCCTCTCTTTCACCAAGGACTCTCTCAAGGCCAACCTCCACGAAGGAATGAAGGTCATCACCAAATAGATGAAGAACAGCTGACCTAGACTGAATTCAGACAAGACTGAGGTCCTCATCTTCGGCTCCACCCCCTCTGCATGGGATGACTCCTGGTGGCCTGCCACACCAGGAACCGCTCCGACACCCACCGACCACGCACGCAACCTGGAATTCATCCTGGACTCCTCACTATCTATGACCCAGCAAGTCAACGCCATCTCCTCCTGCTTTAACAGCCTCTGCAGGCTACGAAAAATCTACAAATGGATCTCCACAGAAACCAGAAGAACAGTCAGCCAAGCCCTCGTGAGCAGCAAACTGGACTACGGCAATGCCCTCAACGCAGGAACCACGGCCAAACTCCAGAAAAGTCTGCAACGCATCAAGTACACCTCTGCACTCCTAATCCTGGACATCCCATGCCACTGCCATATCACAGGACACCTGAGAGACCTGCATTGGCTCCCCGTCAACAAGAGAATCACCTTCAAACTCCTCACCCCGGACCAGAATACCTCAAAATACAGCTCTTCTTCTACACCCCTACCAGACAGCTCCGCTCTGCGGACCTCTCCCTTGCCACTGTCCCACACATCCACAGAACAACCACTGGCAGCAGATCATTCTCGCACCTCACCGCCAAGACATTGAACACTCTTCCCACCCCCACCTGCGTGAGACCGAGGACCTCCTTACCTTCAGGAGACTTCTCAAGACTTGGCTGTTCGAGCAATAGCAGCCCCCCATCCCTCCTCTGCGCCTTGAGACCCTCACGGGTGAGTAGTGAGCTTTACAAATTCCCTGATTGATTGATTGATTGATTGACATCCCAAGACCAGGGCAGGGAGGCAGAAATTTCAGACAGTTCTGTGAGAGGGGAATCTCCAGAAGTTTCTTCCAAGGTGAAACCTCTGTTCTTTAGACAATAGTGACACCTTTAGTAGCTAGTAAACTAACCTAATGCACATTTTGCTTTCAGCACATGTTCCCAACACAAACAGAAGGGTATGGTGTGTGCAATGAGACATTCCAAATGTGATAGCAGTATCAATGGGGCACATTTTTTACTTTCTTTTTGAAAGATACTCTGATAATTATTAGATTTACAGCCTAAATAATTCACCTTACTAATTTCTCACAAATAAGTGCAACAAGATATTTACATCCTATGCACCATTAGATAGATATGAAGGCAGATATGATGCTTTGGCTAGATGTACTGAATTATCTTTATATCTGATGATAGCATGGTGCATCTTTCTAATTTCTATACCCATCTGCACAATTTATGGCTAATCTTTACAGCAAAATCATCGGATTCTCAGATGCCCTCTCCAGTTCACTTCTGGACCTGCGGAAGGACTCTCAGAGGAATGATGTGCTGCCTTTGGTTGCTGTGTGCTTCAGAGGACTGCCGTGTTGCACCAACTGGAGTGACTACTGCCTGAAGTCTGCCCTGTGGTCTCAGAGGACTGCTGATTGAGACCTGCTTTTCTGCTTGAACCCAAGCCTTCTAGAGTGACTCCAAGGCCTAGTTGGCTGGCATCCTGATCAGAGATAGAATAGAGGCCTAACCATACCATACCTCAAGGTGCTTCTCTAGACCTGGACTCTTGGATATGGTGCTAAAGGTGTTCAGATAGCCCAAATCCAAAACTTGGGACTTAGAACATTTCCTGCCAAACACTGCTCTGAGAAACAAGAAGATAACAGGACCTAGCTGCCTGCTGACATACCCAAGGTGCATCACCAGTTGGCCTGACTTTGAGACATCTCCTCCTACAGTCTTCTCCACAAGAGCAAATCCTGTTCTGCAGCTGCTCGATGAACACTTTTCAGCTACAGCCTTCAGTTTCATCTGGCTGTATATTTTCAGCTTCCAAAAAAGAGACTGAATTCAAATGTAGAAATCTTCACCACAACATTGTCAGCTCCCCGGCAATGATACCTTCTCCTTGGATACTGCCACCTGCCTTACCCTGATGAACTTCACTTTTTCAGGCCTTTTTCTACAAAGATTCAAAAAGTCCAAGGTAAGCAGAGACCAGGTGTTAGACTTGGCATCCTTGGTGTGGTCTCCCCTAACTTTTTGCCTCTGTTTCCCAGGTTGTTGTTGTGTGCTGGACTCTGTTTTTACTCTGGGCACTTTACCACTGATATCCAGTGCGGAAGTGCAAGTGCTCCTATATAAAATATATGTGAAAATTGGCTTACCACGATTGGCATATTTGATTTATGAGTTAGTCCCTAGTACAGTGCACTAGAGGTGCCCAGGGCCTGTAAATCAAATGCTACTAGTGGGTCTGCAGCACTGGTTGTGCCACCCACATGAGTAGCCCTGTAAACATGGCTCAGAACTGCCACTGCAGTGTCTGTGTGTGCAGTTTTAAACTGCCAATTTGACTTAGCAAGTGCACCCACTTGCCAGGCCTAAACCTTCCCTTTTCTTACATGTAAGGCATCCCTAAGGTAGGCCCTAGGTAGCCCCCATGGGCAGGGTGCAGTGTATGTTTAAGGTAGGACATATACTAATGTGTTGTATATGTTCTTACAGTCAAATACCGCCAAATTCGGTTTTCACTGTTCAAGGCCTATCTCGTAGGTTAACATGGGGGCTGCTTTTAAATATTATTAAAGTGCAGTTCCCTTTGGGAGCAGATAGAAATATGGAGCTTAGGGCCTCTGGACTCACATTTTAAAAATACATATTTTAGTAAAGTTTGCTTTTAGATTGTGTGTTTGAAAATGCCACTTTTAGAAAATAGGCATTTTCTTGCTTAAACCATTCTGTGACTCAGCCTGTTTGTGGATTTCCTGTCTGGGTCAGTTTGACAGTTGGGCTGTTTGTACCTCTCCTGTAGACAGTGACACAAAAGGGAGCTGGGGTGTAGCCTGCATATCCTGATAAGCCATCTGTGCTGGGAGGGATGGGAGTAGTGGTCACTTACACCTGAATGGGCTGTGCCTGCCCTCACACAATGCAGTCTCCAACCCCTTGATGTGTGTCTACGACCTGGCCCGGGGTAGGCAGGATCTTTCAAACAATAGAGACTTTCCTTTGAAGTTTACCTACTTTCAAGGCAGAGAGGGGTACAAGAGGGTGACCCAAAACCCCAGAAAATCACATCACTTCTGGAATCAAGAGGATCCTCTGTCAATGAGAAGACCGGAAAAGCTGAGGAGAAGTGCTGCTGTGGCCTGTGATTCTGCTTTGTTGGGTTATCCTGCAGTTGCTGCTTCTGCCTGTGAAAGGGACAAAGAATGGACTTTGTTGTGAATTCTTGCTTGAGAAGAATCTCCAAGGGCTTGAACTGAGCTTGCCTCCTGTTGTTGAAGTCTCAGGGCCATCAAAGGATTCCCCTGCCAGCACTTGGACTCTCTGCTGAGACTCCTGCCCTACCAAGTGGTGCCCTATCCAGTCCCTGAGCCCTTGAAAGGTGAAACTGGAAGACAAGAACTGAAAATTCATGCACAGAATGCTGTGCAGGAAAATTAAAAACACGCTTCCGGCTTCACTGCTGAAATCGACTCTCCACCTGCATCGTGGCTGGGAGATCGACGCAACGTGGCTGGAGAAACGATGCACAACAACCGCTTACAGAGGCTGATGACGCAAACCCCACGCAGCACGGTTTTCTAACACTGCGCGACTGGATTTTCCACGCATTAGCACTGGGCGTTCAAGTGAACCTGACTCTGCGCGGATCTGAGGTGCCCCGTCTGAAAATCATCAGATCACTCTCTTGCAAGGGAGGAAAACAACGCATCACCGACCCGACCAGAGAAGGAAATGGCGCACGGCCTCAGTTGCGAGTGAGGAATCGACGCATCGCTGACTTTTCTGAGGCACGCTCACCTGTGCAGGTTTATTTTTTATGCTAACCAAGTACTTTGTGTAACAACAGCATTCTCACTGTTTTCTAAAGATTAGGGCCCTCATTATGACCCTGGTGGTCTTTTGGCTGCCAGGGTTAATGCAGCGGTATTACTGCCAACAGGCTGGCGGTACGTACTGCCACATTATGAGTGTGACAGGTTGACTGCAGCTAACCCGCCACTTCTCCACTCATACTGCCAAGGCAGTATGAGCCGCCGGGCTGGAGATGTCAATCTCCTACCAGGAGGCCCACAGAATACCGCTGGCGGCATTATGACCCAGCCCACCGCCATAGTTTCCGTGGCATCAGCAACGCCGTGAAAACCATGGCGGTAGGTCCTACCGGTGACAGAGAATTCCTTCCCTGTCACTGGTAGGTAGCTTCCCACCCCCCCAACAGTCACCTGACACCTCCCTACCCCCTGAGTCAAACACCCCCCTCCAATACACACACTAACCCCCCACCACCATAAATGCACCACCCGCAGACACGCACACACTCACACATCTGCCCCCAGAGCCACACATGCACACATCACCCCATCCCTCCACCCCCACTACAGTCACAGCGCCCCTCACCCCACACCCACCCTCCCCACATACACGCATACAGAAACTCACATGCACCACGCATAGTCCCATTCACGTACAGTAGCATACACGCATTCACTCATTCACTGGCATACACACATTCACGTACGCATTCGTCCAGACATACTCACACACATTCATACACACAAACACACTGACAAGCAGACACACATTCTTACACTCATTCACTCACACGCATACAATGACGCATACAATACAACACACACAGACGCACACCCACTCTCCACACCACTCACCTGTTGGACGCCCAACTTACCTTGTTCGGCGAGGAGGTGTCCGGCAGGGAACGGGAAGGGGCACTGCTACCGCCAGCAGCACCCCACCAGCAGAACACCGCCAGGCCGTATTTCTGCTCATAATACGGATAATGGCATTCTGCTGGCGGTGCTGGTGTTAGCAGTGCCACGGTCACCACCCTCCGCCAGTATGAACACTGCCGGATTTCCACCCCTATTGTAGTGGAAGTCAGGCACTGCTCATAATTTGGCAGACTGATGATGGCTGCGGTGGTATTTTGCCAGCATTCACCACAGCGGTAGCCAGTATTTACCACCAATGTCATAATGAGTGCCTAACACTCTTACGGCCTGATTTATGAAAGGTTTGCACCGCGTTAGCGTCGTTTTTTGATGTAAAAGCGGCACAAATTTACAAAATATGAACTTTTCATAAATCAGGCCCACCTTCTTTTAAAAATTCATACTGTCACTTGTGTTTGTTAAATTTTTGTTGTTTTGGTCTTGTCTTGTTTAGATAAATATTACCTATTTTGTAGCGTTTTCACTGTGTTACAGTGTGTGTTGGTACAGATACTTTACACATTGCTTCGGAAGTTAAGCCTACCTGCTCGTGACCAAGGGGGTCAGCGGAAGTTAACTGAGGGTGATTCTCCTTTACCCTGACTAGAGTGAGGGTCCTTGCTTGGACAGGGGAGTAACCTGACTGCCAACCAAAGACCCGATTTCTAACACCAGGATAAATCCACTTTGTGAATTCAGAACTGCTCTGTAACAGACCATCATTTTCAACTTTGCCTTGGTGTCGCACATCTAGATGTCCGTGGTTGGCGCTTTGATCTTTTAGGTACTATTTTACACTTTAAGTTTTAAAAATTCATAACTTTGGTTCTACTTGTTGGATGTTTGTCGGGCTGGCTTCATACAAAAATCTTTCTTTTATATGATTTAGTAGACTACAATGTGCTTGTTCCAAAAAATAATGCCCACACACAGGGGGCACAAAACAACTGATTTGTCTCTTTGGCCCTAATTTACTAAACTTTTGGCTTAGGCATTTGCATGACAAAATGTGACACAAAATACAGTGACAATTTACTTACGAATTTTAAGGTCAACGTGCTTAGCACCAAACTGCGTAGCCTCGCCACCCATTCAAACTTTAGTGAAGGAGAGCTTTGGTTTATTAGCAACATCGACATTTTTCTGTTCTTGTTTAGAAACAACCACTTCCAATAAATGTCCATACAGTCAAACACTAGATTCTAGTTCACCTTTCCACATTAATTTGCTGGCTTGTCCACATCTGTATAGCATTGTTGTGTTTATTTACTCCATTCCATAAAACGTTTCCCTCATAACAATCATGTTCATTTGTTTTTTTATTTAGATTGAAGTTGAGAAGCGCTTTAACTAGGTCACTGGTGACAACCCTATGTTAGGTAATGCTGACACCTTCAGGACATGCTGTTTTTAGTAGCTGGTGAACTAACCTAATATACATTTCTCTTTCAGAACCTTTCGCGCACTAACTAAAGGGTAATTACGCCGTGTGCAAAGAGAATTCTAAGTGTGGAAGCAGTATTAATAGAGCACATTTTCTAGTATGTTGTTCAAAGATATTGTGATAATTATTAGATTCACATATTGTGCACCATTAAATATAGCTAAAGGCAGACATCATGTTTTGCCTGATGTACTGAATAGGCGAACATATATGACGTTTCCCACCCCTGGTTAACAAGTTCTTTTATTTCACAACCTCCCACCTTTGGTGTTTTCTGTCGCTCCAAAGACCCCTCAACAGTGTGTATGTCAATACTACTGATATATTTCTCCTCTTTTCCTCGCTCTGCAGTCCGGTACTTTTAACAACTGGAGCAGTTGGGTACTGGTGACCAGGCCAAAGTTGCTCTGCCTTTAAAGGGATAAAGGGGTTACCGTACCCGTATCTAACACATTTGTGAATGACCTAGATGTGTGTGCATAGGTTTTGCACATTTGTCCACAGTCCAGACATCGAGTGCAATAGTGAAAGGGAGCTTTTCCAACTTACACCTGAAATATACCATGGTTTAGCCAATCGTGGCTAGCTGAAAGAGAGTGGGGTGGCGCATGAAGGGGGGGAAGAGGGAATAGACCTTACATTTTTTTAAAAAACACTTACCTGGATCGTCTCTGCCTCCACTGCCGACACCATTGCATTGTTCCTCTGCTGCAGGCACAGGCTCCCAGCCCGCCCTGTGCCAATCATGACGCTGCTCAGAGCAGCATTATGTTTGGCCTCCCAGCCAGGACGCTCCCAGGCAGACTGGGATCCTGTGCATGCTCTCTCTAGCCAGGCAACACAGTACTGGGCTGAAAAGAGTCCTGTGCGCATGTGTGTTTGGCCGACCCGAGATGGCTGGCCAAACATACATGCGTACTGAGGGGGGTGGTGTCAGTGTTTGTCACAGTCTGTGGCCCCACATCTTTACTGTTTATTATCGTTTTCTTGTAAAGGTTTCTGGTGGGGGCGACTGTCCTCCGTCCTACCGGAGGAACCGCCGCTGGGTTTAGCAAGTGGAAGTTTCATCCTGCCAGGCAACATATCATGAGTTTATCATGGTAGGTGGGAAGTCATGACAATTCTTAAGTGTGTGAGGCAAGGGTGATTGGGGCATCCAGGGAGAGACCATGGTGGTGTTGGGGGTGTGTGGGCAGGATGTGGCGAGGCATGGTGTCCACTGGATTACATTAACAGGGAATATCCCTGACTGGATTTCATGTGAGTTTGGAGGATTTTGAGCGAAGGATTGATGGGACCGCCCATTCTGCCTAGATCCCTCAGTAGCCCCCTGAAACTTTTCTTGTGAAAAACAAAAACTACAGGTAGCTCAGCACTTAGCATACTGAGCCATATTAAAAAAGATAATCACATATAGATGGTAGCTATGACCCTAAAAACCTTTATGAACACCTAATTAAACTTCTTTTCACTGGCCTTTAACATAAATATTTTACCACAATAAGATTTGACGTGCATATAAATGCCTGCTTTGGAATATCAATGGAACTGTCACATTTCTATTATCTGTAATGCTTGGTTCCCTAAAAAATTAAAGTTGAAAAGTAGTTTGGGTTGACTGATATGTTAATAGTGGGGTTGCCATGATTTTAAAAAGTTATGTAACTCATGAGTGAACATACACAGATCACCTCATGCCACAACTCCACTGCACTTGGGGAATGTCATTGTTTTTATTATCTATTTATTTGATTTTGTGTCTTGGCATATGATGTTGGTTTTGTGGACACAGGATTATGTTATGTAGATGACTGGTGTTTCAGTTTATGGTGCTGTTTCTCTAAACTTAATCTAGTTGAGCTGAAATATTTAATTAGGTGTGTTGATCTATTACAAGGAGTTTGTTGGCATACAACAGTGGGTGTTTAGGAGTACGATGATAGGCATGTGTCTGGTGAGCATATGATAGTTGTGTGGAAGTGTGGTGATGAGTGTACTGCCATTTGATGATGGTTGTGTGAATATATGAGGTGGATGAGTGGACGTATGAGACTGAGGCCCTAATTTATACTTTTTGACGCAAACCTGCATTAGCGCAGGTTTGCATCAAAACGTTTGCAGCCGGCTAGCGCCATTCCTGGACATCAGCCGCGCGTTATATTTAAGGAATTATGCTAGCTGGTGGTAAGGCCTGATTAGCGTAAAAATAAATGACTCTAACCGGGTGGGGGAGGCATAGGGCAAACAGGAGGTTGGGCATCAAAGAATGGCGCTACTCAGGTTAGAGTCAGAAAAATTACTCTAACCTGACTAGCGTAATTATTTGACGCACAACCCCTATGGACATGACTCCTGTCTTAGTAAAGACAGGAGTCATGCCCCCCTGCCCAATGGCCATGCCATGACTTATGCCCCTGGGCATGACCATTGGGCACAGTGCCAGGTAAGGGGCCCATATTAGGCCCCCCTATGGCATTAAAAAAAAAAAAAACACTTAGCTGGACTTACCTGGGATAGGCCCCCCCCATCCTTAGGTGTCCTCCAGGTGTGGGTGGGGATAAATGGGGGTGTCCCTGGGTGCAGGGAAGGGCACCTGTGGGCTGTTTCCATGGCCTCTGACCATGGAAAATGGCCCACAGGTCCCCTAATGCCTGCCCTGAGCCAGGCATTAAATAATGGTGCTAAACAGGCTTAACGCACGGGAGGATAAATAAGGCGCAAAGGCCTTAGAGCCATTTTTTGCCCAGGAAAGCCTACCTTGCATCTCATTGACACAAGGTAGTTTTCCACAGGCCAAAAATGATGTTAACTCCAAAACGTTGACGCTTGACGGGTCTAGCCTCAAAATATAAATATGGAGTTAAGTTTGCGTTAGATTTGCGTAAACAAATTATGCAAATCCGGCACAAACAAAGTATAAATATGCCCCTGAATGTGTTAATGTATAATGGTGGTTGTGCTGGTGTATGTTATGGTTGAGCTGGCATATTTTGTTGGCTCTGTAGCTATATGGTGCCTGTTGTTGGGATTTATGATGGCTGGTATACTGGTGTATGATTGTGGTTATGTGGGCATATGATGGTTAGTGTGTGCTCTCCTTTCAGGAGACCCACAGCTTGCTGTCCTGCCCCTCCAGCTGCTCCATGCATCTTCTGCAGCACCTCTATGAGTATTATATCCTCTCTGTGCATCCAATTCACCGCACCCTGTTGTTGCATCACATGTGCTGCTAGCCTGTAACATTGTTAAAGCTGATATGTGCGACTTGTAAATACAAATGTAAGCTCGAAGACACAGAATCTCATATTTCCCTGCCTGCATCAGTTGACAAGATAAAGGGGATTGTTGTGAAATCCACTTTGTCCCTGGACAAGGAGAGGGGGCAGATAAATATTTGCCCCATAACTTTGTGACAAAGCAAGAGGGGTTCTTTCCACACACCCTCTTTTCCTTATGCAAGTAGGGGGAGGGGCATTTCCGGTTACAGGTGGGGATTGTAATGGGATTGGGCGAGAGGACGGATTCTAAAAAACATATTATGGAAGTATTTACTTAATTTTGAAATAAATATTTATTTCATATATATAAAGTTAAATTAATATTATTTTTAAAGATCCATTGAAAAAAAGCCACCTAAAGTGGCTTAAAAGTTATTAACCGTTATGTATAGAATTAATTTTAATTAATTACCCTTTTGCTAAACTAACTTTACATTTATTTTTAAATTAAAAACAGTATTTAAAAGTCAGTTAGTCAGCATATTTGTAAAGCTTCGAGTTTGGAGAAATATCTTGTTGAAAATATTGTGTGTGATATTGTTTTACAACCTTTTCCCATGGACATTTCAAGAGGTTATTCCTAGTGGAAAGTAGAGCAGGAAGAATGAAAGAAGGGGTTTTCCCGGCAACTCATATAATTCAAGTCAGTCACAAAGGTGTGTTCCCCTTCAAAGTATGATTACCATATCTCTGTAATGTTTGTTATTTCCCTTGTCACTACAGTTATGGTAGTGCACAACGTATCAAGTATTGTGTCATTTGTGACATGAGTATTTGCTGTTCATCAAGAATATAGGGGCATATTTATTAGAGGCTTGTGACAGTGCTGCGCCACAAATTGTTACACAGCAGCGGTGCAAGCAATAAGTCATATTTATAAAACACAGCATTTGCCAAAATGTGTTGTAAATGTAACAAACTCATATTTATGGATTTCGCAATGCATCATTGTGAAGCGCATCACAAAGCTTGGAATGCACATGAATTTCTGCGCATCAGCAACCCAGGGATAGGAAACGAGGCAGTGGCTGTAGTACAAAAAGAGCAACCCCACAAAGCATTTTGGCAAGCTCAACTATGTCATGGAGGTCATCATCCTGCAACTAGGAGTTGCTAGGAGATCACCACATGGAGCCGCGAAGTAGAAGTAAGCGTGTGTGCTGGCAGTGCATATCCCTCATTGATCACAGGGAGACTGATGTCATGAAATTCTTTGGACTCTGGAGGAAGTACATTATTCAATTCCTCCAAAAGATAGGGCCAAGTCTCCAGCCACCGGCTACAAGGCCCAATAATGTTCCTGCACATGTGAAACTAATGGCTATGCTTCACGTGCTGTCATCAGGTTCCTTCCAAAGCACACAGCCAGAATGGCAGGAACCTCACAGGGATAATTTTCTACATTCATCCCCTCTGTCCTGAATGCCATAATCTGATTCACCCCTAGCACCATCTCTCCCCTAAGACCTAGAAACAACAACTTAACACAAAGTAAGGCTTCTATGGCATTGAATGATTCCCACATGTCTTGGGTGCAATCGATTGCACAAATTTGAAATTGGTGCCCCCTGCTGAAACATCCCACCTCTTCGGGAACCAGAATCATACCTATTCAATCAATGTCCAGGCCATAGTGGACATCTGGAGATGTTCATCAATGTGCTGGCCAAATATCCAGGGAGTGCCCATGACGCCTACATCACCAGTATCATAAATTAGCAGTTCCAGAATGGGCAATATGGGAATGGCCTGATGATTGGTAAGAAAATCTGAATACATCATACCAACTAAAATTTAGAAATGTATGGCATTATAACCATCTCTGTGTATGTCTATGGAGCTAGATGCATATTTATGACAGGTTTGCATCATGCTTGCACCACACATCGTGGTACATGCATGACACAAACCTCTAAGTCAGATGTTTGAAGCCATTCAAAGCCACTTTGCCTGGCTTTGAATGGCTTTAAAAATCTGAAGTAATGCAATACAGCACAAATGGCTGTGTTGCATTACTCTGCGCAAAGGAGGTCTTTCATCGGTGTTTCCTCACAACTCCTGTGGTTTATGACATAGATTGTCAAAATCTGGTAAACCTGGGAATGGGGCAAAAAGATACACCTCAGCAGGTGAGGTGTAACAAGGAGAAATATCTCTATATCTTCTCTTCACTTTATCTTTCTATGCGTGCCACATTCTGCAGCATACATAGATAGAGGAATATATCACTTAGGATTGATTTTGTGCTAGAAGGTATCCCTTCCTCCACAAAAGCAATCCTGCATGCAACACAGGCACCCTTGCACCATAATTCAAAGGTGCCTGCGTTGTTGCTAGGCAGGCCATTGTGTGCCAGTGCATGGTACAAGGACAGGATTACACTGTTTGCCTTAAATGCCGTTCATTCTTGCCCTTTCCCAGTGATGCAGTGTAGCGCAGTGCAGCAAGGTAACTTGCTGTGATACACTGCTCCACTTTGCCATAAATGTAGCCCCTACTGTCATATACACATAGTGGTAACAACTTATTGTAAAATGTAGACAATGATGTTCCATTGTGACATTCCCTTACCAATCCTGCAATGGTAATAGCAACATAAATCTTTGCATAATATGGTGTCATTTCACGCTGGTTGAATGGACAGAACCACTTCATCTGCACTGGATATCTAATCCATACAAAAATATGTGGTAGCACAAGGCAAGTTAATAGGAGTACAAGAAGTACATATTAGCTAAGTGTGAGATGAGTGTTTGTTCAATGGTGTACCTAGTCTCGGTATCGGTTAAAGTTCCACTTAATTAATGAGGTGTGAATAAATCTTGTATTCATAAGTAAATGTGTAACACATGATAGTAAAAGTGTATGTTGACCAAAGTTTCTGGAGCATCATTGGAAGAAGTAGTTGTATATACCATTTTTGTCATGCAATGTAAATGTAGGCCCAATTCATGTGTAAATGTCAAATAGTGGTACCCATGTGATACCAACAGCACAAACCATACCTGTGTCTCAGCCCTAGTTACAGTCTAGGTACAAACATACACATAACTATCAAGCCACATTGACAAATGTAACCAATGTGATAGAGCACTAGTCTTGTGGTGCACAATGGCTACATTTCTTACATCTGAGACCATCAAGTAAAGCTCACAAAGTCAAACAATATGCTGGAAATAGCTACACCAGTATCTAACATAGAATAAAATGCAACCGGGGGAAGGTATCACAGTGTGCTTAGGATCCCAATCCGAACATTCTCTTGCCACATCAATGATAATAGAATCAAGACGTATAAGTACAAGCATATAGGTTCAGACTCACCTACAAGTCAAAATCACTTATTTTCAAATATATTTGTGTCCATATTCGCTGTAGAAAGTTACTTGTATCTACATCAGTTTGTCCTACATAGAAACCGCCCACATTACCATACATTTGTGTCAATCTAAGTTGAGCATGACACATTGTCTAACAAAAAGCATTAGCTGTAGGCTGATCACAGAATACATAACTATCCATGACGTACATTGGAAATGCACTACAAGTACAAAACTAATACCTCTGCTAAATTAAGTGGACAAATTAAAGACTGTGCCAATGGACATGTAGGGAAGCAACAACATCAGAGGTTTCAAAAGGACATATGTATGTGAGGATGTCAAACATGTTGGCACTGTTACAACTTACCTAGTGCTAAATATATGTCACGGAAATCAAATCATAAGTTTGTCGCTTTGCACAGTTAGGGCCTTATGTATGACCATTACACACTGCAATTCACAATTTGTTTTTAGAAGTCACAAATTGTGAGTCTCAACCTGGGACCACTGCCTGCTATAAAAAAATTATTTTTGCTACCATTCACAAAGGGGAAGGGGTCCTATTTGCGAATGGGCTACCAATTTGAAATTGGTGGTAACTGTGATTGTTTTGCGAACGCATTCACGGTCACAAAACAATAACACATGGGTGTGCAAGTTGCAATTAGGACGGGACACCCTTGGCACGCCTCTTCCTAATTGTGAGTCGCAATCCCTATTTTGCAAGTCAGTAACAGGATACTGACTCCCAAAATAGGGATGGTACATTTTGCCATTTGAGACCGCAAAATAGCTTTGTACATCGGGCTTATGAGTTCACATAATATAGAGATATAAAGGATATTTCAAAATACAGATCATAGTAAACTACTGCCTGAACATGAAGGTCTGCATGTAGAAGTGTCCAAAGTATCAGGACATGGTCAACATTTGCTATTATACATAGAACTGGTAGAGACATGTGTAAACCAATGGTCAACAGTATTTAACTCATATTGTTCTATATTGTAAGAAAGTTGTATGAGTTTGCCAGTATACATAACACACATGAACAGTTGTGTCTCAGTACCAATGTGCATAATCATTAACAGTTGTATCATTGTACTTTCAGTTAACCAAGGACATGGTTTGCATCCATAGGCCATGACCCCAATCATCCATCCCCAGACGAAGCCTGAAAAATGCTACACTGAGCAATGCAAGGAAAGTTTTTGAGAGGACTATTGGAATTCTAAAGTCCAGTTTCAGATGCCTGGATGTGGCAGGAAGAGACTGTTGTACTCTGCCCCTATGGTCTGAAAAATCATCTTGTCTGTGGTATCTTTCACAATATCGGTGTCAAAATGAATGTCTTGTGGTACTCTGAGCCAGAAAATACAAAGCAAATGGAGGAGGAGGATGAAAATGAAGAAAACATTCAACACATATTGGCTGGTCGGCGGTGACACAACTAGATTGAGGAAATGTATTTTTCTTAAACCATATAACATGATGGAGAAAATATCTGAAATTAAGTTACCTATTCAACATATGAATACATGTTTGAACACATTCATTGAGTTGTCTTTATGTCAAAGTTAATGTAAAATCATTTCACTCACATCCCCTCAACTAGATGTAGGCCTCAACATATAACAATCATGTTTTCTGAGCTGTTGAGCAATATGGGGCCATACCTCAAATTAGGCCAGGATTGCCCCATATCTACATCTAAGTGTTCTATTCCTGTCCTCATGCATTTAAGCAGTACAGTGTTACACTCACCCCTGCCCACATCATTTTAATCATAAAAAGTATGCATGATAAAACCATGTGCAGAATGTTTGTGCCTGTGCAAGACCTACACAACACATAGATTCAAATGTGGAACAGTGTGCACATTGTTAATGCGTGTGTGCTGGTAGTGTGTGATCACCTTGACACACATTACTCCAATTTAAAAGGAGTGTAGACCCAATTGTGTGCGGTGAGTGAGCGTGTATGTTGCATGTCATAATGCTGATGGTAGTCCGATACCTTCTATGAGCCTGGCCACATATTGCAGTGCAGTAAGTCACCCTACTGCACTGCTGTGTGTGATAGCAAAAAGGCAGTAATGTGCTGTATGAAATAGAATATAATGTATTCTTGCCTTTTCCCCTGTGCTGTTGCCATTTTGACTTCCAAGAACCAGTACAGGCACCCTTGCACCATGATGCAAGGGTGCTTTTATTGCATGCAGCAATAGATTTGTGCATGAAAGTGTGCCTTCCTGCAAAGCAAACTATCCTCTTAGAGATATTCTGCCATGAATGTGTGCTGCAGATGAAGTAACAAGGAGAGTTAAGGCTATAACTTCTTGTTACACCATTCCTGGGATGGTTGTACTTTCTGGCACATTGCCAGGTTTACCTGGTTCTGTAAGTCAGGGAATGTGGAGTTAAGTTTGCGCCGGATTTGTGAAAAAAAAAATGATGAAAATCTGGCGCAAAATGAACTCCATATTTATACTTTGCTGCTAGACCAGTCGAGCGCCAAAGTTTTGGAGTTTGCGTCGGTTTTTGCTTGTGATAAACTACCTTGTGTCAGTGAGATGCAAGGGTAGGCGTTTCCGGGCAAAAACCCACACTACGGTTATCCTCCCATGCTGAATTCATGCACAGGAGGAGGAGGGCCTTAAATTATAGCACTAAGTCTGCTTAGCACCAGTATTTAACGCCTGGGTATGGGCAGGCGTTAGGGGATCCGCGGGCCTTTTTCCATGGTCAGAGACCATGGAAACAACCCACAGGTGCCCTTTCCTGCCCCCAGGGACACCTCAACCACCCGCACCCACACCTGGAGGACACCTAAGGATGGGGGGATCCATTCCAGGTAAGTCCAAGTAAGTATTTTTTATTATTTTTTTAAAGTGCCAAAGAGCCTAACGTGGGCCCCCTACATGGCACTGTGCCCAGTGTCCATGCCCAGCAGACATAAGTCCCTTGGGCACGGCCATTAGGGGGCATGACTCCTGTCTGTACTTATACAGGAGTCATGTCCCTGGGGGTTGTGCGTGAAGAAAAATTACGCTAATCAGGTTAGTTTTTTTACTCTAACCTGACTAGTGCCGTTCTTTCACATCCAACCTCTAATTTCCCCTACGCCTCCCCACCCGGTTAACATCAATAATTTTGACGCTAACTGGGCCTTAGGGCTAGCGACATAGCATAAATATGGCACCTGGCTGGCATCCAGGAATGGCGCTAGCTGGCAGTATACTTTTTGACACAAACCTGCGCTAACGCAGATTTGCGTCAAAAAGTATAAAATGGGCCTCAGTGTGGTTGGAACACTATCGCCGCATCCGGCATGTAGTCAAAAAGAGCAGGAATGTGGGGGTGCTATATGAGAGGGCCAAGTAAGCAGGTACCAGGAATGCTGAAAGATGGGGCCACACAGCACAATCCACTGGGCACAAACAACTGGAGGGTGAGCAACAGCAGCCGAGTCAACAGAGGCCATTGTAGGCCCATCTACTAGCTCTGAGGTTCCAACCCCACAGCCCATGGGCCCCACACCTACCAGTGGATCTTTGATAGAGGCCCACGTGCTAACGAATTTGCAGGAGCTAAAGATCAGGATGCATGACCTAGAAGAGGAATAGGCAAGCCTCCGCACCATTATGTTGACTTTGCAGAAGGCCATGGAGCATTTCAGTGTTCAAATATAGACTCTCTCTATAGATCCCTTTTTCTGTTTTTTGCACATGTTGATAATTTTAGGAAATTAGGCATAGTGTTAGTTAGAGCCAGATGTAGGAAGCCGGCAAATTGCGACTTGCAATTTGCGAGTCCGAGCGACTCGCAAATTGCAACTCGCAATTTGCTATGCAGAACGGTGTCTCAGACACCGTCTGCGAGTCGCTATGGGGTCGCAAAGACCCACCTCATTAATATTAATGAGGTGGGTCGCAATTTGCGCCCCCATAGCGACTATGGGCACTCACGGGGATGGAGGCCTGCTGGGAACAGCAGACCTCAATGTCCGTGACTGCTTTTAAATGAAGCAGTTTTTTTTTTTTTCAAGTGTAGCCCGTTTTCCTTAAAGGAAAATGAGCTGCACTTAGAAAAAAAAAACGAAACCTTTAGTTTCGGATTTTTTCAGGGCAGGTAGTGGTCCCTTGGACCACTGCCTGCTCTGAAAAAATATTTTTGGGTCCACTCACAAAGGGGAAGGGGTCCCATGGGGACCCCTTCCAGTTTGCGAGTGGGTTACCATCCACTTGAAGTGGATGGTAACTGCGACTCCATTTGCGACCGCGTACGCGGTCGCAAATGGAATTGCATACCACTGCGAGTCGCAAATAGGAAGGGAACACCCCTTCCTATTTGCGAGTCGGAAATGCATTTTGCGAATCGGTTCCGACTCGCAAAATGCATTTCTGCATAGCAAACACACGTTTGCGACTCGCAAACTGTTTGCTACATCTGGCCCTTAGTGTTTAGAATAGGTATAGTGAAGTTAAGTGTTAGTTTTTTACAAGTTTCAATAATATAATGTAAGTACTTTTTTATACTGTTAGTTTTTTAAGTGGGTTGGAGTTGATGTTTAGTGTGTGTAATAAACGATATATATTTGTTCAGGATTACATGTATAGGTAGTATATGTTTAGGATGTGCTTGTTTTGTTTGTGTATTGTGCTGATCTATGTGTGTTAAGGAGGGTGGAGGTTAATGTTTACCTTGTCATTTGTGTATAGTAGGTAAGATAGTTTAATATAGGATAGCGTAGCCTAAAGATAACGTTTGCTACTTTCAATGCTTTGTCATCATTTCATATTTATGAGTTTGTAGTCCTGATTAAGCTGAGTTGAGCACATGATGTAGCTATTCACGTACAGTGTTTGTAGGTATATTTTGATTTTGATATTATGTTTTGCTTCACATTTTTGCTGTATTTTTGTGTTGGTCTTAGGACTCTGACCACTTTAACACTGCTGACCAGTGCTAAAGTGCATGTGCTTCTCCCCTAAACCTGTTAACATTGGTGTATCCACAATTGTCATATTTAATTTACTTGTGAGTTGCTTGTAATGTGGTATACCATATACTCAGGGCCTGTAAATAAAATGCTACTAGTGGGTCTGCAGCACTGATTGTGCAACCCACGTAAGTAGCCCTGTAAACATGCCTCAAGCCTTCCAGTACAGAGCCTGTGTGTGAAGTTTTCGTGCCACTGCGACTTGGCATTTAAAACCTCTTCCCAACCTTAATCCCCCCTTTCATTTCATAAACGTCACCCTTAAGGGAGGCCTGAGATAGCCCATAGGACAGGGTGCTATTTAAGTAAACGGCAGGACATGTACTTTTACATTTTACATCTCCTAGTAATGAAAAACTCCCAAAGTAATTTTTCATTACTGTGAGGCCTATTCTTTTCATATGCCAGCATTGGGAATTCCTTAATATACTTTTAAGCTGTAATTCCTGATCAGAAAGTGTAGGAAAGTCCTCCTTTTGGCCCTGCTCACCCCAATCATTTTGACTGATACTGGTGGTTACTGCCTCTGACTGTGTCCTGGGTACTGCTAACCAGTCCCACGACCAGTGCTCTGTTTAAAATGGATTATGCAAACTAGGCTAATTATAATTGGTTGTACCAACTTACCTATCAGTCCCTAGTATGTGGTAGGGTATGTAGGTTTAATGTCCTAGCATCGATAGTACACCCTTAGCTGCACTGCTGTGGTGCCCAGTGTTTTTTTTAAATTAAACGTACTTCCAAAGTCCTAAGCTCCCTTATGTTTACATACAGGTCACCTGTAAGGTATGCCCTAAGTGCCCCCAGGATTGGGTGCAGTGTATCTATAAGCAGGGACTTTATAAAATATTTTTATAAGCCCTGGCGAGGGAAAAATAGCCACATTTGTTTTCCACCAATGCATTGAATGGGCTCCACGGGCTAACATGCAGAGCCTTTATTTTGAAGTCATAAAGTCTTATTTTCCATAGGTAGGAGCTAAATATAGCAAGTTTATTATCAAATTAAAAGTTAGAATAAATCCCAACCCTGTTGAATTTAATATAACTTTAACAGGGAAAGAGTTTTAGAACTCTTGCTATTAGTTACCAATGTCAGCCCTGTAGGGTCCTTCCCTGATTGATCAGCCTCTGGCAGCCTGAGCCAGGCTGCCTTACTGAGGTGTGAAGTGACCTGAACTGAAAGAAAGGAAGCTTCTGGTGGGGGGAGATCTGCCTCAGCAGATGGTAGAACAGAATGTGGGGAAAACAAACAAACTGGACCTCAAAGAAGGAAGGACATTTGGGACAGCAACTCTACCTCCCCATTTCCTGCAGTGACAGACAACCAAGTGTCCCCTGATTAGATTAGGAGAGGGCTAGAAAGGGGTATGTTAAGGGAAACTTAGCCTCACCAGTGGGTGGACCCAGCCAGATCTAAACTCTAGGATTACATTTTTGTCATCATTGGATTTTGGAAGAATGTTGCTCTCTGGGATTGATTTTTACCACACTTCCCATGAAGTGGTCACTCAAGAGGGTGGTGGCCTGGACAGGAACACCCCCCTGCTTTGCACCCCTGGAGCAAGGATAAATATGGTACAGTTGCACCAAACCTCAGATCCCTACTGGAACAAGACAGGAAGAAGAAGGACTGCCCTGCTGGACCCCTGGCCTGCACCTGAGCACTGCAATCAATATAACTGCACCAGCTGCACACTTTGGGCTTCATTAAGAAAAGGGCTGTGTCTTACTTCTACAACCTCATGAAGAGACTCCCTGTAAGCTACACGTAGAAATGAGCTGACCAGAGTCCTTTTCATCAAGTCCTGCATAAAGAGCCATTCTGACCAGTGGCCATTTTAGGATTTGAACCAGGTGCATTCTGGGAGTTGGAGTCCTAATCCCCAAGGAGCAACTCTGAGCTTCTGGAACCTTGGGGTGGGTTCTGGACACCTAAAGGACCTTAAAAGTTCTTCTGGAAGAAGATTCAAAACTTCGGAGAAGTTTGGAGCAACTTTGGAAAAAGCTCCATAAGTGGACCGACCTGAGGTTGTGAGTGAAGCCGGCCAACGTTGACCGTGACCCGGCCAGACTTGCAGGTTCGTCCAGCTGAAACGCTCTGGATCCCCAGACTTCCAGGATTTGGAGAGGTACTTGTGGAAAAGCAATCTGATGACATTGCATTGAAATCAGCTTGCTGAGGAGGGTCGTCTGACATCGGGAAGAAAAACTCCAGAAAAGTTTCC
This sequence comes from Pleurodeles waltl, assembly GCF_031143425.1. Classification (NCBI taxonomy): domain Eukaryota; kingdom Metazoa; phylum Chordata; class Amphibia; order Caudata; family Salamandridae; genus Pleurodeles; species Pleurodeles waltl. Next base: position 127,167,715 of record NC_090440.1, on the reverse strand, counting down.
ATGTCTGAAGGTAAAAATGTGACTGATGCCTTCCACGTAGGGCTCCATTGAGGTCAGCTTTAACTTTCAAATGATGAAGATTTCTGTGTGGAAAAGGTTTCTAAGTCTGAACATAGAAAACTTGGCCGAGGCCTCCCGCTCAGAGTAGCCGAGCAGGGCTCCATCATGGTTGGTCTCAACTTTTGGCTTTGCCTCAGTTGAGTGCGACCAGATGTCCAGAGTAGGGGTTTTGATTTCTAGGCACCAGAAAACATTTGGGGCCTAATTTATGAAAATTTAGTGCTGCCTTTACTTCATTTTTTTATGCAAAAACGGCGCATACTTACAAAATATATTATATACTATATTTAAAATAGTATATAATATAGTATAATAGATTTTGTAAGTTTGCATCATTTTTGCTTCAAAAAATGTAGTAAAGGCAGTGCAAAATTTTCAAAAATCAGGCCCTTAATCTTTAAAAATTCATATCTCTGGTTCACTTTATTGGGTTTTTGTTGTTTTGGTGTAATTTTAAAAATAAAAATATAATCTATTGTAATAAATTGATGTTGGATTTATTTTGTGTTTTATGTTTTACCTATCTACTGTTTTGTTGATATTAAATGCTTTACAAACCTGTCTCCTAGGTTAAGCCTAATTGCTTGTTGCCAGGCTACCAAGGGTTGAGCCAGGATTAATTTATTGAGACCTTGACTGAACCTAGTGGAGGTTTGTGGCATATTGTGAAGTGTAGGTACTTACCTAGCTACATCATGTTGCATTACACTGGAATGGCAATGATATATGCTCTTTAAACATAAATTTGAATGTAGCATAACTATTTTACAAATGCCACTTTAAGAAGATGGGCATTTTTCTTCTCTTACTGCTCTGTGTGCCATGTCTCCTGTCTCCAATACACATATGGGCCAGGTGACAGCTACACTTTGTACATTCCCTCTAGACAGCCATCAATGCAGGAAGGGTGAGTGTGACAAATTACTCATCTGCATTCTGATGGGCTTTTCTGGCCTGGAAGGGTGGGGGGGAGCACACACACTTCCAAAGGGAAATGCCTATCCAAACAACAAAGGTCTGCTTACCCCCTACTGAGATTCTGGAGCCAGAGCAGGGATGAAAAGAGGGCCTGTGCATGTCAAGGAGCTGCTGTGATGTCACCCCTACTTCAAAAGCACTTTTTGGTATAAGTACTGGGGCTCTGACCCAGGGTTTGCTTGCTTGCCCCCAGTTCTTCTGCAGTTTCAGGGACATTAAAGACTGCTTGCAACTCTCCTGGTGCTGCTGGACTCTGCCATCGGTGAGTCCTATCCTTGGCTTAGGTACCCCTCTCCAGTCTTGGGCCTCAGAAGTGGGATCTGCAGCTGATTTCTGGAAAAACCGAGGTGTCACCTCGAGTGAGAGAGAAATTTCGATTCATTGCTTCCTCAATGCTGATGCAGAGGCTGCCTGACGACAGCAGATTCACAGCCTGCATGGCTCGATGATAACGCTCTGCGCTGCTCGGCAGTGACACATCCCCTTTACTTCAACAGAGCTTGACGTTAACACGGGACCCGACTGTGAGGATTGGAACTGACGCAATATGCCCTCAATGGTGACGTATTGCTACATTAATAGTACTAATTCAGTGGACCCTGCATGGTTTCTGTAGTCGGCCTACCCTCCATTGCACCGGCCTGATCTTTGGATTTGCACTGGTCCCTCACGATCTCAAGTAACGTTTTGCCCACTAATTACTTAAAAGCACTGTTTTACATTTAATCTTTAAAAATTCACATCTCGATTTCTACTAATCGGATTTTTGTTGTTTTGGTCTTGTTTTACTCAAATAAACATTGCTTGTTTCCAAATTGATGTGGTGTCCTTTTTGTGGTGTTTTCATTGTGTTATTGTGTGTGTGTTGCCCAAGTACTTTAAACATTGCCTAAGTTAAGTCTGACTGTTATGTACCATTCTACCAGATGGTGAGCACAGGTTAATTTAAAATGTATATTTGACTTACACTGACTAGGATTGTGGCCCCTAATTGGGCAGGGTGCAAACCTCTGATAACAAGTGCTAGTCTACCTCACATTTGAGTCAAGTATGGACTCTTACCCATTCTTTAGGCACTGTAAGTGGTCATCTTTGGGTGATTTAACACACAGCACAATACAGATAATGTCCTACAGTGGCAGTCTGTGTGAAAGAGATAGGGCAGGTATAGTTGAGATAGCTTTGTCTCTTCCGATTCCTAGCTGTGATGGAATGCACATTAACGTACACACCCATGCACCATTGTGCAAGTGGCTCATTGTTGTTGGCTGGTCAACAATTTAGAATGTATCTACATGCTTGGAGAACTTCCATCAGTACTGGCATTGTCCTCTTGCTAAGTGTGATACTTCATGGACCTCACTTAGGTTAACTACATTTTAAAGTTTCATGCCCATAATTCTCCCATGACTATCTGTCTCATAGGTTAACATAGGGCCTGCCTGTAAATATTTTTTAAGTGCAGTTTCCCATTGAGAGATATGGAGTTTGGTGTCTCTGAACTCACAATTTAAAAACATAACTTTTGGTAAAGTTGTTTTTTAAATTGTCTGTTTGAAAATGCCACTTTTAGAAAGTTGGCATTTTCTTGCTTAAACCATGCTGTAACTCTGCCTGCTTATGTATTGCCTGTCTGGGACTGACAGTTGAGCTGTTTGTGAATCTCCACTAGACAGTTACACAAAGGGAGCTGGGGTATAGCCTGCATATCCAGATGGGCCATCTGGGCTAGAGTGGAGGGAGGAGTGGTTTATTTACACCTGAAAGGGCTGTGCCTGCCCTCACACAATGCAGTCTCCAACGCCCTGGTGTGAGCCTGGAGTCAAGCCTGGGCAAGGCAGGATCTTGTGAACAACAGAGACTTTCATATTTCAAAGGCAGAAAGGGTGTTATAAGTGGTGGACCCAAAACCCCAGATGTTTAGATTGCTACTGGAACTTCTGCCAAGGAGAAGAGCTGATGACCTGGAGGAGGAGTACTGCTCCTTTGCCTGTGACTGTGCTTTGCTAGGTTGGCCTGCAGTTGTTGCTGCTGCCTGAAAGAGGACCTGTGAAGTGTCTCAAAGGACTTGGATTGAGCTTGCCTCCTTTTTTGTAGTCTCAGGGCCATCAAAGACTTCCCCTGCCAGCATCTGGACCCTCTGCTGAGACTCCTGCCCTGCCAAGTGGTGTCCGATCCAGTCCCTGGGCCCTGGAAAGGTGAAGCTGGTAGAGCAAGGTCTGAAATCCATGCACTGGAAGCCGCCCGGGGACAATTTCAACGCACCACCTCAAGGGCGGCTGTAAAGACGACATGCCACCCACTCTGTGGCTGAAATTGACGCACCACCTGCTTCGCAGCTGGCAAATTAATGCATCACCTGCATTGCGGCTAGAGAAATGACGAAATCCCCACACCATTTCCATCACCATGCCGCCGGATTTCGCACACATGATCGATAGGCGTCAAAATCAAAGTGAACCTGCATCGATCTGAGGTGCCCTGTCTGGAAATCAATGCATCGCCTACCCGACCGGAGAAAAAACAACACACTGCCTCACTAGGTAGTCAGGAATTGACACATCGTTGACTTTTTTCAGCGCATGCTCGACCGTGCAGCTTTATTTTTGATGCAAACCAGGAACTTTGTGTAACAACAACATTGCCAGTGTTTTCTATAGAGTAAGATTCTATCATTTAAAAAAAATCATAACTTTACTTGTGTTTGTTGGAACTTTGTTGTTGTGGTCTTGTTTGATTTAGATAAATATTAGCTATTTTTCTAAACTGGTCTGGTGTCCATTTGTAGTGTTTTGACTGTATTACTGTGTGTTTTTGTACAAATACTTTACACATTGCCTTTGAGATAAGCCTGACTGCTTGTGCCAAGCTACCAAGGATTGAGCAGGTGTTATCTTAAATGAGTATCTCCCTTGCCCTGACTAGAATGGGGGTCTCTGCTTGGACAGAGTGCAAACTGACTGCCATCCAGAGACCCCATTAGTAACATATACAATGATTCTCAGAAGACACGAACATCACCAACATTTGTTACATTATGCTATTGTCTAGCAAGCCTCTTCCTGTAAGAGTAATGGGTCATACTGAACCTACCTCAGTAGATGTTAGAGAGGATAATCTTCAGCATGTAACTATCCTGGTTTCCTACACAAGTAAGCCTAAAACCCTCTCCCTCTAACCATCCCAGACACCTGCCCATCATCCTGGAAACCCACATTACAATTAAAAAATGACTGTTTCACCTCCACCTGATTTTACATATTTTGCATAGCGTTACTTCTCTTCTTCTGGGTCCCTCCTGCCACCTGTGCAGCCCCAGTCACATGTAGACTATAGTACACCAATGCCCTCTACCACAGCATCTCTGCACAGGTGCAACACAAGTGTTAAACTATTGTACAAAGCAGTGACTGACTATTACTCAGCCTACCTTGTAGCACATACATCACCCCCTTTCCTCCTTGGGATACAATAATGTCTCCCCATTCAGAGATGCTGCCAGTTCAATGTACTCAACCACATCTAAAAGGCACTACTCTACCCAGGCTCCACCTAGCTCCCTTACCATCTACACTTCCAACAAACAATTACAGACCTCTGCTGTGCATCACATGCATTAACCCCCACCCCCTAGTTCCATATGAGTAAGACAGAAGGTAGGGTGGTCTCTTGCATGGCAGCCAACACCTGTAATAACCTCATCCATCACATTAGGACGGGTGGGTGGGTGCAAAATGGTTTAGCTCAAATGACTGTACATCTGGCCCTTCAGGTGATCCGGCACAAACTCAGCACCTGGATACCCTCTTGGATGATAAGTTAACACGCTGGCAAAGCATATTACTAAACAGCACACTGGCTACCTGGTACAAGGGAACCGGCATTGACACTAACATAGTTGCACAGTTTCTAATAACCATGCATGATGTGCTGCTCCAGACCCATTTTGTTTGCTTTTTATTGTGGGTTGTGGAGTCATGTTATAGTTTAGAGCACAAGTCCCAAGATTAATTGGACAACCTTGACTAAACCAACACATCACGCATGGATCAATGAAGCTAGGCAGGGCTGTAGATAAATATATATGACAGCAATTATTTCAGAGTTATGTGACACATAAATTCATATTTGAGACATTTCTGCGCTTTCACATGCACACAGAGCAACACAGCAAAGTGACTTGCTGTGCTGCTTTTTGTTACAAATCTCATTAATATTTCCAATGGTCCCTTGTTATCACTTACCCTGTAGTTCTTCCTGGTCTTTGACCACAGCACTGTCCGATTTGGCAACACCTACCACCAACTCTGTTGGGATGAGTGACGCCACCTGCTCCTCCAATGGGTCCAACTCCTCCTGGACATCAGGTCCTCCTCCAGTCCTCATGGCTGCCCTAAGGTTCCTGGCCAGTTTCTCTTTGGTCCTGTGCTTATAGTCATGCCGCCTCTTCTTCAATTACAGCACTCTTTGTTTGCCCTACATTGTTGACTTTCTGCACTGTGGCTTGTCAAATTGCGTCCTTCTTCCCTAATGGCAATTCGGAGGTGATAAAGAGAAGGTGTTCATATTTTGTCACCTTAGCTGTTAATATTTGGTTCTTCTCCTCACTGAAATTGGACTTCCTCCTCCCCTGGGCTGCTGTCTGATCATTTTGGCTGGAGTTGGGGTTGTTGTCCTCCTGACTGGTAAATTACGTTCTCTCCATTTTTTGTTAAGTTTTAAAATGTGTCGCTTTTTAATGCCTCTGATCATGCAACACACTCTTGTAATTTAATACTGATTTGTGGCATTTACAAGTGCTTACGCCACACAAATCAGCTTTGTGTCATTCAGGGGCCAGTTGCCTTAAGATATGCATAATTTTAGGATGCGTCAACATTTTTGATGCACCTTTGGAACTTGCGACATGGTGTGCCGAACCATCAATCTGGTGCATCCATGTCACAAGTAAATGGTGCTACACAGTGCATGGTTTTTGGGACGCAATCCTGCCTCAATGCAGCACTGCATCAGTTCTCATAAATGTGGCCCATAGTCTACACTGATGCTTAGTTTGTAAAATAATAAGTGCTGGGAAGTTTTACTCAGAAGCTGCCACCGGTTCTACAGAAGGTCAGGGCGGTGAACCACCATGACAGCATAGTCTTAATTCTACCTCATGCATCATTAATACATCACAAGAAACTCCCTGCCCCCCTATATCGTGCCTACACATTCCTTTCGTCCCTGCTTTCTCCCTTTCCCACTTTTTTCCCATCTCTTTCTTTCCCCTGTTTGTGTTTTTTTCCCTCTCTTTCTGGGTCCAAGTCTGATGAAGAAAATTAAGTGCTGGTGCCCAGAAATGTGTGCCAGTGGGCCTCATCTGCAGACATCGGTTAGGTTAAGTAATCATCTACACCCCCAAATATATCTGGTGTTGCAGAACTAAAAATATTCACTTGACATGTATCGGAAATTAAAGAATTGGGCGAATCACTCACTTTCATTATAAATTTCTTCTAAAAACCAAGGCACTTTTATGCTAACATATCTAGACAAATACAGCACACATTAGAAATATAGTAATTGTTTCCAAATGTACCTTGGGAGAGGGTCTCTTCTAAAATCGCACATATAATAGGTCTTCTTAACCTTTTCTTAAATTGATTTCTTGTGTATATTTCTTTAAGGCAAATCTGCTTAGTTTCAGTATCTTTATATATATATTTTTTCATTTATTTTATTTATCTTTGGAACTAGATTATTCATATGGATCGTTTACATAAGATTTCATTTGTGTATATTCTATATATTTTATCGCGATCCAATATTTTTTCTACTTGGGATGCATTTGGAAATAATTTATATTGCTGTTGTCCTGAGTTAAGTATTTTAAAATGTAAGTATGACGTAAGTTTTATGGATCAGGCAATCCTAAAAATACTTTATTGACTCTGACCTTACTGATTTTACTCCCTTGCTCTGTGAAATAATAGCATGTTTTTTCATGTTTCTGACACTTTTGGCTCTGCCTGTTCCTCCCCTTTGCTTTTATTTTTTCTGCCTACCTATGCTGATTACAATCCATGTGTGCTTCTCACAATCTTGTTTATTGTGGTTGTACTATGCCCTAGTTTTCTTATCTGTCTTGCTGCACTATCTATATATACAACAATAATATGTTTCTTAACACCACCTTCTCTTCTTGACAAGGAACCAAATTTAGAAAGAAATATTACAAAGCAGCACAGCAACTTAAGTCGATTCGCTACGCTACGTGTGAACAGGAGAAAGCAGAACAGTGCATGTGTCTATTTATGTTAGTTGCACTGGTTCACTATTGCTAGCCGTATTAAATTCAAGGCACTCATTTTCGCCTTTAAAACCGAAAGACACTTTGGCCCATATTTATACTCTTTTAGCGCCACAATTGCGTCATTTTTTTACTCAAAAGAGGCGCAAACTTGCAAAATAAATGTGTATTTTTTAAGTTTGCGCCGTTTTTGCATCAAAAAGCGGCACAAATGCAGTGCTAAAAAAGTATAAATATCGGCCTTTGTACTTAAGAAGAAGACTCAAGGCCTTCTGCCACTGTAGATCCTTGAGGTCTAATACTTCAAAACTTCTGCATACCCTTAAAGTTCGCAAAGCCATAAGAGGGGGAAGAACTTTTGTGTTTCAAATGGTAAAACTTTGGAACTCGCTTCCAACTGCACTTTGTTTTGCCCCTTCTGAGTCCGTTTTTAGGAAAAGCCTGAAGATATATCTTTTTAGTGCTTATGTCTGTTGTCCATGCAATTGAATGCTTGTTAATGTGTCTGGCTCCATTGCTGCTAGTGCAGGAATGCTTCCTCAGAAGCAACTACACACTTCACAAATTTTATTGTATTGTGTCTTGTATATCTACTAAAAAGTGGTGCTGTGGTGCTCTATGCCTGAGCTAGCTTAATTTAGGCAGCCACGTGCCAACGCAGGCAGCCTTGCATCATAGTGCAAGTGTGTCTGAGTTGTGATAAGTATAGTTTTGACCTTCCAGGTCACAAACTATACTTTAAGGCATTTTTCTCCTTGTATGTGTTATGTAGAATGCAGCACACATGCAAAGAGGAAAAAAACAAGGATACACTTAAACATTTCTCCTCATTATGCCTCTCCCGGGGAGGCTCGGGATCTTTATGAGAATCCCTGCCCACAATTTATTTGTAGATATAAATTTGCATCAAAACCCAGAGATGGCTTCATGGGAACACCCATGTACAACCAATGGTACTTCTAGGAGAGGAGAAAGGGTTGTAATCCCACATGTTGCCACTCCTACTGAATAGGGAAAGGCCTGTTATTCAGTTTGCCTTTGGAAATGGGAGACCCCCAACCCATTAAAACATATTAGAATAATATGAGGCATTGAAAAACAGACCCGTAGTGATGCAAAAATCATAGGGAATCTATTAATGTGCAAGGGAATCCAATGACATTCCAAAGACTTGAAATCCCCTAAACATCAACACCCAACCGGTATTTCACCCCCTTCATGGTAGTGAAACCTGGGGCTTTCTCAAGGCTAAAAATACAATCCAACAACATAAATTCAAAAATACAAAAATACAAAATAAGGAGGGAAAAGCCTGGATTGGGCAAGTACAAGCATAGATGGAGAGTGAGTATATCTGTCAACAGAGAAATAAATGAGGGCAAGGAAGAGAGAAACAAAGAATCAGATATGTCATTAGACAAATAATATAATCAGGAAAAGAAGAGAACATTGAAATAGATATAAAGTAGGGGTCACAAACAGTGGATAGCACAATGAATTTGGATGTTATATTCAAAGAATACATGGGAATGCATTTTTAAACACATGCAGGTCATATTGATGAAGGCAGCATAAGCAAAATGGCCAGCCTGGCACAGGAAATACTCAATCAGAAACAAAAAATATATGGGTGGTCATTACAACATTGGCGGTAAAAGCCGCTTACTGCTGTGCAGAAGACCGCCAACACACCGCCGCAGCAGCGGAATTCCGCCACGGTCATTATGACCCAAAGCCCGGAATCTGCCAAAATTTAGACACCCACACAAGTCCGCCACACCAAAGGTCAGTGATAAACTGGCGATAAGAAATACTCCACCGTCACGCCAACAGGATTACGCCCACACTATCACGACACACAAATCCATGCGGCGGTCTTTCAACCGCGGTATTCCATTGGCTGTACACACACGCCGCGCTCACAATACACACACACATTCCAAACACATCCACATTGGACACTTCCAAATACACACACCTGATACACATACACACACCACACCCACACACCCAATACTATATAAAACACACACCCACATTGCCCACAAACCCTTACTACCACAATTGCGACTGAAGGCCACAGAGAGACACCACCATCTACAAACGAGCATCCACAGGCACTCAACACCATCACCCACATAACATCCACGCACCTCACACAACACACCACTAAATATCACCCCACACATCACAACGCACACCACCGCATACATCACCCACACTACCCCATGGCACGGCAAAGACACCCCAGGTTCTCTGAGGAGGAGCTCAGGGTCATGGTGGAGGAAATCATCCGGGTAGAGCCACAGCTATTCGGATCACAGGTGCAGCACACCTCCATAGCTAGGAAGATGGAGCTATGGCGAAGAATCGTGGACAGGGTCAATGCTGTGGGACAGCACCCAAGAAATAGGGATGACATCAGGAAGAGGTGGAACGACCTATGGGGGAAGGTGCGTTCCGTGGTCTCAAGACACCACATTGCGGTACAGAGAACTGGCGGCGGACCCCCACCTCCTCCCCCACAATTAACAACATGGGAGGAGCAGGTCTTGGCTATTCTGCATCCTGAGGGCCTCGCAGGAGTAGCAGGAGGAATGGACTCTGGTAAGTCAAATCTTTACTATTTCATCCCCCACCCTACCTGCATGCCATAACATACCCCCACCCTCGCCCTCACCACCATCACTCCTACTCCTCACACATGTTCCAATATCACAAACCACCCATCCCAACACCAAGCCCTGCATGTAACACCAAAGCATGGACACCCATCACCAAAGCATGGCCACTGCACGTACCCATACACCCCCCTAACCCATCATCACACAGGAATGCAAGCACTGGGGTACAGGGTCACCACCAATTGCACACCATGGCACACACAGATGCAATAATCATGCTTTTACACCCCTGCAGGACCCCTTCCCAACTTCACAGGACAGGAAGGTCCAGACATGTCCACTCCACCCACAGAAGAGGCCCACAGTGATGACAGCAGCTCTGTCCAACTGGATCTAGATGACCAGCCCGGCCCATCTGGGACCTTGGGACAGTCGGTTCCCCTCACACTGACACAGGCCACTACAGAGCTTCCCCCTCTGGAAACACCAGCACAGCACCCACCCAGCGGGCCCATACCTCTGTCCCCAGGACACGTCAAGCAGCAGTGTGTCCACCACTACAGGGAACCCAGGCTAACCCACCACCCCAACAACACCAGGGACCTGGGGACAGTGGCAGTGGGCACACCGTTCAGGGGACAGAGTCCCAGGAACACAGGGGAACTGGGAGGGCTGCTGTGCGACAGGGGGAGGACAGGCCCAGGGAACCCACTCTCCACAAGGCCCTCTCCAACATCATGGGAGCCTACCACCATTCCCAGGAGACGATGGCAAATGTACTGGCCAAGTTTCAGGAGACCCAGCGGCTGCAGGAGAAACAGTATTTGGGCTTCAGGGAGGAACTACAATCCATCAATTCCACCCTGGACACCATTGTAGGGGTGCTGAAGGAACTCCTCAACACCAGGAGGGACACTGTGGCACAACAAGGGGCCCCTGACACTAGCCTGGACGATGAACTGTCCACCACCTCCACCGGCGCTAGTGGACAGGAGGCACCACCACAGGACCACCACACCAGCACCCCACCCCCTGCAGATGGAGAACCACCCCGCAAACGGTCCCTGAGATCCAGGACAAAGACAGAGAAAGATGCCAAGACCCCCGCCAAGAAATGAGACCACCGTGATTGTCATCCATTTGTCCCACCTTTTCACGCTGTCCATACTTAAAATGCCCTAGCTCCACTTCCTATGCCCCTTTGGACAATGCACCTGTGAGACTAATAGACTGGACTCTGCCATGGACATTCCTCCACCATCACCCCAGCCCATTTTACAACCCCCTCCAATATTGAGCACTTAAATAAACTCCCTTAAAGCACAAAATAATCTGGAGTCTGTCTGTGATTTCGAAATAGTGTATTAGCAATTACAGTGCCAAAATGCTCTTTCAAATGTGATGTCAACATACCTATGTCACAGATCTCTAGTCCATGAGGAAACAAAGCAGATGTCACACAGTGGGACCCACATCTGTGAAATCGTAAGGGAAAGTGTCAACTCAGTGACCATATATTGGGTGAAAATGACAGACAGTAGAGAGGTAGTAGATTTTAATTAGATGTAGCAGACAGGTTTGTCTTCTTACCTGTGTCTCACTGGAAGTATTGCAGGAACACCGTGTTCCTGTTGTCAATGTCCTCTTCTTCTGCTTCCTCGTCTACACTGTCCACATGCTCCACAGCTGCCACAACACCTCCATCTGGACCATCCCCCCGCACAAAAGTCACCTGTCGTCGCAAAGCCAAGTTGTGAAGCATCCAGCAGGCCACAATGATCTGGCACACCTTCTTTGGTGAGTAGAATAGGGAACCACCTGTCATATGGAGGCACCTGAACCTGGCCTTCAGGAGGAATGAAGGTCCGCTCTATAATCCTCCTAGTTCGCCCATGGGCCTCATTGTAGCGTTCCTCTGCCCTTGTCCTGGGATTCCTCACTGGGGTCAGTAGCCATGACAGGTTGGGGTAACCAGAGTCACCTGCAAATGGCGAGGGACAACTATTAGACACACACTAACTCATAGGGACATCCACAGACCCAGACAACTATTCCCACTCATTTGGGTCCAGGTGCTCACCTAATAGCCACACACGGTGCCTCTGTAGTTTCCCCATCACATAAGGGATGCTGCTATTCCGCAGGATGTAAGCGACATGCACTGAGCCAGGGAATTTTGCATTAATGTGGGAGATGTACTGGTCTGCCAAACACACCATCTGCACATTCATGGAATGGTAACTCTTCCGGTTTCTGTACACCTGTTCACTCCTGCGGGGGGGGACCAAGACCACATGTGTCCCATCAATTGCACCTATGATGTTGGGGATATGTCCCAGGGCATAGAAGTCACCTTTCACTGTAGACAAATCCTCCACCTGAGTGAAAACGAAGTAGCTCCGCATGTGTTTCAGCAGGGCAGACAACACTCTGGACAACACGTTGGAAAACATAGGCTGGGACATCCCTGATGCTATGGCCACTGTTGTTTGAAAAGACCCACTTGCTAGGAAATGTAGTACTGACAGCACCTGCACTTGAGGGGGGATTCCTGTGGCATGGCGGATAGCTGACATCAGGTCTGGCTCCAACTGGGCACACAGTTCCAGGATTGTGGCGCGATCAAGCCTGTAGGTGATGATCGCATGTCTTTCCTCCATTGTCGATAGGTCCACCAGCAGTCTGTACACCGGAGGATGCCACTATCTCCTCACATGCCCCAGCGGATAGTGCCTATGGAGGAATACAGGGAGCACAGAGTCAACCAACTCTGAGGTACGTTAACACAGCTTACTCTGAACATATTCATAAATTTAAATTTGCCTGTATGAGTGGTTAGGCAAGGCCTAGGTATGTGCGACGCAGTCAAAAATAAAGCCATGTGGGCCCCTGAAATGGCGGCTGCCTGACCTGTAAGGTGGGACAAGAGGATATGAGGTAACTGCGCTGGCGTTGTACACCGTCGTGGTAGGCGGTCGAAGACTGCGGCGCAATTCTGCATTGGTTAACATTGCACCCTATGGGTCCCAGGAACCAATGACGATGTATGCCGGCGGTGACGGTACGCACCACTGCGGACGTGACCGTCATTTTCTCTCTGTTCAATCACTCATTACCTGATCCTCGACAGGAGAGGACCTACACTGCAAGTGCAGCTGTGGTCTCAGTCTGGAAGAGACAATGGCTCATGTGTCTGGGGAAAGGGCCCCTGCTTTCAGCACGGAGGAGTTGGAGAAACTCGTGGATGTGGTCCTCCCCAAGTACACGCTACTCTACAGTCCTCCAGACAAACAGGTAAGTACACTGTGAGCATGCTGTATGGGCAATGCCTGTGTGGAGTGGGGTGGATGAAAGATGAGGGGTGAGAATGAGGCGTGCATGAAACGACGGAGAGTGCATGTGCGTCATGGCAAGGGTAGGGATGCGGGCCAATGACTGTGACGGTGCAGTTGGTATTTACTTCTCTTTTCCCCTGTACAATTCCTGTAGGTCAGCGCCCACCAGAAGAAGGACATCTGGCGTGCCATCGCCAAGGAATTCCGGACCCCGGGGGGTTTACCACAGACGGAGCACCCACTGCCGGAAAAGATGGCTGGAGCAAGAAGACGGCGGAGGCCCAGCTGGGGATGGCCTCCCAACGTGGGATGGGTGCCCGTCGCACCATGACCTCCCCTGATGTTTAGGATCCTGGCGGTGGCGTATTTGGACTTGGATGGGCACTTGAGGGCATCACAGCAGTCACAAGGGGGTGAGTACACTCTCATTCTGCTGATTCAGCGCGCAGTTTAGGTGTCTAGGTGGGGAGGTGGGCTGTGGATTCCCCTAGGCCAGAGCGAGTTTGCTAGGCAAGGTCCCTTCTTCAGGAAGGCCCTGTGGCACCCCACCCAGCCTGTGTACAGTACCAACTACCAACTAGTCAGGCTCCTGTGACATCCATGTGTGCAGAAATTGCCCATAGTCTTGTAAGCCATGTCCCTGGGATTGAATAGTGGACCCCAAGTGCGCGGCGTAGTGCAGGGGGCTTCTGTGTCTGTAGTGTCCGCCAACAGTAGCGGTATTGCATGCACTGAACACGTCTTTCTTCTGTCTCCCCCCCTTTTTGTGGTCTCCCTGTACTTGTGTGCATTAGCATCAGCTGGCGGAGGAGCAGTGGCCTCGGAGCAGGAGGGAGCTGCATCCCACATGGCCATGGAGGGCGACACTACGGACTCCGAATTCACCAGTGGGACAGAGGGCGAGGGGAGTTCCACGGCGGGGACAGGAGCTGACACTAGCGAGACGGACTCCTCCTCTGATGGGAGCTCCCTTGTGGTGGCGGCCCTATCTGTGCCCCCCACATCTACAGGTACAGCCACCACCCCCCCTACCAGCACCGCCCTCCCAGCAGCCCCTCAGCCTTTGCCCCGTGCCCGCTCACCCAGGAGGGTGGGCATTACCTTTGCCCCAGGCACCTCAGCTCCTGCCCCTGTCACCCCTGCTGCCCTCAGTAAGGAGGACATTGACCTCCTCAGGTCCCTCACTGTTGGGCAGTCTACAGTTTTGAATGCCATCCAGGGTGCAGAGAGGCAGTTGCAACAGACAAATGCATACCATGAGGGCTTTCATTCTGGTCAGGCAGCCCTTCAGCGAGCTTTTCAGACTCTGGCCTCAGCACTGATGGAAGCCATTGTCCCTGTCTCTAGCCTCCCCCCTCCAACTTCCTCCACCCAGACCTCAGCCTATCCCAAGCACACCATCAGACCAGCATGCACACACCTCAGCACACACCTCAACACACAAGGTAGGCTCTGGCAAACATAAGCACCACATATCCCACAGGCACTCACGCAAGCATCACACACATGGAGACACACCAACATCCACTGACTCCACTGTGTCCCCCTCCTCCTCGCCTCCCTCCTCCTTCCCTGTCTCGTCTCCACTCACACCTGCATGCACTATATCCTCAGCCACTACGTGCATCACCAGCACACCCACAACCACACCCCGCACACGTGCAGTCACCACCCCCACTACCATTCACACATCGCCTGTGTCCTCTCCCAGTGTGTCTGTGAGGCCACCTCCCAAGGTACACAAAAGCAGCCACACACCCACCCAACAGCCATCCACCTCACCCAAACTCAGCAAACGTACACCTCCTACAACCACAACCTCTTCCTCCACTCCCAAACCCCCTCCAACTACCCGTCCCAGTGTTCCTAAGAAACTTTTACTGGCCAGCCTTGACCTCTTCCCCTCACCTCCCCCACCCCGTCAGTCTCCTAGGGCCCGACTCTCCAGGTCCCAACCTAGCACCTCAGCCACAACATCGGTGGGACCAGTGGTGCCAGTAGTCACCGGATAATGGAGTGCACCAGGCAGCAGGGCAGCCAGTTTGGCAAGGAGCCACAGCACGGACAGTCCCCCACCTGTCAAGCATCAAAAGTTGGCCAGTGCCCGCGGGAGAGGGGAAAGAAACCAGCCACCAAAGCCGCTCCCAGGGGTCCAGTTGGGAGTGTGGAGACAGCTGCGACACCATCCAAGGTGGGAAAGGGGCACAGTAAACCCGGCAAGTCGGGGAAGATCAGCACGGCGGACAAGACCGCCAGCAGCCACACTGCCCAGGAAGCGACTGCCAGCAGCCACACTGCCCAGGAGAAGACCACCATCAGCCACACTGCCCAGGAGGAGACCGCCAACAGCAGCCCCGCTGCCCAGGAAGTGACCGCCAGCAGCCACACTGCCCAGGAGGCGACCGCCAGCAGCCCCGCTGCCACAGAAAGGACGGCCAGCAGCAGCCCCGCTGCCCAGGAAGCGACCGGCAGCAGCCCCGCTGCCACAGACAGGACCGCCAGCAGCAGCCCCGCTGCCCAGGAAGCGACCGCCAGTAGCCACACTGCCCAGGAGGTGACCGCCATCAGCCCCACTGCCACAGACAGGACCGCCAGCAGCAGCCCGCTGCCCAGGACACCGCCGCCAGCAGCCACACTGCCACAGACAAGACCGCCAGCAGCTGAACCGCTGCCCAGGACATCGCCGCCAGCAGTCACACTGCCACAGACAAGACCGCCAGCAGCTGAACCGCTGCCCAGGACACCACCGCCAGCAGCCCCGCAGGCCAGGACAAGACCGCCAGCAGCTGAACCGCTGCCCAGGACACCGCTGCCAGCAGCCACACTGCCACAGACAAGACCGCCAGCAGCTGAACCGCTGTCCAGGACACCGCCGCCAGCAGCCCCGCAGGCCAGTGAGTGCCAATGATTCCTACGCTACTGAGTCCGCCACGGGCAGGATGAAGCACTATGGGCACAAGGCCCCCTCAAGAAACAGTGGAGATTCACATTCACTACCTCAGTGCTTGGCAGGATAAAGCACTCTGGGCACAAGGCCCCCTCCAAAAACAGTGGAGTATCACATCCACTACCTCAATTCTTGGCAGGATGAAGTACTCTGGGCACAAGGCCCCTCCAGAACCTGTGGAGTATCACATCCACTACCTCAGTCCTTGGCAGGATGAAGCACTCTGGGCACAAGGCCCCCTCCAGAACCAGTGGAGTATCACATCCACTACCTCTGTCCTTGGCAGGATGAAGCACTCTGGGCACAAGGCCCCCTCCAGAACCTGTGGAGACTGTCATCCACTTGAGAGACTGTGGCTTTGCACTCCCCAGGATTGAACAGTGGGCAAACCACCCACTGTAGAGACTTGAGAGACTGTGGCTTTGCACTCCACAGGATTGAACAGTGGGCAACCCACCCACTGTAGAGACTTGAGAGACTGTGGCTTTGCACTTCCCAGGATTGAACAGTGGGCAACCCACCCACTGTAGAGACTTGAGAGACTGTGGCTTTGCACTCCCCAGGATTGCACAGTGGGCAAACCACCCACTGTAGAGACTGGAGGGACTGTGGCTTTGCACTCCCCAGGATACATCAATGGGCATGGAGCCCCCTCGTGGAGCTGGCGTCGTGCACTCATCTGGCTGAGGTGCCCCCCCTTCCTTTCCCCCTGAGGTGCCTGTTTTATTTCTATCTGATGCCCCTGCAGTGTTCTCTCCGTTTTGATCGGGTATTGAGTGTGGGCCTCGCCCATGCCTTTTGGGCCCAGTGATCCACAGACTATGATGGTGGAATCCCTTGGACTTGTGTTCTTGGTGTATATAATTGTATATATTATAAATGTATGTATTTGTAAATATTTTTGATGTATGTAATTAAATATATCACAATTATTCGACTCATTTCCTTTTGTCCATGCATTCTTCCAGGGGAGGTTGGGGGGAGGTTACCTGTTATGTATCAATATGTATTAGCGTGTGTGTTGTAGTGGGTGATGGTGGGGTTGGGGGTGTTGCGTGTGTGTGTCACTCTCTTTTCCCTACCCCCTCCCCTGTGTCGTAGGTTCAGTACTCACCACTGTCTTCGCCGCTGGCGTTTGTGCTCCTGGTAGAGGAGCAGGAAGATAAAGGCTGGGAGTATCTGAAGTTCTGGTTCCATGGTGTCCTGGTTCCTCATGGGGTGTGTAGAGGTGAGCGTTTTCCCTTCGAAGTCCTGTTTCCACCGTGTTTTTGTTTGCGGTGAATCCGCCCCGGAAAAGGTGGCAGATTGGTGGGTTGTAATAGTGTGGGCGGGACATTGTCCTCCACCTGTCTGTTGGCGGTTACCGCTGCGGTGTTTGTTTGTACCGGCGTGGTGGTCGGAGTGTTAAAGTGGCTGTCTATGTTGGCAGTTTCCGCCACGGTCGTAATTCCTTTTTTTTTAATGCCGGCTAGTTTGCGGTTTTACCGCCGCTTTAACACCGACCACCAGGGTTGTAATGACCACCATAGTGTATTAAATATGATTTTGCAACGATTCGATTTATAAATCCCACATACGTAAAAATAGCAAATGAGTCAAAGAAAAAAGTATACAAAAATATAAAAAATAAATTTATGCGGCGCTAAAAAAGTATAAATATGGGCCTTTGTACTTAAGAAGAAGACTCAAGGCCTTCTGCCACTGTAGATCCTTGAGGTCTAATACTTCAAATCTTCTGCATGCCCTTAAAGTTCGCAAAGCCATAAGAGGGGGAAGAACTTTTGTGTTTCAAATGGTAAAACTTTGGAACTCGCTTCCAACTGCACTTCGTTTTGCCCCTTCTGAGTCAGTTTTTAGGAAATGCCTGAAGACATATCTTTTTAGTGCTTATGTCTGTTGACCATGCAATTTAATTCTTGTTAATGTGTCTGGCTCTGTGACCTATATAGGTCAAAAGATACAGCAAACTCAAAATAGGCATGGAGAGAAATCAGCAATCCATAAATAATACAATTATTATAGTGTTGTGTAGCCATTTTAGTTATAGCTCCATGGACGTTGTTTTATTCAGCTTCGGATTATTATTATTACAATAACCATTTTTACTATTTTGTTTTATTTTCATCTATCTAACTGTTTTTCCTAGGCCAGCACTCTGTTCTCAGACAAGACATTCTTGATCATTGTGTGCTTCATTCAAGGCTACAGTTCGGTACATTGCCGGTGAACGTGGAAGAAGTTTAGTCTCCAACATTCATAGAAAATACACATCCTTACGTAGGGACATTTTCTCAGAACATCAGCTGTGTTATTAATAAACACTTCCTTGTCCCTTACACGTTAGAGGGAGATTCCAGCCAGGGAACCACGACTGTATGCTGATTGCTGAATGCTTCGCTACAGATGCTAACGCAGACCACAGGCCTTTGCTCAGGTATGGGGGTTGATGTCTTCCCAGGGGAACCTGTAAGGCAGAACTAGAGCTTAACATGCTGTGCTCAAATTATAACTTAGATAGGAAATAGTCCATTGATCATAGTGACAATGTGATAGCATTGTTTTTATGCTTCACTCTTCTCGTCACAATTTTAATACTGTCATGTTGTGTCGTCCTGGTTATTGCAGCTCACACTTTTCTATCCAAGATGCAGTTGTTTTATTAAACTTATTATTGAAACATATACTGCCTCTGTTTGTCGTTTGTATATGAGACTGAATTGTAAATGAGAAAAACGGATGTGACCTGAGTGACCACGACTTCCCTGAGAAGCCTAGTATGTCATGTGCTCGGCTGCCCAATCATCACTATCCTTTGGTAGAGATGAGGCACTGCTAGTTAACCAGAGCAAAACCCGGATTGGAGCGACAGGTGTCATCCGCAGTGGGTTAGACTCAGTCTCCCACACCGCGGACGATTCTGCTGCTCAAAATCCAGTAGTCTCATTAGAATAATGAGAGCCTACGCAACAAAAGGAAATTGACCCTTTAGTCCCATAGTCAGTATCCAAGTAATGTACAAATTTAGCAATGCAAGGAGCATCCAACAGGCTTATTCCATAGACAAAGGGGTGAGCCATAGTCATGTATATATGGGTGGGAGGTAAACCCGGAATAGACTGCATAGTAAAACAATGCTGTATGATATTCATGAGGAAAACACTGATAATACAATGAGAGCAGCATACCTATGGGTCTCACAAAGAAATTAGATGGGTCGCCACGGAGGGCACCAAGTCCAGCCAGAGCAGAAGTGGGAAAAAATACATGAAAATAGCTACCCAGCCTTCTTAGCCTGAAATACATATTGACTGTTTAGTAGAGAGTTAAGAGTAAAGAGGAAACATAGGTTTGAATAGCTGCTTTCAGAGGAATAACCCCCAGTGTCAGACATACTACAGAAGTGCACGTGGTGAGTAGAACAGGGAATCCCCAAGATGTGACGCAAGAAAAGATGAAAGCAGCGAGGTGCCAAACAATCTGTTGGTACAAAAAACAAAGTGGTCACTGTGGTTACTGTATGGCCGCTGTGATCTCTGTGAGGTAAATTCCACAGACAGGTAGGAGAGAAACTACCAAAAGTGAAATAAGTCAACTACTCAAATCTGAAGGATAAAGCAGTGCTGAGCCCTTGGGTGAAATCTGTAGTAAGGGAGGGCAACGGAGACAGGCTGCTTACTGAGTAGTGATGCCACTGGGAAAATTAATTCTGGTGTTTTGCATTATTCTGGATTAACCCATCAGTTAATAATGAGAAATATATCAGTGATATCCTTACTTCTTGACCACCCATGGTATGCCTGCTTGATTCAAAGTAGCAAGGCAGAACAGTGAGTCATGCAAAACAACTGTTTGTAATGTTATCTTATGCTATTGTGTTTATAGATTGCTAATCTTTTGCCCAGAAAGTGCTTCCTGGCACTAAAACATTCATACTAAATAAAAATAGTATAATAAAAATAGATATATGCTTACTAGTTTTGACAGTGGATGATGCCACTTAGAGCCTTGGGCCAAGCAGGAATCCAGCCATGAGCCCCAGGACACTGCCACAATCAGTATAAGTACCTTGTTTTCATGCAGTTAACAGTCTAGTGTTCCCAATCTCATGAGCTTCCTCTGGCCTGTCTTTCAGCGTTTCAAGCCTATGGGCATGCTATACTGCCTGTGTCTTCCCTAAATCCTGACACTTAAATTAAATTCCCCTTCTTGATAGGTCTTATGCCCCTTCTCATTTGAACCTAAGGGATTAGGGAAGGTCTGTGGGAAAATGTCACTGTTTGCATAGTCACCTCCCAAGTTTTGCCTAGTGTTGATGCCAGCTTTGATTGGATGTGTGCTGGGACCCTGCTAACCAGGCCCCAACACCAGTGTTTTTTCCCTAAAACTGTACCTTTGTTTCCACATTTTACACAGCCCTGGCACACAGTTAAGTCCCTTGTAAAACGTAACCCTGGTACCAAGGGCCCTGTGGCCAGGGAAGGTCTCGAAGGGCTGCATCATGTATTATGCCACCCTAGGGACACCTCACTCAGCACATGCACACTGCCTTGCAGCTTGGGTGTGCTGGTGGGGGAGAAAAAGACTAAGTCGACATGACACTCCTCTCAGAGTGCCATGCACACAAAGCACTGCCTGTAGCATAGGTAAGTCACCCCTCTAGCAGGCCTTACAGCCCTAAGGCAGGGTGCACTATACCACAGGTGAGGGCATAGCTGCATGAGCACTATGCCCCTACAGTGTCTAAGTCAATTCTTAGACATTGTAAGTGCAGGGTAGCCATATTAAGTATATGGTCTGGGAGTTTGTCAAAACAAACTCCACAGTTCTATAATGCCTACACTGAATTCTGAGACGTTTGGTATCAAACTTCTCAGAACAATAAACCCACACTGATGCCAGTGTGGGATCTATTGAAAAATGCACACAGAGGGCATCTTAGAGATGCCCCCTGTATGTTAGCCCTACTGTTAGTGTGTGACTGACCGGTCTGTGCCAGCCTGCCACTTTTAGAC
Source organism: Pleurodeles waltl (assembly GCF_031143425.1). Taxonomy (NCBI): domain Eukaryota; kingdom Metazoa; phylum Chordata; class Amphibia; order Caudata; family Salamandridae; genus Pleurodeles; species Pleurodeles waltl. The sequence continues at coordinate 127,146,467 of NC_090440.1, read as the reverse complement.
GAGTTTCTGACCACATTAGGTGAGTGCCTTTGTGCACTCTGTGGCCAGAAACAAAGCCTGTCCTAGGTGGAGGTGCTTCACACCTCCCCATGCAGAAACTGTAACACCTGGCCTCAAAGGCTCAAGACTGGTGTCACAATGGCCCCACAGCCAGTGGAGATGCCCACCCCCTGGACGAGCCCCCACTTTTTGGCTGCAATTCTGGAGGGACAATGAGGAAAACAAGGAGGAGACACCCCCTCAGTCAGGTCCACCCCTAAGGTGACCAGAGCTGAAGTGACTCCCCCTTGGATTAACCTCCTTCTTGCTTTGAAGGATTAGGATCAATAGGGTTAAGGATGTGCCCTCTCTTCAGTGGAACTGGACACAAGGAGGGTGTAGCCGCCCTCAGGGACATTAGCCATTGACTACTGCTCTCTAACCCTAACACACCACTAAAGTATTTAGGGGTGACCCTGAACCCAGCTCTTCAGATTCCTGACGACCTAACAAGAAGAAGAAGGTTGCTGAGCTGAAAACCCAGCAGAGAAGTGGAGACGACAACTGACTTGGCCCCAGCCCTACCGGCCAGTCTCCTGCTTCAAAAAGCTGCAAGAAAAAAAGCAACACGTTCTACAGGACCCGTGACCCCTGAAAAGCCTCTAGGGGACTGCCTGCATCACCGAGTATCTAGGTCTCCTGTGGGCAGCGGCTCTGCCCAACCAGAAGAAAAGACATCCATCTTTAAAGGGACTCCCACCTCACTCCAGAAGCGTGAGTCCCAACTACTCTGCCCCTGACGTCCTGGCCTGTGTCTGGAGAAACCAACTAGCCAGAGAGGATCCCCAGGCGATTCCGATGATGTGTCCACCCTGGGCCGACCTCTCTAGACTTGAATTAAATCAACAATAAATACAGTTTTCTTTTAAATGGCAAAAAGTTATTTTAAAAGTGGACACTGCAATTTTCAACAGTTCCTGGGGTAGGAAAATAAAGACCCCCCACGACGATGCCCGCAGAGGGAATCCCGAGGACCCCCCTGATCGCGACTGTCCAGGACGAAGATATCCGTTGCCTGGAGAAGCACTGCATCCGCAGCCCCCAGGCCCGAGAGAAACCGACCACCGGTGCAACAATGACCAGCAGGCAGCCCTCACCCTTGCCCAGTCGTTTGCTTGCCCGAGAAGCCCCCCTGTGCTCTGCCTGCAGTGCCTAAGTGGCCCCCGGGTCCCTTCATTGAGTTCTATTGAGAACCCGACGCCGTGTTCACACACTGCACCCGGCCACCCCTGTGTTGCTGAATGTGTGGTTCCTGTGGCTACTTGGGGCCCCCCAGAGCTCCTTCAAACCCCCTCTGGTCTGCTCTCCGAGAACGCGGGTACTTACCTGCAAGCAGACCACAACCGGAGTACCCCCGTCTCAATAGGCGCCCATGTTATTTTGGCTCCTGTTTGACCTCTGCACCTGACCAGCCCCGTGTTGCTGGTGCTGGGTGCTTGGGGTTGACTTGAACCCCCAAAGATGGGCTACCTATGCCCCGGAGACTGTACCCATAAGTTTGTTACTTATCTCCAAAACTGTACTTTATTTTCCTCCCCCAGGAACTGTTGAAAATTGCAGTGTCCACTTTTAAAATAACTTTTTGCCATTTAAAAGAAAACTGTATGTATTGTTGATTGAATTCAAAGTGTTGAACTTACCTATGCAAAGTACCTTTCATTTAATGTACTTATCGAAAACTGAATTCTGTGGTTGTAGAAATACATTAACAAAATATATTCTTCTATATCAAAACCTGTTGGTCTGGAGTTCAGTCATTGAGTGTGTGTTTTCACTTATTGCTTGTGTGTGTACAACACATGTTTAACACTACCTTCTGATGAGCCTAACTGCTCGACCACACTAACACAAATAGAGAATTAGTATTATCTATTATTGCCTCTGTCAAGGCTCTTGGGGAACCCCTGGACTCTGTGCACACTCTACCTCATTTTGATATAGTATGTACAGAGTCAGCTTCCTACAAGGTCTCTCCCAGTTCTTCTCTTTAAGTTTGCAGTTTCATGGGAGGGACTCATGTTTTTCTCCAGTCTTAGACCTGTGTCCTATTTTTTAAAATTAATTGTGCCTTCTTGGCCGTCTTCAGTATTGCATATCTCACTTCATGTGGAAGATCTGGCTTGAGAAATGTTGGCCCACTCTTCCTTGAGGCATCTTCTTCCTCTGGCCACTACTTTTTTATTTCTTTTTAGTGGAATTTGTGGAGAGGAAGATCTGTGACCTTTAATTGTTATTGCTTCCCTCTTTATTTTGGTGTGGGCTCTCCCTGTGTGGTAAGGTCTGTCAGAACATTCTTTAGGGAGAGCCATTGTGTAGAGTTGGGGGTGCATCTTGCACTTCTTGGTGTCTAGCTAGCTCTTTGCCCCCAAGCATACTACTTTACTTAGTTGTCCTATACCCCCATCACTGCAGATGGTGTTCTTGTCTTCTGAGGCGGCTATCTGTGTTCTTCAACCTCTTCTTTTGGATATTGGAGGAAAGGTATGATCTTGTATCTTGTAACAGATTGTGCCACCTGGTTTTGCAGTTTGCTTGCCCAGTCATTGTCTCCATCAGTTTTTTATCCCACCCCTTTAAAGTGCTACTGATGCATAGTAATGGACGAAGGATCAGCTGGGATCTTGAACCTATGGGGACTTGGCTGCCTGGCATTTTGAGCTGGGCCAGGTCATGGCTTTGTTTTTCACCTCTAGTCTTTCTCCTTGTTTTTTTACAGTTCTGATGCTTTGTAACCCTGGTCAACAGGTGGGGCACTTGTTCCCGTTCTATGTTGGATGCTTTATGCATTTTCTGCTGCAAGCCTCAGCTCCTTCTATGAATCGGTTGTTTTTGTACTTTATTTGACACTCATTGCTTCTCTCTCATTGCTCTATTTCTTAATGACTGTATTTAAAATTGGTGTTGGGTGGTGCTGTGGGCTTCATTGTTACTGCCTTCTTGTTATTGACTTGTCATTCCTAAATCCTTCATGTCCCTTTTAATGTTGAGGTTTTCTGGCAAAGTGTATGATGGTCAATGAACAAGAGAAATGCAAAAGATGCAGAATTAATTGTGTTGAATACTGATTTAACCTGTATGTCTAATTTCAGTTGAAAACCCAGAATATGACTTATTTACCACACTTCTAGTATTTCTAAAGCACATTAAACCAGAAGACATCAAATAGCTGAAAAGCAGGAGAAGCAGAACAAACAGAGGCACCCCAAGCAAACAAACCTGCTGCAAAACAGTCCCCTACATAGCCTAGTGCAGAAACACCTAGGGGCATATTTATGGAAAAGTGGAACACCATTCATGATGCACCAATTTTTTAGCGCCCTATTGCGTCCCCCTCATGACACCATCTGTGCGCGGTATTCACAATACAGCTCACCATGGCGATAGTGTCCACATTACCGCCATCATTTATGGCGCTAATGTGGTGCTTTGCTGGATTAGTGCCATAAATTATGGCACTAATGCAGCAAAGCACAGGGAGGCCCATTGTTTTCAATGGTAGCGGCCTCTTAAGGCAGGCGTAAATAATGACGCACAAAATGGTGCAGTGAAATCTAGTAAATTTCACTGCACCATTTTTCTGGGCCTCCTAATGGGGGAATGCACCCCCATTATGCCTGGCACAGGCATAATGTGGCACAAGGGTTTACAAAGTAGGGCATTGCTTGAATTGCGCCACTTTGTAAATATGGCGCGTAGGAAATGCCAACTTAGCGCCACATTGCATAAAAAATGATGCAAAGGTGGTGCAAGATGGTGATAGGGGCATCATAAATATGCCCCCAGGTTTTGAGCTGCTTGGGAAACAATAAGGGGCGGATTTAAGAAAAGCTGTGCTGCACCCTGTGCAATGCCCCTTTCCTTGCACCCATTAGCGCCCTCCTACCGCCCTATCTGGCGCCCTATCTAGAATACAATGCACCATGGCGCAGGGTAGGGGGCAACAGTCTCAACATTTTTGACGTCATAGATGTACTGTTCAAGGTTAGCACCCATATTTCGAACAGTATATAGGGGCCCATTGTAAACAATGGTGTGCCCCTTTTTAATGCCTGCTCAGAGCAGGCGTTAAGAGTGCCGAAAAAAAGACACAAATTTCTTTCCAACATTTTTTTCAGCTCCCCTAACAGGGGAAAGCAGCCTTTGCATACATTATGCATGGTGCATGCATAATGTAGCGCAAAGGGTTACAAAGTGGCGTAATACATGCATTGCGCAACTTTGTAAATTTGGTGCGGGGAAAAGGCCACCTTAGCGCCGCCTTAGGATTAAAAAAAAAGATGCTAAGGCAGTGTTCAAGTGGCCCTAGGCCCTCTTAAATCTGGGACGAAGTAAGAGTTCAGGGTCCCGATCTGTTCAGGAAGAGAATTCCACAACCTGGCAGCTGCACCTGTAAGCACTTGTACAGTGTACACACTTGATAAATATCTTAATTTACTCCAAGCGATTTTTAATCAGGGCCTTACTGTCTAGAGGGTGATTTGATGGTCTTAGTACCCTCTTACTTTAACACAACCTGATATACCATAAATTATATGTTACTTTGGGAGCTCCTCGTGAATAATTACATTTGTGACCTTTGCTCTAGCACAACACCTTCATAAAATAGTGTCGTTCTCAGCAGTATATGGTGCTTGAAAGCCTGCAGAATCGTCCAGGTCTTGCAAAATTCATGGGAAAATGGAAAACCCACTTGCTCAAGGATGTGTCGATTCTTCATCCTAAAGTGTGGCTACAGCTCCTAGAAACAGGGACAAGGCTGGAGGGGGACATGGACTAGCTACTGGAGACTCCTGACCTCTCAAGGCCATGTTCCCTCGTGAACGGGATCGGCGCTTAATGTATTCTCTCTTTTCAGTAGCAGCAGAACTACGGAAGTGACTTTCATCACAAGACACTGTGTTTCAAACAATTAAGAAAGTAAAAAATCCCTTAGCTCCGTCTCGCTCATCACTCCTGAAGCAGTCCTTTCACTTCTTAACTGTCTCCAGTGTACTTTAGATGGGGTCTCTACAGCCGGATAACTCAGGGGGAGACCTCACCACTGATTCTAGCAGTGGTTCCATATAATATATTTTTAACTGTCTTTTTAACCTCTCATTAGTCAAGGCAGCATTATAGTGACGAGGTGTTGGAGTGGGAGGTCAGTGCAATGTTTACGTACTTAAATTGTTGTTGGTATGCACAAACTCCGTGAATGGTCATGAAAGTGATTCAACAAAGACCAAGAGAAAGTGCCTTGCGGAAGAGGGAAACAAAAGGATGCACCCCCATATTTAAAATATGTTTTTTGAAATTTTCACTTACTCAGATTGCCTTTCGCATGATCAGTCTGACAAATATGACAAGTGTTATGCCTGGAAATCTGCGATTTGAGTGGATCGTCAAGCATTCTGTGAAGGGGTTCTGTGAACCCCCCAAATCTGCTTCCGTAAATGTGCGACAATTTACGAACTTTTTATGAATCCGCCTTTTGATAACGACAGCCTCAAGATCCTGCTCCCCTTTAAAGAGTAAAGGGGAATCAGCTGCGTCCATTTTGTGTCACGAGCCACAGTCAATGAATCCGAACTTAACTAACCAGAGCTAATAATTACCGAGCTCCATTATCAATGGTTGATTGGTGATTAAGCGTTTCATTGTTAATTGACTTCAGAGTAATCTTCTTAAGGGAAATTAATCTTCCAGGTTGAGTTATCTGTGTTTAAAGAACATCGAGGTTTTTAATTCTGTTTTTAATTACTGCTGAATGTGCAGCCCAGATCAACTTTTCTGCCTCTCTGTAAACAGATAAACTGGCGTAAGGTCAACGGTGTCAAAGAATCGATGCTGAAACATCTATGGACTAGAGCAAACCTAGGGCCAGATGTAGGAAGCCTTTTGCATGTCGCAAACTGCGAAAAACGCAGTTTGCGACATGCAAAAGGCCGAACGCGATGCTCATCCTCAAATTGCGAGTCGGTATCGACTTGCAATTTGAGGATGCAACTCGCAAATAGGAAGGGGTGTCCCCTTCATATTTGCGACCGCATCGCCATGCTGAGTTGCTTTGTGACCGCGAATGCGGTCGCAAACCAACTCGCAGTTACCACCAGTGTCACACTGGTGGTAACTCATTCGCAAAAGGGAAGGGGTCCCCGTGGGACCCTTTCCCCTTTGTGAATGCCGAAAAAAATATTTTTTCAGAGCAGGCAGTGGTCCTATGGACCACTGCCTACTCTGAAAAAAACGAAACCAAATGGTTTCGGAAGTTTTCTCTTTTTGCAACTCGTTTTCCTTTAAGGAAATCCTGCAAAAAGAAAAAAAAAACTGCTTTATTGAAAAAGCAGTCACAGATATGGAGGCCTGTGAGTGCAAGGACTCGCTATGGGGTCGCAAACTGCGACCCACCTCATTAATATTAATGAGGTGGGTCTTTGCGACCCCATAGCGAGTCGCAGAAGGTGTCTGAGACACCTTTCTGCATCCCATTTTGCGAGTTGCAATTTGCGAGTCGGTCAGACTCACAATTTGCAAGTCGCAAAATTTTCCTTTTCTACATCTGGCCCCTAGAAACAAGGGCGTTGCTCTCAGTAGTGCAGCAGGTGCAGTGACACCGGAGCCTGGGATTGTACATGATCTACTGCATGCACCCTGTGGTAGTTTCTTACTGCCAACCCGTGGGATAGGCCGCCCTATTTCCTTTACTGCATTAGCGCACATGAATGGCACCATTGCTAAACCACTGAAGAGAAAAATTACTGGGTCACTGCAAACCTGTCTATAGTTTGTTCCTTTTATTTCCATCATTTAAACCCATTTGCAGTGAAGAACTAACTTACCCTGGCTACATTACATTGCGGTGTTAGCATAAAATAATGATTCATTTATTGTCATTAAATATACTGCAGTGTGAACATTCATCGTATTCATATTTATATTACAGGGACCAGATGTACAGACATTTAAGTGGTCGCAAACTGCGAAATTTGCTGTTTGTGACCAATAAATAGCCTTGTACCATGTACCAACCCTTTTTTGCTAGCCGGAAACCGATTACTGACTCACAAAATAGGGTTTGTGGCTCTCTATTAGGAAGGGGCGTGCAAAGGGCATCCCTTCCACATAGCGAGTCGCAGGGGGATGTATGACTGTTTTGCAACCGGGAGTGTGGTCATGAAACAATCACAGTTACCACCAATTTAAAATTGGGGGTAACCCCTTCGCAAACCCATTCCCCGAAGGAACCCCTTCTTCTTTGTGAATAGGGGCGCCAACATTTTTTCATGGTCCCATTCACCACTGCCTACTCCACATAAATGAAAAGGAAACTTAACTTTTTCTTGTAATGCTGGCTGCATTTAATAAAAGAAAATGCTTTATTTAAAAAGCAATCACAGACATGGTGGTCTGCCACCATCCCTGTGAGTGCAGGCCATTCCCAAATGGGTCACAAATTGCAACCTGCCTCATAAATATTAATGAGGCAGGTCCCTTGTGACCCATTTGTGAATCACAAACAGTGTCTGAGACACTATTGTACTTCAGCTTTTGTGCCTCACTAAAAATCACAATTTGCGAGACGCAAAAGCTGGCCGTCGTACATCTGGCCCTAAGACTCAGAGGGCCATACATACAAAAGGTTTTTAGTGGATGCAAAAGTTGGATTGGGCTGTTTGTGACTGCTAAAAAGCCTTTTATGGGCCCAGATGTACAAAAGGCAAAATGCGACTCAGTAACTTGTTACCAAATCGCATTTTTTCTTTTCCAATTCAGTATTTGAAGGGGGTGCGTTTCGGCCGTCTCTTCCTCATACTGAATCTCACAGGTATGTTGGAATGTTTTGCGACTGGAATGTGGTTGCAAAACATTTGCAGATTACCTCTGCTATAAATGGGGTCTTTGGTTGACAATCAGGTTCCCCCCTGTTCAAGCAAGGACCCTTACTCTAGTCAGGGTAAAAGAGAATCACCCTCAGCTAACCCCTGCTTACCCCCTTGGTAGCTTGGCAGAGCAGTAGGCTTAACTTGAGAGTACTAGGTGTAAAGTATTCATACCAACACACACAGTAACTTAATGAAAACACTACAAAAGGACACAACACCAGTTTAGAAAAATAGGAAATATTTATCTAAACAAAACAAGACCAAAACAACAAAAATCCATAATACACAAGTCAAGTTATTAATAAAAAAAATCAAAAAGAGTCTTTAAGTAGTTTCAAACACACACTAACACTGTTAGCAGGAAAAAGTACCTTGGGTGCATAAAAAATAACCCAGCACTGGCGAGTGCGCGTCAAAAAGGGCTTGCGATGCGTTGATTCCACTCATGAGCAGAACCTTGCGTCTGTTCTCCTTTTGCCGAGTCGGGCATGTCGTTTCTTCTCTCCGCAGGAGAGTGATGCATCGATCCGGTCAGCACTCTAGGGTCTGGGCAGTCCTTGAGTCGTTTTTACACACCCAGCCATACTTGAGTCAGAAATACAGCCGCATCATGATCTGAAAACTGCGCAGCGTAGGTTACAATCTCCCAACCTCCGTCAGCGATGCTGCGTGTCGTTTCTCCTGCTCTGTGCGTCGATTCTTCGGTCCCGTTTCTGGTGAGCGTCGATTTTAAGCTGGGGAGCCGGCGACACGTCATTTCTTCAGCCAGCAGGTTGGAATCGTGTCGATCTTTTCCCTGCACGCCGCTCTGTGCGTGGATGTCCTTTTCTTTAGGCTGCCAGCTTCTCCTTTCAGGGTCCTAGGAACTGGATGGACACCACAGGGCAGAGTAGGAGTCTCTCCAGAGACTCCAGGTGCTGGCAGAGAGAAGTTTTTGCTGTCCCTGAGACTTCAAACAACAGGAGGCAAGCTCTAAATCAAGCCCTTGGAGAGTTCTTCTCAAGATGGAAGGCACACAAAGTCCAGTCTTTGCCCTCTTACTCTGGGAGAAGCAGCAACTGCAGGATAGCTCCACAAAGCACAGTCACAGGCAGGGCAGCTCTTCTTCCTCAGCTCTTCAGTTCTTCTCCAGGCAGAGGTTCCTCTTTTTCCAGAAGTGTTTCTAAAGTCTGTGGTTTTGGGTGCCCTTCTCATACCCAATTTCTCCTTTGAATGTGAAATCCTGCCTTGCCCAGGCCAGGCCCCAGACACTCACCAGGGGGTTGGAGACTGCATTGTGTGAGGGCAGGCACAGCCCTTTCAGGTGTGAGTGACCACTCCGCCACCTCCCTCCTAGCACAGATGGCTCATCTGGATATGCAGGCTACACCCCAGCTCCCTTTGTGTCACTGTCTAATGTGAGGTGCAATCAGCCCAACTGTCAAACTGACCCAGACATGGAATCCACAAACAGGCAGAGTCACAGAAATGATATAAGCAAGAAAATGCTCACTTTCTAAAAGTGGCATTTTCAAACACACAATCTTAAAATCAACTTTACTAAAAATTGTGAGCACAGAGACCCCAAACTCGTTGATTGCCCTGGTGTCTCCTATTGGTGCAACCGTCAGGAAGTATTGTGGGGCTCTTTAATGTTTTTGTCAATCATGTTTTTGATCAATATATATGGTTTTTGTACATTGAATATGTCTGTTTTATAAATGGAGTACATGGGTTGCGGGTGCCCCTTGTTTTTATGTCTAGTTATTAGATAAAGTTGATTAGTCAATGTTAAGTTTTTTATGTTTGTTTTTAGAATACATGATATAGATGTAGGTTCTTAAATATTGAGGGTATTACATTTATTGTATTACAGGCTCATCAGGATACCCAGGCTACAACCCAGCTCCCTTTGTATCACTGTCTAGAAAGAGGTGTGTTAGACTTGACAGCTAAACATCCCAACTGTCGAACCGACCCATACAGGGAATCGACAAACAGGCAGAGTCACAGAATGGTTTAAACAAGAAAATGCCTTCTTTCTAAAAGTGGTATTTTCAAATGCTCAACCTAAAAACCAACTTTACTAAAAGGTGTACTTTAAAATTGTGAGTTCAGAGCCCCTAAACCCCATATTTCTATCTGCTCCCAAAAGGAATCTGCACTTTAATCATATTTAAAGCAGTCCCCATGTTCACTTATGAGAAAGAAAGGCCTTGCAACAGTGAAAAACGAATTTGGCAGTATTTCACTTAGGACATTTAAAACACATAAGCACATGTCCCACCTTTTACATGCACTGCACCCTGCCCATGGGGCTACCTAGGGCCTACCTTAGGGGTGCCTTACATGTATAAAAAGTGAAGGTTTAGTCCTGGCAAGTGGGTACACTTGCCAAGTCGATTTGGTAGTTTAAAACTGCACACACAGACACTGCATGGGCAGGTCCAAGCCATGTTTACACGGCTACTAATGTGAGTGGCACAACCAGTGCTGCAGGCCCACTAGCAGAATTTGATTTACAGGTCCTGTGCATCTCTAGTGCACTGTACTAGGGACTTATTAGTACTTAAAATACATCAATCATGGAAAGTCAATTACACATACATTTTACATAGGAGCACTTGCACTTTAGTACTGGGAAGCAGTGGTAAAGTGCAGAGAGTAACAAAAACAGAAATAAATGAGTCCAGCATACATCAACAACCAGGGAACCAGAGGCAAAAAGTTAGGGGAGACCACGCCAAGGATACAAAGTCTAACACATCCTGTTTAAACAAAAAAAAACTGTTTTATTTTAAAAAACTGTCACTGACATGGTGGTCTGCTGACTCCAGCATGCCACCATCGCTGTGAGTGCCAGCCATTCCCATTGGGTCGCAAATTGCGAACTGCCTCATGAATATTAATGAGGCAGGCACTGTTGTACATCAGATTTTGAGACTCACAATTTGCGAATCGCAAAATCTGACAGTTTTCCTTCTGGCCCTACAGGTACCTACCCATTTTGAGAGTCGGTAACCTATTATCGACTCACAAAATAGGGATTGCAATTTGATGTATGGAAGGAGCACATTAGGATGTTGAGAGAGTTCCTTCCTATGAATGTTTTGAGACCAGAATGTGATCACAAAAAATTCAAACTTTGCCAACTGTGTGAAGAAGGTGGTAACCCATTTGCAAATGGGAAGAGATCCTCCTTCCCCTTTGTGAGTGTGGGTGCCAAAATTTTTTAAGAGCAGGCAGTGGTCCTACTCTTAAAAATGAAAAGAACATTTTTCTTTTTTTTTAAATGCATCCCATTTTCTTTTAAAGAAAACAGCATTAAAAAAAGCTTTATTTACAAAGCAATCACAGACATGGTGGTCTGCTGAGCGCAGCAGTCCATAATCCCTGTGAGTGCAGGCCATTCCCAATGGGTCATAAATTGTGACCTGCCTCATGAATATTAATGAGGCAGATCCCTTGTGACCCATTTGGTCAAGAACTAACTAGCCTTGTCTGAGACACTGTTGTAAATCACATTTTGTGAGTTCCTAATTGCGAGTCACAAAAGGTCGCAATTAGGAGCTCACAAAATGTTGTGATCGTACAAGTGGCCCATAGTCAACAAGTGTCCTTATGTACTCTGTGATAACATGGGCCGGTTTTCTCCTATTTGTCAACAACCCTTTGGATGGTGGAGTGTTTGAGCCCATATTTACAATGTTAAACGAGAAGCTAAAATTGAGCTGTCCTGCAATATAAAGAGTTAGGAAGGTTAAAAGTGATGAACATTGCATGGGCCCACTAAAGCAGCAATGAAGCCTTGATTGAATTAACCCCTAAAAACATAATATTAATATTAATGAGGTGGGTCTTTGCGACCCCATAGCGACTCGCAGACGGTGTCTGAGACACCGTTCTGCATAGCAAATTGCGAGTTGCAATTTGCGAGTTGCTCGGACTCGCAAATTGCAAGTCACAATTTGCCGTCTTCCTACATCTGGCCCAAAGTTCCCCATTTGGTCCGTCAGTCAGTATGGGTTGAATCAAGGTTTCAGACTTTAACAACCATGCCAATAGTCTCCCTGCTCTGTCTCCCTCCATATGGAATCTCCTGCGACTGGTGTGCCGGGCATATTTTTAGGTCAAGCGTGTGGGCTTTTAACCACGTCCATATCATGCTCATCACTTTCACTCATTCATGGACTTGCCTTTGCATGGCGGCCATGGTGCTCACACAGCAAACCGGCACAACAGTGTGAACTCGATTGGCAGTATTGGAGCACTGGTCACATTGTTCACAGTTACCTAATCAGAGTCATTTCTTGTGGCTCCCCCGTAAAATACTTGAAATTGGTGAATGCTTTAGTAAAACAAAAATCCTCAAAGCGAAAGCGGCTATCCCAGCACAGGGGAGAGCCAATTTTACAATATTCACTACACTCGGGAAAACTCAATCCATAATGGTTTTGCAAGGCATTATTTTTACAAAACATTTTTGCTCATAACTCAGCCTGTGGTGGTGCAAGGACAACGGGACCACCACCAAAATATTGACCACAATGTGTGCTTTCTGTGTATGTCATCTCTGGGTACCTACACTATATTAGTGGAGACTCCAAAATAATAACCCCTACCACTGTTTATTATCTTGTTAAGCTTTCCTATGGCTGGAACTTTTATTTTACAGCTAGGGAGAATCATGTTTGTAATATCATTGCAATAGTTCTACTACTCTTGAAAATGTGTAATGCATTGTGCCCTCTACGGGCTACATATACGGTTACATTGCATTATTTTATCCATTTTTTTTCATGTGGTTATGCTCCCTAAGGGTTTTCTGTATGATTACATGTCTATGGGGCAGATTTAAGAGCCCCGCGCCATGTTTACAAAGTGGTGCAATACACGCATTGCGCCATTTTCTAACCCCTTGCGCCACATTATACCTGCGCCAGTCATAATGTATGCAGGGGGGGCGTTCCCTCATTAGGAGGCCCGAAAAAATGGTGCAGTGGAATTAAAAAGATTTAACTGTGCCATTTTTTCTGTCATTTTTAATGCCTGCTCTGAGCAGGCATTAAAATGCTGCACACATTTAAATCAATGGGCCTCCTTGCACCTTGCTACACTAGTGTCAATATTTTTGACACTAGTGTAGCAAAGGGCCACAATGGCATCAACAATTTTGATGCTGTTGTTCCAACTACTGCAATGGTGTGCTGTCTCTTGAATATGGCACACACGCGGTGGTGTTAGGTGGGTGCTAGAAAAGTGGTACTGCGTTGGATGCAGCACCACTTTTCTAAAATTTGGCCCTATGTTTCTTCCAAATGCTATTTTTATTGTGGTTTCCTGTAGGGGCTCTTCTAAGCATTGCAGTCAACACACTATAATATTTTCGGCATGAAACACTCACCCCCCCCACACTTTTATAAAGCATTTTGTGCTCATAAGTCAGACCGTGGTAGTCCTAGGACAATGGGACCACCTTCCAAAAGCTCTTTCTGTCTACATCATCTTTGGGTCCCCATATTAGGTTAGTGGGGACCCCAAAATAATAACCCCCCTACCATTCAGGATCTTTTAAGCTTTCCCACAGCTGTAACTTTTGTTTTACAGCTGAGAGAAGTTTTAATTTAAAGGTCTTGTTTGTAATATCATTTCAGTAGTCCTGCTAGCCCTAAAACACCTGCAGGGGCTAAGTATATGGTTACACTGCATTCCTTTTTCCCACTTTTTTCATGGGGTTATCCCCTCTAGGGGCTAACAATATGGCTACATGACCATATTTCTTACAAATGATACTTTTGTTATGGTGCCCTCTAGGGCTGTTTTGAGCATTACAGTATAATGCCAAAGGTTAATTTCTAATAAAGGTTTATAGGTTTATTGTATATGTTTTAATAATCTCACCTTATTACAAATATGGCCAATTTAACATCCTTATTACACTATGACTGTTGATATGTTTGGGTGGCCCTTCTAGTTTATTTCTCCTCTGTGGCTGCCTTGTGTCGTTTTGGGGGAATTGTGTTAGCCAGCCAGCAACTCTGATGGTGGGGTGGTGGAAGTGGTATTCTGTTGTAATTAGCATGGCGGATTTAAATTAGGATGGTAAATTATCTACATTTTAATTGTTTGCTGTAGATAGAGGAAGAAGATAAACAGTAGTGCTTTAGTTATATGCAGGGCCACTGGAATTATATGACATGAAAAGATGAAATTATGAGCAGGGAAGTAGTCTATTTTTGAATAGTAATATAATTTTATTATTAGCTGAAGCAAAAATCCATGTACAATATTGAACGTATCCTCTTTATATTAGGAGAATCAGCAAATTGAATCAAATTGAATCAAATCATTCAATGTCTTTGTGGGTCTTTGTGATAAGAATATAGGGGGTCATTATAACCCTGGCGGACGGTGTTAAAGCAGCGGAAATACCGCAAACAGGCCGGCGGATAAAAAAGGGAATTATGACCCTGGCGGAAACCGCCAACAAAGACAGCCACGGCGGTACAGACAAGCAGCGCGGCGGTCACCGCCAACAGACAGGCGGGAGACAATGTACCGCCCACACTATTACAACCCGCCAATCCGCCACCTTTTCCGGGGCGGATTCACCGTGGATAAAAACACTGCGGAAACAGCTTTTGCTATGGGAAAACGCTCACCTGAACATATCCCACGAGGAACGAGGAATCCATGGAGCCGGAACTCCAAATACTCCCTGCCCTTGTGTTTCTGCTCCTCTATGACCAACAGCTACGTAGGCGCTGAAGACAACGGTGAGTACTGCACCTACGACATGGGGGAGGCAAAAGTTAGGGGGACACCCACCAAACACCCCCACCCTCGCATATTACAACATACACACCAATGCATTCACAAAAAATCACAGTAACAACCCACAATCCCCTCGGAAGAATGAAAACACAAAGCGAAAATCGGTCAAACAATGTAATGTGCCAATATACATGTAATACAAAAATATACAGATATATATTTGAAAATCAGTCATAATTATATACAATACGAGAAGTAGTGCAGATATGTACATAACAATGTCCGTGCACCATCAGTCCAAAAATGCATGGGCGAGGCCCACAAACGATACCTGACCACAATCGGAGAGAACACTGCCGGGGCATCAGATAGAAATGCTACAGGCACCTCAGGGGGAAGGGAAGGGGGGGCACCTCAGCCGGATGACTGCAAAGCCAGATCCACGACGGGGCTCCATGCCCATTTATGCCATCCTGGGGAGTGCAAAGCCACAGTCTCTCAAGTCAATACAGTGGGTGGTTTGCCCACTGTGCCATCCTGGGGAGTGCAAAGCCACAGTCTCTCAAGTCAATACAGTCGGTGGTTTGCCCACTGTGCCATCCTGGGGAGTGCAAAGCCACAGTCTCTCAAGTCAATTCAGTGGGTGGTTTGCCCACTGTGCTATCCTGGGGAGTGCAAACCCACAGTCTCTCAAGTCAATACAGTGGGTGGTTTTCCCACTGTGCCATCCTGGGGAGTGCAAAGCCACAGTCTCTCAAGTCTATACAGTGCGTCGTTTGCCCACTGTGCCATCCTGGGGAGTGCAAAGCCACAGTCTCTCAAGTCTATACAGTGGGTGGTTTGCCCACTGTGCCATCCTGGGGAGTGCAAAGCCACAGTCTCTCAAGTTGATGCAGGTCCCTACTGGTACTGGGGGGGACTGGTGCCCAGACTGGATGAGTCTCCCCGTGAAAGGTCGTGTCCTGTCACTGTCCCAGCTGCACATGGGATAAGGATGCCTGATGTGGCTGTCCATTCATTCCTTCCCGGTGCTTGCCCTGTTCAGCGCCGCTTTGCCATGGTGGTCTTTGCCCTATTCAGTGGTGCTTTGCCATGGCGGTCTTTGCCCTGTTCAGCGGTGCTGTGCCATGGCGGTTCAGGACTGTTCAGCGGTCTTTGCCCTAGTTCAGCGGTGCTGTGCCATGGCGGTTCAGGACTGTTCAGCGGTGCTTTGCAATGGCGGTCTTTGCCCTGTTCAGCGGTGCTTTGCCATGGCGGTTCAGGGCTGTTCAGCGGTGCTTTGCCATGGCGGTCTTTGCCCTGTTCAGCGGTGCTTTGCCATGGCAGTCTTTGCCCTGTTCAGCGGTGCTTTGCCATGGCGGTTCAGGACTGTTCAGCGGTGCTTTGCAATGGCGGTCTTTGCCCTGTTCAGCGGTGCTTTGCCATGGCGGTTCAGGGCTGTTCAGCGGTGCTTTGCCATGGCGGTCTTTGCCCTGTTCAGCGGTGCTTTGCCATGGCAGTCTTTGCCCTGTTCAGCGGTGCTTTGCCATGGCGGTTCAGGACTGTTCAGCGGTGCTTTGCCATGGCGGTCTTTGCCCTGTTCAGCGGTGCTTTGACATGGCGGTTCTGATAAGGACATTGGTGTGTGGCATGACGTTCTCTACACTGGACATTGGTGTGTGGCATGACGTTCTCTACACTGGACATTGGTGTGTGGCATGACGTTTCATCATTGCCCAGCGGGGCTGTGGCAGCCGGGGCCCTCCAGGGCACTGACTCCGGCGGTGGCGGTGGTCTCTGGACCAGTAACGATACTTGGGCCCTCCTGGGCTGTGACTCTGGCGGTGGTTTCTGGACCAGTGACGATACTTGGGCCCTTCTGGGCTGTGACTCTGGCGGTGGTCTCTGGACCAGTGACAATACTTGGGCCCTCCTGGGCTGTGACTCTGGCGGTGGTCTCCTGACCAGTGACGATACTTGGGCCCTCCTGGGCTGTGACTCTGGCGGTGGTCTCTGGACCAGTGACGATACTTGGGCCCTCCTGGGCTGTGACTCTGGCAGTGGTCAGTGCTGGCGGTTGTGTCTCAACCGCCGGAAATGATGGGGCACTTCTCTGCCGTGACACTCACAACAGGCTGGGGAGACTTCCTCTGGCCCTTCCCCACCTTTGGTGGAGTCACAGCTGACTCTCCAATCCCCTTGGAACCCATGTCAGTTGTTTTCCCACCAGGAGTCTTAACACGGTCCCGTCATCCACTCTCCAATTTTAGAGCCTTTACAGGGGGTGGGCTGCCAGTGCCTTGGCTCCGGGTCCTACTGCCTGCCCTGGTGGCCGGTGCACTCCACAAACCTTGAACAGGCACCACTGGTATTGGAGGCTTTTTGGCTGAGGCGCTACGACGGGACTGATGAATTGGAGGGGGGGTGGGGGCAAAAAGGTCAACTTTACAGAGGGACAGTTTCTGACAAACACTGGGATGGGTAGCTGGAGGGGGTCTGGGAGTGGAGGAAGAGGAGGTGGTTGTCGGAGGTGTCACTTTAGCTGTTTTGGGTGCAGGTGCAGGTACTGGAGGCTGTCGTGAGGTGGATGGATGTTGGGTGAGTGATTGCCGGCGTTTGTGTACTTTGGGAGGGGGCGTCACAGACACACTGGGAGAGGACACAGGGGACGTGTAAATGGCAGTGGAGGTGGTGAGTGCAGGTGAGCGGCTTGTGGTGGTGGGTGTCCTGGTGCGATTCATGGTGCCTGTAGATGTGGTGCATGCAGGTGTGTGTGTAGATGAGACTGGCAGGGAGGAGGGAGAAGAGGAGGAGGGGGACACAGTGGAGGCAGTGGATGTTGTTGTGTCTGTATGTGGGTGAGGCTTGCGTGAGTGCCTGTGGTGTGTGTGGTGCCTATGTTTGCTTGAGCTACTTGTGTGTGTTGACTTGTGTGCATGCTGGTCTGTAGGTGTGCTTGGGATGGGCTGGGGTACAGGGGATTGGATCTGGGTGGAGGAAGTTGGAGGGGGGAGGCTAGACACAGGGACAATGGCTGCCATCAGTGCTGAGGCCAGAGATTGCAGGGTTTGCTGAAGGACAGCCTGACCAGAATGAATGCCCTCCAGGAATGCATTACTGAGTTGCAGCTCTCGTTCTACACCCTGGATGGCATTCACAATGGTAGACTGCCCAACAGTGAGTGACCTGAGGAGGTCAATGGCCTCCTCACTGAGGGCAGCAGGGGTGACTGGGGCAGGGCCTGAGGTGCCTGGGGCGAAGGTGATGCCCACCCTCCTGGGTGAGCGGGCACGGGGAGAACGCTGAGGGGCTGCTGGGAGGGCGGGGCTGGTAGGGAGGTGGCGGCTGTACCTGTTGAGGTGGGGGGCACAGATGGTGCCGCCACCACAAGGGAGCCCACATCGTCGAACGAGTCCGTGTCGCTGCTTGGTGATCCGGTTGCCGGCGTGAAGCTCCCCTCGCCCTCCGTCCCACGGGTGCATTCAGAGTCCGTGGTGTGGCCCTCCATGGCCATGTGGGATGCAGCTCCCTCGTGCTCCGGTGCCACTGTACCTCCGCCTGTTGATGCTGATGTACAAAAGGACAGGGAGAGCAGAAAAAGGGGGGGAGACAGAAGAAAGAGAGTTTTAGTGCATGGCATACCACTACCGTTGGCGGACAAGACAAACGCAGCTGCCCCCTGCATTACGCCGTGCTCCTGCCCTCTGCACACTCAATTTCTGGGATATGGCGTATATGGCAATGGTGGACATCTGCGCACATGCATGCCGCAGGGGCAACTATTGGTGGGCGCTGACCTACATGACATACACAAGGGAAGAGGAACAGTCATTACCAACTGCACCGTCGTTGTGAGTGGCCCCCTCCCTACTCTGGCCATTTGGCCCATTCATTCACATGCATTAATGTTCTATGAACTCTGCCCCCTTCCCTCTTCCAACCAGCCCTCTCCATCCAGGCCTAGCCCATACAACGTGCTCCCTGTGTACTAACCTGTTGGTCTGGAGGACCGTAGAGTAGCGTGTACTGGGGGAGGACCATGTCTACCAGTTTCTCCAACTCTTGTGCAGTGAAGGCAGGGGCCCTTTCCCCAGGCGCAGCAGCCATCGTCGCTTCCAGACTGAGGTCACAGCAGCACTTGCAGTGTAGGTCCTCTCCTGTCGAAGGTCAGGTATCTAGTGATTGAACAGATAGAAAATGGCGGTGACATCCGCGGCGGTGACGTCCGCGGCGGTGCGCATAATCACCGCCAGTGCACCTGTTCATTGGGTCCTGGGACCCATAGGGTCCAATGTTAACCAATGCAGCATTGCGCCGCGGTCTACGACCGTCTACCGCGACGGTGTGCAACGCCAGCGCAGTTACCCCACAATTCCATTGTCCCACTTTAGAGGTCAGACAGCCGCCATTTCAGGGGCCCAAATGGCTTCATTTACTACTGCGTCACACATAGCTAGGCCTACACTTAACACACATACAGGAAGGGTTTTGTGAGTGGTGTAGTCTTGTGTGTAACTGTGGGTACATACCTGGAGGAATAATGACTGGTTCTTCACTGTTGTCCTTCGTAGCCACCGTCTGCTGGGACATATGAGAAGATGGCGGAATCCTCCTGTGTACCGACCGCTGGTGGACCTGTTGACAATGGAAGAGAGACATGTCATCGTAACCTACCGGTTTGACCGTGCCACAATCCAGGAACTATGTACCCAGTTGGAGCGAGACCTGATGTCATCAATCCGCCATCCGACTGGAATCCCCCCAGACGTGCAGGTGCTGTCAGTGCTCCATTTCCTTGCAAGTGGCTCTTTTCAGACAACTGTGGCCATGGCATCAGGGATGTCCCAGCCTATGTTTTCCAACGTGTTGTCCAGAGTGTTGGCTGCCCTGCTGAAACACGTAAGGAGATACATCATTTTCCCTCAGGTGGAGGATTTGCCTACAGTGAAAGGTGACTTCTATGCCCTTGGACATATCCCCAACGTCATAGGTGCTATTGATGGGACCCATGTAGCTCTGGTCCCCCCCCCACAGGAGTGAACAGGTGTACAGGAACCGGAAGAGTTATCATTCGATGAATGTACAGATGGTCTGTTTGGCAGACCAGTACATCTCCCAGGTAAATGCTATGTTCCCTGGCTCAGTGCATGACGCCTACATCCTGCGGCAGCATCCCTGATATGATGGGTCAACTCCAGAGGCACCGTGTATGGCTATTGGGGGACTCTGGTTACCCCAACCTTTCCTGGCTATTGACCCCAGTGAGGAATCCCAGGACCAGGGCAGAGGAACGCTACAATGAGGCCCATGGGCGGACTAGGAGGGTGATCGAACGCACCTTTGGCCTCCTGAAGGCCAGGTTCAGGTGCCTCCATATGACAGGTGGATCCCTATTCTACTCACCGAAGAAGGTGTGCGACATCATCATCGCCTTCTCCATGCTCCATAATTTGGCTTTGCGACGGCAGGTGCCTTTTCTGCAGGAGGATGATCCCGATGAGGGTGTTGTAGCAGCTGTGGAGCCTGTGGAGCCTTTGGACAGTGATGAGGATGAAGCTGAGGAAGAAGACAACGACAACAGGGAGTCAATCATACAGCAATATTTCCAGTGAGACACAGGTGAGAACATTTTCATTTTTAGCATTACATTAACTTTCACACGTCTACCTCTATCCTGTTTTTCAATTTAAATCACTATTTGGTAACTGAGTTGTACCCTTCCATTACGGTTTCACAGGTGTGGTTACCTACGTGTCAACTGCTTGCATCCTTCAAGGGCTTGTGATGTGTGACATAGGTATGTTAGCTTTACAATGGTATACCCATTATGACGCTGTCATTGATAATTCATTTTTACTAAATCACAGACTGACTCCAGATTGTTTTGTGTTTCAAGGGTGTTTATTGAAGTGCTCAGAAATGGGAAGGGGTTGTAAAATGTGGATGGGTGATGGCGGAGGAATGTCCATGGCAGAGTCCAGTCTATTAGTCTCACAGGTGCACTGCCCATCTGGGCAGAGGAAGTGGAGCTGGGGCAGTTTATGTATGGACAGGGTAACAAAGTGGGACAGTGGGAGGACAATCAGGGTGGTCTAATTTCCTGGCGGGGGTCTTGCCATCTTGCTCTGTCCTGTTCCTGGATCTCAGGGACCGCTTGCATGGTGGTTGTCCGTCTGCAGGGGGTGGGGTGCTGGTGTGGTGGTCCTGTGGTGGGGCGTCCTGTCCACTGGCGCCGGTGGAGGTGGTGGGCAGTTCATCGTCCTGGCTAGTGTCAGGGTCCCCTTGGAGTGCCACAGTGTCCCTCAAGGTCTGCTGTATGTCCTTCAGCACCCCTACGATGGTGCCCAGGGCGGAGCTGATGGTCCTGAGCTCCTCCCTGAACCCCAAATACAGTTTGTCCTGCAGGCGCAGGGTCTCCTGCAACTTGTCCAGTACCGTCGCCATCGTCTCCTGGGAGTGGTGGTATGCTCCCATGATGGAGGAGAGGGCCTCGTGGAGAGTGGGTTCCCTTGGCCTGTCCGCCCCCTGTCACACAGCAGCCCTCCCAGTTCCCCTGTGTTCCTGTGCCTCCGTCCCGTGGACCGTGTGCCCACTACCACTGCCCCCAGGTCCCTGTTGTTGGGGTGGTGGGTTACCCTGGGTGCCCTGTAGTGGTGGACACACCGCTGATTGACCTGTCCTGGGTAGGGAGGTTTGGGCCCGCTGGGTGGGTGCTGTGTTGGTGTTACCAGAGGGTGGAAGGTCGGTGTTGGGCTGTGCCTGTGCAAGGGGAACCGACTGTCCCGAGGCCCACGATTGTCCGGGCTGGTCATCAGGATCCAGTAGGGCAGAGCTGCTCTCATCACTGTGGGCCTCTTCTGGGGGTGGAGTGGTGTTGTCTGGACCCTCTGGTGTGGTGACGGTCCTTCGGGTTCCTGCAGGGGCATAAGAGCTAGATTATTGCACGTGTGTGTGTAATGGTGTGCAATGGGTGGGTGTTTGTGTACCGCAGTGCAAGCATTCCTGTGTGTGGGGTTGTGTGGTGATGGTTGGGGGGGTGTACTGGGTATGTGCAGTGGGCATGCTTTAGTGAGGGGTGTCCATGCTTAGTTGTGTCATGCAGGGCTTGGTGTTGGGATGGGTGGTTTGTGTCATGGGTACATTAGTGAGGAGTTGTGGTGATAGGGGAGGGGGTGAGGGAGGGGGTGTGTGATAGCATGCAGGGAGGGTGGGGGATATGATAGTTAAGAATTGACTTACCAGTGTCCCATCCTCCACCGACTCCTGCGAGGCCCTCAGGATGCAAGATGGTCAAGACTTGCTCCTCCCATGTTGTTAGTTGTGGGGGAGGAGGTGGGGGTCCGCCGCCAGTGCGCTGTACCGCGAGGTTGTGCCTGGAGACCGCTGAACGCACCTTCCCCCATAGGTCGTTCCACCTCTTCCTGATGTCCTCCCTATTTCTTGGGTGCTGTCCCACTGCGTTCACCCTGTCCACTATTCTGCGCCATAACTCCATCTTCCTGGCTATTGATGTGTGCTGTACCTGTGAGCCAAATAGCTGTGGCTCTACCCGGACGATTTCCTCCACCATGACCCTGAGCTCCTCCTCGGAGAAGCGGTGGTGTCTTTGGCGTGACATGGGGTGGTGTGGGTGATGTGTGGGGTGGTGTATGTGGTGATGGTTGTGGTGAGTGTAGTGGTGTGTGGTGTTTTGTGCGTGGATGTTGTATGGGTGATGGTGTTGTGTGCCTCTTTGTAGTGGGGTTGTCTATTCTGTGCTCTCTCTCTGTCGCCTTCGTGATAAATTTTTGGTCGTAGGGGTTTGTGGGCGATGTGGGTGTGTGTTTTATATTGTATTGGGTGTGTGGGAGTGGTGTGTGTATTTGGAATTGTCCAATGTGGCGGTGTTTTGGAGATGTGTGTGTATTTTGAGCGCGGCGGTGTGTACCGCCAATGGAATACCGCGTTTGAAAGACCGCCGCATGGATTCGTGGGTCGTAATAGCATGGGCCTGTTTCTGTTGGCGTGGAGGTGGAGGATTTGTTTCCTCCAGTTTATCACTGACCTTTGGTGTGGCGGTCTTGTGTGGGTGTCTGAATTTCAGCGGATTCCAAGATGTGTGTCATAATAGCTGTGGCGGAATGCCGCCGCGGTGTATTGGCGGTCTTCTGCACGGCGGTAAGCTCCTTTTACCGCCAATGTTGTAATGACCCCCATAGGCTGTTTTATAAATCTCACACAAGGTACCATGGTGGTTTTAGCACTGTTTTATTTTTCCTTTCCTAGCTACTATTTTCAGCCTAACCATATTGGATTGAAGATAAAAAGCTTTGCAAAGTCCAGTCAAAGTAAGTGTTATCTTCAATGGGGCAAAGAGATCTTAGGAGAACTTTTCCAATCAAAGAATTAAGCGTAGGTTGCATTTCTGTTCACATTTTCAATAAACAGATTGCTTTATTGTAAAGCAATAGTGGAATCTAGCATTAAATGTTAGTTAGCAAGAAATAATGGTTTATGCAGTCCATGTGTGGCAAGGAAAGGACAATGCATATTTGAATAAAGTACATGTGTGGGAACAGAAACAGCGCTCTAAGAGAAAAGTAGTGGAAAAGATTAGAAGGAGTAAATGTTCTTTTGATTGTGCCAGGTCACTTAGAAATCGATCCATGCATAAACCATTCAATTAAGAAACAGTAATTGCAGCTATTCGGAATTAACTAGCAAAATTTTCCGTTCACAAGTTCAGTTATGTATATATGTATGGATGGATGGATGTAAGAATGTGTGATGTATATAAAAGAAACCTAAATGAATGAAATAGGGCATTGTACTTCAGAAAGAGTATTCAGTACTTCTGAATATTGATGTGTAAGAACTGGGAGAGCGGTATATAATACAATATAGCATTTAAAGTTTGATTGGTAAATATACTCCTAATCAACATTTGTTCTTCAGATCTTTTCTCTGTTGCATGTGCAATCAGGTAGGCTGGATGAGTGTTGGCTGATTAGTTCATAGTTTACAATGTAAGTGCCTTATAAGGAAACTTGTAAAGCATGCTAGACATTTAAACCCCTGATATTTTTTTATTGTTACACTGCCCGGTCTTTGGACTTTTACTATGAGTAAGCCTTACTAATTGACTCACACTCACTGTATACTTTTTTAATATGGACTGAGTGCTGACCGAAAGTTTCTGCCTTTTTTAAAAAAAGGTCCAGATTTGAGAAGGCCTAGTGCCTCCTTACGCCACATTAGTGTCATTTTTTATTATGCTAATGTGCCTCAATGAGGCCAAATTTGCAGTGCCAAATTTACAAAGTGGCGCAATGCATGCATTGCACCACTTTGTAACCATTTGGGCCAGGCATAATGTATCCAAGGGAGGCAGCCCCCCGTTAGGGGGAGCACAAAAAGGATGCTGTGGAATCTATGAGATTCCACTGTATTATTTTTAGCGGTTATTTTTAACGTCTGCACAGAGCAGGCATTAAAGGGAGGCACACCAACATTTATAATGGGCCTCTATTTACTTTGCAGGGGTAGCGATAACATTTTGTGGCTCTAATCCTGCAATGTACAACAATAGCGCACACACGGTGGCGTTAGGGGTGGTGCAAGAAAAGTGGCACTGCATATATTACAGCACCACTTTTCTTACATTTAAGCCACAATTTGCTGCTTTGCAGCTAGACTTAAAGACTCTTGGTTGCCTGCACACTGGGTTGGACAGCAACAGAAAATAGGCCCTAGCACCAAAATAAAAGTGCCTCTCATTAGTAAATTAAAAAGGTAAAAAAGAGGTCCCTGTTTACAAAGGTGGGCAGAGAAGACACACTGCAGAAGTGCCTTGCATAATATGGATGTGAGCTTGTTGAAGGCAACATTTGATTTAATGTCAGGGAAATCAATATTACAACTGACCCAGCAGACCAAAAAACAGTCCCACAAATAGCCTTGGGCATGCAAAAATTACACATAAAAGGGGTAGATCAATTTTCATAAATTCCTTGGGAATCGGTGAAGCTGGACGTATTTGGGAGGTATTATGGTGGCCTGCCACCCTGGGTACTGCGTCTAAACCCTAAAAAGTGGCAAAAAATGTAGAATCCTCATTGAACAGTCATTATCTATGCAGGACCAGGTCAATGTCCACGTGGCAAATGTTTTGGCCTACTTAAACTTCGCAGGAAATGTTTCCATTGGATTCCAATCAACAGGTGTAGAACCGTCATCCAAGCTTTAATTGACATTAGATTGGATTATAGAAATGTACTATATTTGGGGTTGGCTGATTAACTATTCACCCATTTGCAGGTGATACAAAATGCGGTTGCGAAACCCGTCTGCAACAAAGACAGATACATCTCTACCTCTACCTTTCTAAGAACACTGCACTGGTTGTCTATACAAAGGAGAGCAAAATTCAAGCTTCTCTGCCATGCTCACATGGCACTCCATGATTCCGGTCCTTTGATTCTCATATCCAAGGTGTAATTTTATCAACCCACCAGAAATCCGAGATCTGCAAATCTAGCTTTAGCAAAAATCAAAATGCATCAGGAAAGTTGTTCTTTTACTTTCCTGGCTGCAGCCCAATGGAATTTACTTTCCATGGATATATGCCGTACAGATGATTATATTACATTCAAGAAAGAACTTAAAACATGGCTTTTCCCAAAGTAATGATCCTTTATTCACTAATATATTCTTTCCCCAGTTTGTTGGCTAATTAAATGTTTGGCAGTATTTTCACTGTGATATCCCTCTGGGGATGAGTGTTTGCACTCTATAAATGCTCCAAATAAATAAATCCGAGGGCCATGTTTGAGGTTACCCATAACATATAACTATAATATCCCTGTAACCTTTGTTTATTTCTGTGAATGTCTATGTTTTTTTCTAACGTATAGTAATTTTCATTACTATGCATTAACCCAACCATGACTTTGCACGGCCAAAGGCCAGGACTTGAGGCCTACCCCTCATAAGCACCCAATCTTGTGCTGTGCATGGCCTTTGGCCAGTGAGGCAGGGGTTGCCTGCAAGTCCTGGACTGAGGCCAGACCCTGCAGCCAACCCCCTAACCACCCAATCCCATGCTGCTCTAGGCCCTTAGGAGTTGGGCATGGTCTGTCTCTCTGGGTGTGAGAATAGGTGTGAAAGAGTGTAGCTGGGGGTGAGCATGTCTGTCTGAGTGTGAGAATGAGTGCATCAGTTTCTTAGTGGTTATGTCAGTATCTGCGTGGGTCTATGTGAGGGTGTGTGAGGTTTTCAGTGGGTGTGTGAGTGGGTGTTTGAGAGTCTTAGTGGGTCTGTGAGTAGGTACACAAGGGTCTGAGTGGGGCTGTGAGTGGATGCACAAAGGTCTGAGTGGATCGGTTAGCGGGAGCATGAGTGTCTGAGTGGGAGCATAAAGGTTGGAGTGGGTGTGTGAGTGGGAGAAAGAGATTGAAAAAGAGAAATTGAGAGAGAGAAAGAAAGTGAGAGGGAGAGAGAAGGAGAGTTTTTTGTCTTTGATGAATTATATACTTAGGATGAGATATTTCTGGACAAATTGAAAAGAAAATGTATTTGTCAATTAAAAAGAGTGAGATCACCTTTCAGTATGAACCTTAAACTCTTGAAGTTAAAAGATATTGAAGAAGAAAAATTACCATGGACACACCTGGAGTACAAACCTCGACTTTCTGTGCAAGGGTTTGTGACCTTAATCTTTAGGCAATAGGTGACTCCTTACTGTGATGCTTCCGGACATACCTATGACAGTCAACCCATGCATGTGATTGGAGAGAAATGTGAATCTTCCATCACTCGAAAGGTTTAACAGTCAAAACACCGGTAAATAAACAAACACACTGCCAAGCAATGCTAGTATTTGAGCCTCCAGCCAACTGAGTGACAGCACAAGACATTGACCATTAGCCCAGAAGTGACTATGTTCTGCTCTGCATCCCACTGTAAGTATAACATTGGTACCAAACATCTTGCTAGTCTTACTATTTGAAGTCATTGCATGGAGAGACCAGTAAAATGACAATCTCTCTCTTCCATCCCACTCCAGGATGGAAGAGAGAGAGAAAGAGTGAGAGAGAGAGAGAGAGAGAGAGAGAAAGAGAGAGAGAGAGAGATAGAGAGAGAGAGAGAGACAGAAAGTGACAGGACTGCAGGGGAGCCTGGAGGCCCCCGCAGACCTAGCCGGCTCCCCATGTCCTGCGGAAGCCGGCATGACTCCCACAAGCAGGGAGCTGATTTAAAAAGCTGCTCCCTGCTTGTAGGAGCAATTTTTTCATCTATTTCCCTGTCCTTATATTTGCATGCAGGGAAACAGGTGAAAACTCCGCTTTCTGCCCAGTGGAAGTTGTTTGACAGCTGCTGCTGTCCGAAAGTGGAATTTGTTTGCTTTTGCTTGGTGGGAGAAGCAAAAACCTATGTTTTGGTGGCGGTCACCCCGGGACATAGTAGGAGCTAGTCCTGGGAGGTGGTGGTCCGAGGGCCATTTTAGGCTCCATGAGGTGGTTCCAGGCGGTCCCCCTCTAACAAGCATTGCTCCCCCCTCACTGTATTATTGTAGCCCTGGGGAGTTGGTAGTCCCCAGAGCTGTCGGGGGGGGCAGCCCGGTCCCCGCATCGCATTAGTTTAAAGCCCAAGGGAGGTGGCGGACCTCAGGGCTATGGGGGTGGACTGGGTGGCCCACCCATTCAAAATGTATTTGCCCCCGGGACCTGGCCCACCTGGGGGCTGTTTACAAAACAAGCGCTGGAGCCTGTGCTTTTTTTTGGGGGTGGATCCACATATATGCACTAAAAACTTTTAAAAAATGCTTTTTACGTCCTGGGGGGACCCTCTGGGACACCAGCAACAGAGCCTAGGGATCAGGGTGACTCTACCCTTGCCCCTTTTCTTATTTTTTTAACTTTTTTATCTGGGACTTGGCTGAAAATGAGTCCCAACATGGCTGTCAACACTTCCTTGTTGATGTGCTGGCAAGAAATCAGATCTCAGTACAAGATCGGGGGGGTTCGCGAGGCCTTTGCATCCCTATATGTACAAATTTGGATTTTCTTTAATTTCTCAAAAACTACAAAAAAGATTTGCATTAAATAACAAAAAGGATGCTTTCTCGACCAATACCTACCTTTCTGCCAAATTTGGTCTAGTTACGTTCAGTGGTTCAAGCTGTAGACCTGTTAAAAAGTCCTATGAATTAACATTGGAAACTCACCTTTTTTGAGCCCCTCCTTTTTCTTGGCCCCGTCTGACGGATCAACCTGAAACTTTACAGACAGCAGCTGACATGACTGTTGAATTTGTTTGGAAAATTTTGTGAAGATTCGTCAAGCGACGCCAAAGATATAGGCAGGTCAAAAAACACTTTTTCTATAGAAACTAGGTCCTAACTATAACTACCTAGTGGTGACTGCTATATATCTATAGGGACAAGCCCATAAGGCTATATGAACATTCTGGTTTGCTTTTAAAGATGTTGAGGTTTTGCCTAGAGAACAATTTCTTTTTATTTGAAGATCAATGGTATAGGCAGATCACAAGGACTGCGATGGGAAGTTTCTTTGCTCCTAGCTCTGCCTGTTTGTTTATGGGATAGTGGGAGAAACAACATGTGATGACGGAAGAAAATGATAAATGGACTAAATATATAATTTTTTGGACACTCTACATTGATGACATGTTTTTATTTTGAGCTGGACCAGAGAAAGTCATACAGGACTTTTTGGCCTGGTTACCCAAAAATCAATGTAATCTTAGTTTTACACATAAAATACATAGACGGATAATGGAATTCTTGTATGTGGAGGTCACAGTTGAGGATGGGATCCTTCAGACCAGACGTTTCTGTATTAGTACGGCAGGAAATAGTATTTTGCACGCCTGCAGCTACCACCCACCTAAACTTAAGAGGATCATACCTTATGAGGAATTGCTTAGAGCGAAAAGAAACTGTAGAACACCCTGAAGTTTCCACAGTGAACATGCCAATATGATTAGAGGATTTAGGTCGAGAGGGTATCCCAGAAAAGTAATTTAGGAGGAATGTGAAGAGGTGGCTGGGGTACAAAGACAGAATCCAAGAAACAAGAAAGACAATGAGAAAGTTGTGAGATGTATTACTACTTATAATGTCCATTCTGATCAAGTTAGGATAAAAAAATTCTTGAATTGTAATTCTGATTTTGCAATTTATGTGATAACCTTGCCCGTGTGGGCTTCGATATGTGGGAAGTACAATCTTTCCCATAAAAAAACTGATTCTGGAACATTGGCGAGCCATCAAGAATAATGATGCGCCTTATCCGGTGGCTCGCCATTGTAATTTGATGCATCAAGGAAAAGTTGAGGGAATGTATTTTTTTGGGATTGACAGGGTACAGTTAACCCCAAGAGGTGGTGATAGGGAAAGGATCTTGAGAAGAATGGAATCCGAATATATAATTCAACTTAATAGCAGACACCCGTGGGGATTAAACAAGGATGAGGAACTTTATGTTCACATAGGGTAATCCTCATATTATGTTAATGGTGTCATGCTGATGTCAGGCTGGTTAGTGGGGATTTATTTGATCATGTTTGACTTGCTTTTGATTGATACCGCAAACTCCCAAGATGAGTCTCATTATAAGTATTGAATGTAATGGAATATTGTTAGTAATCATGAAGAATGGCCACTTGGCCATATCATTTGAAATTTGTATATAAAATTATATATAAAATTATACCTTGGACATAGTTTTTGAAATAAATGAATATATGATTATTTCTGTAGATGAATTAGGATTTTGATTTATTTTTGACTTTTTATAGATTGTTTTTTACGTTTTTTTTTTTTATGGATGTTCTACATATTGATCTGTCTTCTATGTCTAGGGAAACCAAGGGTTTATTTTCTAAGGGAGAGAGGGCTTTTGAATGACCTGGGCTGATGAAGAAGACCGCAATGGTTGAAACGCGTAGCCTTTGGCCTTTGCAATTTGAGAGATTGTTTTCTTTAAAGACTGTAACAGCCTTGAGCGAATAAATTGTTGTTTGGAGTGCTGTCAGTTTGGATAATTTTTTTCTGCATACAATATATATATATATATATATATATATATATATATATATATAAAATATATATATGTATTCTCTTAAAAAAACAAACAATAAAGGAGGGACATTATAGTTAGCCTCATATTTTAAACGTACAAACCCATAGAAATTCTTCAGTTATTTTTCAAGTAAGTATAACTCGTGCCCTAAGGTAACTATAACTTGCGCCCTCACCATGTACTGCTAATTACCTCAGATATTACAGCACTCATTACATCTTTTATAACATCATTGATAATATCACTGCAATATTTGCTGCAAAATTATTCCTAAAAAAACTGTGCATGGCAGGGTCGCAAGTTATAGTTATTTCAGGGCACAATTACACATATTACATCACTCATGACATGGTCAGTGACATTACTGATAACATCATCCCATGAGTGTAAGTGTTTCAAGAACCTTTCTGAGAGTTAAATATTGATACTAAGCTACAGTATTCCTAGTCTTTCTATACTACTCATAAGTGACATGATTTCTAATGTCATCTGATTGGCTGTCTGAGTGTCTGCATCTGTGTGTGAGTGGTTGTGTGAGTGACTGTATGGGTAGGTGAGTTGCTTTTTGGTGAGCGATTGGGTGTGTGTAAGTGAGAGGTTCTGTGAGTGAGTGTATGAATGAGTGAATGGGTGTGTGAGTGCCTGTAAGAATGAGTGACTGGGTCTGTGAGTATTTGTATGGGTCTGAGAATGGGTGTCAGTTTTTGTATGGGTTTGTGAGTGGTGTGTGAGAGATTGCATGCAGGTGTGAGTGGGGTTGTGAGTGGGTATGTGGACGATGTCATAAGTGATGTCATCAGGGATGTCTTTGGAATGTCATCAGTGATGTCATCAGTTATGCCACTGACCATGTCATGAGTAATGTAATATGTGAAGTCATAAGCGGTGCATTGTAGAGGCGTTAGCTATAGTTAGGTGAGTTACCTCTAACTGCAAGTTTTGTATGTTTGAAATTTCTATGGTTTTGTATGTTTGAAATGTCAGCCTAACTATAAAGTCCCAGTAACCTTTGGTTTTTGCAGTGAATTTCTAAGGTTTTTTAAATGCAGTTGGGGGTTGCTCACAGGGCCTGGCTTACAATTATGCCCTGCGGCCAACCACCTGCATTGTCCTCACCCCACGCTGTAAGGGAAAAACAGGAAGTAGGTACTTATAATACATGGAAAAAAACAAGGAGAGCTTAATAAATACCAGGGCAAAGTAATGAGAAACCACACAAAAAATGGCAACAAAAAGAAAGGAGAAAGCAGTGAAAACAAGGGAAAAGCAAGAAGATAATACACCAAACAGAAGAGAAAAACCAATGAGAAAGCAGCCAGATGGAGGGAAAAGAAATGTGAAGCTACTCAAAAAACTGGTGAAAAAGTATTGATTAGTGTCTGCCTGTGTGTGTTAATGTCTGCATCACTGCATGAATGGGTCTCTTGGTGCATGAGCTAGTGTAAACCTGGGTGTGTCAGCAAATGTATCAGTGTGCGCCTGGATGTGTTAGTGCTTGCATTAGTGTATGCCTGGGTGTGTCAGTGTATCAGTGTATGCCTGTGTGTGTCAGCAGATGCATGAGTGTCTGCCTGGGTGTTTGAGTGTGTGCATCACTGTGTGCCTGGGGGTGTTAGTGCATGCATTACTGTATGTCTGAGTGTGTTAGCGTATGTATCAGTGTAAGCCTGGGTGTGTTAGTCCATACATCAGTGTGTGCCTGGGTGTGTCAGTCTACGTATCAGTGTGTGTCTAGGTGTTTTAGTGTATATATGAATATGTGCCTGGGTATGAAAGGGTATGTACCCGTGCATGCCTGTGATTGTTAGTGCATTCATTTGTGTGTTCCTAGGTGTGTGAGTATATATATCAGTGTATGACTGGTTACGCTAGTGCATTCATCATTCTCTGCCTGGGTGTGTTAGTGTATGCATGAGTTTAGCCTGGGTATATTAGTGTATGTATTAGCGTGTGCCTGGGTGTATTAGCGCATACATCAGTGTGTGCCTGGGTATTTTAGTGTATGTGTCAGTATGTGCCTGGGTGTGTGAGTGTATGCATGAGCATGTGCCTGGGTGTGTTAGTGTATGCATGAGTGTGTGCCTGGCTGTGTTAGTGTATATTTAAATGTGTGCCTGAGTGTGTCAGTGTAAGCTTGATTATGTGCCTGGTTGTTTCAGTGTATGCATCAGTGTATTTGTGGCTGTGTAAGTGTATGGATGACTGTGTGCATGGGTCTGCTAGTGTATGCAAGTTTGTCTGCCTGGGTGTGTTAGTATATATTTAAATGTGTGCCTAGGTCTCTCAGTGTATACATGATTGTGTGCCTGGTTGTGTCACTGCATGCACCAGTGTATGACTGGGAGTGTTATTGGATGTATTAGTGTTTGGCTGGGACTGTCAGTTTCTGCACTGGTATGTGCCTGGGTGTGTCAGTATATGTGTCAGTATGTTTCTAGGTGTGTCCTTGAATGCATTAATAATTGGTTGTCTCAGTGTATGTATGAGTGTCTGCCACTAGGTGTGTCAATGTCTACATCAATGTGTGCCTGGGTGTGTCAGTTGATGCATAAGTGTGTGCTTGGGTGTATCATTGGATACATTAGTATTTGGCTGGGTATGCCAGTATCTAGATTGATATGTGCCCGAATGCGTTAGTGTAGGTGCCAGTATAGGGCTGGGCATGTCAGTGTACGCACGAATGGGTGTATGGGTGTGTCAGTGCCTGAATCAGTGTATAGCCTGTTGTGTCAATGCATGCATGAGTGCGTGCCTGGGTGAGTTAGTGCATGTACAAGTATACATGAGGATATATAAGAGTTTTCATTACTGTGTATTAGTGCATCACTGCAATTACCTATGTCTGGTTCACTATAGTTATGAATGGTCTATGAATAGAGAAAGACATACTAAGTTACCTACATTACTGCAATACATGTGTCCATTAATCTGTGTAAAAAGAAAGAAAATATAAATAGAAGTTAAAGTTTCACATTATAAATTTGATCATTAAAGTTTCTCAATCAGTAATAAAAAGCTGTTGATAATAAAACACAACAAAAGTATGTCATTGTAAAGCAATCATACATACAATGTAAGCATTTAGGCCCTCATTACAACCCTGGCGGTAAATGCCGCCTACCACCGTGCTGACAGCCGCCAACATACCGTGACCGCGGCGGTATACCGGTACGGGTATTATGACCCACCCAGAGAAATCTGCCACTATACAGACACCCACACAAGTCCGCCACACCAAAGGTCAGTGATAAATTGGCAGTACCAAAACCCACACCGTTACGCCAACAGAAATACTCCCACAGTGTCAGGACCCACGAACCACCACAGAGGTCTTTCAACCGCTGTAAACTATTGGCGGTACACACCGCTGTGCTCAAAATACATACACACTTACAAAACAACACCACATTGGACAATTCAAAATACACACACCTGACACTCATACACACACCACACCCACACACCCAATCCAATATAAAACACACACCCACATTACCCACAACTCTTTCTACAAAACAAACAGATTGCCAACAGAGAGAGAAACAAGCCAGGAGCACCCACTCAATCTGAGCCACAGAACACCATCACCCATACACCATCCACGCACCTCACACCACACACCCCAACACCTACCACTCACACCACATCCATGGCACCCCAAAGACACCTGAGGTTCTCAGAGGAGGAGCTAAGGGTCATGGTTGAGGAAATCATCCGGGTAGAGCCACAGCTATTCGGATGACAGGTGCAGCAGACGTCAATTGCAAGGAAGAATGAGCAATAGCAGAGAGTCATGGACAGGGTCAACGCCGTGGGACAGCACCACAGAACAACAGATGACATCAGGAAGAGGTGGAACGACCTACGAGGGAAGGTGCATTCCATGGTAGCAAGACACAAGGTAGCTGTACAGAGGACCGCCGGTGGACCCCCACCTCCTTCCTCACAACTAACAACATGGGAGGAGCAAGTCTTGGTGATAATGCATCCTGAGGGCCTAGCAGGAGGACTGGACTCTGGTAAGTCAAATCTTCACTACCTTATACCCCACCCTACCTGCATGCCAACACAAACTCCCACACCCCCATCACCTCACCACCTCACGCATACCCCACTATCACAACCCACCCATCCCAATACCAAGCCCTGCATGCCACAGCAATCCATGGACCCCATCACAGACCCGCATGGACACCCATCACCACAGCATGCCCATTAGAGAGAATCACCTAGCCAACAAAATGACCACGTACACAAGGCAAAGCTGACAGGGCAATCACAACCATACAGGGAAACACACCCATGCACAAGATGGCACACGGAGATACAATAACACTTCATTTGCATCCCCACACGACCCCTGCACAACATCACCGAAGAGGAGTTGCCACCAACATACAGTCCCCCATCGAAGAGGCCCGCAGTGATGACAGCAGCTCTGCATGTCTGGATCACGATGACCAACCTGGCCCATCAGGGGCCTCTGGACAGTCGGTTGCCCTGCCACAGTCCCATACCACAACAGAGCCTCCCCCCTCAGGAAACACCAGCACAGCACCAACCCAGCAGGCCCATGCCACTGTCCCCAGGACACATCAATCAGCAGAGTGTTCACCACTAAAGGGACCCCAGGCAACCCCACAAACCCAGGACGATCAGGGACCTGGGGTCAGTGGGCACACAGTTCAGGGGACAGAGGCACAGGAAAACAGGGAAGCTAGGAGGACTGCTGTGTGACAGGGGGAGGACAGGCCCAGGGAACCCACTCTCCAGGAGGCACTCACCAACATCCTGGGAGCATACCAACATTCCCAGGAGACCCTGGGCCAGATACTGACCAAGTTGCAGGAAATCCAGCGGCTGCAGGAGGGACAGTACCTGGGGATCAGGGAGGACCTCAAACACATCTACACCATCCTGGTCACCATTGCAGGGGTGC
Source organism: Pleurodeles waltl (assembly GCF_031143425.1). Taxonomy (NCBI): domain Eukaryota; kingdom Metazoa; phylum Chordata; class Amphibia; order Caudata; family Salamandridae; genus Pleurodeles; species Pleurodeles waltl. Next base: position 127,111,812 of record NC_090440.1, on the reverse strand, counting down.
TGGCTGACATGGGCAACACCATGAGGGAGGCAGTGGCACACCAACGGGTCTCTGACACTAGCCACACGGAAGAACAGCCCTCCACCTCCGCCGGCACTAGTGGACAGGAGGCCCCGCCACAGGACCAACAGGCCACCAGCACCCCACTCCCTGCAGAAGGAAAACCACCCCGCAAACAGTCCCTGTGATCCAGGCAGAAACCAGAGAACATTGCCAAGACCCCCACCAGGAAATAAGACTCTCCTGATTGCCACCCTTCTGTCCCTCTCTGTCACCCTGTCCACCTTGAACTGCCATTACTCCCCTTCCTATTCCCCATTAGACAATGCACCTGTGATACCAAGAGACTGGACTCTAACTGGACATTCCTCCACCATCACCCCAGCCCATTGCACATCCCCCTCTACTTATGAGCACTCGAATAAACACCCTTGGAACAAATACAAATCTGGAGTCTGTCAAATGAGTGAAATATGTATTAGCACAACATTCAGAAAACATTGCAAGTCTGTTTGTACAGTTATTCATACATTGGTATGACCTTTATTGGGCTGCAGTAAACATACCAGGAGCCAGAGTGGGCCATAGAGATCTGAAAATAGAGATGCCAAAGGGTACAGTAAGTGCCCATAGACATAGGGAAATCATGCTGCCATGTACAATGTCCAACAGAAAACTGAAAAGTGAAGTGAAGTTACACTGTCTTACCTGTGTGTCATTGGAAGTACTGCTGTATTATATTACTTCTGTTGTCCACATCTTCGTCCTCTGCCTCCTCTTCCTCTCTGTCCACAGGCTCCACCGCTGCCACAAGACCATCTCCAGGCTCATCCTCCTGCAGAAAAGGCACTCGGTTTCTAAAGGCCAGGTTGTGCAACATGCAACTATGATCTGGCACACCTCCTTGGGTGAGTAGTACAGGGATCCACCTGTCAGATGGAGGCACCGGAACCTGGCCTTCAGGAGGCCGAAGGTCCGCTCAATAATCCTCCTTGTTCGCCCATGTGCCTCATTGTAACGTTCCTCTTCCCTTGTCCTGGCATTCCTCACTGGGGTCAGTAACATGAGAGGTTGGGGTAACCAGAGTTACCAGAAAACATTGAGGGACAACTGTTAGACACACACTAAACCTTAGGGACAACCCCATACCCAGACACCAACATATACTGGGTGGGGACCTTGGGCTCACCTATTAGCCACACCCGGTGCCTCTGGAGTTGGCCCATCACATATGGGATGCTGCTATTCCTCAAGATGAAGGCATCATGCACAGAACCAAGACACTTTGCATTAACATGGGAGATGTACTGGTCGCCAAACACACCATCTGCACATGATAGCTTTTTCTATTCCTGAACACTTGTTCATTTCTCCGGGGGGAGGAGGACAAATGCTATGTGTGTACCATGAATGGCACCAATGATGTTGGGGATATGTCCCAAGGCATAAAAGTCAGCCTTCACTGTGGCCAAATCCTCCACCTGGGGGAATACGATGTAGCTGTGCATGTGTTTCAGTAGGGCAGACAACACTCTGCCCAGCACTTAGGAGAACATTGTCTGAGACATCCCTGATGCCATGGCCACTGTTGTTTGGAAGGAACCACTTGCCAGGAAATGGAGCACTGACAGAACCTGCACTAGAGGGGGGATACCTGTAGGCTGGTGGATAGCTGATATCAGGTCTGGCTCCAATTGGGCACACAGTTCTTGGATTGTGGCCCGATCAAGTCTGTAGGTTAGGATAATTTGTCTGTCCTCCATTGTCTGAAGGTCCCCCAGGGGTCTGTACACTGGAGGATGTCTCCATCTCATATTCATCCTCAGCGGTTGAAGCCTGTGGAGGAAAACGGTGAGCAGAGGGTCATAATCACACAGCTATTGCAATAATGATGCATTTCTTCCTTTGCAGAACCAATATGTGAATCCGAGAGTCAGTTGCTGTGCCACTGTCTGCTGTGACACAGTTAGGTCCCATGGCCTGTGCCCCCCTGAAATGGCGGCTGCCTGACCTGTGAGGAGGGACAAGTGTAAATATGGTAAATCCACTGGCGTTGTGCGCCGTTGCGGTAGGGGGTCCATGACCGCCGCGCAACTTTGCATTGGTTATCATTGGGCCCTATGTTTTCCAAGAGCCAAAGGCGATGTACGTCAGCGGTGACGGTACTCACCGCCTTGGACGTGACCGCCATTTTCTATCTTTTCACTCACTTGCTACCTGAACTTCAACAGGAGAGGACCTAAACTGCAAGGGCTTCTGTGACCTGTGTCTGGAAGCAACAATGGCTCATGAGTCTGGGGCAAGGGCCCCTGCCTTCACTGTGGAGGAGTTGGAGAAACTGTTGGATGGGGTCCTACCCCAGTACACGTTACTCTACGGTCCTCCAGACAAACAGGTGAGTTCACTGTGAGCATGATGCCTGAGCAATGAATGTATGGAGTGCTGTGTGTGTAAGCCACATGTAGGGGGGGCTGAGGCATCCTGGGCAGAGTGCTGCATGTATGGTGGTCAATGTATGTGCATCAGGGGATGGGAGGGATATGGTGGGCCATAAGTGTGACGGTCTGGATGGTTAACTAATTCCCTTTTCTGCTGTCATTTTTCATGCAGGTCAGCACCCATCAGAAAAAGGGTATTTGGTGTGCCATCGCCAAGGAGGTGCGAACCTTGGGAGTCTTTGACAGGTGGAGCACCCACTGCTGGCAAACGGAGGGAGGACCTGCACCGCTGGGCAAGGAAGACGGTGGAGTCCCAGCTGGGGCTGGCTTCCCAACGAGGAAGGGGTGCCCGTCGCACCCTGACCCCCCTGATGTTCCGCATCCTGGCAGTGACCTATCCGGAGTTGGATGGGTGCTTGAAGGCATCCCAGCAGCCACAAGGGGGTGAGTACTGATTCTGAATCCTGACTTTGCACACGTTAAGGGTTACTTGGGTGTGGGATGTAGGCTGTGGGTGCCCCTAGGCCAGGGCGAAGATGGCAGGATAGGGCCCTTGTTGGGCAGGCTCTGAAGCACTCCTACCCCAATAGTGTTAATGGGCATCTACTACTGGGCAGGATCCTGTGGGTTTCAGGTGTGCAACTAATGTCATTAGGCAATGTACACCATGGCCAGGTGACTATCTTTGTAACTGGTAGTGCATGGCCTAGGGCATAGGGCTGCTCCCTGTGTGTTGTGTACCCCAACGGTAGTGTTGTTGCTGGCATTGACCAAGTGTATCCTCTGTCTCTCCCCCCCTTTTTGTTTTGTCACCCTGTCCTTGTGTGTATTAGCATCATCTGGCGGAGGAGCAGAGGCACCGGCGACGGAGGGAGCTGCATTCCACATGGGCCTGGAGGCCGAATCCACTGATAGTGAGGGCACCAGTGGTACGGAGAATGAGGGGAGTACCACGACGGGCACAGGAGGGGAGACCACAGACAGCGACTCCTCCTCAGATGAAAACTCCCTGACAGCGGCGGACACCTCTGTGCCCACCCCAACAACAGTTACAGCCGTCACCCCCCACCAGCACCGGCCTCCCAGCAGCCCCTCAGCGTCTTTCCCATGCCCGCTCACCCAGGAGGGTGGACATCTCCTTCACCCCAGGCACATATGGCCCTGCCCAAGTCAGCCCTGCTGCCCTCAGTGAGGAGGCTATTGACATCCTAAGATCCCTCACTGTTGGGCAGTCAACCATTCTGAATGCCATCCAGGGTGTCGAGAGGCATTTGCAACAAACAAATGCATACCTGGAGGGCATTCACTCTGGCGTGGTGGCCCAGCAGAGAGCATTTCAGGCTCTGGCCTCCTCCCTGATGGCAGCCATCATCCCTGTCTCCAGCCTCCCTCCTTCAACTTCCTCTACCCAGTCCCAATCCCCTCAACCCCAGCCTATCCCAAGCACACCTTCAGACCAGCATTCACCCAAATCAACACACAGAAGTGGCTCAGGCAAACACAAGCACCACACTTCATCTCACAGGCACTCACACAAGCACCATACCCATGCAGAAACACCAACATCTGCATCCTTCATTGTGTCCCCCTCCTCCTCCTCGTCCACCTCCCTCCCAGTAGCGTCTCCACTCACACCTGCATGCACTACATCCTCATCCACTACCTCCATCACCAGCACGCCATCACTACACACCCCTCACTGGCAGTCATCACCTCCACATCCATGCATACGTCCCCTGTGTCCTCTCCCACAATGTCTGTGACCCCTCCTCCCAAAATTCACAAACGCAAGCACCCACCCATCCAACAGCAAATCACCTCACAACAGCATCCAGCCCATGCACCTGCACCCAAAGTCAGCAGACAGACACCTCCAACAACCACTCCCTCTTGCTCCACTCCCAAACCGTCTCCCTCTTCCCACCCCAGTGTCCCTAAGAAGCTTTTTCTGGCAAACATTGACATCTTCCCTCCCCCTCCCCCCGTCCTTCACCACGGGCCTGCATGACCAAAACCCAGCCCAGCACCTCAGCCACCAAGTCCACGTCCGCTGTGGTTCCTGCACCTGTCAGAGGATCAAAGGTGGCATCCGTCAGCCCAGCCAGTGTGCCACCAACCCCTGCCAAGGCAAAAACCATTCCACCACCTGGCAAGGTTAAGAAGGGGACAGCATCAGGCAAGGGGAAGGAACCACAACCACCCAGCAAGGCCACCTCAAATAGTCCCACTTCCAGAGCCAAGGTCACACCACCATCTGCCAAGGTGAGGAAGGGGCACAAAACACCAGACAAGGCACTTTAGCCGTCCAAGGCTGCAGGTGAAGTCCTGGTGGCTACCAGCACAACCACCAGCACCGCCACCTGCACCGTGACCAGCACCGCCAGCAGCCCCGCCGCTAGCCCCGCCGCAAGCCCCGCCGCAAGCACTGCCACCAGCACCACCACCTGCACCGCCTCAAGCCCCACTGCTGTCAGCGGCCCCAGTGGGTGGCCGTCCGAGGCTGAAGGGCTGGAGCTTCCCCCCACCACTGGCAGCACCGGCACCTGCACCGCAGCCAGCACCGCCACCTGCACCGCCGTAAGCCCCGCTCCAAGCCCCACCGCAAGCACTGCCATCTGCACCGCTGACAGTAGCACCACTGCCACTATGCCTGCGATGTTTGTTTTCACACTTTTAACGCCTGCTCAGAGCAGGCATTAAAAGGGGGCTTCCATTGGTTACAATGGGCCTCTGGGTCCCCTGCAGGATTAGTGTGAACATTTTTTACTGTCAACCCCAGAGCAGTACGCACACTATTGGCGACAAAAATGCAAAAACCCAGCACTCTCAAAACAAAGTAAGTTATGCATTGTGCTGATATGTTGTGGTTTAACCTTTTGCATTGCAAAGTTCAATCCTGAAAACTTATTTTTGATATGCTTACAAATACTGTTCCTTTGCAATGTATTGCTGCAGGTTTTCAGAGTGTGTTAGGGTGTGGCCCCTTTCCAGGGCCTTCCAGACACTTTCCCTGCATAGTGCCTGGGGTGTGGTTCTGGGCTGGGCCAAGACTCTATAAAAGAGAGACAGTCCAACTCCCAGTGCTCACTAGTCAGAGGTCCCGGTGCAGAGCAGCAGCTTCTTCCTGAGCTCCTGTCCCGGCGGCCTATTTGGATCTTCCAGTCTTCTGCCCTAATCCTTCATTGGTGATCATTGTTCCAGGCGGTAAGACAGTGGTTGGACTGTCCCGACACCGTTATTGAGAATTTTCATATTCTTGGTTTTAATTCTTAAATAAGTAACATATTACTTGCGCGCTACCATTTCTTGACATTTATATGGTAGTTTACAAATAGACAAGACGCGCAATTTATTTCATAAAGGTTTGACTTTGTTATTCATTGCGAGCTACCATTTCTTGACATTTACATGGTGGCTTAAGAATCGGCAAGACGCGCAATTCGTTTTATGGTGTTTAAACATTGTTGTCCATTACGCGCTACTATTTCTTGACTTTTACATGATGTTTTACGAATTGACAAGATGCACAACTCGTTTCATGAGCATTTAACTTTGTTGTTCATTGCGCGCTACCATTTCTTGACATTTACATGGTGGCTTAAGAATCGGCAAAAGAAGCGCGATTCGTTTCATTGTACTTTGATCTTGTTATTTACTGTGAGTTGTTATTCCTTGACATTTACATCGTGTTTTACGAATCGGCAAGACGCGTGATTCGATTAATGATGATTTGACTTTGATATTCATTGCGTGCTACCATTTCTTGGTATTTTACATGGTAACACTCGAATTGGCAAGACGCACGATTCTCTCCTCGAGTTTAATTCATGTTGTTAATTGTATGCCACTATTTATTATGCAATATTCGAGTTGACAAGTTATGTGATTTGTTTCCTGAATCCATATTGTGTTATTCATGGTGCACAATCCTTTAATGGTGTTTACTATATATATATATATATATATATATATATATATATATATATATCTGCAATATGCGCAATTTGTGTTGAAACATTTTTAAGAGTACACAGAAGGCCAGAGTTTCTAGATGCAATATTGTATGGTCCTAGTATACATTCTCAAAACAGGATTTATACGACTGGTTTAAAACTTAGTCAGAATGTTTTTTCTGATTCTCTTGTAAAGGAAAGTACTTGAATAAGAAAGTTTTCATTTAATTCATCTTGATTCCCCTACAGGTATCCAGCCATCTTGAAACTTTGTCATTTTAAACTTAACTCTTAGATTGTTCATGTTTTCAGAGTGACTAGGCTTAGAATCATAGTCTAGTATTGATTTCAAGAGATATAATTTTCATATTGTGTGTTCTAACCTTTTTCTTACTACAGGTCTCCTTCCCAGCTGTTCCCTTCCTAATCCCCTCTTCCCCTCTTGAACTCTCTCAGTTTCTGTGATTTATCTATCAGAGCCTTGGAGCAGTTCAGTGGTGGACGTGTTGGGAACGTCCACAGACCCAGAGGCTCTGGTGACTCTGACATTTACGCTAATCCTGCAATGCGCCGGACTAGCATAAAAAAATTGTCTTATCCAGGTGTTGACACCTGTTCGGTATAAGTCAGTAAGGACGCTCAATGAAGGACCACACGCCAATTATAAATACAATTTAGCTTTACTAGAATTGCAGGTAAAATATGGGCATTTAGCACATTAACAATAGTAGAATAAGAATAGCAATGAAAAGCATCTATTTATATATATAAGCAAAGAATTCATTGACAGATGTAAGTTTTGATTAACTGTATACTAAAATGCATCGCACTACGATATTCAGGAAGCAGAATATAAATGAGTTGAATACTTCAGATAAGCTTTGATTTACAGCACACCAAAATGCATGTTTCAATTACTGCAGCAGGCTCTCACTACAATGTTTCAGGAGGCAAAATATAAACGAACCGAATACTTCAGATAAGCTTTGATTTACTGCACACCAAAATGCATGTTTCAGTTATTGTAGCACTTCACACTAATAGCACTAATAGGTTTAGAAAGCAAAATATAAACGAGCTGAATACTTCAGGTTATAAACACAGTGCAGGCATAAATAATCAGTCATAATAATAGAGCAAAGAAACAAAGGTATTTTATCCCTGTGTGGAAACTTAACTTAATCCACGACATGCTGGGTAGCCCTCTACCGCCTGCTTGGACCTCTCTCCCCCTCAAGCACCACGAGCAAACAGGGAGGCAGCGCTGGGCCATGGCAGCTTCCACAATTCCATCTGCGAGCTTCCAAATCCCTCACCCACAGTTCAGTGCTTAAATAACTCGAAGCTTGGATTCTATGTCATTCTGGCATTTTCTAGCTATGTTATCAGTACTTGGCTGCTCTGCCCTTCTCCAGCCTTTGTTTTCATTCCAGCTTCTCCCTGTACTCTCGTTCTCAAGGTTGAGATGGAGTCTTCTACACAAACAAGCTTGAAAATAATATCATGAACTTTTCCATGATGTTTGGGAGGGGGTTTCAACAGGCATTACACTCATCTACACTGCTCAAGCTAATTAACCCTTCGCGTTACAATGTCTTCCGCATCTTTCCCTAATACTGAGCAAAATTCGAACGCTAGTCCCCTAACTCCCGCCATGGTGCAACTTATTTTAAATACGGTGTATACAGTGTACATATGGTGGTATTAGGGGAGGCTAAGGGGTGCAAGAAAAGTGGCGCTGCACTGTGCAAAGCACCACTTTTCTCAAATACTCCCCCTTGTCATTCAGGAAAAATAATAGGTATACAGCTCTGTGTTTTACCAGAAATATAGATCTGCCCAGCTTTAACATTTGTAATTTCTGTTTCCAATTTAGTTCCATCTACTGTGTATTCCTGTAGCATTAGATGATATATTTGCCAGTTCTTATAGTCAAAGTTGATAAAAGTTCTGAGTGACATTTTGTGCAGGTATTATTCTGTGATGAATCTTTAAACAATTTATCAAAATTTACAGTTTTACTGTCTGAGAGAGTTAAGTAGATAAATCGTTCTGAATCTATTTTTGTTTTTGATGAAAAAGAACAATTTTCACAGTCATACTGCCCTGACTAAGTAAGTCCAAATAGGTCATCAATAGGTACCCTCTCTTCTTCTAAGATACCATCAAGAACTTGTGTGCATCTTCTTGAGTGTTTTGTGTGAAGTGTACAAATCCAGTGCATAGATCTGCAAGATCTGTATTACTAGATGCAGAATATGTTTTTGATCTATCACTGCACAAGTTTTTTAACAAGGTAAAGAGTGCAGAGCACCATCTTTTATCTTTTGTCTCTTCAATTGCATGAACCAGATGAGGTAAAGAGATTAGTACATTGAAAACTACATTGGCATAGCAGTTGGCTCAAGGGGGTTGAACAACTGCATTTGTATTATTTTTTCCCCAAAACTTCTTCCTTCTCTTGCTTTCAGTTTTCTTAGAAATATCACTGTGGTCCTTTGAAACCTTTCATTTTGATAAGATTCTAGGGCCCATATTTATACTTTTTGACGCACAACTGCGCCAACGCAGTTGTGCGTCAAAAATGTTACCGCCGGCTAACGCCATTCCAAAGCGCCATGCGGGCGCCGTATTTATTGAATGACGTTAGCCGGCGCTGCGGACTGGTGTGCGTAAAAAAAAAATGACTCACACCAGGCAGCGCCGGCGTAGGAGAAAATGGAGATTGGGCGTCAAAAAATGGGGCAAGTCAGGTCTGAGGCAAAATTTTGGCCTCAACCCGATTTGCGCCATTTTTTTCGACGCCCAACCCCCATTGAAATGACTCCTGTCTTAGCAAAGACAGGAGTTGAAGAAGATGAAGAAGGACTGCTGACCTGAAGCCCTGCAGAGAAGACGGAGACACCAACTGCTTTGGCCCCAGACCTGCCGGCCTGTCTCCCCACTTTGAGAAAAACTGCAACAGCGTCCCCCAGGGTCCTGCGACCTCTGAAGCCTCAGAGGACTACCCTGCATCTAAAAGGACCAAGAACTCCCGAGGACAGTGGCCCTGTTCCACAAAGACTGCAACTTTGCAACAAAGAAGCAACTTTTAAAGACCACACATTTCCCGCCGGAAGCATGAGACTTTCCACTCTGCACCCAACGCTCCCGGCTCAACCTGCGGAGAACCAACACTACAGGGAGGACTCCCCGGCGACTGCGACCCTGTGAGTAGCCAGAGTTGACCCCCCGGGCACCCCCCCCAGCGACGCCTGCAGAGGGAATCCAGAGGCTCCCCCTGACCGCGACTGCCTGCTTCAAAGAACCCGACGCCTGGGAAACACACTGCACCCGCAGCCCCCAGGATCTGAAGGATCTGACCTCCAGTGCAGGAGCGACCCCCAGGTGGCCCTCTCCCTTGCTCAGGTGGTGGCTACCGCGAGGAGCCCCCCCCTTGCCTGTCTGCATCGGTGAAGAGACCCCTAGGTCTCCCATTGAAACCTATTGTAAACCCGACGCCTGCTTGCACTCTGCACCCGGCCGACCCTGTGCCGCTGAGGGTGTACTTTTTTGTGCTGACTTGTGTCCCTACAAAACCCCCCTGGTCTGCCCTCTGAAGTCGTGGGTACTTACCTGCTGGCAGACTGGAACCTGGGCACCCCCTTCTCCATTGAAGTCTATGCATTTTGGGCACCACTTTGACCTCTGCACCTGACCGGCCCTGAGCTGCTGGTGTGATAACTTTGGGGTTGACCTGAACCCCCAATGGTGGGCTACCTTGGACCCAACTTTGAACCCTGTAAGTGCTTTACTTACCTGACAAACTAACAAATACTTACCTCCCCCAGGAACTGTTGAATTTTGCACTGTGTCCAATTTTAAAATAGCTTATTGCCATTTTTGCCAAAACTGTACATGCTATTGTGTTGATTCAAAGTTCCTAAGATACCTGAGTGAACCTGTGGTTCTTAAAATAAACTAAGAAAAGTTATTTTTCTATATAAAAGCCTATTGGCCTGGAATTGTCTTTGAGTGTGTGTTCCTCATTTATTGCCTGTGTGTGTACAACAAATGCTTAACACTACCCTCTGATAAGCCTACTGCTCGACCACACTACCACAAAATAGAGCATTAGAATTATCTCTTTTTGCCACTATCTTACCTCTATGGAGAACCCTTGGACTCTGTGCATGCTATTTCTTACTTTGAAATAGTACATACAGAGCCAACTTCCTACACCATGGCACCATTAACTAATCCTTCCTCAAAATTTAAATTATGCCGCAAAATTACCCTACAGATTTTTAAACACATAAACACTTTTCCAATCACACATTTTTGGAAACAGACTTCTGCAATGCATCGAAGGAGATTCTGAAAGAAGCAGCAGCTCCCTCCTCCCTTCCACAGGGTCTTGGGCTTGCCGATTGGCTCTCTAGTTCCCAGGCAACCTAAGCCCTCCTCTACCACCTGCACTGGGCCTTTAAGTTTATGGAAGGAACCCCAAGACAGCCACCTCCATTTTGTGAGCCCAGCTTTTCCCTGTACCCTAATACAGCCCAGTGATCAAGAAATACTAGGAGACTGGTAAGAGCCCTAAACTTTAAGGGGCATCTTGTTATTTGTTGTAGGCTCCCTGTGTTTCAACCAGCTTGGTCTTTTCAAACTGCTGCTTTTTACCTGTGATTGTTTGAAATTTCCCTCCTAGTTTGTGGCAAAAGAGTGCATAAAGCCAACCACCCCCCCCTTTTTTTTTTTAGAAAAGAGGCTACATACACCAGGATGTGTTTAGGAGACTGGTTAATCTGAGTGCCCGACGAGTATTTCAGTGCTTTTCAATCTCTTCCTTACCTGAAAAGTAGACTCTTCTATCTTGGAAGTGTAGATTCTGCCTGCCTGTATCCAAGGAGATTCTGAATAGAGCAGCAGTTACTTCCTCCCACAGGGGCTTGGGCTTCAGTTAACTTGGTCCTTAGATAAGTTTCTATTGGTTGTTGCATATGTTGTTGTGATTGGTTGTTGTGATTAGTATTTCTATTGGCTTAAGGATTAGGGTCTGGGTTTTGATTGGTTCTAGGATTGAGATTCCTATGGGTCTGGGGTTTTTAGGGATGGTGATGTGAATGATACTAGGGTTGAAATTCCTATTGGTTTGTGGTTTTAGGGTTGTTGTTGCGATTGGTACTAGGGTTGAGATTCCTATTGGTTCGTGGTTTTAGAGTTGGTGTTGTGATTGGTACTAGGGTTGCGATTCCTATTGGTTTGTGGTTTTAGGGTTAGTGTTGTGATTGGTATTAGGGCTGAGATTCCCATTGGCTTGTGTTTTTAGGTCAGTGTTGTGATTGGTACTAGGGGTGAGATTGGTTCATGGTTTTAGGGTTGGTGTTGTGACTGGTACTAGGGTTGGGATTCCTAATAGTTTGTGGTTTTATGGTTAGTGTTGTGATTGGTACCAGGGTTGAGATTCCCATTGGTTTGTGGTTTTAGGGTTGGTGTTGTGATTGGTACTAGGGTTGAGATTCCCATTGAATTGTGGTTTTAACGTTAGTGTTATGAATGGTACTAGGGGTGAGATTCCTATTGGTTCATGGTTTTAGGGTTGGATTTTGTGATTGGTACTAGGGTTGGGACTCCTATTGGTTCATGGTTTTAGGGTTAGTGTTGTGATTGGTTGTCAGGACTAGGGGTGTGATTGGTTAATAGGGCTAGGTCTCCCATTGGCTAGAGGATTTAGGTTTACAAATCCGATTGGTTAAGGTTAGGAATAGGTTTCTATTGGCCAATAGGGCTATTTAAGCCTAGGGCTCAGGGCGTCTCAGCCCGGGCATCGAGGCTAAGGGTGGAGAGGACAATGGTAGTTACATGTTTAGGCCTGTTTTGGACTGGCCGGGCTTAGGGACAGAAATGCTGACCAATTTTCCACTTACCAGAAAGGACCCTATTCCCTCCATATCCTCCAGCATCCAAACACAATATCAGCAAAGACATCCAGCTCATGCACCACAAACTGACCTCATACAGATTACAATGTCTTATCAACCAACACAAAACCCAACATACCACACCTATACACATATACACCACAACTATAACAGTACGAAACCTTCATTCTCACACCAAACACTTCTCTGTCCACTCCACTAACACATTCAGCCATTGCCCACACAACACACAACACAAAACCACATTATATAGCAACAAATCAGTTTTTGTGAAGCGCAACAACTCACCTGTGGGGGTCTCAAGGCACTGGGGGAGGGTCTGGCCTCATCCTAAAAGCCAAGTCTTGTGGTCCTTCCTGAAGATGGTGAGTGATGGGATTTGTCTGAAGTGCATGGGCAGGTTGTTCCAGCTCTTAGCTGCGAGGTAGGTGAAAGATCTTCCTCCGGAGGTGGTTTTTCGTATGCGTGGGATGGTGACTAGCGTCTGCTGGGCTGAGCGGAAGGGTCTGGCAGCATTATTGAAGGAGATGTGATGGTTCCGGTAGGCTGGTCCAATGTAAATGGCCTTGTAGGTGTGGGTGAGTAATTTGAAGATGATTCGCTTCTCCACTGGGAGCCAATGGAGGGTCCTCAGGTGTTGGGAGATATGTTCCTGGTGGGGGAGGTTCAGGACGAGTCTGACGATAGCATTTTGGATGAATTGCATTTTCCTGATGTTTTTAGTTGTGGTGCTGATGTAGAGTGCCCTGCCATAGTCGAGCTTGCTTGTGACTAAAACGTGGGTGACTGTCTTGCGGCAGTTGACCGGGATCCATTTGAAGATTTTGCAGAGTTGGCGGAGGGTGTTACAACAGGAAGCGGTGACTGTGTTTAACTGTCGAGTCATTGTTAGGGAAGAGTTGAGGATGATTCCTAGGTTGTGGGCATGGTCAGTCAGAGAAGGTGGGGCGCTCAGCGATGTGGGACACCAGGAGTTGTCCCAGGATGAAGTGGAGTTTCTGAAGATGATGAGCTCTGTCTTGTCCGAGTTGAGCTTGAAGCAGCTCTCTCTCATCCAGATGGTGTTGGCTTCCATTCATGTATGACACGATGTTCATTCAGTGGCCTCTGACTAAGGCTGCAAGCGTTGAAGAGCGTTGGGTTTAGGGAGGAACCATGAGGAACTCCACTGCTGACTTCTGTTGGTTTGTATATGAACGGTGGGAGCCTCACTCTCTGTGTTCTTCTGGAGAAGAAGGAGTGGATCCATTGCAAGGCTTTTCTGCAGATTCCTGTGTCATGGAGTCTGGTGGATAAGATGATGTGGGAGACCGTGTCAAAGGCTGCTGAAAGGTAAAGGAATATGAGTGCTGAGGTGTGGCCGCAGTAGAGGAGTGTGCGAAAGTCATCGGTGGCTGCAAGAAAAGCTGTCTCCGTACTGTGGTTACTGCGCAAGCCAGACTGAGAGGTGTCCAGCGATTTGTTGTCTTCGATGAATTGTCGCAGCTGTGAGTTGATCACTTTTTCCACTACTTTAGCTGGGTAGGGTAGTAGCAAGATGGGCTTGAAGTTCTTTAGGTCTGATGGGTCAGCCATAGGTTTCTTCAGGAGGGGGAGGACTTAATCCTGTTTCCAGTCTTCGGGGAAGCTGGCTGTGTTGATAGAACAGTTCAGTGTCTTGCAGAGCTGGAGGACGATGGATGCGCTGGCTCTGTTATAGATGTGGCGGGGACAAGGCTCTGTGGGAGCTCCGGAATGGGTGCTTTTCATGATGCTTTCCATCTCTTCTGTGGTGAGAGTGGACCTTTCATTACATTACTTTCAGCCATCCAGATACACATTCCCTGTTCATAAAACCAACTGCACTATCCTCTATTTGCTCCTGTCAGAACCCCTTATATCATGACAATACCTAAACCCAGCCTTCCAACACACCATCCACAAACACCCTCACCCCCCCTTTAACAATTACACACAACCATACAATCCTTACACTCCACTCACCACACATATTACCTCTTCCAGTGATCAAAACTAACACAAACACAAACACACCTAATCCTCATCCATACCCTCTTGCACACCTCATACACTCTTCTCCAAAACACATCCACACCTTCTGTAATATCCTGATACCACTCAGCAGCACTAACTCACACACAAATCCTTCACAGAAAACCACTGCATCAATATCTCCTCTCACTATTCCACAAATCCAAAACAGATCACACACATCAGCACATCAAAATGACACAAATTTTCATAATACTTTCCGTTACACCAATTCCCACCTTCATGACTACACAAACAATACAAATCCTGCCAATCTTTATCGTAAATTCTCACTATTCACAAACATCTACCACAAGCACCCCAACACAGCAACATTCATTCACCCGCCTCTCATCCATTGCACAATTTAGAGCCTTACATTATGATCCACATGCTCCTCCACCACCCCTGACCCATACTCCTTCCACAATAAACAGGTGCAAACAAAATAAACAACATGCCACTCTTAAAAACTTTGCATCCCCTTGTCTATTACACAATAAGGCTACTCTACGAAAGAAAATACACTCATAATGTCACTCTCAGCCACCAAGTCCACTACCAACACACACAGACCCAACAAATTCATCTATTTATATATTTATATATAAAATATGTGTGTGTGTGTGCGTATTTGTGTTTGTATCAGTGAATGCTTGGGTATGTCAGTGCATTCATCCTTATGTCTTTGGGTGTGTCAGTGCATCCATTAGTGTGTATCAAGATCTGTTACTGTATGCAGCAGTGTGCGCCTGGCTGTTACAGATTATACATGAGTTTGTGTATAGGTATGTCACCATGTGAGTGTATACCTCAGTCTGTGAGTGTGTGTATACGTGTGTGCCTGGGTGTGTTACTGTATGCATCAGTGTGTGCCTGGGTATCTCAATGTATACATAAGTGTGTGCTTGGGTGTGTAATTTAATGCATTAGTGTCTCCCTGGGTCTGTTAGTCAATACACCATTTTACTCCTGGGTGTGTTAGTATATTCCTTACTGTCTGCCTGGATATGTCATTTTCTGTATCATTCTCTATCATTCTGGGTGTGTTAGTGTATTCATGTCTGTGACTGTGGCTGTATCAGTTCATGATGAATATACATCTGCTATATCAGTGTCTATATCAGTGAGTGTCCAACTATGTTAGTGTCTATATCAGTGTGTGCCTGGGTATATTTAACGGACTACTTGTGTGCATAGGTAACTAACTTGCATCAGTACTTGATTACATATTTGATTGAGTGTATCAGTACATCTATGTGTGTGCAACCAGATGTTTAAATACGTATACCAGAATATGACTCTATATATCTCTAAATGTGTATGCAAGTGGCTGTATGAATGGCTTACTGGCTGTGTTGGGGAATATAGGGGTATGTAACTGTGTGTGCAACTGGCTCTGATACTTCTAGATACATAAGTGCTGTCTGGATGTGTGCATGAATGTATAAGTGACCTTTTCGTCATCTATCTGTATATGTGTCTGTGTGTGGCTGTATTATTTTTTAATAGGTGTGTGAGCTGCAGCCTGGGTAGGAGACTGCATAAATTATGGGGCAAAGGCAAAAGGTTTGGTGGTGACCCTGCAGAAAGGTCATTTCCAACAGCAAGAAAATGTCCAACTCAGTGAAACTCTGAAGGATATGTTTCACATTGTAATCACAAAGGACCATGCTCTATGGCCTACATACAGCCTAGCTGAGGAGTTACTTTTTTTTACTAAAAGGAAAGTTTGAAGCTTGTCAAGTTATCTAATGTCAAGTTGAGCTGACAGTAAAACTGTACACGCAGGTTCAGGAGTAATTGCCCCAACCCTGGTTTAAAGGACTATCTCTCTCTTGATGGTTGACTAGGATGTGTCAGTACTTGCCTACATATATGAGTAAAAGGAGAATTTAAGACTTGTCAAGTGGGTTTTGTAATGCCAAGTCGAGCTGACAGTAAAACTGAAAACTCATGCTCAGCAGTAGTATGACTGAGTCATGTTTAAAGGACTACTTTTCTGCATAGATGAGTAGGTTGTGTCAGTACTTGCCTATATACCTGAGTGAGTGTGTCATTCCCTCTCTGGGTGTGTCACAATTTGTTTGAGTAACTATGCCACTATGCGACTGTCTCTTTAAGTAACTCTATGGTCTCTAAATGTGTATGTAAGTGTCTGTATGAATGGCTTAGTAGCTGTGTTGGTGAGTATAGGTGTATGTAACTGTGTGAACAACTGGCTCTCATAATTCAGTATACATAAGTGTGTTTCAACGTGTTAGTAAATCCACTACTTTGTCTTTACCTTTGTTAGTGTATGCATGTGTATACGCATGGGTGGATCACTGTATAGATCAGTATCTTTCTATTTTTTATCATATGTGTATACCTCAGTGTGTGCCTTTAATTCCTCATTTGGCGATCACTGTACTTTTCCTTATTTTCAGCACATACCCTCCATTTATATTCGTTATTCCCCTTTATCAATATGGTACTCACTTTCACTCACCTTATATGGACTCATGCCTTTTCTAACACTTTTTAAATTAAACTGCAATTTAATTCACATAGCAATTAAGTGTTTCTTGTTCTATATGTTTGTCTCTTAGTGCCAGTTAGGATTTCTTCTCACTGAAAATGAGCAAAAACACAAGCGGAAGAATGGTAAACTATTCTCATACAAGCAACCATTAATGGCAACCTTTTCAACTTTCCTTTTTAAGGTTACTCAATCTCTCTTTCATAATTAACTTATGTTATACCACTTCTGACTGATCACTATCAGTAAGCCTTTCTAACATTACTCAAAAGGTAGCCCAATTTTGGAGGGGTTTTGGCCAAATCCGCTGATCCATGGTGGTGCTCAACATGGCCACTATGTAACGTTGTGGCGGATCCGTGAATCCACACAGGAGTACAAAAATATTTTTTTCTGTCTGTTCTCAAACAATACCATTTGTACTCCTCTTTGCATAAATAAATAAATGCACACCAAACCATAGTTTATAATCAATTTATTGCATTAGAATTGGCTACCAATTCACAGACTAGTCATTTTTATTCCCAACCCCCACACTCCTGTAGCTGTGCTACCATGTTAATCTATTTTTGAACATTCTCTGCTACCAGTTGGTCACATTGTAATCACAAAGGACCATGCTCTATGGCCTACATACAGCCTAGCTGAGGAGTTACTTTTTTTTACTAAAAGGAAAGTTTGAAGCTTGTCAAGTTATCTAATGTCAAGTTGAGCTGACAGTAAAACTGTACACGCAGGTTCAGGAGTAATTGCCCCAACCCTGGTTTAAAGGACTATCTCTCTCTTGATGGTTGACTAGGATGTGTCAGTACTTGCCTACATATATGAGTAAAAGGAGAATTTAAGACTTGTCAAGTGGGTTTTGTAATGCCAAGTCGAGCTGACAGTAAAACTGAAAACTCATGCTCAGCAGTAGTATGACTGAGTCATGTTTAAAGGACTACTTTTCTGCATAGATGAGTAGGTTGTGTCAGTACTTGCCTATATACCTGAGTGAGTGTGTCATTCCCTCTCTGGGTGTGTCACAATTTGTTTGAGTAACTATGCCACTATGCGACTGTCTCTTTAAGTAACTCTATGGTCTCTAAATGTGTATGTAAGTGTCTGTATGAATGGCTTAGTAGCTGTGTTGGTGAGTATAGGTGTATGTAACTGTGTGAACAACTGGCTCTCATAATTCAGTATACATAAGTGTGTTTCAACGTGTTAGTAAATCCACTACTTTGTCTTTACCTTTGTTAGTGTATGCATGTGTATACTCATGGGTGGATCACTGTATAGATCAGTATCTTTCTATTTTTTATCATATGTGTATACCTCAGTGTGTGCCTTTAATTCCTCATTTGGCGATCACTGTACTTTTCCTTATTTTCAGCACATACCCTCCATTTATATTCGTTATTCCCCTTTATCAATATGGTACTCACTTTCACTCACCTTATATGGACTCATGCCTTTTCTAACACTTTTTAAATTAAACTGCAATTTAATTCACATAGCAATTAAGTGTTTCTTGTTCTATATGTTTGTCTCTTAGTGCCAGTTAGGATTTCTTCTCACTGAAAATGAGCAAAAAACAAGCGGAAGAATGGTAAACTATTCTCATACAAGCAACCATTAATGGCAACCTTTTCAACTTTCCTTTTTAAGGTTACTCAATCTCTCTTTCATAATTAACTTATGTTATACCACTTCTGACTGATCACTATCAGTAAGCCTTTCTAACATTACTCAAAAGGTAGCCCAATTTTGGAGGGGTTTTGGCCAAATCCGCTGATCCATGGTGGTGCTCAACATGGCCACTATGTAACGTTGTGGCGGATCCGTGAATCCACACAGGAGTACAAAAATATTTTTTTCTGTCTGTTCTCAAACAATACCATTTGTACTCCTCTTTGCATAAATAAATAAATGCACACCAAACCATACTTTATAATCAATTTATTGCATTAGAATTGGCTACCAATTCACAGACTAGTCATTTTTATTCCCAACCCCCACACTCCTGTAGCTGTGCTACCATGTTAATCTATTTTTGAACATTCTCTGCTACCAGTTGGTCACAAGTTCAGAACAGCTTCTGAGAGCACAAGGCTTACTTCTAAACCAAATGTAGCAGGTCTGATTGAGAATTTGCTATTATAAACATATCTCAAATACCAAATGTTCTTTATTTTTACCTTACTAACACCACCTACTTCACTTCCAACCAAAATGCTTCTGCTGTGGCTTGTGAGTCATAGCTTTGTGTTTTGAGCCCGAGAGAGTTCTAGAAAGAGTGTTATTGACAGCATGAGAGTGTCTGCCTGGGCATAAGACTGAGGCCGTTAAGAGTTTGTCAGGTGGTGGAGGCGGCCCGCCAAATTCTGTGGGTCGGAAAACCGCCACTCCTGTTTTCTGCCCACTAACCCTATTAAGTTTCCCACAGGGCAAAACTCACCACAACATTGACGCCAGCTGAGAGTGGAGTTGTAATCCCCAGGGCAGCGGATTAAGGCCGCCGGAGGTCGGACCAGGTTTATAATGTGGAGGCCAGATTCTGCTTTGGTGGCAGTCTGACTCCCACCGCAAGTCTGCCGGTCCCAGGACTGCCAAACTAATAATGAGCACCTGAGTGTGAGAGTATCTGTTTCAGTGTGAGACTGGGTCTGAGAGTGTTTGTGTAGGTATGAAAATGAGGGTGAGAGTGTCTGTATGGGTGTGACAGTGGATGTGAGAGTGTCTTTCTGGGTGTAAGAGTGTCTTTCTGGGTGTGAGAGTGTCTGTCTAGATGTACCAATTGGTGTGAGTGTATCTATCTGGATGTGACAGTGGGTGTGAGACTGTCTGGGTATCAGAGTGGGTGTAAGATTGTCTGTCTTCATGTGAGAGAGAGTGAGAACCTGTCTCTATGGATGTGAGAGTGGATGTGACACTGTCTGTCTGGGTGTGACAGTGGGTGTGAGAGTGTCACCCTAGCTTTGAGAGTGGATGTGAAAGTGTCTGTCTGGGCATGATAGTGTTTGAGTGTGTGAATGGGTATGAATGTTTCACTGAGGGTGTCACAGTGGGTGTGAGAGTGTGTGGATGTGAGAGTGGGTGTGAGAGTGTCTGGGTATGAGAGTGTCTGTATGGGTGTGACGGTTGGTGTGAGAGTATCTATCTGGATGTAAGAGTTGGTATTTGTCTGGGTATCAGAGTGGGTATAAGAATGTCTGTCTTCATGTGAGAAAGAGTGGGTACCTGTCTCTATTGATCGGTGAGTGGATGTGACACTGTCTGTCTGGATGTGAGAGTGTCACACCTAGCTTTGAGAGTAGATGGGAGAGTGTTTATCTGGGTGTGAGAGTGCATGTATAAGTGTTTGACTGGATGTGAACGTTTTAGCCAGGGTGTCACTGTACGTGTGAGAGTGTGTGGGTGTGAGAGTGGGCATGAGACATTCTGGGTGTGAGAGTGCATGTGTGATAGTCACCGTGGGTGTGAGAGTGGATATGAGAGTGCCTGGATGTGAGAGTGGGTGGTGTGAGAGTGTGTGTCTCAGTCTGAGACTTACTGTGAGAGTCTGTCAGCGTATGACACTGGGTATGAGAGGTCTGGATGAGAGAGTGGGTGTGAGAGTGTCTGGGTGTGTGAGTGTCTGTATAGGTGTGACAGTTGGTGTGAGAGTGCCTATCTGGATATAAGAGTGGGTGTGACAGTGTCTGATTGGTTGTGAGATTGAATGTGAGAGTTTCACCCTGTCTGTGAGAGTGGGTGTGAGATTGTCTGTCTGGGTGTTAGAATATCTGTATGGGTGTGTTTCTGGGTGTGAGAGGTGGTCACAGTGGACATGACAGTGTCTGAGAGTGAGAGTGGGTGTGAGAGAGTCTGTCTGGGTATGAGAGTGGGTGTGAGAATCTCACCCTGAGTGTTGCTGCTGGTTGTTAGAGTAGTGTGAGAGTGTCTGTGTGTGTATGATAGTAAATGTGAGAGTGTGTGAGCGTGAGAGTGGGTGTGACAATATCTGTGTAGGTCTGTGACAGGATGTAACAATCTTACCCAGGGTGTCACAGTGGGTGTGGCAGTGTCTGAGAATGGGTGTGAGAGAGTCTTTCTAGGTGTGAGAGCCTATGTAAGAGTCTCACCCTGGGTGTGAGAGTGGATGTGAGGGTGTCTGTCTGGGTGTGAGAGTGGGTGTGATATTGCCTCTATGGGTGCTTGACTGGATCTGGAAGTCTCACTTATGGTGTCACAGTGGGTTTGAAAGTGTCTGGGTGTGAGAGTGGGTGTGGGAGTGTCTGGATATGGGAGTGGGTGTGAGAGTCTAACCCTGGGTGTGAGAGTACCTGGGTGTGAGAGTGGGTGTGTAAGTTTCTGGGTGTGAGAGTGAGTTTGAGAGTATCTGTCTAGGTATGAGAGAGGGTGTCAGACTCTCACCTTGGGTGTAACAGTGGGGGCTAGAGTATCTGTCTGGATTTAGATGTGGGTGTGAGAGTGTCTGTGTGTGGGACAGTGTGAGAGTCTCTGTCTGCATATGAGACTGGCTGTGAGTATCTGTTTGGGTGTGTGATTGTGTGTGAAAGTCAATCGATATATTTGACATTTCTCGAAATCCTCAGATCCACCTGCGGATTTACACCTGAAGGCCTTGCTGAGCCCCGCGGGTGGATCAGCAGATCTGAAAAAGGTGAATAAAATGATTTTCTGCATTTTCTGCCCATTCTTAACTATTTTCCGACATGTTTATCAATCCCATGGGGCAGTAAACCTCTACCCTGACCCCATCATCACCATTGCACCCCCCATTTCAGCCACTGGAACCATTGCAGCTGCCATTTTATTTTAGCAGAAAATCGTCCCTGAGGCTGAAATGTTGGATGAAATAAAGAATATGGGGTCAGGGTAGGTGTTCACTGACCCCACGTGGTTGATAGAAATGTGGGCAAATAGTAAATGATATTGTGAAAATGGTATAAATCTTTTTCTGAAATTCGCGGTTCCACCTGCGGATTTACATCAGGGGGCAGCACTGAGCCCCGTGGGTTTCAGAAAATGTCAAAAGATTAATACCATTTTCACCATAATATTTACTGTTTGCCCACATTTCTATCAACCCCGTGGGATCTGGGAATCGCTAACCTGACCCCATCATGACTCTTGCCCCCCATTTTTCAGCCCAGGGAACCATTTTTCTGATAAAACAAAATGGTGGCCACAACTTCCCTCTCTGGTTGCAACTAGACAATCTGTTTCTTGCATTGCCGCGCTGATCCAGGGAGTCTTATATCAATAACTATATTACTTTTTCCTTAAATATCTCCTAAACCACTGAATGGATTTATCCCAACTCTCAAAAAGCATGATCAGCACACCAAGATATAGCTCCTTGCCAAATGTGGTGTAATTCTGTTTAGCGGTTCGGGCTGTAGTCGTGTCTAAAGACCCCATAAGAATTAATATGGGAAACACACTTTTTTTGGCCCCTCCATTTTCTCAGCCCCCGTTTGACGGATCTCCCCAAATCTTTCCATATGCGACAAAACGCTAGAGGGCACGTCCTTTTGAAAATGTCATGAAGATTCGTCAAACGGTGCCAAGATATAGCCAAGTCAAAAAACGCTTATCCTATAGAAACTAGGTCTTAACTATAACTACCTTCTGGTGACCGCCAATAGGTAATATATATACAAATATACATATTCACTTAAAAAAAAAACAAGTTACATAGACGTTATCATTAGGTACTGAATTTAATTGTACAAAACCATAGAAATCCAACATTTCCAAATAGAGTTTTTTCAAGTAACTATAACTCACTCCCTAAGGTTACCATAACTCGGCAGCGCACCCCTATAGCCACCCAAACCGAGCCACTGACAAAGAGAAATGTTCTGACAAAAAGAAAAAAAAATTGACAAGTAAAAAGAGTGAGATCACCTTTCTGTATGTACCTTAAATTTCTGAAGTTGAAAATAATTTAAAGATGAGAAACAACAACTGACATGCCCCCACTGGAACCCTCAAACTTCTATGGGGAGGGTTTGAAATCTTAACCACTAGGCCACAGATGATTCCTTAGTGTGTAGTGCCAGACATCTCTATTACATTCAATGCAAATATGGCGATGGGGAAAAAATTGACTGTTCCATCACTAGGAATGATTATCATTTTAAACACAACTAAACAAAGACACTGACATGAGATACCAGGATTTGAACCTTAAACCTACTGAGTGATAGCCCAAGAGCTTTACCATTAGGCTAGACATCACTCTGTTATGCTCTGTGTCAAAATATATATATAACGTTGTAGCATACATCTAGTTTGTGTGCTTGTTAGTGCAATGGTCTCTCCATAAAATGATTTCAAAGTGGCACACAAGTAAGATGTTTGGTGACAGAACAGGACAGTGGGGGAGCCTGAAGGCACCCTTGGACCTAGCCGGCTCCCTACATCCTGCAGGAGCCGGCATGCTTTGAATAGCAGCTCCCTCCTTGTGGGAGCAATGTTTTAATCTCTTTCCCTGCATGCATATTTGTGAGCAGGGATTGGGATGAAACCTCCACTTTCAGGAAGCAGGAGCTGTTTGACAGCCCCGTTTGCTGAAAACAGAGTTATGTTTTCTTTTGCTTGGTGAGAGATGTCAGCTCCTGCCAAGCAAAAGCTAATAGCTGCCTCCTGAGGGGGTGCATCTCAGGAAGTAGCAGGAGCCAGCCCTGAGTGATAGTAGTCCCCAGGTCCATGCATAGCTCCATGAGAGGGGTGATCCGCGGGGCTCTGAGTCCTTGATGGACCCCCCTCCTTATTACATTTTGTGGTCGTCCCAGAGAGGTGGCGGCCCTCAGGGTTCTGGGGGGTCCCAGCACCCCCCTCATGCAATTCAGTGCATTTGGCCCCAGGGAGTTGGTGGTCTCTGGATCTCAGGGGGTTCTGTGTGCCCCCCCACTCTGCAAATAACTGTTGCCCTGGGATGGTGGTAGTCCCTGTAGCCTGGGGAGGGTCCACATGCCCCCCTTATTGATTATTGTAAGAATCTAGCCTCTTTGCAGATGCCCCACACCTTGTACCCCATTTAAACTACTTGATGCTGTCGTTTTTGATCTAAAACTGCACTAAATTCTGCTAAACAGACCCTAGTCCCAATGTTCCTTCCCTTAATTTGCACTGTGATTGGTAAATCCAAATGGCAAGGACTTTACCATCCCTGTAAGACTATAGTAAATGATACCAGTGGAATCCAGGGCAGAGGATGTAAAGAGGTTACCAGGGATGCAGCTCTGATTGTGCCATCCTGCTTGACCCAAGCAAAAGCAAAGCCTGCCAAGCTGCCATGCCTGCCTGCACGAGCAACTTGCCTGCTTGAGTTCAGCTCTGCCCACACCAGGTGCAGGTAGAGTCCCTTTATTGCCCATAGCATAGGTCAGTCACCCCTAAGGCAGGCCTCCTATAGCCCAGGAGGCAGGGTGCAGTGTGTTATGAGTTTGGACATTTATACACAAGCATATATGGCCCTGTGATAGCATGTAAAACTTAATGCTATTGCAAGTGACCAGCAGCCCATAGGATAGCATGGGCTGGCACACAGGCAAACCCCAGATGCCCAGCTCCATGTTGTCTCTACTGAATTCCCCTGTGTCAAACATTGTGCTTTTTAACCCTGAATGCGATTCTTGGTAATTCTTTTAACACTGAATACATGCTAGGTAACCCTCGGTTACCTAGCATGTACCCTGGTGCCATCCTCAGAGGATGCCCAATGGGTTGCCAGCTTTCTCCTGTCTTGGCGATCCCCAGAGCCATTTGCCACCAATACAAGAGTCTTCCCTCCTGCTGGTTGTGCTAGCGCTTCCCCAGGATGGAGACTAAGGACCTGGGCAGGAAGGAGGTGACACCTCCACCCTCCCAGGATGGCTAGTGCGTACAATGATCAAAGCAGTCAACCTCAAAGGCTTTCACCGCCCTTGAAAGGCCTCAAGGACAAAGCTCTTCCCGCCCCCTGCCCAAGCCATCAGTTGGAAAACTAGATATGCAAAAGGCTAGCCACACCTTTAGGTGGGCTAGGAGTTCTGTACAGCCAAGGAACCCGATAAAACAAAATGGCGGCCACAACTTTCCTGTCAGGCTACGACTAGCTAATGGTTCTCTTGCATTGCCACGCTGATCCACGGATCCATCCGCTGTGGATAGACAGGGGGTCCGCGTCCCTAGATACCTCTATTACTTTTTTCTTTAATATCTCCAAAACTACTGAACAGATTTATACCAAATCACAAAAAGCACGATCTGCACACCAAGATATAGCTCCCTGCCAAATGGTGTAGTTCTGTTTAGCTGTTCGGGCTGTAGTCGAGTCTAAAGACCCTAGGGGAATTATTGATGCATACAATAATTGACTGAACTATGACCATTTCTCCATTTTTCGATGCCATAATGAAACAACCAAAGCACTCTCTAATCTTAAAAAAAAATGATTAGCTCCAAGTACAGTGCTTCACACACTGAACTCTGGGGCATCATTCTCCCCACATTCTCCTGGGTTCATCCTGAATAGCTCCTACTAATAATTCCTACATTTTACCACCAGTATTTTACACTATGAAACAAAATTACATTGATGAAAACTGTTGGACTACTTGATCCTATGGAGCCCACAATCTTAATTTCTACCCCTGACCTCGGGAAGAAAAGCATAGAATGGCTCCCCTCTATCAGAGAGAGGAGTCAGGATCATTGCTTATATCTGTTCCAGGATGTATCCCCTGCTTCTGAAAAGATGTCTTAATGGCAACAGCAATAAAACCTTTAATGTAGAAGATTGACAACAATGCAAACGGAGACATCGGTTTAGGAGGTTTCATGTACACAAAAACAGAACCCTTAATAGTGGAAAGAATGGACCAAATTTATTAAGGCTCTGCATGGCATTTACTATACAGAGCAAAATGTGTTTTGCACTGAATTCATTTTAGTTGGCTTTAGGACTCTGAGGACTTTAGCACTGATAAACAGTGCTAAAGTACACGTGTTCTCTACTTAAAACATGGTAACATTGGCTTATGCACAATTGAGACATTTAATTGACTTATACGTCACTAGTAAATAGCACTACCTGTGTCCAGGGCCCCTAATTTAAATGTTACTATTGGGCCTGCAGCACTGATTATGCCACCTCCTTAAGTAGTACTTTGACATGTCTCAGGCCTGCCATTGCAGAGCCTGTGTATGCAGTTGTAAGCTGTCATGACGACCTGGCAAGTTAACCCTCTTGCCAGGCCCAAACCTTCCTTCTTAAAACATATGTTACCCCTAAGGTAGGTCCTGGATGCAGTGTATTTAAAAAGTGGGACATGTACTTTTTAGTTTTACATGTCCTAGTAGTGAAAAACTCTTGAATTTGTTTTTCAATACTGCAAGGTCTATCTCTCCCATAGGATAACATTGGAATTACTTTATTATATTTTATAAGTGTAATTTTCAATTGGGAAGAGATGGGCCTCCCAGGTTTGGTGTCTCTAAAATCACAATTTGAATTCCCAGCTTATGGTGAAGACTGACTCTAAATTTTAATTCTGAAAAGGCCACTTTTAGAAAGTTGCCATTTTCCTACTTTATCTATCCGGTGCCTTCTATCTGTCTCATAATATGCATCTGAGTGAGCGACAGCTGGGCTCTCTATTCCCTCCAGACAGCCACACACAAAGGGAGCCTAGGTGTGACTGATGGGTGATCCACAGCATGATGGGAGGGAGTAACTAACACTTACACGGCTGTGTCCTGATCCCACACAAAAGTCTGCATAATACCCTGTAGTGAACCTGGAGCTAGGGCAGGAAAGGAGTGGACTCTGTGTACTTCAAGGGCCTCTTATTGAAGTCTCACCCACTTCAAAGGCACCACTGGGTATAAGAACTAGACCACAGACACTACGAACTTATTACACACCTGGACCTGTGGATACCCTGCAAGGAAGAAGGACTGCTGTGGTGTTGAAGGGAGTGTCACTCTGCTGGACTTTGCTGGAATCTTGTTCCGCTTTGCTGATCTGCTGCCTGCTGCCCTGGTAGTGAAAAGGACTGGACCTGAATCTCTCCAAACCAGAACCAAACTGCACCTGGACTTTGCTTGCTGTGTCCTACGCCTTTGGAAGTGGGAATAAAGTGCTGCAACTGCCGGAACATGCGTATCAAGGCTGTTGTGCCGATCAGAACCAGTGCATCTCCACTGATGCTGACGCATCACTACTGCTGTGATGATCGAGGACACGGCATCACCATCAACACCAGTGCATCGCTGCTGTGTGGATCAGGAGCACCACGTTGCCAACTGCTGGGCACAATATCTTCATTCCTGACAACTCTTTGACTTTGCATGGCTCTGAGCCAAAGCATCACCTACATCTATGGGATTGATGCCAAAACATGGCCTCTTTTGCTCCACGCATCTTCTTGACGTCGAAGCAACCCCAAACCAAGATACTGTTTTGAACAGGCTACGGCTGCTGTCTGTATCCAACCCATACTCCATCGTGGTGAGACTGACATTTCAGATTTCTCCCAGTCAAGCATGACCAGATAGCCTCGCTTGGAACCTTATGCTTCTAAGCACTACAACTAAGTTTATTCTTTAAAAATTCATATCTCAACTTCTACTTAATGGATTTTGTCATTTTGGTCTTGTTTTGTTCATTAAATTAAAAATTAAGCTCCGTATTTATAAGCATATGTGGTATCTTTTTGTGTGGTGTTTTCATTGTTTTACTGTTTGAGCTGTTGCACAAGTACTTAACACATTGCCTCTTAAGTTAAGCCTGATTGCTTTGTTCCAAGCTTCCAGGGGTGAACACAGGTTAATTTAGGGTGTGTTGGTGACTTAGCCTAGGATTGTGGTTCCTACTTGGACAAGGTGCATACCTCTGCCAACCAGAAACGCAATTTGTCACAGTGCATAAAACGTGCTGCACTATTTTCAGATGTCTTGTTTCAGCTCTGGTGGCATGGACCAGCTCAAAAACTCATAGGTTTCAATGCAATGATGGATGTAGTTAAAAAGCTGGATCAATCTTTTCATCAAATCCTAATGGCCAGAGTTATGTACTGGCAGGAGGCCGGTTTCCCTGCCAGGGCACTGGAGTAAATTACTCCATCCCCCTGACGGAGATGTCACCCACCAGATTTAGAAATGACCACCAGGCAGAAGGTCATTGCTACATCATTGCCAAGAACCACGGTCAAGGCGTTTCCTATCAATGCTTCTTGCAGTTCGGCACAGGGCCACAGCAAAATGACTGAGCCTTGCATCAAACTGTTTTCTTTTTTATTTTCAAAAAGATAATACCTCCCTTGCTCCATGGTGAGGGGGCATTTTTTGTTTTTTACTGCTCCTTACCGCCAAGGATTACCTGGAGATGACGGACAGTAAAAAACTATTATATGTTCACTCATCCTATCTGAATTGGGCAGATGGACATATAGCCAATGGTCTGGTGACCTTTACTCCATCGAGCCATCTGAGAAGTTTGGCTACGTCGAAGATGGAGTAGTCACCACTGTGGCTAAATCTATGGTCTGTCCGTATTCATATCGGGTGGGCGGACCACTGTGTTGTTCGGGAGAAAACTCAGTTCCCATTGCCACGGAGTTCACTCTACACCAACATCTAAATCGGGCCCAACATTTTAATTAGTACAGGCATAAAAAAGGAATGTTTTAATTTCTCAAAAAGCCACTCTCACATAGGGCATGTCCATTGCAGTGCACAGTACACATTCAGTGCACGGGATCCTTCTGAGCTTGTCTAGGCATAGGTATTTGTAACCGAGGGTATGGTTATAGTACAAATTCTACCCTAGACAACATGCGCTCACCACTGCAACATGGTGTGAGGTTGTAGGCCCTTTTATTTAGACTTTTTAGAGCGCCTATACAGCGTTGGCAGAAGCAGTTGGTCAATCATAGAAGATGTGTCTCCTCACTTTCCTTTCCCCCTTGCACAGCGAAGAACATCAGATTTCTTTGATGCGCTGTATCGCATACGAAATTAGAAAATCTGGCCCTATATGTCACCTGACAACAAGGTAGAAACGAAGCGGAGTTTCACATACTATGACAGAAGGAGGGGTTTTTAGTAGACTGTCGACAACAGTAGGAGGAGGTATCGTAGGCACACGTACTTACAAGATGTGCAATATAGCACGATTTGATCAGTGCCTTTACTCTTGTCAACAACTTCGAGCTCAACTTTAGACTGGGGGACGGCATAATTGCTGAGCTGTGTGAAGTCAATCGTCCATTAAAACAGTGTTGGCGTTTCATTTGACCCCGTGGCCTTGCTGTTGTAATTGAGCTATTTTTACCTGTGTTTCATTACATTCATTAGAAGATGTTTCGTGAATCATCCCTGAAAGTTTTAGTTTTAACAGCAGGTGCATGTGTACTTTACATCCTTGTGGTTTCCTCGAGTTCAGTGGTGAGTGTGCGCTGTGTGCTGCACTTATTTTCACACTACTATTCTGTATCGCATTTAATTTAGGGGAAAAAAAACAAGTAGAAATAAAATAGTTTGGATATATGAGCGACTTACCATAACTTTTGACTTCTATGTACAATGACAATAAAACATAGGGTAATCCATGTTGCATTGAGCAAAAGTTCTGACAAAATAAAGAGAATTTCAGTGGCGGCTGCCAATGAACAGCGCAGCGGGCGCGAAGGGCCGGGGGGTTCAGGGTTAACAAATCAATAAACAAATTAATGAATGAATTTAAAAAAAAAAACGTACCTTCGAGGGGAGACGCTTATGTCTCCCCTCCCTCCTCTTCTTCTTCCGGCTGCACAGGCTCCCAGCCAATCACAATGCTGCTAAAAGCAGCGTCGTGATTTGGTCTGAGCGGCCTGCTTCGCCGCTCAGACTGGCAATGGGAGTATGTGCATGTTCTCCACCGGCTGTGTTATACAGCTGGGTAGAGAACATGTAAAGTGCGCATGTCTTTTTGGACGGCCCAACACAGCCGGCCAAAAAGACATGCACACTTTGGCCCATATTTATACTTTTTTTGAGCTGCATTTGCATCATTTTGTGATGCAAAAGCGGCGCAAACTTACAAAATATAATTGTATTTTGTTAGTTTGCGCTGCTTTTGCGTCACAGAATAACACAAATGCGGCACAAAGAAAGTATAAATATGGGCCTTTGTGTGCACATATCCCTCGTCAGGCCCCCTCCCTCCAGCCCAGCCCCACACCCCCAAAAGGAAAAATAAAATGATAATAACGTACGTTATTATCATTTTATTATCATTTTATTTGTCCTTTTTGTGAAAACCAGTGGGGCAACGCTCTTCCGGCTTAGCAGAGGAGCCGCCTCTGTAGAATTTATTGAAATCACACAAATGGAAAGACCTCTGCTCAATTTCCGTGTCAGTAGCTTATATACAGTAAAATTAGGGAAGGCACTGGTGGTGCCCTGTGCGACAAATCTTTTTTGGCGACCCCACCCATAACCCATAGCTGGTTGCCTGTACATAATATATTTCAAACAAGGCAAAGAGTCAGAAAGCAATCAATGCCAGGGGCTGTGGACTGATTTGGAGTTTGGAAAACTCGTTACTTTGTACAAGCGTGACAGATAACTTGTCGGAACTTTTACAAGTTCATTTTATGGAATGGCACTTCTAATAAGGTTGATGGAACATCCGTCGCTTTTGCAGTGGAGTAACCTGTCCACCAAACTCTGAAGCAGGCTCATAGTATTGAAGGGGCCCAGATAGTGTAATCTGTATGTTTGGCTCACAATTGTGCACTCGCTCTGGTTAATATTTCAGTCATAACTATCAATTTATTGGAAGCAATTGCTACAACAACCAAAATCTAAAGGCTATATTTATACCATTTTAGTGCAGGGCAGTGCAGCAAGTCACATTGCTACGCTGCCCTGAGTCAACTGGAAAGGGCACTATGTTGTAAGGGTGCCTGTGTTGCATGTAGGATTGTTTTGGTGCAGGAAGGTGCACTTTCTTGCACAAAAACAGTCTTGGTAGGCTTTTCCCTCTTTCTATGTGTGCTGCAGGAAAGAAGGGGAGAAATAGTGATATTTCTCCTTATTGTGCCTCCCCTGGGGAAGCACAAGGTCTTGTAAATCTGGGAATGTGTCAAAATCAACTCCCTAAAGCAGAGTAAAGCAACACAGCGATTTGAGCTGCCTTGCCATACTCTGGTCCTCATTTACGAGGAAGCGGCACTGGGCGGAGCTGTGCCAAAATTGCCAGTACTGCATCACCTCAGAAACGCAAGGATGTGTCATATTTACAAAAATATGGCACACCCCTGTGTTTCCCCTAGTGCTGGCACTAAATTTAGCTGCCTAGCACCAACGCAGGCCCCCTTGCACCATTGCTTTTGTGCAGGAAGGTGTCCCTTCCTATTCATAAACAATCAATAATGGTGATTTGCTAGTGCTGCATTATTTAATGATTGTTTATGCACAGGAAGGGACACCTTCCCGCACATAAACAATCATTCATGGCATTTTGCTCTTTCTATGTGTGCACATAGGCGTTAGTTTTAGGCGCTGCCTCAGGTTTATGAATCCTCGTAAATCTGGGGCAGCGTCAAAATGCAATGGGTGTTGCATGGGACTGCCCACAGAAACACCCCTTCCACGTTAAGTGATGTGTGTTAACGGGCCAAATTTACAAGGCAGCGTTAAGCCACAAAAGGTGGCTTAATGCTACCTTATAAAAATGTGGCAAGGCATTGTGCCTCCGAGGCATCATTAAAAGTGATGCCCTGATGGCACAAGGGCCTTGTGAATGAGTCCCTCTGTTTCTCTAAGGCCATTCAAATCAGCTTTGCGAGGTCCCATAGATATGATTTAAAGGTTTGTGCAGCCTTTTCATGACAAAATGTGAAACAAGGGCAGTGCAAAGGGCTCATAAATATGCCCCTAAATGTGTTGATGCAAATAGCATTATATCATGGTATCATACTAATTTGTGCTTGCGTATGGCATTGATGGTAAGTAAAGGTACACAACATAAGCAAACAGTTTTTTTATGCTCAATTTCCTAAGTTATCACACTGTTCTGCATAGGCAATGAGCACCTGCTGTGCAAATGTGGTAAAAAAACAAAAAGAAATGCCAAAATAAGTAAGAATTTGTGGAGAATCTTTTTTGGCGACCCCACCCATAACCCATAGCTGGTTGCCTGTACATAATATATTTCAAACAAGGCAAAGAGTCAGAAAGCAATCAATGCCAGGGGCTGTGGACTGATTTGGAGTTTGGAAAACTCGTTACTTTGTACAAGCGTGACAGATAACTTGTCGGAACTTTTACAAGTTCATTTTATGGAATGGCACTTCTAATAAGGTTGATGGAACATCCGTCGCTTTTGCAGTGGAGTAACCTGTCCACCAAACTCTGAAGCAGGCTCATAGTATTGAAGGGGCCCAGATAGTGTAATCTGTATGTTTGGCTCACAATTGTGCACTCGCTCTGGTTAATATTTCAGTCATAACTATCAATTTATTGGAAGCAATTGCTACAACAACCAAAATCTAAAGGCTATATTTATACCATTTTAGTGCAGGGCAGTGCAGCAAGTCACATTGCTACGCTGCCCTGAGTCAACTGGAAAGGGCACTATGTTGTAAGGGTGCCTGTGTTGCATGTAGGATTGTTTTGGTGCAGGAAGGTGCACTTTCTTGCACAAAAACAGTCTTGGTAGGCTTTTCCCTCTTTCTATGTGTGCTGCAGGAAAGAAGGGGAGAAATAGTGATATTTCTCCTTGTTGTGCCTCCCCTGGGGAAGCACAAGGTCTTGTAAATCTGGGAATGTGTCAAAATCAACTCCCAAAAGCAGAGTAAAGCAACACAGCGATTTGAGCTGCCTTGCCATACTCTGGTCCTCATTTACGAGGAAGCGGCACTGGGCGGAGCTGTGCCAAAATTGCCAGTACTGCATCACCTCAGAAACGCAAGGATGTGTCATATTTACAAAAATATGGCACACCCCTGTGTTTCCCCTAGTGCTGGCACTAAATTTAGCTGCCTAGCACCAACGCAGGCCCCCTTGCACCATTGCTTTTGTGCAGGAAGGTGTCCCTTCCTATTCATAAACAATCAATAATGGTGATTTGCTAGTGCTGCATTATTTAATGATTGTTTATGCACAGGAAGGGACACCTTCCCGCACATAAACAATCATTCATGGCATTTTGCTCTTTCTATGTGTGCACATAGGCGTTAGTTTTAGGCGCTGCCTCAGGTTTATGAATCCTCGTAAATCTGGGGCAGCGTCAAAATGCAATGGGTGTTGCATGGGACTGCCCACAGAAACACCCCTTCCACGTTAAGTGATGTGTGTTAACGGGCCAAATTTACAAGGCAGCGTTAAGCCACAAAAGGTGGCTTAATGCTACCTTATAAAAATGTGGCAAGGCATTGTGCCTCCGAGGCATCATTAAAAGTGATGCCCTGATGGCACAAGGGCCTTGTGAATGAGTCCCTCTGTTTCTCTAAGGCCATTCAAATCAGCTTTGCGAGGTCCCATAGATATGATTTAAAGGTTTGTGCAGCCTTTTCATGACAAAATGTGAAACAAGGGCAGTGCAAAGGGCTCATAAATATGCCCCTAAATGTGTTGATGCAAATAGCATTATATCATGGTATCATACTAATTTGTGCTTGCGTATGGCATTGATGGTAAGTAAAGGTACACAACATAAGCAAACAGTTTTTTTATGCTCAATTTCCTAAGTTATCACACTGTTCTGCATAGGCAATGAGCACCTGCTGTGCAAATGTGGTAAAAAAACCAAAAAGAAATGCCAAAATAAGTAAGAATTTGTGGAGAATATAACATTTGCTAGTTTTCATGATAGAAAGTTTCAATTTTACTAAGGACAACCTCTTTCTATCCTCGGCTCAAAACATAGGAACAAAGTTAGCGTTGCTGCTTTGCTTTACATCTTGCAGGATAGTGCAGAATGTAATGGGCCTGGACATGTCAGATTAATTGTTTGCTCAAGACCGGGCACCATTTACCATTACCAGATGGATGAACACTCTGACCATTTTCTCTCAAGTCTTTTCCTAATGCGCTCACACTGCATGTGTGCATTGTTGACTTAGGCCCTCATCATGAAATTGTTGTAAAATCCTGCTTACCACCGCGGCGACGGCCGCCAACATACCGCTGCAGTGGCGAATATCCGTTTGCCATATTATGGCACACACACACCAATCCAACAGTATACTGCCACATACACAAATCCGATAGCCCAAAGGTCAGGGTTACAGTGTCAGTATCAACACCCATACCGTTACGCCAACATAACAACGCCTACCAAATCATGACCCACGAGTCACCACTGTGGACATTCAATGGCTCTAAACCATTGGCAGTACACACCGGCGCGCTCAGAATGGACACCCAAATACTAAACTACACAACATTGGCCAATACCAAAAACACAGTTTTTGTGCGGAGTTAGTCAGGATCAAGTTGGGGCTTGGACTGTGCCCTGTGGCCATGTGGGCCTCATGTACTTTGGACTGGGCATTGGCCCTTTCTAGAAATTGTTTATGTATCTTTGTCTAAAATTGGTTCATATGGTGGCTTTTGCCTTGCAGTTACAATTTCAGCACTGCCGACCTGTAGTCCTTGTATTTTTATCCTGTGTGTCCTGTGCCACTGGTTTGCGTCTGCAGCTAGTTGTGTGTATGGTGTGTCTGTGTGAATGGTGTGTGTCGTGCATGTGTGTGTCACTCTCCTTTTCCTCCCTTCCTCCTTTGTGTGCTAGGAGTCTGTACTCACCGTTGTTGTCTTCGTCGACGTTGGTGTTCCAGGTGGAGCATGGTGTAGAAGAGCATCGGGAAGACTTGCAGTTATGGTTCCATGGCTGCGTTGATATTCTCTGTGTCTCTGTTGGTGAGTCTTTGGTCATCTGTGATGTGTTTCTGCCAGGCTTTGATGGCCCCAGAAATCGTGGCGGTTTGCAGTGTCATGGTATGGTGGGCGGTACCTTGTCTTCCACCTGGCTGTTGATGGCTTCCGCCATGGTGTGTGGATTTAATGCCCTGATGGATGGTGCGGTACATTGGCTGTCTATGGGAGTTATCACCGCCATGGTCTTAATTTGGTGGTAAATACTGCCAGTCTGTTGGCAGTATTACAGCCACTTTAACAGTCACTGCCAACGTCATAATGACCGCCTTAATACCTATGAAACCATGACAGCTGAGTGGTGCCCCAAGAGAGTCCAACAACCTTTGATTTAAACTTAAAAGCAATTAGGGTCAGTTTTTCTTTCCCTTCCTATTTCCAGAGGTGTTAATTGCCTTTTGTTTAAGATGATAATTTTAGTTTTGGTGCTCAATCAGCTCGAGGGGGGATGGCATCCAATACATTTTCTTTAGGTGTTGGACTACAGAGGACATTATGAGAGTGGTGTATTGGTTGACATAGTCTGTCTTTAAAACATATGGTCTTGAGTTAATACTGGGAGTGATTTCTCTGGTAGTGAGCAAGATTTGAACATGTATAATCCCCATGTTCATTCCTGAGAATGAATGTAAAATGTTCTTGCTTTTGTGATGGAAGGTTCCAGGTGTGTTAAGGACATAGAAGTGAGGAGTATCCCATGGAGCTTCAAGAGGCACTTTGGTCCCACCCTTTTGAGAGGAATGTTTGGTAAGCAATAAGGAATACTGATTTTATATTTCACTATGCAGTAGGTGCTGTTTTAATGGTAGTAAACAATAGGATTAAATTGTAGTGTCTTGGGATTAGACTGTGATTGATATGTTGATGTTACCTGTGGTTAAAGTTAAATCAATTATACTTTCTTGACAGGAGGAGTTTAGAAGCAAGAGTGAGATGATATTCTGGATATTACATTTTGATATGTAGTGTGCAGAAAAGAAGAGGACTCAGGGGCAAAGCCAAAATACAGTGACTGAGATGGTGGATTTGCCGATTCTGCGATGTTTAACTTTTCTGGATGTTTTACCTGTTGCCTTTTGGAGCTTGTTGTTACTGGGATTGGAATAAACAAGTGTACTGCATAAAAGTCACCTCTGGTCCCTATATGGACATTTTGAACATCTAGAGAATCAGAATTAAATAAGACATTTATTTGTATTTATACAGTACATGCCTACAATCTGAATTAGACTATGTGAAACTACTTTCACTTTGTACATTCCTTTTTTCATTTTTTTTCCCTGCAGGACCCTTCTAACTAAATGTATATTATTTTTAAACATGTGTAATCAAGTTCACTATCTTGTAAACATCATGTATAATGATTCAGTAATGAATGAATGAATGAACTTTTTAATGTACAAAAGGATGCCCATAAAGGCTGTTTCTGTGCACAGTGAATTAATAGTCAATTAATAGCCAGCGATGTGGCGAAAGAGAGCCAGATAATAAGGCCCTTGCGAAACTTCAGTCGGGTTTGCTTTAGAGCACAGAGAAAGAGGAAGAGAATTCGATAACTTCGGGGCAATGTGCAAAAAGCTCTACTTACCTGTCTAGTGCGAACTGTCCAAGGGACCGAGAGGAGAGTAAGCTCTATGTGGAAGCATTCAGAAGAATCCTGATAGTGTACTGGGAGCCAATGTAGACTCTTCAGATGAGAGGAAATGAAAGAGTGAAAGGATAGGTCCAGCAGAATTCTGGCTGCAAAGTTCTGAGTAACCTGCAGCTGTCATGTTTTGCTGGGAGTCTGAGATAACGAGACTTACTGTAAACAACGCCTGGGAGAAGAGTAGTCTGAAAACTGAACATCGAGAGCGAAAGTGTAGTAGCGGATGCCCTTTGCATAGCATACTCAAATACTAAAAGCAAGTGATAATGACATTATTGATCTGTTACATGAATGAGAGGGAAACGTCAACAAAGACTGAGGTTCCTAGTTGATTCACTAGGCACAGGAGCATTGCCTAACTCTGTTGCCACCAGAGTCTTTCATCTTGAAGTCAACTCTATCAGATGTGCACTAAAAGCTTCCAGAGAAGCAGTAGCTTTGCCTGCAAAGCAGATGACAAAAAGGCTGGACTAGCCGTATCAGGCATCAGGTATTTCCCCGCGAGGTTGGAATAGCGAGGGAGGGGGGGGGGGGGGTGAGTAGGGAGGTGGCTGCTTTTGTTACTGGGTGCGGAGGAAGGTTTTGTAGCAGAGCAGCAGTCTTAAAAGCACTGCAGAGTTCCTTGCATATCCAGCAGTTTTATGGGAATAATAAAAGTGCCATGATAACTCTGGTAATTAATGTAACTGCTGGGGGGAGATTGGAGTTTTCTCTAGAGGCCATTTTGACTCATCTAAGGTAGCACAGAGGGTTAATATGCCTGCTGCAAAGAACGTATACTATGCAGATCACAGAAAAGTATAATATGTGCAGTGCTGAGTGGGATACTGCTTTTGTCACAGAGATCCTTTTGTTACTGTGCAGTTCATAAAATAAAACCATAATATAGCACAATGAGCTCTGACCAGCCACCAAAGAGCTGCATTTAAACTGCATGGAATAGGTTAGAAAGTTATGTTTTCACCCCAGTCTTTGATTTTCCCAATTATGCTTAAAAGGGTTTGTTTGGGTAGAAATAAATTATTGGTAAAGTCAACCGTAACCACTGTGTTACATACTGAATCCTGACTTTATACTTCCCCAAGCCATGCACTCTTAAAAAAATGCCTATCAGTACGGATGACGTGTGTATACTTCACCTTGTAGTCCCCTTTTGTCTTCTGTAACAGTTTCAATACACTGATTTACACACATATGAGTCATTGTCTCTTTATGTATGTGTGATGTAAAGTGCTGAACCATCTTATGTTGGTAATAGTGGCACCAAAAAATAAATAAGAAACATGTGAGAGAGGGATATGAAGAGATGAGAGGCACTGTTAGAGGGTAGTTGTGGGAGAATCATTGAAAGATTGCTGTATCCTGTGCAGTGTACAGTAATCAATTACTATCATTTAAAAACGAATACTATTAAATATATAATGAAAAAAACAAGCTGTAGAATGCACTGTTTAAGCAATTCTTTCCCAAATGTTCTTGTTGGGGAGAACCCTGTACTGGTCAGGCTCACTTACTATGCACCCTATGGGGACTGGTCTAACAAAATTTCCCACGGCTTGTAAGAGAACAGGGCTGATTGCAGAGGCCCCCTAACTTTTTGCCCCCATTTTCCACTTTTTGCTGGTGTTTTCCAGATTCTGATGGTGCCCTGGGTACTGCTAACCAGTCCCAGGGCCTGTGCTCTGTGTAAACTCAGTATGCAAATTAGGCTAATTATAATTGGCTAACTCAACCTACCTATAAGTCCCTAGTATATGGTAGGGCATGTAGGTTTAGGGACCCCAGCAAGGGTAGTGCACCCATAGGTGCACTTCTAAGGTGCCCAGTGTCATTTTAAAGGCAGGCTTGCCTTGCTGGCTGCTTTTAAATTAAAGTTACATGCAAATTTGACTTTGGAATTAAAAGTAGTTCCAAAGTCTTAAACTACCTTATTTGTACATATAAGTCGCCCCTAAGGTGTGCCCTATGTGCCACTAGGGCTGGGTGCCATGTAACTATAAGCAGGGACCTTATAAAAATAGTTTTATAAGCCCTGGTGAGGTAAAACAGTCAAATTCGTTTTTCCCTCATTGTCGTGAATGGGCTCCATAGGCTAGAATGGGGAGACATTATTTTAATTTTTAAAGTCCCCTTAAGTAACTGATACCAGAAGTTTGGTATCAAATTATTGGGTATAATAAATCCCACAACTTCCAATTGTTGGATTTAATATAACTTGTTCAGGTAAAGTATTTTAAACTTTTCCTGAAAAGTTGCCAACTTCCGCCCTGCAGTGTTTTTGCTGCTGTGCTCTGATTGGCCAGCCTCTGGCAGCCTGGCCAGGCTGCCTTGATGAGGTGTGAAGTGGCCTGGCTCCACACAAAGAGATGTGCCTGGGGAAGGAGATCTCCCCTCAGCAGATGGTGAAGCAGGAAGGGGGAGGACACCCAAACTGGTCTTCAAAGGCAGGGAAGGACATTTGGAGCAACCTAGGAACACCCTCACATCCTGCAAAGCCACACAATTAGGTGCTCCCTTGATTAGATAAGGAGAGGGCAGGGGAGGATTTTTAGCCACACCAGTGGGTGGGCTTAGCCAGATGTAACCTCCAAAAATGACTTTCAGCCATGATGGATTTTTTAGGAATGCTGCTCTCTGGAATTGATTTTTGCCACACTTCCCAGGAAGTGGTCATCACAGGGGGAAGGACGCTGCACCTGATTGGAGAACCAGGACCCCCCTGTTTTTCACCCCCTAGGAGCAGGGATAAAACTGGCAGACCTGCACCCACACCTCAGATCTCTATTAGATTTCAACAAGGAAGAACTACAGGAGAAGAAGGACTGCCCTACTGGACACCTGCACCTGGACACTGCACTCTGGAGGACTGCACCAGCTGCACACCTGGGCTTCAGCACTAAAAATACTTTGCCTGTCTTCTACTGCTTCAAGAAGGGACTCCCTGTTTGCTGCAGGTACAAAGGAGCTGCCCAGAGTCCCCTGCATCAAGTCCTGGAAGCAGAGCCCAGCTGACCAGCGTCCAGTGGCCATTTGAGGATTCTGACCAGGTGCATTCTGAGAATTGTAGTCCCAACTCCCAAGGAGCAACTCAGAGTTTCTGGAACCTTGGATCAAGTTGTGGACACTTCAAGGACACAAAAAAGACATCTGGAAGAAGATCCAGAAGTTTGGAGATGTTTGGAGCAACTCCATAAGTTGAAGATGTGCATTGTGGGAGTTGTAGCCCCAGACCCAAGAGGCACACCAGAGCCTCTGAACCCTTGGCTGATGCTCTGGACCACTTTCCTGAATCAAACACTTCTGAAAGTAAGTGTGACAGTGATACCTCTGGGGTGGCCTGAACTCTGGACTTTGTTTCTTTCCAGTGTGACCTTTTTTAACCCTTTGAGCGCTAGTTGCTTTTATATGCTAGAAAGCATTAATTATTTAAAAATGTATATCTCCGGTTCCCCTTATCCAATTGTATTCATGTTGGTGTAATTTTAAAGATAAAAATATAATCTATTTGTATAAATTGATTTTGGATTTTTAAACTGTTTCATGTATTTTTTAATTACTGTTTTGTGATATTTGAATGCTTTACGCTTTGTCTCCTAAGTTAAGCCTTGTCGCTCGTTGCCAAGCTACCAAGGATTAAGCTAGGTTTAATTTACTGAGACTTAACTGGACCTAAGTGGAGGTTAGTGGCCTATTGCTAAGTGTAGATACTTACCTGCCCTTGCCAATAACCCATTTTCCAACACGGCTGCTTTGGGTTTCCAGTCCAGCCCTGGGTGACAATTAGCATGTCAGCTGCGTAAGACATCACAGAAAAGCTGTAGCTATGGGTAAGGTCTGCCAGTTGAGTTACATAATTATTAAATAGAGTGGGATTCAATTAGAAGCCCTGTGGGATTCCACAGATTAATGAGATGGGATATGAGCGATAAGGTTTCATAATAACAGCTTGTGAACTATAAGATAGAAGGCATAAGAACCACTTAAATGACTGGTCATAAATCTAGATTGAAAAAAGCCTGTCACATGGCATATTATGGAACACTGTACCAAAGGAAGCGCTAAATTCTGAAAAAAAAAATAAGTGCTTTACTATCTCCTTGAGCCAGCATCATGAAGATATCAGTTACTGCCAGCAAAGTTGGCTCAGGTTCATCAATGATGCTATTACATTTAATGAAGGCAAACTGTTTCTTCACCTAACTTTCAATTGATTTGGCACATTGAGGAAGGAGAGCACTGGCTAGCAGTGGTAAAGTGTGCAGAATTCTAAGAATTGTAAGGCCAGCAAACACGAGGCTGGCAAAAACATGTCTAAAAGCAAAAAGTTAGAGGAAACCATGCCAAGGATGCCAGGTTTAACACTTGGTGAAATCCCACTCAAGCAGCAACCACAATCCTTGCCAGATTGAGGCATACCCAACCCCCAAATCAACCTATGCTTAACCTTCTGGCAGGTTGGCAAAGAGCAGTCAGGCTTAAATTAGAGGCAATGTGTCAAGTATTGAGTACAAAAGCACCAAAAATCCCAAAGTGCAACTCAGGGCTATCTGGTCATGCAAAACTGGAAGAAAAGTGCAGTTTAGTTGGACTGCGATGGAGCACTGGTCGAATACAGGGACCAGGATAGTACAGCTGAAAAGATACCTTCTCAGTCCAGCACAAAGACTTCTGTTACAGTGGAGGGGGCAGCGAAAAGCAGGTAAGCATTGTGGATTGTTGTTGTAGTGCGAAGTGTAGGCTGCACATCGCAGACGGTTGTCAATGCAGCTCAAATATTCTGTTGTTGTTGCACGAAGAGTTGCGTGATGGGGCCCCCCACAAGTGGCTGATGCAGTAGCACAAAGGGTATGGCTGACAGAGCTTCACATAGACTGCAATGTGAGTGACAAGTTTTTGTTGCTTGGGGCCGGTTTGCAGTCAGAAAGAGCCCAAAAACTTCAATTCAGCCCCATTGAGGCCACCAAAGGGCCCTGGACCTAAAGGAAACCACTTGGGGAGTAGGGGATTACAACAGCTGGATTAGGTGTTTAGGAGCCTGTTTTGTCCCTATGGATCTGAACAGGAGGCCACCGGACTAGCCATTGGAGTCACTCTGGGAGTTCTGGCTTCTGGTGTGGGTACAGGGAAGCAGGCGGGCAATACAGCAAAGCAGCAGTCCAGCAAGGCAGTAGTCTAGCAGGGAAGCAGTTCAGAAGAGTGGCAGTCCTTCCTTCCTGGCAGAGTCTTCACAGGTCCAGAAGTGTGCTGAAGAGTTGGTGTCTGAAGTCAAATATGTATACCAGGTGCCTCCTGTCAAGTGGGAGAAGCTTCTAGAAGTTTCCCTTTGAAGCGCACATATTTCCTGTCTCCCTTGTTCTGACTCCAGACTAACTATAGGGGGTTTGCAGCACCTTTGTGTGGAGTCAGGACACATCCTTTTCAACTGTAAGTAGGACTGTGGCCAGCTCCGCCCCCCCATCCTGCCAGTGATGGCCCATCCAGGCATACCTAAGCTGTCTAGAAGATGTTTAATTACAATTACAAAGACACCAACCATGAAATGAATACCTGTTCCTATTTGGAAGTTACAGCTTATTAAATGTAATTAGACACCTCTAATGATATCCTATTGGAGAGGTAAACCTTCGGGTAGAGAAAAATTAATTTAAGAGTTTGTCACTACCAGGAAATGTAAAACTTAAAAGTAAATGTCCTACTTTATAAACTTATTGCACCCTTCTCTCTGGTCTGTCCAGGGCCTACCCTAGGGGTCACATATACGTATAAAAAGGAAGTTTTAGGCCTGGCAAAAGGGTTATTTTGCCAGGTCGAATTGGCAGTTTAAAACTGTCCACACAGACTGCATAGGCAGTCCCGAGACATGTTTAAAGGGCTACTTAAGTGGGTGGCTCAATCAGTGCTGCAGGCTCACTTTTATTGTTTAATTTACAGGCTCTGGCGGCAGGTTGTGCCACTTTACACAGGACGTACAGATAAATTAAGTACGCCAATAGGGTATAAGCCAATTCTACCAGTTTTAAGGAGGGAGCACAATCACTTTACTACTGGCTAACAGCACTAAGACAGTCCAGTGTCTGTTCCAGGATGGTGTTCCACAGTAAAGCCCATTCCCTCTAGGGAGATGGACCACCTCAACAGTTTGGAGTTCTCTTCTCTCATCTGTATTAGCCATCTGAGGGCTCTGTGGTCAATTTGGACATGGATATGAGTGCCAAACAAGTATGGTCTCAATCTCTTCAGTGCCCAGACCACTGCAAAGTTTTCCTTTCCATTGCACTCTACCTCTGATCCCTGGGAAGTAACTTCCTGCTAATGAAGGCTACAGGCTGATTCAGGCCCTCTTCATTCAGCTGTGACAGCACAGCGCGGGTGCCATGCTCTTAGGTGTCTGTTTGCACTAGGAATTCTCTAGAAAGGTCAGGGCCTTGAGCACGGGTGATGGGCGCATGGCATTATTCAGGGCTTCCAAAGAGTTGTGGCACTGCTACGTCAAGGTCACCTGTCTGAGCTGTTTCTTAGAAGTAAGCTCTGTCAAGGGAGCAACAATGGTGCCATACCCTTTGACGAATCACCTGTAGTATCCAGTGAGTCCTAGGAAAGTTCACACCTTTGTCTTGGGTCCAAGACAGAATGGTTTGTATTTTGGCCTGGAGGAGCTGCACTTTGCCAAATCCCATTTGCTGTGTCAATTAAACCATGGACACCGGTCATATCTTTCACTTACTGTCCTTGATAATCAGGCCTGCCCTCTGCAGACCATGAAGCACTTCCCTGGGGTGGCACAAATAGTCCTCCCAGCTGAAGCTGAAAACTCAGTGTCATCTGGGTTGTCTAGGTAGGCGGCACTGAAGACCAACCTCTGTAAGGTTGCACAGGAGTTCATGAACTTGAGGACATTACCCAAAACTGTCTGGAAGAGCCCTTCTGGGGTAGAGAATGCAGGCCTCTATTTGCCCCCCTCAGTCAAGCCAATCTGTCAGTACCCAGACATTAAATCAAACATGCTGGGGAACTTGGTAGCTCCCAACCGATCTATGAGCTCATTAGCTCTGAGGATGAAATGAGCATCAAACTTGGAAATGGTATTGACCCCTGATAATCCACTCAGAACCTCAGGTCTGTAGTGGTACTTCATGAAGCAGCCCTGGAGACCAATGCCAGGTGGCTGGACCAAGGACAGTTGGAGGGCTCAATGATCCCTAGCTCCAACATTATGGAGACTTCCCCATTTATTCTGGCTCTCACCTTATCAGAAAGCATGTAGATGTTACTCTTCACATGCATACTGCCCCCAATATTATGGGTGCACATGTAGCGAG
Source organism: Pleurodeles waltl (assembly GCF_031143425.1). Taxonomy (NCBI): domain Eukaryota; kingdom Metazoa; phylum Chordata; class Amphibia; order Caudata; family Salamandridae; genus Pleurodeles; species Pleurodeles waltl. The sequence continues at coordinate 127,068,074 of NC_090440.1, read as the reverse complement.
GTCTGGGGTAAGAGAGAAAATAGAGGCAAACTGCTCCACAAACTGGCAATAGCCCCTCTGTTTCTCAAAGGTCAGGGTAGGTGAGAGACTGACACCCTCCATTGACCCATCCTGCTCCTTGGAAGAAAGGAGGTCAGGGAGAGGTTCGCATAGTTATCTCAAACGTTTTATGGTGGGGCTTCAGGTGATTGACATGCAAAACTCTCAAAGGGTTCCTGGGAGTCTTGAGGTCCACCAGGTAGGGGACCTCACTCTTACTTTTCTTCACCTCATAGGGCCCAGACCAGTGGTCTTGTGGGGCCCTGGACTTCCCAAGCTACATCAGCCACACTTTTAGGTACCATTTCAGGACTGTTATGGATTCACTAGCACATCCAAGAGCTTGATTACAGTATTTGCTGTTGCTTGCAAAATTCAGACTTATTTGGGTATATTCATCACATCCTTGAATATCAAGTTTGCAATAACCAATGCTTGCTAAATGTCTCATTTATAATAACCAATGCTTGTTGATAGTGCACATTGTCTCCCACCTGCTAAGCTTGTGGCAACTATAGCTGCCAAAGCATATGCTCTGCACAATGTGATCTTTATTGAACATGTGCCACAATCAGGAGGCTAATTGCTAATTTCCTTAACAAGCAACCAACTACCTTTCAACCTACTCCAACTGTAACTGCCAAAACATGTGCTCTTCACAATGTGATCTGTATTGGACATTTGCCACAATCAGGAGGATAATTGCTCATTTCCCTAACAAGCAATTAACTGCCAAAAGGCACATGTGCACATTTGATTATTTAGGGATGCTTGTGAGTCTGAGGTCTGTCAACAATAACTGACATTATGCTATGCACAATAGTTTATGCAAGTTCAATGTATTAATGAAGTAATTCTACTGCAGCTCAAAATCCTGAATAACAAGAATCCACTATTTTGAGAAATCAGAAGTCCTGATGCCCACCACAACATGCACTCCAGGGTCCAGCAGTTCGATTCTGCAGTCTACGAAGCAGATGCTGGTATTTTCTCTTTTTCTCTTCCCAAAACCACCCTCCCCTTGAGGGCTTGTGAGACGCCAATGTACTCTTCATCGCGGTCACATTAGTCATTAAAGGGATTGGAGAATTGTTATCGCCCCATCGGGATGCCTGGACACAGAACAATGACCTCCTGGATGGCTTCTAGATTCTCCTTCACCTTTTACCAAAAGCACTTCATCTGGGTACAGATTGCTAGCATATAACTGACCACATCCCGGGGGCCTTTCCTGGGATCTTGCTCCTAAACTTTCTTCACCAGACTGAGAAGCCTTTACACAGGGTGCTTGTACAGAAGCTCAAAGAGGCTTGTACAGAAGCTCAAAGAGGCTGATTCCAACTCCCTTTTGTGGTACCTTTCTGTACTCAAGCAACAGGCAAGGCAAGAGAACATCCCACTTCCTCCTCAATGGCTCTGACAGGCCCATGACCATCCGTTTCTTATTTTTGTTGAACATCTCAACAAACCTATTAGTTTGGGGATTGTATGATGTGGAGAGCTTGTAGGTTACACCATACTCCTGTCATATGGACTTCATGTATGAAGACATGAAGTTGGTACCATGGTCAGATACTACCTACTTGTGGAACGTCACATGGATAAATATCACCATCAGTGCTTTAGCCACTGTGAGTGCAGTCACTGTTCTCAGAGGTAGCTTCAGGATACCGAGTGGCATGGTCTTCGAAGACCAGGATGAACCTGTTGCCTAAGGCTGTCTTGGGGCCCAGAGGCCAAACAATGTTGATGCCCACTCATTCAAAAGGGGGTTGATGACAGGAAAGGGCTGCAGGGGAGCCTTGTGCTTCCCTTCTTACATGTCACTGTCCTGGCAAGTAGGGTATAACCTGCAGAAGGCATCTGAGGCCACCCTCATCAGGTGTCAATAAAAATGGGTGACAAGCATTTCAAAGGTCTTGTCATGCTTTAGATGATCTGCCAGGGGAGCATCATGATCAAGCTCCAGTGGCAAGGCCCGGTAGCACTAGGAGATCATCAACACACAGGTTGCACGAGTCTTTGGAACCTCAGGTTCCCTATGGAGAAGAGCATTCTCCCAGTAGATCAGGTGACCCTAGAGGTGTTGCCAACTCCCTGGGACTTGGCCTGCTGCTGCAGGCCCTTCAGAGTAGGGCACTCCCTCTAGCCAGGACCCCAGTGCTCATAAGTTGTGCCCTGTATGTGTTCCCTGTGTGGTGCCTAACTGTATCACTGAGGCTCTGCTAACCAGAACCTGAGTGTTTATGCTCTCTCTGCTTTTAAAATTGTCACTGCAGGCTAGTGACTCATTTTACCAATTCTAATTAGCACACTGGAACACCCTTATAATCACCTAGTATATGGAACCTAGGTACCCAGGGTATTGGGGTTCTAGGAGATCCCTATGGGCTGCAGCATTTCTTTTGCCACCCATAAGGAGCTCAGACAATTCTTACACAGGACTGCCACTGCAGCCTGAGTGAAATAACGTCCACGTTATTTCACAGCCATTTTACACTGCACTTAAGTAACTTATAAGTCACCTATATGTCTAACCTTCACTTAGTGAAGGTTAGGTGCAAATTTACTAAGTGTGAGGGCACCCTGGCACTAGCCAAGGTGCCCCCAAATTGTTCAGGGCAATTTCCCCGGACTTTGTGAGTGTGGGAACACCATTACACGTGTGAACTACATATAGGTCAATACCTATGTGTAGGTTCACAATGGTAAATCTGAACATGGCCATGTAACATGTCTAAGACCATGGAATTGTCCCCCCAAGCCAAATTTGGTATTGGGGTGCCAATCCTGTGCATCCCCGGGGCTCCAGCATGGACCCCGGGTACTGCCTAACTAGCTCTCTGGGGTTTTCTCTGCAGCTACCGCTGCTGCCAACCTTCAGACAGGTTTCTGACCCCCTGGGGCCTGGGCAGCCCAGTCCCAGGAAGGCAGAACAATGGATTTCCTCTGAGAGAGGGTGTTACACCCTCTTCCTTTGGAAATAGGTGTTAAGGGCCTGAGAGGAGTATCCTCTCCTGGCCTCTGGAAATGCTTTGAGGGGCACAGATAGTGCCCTCATTGCATAAACCAGTCTACACCGGTTCATGGATTCCGCAGCCCCTGCTCTGGTGCGAAACTGGACAAAGGAAAGGGGAGTGACCACTCCCCTGTCCATCACCACCCCAGGGGTGGTGCCCAGAGCTCCTCCAGTGTGTCCCAGACCTCTGCCATCTTGAATGCAGAGGTGTGAAGGCACAATGGAGACCTGCCAGTGCCAGCAGGTGACGTCAGAGACCCCTCCTGATAGGCTCTTACCTTGTTAGGTAGCCAATCCTCCTCTGAGGGCTATTTAGGGTCTCTGCTGTGGGTTTCTCTTCAGATAACGAATGCAAGAGCTCACCAGAGTTCCTCTACACTTCTCTTTTCAACTTCTGTCAAGGATTGACCGCTGACTGCTCCAGGATGCCTACAAAACTGCAAAAAAGTAGCAAGAAGACTACCAGCAACATTGTAGCACCTAATCCTGCCGGCTTTCTCGACTGTTTCCTGGTGGTGCATGCTCTGAGGGCTGTCTGCCTTCACCCTGCACTGAAAGCCAAGAAGAAATCTCCTGTGGGTCGACGGAATCTTCCCCCTGCTAATGCAGGCACCAAACTTCTGCATCACCGGTCCTCTGGGTCCCCTCTCATCTTGATGAGCGTGGTCCCTGGAACACAGGAGCTAGATCCAAGTGACCTAGACAGACCAGTGGTCCTTCTGTCCAAATTTGGTAATGGTAAGTCCTTGCCTCCCCACGCCAGACAGTAATCCTATGTACTGTGTGATGTGCAGCTACTAGGGCTTCTGTGCACTTTTGCCAGACTTCCTTTGTGCACAGCACAGCCCAGGTCCCCAGCACTCCGTCCTGCATTGCCCAACTCGCTAAGTTGACCTCCGACTTAGTGGGACCCTCTTTTGTTGTGCTGAGACAACCAGCATGCTCAGATTTCCTGAATGCCTGTTCAGGTACTTCTGTGAGTGGTGCTTGCTTTTGCATGGCTCTCTGTGCTGCTGAGTGCGCCCTCTGTCTTCTCCTTCAAGAGGTGAGCTCCGAGTCCTTCCTTGGCCCTGGCAGCACCCATAATCTTTTACCACAACTCTTGCAGCTAGCAAGGCTTGTTTGCAGTCTTTCTGCATGGAAACAACTCTGCATCCTCCAGAACGCCGTGGAACATCTTCTGACCAAAGGAGAAGTTCCTGGCACCTTCCTTGGTTGCAGAATATTTGGCTTCTTCCACCCAGAGGCAGCCCTTTTGCACCTTCTTCCGGGGTTTAGTGGGCTCCTGCCCCCCCCGGAGACTTGCATGACTCTTGGACTTGGTCCCATTCCTTTGCAGGTCCTCAGGTCCAGGAATCCATCTTCAGTGCTTTGCAGTCAGTTGTTATCTTTTCAGAATCCAATATCTCGACTTTACTGTCTTTCTGGGATAGTAGGGTAACTTTACTCCTACTTTTAAGGGTCTTGGGTAGGGTATCTTGGTCACCCTTAGTGTTTTCTTACACTCCCAGTGACCCTCTACTCACTACACTAGGCCTGGGGTCCATTTGTGGTTCGCATTCCACTTTTGGAGTATATGGTTTGTGTTGCCCCTAGGCCTATTGTCTCCTATTGCATTCTATTGTGTTCTACATTGTTTGCACTACTTTTCTAAGTGTTTTACTTACCTGATAGGGAGTATATCCTCTGAGATACTTTTGGCATATTTTCACTAAAATAAAGTACCTTTATTTTAGTAACTCTGAGTATTGTGTTTCTTACGATATAGTGCTATATGATATAAGTGGTATAGTAGGAGCTTTGCATGTCTCCTAGTTCAGCCTAAGCTGCTCTGCTATAGCTACCTCTATCAGCCTAAGCTGATAGAACACTACTAATCTACTAATAAGGGATAACTGGACCTGGCACAAGGTGTAAGTACCACAAGGTACCCACTAAAAGCCAGGCCAGCCCCCTACACCTTGCTCTTCCTCTTCCTCTTCCTCTTTTTGGGAGGCACCTGGACCATTCTTCTAGGACCCAGGTCCTCCTGACTACCCTCTCAGGTGGCCATGGACCGTGTGGTAAGGTACACTCACTCAGGCAACCATAACATCTCTGCATGTGACCTGAGCTCTACCTCTTTCCAGATAGTGTGCTCTAGGTCATTGCCAAGCTAGCACTACACAGGCATGGATGGACACCATCAGGGATCCTGGCACTCTTCCATTCAAAGGGAACCAGAGTCATTAGATGTTGACTCTCATGTTGACAGTCACAACAACCTGGTGGAATGCATTAGGGACTACCTGTTCTGAGGTCACCACATGACATTTGACAGTTAATATTCTGGCTCCAGTGTCTCTTAGAGACGTCACCTTCTGCCTATTGATGGTGACTGTAGGACGTTGGCTCTGTATATACTATTTCAAAGTAAGAAATAGTGTGCACAGAGTCCAAGGGTTCCCCTTAGAGGTAAGATAGTGGCAAAAAGAGATAATTCTAATGCTCTATTTTGTGGTAGTGTGGTCGAGCAGTAGGCTTATCAGAGGGTAGTGTTAAACATTTGTTGTACACACACAAGGAATAAATGAGGAACACACACTCAAAGACAATTCCAGGCCAATAGGTTTTTATATAGCAAAAATATATTTTCTTAGTTTATTTTAAGAACCACAGGTTCAAGATTTACAAGTAATACTTCAAATGAAAGGTATTTCACTCAGGTATTCTAGGAACTTTGAATAATCACAATAGCATATACAGTTTTGACAAAAATGGCAATAAGCTATTTTAAAAGTGGACACAGGGCAAAAATCAACCGTTCCTGGGGGAAGTAAGTAAATGTCAAGTTCACAGGTAAGTAAAACACTTACAGGGTTCAAAGTTGGGTCCAAGGTAGCCCACCGTTGGGGGTTCAAGGCAACCCCAAAGTTACCACACCAGCAGCTCAGGGCCGGTCAGGTGCAGAGGTCAAAGTGGTGCCCAAAACACATAGGCTTCAATTGAAATAGGGGTGCCCCGGTTCCAGTCTGCCATCAGGTAAGTACTCACGTCCTCGGAGGGCAGACCAGGGGGATTTTGTAGGGCACTGGGGGGGACACAAGCAGGCACAGAAAGTACACCCTCAGCGGCACAGGGGGCGGCTGGGTGCAGAGTGCAAACAGGCGTCGGGTTTTGTATTGAAAGCAATGAGGAGACCCGGGAGTCTCTTCAAGGATGCAGGCAGGCACAGGGGGAGCTCCTCGGGGTAGGCACCACCTGGGCTAGGCAGACGGTCGCCTGGGGGTCGCTCCTGCACTGGAGTTTGGTTCCTTCAGGTCCTGGGGGCTACGGGTGCAGTGCTGGTTCCAGGCGTCGGGTTTCTTGAAGCAGGCAGTCGTGGTCACGGGGAGCCTCTGGATGTCCTCTGCAGGCGTCGCTGTGGGGGCTCAGGGGGGTCAACTCTGGCTACTCATGGGCTCGCAGTCGCCGGGGAGTCCTGCCTGTAGTGTTCGTTTTCCACAGGTCGAGCCGGGGGCATCAGGTGCAGAGTGGAAAGTCTCACGCTTCCGGCGGGAAACATGTGGTCTTTAAAAGTTGCTTCTTTATTGCAGAAAGTTGCAGTTTCTTGAACAGGGCCACTGTTCTCGGGACCTTTTTGGTACTTTAGATGTAGGGTACTCCTCTGAGGCTTCAGAGGTCGCTGGACCCTGTTGGATGCCTCGCTGTTGCAGTTTTCTTCGAAGTAGGGAGACAGGCCGGTGGAGCTGGGGCCAAATCAGTTGTCGTCTCCGTCTTCACTGCAAGGCTTCAGGTCAGCAGTCCTTCTTCTTCTTTAGGTTGCAGGAATCCGTCTTCTTTGGTTCTGGGAGCCCCTAAATACTGAATTTAGGGGTGTGTTTAGGTCTAGGAGGGCAGAAGCCAATGGCTACTGGCCCTGAGGGTGGCTACACCCTCTTTGTGCCTCCTCCCTGTGGGGAGGGGGGCACATCCCTAATCCTATTGTGGGAATCCTCCATCTGCAAGATGGAGGATTTCTAAAAGTAAGAGTCACCTCAGCTCAGGACACCTTAGGGCTGTCCTGGCTGGGGAGTGACTCCTCCTTGTTTTCCTCATTATCTCCTCCAGCCTTGCCGCCAAAAGTGGGGGCAGTGGCCGGAGGGGCGGGCATCTCCACTAGCTGGGATGCCCTGTGGCGCTGTAACAAAGGGGGTGAGCCTTTGAGGCTCACCGCCAGGTGTTACAGTTCCTGCAGAGGGAGGTGAGAAGCACCCCCACCCAGTACAGGCTTTGTTCCTGGCCACAGAGTGACAAAGGCACTCTCCCCATGTGGCCAGCAACATGTCGGGTGTGTGGCAGGCTGGCAAAAACTAGCCATCCCACACTGGAAGTCGGGTATGTATTCAGGGGGCATCTCTAAGATGCCCTCTGGGTGCATTTTACAATAAAGTGCACACTGGCATCAGTGTGCATTTATTATGCTGATAATTTTGATACCAAACTTCCCAGTTTTCAGTGTAGCTATTATGGTGCTGTGGAGTTCGTGTTTGACAGACTCCCAGACCATATACTCTTATGGCTACCCTGCACTTACAATATCTAAGGTTTTGCTTAGATACTGTAGGGGCATAGTGCTCATGCACTTATGCTCTCACCTGTGGTATAGTGCACCCTACCTTAGGGCTGTAAGGCCTGCTAGAGGGGTGATTTACCTATGCACAGGCAGTGTGAGGTTGGCATGGCACTCTGAGGGGAGTGCCATGTCGACTTAGTCATTTTCTCCCCACCAGCACACACAAGCTGGCAAGCAGTGTGTATGTGCTGAGTGAGGGTTCCCCAGGGTGGCATAAGACATGCTGTAGCCCTTAGAAACCTTCCCTGGCATCAGGGCCCTTGGTACCAGGGGTACCAGTTACAAGGGACTTACCTGGGTGCCAGGGTTGTGCCAATTGTGGAGACAAAGGGACAGTTTAGGGAAAGAACACTGGTGCTGGGGCCTGGTTAGCAGGGTCCCAGCACACTTTCAAATCATAACTTGACATCAGCAAAAGCAAAAAGTCAGGGGGTAACCATGCCAAGGAGGCATTTCCTTACAGTGACCCACTGCCTGTATTTCATAGTATTACTACACATGTGAGCCCTTGTCACCATCTCTCCATCACCAAGGGACACTACGGTAACATCTATAATACCTCCCAAATTTCTTGGGGTAATCTTCTCCCCACGCGCTACACTAGCCAGCCCCAGTGCCACTTGGGACACTTGGAATCCCCCTTGTAAGGGAACCCTCAGAAAACACCTTACTTTTATGTTTGTCTCTTCCCTACTTCTTCTGGTGGGGACCCCTTCGACCTTTGTGGTGATATTCCCCAGATACCTTCTTGTGAACTTTGATGCTACACCAGTGATCCATCTCCTTAGCAAGCTTTCTAGAGTCAGTGAACTTTCCATCAATCAACTGTTGGCGCAGTTCTGGAAAACAATTAGTGAACATATGCTTTCCTACAACCAGATCATACAGCCCTTTGTATTCATTCATCTCACTAGCCTTCACCCAGTCACCCAGTGCTTTGCCAAAGAATCCACAAACTTCATCCACCACTCCTGGGGCAGTTTCTGGCTGACCCTAATTTTTTATCTGTACTTTACAGGGGTGAGGCCATATTTCCTTATAAGGGTTTCCTTCATGGAGGGATACCTCATCCTGTCCCCCTTCCATAGGACTAGTCGGGCGTCCCCCCCTCACTAGGGCATGAATTCAGAGGCTAGCCCACTCAATCCTCCTAAGGGATCCTATACATCTTTAAGGCTACCTCATAGGCTTCAAACCACTTGTCAATGTTGCCCCCTACACCAAGGTCAGTCACTAGACCCTTAGGGATGTGGCACTGTAGAAATACTGACACTTTTATATGTTATGTTATGGTCACTTACTATATAGCAGCAACTCACACCAGAAGGTATATCTCTGCGCTTTGCTGCTCGGGGTCAGTACAGTTCAATCAGAACATCCACGTCTTAAAGATTTTTCTGAACTTATCAGGATCTGAGCAAATACAAATTTGCAGAGGAAGTTTGTTCCAATGAAGTGAGATGAAATCCGAGAAGGATCTGGAATTACAGATGCGAGGGATCCTTAATAAAGCTTTGTTTGCCAACCTGAGCAGCCTACTAAGATGGTTATGTCAGAATCTGTTGTGGAGGGAAGTTGGTAACAAGTTGGTCAGTGCCTTGTAAGTCAAACAACACAGTCTATAGATGGCACGTTTTCTAACTGGCTGCTAGTGCAAGGCTTTCAAAATGGGTGCCGAGGGGGAGCGTGAAGGGAGGTTGCAAATTAGCCAAGCCAGTGAGTTCTGCTCAACCTGGAGCCTAGACAGCAATGTGTCATTTGTTATAACTAGCAACACATTCCATTGTCCAGGTGACTTGCAATCAAGGCCTGCACTAAGCTTTTTCTTGAGGTGGAGGAGAGCCACAGAAAGACTTTTCTTAGTAGGCATGCTGTGGCAAAACAAGAGTCACAGGTTGCCCTAACCTGATCTTTTATGGATAAATTCTGATCCAGTGTGATGCCAAGGTTTTACCACATATTTTGGGCATGGGGCTGGGCCCAATTCAGCAGGCCACCAGTCTGCCAACCAAAGCTTCTGAGCCTTTCCAAACAGCTTTATTTTGGTATTGTTGTCGGTTAATTGAACCTGCCAGCATCCTGTTAGCAATTTTCCCTATGTAGCCTGCAAACCGGTATTTAGCCTTATCCAGGTCCTGCTCAAAGGAGTTGACGAGTTGGGCATCCTCAGCATATTATATGATCTCAAATCTGCATGATCTGACAATTTGCGCAAGGGGGGGCATGTAGATACTTAATCTTAAATAATGTTGACAGCATCGTTCATGACTTGAAGGAGTCTAAAGAGATTCTTTGGGTTTGGTATATGCCTGTATCATACAGTCTGCTGATTAGGATCATATGGGAGATCATATCGAAAGCAGCTGATAAATCAAGTAGTACGAACATGAGTGGCATGCCAGTGTCTGGAGCTAGTCTTATGGCATAAGTGACTGCCACTAGTGTGGTCTCTGTGCTGTGCATCACTCTGAAACCTGATTGTGAGGGTTCTAGGAACTTATGTTCTTCAAGGGAAGCAGCTAACTGTTTCTAGGCTTTTTCCTAACAAAGGAAGCAGCAAGATAGGATGGCAGTTGGAAAGAATCTCTGGGCTGTCATTGGGCCTAATTTTAGAACTGGAGACACTTGAGCAGACTTCCACTCTAATGGAAGTTTTGCTAAGTATAAAGAGAGGTTGTAGAGAGCCATAACTGATGGACAATGGCATTGGATAGGCAGGAAGTGATACTGGCCTTCACTTCCTGGGTATGCTGAAAGCAGAGGCACTGGTGTCTTGCTTGGAAATCTCCTGCAAATTTCACTATTGGAGCAAAAAGTGGTCAGGGAAGCAGCGCCTCCTTGATCCCTGATGCAGGTGATGTAACAGAGCAGGAAAACTGCACTCCTTGCATGATGTTGGGCCCTCTAAAGTGCTTAAGCGCTGGGCACAACAGTAAGGTAGAGTTCCTGAGGTACTAAGATTAGTGAACGTTTGATGCAGTTCCAGAGAAGAATAGCGCCAGCTTACCATGTTGCTTATTTTGCTATTCGGAGGAGCAGGGGTTTTGGCACCTGGTGATGTCCAGGCACAAATGGGTGCAGATGGGCTTGCCTTTGGTGCACCAGCGGTGCATCTGTGCACTGAAAAACCTTAAATAGTCATCTCCAGTTAGGATCTAATGTCTTGACCACCTGCCTACCCAAGATGGCGGCGGTAAATGGCAACAAGTAAGTGGGGCAGTAAGACTGAAAGACTCTCTTCTCACAATCGGCAAATGCCGCGGTGGACCTGAGAGTGAAGCAAAATGGCAAACCGTAGTGGTTCAAAGAAACCTCCCCTTATAAAAAGTGATGCAACAGCAAAAAGTGCCAACAGATATAAAATAGCATAAAAATAACAGTTTTAAAACACTTTGAATGTGAAGTGATTTTGTACTTGCCTTTGAGTAGCTGTGCCCCTGCACACTGAGTATCACAGCCTAACCCTCCCTTTCTGGCATTGAAGTCCAGGTCCTTAAGGTTCCTCCTATGAGCCAATTGCTCTAAAGCAATTCTTTCTTCCATGGCCAATTTCTTTTGTTCTGCCTCCATGGGCAAGCTCTTTTCCTCCATTCTGATTTTGGCCATCTCCAGCTTGAACTTCCTTTTTGCTTTCCTGTCTGCCAATTCCTCTGGGGCCAGGCCTTGGGAAGACATGCTATTCTCTGCTCTTGCCCTCTCTTTGCAGAATTCTTAGAGCTGGGATACAGTGTAGGCATCTATTTTGACCAGCTCAAACTCCATTCTGGCAGGTGTGGGTTCAGGCACAACAGTCAGAGAGAGGATTTAGAAAAAGCAAAAAGGGCAATCAAGAGGAACTTAAACTTGAATTTGTCTCAGATATGGGATGGTGGTGTACAGAAAATCACAGTATGGCACTGCACAAACACAAGTTGTAATCCTCACCACTGAACAGTAATATAAGAAATTAGGTTGGTAACTCTGATCAAGCAGCAACCGCAGTCCTTGTCATTGTGAGGCACAAGCCAACCCTAAATTAACCTGTGATCGACACTCTGGTAGCTTGGCACAGAGTAGTCAGGCCTAATTCTGGGGCAATGTGTAAAGTGTGCAATACTTGAAACAGTAAAAAAGTGAAACCACCACACAAAAATTATCCCCCACCAAGTTAGGAATATAGAGGTATTTCTAATAAATAAAACAAGACCAAAAGTACAAAGATCCAATCAGTAGAACCAAAGATATTCAACTTTAAAGTTTGCAGTAAAAATAGCACCAAAAAGCACAAAACACCCACATGACAGTGGATATCTGATTGAACTGAATAGGAATAAAGTCACAAGTTTAGGAGAAATAGAGTGTGGGCCAGCTGTAGGGACCCACTTAGACTCACTGAAAATAGTACCTTAAATTGTGGTTTGCGAAGCATTGCTAGTGATCCGCGTCAAACATGTGTTGTGCAGTCGAGGTGATGGGTGGGTTTTGAGATGCACCAAGGCTGTGATGCAAGGCTCTGCATCATCAAGGGTCCCGTCGAAGAGGTCTTGCAATGCAAAGTCCAGCATTGAGGATGTGCTGTCCAGTTGGGGCTATGTGTTGGTTCTCAGGAGCTGTGAGGCTGCTATACATCTCTTCTGAGAAGCTGTGAGACTGCTATGTGGAGACGAATGTCGTAGTCGAGGCTGCCATTGATGAGGCATACAAGGGCTTGTCCCAATGATGTGTCATGCAGTGGCAGTTCCAAAGAGGCTGAGGGCTGAAAGGGTGAAGTGTGTTTTTGTTATGGTTTCAATCGAAGCAGCATAGGCAATATGTCAGTGCTACTCTGGGTTGTGCCACGAAGCAGAGGATATGCACCGGTTCCACTGGGTCCATAAAGGCCAGCAGAGTACCTTAGACCCACTTTCAAGGGTCCAGGACTGGGGTGACATCAGTTTGCAGGATAGATTCACATATGGCAAAGTCAATCAATCAATCAATCAATCAGAGTATTTGTAAAGCGCACAATTCACCCGTGAGGGTCTCAAGGCGCTGGGGAGAGGGGGATTCTGCTGCTCGAACAGCCGTGCCTTGAGATGTCTCCTGAAGGTAAGTAGGTCCTGTGACTGTCACAGGTGGGTGGGAAAGTGTTCCACATCTTGGCAGCGAGGTGGGAGAATGATCTGCCACCGGCCATCGTTCTGTGGATGCGTGGACCGGTGGCAAGGGCAAGCTCAGCGGAGTGAAGCTGTCGGGTCTGGGTGTAGAAAGAGAGATGTCTGAGGTATTCTGGACCGGTGTTGTGCAGTGCCTTGTAAGCGTGGGTGTGGAGTTTGAATGTGATTCTCTTGTTGACGGGGAGCCAGTGTAGGCCTCTCAGGTGGGATGTGATGTGACAGTGGAGGGGATGTCCAGGATGAGGCGTGCAGGACGTTCTGTATGCATTGCAGTCTTTTCTGGAGCTTGGCTGTGGTTCCTGTGTAGACGGCATTGCCGTAATCCAGTTTGCTGCTTACGAGGGCTTGGGTGACCGCCCTTCTGGTTTCAGTGGGGATCCATTTGTAGATCTTCCAAAGCATGCAGAGGGTGTTGAAGCAGGAGCAGGAGATGGTGTTGACTTGCTGGGTCATTGACAGTGATGAGTCCAGGATGAATGCCAAGTTCCGTGAGTGGTTGGTGGGTGTTGGTGCGGTTCCCAGTGTGGCAGGCCACCAGGAGTCGTCCCATGTGGAGGGAGTGGAGCCAAAGATGAGGACCTCAGTCTTGTCGGAATTCAGTTTCAGGCAGCTGTTCTTCATCCATTCGGCTATGGCCTTCATTCCTTCATGGAGGTTGTTCTTGGCGATGGCGGCGTCCTTCGTGAGGGAGAGGATCAGCTGGGCGTCATCGGCATATGAGACGATGTTGAGGTTGTGGGAAGTCCAGGTGCTGGGGTCAAGGGAGTTGGAGCCTACTGTCCTTGAGGCCAGCCAAGTATCCCTTGGAGTCATTTTAGGACCCTGTATTCAACCAATGTAGGTCCAGTACTTCTCACCCAGGCAAGAGGGCAGAAGACAGCAGGGAACCCCAGCAGGGCAGAAGTCCTTTAAGACAGAAGTCCAGCAGCTTTGCAGGCCTTTCAGTGGCAGCACAGAAGTCCTTCTTCCTGAGAGAGTATCACAGGTCCAGAAATGTACTGAGGAGTCAATGCCTGAGGGCTAGAATTTATACCCAGTTGTGTCTTTGAAGTTGGGTGAAACCTTTAGAGGCATGCCTCTGAGATGAAGAGGTGCACTGCCTTCCTTGACCTAGCTCCAGACTAACTACAGGGGGTATGCAGCCCTTTGTGTGGAGGCAGGACACAGCCTATTCAGGTGTAGGTGGGGCTGTGCCCAGCTCCTCACTCCCATCTTGCCAGGGAGGGTCCACCCAGGCACACCTGAACTCTTTATAGTATGTTGCTATCTATGATACACAAAGCTCAACTGTCAACTGTACTCAGTCATGTGACGCAGAAACTGGGTGCAGGCACCAAATGGCTAAGGCAGGAAAATGCCAAATTTCTAAAAGTGCAAAAAGAATAGATGATGGATGGAATATTGAACAATGATCTGGGTCTAAACCCATAGTATTTTTGCATGCCACACCATAGGCAAATCAGTAACTTAAACAATTTGAATTTAAAAACAAACTCTAAGTGCACATGACAGATAGACTGGTTGCTAGAGGGATGTCGAGAGACTAATCTTTGAGCTAAGGCCTCTTCGTGTAACAGTATATGGGGTGGTACATTCTAAAAACAACGTCGATGTATTATTAGACTAATTGGTTAGATATAAGAGGCGAAGTATGATTGCAATGTACTCAGGGTTTGCTCTTTTATTTTTTATTTGCAGATCAACAGCTCATTGGTCTGTTGTAGTATATCAATAACAATCTATTTTGGAATATAGAACAGGGATCTGCATTTCTCCAGTTGATGAGAGATTCCTTCTTCACGTGAGTATCACTAGGTTGGAAGAGTGTGAGATACCGGATACCTTTCCTCTGTAAAAGATCACCGTTTCCTTATTTTGCTTAGAAAATCTACCAGAATATACACAATAATTCTGGGAGCACACTAAACTGCTAATCTGCACTGAATGAGATACAAAATTAAGGAATTATATTCTATTGGCTTCATGGCCCCTGGACTTTATTATTGCCTGTTAATTCTTGGGTATAATTGCAAGGTTCAATTAAAACCAAAGAGTAACTCTGATACGGCAATGATATGTGATTACTGCATTTGGGGCGTCCCACATGACTTTATTGTATATGTTTTTTCACTTACAAATATGGAATGCAGTACTGCAGATTTTAATGTTTATGTGCTTGAAATCCCCAACATACGAATCAGATTAAAATACACTACCCCAAGCACTACTGCTCTAATGATCGAGGAGGCTGACCACGATAGAACAGTCTCATACTATATAAATGCAAGTCAATCATTATTATTATTGTTATTAAAATGCGATCAAGTCCAACATATCAGATTAAAACAATTCTAGAACACATTTACCAGCAATCAGATCATTCTAATATATTAGAACATTTCGAACAAGAAGAAGGCATATTTCTCAATCGAAATTAAAAATACAAATAATTAATTGTGGTTTAGCTAGAGGTTAGCTTTACAATACAACGGGTTTAATTCAATCACATGATTAGAGAAGAGTCACAAAACGTGTTGATTAAGAATAGCTGCTCCGTTGTCAGCGTCGACTGAGTAACAGGATCCTAAGCTTTAAAATGATAAGTAAAGCAGTTGGAATGGCCGCGAATGACACAAAGAGCATCCTTGATAGACACAAAAAAGTAAGGGTTGCTTAATTGAACAAATTTAGGAATTATTTAACTAGAACAAGCAAAAAATCGTTTACATCTCAGTAAAATGAACACAAGAACATACATTAAAATGATTGAAAACAGAGGCACCGTCATGATTCATCTTTTTTCTTAATGCCTTGTAAAGTAGGTTGTACCTGTAAATGTGATCTTAGATGTGGAGGGTACATAAGATCAAGTTAGCGGCTGCTGCCACTGACGTGGGTGGCAGGGTGGGTGAGCAAAAAAAAAAAAAGAAAGGGAAAAAAAAAACACTTACCTGTTTCCTACGGAAACAGGTTTGTCTCCTTCATCCGTCCTCGAGCGCAGGCTCCCAGACTCCCCTCAGCCAATCACGCGCTGCTGTCACCAGCATGACAGCAGCACCATGATTTGTGTGAATGGCCTGGTTCGGTACCCACAGAGAGAGTGGCACCCTGTGCACTTTCTCCTCCTGGCTGTGCAAAGTGCGCATGTCCAAAACGGCCGGCCAAACAGACATATGCACTTATAGTGCACAAACCACTCCTCCCTCCAGCCCCGCCCCACCAGCATTGGCTCAGCTGAAAAATAAAATGATAATAATGCTTCACTATTATCATTTCATTTTTCCTTCCCCTTCTGCTGAAAGCAGGGGGGCGAAGCCCCTCCGCCTTAGCGGAAGAGCTACCCCTGCATCAAAATACTTTCTGAAGGCATGAAAAGTGCGTTCACATTAAAATGAAATGATATGAAGGATTGTATTTTCTAAAATTGGAATAGGTGCTTTCGTGACCCTGTACAGTTTTATGCTTTCCTCTCTTGTTTTTATACAGGTAGGTAAATCAATTAAATGCTTTGTGTCACGTAAGCAACCACAGAAAACCTTAGAAAAATAACCCACCCCAAAGTTTTGCAGATACCTACTTCGTATATAGCAGTGAAATTGTCTCATTCTTAGAATTCAATGCAAAGTAAAATGGTGAGTGTTTCTCTTTGTTGTACTTTCTTCAGAAGATAACGTTGCTCCTCGTTTCATTAAATACTTCAGGTTGTGTTACCTACCCTGAGAGCCTCATTTACAAAAATCTGATGCATTGGATCCGATGTGTCAGTTTTCTTGCACTGCCCTACGACCCCCTAACAACGCTAAGGATGTGCTGTGATTACAATACAGAGTTACATGGTGCGCGTTTTCACAGATGCGTCAGAAATTCTGACACATTTTTGGCACTAAACTCATGCATTGCTGAACTAGCGTCCAAAAAATGATGCTACTCCAGCAATGCCAGGAGGCCCCTATTGAGAAAAGTCCTGCATCATTTTTACACCTGCTCTGAGCAGGCTGTGAAAATTCTGATCCAGGAAAGTCGCAGAATGACACAGTGAAATGTAAATTTCACTGCATCAGTTCTGTGTGGCTTGTCCCGTGGTAACATCTACCTTGCATAGATTATACCTGGAACAGGTATAATGTGACTCAAAGTTTTACAAACTGATGCATTGGGCCCAATGTGTCAGTTTGTAAATGTGGAGCAGTGTAGAGCCACTGTTTAAAAAATGACGCAAAAGTGGTGCAATGGCCTTGCAAATTAGGCCCTGAGTTTTTTTCACAAGATTAGAAATCATGTGTGCTTCTCACTAATTTAGGGTGCACACAGTTGGTCTCAAAAGACTAAGGGCCATATGTATGAAATTTTGGATTTGCGATTTCCAAATTGAGTATCCATAGAAAGCACTACTGTATTTGGGAATCACAAAATGGTATGTATGTAACCACCAATTTCACTAATAACGATTCCTATGGATTCTCATTCACAACTGGTAAATCACAATTTTGGAAATCACAAAATTGCAATTTTCTAAAGGGAAATCTCAAAATAGAAAAAGTTGCATTCTGGATGCAGAATGACGATGTCAGACCAGGATGTTTACAAATACAATGTGTGGCCACAAACTCGAAACCTAGAAAGGTGCTGGAAATAAGGAGTGCTCCTGCATCACTAATGCCAGTGTAGAATACCATTCCTAGAGGACACCATGTCCAAAGAAGATGGGAACAAGGATTCAGGGAGCCAGAAGAGGAAGGTTAAATTTGCATAAAAGGAGCTGGAGCTACTGACAGGAGAATGTGTCTCTCATACCGACCAGCTGTTTGGGAAGGCTTCCTTCACAGTACCAGAAAGCTAAACTCAAAGATCTTTACCAGAGAAGGTGAACTCCTAGGTGTCACCCAGAGGACCATCCCACAGATATGCAAACCCTGGTACGACCTGAGGTCTCGCACAAAGGAGGAGGTGGCCAGCTGGATGACTGAGAGTCGTGGGACAGGTGGTGGACCCTCAAAACACCCCCTTCCTCTCCCATGGAACACTCATCAAGGGGATCCTGGAACCAGAAAGTGTGGTGGGAGTGTCTGACATTATCACCTCCAATCCTGCAGGCACAAGCCGGCGTAAGGTATCTTCCTTGTTAGCAAATCCATGTATCAAACATCACAGCATGAATAGCTCCATTGATATGCTTGTCCTACTCTGGCAATGCATCATGGGAGTTGTAGTACACATAACTGCTTACTGTACTGTCTGCTGATGACTACACCAAACATATCTGTACTTCATTAACATGTCACAAACACATGAAGCACAGTTCCAACAATATTGTGAACAAACCTCTGCCATTTAATTACACTATCTACATGCAGTTCCACAGATCATACCCCAGATGTGTCAGAAACAATTGATGCTGAGGAGGCTACTGACCCACATGTGGAAATTGACACACACCATCACCATATATGGAGCCCATCACCCCAACTCCACCTTCTAGGAGAGCAACTATCTCACCACTACCAGACTATGTGGACAGTGATGAGGGACAATCGCAGAGTGGGGGCACCACAACATCTGTGGTCAGAACACACAGACAGCTCAGAGGCCAGCTATCAACAGTCCAAAATGATTATGTGTCAGACAGCATGTCAGAGAGTTCTCCTGTGTTCGGTGTCTTGGAGAAGTCCATCATCTCTGTACAGCACCTGATAACAAAACATATAGGTATCTGTATGAATGGCTAGGTTGATGCAGAAATTGGAGAAAGGGTAGGCCTGGTGGATGGCTGCCATGGAGAAGGAGCAACATGGGCAGAGGCAGGCACAGGAAGTACCTGGAAAGCTTTAATTCTTTGACCAATTCCATCAACTGATTGGCAGTAGCCACGACAACATTAGCAAGGCGAACTGTCAACCTGCAGATTGACCTCTGTCAGGATGTTGCACATGGGCTAGTGCAAGTGACCACAGCCCTTGAAAATATTCAAACCCACATCCTTCGTATCCACAACATAAATGTCCTATAGAGGGTTCTAGCCTCAGTAGCACATCTGTTCAGGAGATATGCAGTTCCAGGAGTTCACGCCGAAACACTTTGGGGAATGATATTTCCACAGCCCAGTGTTGTTTGCAAGGCACCCAACACCAAAGGCCTCAAGAAGTGAACCACTTAACACTGAGAGCAATGAGTCAATTTTCTTTTTATTACAAACTTTGTTGCTGAGTTGAAACATTGTTACATTCACAATGGGTACAGCTGATCCTTGAGAGAAGCAATGTTGTAGCTACCTGAATAAAAGGTGGTCTTGTCATTATGCACCATGCATTACCATCATGCGAGATGTCTATTTATTACATGTTGTAATTACTCTTACCTCAGAAAAAAAGTTGTTGGTGATCTCTGTGAGTTGTTCTCGTCTCTTCTGCTGCAAGTGAACCCTCCTGCTGTACCTGTAGTGGTGGTAATTCATCATCAGAGTAAAATTCAGGCTCTGTGGGCTTATTGTGCACACTCTTCTTTGATGCAATATTGTGCAGTATGGAACATGTGGCAATGATCTTCGAGCACGTCTCAGGTCTGTACAGCAGTGCTCCACCTGTCTTGTGGCGGAAGTGAAACTGAAACTTCAGGATACCAAAGGTCGTCTCTATGATTGAACTTATTGTCCTGTGTGTCATGTTCTACTGCCTTTCACTTCTTGCCCTTGGACTCCGGTATGGTATGAGGATCCCAGGAGCCAAGGCATATGCGCACTGTCACCTTATGTACATGACAAGGAAAACGATTAAGTTTCATTACACACAATGTCCTGGTGACTGTATTTATCGAGGCTGCGAATCTCTCATCTAGTAAAAAAAAGATTGTCACATTCACCCTGTGACAGTCGGTTTTGTATGTATTCCACTGTGGCAGTACATGAATGCCACTTGGGAATCTGGCCACAAAGCCTGTTATATACAGGAGGAATCACACACTACCTGTACATTGAGTGAGAGTGAACTTTTCCTGTTCCTGTATGTGAATTTAGTTGCTGAGGGGGACTTATGGAAATGTATGTGCCATCAACACAGCCAATGACATTGGGGAACTGTGCTACCCCATAGAACATCAATTTGGGTTGTTACAATAATTGGAGGTATTGGGAAAATATATATTGGTTGACTTTACTATCCATGATGTGCAGTAGCCTGTGAAAGAACCTGGAAAAAGCACTTTATGATACATCCCTGCCACTGATATTACCACCTGGTAACTTCCCGAAGCTAAAAGCTGTAGGCAATACAATACTTATATTGCTTCTGAGTTTCTCCAGGGATCTGTAGCTGAGGTGGTAACTCAGCAATAAAATCAAGAATTCCTGACTACTGAGTCTGTACCTCTCATATAGCTCCTCCTCAGTCTGTTTGAAAAGGGTGACCCTCACGCTAAATGTCCTCTTCTGTCTCCTCCTCCTCTGCCTACAAGCCAAAACCCTCATCATCCTTGCCAGAACATATAAAGCCTGATGCATTTTGTTTGCCTTTTAATATTTTGCACCTGGTTACCACCTGATCCAAATTGATGGTAATAGGATTTCCTAAATGGCCATTTTGTGATTAGTCGCAATTAGGACATCCTGTGTACATGCAGTTAGCGATTTGCAATTTTGAAATCCCTTTTTGGGATTTCCTATTTTGCGATTTGCAGCATGCGATTTCTACTAGTTAGCAATCCCATTTTGCACCACCACAAACAAGTTTGGTACATAACGAAATAGCATTTTGCATTTCCTACGAGGCCGAAATTGTGAATCACACCGTTACGAAATGCAAAATGCCTTTGTACATAATGCTGTTGCTAGCACAGGTGTCTTAATAAAAATTATTAATGAATGTTTATATATTTTGAATAAAGAGTTTATGTAGAAAATGAAATAACGTAGAAAAATAATGCACGCATTTGAAAATGTGATCACGAAGAATGGCCACCAATGTTAACGAAGTGTACTAATCAATGATTAATGCTTATGAAGTATTGAATATATGTTGGACTAATGCAGTCATATGTCATATTGAGAGTTATGAAGTAAGCTTTAGCTTTATTAATTGTAGGCCTTAACTTAGCGAGTGTCTTGGCCTAGTTTGCAAGGCCTCATATAAAAGCTGTATTTCTTAACGATTAATAAAATTGCTGACCAAGTGAATTAAACTGTGAAATGTCTATTGTATTGTTTAAATGTGCTCATAACTGAAGCTTTTCGTGAGAACCAACTACTAGGAGATGATGTCCTTGCTAATGCAACATTTTATGTGTAATGTGTGTGAGACTGACTTTCCCAGGACAAGAACAATGAAGATACTGACTAGAGTAGAAGCTGCAACAATATTGTTACCTGACAAGCAGGGTGATGAGGACATTGCAAGACGAACCAATCAACAATTTGAGAACGGAGAAATATTAGAATTCATAGATGTGGGATAGTAGTTTTATTGGACAAAGTGTGAACATACTATTAGCTGACCAATAGGGAATTAGGGGATAGTTTAGGTGACTTTATTATAACAACGCTCATTCTGAGAGAGGAGCGTCAGTCTGACATTCTGCGAAAAGACAGCATTTTGCCCTTATTTATCCTGAATGAAAGGTTATTATCTTCTTGTTCGTCTTTACTAGAGATGTGCTTGTCTTTAATGCCTAATGACTTTGCCCATATTTTCCTGAATGAGAGCTTGATGCCTTGCTGATCGGCTGATGTCCTGAGGATGACGACTGATTCTGCTTTGCTGATCAATACCGAGGATAGGTATATCCTGAAATGTGATTATTATGTATATTTGCTTTTCCTTTCCAACTACACTGTTTTGTCTATGGCTCTACCATAGTTAGATGTTTTTCCAAATTTGTGTTACTAAATTGTTTTGCATGAAGCCCAACATGCGGATGTTAATCTGATGTTAGTAAGGATCCTGACTTATGACAATAGGGACTAGGACTAGTGCTTGATGAATTTCTCTGCTCAACTTCATGTATTTCATCTCATTGATGCAGCTGACTTTGCTATTGATTTGCACCATAACTTTAGAATGTGTTGTAGTTCAAGCTTTGATTAGATTTAGTTTCTTCCACCATTTTGGACAACCAGTGTTGTTTCTGTATGTGCTTCACTTGATTTTAAGATTAATCTACATGACCTTAGCATTGTTAATATAGGGAAATAAACATTCTAAACGTATTTATTTATGACTGGAAGGCCATGGTGCGTGAGAATTACTGACTCCATTGATTATTGATTTTATTGATTAATAATGATTATTGATTATTGTGTGTTGATTATTGATCATGTACCGGAGCTATGGTAAGAACTTCTTAATTGCTAGTTAAAAGGTTTATTGACCTATTTGCGTCCCCTTGTAAGTTTACTTATTAAGGTCAGGAAGGTGTTGGAGACCCCATCTCAACTGAAGCAGCAGGGGAGCCTAGTCAAAGGAGGGCTTTCCCAGAAGCAGATGATCTTGAGAGACAAACTGAGCAATTGCCAGACCCAGAAGGGGAATGAGTTCAGGTGGATCAAAGTCAAAGTCATCTTACTCTTCCTGAACCTGTTGTAGGTCCGTCAAGAGAAAACACCACTGACAACGGAAATCCCCAGAGAATCTGCCTACCACCGTTCACCTCAGAACCCAAATACATTATCTGCAGCATCCCTCAAACTCAGCCCTACACTGTTCAACACCTACATGACTCCCCTGGCCAACATCATCATAATCCATGGACTGAACATCATTCTATGCAGACAACACCCAGCTTATCCTCTCTGTATCAGAAGAACCATCCATCACGAGGTTAAACTTCCTCCTTTGCGCATGACCAGCATCACCGACTAGATGCAAAACAACTGCCTCAAACTCAACACAGACAAAACAGAAGTACTGCTCTTCAGGAACAACACCTCCCCATGGAATGACACCTGGTGGCCTGCTGAAGTAGGACTCTCACTCACTCCTACAGACCACATCCAGAACCTCAGCATCATCTGGACAGCAAACTCACCATGAAAAACCAGATCAACGCAGTCTCCTCCACCTGCCTCCTCATCCTTAACATTCTCCAAAAGATCTTCAGACGGCTCCCAGTCAGCACCAGACGTACTGGCAGTCAAGCTCTCATCACTAGCTGCCTGGATTCTATGTAGGAATCACCACGACCACATGAAAAGACTGAAGACCATACAGAACTCAGAGGCCAGGCTCATCTTTGAGCTCCCCAAATGAACCTGCATCATCCCACACCTCAAGAAGCTCCACCAGCACCCCACCCCCTGCAGACAGAGAACCACCCCGCACACGGTCCCTGAGATCCAGGAACAAGACAGAGCACGATGCCAAGACCCCCGCCAAGAAATGAGACCACCCTGATTGTCAACCCACTGTCCCACTTTGTCACCCTGTCCATATTGAAACTGCCCCAGCTCCACTTCCTATGCCCATATGGGCAATGCACCTATGAGACAAATAGGCTGGACTCTGCCATGGACACTCCTCCGCCATCACCCCTCACCATTTAACTTCCCCCTCCAATATTTTGTATGTAAATAAACACACCTAAAGCACCAAAATATCTGGAGTCTGTCTGTGATTTTGAAATAGTGTATTTGCAATTACAGTGACAAACTTTTCAGGAAATAGTCAACATACCTACGTCACACAGCTGTAGTCCCTGAGGAATCTAAGCAGATGACACACGTTGGGACCCACACCTGTAAAACCGTAAGGGAAAGTGACAACTCAGTGACCATACACTGGGTGAAATCCACAGACAGGATAGAGGTAAAAGTGTCAAAGTACTTGTAGTAGGCAGGAATGTATTCTCACCTGTGTGTCACTGGAAATATTGCTGGATGACTGAGTCTCTGTTGTCAATGTCTTCTTCCTTTGCTTCCTCCTCATCACTGTCCACAGGCTCCACAGCTGCCACAACACCACCATCTGGACCATCCTCCTGCAGAAAAGGCACCTGTCGTCGCAAAGCCAAGTTATGAAGCATACAGCAGGCCACGATGATCTGGCACACCTTCTATGGTGAGTAGAATAGGGATCCACGTGTCATATGGAGGCACCAGAACCTGGCCTTCTAGAGGCCGAAGGTCCGCTCGATCAACCTTCCACTACGCCGTTGGGCCTCATTGTAGCGTTCTTCTGCCCTTGTCCTGGGATTCATCACTGGGGTCAATAGCCATGACAGGTTGGGGTAACCAGAGTCACCTAATAGCCACACATGGTGCGTCTGGAGTTATCCTATCACATAAGGGATGCTGCTATTCTGCAGGATGTAGGCGTCAGGTACTGAGCCAGGGAACATGGCATTTACATGGGAGATGTACTGGTCTGCCAAACATACCATCTGTACATTCATGGAATGATAAATCTTCTGGTTCCTGTACACCTGTTCACTCCTGTGGGAGGGGGGGGACCAAAGCCACATGGGTCCCATCAATGGCACCTATGATGTTGGGGATATGTCCAAGGGCATAGAAGTCACCTTTCACTGTAGGCAAGTCCTCCCCTCCACCTGAGGGACAACGATGTAGCTCCGCATGTGTTTCAACAGGGCAGACAACAATCTGGACAATACGTTGGAAAACATAGGCTGGGACATCCCTGATGCCATGGCCACAGTTGTTTGAAAAGACCCACTTGCAAGGAAATGGAGCACTGATAGCACCTGCACTTGAGGGGGGATTCCTGTGGGATGGCGGATTGCTGACATCAGGTCTGGCTCCAGCTGGGTACACAGTTCCTGGATTGTGGCACGGTCAAACCTGTAGGTGATTTTCAGATTTCTTTCCTCCATTGTTGACAGGTCCACCAGCGGTCGGTACACCGGAGGATTCCGCCATCTCTTCACATGTCCCAGCGGACGGTGCCTCTGAAGGACAACAGCGACCAGAGAGTCAAACAAGTCAGAGGTATGTACCCACAGTCTACACAGAACACGATTCATACACAAAATCTGGACGTATGTGTGTTGAGATTAGGCCTAGGTATGTGTGACGCAGTTGGTAATTGGGCCATGGGGGCCCCTGAAATGGCGGCTGCCTGACCTCTAAAGTGGGACAATGGGATGTGAGGTAACTGCGCTGGCGTCATACACCGTCGCGGTAGGCGGTCGAAGACCGCAGCGCAATGCTGCATTGGTTAACATTGAACCCTATGGGTCCCAGGAGCCAATTACGATGTACGCAGGCGGTGATGGTAGGCACCGCCGTGGACGTGACCGCCGCGGACGTGACTGCCATTTTCTATCTGTTGAAACACTCGATACCTGATCTTCGACAGGAGAGGACCTACACTGCAAGTGCTGCTGTGACCTCAGTCTGGAAGAGTCAATGGCTCGTGCATCTGGGGAAAGGGCCCCTGCCTTCACATCGGAGGAGTTGGAGAAGCTTGTCGACGGGGTCCTCCCCCAGTACATGCTACTCTACGGTGCTCCAGACCAACAGGTAAGTACACAGGGGGCATGTTGTATGGGCTATGCCTGTGTGGAGAGTGCTTGTTGCAATGAGGAAGGGGGCAGAGTTCTGAGTGCATGAAAGACGGTGGGTGCATGTGCCACATGGCAAGGGTAGTGATGGGGGCCACTCACTTTGACGGCGCAGTTAGTAATGACTTCTCTTCTTCCCCTGTACATTTCATGTAGGTCAGCGCCCACCCGAAGAAGGATATTTGGCGTGCCATCACCAAGGACGTCCGGACCCTGGGGGTCCAACACAGACGGAGCACCCACTGCCGGAAGAGATGGGAGGACATTTGCCGCTGGAGCAAGAAGACGGCGGAGGCTCAGCTGGGGAGGCCTCCCAATGTGGGAGGGGTGCCCGTTGAACCATGACCCCCCTGATGTTCCGGATCCTGGCGGTGGCCTACCCAATGTTGGATGGGCGCTTGAGGGCATCACAGCAGACACAAGGGGGTGAATACACTCTCATTCAGCTGACTTTGCGCGCAGGGGGGGGGTCTGGGTGGGGGAGGAGGGCTGTGGGTTTCCCTAGGCCAGGGCGACTTCCGTAGGCTAGGCCCCTCTGTAAGGCATGGCCCTGTGGCCCCCGCCCCACCTCTGTAGAGTGTCAAGTATAGGTATTCATGCACCTGTGTCATCTATGTGTGCAGATGTCGTCCATAGCCTTGTAGGCCATTTCCCAGGAATTGCACTGTAGAGCCCAACAGCGCGACGTAGTGCAGGGGGCTGCTGTGTCTGTCTTGTCCGCCAACGTTAGTGGTAAGCCATGCACTCAACCTGTCTTTCTTCTGTCCCCCCCCTTTTTTGCGGTCTCCCTGTTCTTGTGTGCATTAGCATCATCAGGCGGAGGAGCAGTGGCACCGGAGCATGAGGGAGCTGCGTCCCACATGGTCATGGAGGGCCACACTATGGACTCTGAATACACCAGTGGGACGGAGGGCGAGGGGAGCACCACGGTGGTGACAGGTGCTGAAACCAGCGACACGGACTCGTCCTCCGATGGGAGCTCCCTTGTGGTGGTGGCAACATCTGTACCCCCCACTACTACAGGTACAGCCGCCACCCCCCCTACCAGCACCGCCCTCCCAGCAGCCCCTCAGCGTGTGCCCCGTGCCCGCTCACCCAGGAGGGTGGGCATCACCTTTGCCCCAGGCACCTCAGCCCCTGCCCTTGTCACCTCTGCTGCCCTCAGTGAGGAGGCCATTGACCTCCTCAGGTCCCTCCCTGTTGGGCAGTCTACCATTTTGAGTGCCATCCAGGGTGTAGAAAGGGAGTTGCAACAAACAAATGCATTCCTGGAAGGCATTCATTCTGGTCAGGCTGCCCTTCATCCAACCTTTCAAACTCTGGCCTCAGCACTGATGCAGCCATTGTCCCTGTGTCTAGCCTACCCCCTCCAACTTCCTCCACCCAGACCCAATCCCATGTACCTCTGCCTAACCCAAGCCCAGCTTCAGACCAGCCTGCACA
The DNA here is from genome assembly GCF_031143425.1 of Pleurodeles waltl. Lineage (NCBI taxonomy): Eukaryota > Metazoa > Chordata > Amphibia > Caudata > Salamandridae > Pleurodeles > Pleurodeles waltl. The sequence continues at coordinate 127,041,343 of NC_090440.1, read as the reverse complement.
CACCTCACCACACAAGGGTAGCTCAGGCAAACTTAAGCACCACACATCCCACAGGCACTCACACAAGCATCACACACATACAGACACACAAACATCCACTGCCTCCACTGTGTCCCCGTCCTCCTCGTCTCCCTCCTCCCTCCTAGTCTCGTCTACACTCACACCTACATGCACTACCACTACAACCACTACGTCCCGCACCAGCACACCCACCAGCACACCCCGCTCACGCGCAGTCACCACCCCCACTACCATTCACATGTCCCCTGTGTCCTCTCCCAGTGTGTCTGTGACGCCCCCTCCCAAAATACACAAACGCAGGCACACACCCACCCAACATACATCCACCTCACGACAGCCTCCAGCACATGCACCTGCACCCAAAGCCACAAAAGTTACACCTCCTACAACCACCACCTCTTCCTCCACTCCCAAACCCCCTCCAGCTACCCGTCCCAGTGTCTCAAAACAACTTTTCCTGTCCACCCTTAACCTATTTCCCACCACCCCCCCGTCCAACTCATAGGTCCCGTTCTAGCACCTCAGCCACAAAATCACTGGGACCAGTGGTGCCTGTTGTCACAGGTATGTGGAGTGCACCGGCCACCAGGCCAGCCAGTGTATCACAGAGCCAGTGCACAGCCAGTCCCCCCCCCTGTGAAGCACCAGAAGTTGGCCAGTGTCTGGCGGGAGAGGGGAAAGACTCCAGCCACCCAAGCCGCTCACAGGGGTCCCGGGGGGAGTGTGGACTCAGCTGTGACTCCTCCCAAGGTGGGGAAGGGGCAGAAGAAACCCGCAAAGTCTGGGAGGAGCAGCACGGTGGAGAAGACTGCCATCATCTCCGCTGGCCAGGAGGCCACTGCCAGCCCCATTGTCGCTGCCCAGGAGGACCCCGCCAGCCACAGCCCAGCTGCCCAGGAGGGCCCCGCCAGCCACAGCCCAGCTGCCCAGGAGGGCCCCGCCAGCCCAGCCCATCTGACCAATGAAGGGCCGCCAGCCCCAGCCCAGCTGGGCAATGAAGGACCGCCAAGTCAAGCACCGCTGAACAGGGCAAGCACCGCTGCACAGGGCAAGGACCACCAAGTCAAGCACCGCTGAACAGGGCAAGCACCACTGAACAGGGCAAGGACCGCCAAGTCAAGCACCGCTGAACAGGGCAAGCACCACTGAACAGGGCAAGGACCGCCAAGTCAAGCACCGCTGAACAGGGCAAGGACCGCCAAGTCAAGCACCGCTGAACAGGGCTCCGCCATCTCAAGCACCGCTAGCCCATGAGCGGCAGGGGCAGTGACGCAACTGGGACCGTCACGGGGTGAGTGATGCACTCTGGGCACCAGTCCCCCTCCAGAACCAGTGGAGACATTCATCCACTCCGTCTGTCCTGCACAGGATGAAGCACTCTGTGCAGCAGTCCCCCTCCAGAACCAGTGGAGACATGCATCCACTCCGTCTGTCCTGCACAGGATGAAGCACTCTGGGCACCAGTCCCCCTCCAGAACCAGTGGAGACTGTCATCCACCTGAGAGACTGTGGCTTTGCACTCCCCAAGATTGAACAGTGGGCAAACCACCCACTGTAGAGACTTGAGAGACTGTGGCTTTGCACTCCCCAGGATAAAGCAGTGGGCAAACCACCCACTGGAGAGACTTGAGAGACTGTGGCTTTGCACTCCCCAGGATAAAGCAGTGGGCAAACCACCCACTGTAAAGACTTGAGCGACTGTGGCTTTGCACTCCCCAGGATAAAGCAGTGGGCAAACCACCCACTGGAGAGACTTGAGAGACTGTGGCTTTGCACTCCCCAGGATGCAGCAGTGGGCAAACCACCCACTGGAGAGACTTGAGAGACTGTGGCTTTGCACTCCCCAGGATAAAGCAGTGGGCAAACCACCCACTGTAGAGACTTGAGAGACTGTGGCTTTGCACACCCCAGGATAAAGCAGTGGGCAAACCACCCACTGGAGAGACTTGAGAGACTGTGGCTTTGCACGCCCCAGGATACATCAATGGGCATGGAGCCGCCTCGTGGATCTGGCGTCGTGCACTCATCCGGCTGAGGTGCCCCCCCTTCCCTTCCCCCTGAGGTGCCTGTTGTATTTCTATCTGATGCCCCTGCAGTGTTCTCTCCATCATGTTCGGGTATCTTGTGTGGGCCTCGCCCATGCATTTTGGTCCCAGTGGTCCACGGACTATGAATGGTGCAATACCTGGACTACTAATCGTGGTGTATATTTTGTTAATAGTGTATATATGTATATATTAGCTTACTGACTTTTGATATATTACAATGGTTACACTCATTTCCTTTTGTCTTTGCATTCTTCCGGGGGGGGTGGGGGTGTTACTGTAATGTTTGGATATGCATTGGTGTGTGTGTTGTAGTGGATGAGGGTGGGGGTTGGGGTGTTGCGTGTGTGTGTCCCTGTTTTTTGCCTCCCCCCTCCCTTATGTCGTAGCTGCAGTACTCACAATGGTCTTCGCCGCCGGCATTGGTGCTCCTGGTAGAGGAGCAGGAAGACTATTGCAGGAAGAATATGGAGTTCCGGCTCCATGGTGTCGTCGTTCCTCGTGGAGTGTGTAGAGGTGAGCGTTTTCCCTTCGGAATGCCTGTTTCCGCCATGTTTTTATTTGCAGTGAATCCACCCCGGAAAAGGTGGCGGATTGGCCTGTCATAATAGTGTGGGCGGTACATTGTCTCCCGCCTGTCTGTTGGCGGTGACCGCCGAGCTGTTTGTTTGTGCCGCCGTGGCAGTCGGAGCGTTAAAGTGGCTGTCTTTGTTGGCGGTTTCCGCCACGGTCGTAATTCCAAACTTTTTACCGCCGGACTGTTGGCGGTCTTACCGCCGCTTTAACACCATCCACCAGGGTTGTAATGACCACCATAGGGCCTTATTACGACCTTAACGGAGGAGTTTCCTCGTTAACAAATGTGATGGATATCCTGTCCATCCTCGGGCCTTATTACGACCTTGACGGAGGGGTTTCCTCCATCACAAATGTGGCATATATCCCGCCCGTCCTATTACAATCCTCATTTATTATAATGGGATCATAATAAGGCAGACGGGATATCTGCCACATTTGTGATGAAGGAAACCCCTCTGTCAAGTTCGCAATAAGGCCCATAGATTCTTATATCTCCACTTGTTCTTTTCCTCTTTAGACAGGGGACCACTAACACTGCCGATTTGGATTGGTTCTTCTGAAGAGTGTGTCTCAGAGGTCTTGATACTTTCCACTTTACTCCTGTCGAAACGTTGTGGAATAGCTGATATCAGATAAGGCTCTAATTGAGTAAGCAGCTCTGTAATTGTGGACCTGTCCAGTCTATAGGTCAGTATTATATGCCTGTCCTCCAGTGTAGCCAAGTAAACAAGGGTCCAGTACACGGGGTCTTGCCTCCTCCTCCTATTCCTCTGCAGTGGTAGGTATCTAAGGGACACAAGAGTGAGAAGAGTGTCACAAACTGAACAACTGAAACACCACCTCAGTGTAACTGAGCATGTATGTAATCGGACAATGTGAATGGCAATGTATGTACAATTTATGGCAATGATGCAGTTTTCAATTTCCGATTGTTGTCCACCACCATAAAATGGTGACCACCTGTCCTGTAAGTATGGACAGGTGGAAGTGAAGTAACTCCGCCGGCGTTGGGCGTCATGGTGGAAGGTGGTCTTACACAGCTGTGCTATTCCTCATTGGCTAAAATGGGTCTCTATACAGCACAGTATCCTTTGAGGATCACCGGCGGCGGCGATGGTGTACACTGCTGTGGACGTCACCACCATTTTCTATATATAACCTCACTTGATTCCTGACTTTCCACAGGGCAACACCTACACTGCGTGAGCACCTGGTTGATGGGGTCCTATCCCTGTGTGGACAGCTGTATGGGCCTCCAGACTAACAGGTGATTACACCTTGGGGACGAAGCATGTGACAAGGTTGCATGAAGATGTGTGTGCTGGTAGTGTGTCATTTGGGTCTGGGGGTCATATCTGGTGGTAGTGTACATGCAGGGCTCCGGGTGATATGTTTGCCAATGGAGATGGAAATGTAATTTGTGGGTCATATGTGTGACAGGCTGGGTTGTATGGTTAATGGTGTCCTCCTGTCTGTATTACCTCTGCAGGTCAACGCATCAGAAGAAGGGATTGTGGCGTGCCATCACCATGGCTTATAGAGCGCTTCTACTCACCTGTAAGGGTCTCAAGGTGCTTGGGAGTGGGGGTCATGTAGCTTCCATCAGTGAGGTGGTTCTCCAAAAAGCCATGTCTTCAGCTCTTTCGTGAAGTTGAGGAGGGGGTAGTCTGTCTGAGGTGTAGCGGGAGGGTGTTCCAGGCTGTGGCTGCAATGTGGTAGAAGGAGCATCCACCTGTTCTTGTTTTTCTGATGAGGGTACTTCGGCGAGAGAGCTGGGCTGATTGAAGGGTCCTGTGGGGTACGTGGAAGTTTAGTCGACTGTTCAGGTAGGCTGGTCTGGTGTCATGGAGGGCTTTGTGTGCGTGGATAAGAATCTTGAAGGTGATTATTTTTTCTGTTGGAAGCCAGTGAAGTGTTCGGAGGGATGTGGCAGTGTCAGGGTAGGTCGAGGACCTGTCTGGCAGTGGCGTTCCGGATGTTCTGTAGTCTGCGGGTGAGTTTCTTGTTAATCCCGGCATAGAGTGCATTGCCGTAGTCCAGTCTGCTGGTGATGAGGGCATGTGTGACGGTCTTTCTGTGTTCCAGGGGGATCCATTTGAACGTCTTTTGTAGGAGGTGGAAGGTGTGGAAGCAGGTCGAGGTGACTGAGCTGATTTGGTGGTCCATGTTGAGTTTGGAGTCCAGGATGATCCTGAGTTTTTGAGGCTTGGTTCGTGGGGGTGGGCGGGTTTCCGAAGGTGGCTACCATGAGTCGTTCCACGGACCCATGATGAGAACTTCTGTCTTGTTTATGTTGAGTTGGAGGCAGCTGTTTTTCATCCAGTTGGCTACTGCTCCCATGCCTTCGTGAAAGTTGTGTCTGGCTGTATTGGGTTCGTTGGATAGGGAGAGGATGAGTTGGGTGTTGTCAGCGTAGGAGACGATGTTGATTCCATAGCTCCTAACAATTGCGGCCAGTGGGGCCATGTAGACGTTAAACAGAGTAGGGCTAAGGGAGGATCCCTAGGGTACTCCACAGGTGGTAAGAGTGGGGTCTGAGAGGAAGGGGGCAAGTCTCACTCAGGTTCTGCCAGAGAGGAAGGAGTGGATCCAGTCGAGGGCCTTGTCTCTGATGCCGGCTTCATGAAGTCTGCGTATCAAGGTGAGGTGGGAGACTGTGTTGAAGGCTGCTGATAAGTCTAGCAGGATGAGTGCAGCTGTCTCTCCCTTGTCCAGCAGGGAGCGGATGTCATCGGTTGCGGCCAGGTCTGTTTCAGTGCTATGTTTTTTTCTGAATCCGGATTGAGAGGGGTTGAGAATGTTGTGGTCTTCGATGAAAGTGGCGAGTTGGCTGTTGATAGCTTTCCCGATAACTTTCACTGGAAATGGGAGCAGTGAGATGGGCCTAACGTTTTTGAGGTTGGTGGGATCTGCAGAGGGTTTATTGAGGAGGAGGTTGATCTCGGCGTGTTTCCAGTCGTTGGAGACGGAGGTGTCGGCTAGCGAGCAGTTGATGGTGAGGCGGAGCTTGGGGGTGATGATGTCAGCCACTCTGTTGAAGGTGTGGTGAGGGCATGGGTTCGTGTGGGCCCCGGAGTGTATGGACTTCATTGTCTTCACTGGGTTTGGTGGTGAGGGGGTTCAAGTTGATGATCATTGGTTTGTTGGTTTCGTGTTCCGGTGGAGGGGGTTCTGCACGTAAGTTGTCTTCGGTGAATCCACTGCCTCCACTGTCTTCCCTTCCTCCTCCTCCCCCACAGTCACATCCGCACTCACACCTGAATGCACTGCATCAATAGCTACGATCACCACATCAAGCAGCACACACACCTCACTTGCAGACACCTTCACAACATCCATCCACGCTTCCCCTTTGTCCTCTCCCACCCTGTCTGCCTCTCCCAAGAGACACAAATGCATACACTCAGACTCCCAACTGCCCTCCACCTCACACACGCACACTGCCCATGCACCTGCACCCAAGTCCAGCAGACGTACACCTCCGACAACCACTCTCTCAACATCCACTCCATCCCTCCTCCCACATCCCACCCCAACATCCCTAAGAAGCTTTTCCTTGCACATCACCCCCCTCCCCCAGTCCTGCCCGTAAGAGCAGGGTTCCAAACACCCAGCAGAGCACCTCAGCCAAACAGTCTGTTACTGCTCCCATCAAATAATCAGCTGCTGGCACAAAGGGGCCCCAGAGTGCGGAGGCTGCCACTCCTACTGTGAGCACACCTCTGCCTCAGAAAGGGAAGACTAGGATGGTGAAAATCAAGGGACAGAAGACGGGGACAGTGCAGGCACCTCCTAGTCAAAGGCCAAGGGGACCCGTCAAAAGAGGGGACACATGGATCTCCTTCCACTACCAAAGATTACCAAGGATCCCACCCCACCACCAAAGAAAGGGAAGGTTCCCATTCCACCACCATAGAAAGGGAAGGTTCCCACTCCACAACCAAAGAAAGGGAAGGTTCCCACTCCACCACCAAAGAGAGGCAATAGGTCCCCTCCACCAGCAGAGGCACAGCAGTCTCACCTCCAGCAGATGCACAGCAGCCCTCACCTCTAGCAGATGCACAGCAGCCCTCACCACCAGCAGAGGCACAGCAGCCCTCATCCAAGCAGATGCACAGTAGCCCTCACCTCCAGCAGAGACACAGCAGCCCTCTCCACCAGCAGAGACACAGCAGCCCTCACCTCCAGCAGAGGCACAGCAGCCCTCACTTCCAGCAGAGGCACAGCAGTCCTCACCTCCAGCAGATGCACAGCAGCCTTCACCTCCAGCAGAGGCACAGCAGCCCTCACCTCCAGCAGAGGCACAGCAGCCCTCTCCACCAGCAGAGGCACAGCAGCCCTCACTTCCAGCAGAGGGCTTGTAGCCCACCCTCCAGGGGCTGTGGTGCAAGGAGCCCCCTACAGAACGAGTGGGCATGTTCCCCACTTCAGAGACTGTGGCCTTACACTCCCCACCAGGGACAATTGGGCAAGGAGCCCCCTCCAGAACCAGTGGGCATGTTTCCCACTTCAGCTGAGGTGCCCCCCTTCCCCTTGCGGTGCCTGCCCATTTCCAACATGATGCCCCTGCACAGTGGATTCCGCAATGTGTCAGGAGTCAGGTTGGGCCTTGGACTGTGCCCTGTGACCATGTGGCCCTTTTGTACTTTGTGTACTTTGGACTGGCCATTGGCGCATTCTGGACATTGACACCTGCATTTGCTTTTGAGTAGACAATATGGTGGATGTTGGCATCAAATTACAGTGTTCGTGAATTCTCATTGTGGTCCTTGTTTTAATTTAGCTTGAGTCCTGTGACACTGCTTTTACTCTGCAGCTGGTTCTGTGTATGGTGTGTGTGTGAACGTTGTGTGTTTTGCATGTGTGTGTCACTCTCCTTTTCCTATCTCCCTCCATTGTGTGCTAGGTGGCTGTACTCACCGTCATCAACTTCGTCGGCATTGGTGTTCCAGGAGGGCCATGGGAAAACTTGAAGTTCCAGTTTCATGGTGGCGGCGGTCTCCTCTGTGTCCCTGAAGGTGAGTATTTTGTGCAGTGTTTCCGCCAGGCTTTTGATGGTGTTGGTGCTGCCCTGGAAATCCTAGAAGTTTGCTATGTCATAATATGGTGGGCGGTACCTTGGCTTCTGCCTGTCTGTTGATGGATACCGCTGTGGTCAGTGGTGTTAATGCCCTGGTGGTTGGTGTGGTACATTGGCTGTCTGTGGGAGGTATCACCGCCATGGTCAAAATTTGGTGATATTTACCGCCAGCCTGTTGGTGGTATTTCCACCACTTTAACACTTACTGCCAATGTCATAATGACCACCTTGGTTTCTTTGGGGAAACCTTGAAGGTCAACACAAATGACCCCTTGCCGAATTCAGAATTTTGTCTAGCTTTCTATAATATATAGCTTTCCAGGATCCATGATGGCTTTTATGCCTGTTTTCCACCACAAACTGGGAGGTTGTAAGAGCAAAGAATAGGAAAATGCCAAAACTGTGTTAAAGAATTGTTTTTCTGAATAAAGTCTGCCTGTTCCTGAAAATGGTGATTTTAGCACTGCAAACCTTTCATTGATGCCAGTTGCTGGACAAGAACAGGCCCCTTCTTCTGTAGCACGTTTTAAACCCCATCCACCCCCAAAATTTTTAAATGTGCTATATTTTGCCTAATTTCTCAGTTCCCTCCAGTGGAATCCACAAACCCTGCGTACCTTTATGATCCTTAGGATGTTGACAAAAAGGAAAGACATTTGTGAATAGCTTATGTGGACAAAAGTTATGGAGGTCTAAGCGTGAACTACTCCAAATAGCCCAAAAAAGGCTTAGCTGGGGAGTCCTAGCATCAAACCAACAAAAGCATAATCCTTAAGTAAAGTTTTACAAGTTTGGTTTACTTTTCCTGTATCAAAGAGTACATACCCTATAGAAATTTAAAAGGAAAATTGCACTTTTTGGCCCCCTTCTCTTTTTCTGGGCTCTGCTTGATAGCTATCTCTCTGCCTAATTTTGCCACAGTGAAAAGGTTCCGGGGCATCACTAATGACATCATAAAATGCAACCGGCCAAACCCCTTTAGGTGGTGAACCCCCCACTGAAGAACCATGTAATAATACATTCTAGACAGTCAAACATGCTACCATCCTCTCCAAACATTATTGCAATATACTCAACGAGTTCATTTTCCTCAAACTAGCCTTAGTTTTGAACATCTATGTGTCCCCGACATTGGTAATATCTGTCAGTGCCACCAAGTTCAACTGGAGGGCAAACTACACTCAATGTATCGCAGACAGAATTTGTTGTTGGTAAAAAGGGACCACTGTTCCTGCATATGCATCATTCATTATTAAATGGAGACAGTGCCTCTCCTTCCATCATGCAGCACACCACAGACATAGAGACACAGCACCTAGTACATGCTGAGAATGGTGTGTGTGCCTTGCACTCTTTTCGGGCAAGGAATTGGGAGGACAAAGTAGGAGAGATTGGCCCTCATTACAACCCTGGCGATCGGTGATAAAATGGCGGTAATACCACCAACAGGCCAGCAGAAAATACCACCAAATTATGACCATGGCAGAAAGAGCTCAGATAGACAGCTACTTTAACACAACAAACCACCATGGCGGAAACAACAGCCACCACAGTGGTAGTCGCATACAGCCAGGTGGAAGACCTTTTCCAGGGCGTTACCAATGACATCAAAAGCCTGGCAGAAACACTGTACAGAAGGGAAAGGACTCACCATTGGAGACACAGGCAAAAACCACCTCACCATGGAGCCCGAGCTACAAATATTTCCGATGATTTTTTACGTCCTGCTGAACCACGAACACCAATGACGACGAAGATGACCACGGTGAGTACAGCCACCTAGCACAAGGCGGGGGGAGGAAAAGAGAGTGGCACACACACGCACAACACACACCTCCACCCCCAACATCATACACACAATCAGATGCAGTAAGAAAACATATTGACCCCGTACCCTTCAGGAATAATGAAAGGACTACAGGAATAGATGAAAGTTAGTGTAATAATATAAATACAGTAGAAATACGTACATCCAATCTAAAAATATATACATATGTACAATTAAAGTGACACTGCCCAGTCCTCAATGTGGGCGGGCCACAGGGCCACATGACAAAGGCCAAGGCCCCACTTGTCTCCTGCACCAACACAGAGAGAACACTGCAGGGGCATCAGTTGGAAAATAGGCAGGCACCTCAGGGGGACGAGGAACGGTGGGGGGGCATCTCAGCCGGCAGATGGAACAACACCACTTGTCCTGGAGGGGGCAACATGCCGATTGCTCTGCCCGGGGGAGTTGAAGGCCACAGTCTCTCAAGTGGGTGACTTGCCCACATGCTCTGGAGGGGGCAACATGCCCTGTGCTTGGTCCTGGGCAGTGAAAGGCCACAGTCTCTCAAGTGGGTGACTTGGCCACATGCTCTGGAGGGGGCATTGTGCCCTGTGATCTTTATCCTCGGGAGGATAGGGTGTGTGGGTGCCATACCCACTGGTTCTGGAGGGGGCATCGTGTCCTGTGATGCAGATCTTGGGGAGGGCAAGTTCACAGTCTATCAGGTGGGTGTCATTCCCACAGGATTTTCAGGGGGCAGGTTGCACAACAGCCCATGGAGGCAGGTCTACATAATGTCCGCTGGCGGTGACGGCTGCTCAGTGGTGGCAGTTGTGTTGCTGCTGCTGCTGCTGGTGGTGGTTGTCGGGGGAAGCTCCAGCCCTTCCCCTGCAGCCTCAGATGGCTGTCCACTGCTGCTGGTGGTGGTGGTGCTGCTGCTGGTGGTTGTGGGGGGAAGCACCTGCCCATTCCCTGCAGCCTCAGACGGCTGCCCACAGGGGGTGGTGGTGCTGATACTGCTACTGGTGGGGGGAGGCTCCATCCCATCCCCTGCAGCCTCGGATGGCTGCCGACTGGTGGTGCTGATGGTGGTGGGGGGAAGCTTCAGCCCATCCCTTGCAGCCTCGGACGTCTGCCCACTGGTGTTGGTGGTGCTGATGCTGCTGCTGGTGGTGGTGGAGGGAGGCTCCAGCCCATCCCCTGCAGCCTCGGATGGTTGCCCACTGGGGGTGCTGCTGCTGCTAGTGGAGGGAGGAGACTCCAGCCTATCTCCTGAAGCCTCGGATGGCTGCCCACTGGTGGTGGTGGTGCTGATGCTGCTGCCTGTGGTGCTTGTGGGGGAAAGCTCCTGCCCATCCCCTGCAGTCTCGCTGCACAACCATAGGTGGTGGTGGGGGCTCCGACTGAGTCCCAGCACCAGAACCCCTGCCCTTCCTGGCAGCAGCTGGGAATGGCTCCTTGCCCTTCCTGGCAGCAGCTGTGTATGGCTTCTTGCCCTTCCTGGCAGCAGCTGGGGATGGCTCCTTGCCCTTCCTGGCAGCACTTGGGGCAGACACCCTTTCCATGAGGCAGCCAGGTGCCCTGGATCCTTTCCCACCACGAGTGGGTGTGGACACTACTGTGTCTGTGGACTGGCTGGCTGAGGTGCTTGCCTGGGTTTTAGCCACCCTGACCAGAAGTGAAGGACGGGGGGAGAGGTAGGGAAGAGTTCAATGGTGGAGAGGAAAAGCTGCTTAGGGACATTGGGGTGGGGAGTGGGAGAAGGTATGGGAATGAAGGAAGATGGAGTGGTTGTGGGACGTGTTTATCTGCTGTGTTTGGGTGCAGGTGCATGAGCTGGATGCTGTTGTGAGGTGGATGGCTGTTGGGTGTCTGAGTGCTTGTGTACCTTGGGAGAGGGGTCAGACACAGTGGGAGAGGACATGGCTGTTGTGGTGGTGTCTGCCAGTGAGGTGTGTGTTCTGATAAGAGGGCTGGTGATTGTGGTAGTGTATGTGGATGTAGCACATGCAGATGTGAGTGTAGACACAACTGGGAGGGAGGTGGAGGAGAAGGAGTACGGGGACACAGTGGAGGCAGTGGATGTTAGTATGTCTGCATCTGGATGGTGTTTGTGTGAGTGCCTGTGGGATGATGTGTGGAGCTTGTGTTTGCCTGTGCCACTCTTGTGTGTTGTCTTGTGTGCATGCTCGTTTGCTCGTTTGCCTGTGTGTTTGGGATAGGTTGAGGGGAATGGGATTGGGTAGAGGAAGTTGGAGGGTGGAAACAGGGACAATGGCTGCCATCATAGAGTAGGCCAGAGCTTGGATTGATCTCAAGTGGGCCGCCCAGCCAGTGTGAATGCCCTCCAGAAATGCATTGGTCCATTGCATTTGGGCTGCAAGCCCCTGGATGGCATTCACAATGGTTGACTGCCCAACAGAGATGGATCTCAGGAGGTCAATAGCCTCCTCACTCAGGGCAGCAGGGCTAACTGGGGCAGGGCCTGAGGTGCCTGGGGTGAAGGAGATGCCCACCCTCCTGGGTGAGCGAGCACGGGCAACTCAATGAGAGGCTGCTGGGAGGGCGGTGCTGGTACAGGGGGTGGTGACTGTACCTGTAGCTTCCATCGGAGGAGATATCTGTGTCTGAACTGTCCCCGTAGTCTCCACTGTAGTGCTCCCCTCGCCCTCCGTCCCACTGATGTCCTCAGCGTTGGTGGACTCTGCCTCCTGGGTCCTGTGGGATGCAGCTCCCTCCGTCGCCGGTGCCTCATCTCCTCCTCCGGTTGATGCTAGTGCACATAAGGACAGGATGACAAAACAAAAAGGGGGGGCAAAGGATACACTTGGTCAATGGCTGCACCAACACCACCGTTGGAGTATACAGCACCCTCACACACAGGGAATAGGCCTATGCACTATGTAATGCACTACCAGTGACAATGCTAGTCACCAGGGCATGGGGAGGGACACATACCGCCAACTGCAGCATACCTGGGACCCACACAGCCCTGCCCACTAGTGGATGCCTACAAGCTAGGTAGGAGGACTATCACATCAGAACCCTGGCCAACATGAGACCTACTCTGCAATGTCAGGCCTGGCCTAGGGGCATCCACAGACACACATCCCCCACCCGGATACCACCCCACCAGGCGTAAGTAGTAATGATGGGCACTGTGCTCACCCCCTTGTGGCTGCTGTGATGCCCTCAAGCACCCATCCAGCTCCGGATAGGCCACTGCCAGTATGCGGGCCATCAGGGGGGTCAGGGTTCAACAGGCACCCCTTCCTCATTGGGAGGCCATCACCAGCTGGACCTCTGCCGTCTTCCGTGCCCAGCATCTTAGGACCTCCCACCAGTTCTGGCCAGGAGTCCACTTGGATCCACCAGCCTGCCCCCGTGCCCCTGGTCCATCCAACTGCCGCCTGGACAGCAGTTCAAGGCCCTCCTCCACCCACAGACACCCGCCTGCGCCTCATCCCTTTGTGCCTAGTGGTAGGCAGCTACGGTTACAGAGTAAGTAACCCTTTTGTGTTTTCTATTTCTATACTTTTGTTGTTGTCATGTACGTTTTTTTTGTATTCAGTATTTTGCTGTGTTTTTCCATTTCTGAACTCTTATAGATGCTGTGTACGTATTTTCTAGTAATCTGTAAATTGCCGCTTTTTGTACTCTGCATTCTACCGTTTGCCATGTTTTCATAGCCCCCCACTCCTCCTGCGATCCTCTGCTGTATGCCTCTCTTCCTACCTGACCCCCCCGGCTCTCAGCGCTCGCTCCGCTCCCTCTCTCTCTCCCCACCCATTTTCTCCCTCTCCGGCTCAGGCCAGTCTCTGATCCCCCTGCCGCTGCCTCCCCTGTGGCCCTGCTCCCGCACACACCCATTGGCCCTCCCTCCCTCCTCCCAGCTGCTCCCCCCTCTCACCCTCTTAATGGCTGCCAGAGGCAAGCCTGTCTGCGCCCATCCGCACCCGGACCGCGCCCAGCGCCAGTCCCCCTGCCCCCCATTCCAGAGCCCCCCAGACAACACTATTCCACAAACACACTCCACTCCCTCAACCCAGGAACACGCCCGCATGCACCCGAACCAATCCCACACACACACAAGGACCCTTCACCTATTACGCCTGCCGTTTTTCCTGCTCCACCTCTCACACCTCCGACACGCCACACACCACCCCCCACACCAAACACCACAACCTCAATAGAACTCTAGGACCTCATCACATCAAACCCACCTGACATCGTCTTCCTCACAGAAACTTGGACAAACCACTCATCTGAGCCCGACATAGCCATAGCCACCCCTGATGGATACAAACTCCAACGCAAAGAACGCCTAAACAAACCAGGGTGTGGCATCGCCATCCTGCACAAAGACACCATTAAGGTCACCACCAATACACATGACACCATTGTCAGCGCAGAACACATGCACTTCCTAATCCACATAAACAATAACACCACCCTCAGAGGCACACTCATATACAGACCCCCAGTGCCACGCCCCCCCTTCTGCGACACCATCGCCGACACCATCAGCCCTCACGTACTCCCCACAGACTAAATCCTCCTCAGTGATTTCAACTTTCACCTGGAGAACCCCCAAGACCACAACACCTCTTACCTCCTAGACAACCTCACCAATCTCAGACTCAAACAACTGATCACAACACCCACCCACTCAGCAGGACACACTCTAGACGCAATCTTCACTTCAAGCCAGAACATAACCTACACCCATACCACCGAACTCCACTGGAACGATCACCACTGCGTCCACTTCTCCTTCGACAAATCCCCCTCACACCACCAACAACACACAATGCCCTACCGCTTGTGGGACAAGATCCCCCTCAGAACACCTGAACTCCCAACTGGCACAGAACCCCCCCCCCCCCCCCCCACCTACACCAACAACCCCAACACTGCTGCCCACAACCTCACAAATTGGATAACCACCTGCGCAGACACACTCGCCCCCCTTAGAAAAAACATCACCAACCGCAACTTCAAGAACGCCCCATGGTTCACCACTGAACTCCACGACTCCAAACACAAATGCTGCAAAGCCGAGAAAGCCTGGCGATAGGAAAACTCAATCACTAACTTCTCCACCCTCAAAACCACCATTCGCACTCACCACCAACTCATACGTACCACCAAAAGAGCATACTACAAGGAACGCATAGATAGCAACTCCCACAACAGCAAAGAACTCTTTACCATCATCAAAGAGCTCTCCAAACCCAAAGCCAGCAACATAGTGTCCACAGACACACAACTCCTCTGCGACTCCCTATCAAACCACGTCCCTGTAAAATCCTAGGCATACACAATAGTTGCACAACACACTCACCCACTGCACACCCCCCCACCCATCCAACACAGACCCCCCCCCCACACCTCCCCCAGCCTACTTACCACCTGGGCCCCAACCACTGACAAAGAAACCGAAAAAACTGTGAACTCCATCCACTCTGGATCCCCCTCCGACCCCTGCCCCCACTGCATCTACATCAAATCCAGCCCCACCATCGCCCCCAAGCTTCGCAACATAATCAACACCTCATTTGACACCGCCACCGTCCCAGACTCCTGGAAGCTCGCAGAAATCACTGCACTCCTAAAAAAGCCCAAAGCTGACCCGGACGACCTCGCCAACTACCACCCCATCTCTCTCCTCCCTTTCCCCGCCTAGGTCACCGAAAACCTAGTAAACACACGCCTATCACGCTTCCTGGAGGAAAGCAACACACTCAACCCCTCCCAGTCCCGTTTCCGCAAGAACCACAGCACGGAAAGTACCCTCATCGCATGCACTGACGACATCAGAACCAGAGTCGACAAGGGTGAGACCATCACACTCATCCTCCTAGACCTCTCCGCGGCCTTTGACACAGTATGCCATCACACACTCCGCACATGTCTCCACAACGCAGGGATTCGACACAAAGCCCTAGACTGGCTCAGCTCCTTCCTCACCGATAGAACCCAAAGAGTCCGCCTCCCCCTTCCATTCCACCGCCACCAAAATCATCTGCGGTGTCCCCCAGGGATCCTCCCTCAGCCTCACCCTCTTCAACATTTACATGACCCCTCTCGCCAACATCCTCTGACCGCACCAAATGACCACCCTCTCCTACGCAGACGACACCCAACTCATCATATCCCTCACCCACAACCCTACTACCGCCAAAACCAACCTCCACGCCGCACTCCTCGACACCGCCGCCTGGATGACAGCCAACCACCTCAAGCTCAACTCCAACAAAACCGAAATAATCATTTTTGGACCCAACAAAATGATTTTGGGATGACTCCTGGTGGCCCACCGCCCTAGGCCCCGATCCCAACCCTGCTAACCACACACGCAACCTTGGCATCATCCTTGACCCCTCCCTCTCCATGACCCAGCAGATCAACGCCGTCACCTTCTCCTGATTCAACACCCTCTGCACGCTGAAAAAAACCTTCAAATGGATTCCCTTAGAGACCAGAAAGACCATCACCCAAGCACTCATCAGCAGCAGGATACACTACGGTAACGACCTCTACGCCGGCATCACACTCAAACTCAAACGTAAACTCCAGAGAATCCAGAACACAGCCGCACACCTCATCCTAGATCTCCCTCACCATGAACACATCTCACCACACCTCAGATCCCTTCACTGACTCCCCATCAACAAGAGGATCACCTTCAAAATCCTCATCCACGTGCACAAATCCCTCCACAACGACGACTCAACCTATATCAACCATAGAGTGAACTTCCACACTCCCATCCGCCACCTCCGATCTGCCGACCTCGCACTCGCCACAGTCCCCCGCATCAAACGCACCACCACAGGAGGCAGATCCTTCTCCTACCTCAACCCCAAGGTCTGGAACTCCATCACCACTGACCTCTGCAAGACCCAGGATCTCCTGCTCTTCAGAAAAAAACTGAAGACATGGCTGTTCGAACAGTAACCTCCTCCCCCCATCCCTCACACCCCCCTCAGCGCCTTGAGACCCTAGCGGGTGAGTAGCGCGCTTTATAATTTTTTTTTATTGATTGATTGATTGATTTCCGACAGTGGGTGCTCCGCCTGCCGTTGACCCCCAGGGTCCGCACCTCCATGGCGATGGCACGCCACATACCCTTCTTTTGATGGGCGCTGGCCTACAGAGGAAATACACAATATATACACTAGACACCAAAATTAGACAAGTAAATAGTCATAGAGCAATGCAAACAGTAGGAAATCCTGTAGAATGCAAAGGGAGAAAATAGGTCTGGGGCAACACAAACCATATACTAAGAAAGTGGAATGTGAATCACAAATTCCCCACTAGACAAGTGTAGTGTGTTTAGAATCGCTGGGAGAGTAAGAATACAATAAAGGTAAGAAAATTACCCCACCCCAGAGCCCAGAAAAGCAGGAGTAAAGTACCGCAAGTTTCCTTAGGACACACTACACCTTGTTTTAGGGATTTTGCAGCAGCCAACCTAGTCTTCAAAGAACAACTGCTGGATTATTGGACCTGCAAGGGAAGGAGACCAAGTCCAGAAGTCAAAAGAAGTTCCAGGAATGACAGGAGCCCCTGCTAACCCAGAAGAGGGTGCAAAAGAAGAGTCCCTGGTTAGTTGAAGATTGCAGAAATGCAAAAGACAAAGGTAGGAGGGGTGAGAGATGCCACACATCTGGGGAGTAAGAACCAGTATAGTAAACAAATGTCAATAAAGTTAGGATCTGGTGCCAGGTGGTCCGGTGCCTTACTACCCAGTAGGCACAAACTTGTGTACCAGAGTACACAGTAGCAGCAAAAACAATGTGACCACAGCACACAGAAAATGTAGTCCAATTACGTAGTCAGGGTATGTATCCCTGGTAGTGTAGTTGAGGATGGAGAGAACAAAACGTGAAGATCCCAAGTTCGTAATGATCAGTGTCTTTAATTGTAGGCACAGTTTGCCTCAGGATTATGCAGTCTTCAAGATACAGCCAACACGTGTTTCGTCACTCAGACAGAGGTCTTGGCAAGTGTCTCTGGCTTCTGCCTGGATCGTAGGGAACGTTTGGGGAGTGGTTCTCCTTCTGCAGGGGGAGGGGTGCTGGTGGCCTGCTGGTCCTGTGGTTGGGCCTCCTGTCCACTAGCGCAGCAGAGGTGGAGGGCAGTTCAGTAGTCTGGCTAGTGGCAGGGGCCCGCTGTTGTAAGACTGCCTCCCTCATCATGTTGGCCATGTCTGCCAGCACCCCTGCTATGGAGACCAGGGTAGTATTAATGGCCTGCAAATCCTCCCTGATCCGCTGGTAGTGTCCCTCCTGCAGCCGCCTGTTCTCCTGCACGTTGTCCAGGACCTGGCCCAGTGTATCCTGGGAATGTTGATATGCTACCAGTATCTCGATGAGTGCCTCCTGGAGAGTCGGTTCCCTGGACCTGTTCTCCCCCTGGCACACAGCAGTCCTCCCAGTTTCCCTGTTGTCCTGTGCTTCTGTCCCCTGAACCGTGTGCCCACTGCCACTGACCCCAGGTACCTGATTGTCTTGGGTATGAGATGTGCCTTGGGGTGCCTGTAGTGGTGGACAAACTGTTGATTGACGTGTGCTGGGGACAGAGGTATGGGTACGCTGGGTGGGTGCTGTGGTGGGGTTTCCTGAGGAGGGAGCCTCTGTGTTGTTGTGTGATTGTGCCTGGGTAACCAACTGTCCAGAGGTCCCTGATGGGCCAGGTTGGTCATCCAGATTCAGGTGCTGTCATCACTGTGGGCCTCTTCTGTGGAGGGACTGGAAGTTGCTGGCACCTCTTCTCCGCTGACATTGGCTGGGATACCTGTGTGGATGTAAATGCTGTGTTATTGTTTCTGTGTGTAACATATGATGCATGGGTGGCTTAGGAACACAAAAGGATGATGGACGGAGTGCTGAACAATGCAAACACTCACCCCCAGTCACAGATCTGGGGTTAATCCATCTTTCTTTTGCTCACCATGCCACCTCAGTTTGAACCCAGCCATATGCAAATCAGTCTTGACCCTGTTCCTCATGGGAAGAGTCCAGCCCGAACTGCGTCCATCACTTTATTTTGTTTTGTGATGTTGCTTTGTGGCAGGGTTATGCCCAGACGTGGGTCCCCTGCTCGCTGCGCCACTGGATTCAAGCTAGCCTGTCTGATGAAGGGTGATACCCTGAAACCGGTCCCAGGATGCTTGTTTCCTGTCCAGGGAGGACCTGGCCTAGCAGTTTGGGCTGGATTGTTCCCATGGGGAACAGGGTCAAGACTGATGTGCATATGGCTGGGTGTAAACTAGGGTGACATAGCGAGCAAAATAACGATGGATTAAAACCAGATCTGTGACTGGGGGTGAGTGTTTGAAAAGTTTCAACACTCCGTCCATCACTTTATTTTGTTTTGTGATGTTGCATGGGTGGCTTACTCTGTTTGGTTATATTTGACTTGGCAGCTTTCACTTGTGTGAGTTGTTATGTGGTGGGATAGCTGATTCTATCTAGTGTGCATGCTTTAGTGATAGGTGTCCATGCAGGTCTGTGAGTGATGTCCATTCATTGTTATGACATGCAGGACTTGGCATTGGGATGAGTTAGATGTGATGGTGGGGGTTGTGGGACGTGGTGATGTGATGGGAGTGAGGGTGGGGGTATGTGATGGCATGCAGGCAGGGGGGGTGATAGTATCGAGTTGATTTACCAGGGTCCTGCTACTGCACTCCTATCAGGCCCTCAGAATGCATGATTGCCAAGACTTGCTCCTTCCATGTTGTTAGTTGTGGGGGAGGATGTGGGGGTCCACCGCCAGTCCTCTGTAAAGCAAGTTGGTGTCTTGCTGCAATGGAACATACCTTCCCCTGTAGGTCGTTCCACCTCTTCCTGATGTCATGCCTGGTTCTTGGGTGCTGTTCTACGGCGTTGACCCTGTCCACGATCCTCCGCCATAGCTCAATCTTCATAGCAATGGATATTTGCTGCACATGTGCTCCAAATAGCTGTGGCTCTACGCAGATGACTTCCTCCACCATGACTCTTAGCTCCTCCTCAGAGAAGCTGGGGTGTCATGGGTGTTGTGTGAGTGGTGTGGGTGAGGGTGTGTAAGGTGATGTGTTGGGGTGTGTGATGTGGGGTGCGTGGGTGGTGTATAGGTGATGGTGGTGTGTGGGTCTGGTCTTGTCTGTAGTCGTGATGTCAGTCTGTTGGCAATGGTTTGTATTCATAAAGGGTTGTGGGTAATGTAGGTGGATGTTTTATAGTGGTGTGGGTGTGTGGGTGTGGTGTGTATGGGTGTCAGGTGTGTGTTATTTAAATTGACCAATGTGGTGTTGTTTTGTTTGAGTGTGTGTATTTTGAGAGTGGCGGTATGTGCCGCCAATGGTTTACCGCCATTGAATGTCCGCCGTGGTGATTCGTTTGTCATAATGTGATGGGCATTGTTCTGTTGGCGTCACAGTGTGGGTTTTGATACTACCAGTTTATCACTGACCTTTGGTCTGGCGGATTTGTGCCTGTGGCTGAATAGTGACGGATTGGTGTGTGTGCAGCGGCAGTATGTTGGCGGGAGTCAGCGTGGCGGTAAGTGGGATTTACTGCCAGTGTCATACTGAGGGCCATTGACTTTTGCGACCCTGCTGGGGAAGTGGAGTGAAGATGCAGTATTCTTCCAAGCCAGAGTCCTGGAATATTAGAAAGTGAGGTGGCATGGAAAGGTACTGAATTATGGAGGAGAGAATCACATTAACGCTTCATCTATGAAGGAGTTCAATATATAGATCTAATTTGAGTTGTCGGAAAAAACATTTATAGCAACATTATCAGTTGCTCAAACCTTGGATAGGAAGCTCCATTACTACCAGAAATACGAATGTACCTACGATAAGGGGGCAGTAGATTAATTGGATTTAAGATCAAATTCTGCCCAAGGAATTTTAACCAGTCACAGCAAATCTACTATGTGCCCTGAAGGAGGTACATGATCAATTGATCATTTAGCACCAAAAAGCGCATCTGGCTGGACAAAGTCACCTGTGTGTCTCTCTTTTTGGATCCTGTATACCTTATATTGATGGATCTATGAATCTATGGAGTTGAAAGATCACTGTTCTGAGTAAATAATTAGGATAATACAACCAATTTCAAGAAATATTAGAAGAACTGTAACAAATAGCAATTGTATATGGTTGACACTTATACATTCATTACAGTGGAATACATTTATTATTATCCACATCTGTCTACAGGTGGGGTACACCAGAAGGACGTTGATTAGGCCTTTGTTTGACCCTTTGGCCAATAGTTAATTTTTAGCGAGAGAATGTGATGTGAGCTTGTTTGTTTGAGAGTGTTAGGGGCATGCTTTTAGGCCCTATGTTTTTTTTGTGTAATTTTGTATACGATGATATAAAATATATAAGGGGGTCATTCTGACCCTGGAGGTCATGGACCGCCAGGGCCAACGACCGCGGAAGCACCGCCACCAGGCTGGCGGTGCTTCCGGGGGCATTCTGACCGCAGCGGTAAAGCCGCGGTCAGAAAAGGGAAGCTGGCGGTTTCCCGCCGGCTTCCCGCTGCCCCAGGGAATCCTCAACGGCGGCGCTGCAAGCAGCGCCGCCATGGGGATTCCGACCCCCTTCCCGCCAGCCTGGTTCTGGGGGTTTTCACCGCCAGAACCTGGCTGGTGGGAACGGGTGTTGTGGGGCCCCTGGGGGCCCCTGCAGTGCCCATGCCACTGGCATGGGCAGTGCAGGGGCCCCCTAACAGGGCCTCACATAGATTTTCAGTGTCTGCGTGGCAGACACTGAAAATCGCGATGGGTGCAACTGCACCCGTCGCACCCCTTCCACTCAGCCGGCTCCATTCGGAGCCGGCATCCTCGTGGTAGGGGGTTTCCCGCTGGGCGGGCGGGCGGCCTTCTGGCGGTCACCCGCAAGCCCAGCGGGAAACTCAGAATGACCGCTGCGGTCTTTTGACCGCGGTACGGTCTTTTGGCGGTTCCCGCCAGGCCGGCGGCATCCGCCGCCGGCGGGGGTCAGAATGACCCCCATAATGTTTATCAAAAAATTGAATAAATACAATTATGTTTATCAGTATTTGTTGTATATATGTTGTATGTATGATGTTTTTGCTTGACGGTTTCAAATTAAGCAGGAGGATTCCAGTTTGGAACTTGGGTAGGAGGTGGGTTTTCTCTTTAGTTCTAGCATGGCTGCTGGGTCCATTGAAGCTTCCTCCATATGTGCACTGAGCCACACAATAGATACTCCAGCAAACAGTGAATGAGACCTAGTTGAGGTGATGGCAGAAAGCTGTTGCTAATCCTCTATAGGCAGACTTTAAATAACTAGAAGTCTGGGGATGAACTGAAGACAAGAAGTGCAGGGATGAACTGAAGCTTCCTGTCATCATGACAACTCGAAGGCTGGCTCTGAATCCTGGCTCCTATGTGACAAACACCACTATAGAGAGACTGAGAGAATGTAGTTTGGCTGTGTTACTATGCCTCTTAAACATGAATTTGAAAGGGTGGTTATTTTTCTACATAAACTGAAGAGAAGTTTTCATTGAAATTATGCACTGCAATACATACAAATAAAGTGCAGAGTTGGATGTATTGTTTTAAGCAAGATATAAAATCACTGTTTTAAAGCATGTTTATGTTGTAATGTTTTATAAGTAATATTCTATATAATCATTTTGTATTTCATTGTAAGCAGTGTATAGAATTCATTTAAACTGAAAGTATATTTGTATTTCATTAGCTTTGCTGGAATGAAGGTCACACGTATTATTTCTGTGCCTATTCTTCACAATGAAGTTTGCTTTTGCATGTTTTTCCACCAGCTGCAGGTGTCAGGATACAAGACCGAATTATTGAGGAGCTGATTGTGCTTGAAAGATAAGAAGATCTCTGAGAAGCGCCACAAGGACTGAAGGAGTAACCTGGAATGATGGTCTTTTCTGAAATTCATGAAAGTGGGAGTGTGTACAAGATCAATTCAGAAGGCTTCAGAAGGTTTCAGGAAGTTAAAGTGTCAATTAATTTTTATTTAAAGACTTGTTTTTCAGTAAGGATGCTTTTGCAATGATGTAAGCCTCTGGAAGGATTGAGGCTTAAATGTGGTTTAGCTATTGGGAGAGCAGATTCCCTTTCTCCTTTGTTCAGAGCGGACCCTGCTGAGATATATCCCATAGACTTAGATTCTTATGTGGCTTCATGCTGCTGCACCTCTCCTATTGGAAACTTCTGCAGAAGGTCTGTTTGCTGACCCTCTTCTCTGAAACCCTTAATATTAGAATAGCTAGCAACTTAGATTTAATAGTTAGACAGGAGAATTTGATTTTAGATTTTAAACACCAGTCTTTGGTTCTTATTTTCTGCATGATCGTTATTGAGATACTTGTCTTTCATATGCTTGTAAAGTTTAATATTGTGCAACTCTTTAACTCTCCTTAGTGATTTTGTACGTCTATACTATGGTTTTGGGACTCATTTATGTAAGTTTGACTGAGTCTTTAATAAAGTGAACCTTTAAGTTGGTCTCCCAGACTTAGGCCCTCATTAAGAGTTTGGCCTACCTTAATAGAACTTCACCGCAGAGCCTTATAATTGACACCGGCTCCTAATGGAGCTGGGGCCAATGTGGCGGTGCAACAGGTGCAGCAGCAACCATCACACATTCCACTGCCCGTAATTCAGGCAGTGGAATGTGCAATGGGGCTGTGCATGGCGGCCCCACGGTTCCGCCATTCCGCCATCCTTTCCATGGCAGTGTGAACCACCATGGAAAGTCTGGCAGATGTGGACTCCTAATCCCCTGGGCAGAGCTAAAAGCAGTGCTGCCCTGGAGGATTTAAAACCACTGGGACCTCCAGGATGCTGGCTTGCTCTGCCATGGTCATAATGTGGCAGTCCCAATGCCAGCCTGTTGGCAGTGGGACTGCCACCGCGAGTCTAGTGGTCATGCGACCGCCAGACCCGTAATGACCAACTTAGCGTGTGGTTAACTGAGTTACATCTCAGATTGGGGTGGGGAGAGAATGCCATGGAAGAGGAAAGTAATTTCTGACAAGGGGGAGGGGAGGGGTGGGGAGTTGAATGGTCCCCCAAAATAAAAAAATGGTGAAAATGAATACTGACTGCTGCTACAGTCAAAGCCTCATGCAATTTTACTTACAGCTGAGGTGGTCTAGTTCTTCCACCCCTGAAAAAAATTACCATGCAATTTTACTTACAGCTGAGGTGGTCTAGTTCTTCCACCCCTAGAATAAATTACCCACTTGCAATCAGACAAAGCAGAATTCCATGAAGGTATTCCACTGTGTCTGACACGTAATGAGGTCCCAACTGTTGCTAAGACACCATGTTGGCCTTAGGATCTGCAGATACCTCAACTCGAATCTAATGTAAAGAACAATTGATTGATAAGCAAGCATCAGCTAAGGGTTGTATAACCAATCAAGCCCATTAGAAAATGAAATCACTTATGCAGGCTTACTCAAAGCTCCTCTATGCAATATTAACAATAATAATTATTATTATTTTGTATGGAAGCCATGCTGGAGAAACAGCTTTCCACGATGAAACCACTACAACTTGTACATTGAACAAATGCTTACTCAGAGTACTGAATGATTTAGATAGTATTATAGTACTAAGTACTGTAGTACTTTTTGGGGTTAGTAGCTGTTTTGTGCTGCATAATTGTGTACATTACGAGAAAGTACATTGAGAAATCTCTTCAGCATTACATATTTGTGGCAAAAAGAGAGCTCTCATTTCAACAAATGTCAAATATAATTGAAAAGAAAAACAAATCAACTACAATGAACCAGTGTTTTTTCACTTCACAAGCCCCAAGTACCATCAACTCAAAATGTCATTGAAGTAGGAGAGTGCAGACACAACTACCCACCTATCAGAAATCCATGCCACATTGTTACACATTAATGCAACTTTATTACTTATTTTGTTAAAATGATAAGCCTTTGGAAAGTGTGAAAGTGGTAGTCTCTATTTTGTCCCTGGGTGTTAGAAATTGGGTCTCTAGTTGGTAGAGGTATACACCCTTGTCCAAGTAGGGATCACAATCCTAGTCAGGGTGAGTCACTACACAACCTAAATCATCCTGTGCTCACCCTCTGGTAGCTTGGCACAGAGCAGGCATGCTTAACATAGTAGGCAATGTGAAAATTATTTCTGCAATATCTCATACAGTAACACAGTGAAAACACCACAGAAAGTACTCCACACCAGTTTAGGAAAAAAGGTAATGGTTATCTAACTAAAATAAGACCAAAAATGGCAAAAATCCAATATGCACAAGTGAAGGTATCACTTTTTAACATTCTAAATGAGTCTCAATCCTTAAGAACCAGAGGTTGTATCCTTGTAACACACAGTACCTCAAATGCGTCAAAAATAACGGCGCAGGGGGCCGCAGAGGAGGAGATGTGTAAAAAAATAAGGTGTTGCGATGGATTGTCCGGAGCGGCATAGGTGATGTGTTGTATCTTTCCATGCTACAAGGTGATGCGTCAATTTACAGGAGCGCAGCCTTGGTTCCTCACTGTGATGCAGGAATATTTTGACACCCAGGGAAGATGCGTTGAAAATCCTTGATGCACTGGTAAGAAGGAGCAGGGGCTGCAGTGATCCGGTAGGCGATTTGTGATTTTTCAGCTGCAAGGCAGGCACCACGTCGATTTCTGCAGGTATTGTGTCAATTTTCCAATGCACAGGGATTTTCTTCTCTTTGATGATGTCTTTTGTGGCCCTGAGACTTCAGAATAGGAGGCAAGTTCAATACAAGCCCTTGTAGAGCACTTGTGGGGAAGGCAGAGTCCTTCTAGCAGAGTCAGGGCCCAGCAGGCAGCAGGGCAACAAGCAGGGCAAAAGCCCACCTCAGCAAAGCAATCCAGATGAGTCCTTTGGGCAGACAGACAGTCGCTCTGGCAGCGTCCAGGTGTAATTACAGAAGTGTCTGATTTTGTGGGAACAGAGACCAGTATGTATACCCAAAAACACCTTTGAAGTGGGCGAAATTTCAAAGAGTTGTTTTGAAGTGCACAAGTTCCACTTTCAACCCAGCCCTGTCTGCCAGGATCCCTGTTGGGGGTTATCAGTCATTTGTGTGAGGGCAGGCCACTGGCCTTTGAAGTGTAAGAGAGAGCCCCTCCACTCTTCCTGCCCAGAAAGATCCATTCAGCATGCAGATTAAGGCAGATGTGACTGAGTGCCCTGTGTTTATGGCTGTCTGAATGCACAAGGGGAGCTGTCAACCAGAACAGACCAGACATGGATTGGAAACAGACTGTTAGACACAGATGGTAGTAAGTACAGAGAAATGCCCATTTTCTAAAAGTGGCATTTCTAAAATAGTAATAGTAAATCCATCTTCACCAGTAAGCAGGATTTTCTATCACCATTCTGGCCATAGCAAACATGACAGGGCTACTCTTTTCAGATCAGAATCTACCACCTAAAATATATATGGGCAGTTCTATTGTTGGCCTAATGAGAGGAGCATCCTTCACAGTAGTGAGAAACAAATTTGTGAGTCTTCACTACCAGGACATGTAAAACACATAAGTACATGTCCTGCCTTTTACTTACGTAGCACCCTGTCCTATGGGTTACCTAGGGCCTACCTTAGGGTGACTTATTTGTAGAAAAAGGGGAGTTTAAGGCTTGTTAAGTAGTTTTAGATGCCAAGTTGAAGTAGCAGTGAAACTGCACACACAGGCCTTGCAGTGCCAGGCCTGAAACATGGTTAAGCGCCTACTTATGTTGGTGGCACAACGAGTACTGCAGGCCGACTAGTAGCATTTATTTTGCAGGCCCGGGGCACCTCTATTGCACCTTACTAAGGACTTACAAGTTAAATATGCCAGTTGGGTAGGAGCCAGTATTACCATGTTTAGGGTAGAGAGCACATGCACTTTAGCACTGTTCAGCAGTGGTAAAGTGCGCAGAGTCCTAAATCCTGCAAACACAGAGTCAGAAAAAATGGAGGGAGGCAGGCAAAAAGTTGGGGGATGATCACCTTAAGGCTGTCCGGTCTAACACTGGGTATATGCAAGGAGCACTTCACAGAACAAAAGTTGTGCCTAACTCCCACTCGTAGGCTATAGCATAAACACAGCTCCGGAGTACATGCAACATATTTAAAGAACAATACGATTCACGTTAAATTCCCCCTGGAATAACATTGATGTGAAAAAAAGAGGTGAAGAGTTACATCAACTCCATTCCAGACCAGTCCCCTTACCAAATATCTGAAATATAAACTCTCTCTACAAGACTGCCCCTAGCCATCCACAGGAAGCCTGTGTATCAGTTCATTATGAGCCATCCAAGTATATTCAATGTAGCATGTGACTCTGTCAGGGTAGTCCAAGGCCTCCTCAGGGTAGGTTGTGTGGGCTAGCAATCCCAATTTTCTGGTACTCTAAACTACTCAATAAAATATTGTCCATTCAGTGTCTTTTCTTTTAAAAAGTGAACTTATGCTTAGTACGTACACGGAACGAAATACTAAGCATTAAATTCTAAATATGTACATTGTGTAAATAAGAATATATTTTGTGACACCTTTGTATGTCGCAATACACCCCTATAGTTCCAGAACCACATAATTATATTATAACCCCACATATACCAGATGCTGTATCACTATTTAAGGAGGTATCAATTTAAATAAGGCAGGCCTGCTCTCTTTGTAAGGAGGGCATCACCACATTCATAATAACCTTGTTATACTTTTCATTGTAACACATTATAAGGAATGTCAGTATGGATAAAGCAGGCCTACTTCCTACCTGTCACCATATTCATAAAATTAGCCGCATGTCATGTTTCAATATAAGACCCCAATTTAAATAAATGGAAACAAGCCTACCAGTCAACATTTTTCAATTATAATGGTACATGCTGATTCATTTTGATAAAAAAACATCTGAATTGAAAACATTTTTTTTTTCCCCTGAGTCTTTCTTCTCAAACTACACAGCACATAATGCAGTTAATAAGACCAACCACACGGTGTCCCTGCACTCAGGGCAATAACTCAAGTTCTAGAGAGGCTTAAAAAAAGGAAACCTTTCCTCCGAGGTCATACATTGTTATGCAACAGGAGTCATAGGGTTGTAATTTTTAAACACTTCTGGGAGGCTGCTGCGCTCCTTGCAGCCCCCACAAATCCTGTTTAGTTTACCAGAGGTGCCCGGCCCTCCTTGTGGTACCACAACCAAAGGGGAATATGTAAAAGAGCTGAAAATCTGGCAATGAAAAAGCCTTGTGTCACTTTGATTTTCTATCTTTTTCCTTTTATTTTGGGTGACCCGCTCCGACTTGAAGCACCCATAGCCTCATTGTGCTGTTGTGACATGGGGGCTGGCATTCTTGCTCTCCTTCTAATGGTCAATGCAGGCAGGAGAAAGTCTTCAGTCTATGTCACCTATTCCCCTCATGTGCACGGGTAGTGGAGCAGTGCATGCCTCTGAACTGTTTTTTGTTCCCTGGGAAGTGACTGTCCAGGGACCAGAGGGAAATTTGTGCTGCGGCATAGGAGAGTTTCCTGCATCGGGCCTCATATATGGCTCACGCACATTCCATCCTTATTTAACCAAAAGAAAAGCATTTGCATTGAACATCAGGGACTTGAACCTCTCTGGGAAAAACTTCCCTTTTCTGTTTAAAGAGGCAAAATTTGTAAAAATGCACGTCAGGCCAGGTTGGGCCAGTTTTCTTCAACTTGGGCTTGTTTTGCTCCTGATGGCCAGGTGCCCTTCCAGGAGCAATTCCATCAGGCCTTCTGTCCTCTAAAGGGGGACATTTTGCGGGGATCCAGATTATCTGGCTCCCTGTTAGAGCCTTGTTCTCTGCCTGGCTCCTAGTGCTCCTCCCCTGCTGGTCAGGACATCTTGTCCAGACACTCCACAGCCAACCAGCAGAACATGTTCCTTGCAAAACTTCCCAGGCCAGAGAGCCTTGCTTCATCTTGAAAGGAACCTGGGGGTGAAGGGATAGTGGATTCTAAGTCCTTCCCCCAGTTGGTCCTAGGGGAAAAAAGGGGACCAGTGCTACTGGCCATGGAGAGACCTATTCAAGTCCCCGGGTTCAGCTGGAGTCAAAATCTTTAGTCCATTGTTGCAGGGCATAAGATGGCTTCTCCCTCCAGCTTGACATCCTTCTTCCATTCTTGCCTCTGAGGTCCATGGTCTTTTCAACTCTCTCCACCTTGTGCAGTGGAGGTCACATGATTTAGGTGCCAGGTACCCCCTGGGTAATCCTACAGTGCCACATTGTTCCTCCACCCCTGTCACAATTTTCCAGCACAGCATTCTGGGACAATCAACAATGGCAACTCACTTTTTCTTTGGTAAGAGGTCCTCTGAGTGCCACAGCCTTCCACCCAAGTTCACACTACTGTCTTATCCTTCTCACTAAAATGTCAAAGGTGCACCCCGGTTGTGTTGGCTCCAGAGGTCTGGGGACCCGCTTTTGTTCTAGTGGACCTGGGAAGATACACGTGGCTGGTGCTTTGATTTTTTTAGCACTAGATTTCACTAAAAACGTTAAAAACTACTTAACTCCAGTTTTACCTATTGCGTTTAATTTGTTTTTGTGTAATTTATTGATTAAAATGTTTTCTAATTTCTAAATTGGTTTGGGATTTTTTTTGTGCTGTGTTTTCATGTTATTACTGTTTGTATGCTGCATAAATAGTTTACACAGTACCACTAAGTTAATCCTGGCTGATTTTGTGCCAAGCTACCAGAGGGGTAAGTACAGGTTAATTTTGTAACTTTTGTGGTTCACCCTGAAAAGGATTGTGGTTGTTGCCTAAGGAGGGCATCCAGTCCCCTCAGCCAATAAATCCAATTTCTTATACCAGGCATTCATTGGGAGTAGTATAAGTAGAAGGCACTTATATAATCTTACGTCTCCTTTCTGCTCATACCGCACGGTATAGCAATATTGTCCTTAACAGCAATGAAGATGATGTCTTGTAACCTAATGCAGTCAGAATCCTTGTGTCCGTACTAGTGGGAAACAATGTAATGGTAATCTGGCCATGTAAAGTGGGGGTGGGGGCATAGTCACAGTGTGGACACCACCATGTGCCCATAAATGCTCTGTGTTTGATCCATATTCACACTATCTGGGGGAGGATGAAACACTCAGGTGGATATTTCCCTGGTCTCACTCTGCAGGTCCTGAAGAGCAGAGACATGCAGAAGTCCGCACACCCTGTGCACCAACAGTACTTGCTCTGTTGCAACTGGGGTCCAGGATGCACACAGTGATGCACCCCTGTTCCAAAGCTCTCTAAGTCTGCTGCAACCGCTCACCACATCTGAGCCACCATTACAATTGCCCTCTTCTTTCAGCAAGCCACAACTTCGGCTATCTTTTCTCAGCATTCCGCACCCCGGCTGTCAACATTTCCATCACAGTAATGTCCCAGAGCATCAACCTTCAGGGACATGTCGTTGTCCATGGGAAGTGGGTACAACAGGCACATGGTGCCAGCAGCTATAGCACCACTCTTTACAGGGCTGGTGGACTCAAAGAACATCTTACTCCATCTTACTACATTGCAAGTATAGCCGTGCCCCAGTAGCATAGTACGACATGTCATATTGTTCAATAAAAAGAATTGTTTTACATATTTGATGCAGCTTCCACTTCAACATAAAACATATATATTTTATGGAATAAACATTTCTTGAAATATAAGATCTGAGAAATCTTATAGTGATTTCACATAGTTGTTTAGAAGAAACATAGGCCCTCATTACAAACCCTGGCGGCTGGTGTTAAAGTGGAGGTAATACCGCCAACAGGCAGACGGTAATTACCGCCAAATTATGACCATGGCGGAAAGATCTCCGATATACAGCCAATGTACCACACTGACCGCCAGGGAGGAAACAACAGCCACCACAGCGGAAGCCGCCTACATCCAGGAGGAAGTCAATGTTCTGCCCACCATATTATGACATGCCAAACCGCCACCTTTTCTGGAGCGGTACCAACGACATCAAAAGCCTGGCTGAAACAGACCTCAGAAGGGAAAGGACTCACCATTGGAGACACAGGGAACAACCACGCCGCCATGGAGACCAAGTTGCATGTCTTCCCATGATTTTCTATGTGCTGTTCCACCACGAACACCAATGCCGGCAAAGATGACGACAGTGAGTACAGCCGCCTAGCACACAAGGGAGGGAGGGAGGAAAACGACAGTGACACACACATGCACAACACCCCCCCCAACTCCATATACACATTCAGCTGCATTACTAAAACATTTTTACCCCGTACCTCAGATGAATAATGCAAGGACAAAAGGATTTTGAAAAAATTAATGTTATGAGAGCTACACATCAAGATAAATAAGTGAGGCAAGATAGTAGATATATACATATGTACACAAAAAGGGACACAGCCCAGTCCACAATGCACGTAGTCCACATGGCCACACGCCAAAGTCCAAGGCCACACATGACACCTGCATCAACATGGAGAGAGCACTGCAGGGGCATCAGTTGGGAAATAGGCAGGCACCTCAGGGGGGTGGGGAACGGGGGCACCTCATCCGGCAGATGGAACAAGACCACTGGTTCTGGAGGGGGCAACATGCCCTGTGCTTGGTCCTGTGGAATGCAGGGCCACAGTCTCTCAAGTGGGTGACTTGCCCACTTGCTCTGGAGGGGGCAACATGCCCTGTGCTTGGTCCTGGGGAGTGCAAGGCCAGTCTCTCAAGTGAGTGACTTGCCCACTGGTTCTGGAGGGGGCATTGTGTCCTCTGCTCTTGATCCTGGGGAGTCTTGCTTAGGTGGGTGTCTTACCAACTGGTTCTGGAGGGGGCATCGTGCCCTGTGCTCTTCATACTGGGGAGTCTGGGTTAGGTGGGTGTCTTACCCACTGGTTCTGGAGGGGGCCTCGTGCCCTGTGCTCTTGATCCTAGGAAGTGCAAGGTCTCAGTCTCTCAGGTGGGTGTCATACCCACTGGATTTGCAGTGCGCAGGCTGCACAGCAGCCCATGGAGGTAGGAATACATACCATCCCCCGGCGGTGACGGCTGCTCAGTGGTAGTCCTGCTGCTGGTTGGGGAGGCTCCTGCCCATCCCCTATAACCTCAGATGGCGGCTCACTGGAGGTGGTGGTGGTGCTGCTGCTGCTGGGGGGAGGCTCCTGCCCATTCCCTACATCCTCAGAGGGCTGCTCACTGGAGGTGGTGGTGCTGCTGCTGGTGGGGGGAGGCTCCTGCCCATCCTCTGCAACCTTGGACGGCTGCACAACCATGGTTGGTGGTAGGGGCTCCGTCACAGTTCCTGCCCCAGGACCCTTGCTCTTCCGGGGCAGGCTTCTTTCCCTTCTTAGCAGCAGCTGGGGCACACTCCTTTCCCTTCTTAGCAGCAGCTGGGGCATGCTCCTTTATCTTCCTGGTAGCAGCTGGGGCAGGCTCCTTTCCCTTGAGGCTGCCTGGTGCAGGCTCTTTCACCCTCAGGACATTTGCCCTGGATCCTTTTCCACCATGAGTGGGTGTGGTGATGACTGGGCCCATGGACTGGGTGGCTGAGGTGCTTGGCTGGGTTCTTCCCAACCTGGTCAGGCATGCAGGATGGGGGAAGGGTAGGGAAGAGGTCAATGGTGGATAGGAAAAGTTTCTTAGGGACACTGGGGCGGGAAGAGAGAGAAGGAATTGGAGTGGAGGAAGAGGGAGTGGTTGTTGGAGATGTCTGTCTGCTGATTTTGGGTACAGGTGCATGGGCTGGATGCTGTTGTGAGATGGATGGCTGTTGGGTGTCTGAGTACTTGTATTTGTGTACCTTAGGAGGGGGGCAGGCACAGTGGGAGAGGACACAGGGGACATGTGCATGGCTGTTGTGGAGGTGTCTGCCAGTGAGGTGTATGTTTTGCTAGGTGTGATGGTGATGCTGGTAGTGGATGAGGATGTAATGCATGCAGGTGTGAGTGTAAATGGAACTAGGAGGATGGTGGAGGAGGAGGGGGAGACAGTGGAAATAGTGGATGTTGGTATGTCTGCATCTGGATGGTGTTTGTGTGAGTGCCTGTGGGATGAAGTGTGGTGCTTGTGTTTGCCTGAACCACTCTTGTGTGTTGTCTTGTGTGCATGCTCGTCTGCCTGTGTGTGTGGGATAGGTTGGGGTGAGGAGAATGGGATTGGGAAGAGGAAGTTGGAGGGGAGAAGGTGGAAACAGGGACTATGGCTGCCATCAGAGAGGAGGCCACAGCCTTGAACGATCTCTGTTCGGCCGCCAAGCCAGTGTGAATGCCCTCCAGGAATGCATTAGTCGTTGCATCTGGGCTGCCAGTCCCTGGATGGCATTCACAATGGTTGACTGGCCTACAGAGATGGATCTCAGGAGGTCAATAGCCTCCTCACTCAGCAGGGCTCACTGGGGCAGGGCCTCAGGTGCCAGGGGCGAAGGAGATGCCCACCTTCCTGGGAGAGCGGGCATGGTCAACTCGATGAGGGGCTGCTGGGAGGGCGGTGCTGGTACGGGGGTGACGGCTGTACCTGTAGCTGAGGTGGTCACAGAGGTGTCCGCCACCACCAGGGAGCTTCCATCGGAGGAGGTATCTGTGTCAGAACAGTCCACTCCTGTCTCCGCCGTGGTGCTCCCCTGGCCCTCTGTTCCACTAGTATCCTCACCGTCGGTGGACTCTGCCTCCTGAGTCCTGAGGGATGCAGCTCCCTCCATCACCGGTGCCACTGCTCCTCTGCCAGTTGATGCTAATGCACATAAAGACAGAGTGACAAAACAATAAGGGGGGAAGAGACAAAGGATACACTTGGTCAATGGCAGCACCATCACCACCGTTGGCGTACACAGCACCCTCACTCACAGGGAACAGGCCTACGCACTATGCATTGCACTACCAATGATATTGCTAGCCACCAAGGCATGGGGAGGGGCACACACCGGCAAATAAAGCACACCTGGGACCCATGCAGCCTTGTCCAGTAGTGGATGCCTAAGAGCTAGGTAGCAGGATTATACCTTCAGAACCCTAGCTACCAGGGGACCTACGCTGCAATGCCAGGCCTGGCCTAGGGGCACCCACTGACACACACCCCCCACCCGGTGACCAGCCTACCATGCGTAAGTTATAATGATGTAAACTGTACTTACCCCCTTGTGGCTGCTCTGATGCCCTCAAGTGCCCATCTAGCTCTGGATAGGCCACCACCAGTATGCGGGCCATCGGGGGGGGGCAGGGTTCCACGGGCACCCCATCCTCGTTGGGAGGCCATCGCCAGATGGACCTCTGTTGACTTCCATGCCCAGCGTCTCAGGTTTTCCCACCGTTTCCAACAACTGCCTGCCGTAGACCCCCAGGGTCCACATGCCCTTGGCGATAGCATGCCATATACCCTTCTTTTGATAGACTCTGACCTGCAGAGGAAATACACACAGGAAAATAGTATTAGTCAAACAGTCCTGCCTGTTACACTTATGGCCCACCACACCCCTTCACATCACCATTTGCACACACATGGCCCAGCACACAACCAATACGCCGCCAAGAGGACATCCACCCACCCCCTTACACGAGGTCTTTGCACACACCACTCCATGCATTTATGCCACATGCATCGTGCCCACAGTGCACTCACCTGTTGATATGGAGGCCATGCAGAAGTCTGTACTGGGGTAGGACCCCATCAACCAGTCTCTCCAACTCCTCCGAAGTGAAGGCAGGGGCCCTTTTCCCTAGTCACATTGGCCATGGTAGGTTCCAGACACAGGTCACAGCAGCACATGCAGTGTAGGTCCTCTCGTGTTGAAGAGCAGATAGCAAGTGAGGGATGCAATAGAAAATGGCGGTCACGTCCGCGGCGGTGCATACCGTCACCGCCGGCGTAGATCACCATTGGCCACTGTAAGCCATAGGGCCCAATGTTATTCAAAGAGGAGTTGCACAGTGGTATCCGGCCGCATCCCACAAAGGCGAACAATGTCAGTGGAATTCCCTCACTTCAACCTGTCCCTCCACACAGAACAGGCAGATGCCATTTTCGGTGGGGGGGGGAGCAGGCCCTGGACATTTGCTGCGTCACTGGTGAAATTTGTACATACTGGACAATTCACACTTACCAAATACAAGTTCACAGCATGCAAAGTTCTGTTGCAGCCCCATTGTTCAGTTTGTGACCGGCTCCTCACTCTTTTGCCCCATAGATTGCAACTGCTGCGGATGAATAGGAGATGGAGGCATACCCTCGTGTACAGACCCCTGGTGGACATGGCAACAATGAAGGACAGGCACATCATCCTCACCTATAGACTTGACAGGGCCGCAATCAGAGAGCTGTGTGCCCAATTGGAGCCTGACCTGATATCTGCTATCAGTCAGCCCACTGGGATCCCTCCTCTTGTACAAGTTCAGTATCAGTGCACTATTTCCTGGCAACTGGTTCTTTTCAAGTGACAGTGGGCTTGGCAGCAGGGATGTCACAGCCAATGTTCTCAATAATGCTGACCAGAGTGCTGTCTGCCCTGATTAAACACATGTTCAGCTACATTTTATTGCCCCAGGTTGAAGATATGGCCACAGTGAAGGCCGAGTTCTATGCAATGGGACATATGCCCAACATAATTTGGGAGATTGATGGAAGACATATTGCATTTGTCCCCCCCGTCAAAATGAACAGGTGTTCAGAAATCGAAAGAGTTTACACTCTATGAATGTACAGATGGTGTGTTTGGCAGACCAGTACATCTCCAACGTCAATGCTAAGTATCCTGGGTCGGTGCATGATGCCTTTGTCCTGCGGAATATCAGCATCCCAAATGTGATGGCTTAACGACAGAGGTACAGGATGTGGCTAATAGGTGAGCCCTGGTTCCCACCACGGTTCCCACCACATTTATGATGGTGTATGGGTATGGTGTGTGCCATATGGGATAGTGTGTGGCTAAATGTTGTCCCTCAATATTTGCAGGTGACTCTGGTTACCC
This sequence comes from Pleurodeles waltl, assembly GCF_031143425.1. Taxonomy (NCBI): domain Eukaryota; kingdom Metazoa; phylum Chordata; class Amphibia; order Caudata; family Salamandridae; genus Pleurodeles; species Pleurodeles waltl. The sequence continues at coordinate 127,005,868 of NC_090440.1, read as the reverse complement.
CAACCTATCATGGCTGCTGATCCCTGTGAGGAATGCCAGGGCAAGGGCAGAAGAATGTTATAATGAGGCCCTTGGGCGAATCAGAGGGATAATATAAAGGACCAGGTTCAGGCGCCTCCACCTAACAGGTGGATCCCTGTGCTACTCACCCAAGAAGGTCTGCCAGATAATAGTGGCATGCTGCATGTTGCACAACCTTGCCCTGAGACGCCATGTGCCTTTTCTGCAGGAGGAGGAGGCTGGAGATGCCCTTGTGGCAGCAACGGACCCTATGGACAGTGAGGATGAGGAGGCAGAGGATGAGGATGAGGACAACAGAACATCAGCCATCAAGCAATACTTCCAATGACACATAGGTAAGACAGTGTTACTTCACATTTCAATGACATTTTTGGGAATTTCTGTGGCACTGTCATGCTGTTTTTTCCCACTTCTATGCCCACTTACTGTACCCTTTGGCAATTCATTTGACAGATGTTGGTGATCTCACATATGCTCCTGGTGTGATCACTGCAGCCAGCTACAGGTCATACGCCTATGCTCATTTTCTGTACAGTTGAATTGCAATGTCTGTACCTGTTGAAATAAATACAGTACATACTTAAAAAATTTGACATACTCCATACTTTTTTTTTTCCAAAGGGGTTTATTGAAGTGCTAAAATATAGAGGGGCAAGTGTAATGGGATGGGGTGATGATGGAGGAAAGTCCAGGGTATTGTTCCAGTCTGTTTGAAGCATAAGTTAATTGTCCATGGGGACATAGGAAGGGGAGCAATGGCAGTTTGAGGTGGACAGGGTGACAGGGTGGGACACAAGGGTGAAAATCAGGAGAGTCTCATTTCCTGGCAGGGATCTTGGCAAGTGTCTCTGTCTTGATCGCAGGGAACGTTTGCGGGGTGGTTCACCTTCTGCAGGGGGAGGGATGCTGGTGGCCTGTTGGTCCTGTGGCGGGCCCCATGGCCACTAGCAGCAGCGGAGGTGGAAGGATGTTCAGATATCAGGCTAATGGCAGAGGGCCCGCTGGTGTGACACTGTCTCCCTCATAATATTGGCCATGTCTGCCAGCACCCCTGCTATGGAGACCAGGGTGTTGTCAATGGCCTGCAAGTCCTCCCTGATCCCCTGGTACTGTCCTTCCTGTAGAAACCTGTTCTCCTGCACACTGTCCAGGATCTGGCCCATCTTGCCCTGGGAATGTTGATATGCTCCCAGGATCTCTGTAAGTGCCTCCTGGAGAGTCGGTTCCCTGGGCCTGTCCTCCCCGTGGCACACGGCAGTCTTCCCAGTTTCCCTGTTGGCCTGTGCCTCTGTCCCCTGAACCTTGTGCCCACTGCCACTGACCCCAGGTCCCTGATTGTCTTGGGTATGAGGTGTGGCCTGGGGTCCCTGTAGAGGAGGACACACTGCTGATTGACGTGTCATGGGGACAGAGGTATGGGCACACTGGGTGGGTGCTGTGATGGTGTTTCCTGATGGGGGAGGTTCTGTGGTGGTGTGTGACTGGGCCTGGGTATCTGGCTGTCCAGAGGTCTCTGATGGGCCAGGTTGGTCATCCAGATCCTGAAGACCAGAGTTTCTATCATCACTGTGGGCCTCTTCTGTTGGGGGAGTGGATATTGCTGACACCTCCTCTCCTCTCCGCTGACATTGGCTAGGGTACCTGTGAGGATGTAAATGTTGTGTTATTGTTTCTGTGTCTGACATATTGTGTATCCGTGGCTTGCCCTCTTTGGTTGTATTTGCCCTGGCAGCTTTCACTTTTGTAAGTTGGTGTTAGACTTTTCATCCTTGGTGAGGTCTCTGTTAACTTTTTGCCTCTGTTTCCCAGGTTGTTGATGTGTGCTGGACTCTATTTTTGCTGTTTTTGTTACTGTGGGCACTTTACCACTGCTAACCAGTGCTAAAGTGCAAGTGCTCCTTTACAAAATGTGTATGTAATTGGCTTATCCATGATTGGCATATTTGATTTACCAGTAAGTCCCTAGTAAAGTGCACTAGAGGTGCCCAGGGCCTGTAAATCAAATGCTACTAGTGGGCCTGCAGCACTGGTTGTGCCACCCATATACGTAGCTCTGTAATCATGTCTCAGACCTGCCACTGCAGTGTCTGTGTGTGCAGTTTCTAACTGTAAATTTGACTTGGCAAGTGGCCAGGCCTAAACCTTCCCTTTGTTTACATGTAAGGCACCCCTAAGGTAGGCCCTAGGTAGCCCCAAGGGCAGGGTGCAGTGTATGGTTAAGGTAGGACATATAGTAATGTGTTTTATATGTCCTGACAGTGAAATACTGCTAAATTCGTTTTTCACTGTTGTAAGGCCTGCCCTTCTCATAGGTTAACATGGGGGGCTACCTTTAAATATGATTAAAGTGTAGATTCCCTTTGGGAGTGGATAGACATGTGGAGTTTTGGGTCTCTGAGCTCACAATTTAAAAATAGATCTTTTAGTAAAGTTGATTTTAAAATTGTGTGTTTGAAAATGCCACTTTTAGAAAGTGAGCATTTTCTTGCTTGAACCATTTCTGTGACTCTGCCTGTTTGTGGATTCCCTGTCTGGGTCAGTTTGACAGTTGGGCTGGTTGCACCTCACACTAGACAGTGGCACAAAGGAAGCTGGGGTGTAGTCTGCATTTCCTGATGTGCCATCTGTGCTAGGAGGGAGGAGAGGAGTGGTCACTCACACCTGAAAGGGTTGTGCCTGCCCTCACACAATGCAGTCCAACCCCCTGGTGAGTGTCTGGGTCCTGGCCTGGGCAAGGCAGGATTTCACAACCAAGAGAGACTTTGCTTTGAAGTAGGCCTACTGCAAAGGAGAAAATGGGTATAAGATTTGCACCCAAAACCACAGACTTTAGAACACTTCTGGAAACCAAAACGAACCTCTGCCTGGAAAAGAGCTGAAGAGCTGAGGAAGAAGAGCTGCCCTGCCTGTGACTGTGCTTTGTGGAGCTATCCTGCAGTTGCTGCTTCTGCCTGTGCTAGAGGACAAAGACTGGACTTTGTGTTTCCTTCCTTCTTGTGAAGATCTCCAAGGGCTTGATTTAGAACTTGCCTCCTGTTGTTTGAAGTCTCAGGGTCACCAAACACTTCTCTCTGCCAGCACCTGGAGAGACTACTATTCTGCCAAGTGGTACCCATACAGTTCCTGGGGCCCTGAGAAGAGAAGCTGGCAGCCCAAGAGTGAGAAATCCACGCACAGACCGCCGTGGGGGGAAAAGATCGATGCAACTCCGATCTGTGGCTGAAAAATTGAAGCGCCGCCGGCTTCGCAGCTGACAATCGTTGCCCGCCTGCAATGCAACCGGAAGATTGACCCCAGGGGCCAGAGAAACTGCACGCAGCATCGCTGACGGAGGCTGGTGAGATCGCAACCCATGCTGCATGGTTTTTGGACCATCATGTGGCTGAATTTCTGAAGCAAACACCACTGGGCGTGTAAAAATGACTCAAGTCCTGCCCGGACCCAGGAGTGCTGACTGTATCGATGCATTGCTCTCCTGCAGAGAGAAGAAATGACGCACGCCGACCCGACTAAAGGAGAAACGATGCAAGGTCTCGCTTGTGAGTGAAATTGACGCATTGCAAGACCATTTGGCTGCACACTTGCCTGTGCGGCGTTATTGTTGACGCACCCAAGGTACATTTTCACGCTAACAGCGTTTGCGTTGTTTTTAAAATTACATGAAGACTCTTTTTGCATTTTTAGTGATAACTTGACTTGTGTATTGTGGATTTTTGTCATTTTGGTCTTATTTTGTTTAGAAAAATATTTTCTATTTTTCTAAACATGTGTTGTGCCACTTTATAGAGTTTTCATTAAGTTACTGTGTGTGTTGGTACAAATACTTTACACCCAGCACTCCGAAGTTAACCTTACTGCTCGTGCCAAGCTACCAAGGGGGTAAGCAGAGGTTAGCTGAGGGTGATTGTCTTTTAACCTGACTAGAGTGAGGGTCCTTGCTTGGGCAGGGGGTAACCTGCCTGCCAACCAAAGACCCCATTTCTAACAGTTGGTATATGGTTGGATAGCTGATTCTCTATAGTGTGCATGCTTTAGTGATAGGTGTCCATGCAGGTCTGTGAGTGGTGTCCATGCATTGGTATGACATGCAGGGCTTGGCATTGGGAGAAGTGAGATGTGATGGTGAGGTGTGTGGGAAGTGGTGGAGTGATGGGGGTGAGGGTGAGGATGGGGGTATGTGATGGCATGCAGATAGAGGGGTAGTAGTAGTAGAGAGTTGACTAACCAGAGGCCAGTCCTCCTCCTACTCTGGCCAGGCTCTCAGGATGCATGATTGCCAAGACTTTCTCCTCCCATGCTTTTAGTTTTGGGGGAGGAGGTAGGGGTCCACCACCAGTCCTCTGTACAGCGAGTTGGTGTCTTGCTGCAATGGAAGGTACTTTCCCCGTAGTTCGTTCCACCTCTTCCGGATGTCAACCCTAGTTCTTGGGTGCTGTCCCACGGCGTTGACCCTGTCCACGATTCTCCTCCATAGCTCCATCTTATTAGCTATTGATATCTGCTGCACCTGTGCTCCAAATATCTATGGCTCTACCCTGATTATTTCCTCCACCATGACCCTTACCTCCTCCTCTGTGAATCGGGGGTGTCTTTGTGTTGTCATGGGTGTTGTGTGAGGCGTGTAGGTGAGGGTGTTTAGGGTGATGTGTTGGGGTGTGTGATATGGGGTATGTGGGTGGTATATAGGTGGAAGTATTGGTAGTAGTAGTGGTCTTGGTCTTGATCTTGGTGTCTGTCTCGTGCTAATGGTTTGTAGTCGGAAAGGGTTGTGGGTAATGTGGGTGTGTGTTTTATAGTGGTGTGGGTGTGTGGTTCTGGTGTGTGTATGGGTGTCAGGTGTGTGTCATTTAAATTGACCAATGTAATGTTGGTTTGTATGTGTGTGTGTAGTTTGAGCGTGGTGGTATATACCGCCAATGATTTACCGCCATTGAATGTCTGCCGTGGTGATTCGTGGGTCATAATGTGGTGGGCGTGGTTCTGTTGGTGTAATGGTGTGGGTTTTGATACCGCCACTTTATCACTGACCTTTGGTGTGGCGGCATTGTGTCTCTGGCTGAACAGTGACGGATTGGTGTATGTGTGTCATATTATGGTGAACGGATATCCGCCGAGGCGGCGGTAAGTTGGCGGCAGTTAGCGTGGCGGTAAGTGGGATTTACCCCCAATGTCATAATGAGGGCCATAATGTGTTGTTTTTAATAGGGATGCCTTTTTTTAGATAGCCTCTTCCAACTGCATCTGCTCCTTAAAACAGTGCACCTCATGCATTTTAATTTTAACATTCCCACTGAGGTGGAATAATAGCGCTTGTGGCCCAAGTGTGATATTGCCTGTCAGTGGTGCTGGAAGCATTTTTATGGTGAAGGTGCTGCCATTAATCTTATATCACTGAAGTCATACGGATTGTGAAAAATCCAAGGTCGTACAAAAATCAAGTGTACCAAATGTGTCATGCTAATTTAGTAAGTGAGCAGTAAGGGTGTGGTATGTAGCTAGTGGTGCATTTTGTAGCACTGGTGGGTTACACACTGTCAAAAAAGTGATTCATTGGTATTTTCCTAATTGCTGGTATAATTTGAAATATCGCTATCTTTCATTTACTAATAGGTAAATGCGTGTTAGAAAAAAACTGGCACCGTACAGTCTTTGATTTCGTTTCCTGTACCCCAGCAAGATAGTTCACTTTTATCAAATTCTCTCAATTTGCAGTCAGAGAAATGAAATTAAACACCAGTTTCTGAATGAGCAGGCACTCAGAAGAGATAGCCTAACATTGACTTTGTCTTTAAATATGCAGCAAATGTGGCAAGATAAACACAAAGTTTATAGGCATCTTTTTTGCTCATTCACCTTCTGACCCCCAGCATGAATATTTCTGGGGGTGCTGCAGCACTGGCAGCACCCCTGCTTCCAGCGCTTTTGCAGCCTGCAGCTATGTACAGATTACCACTTCTAGGTGCTCAGAAGCAGCCTGTCCTCTGTATATAAGAACTAAGAGGTCACCTAGCATGATTACATTAAAAAAAAAACAAGTTCTGATGTGATGGCTGACAATCCTCCACACAGAGCTCTCCAGTTTTGACATTTAGGAAAACTGTAAACTTTGACACACAAATTATAATTAGTTTGGCTCACAACAGTTTTGAGGAGGAGTTTTCTTTACCTGGGCTGACGTGAATAAAGCACACCAGAAAACGCTTATCCCCGGGAACTTGAAAATCAATTGGCTTTATCAGGAAGTGTGACCTTTATGCACCTTGGTAGGTACAGGGGATGGCAGAGCTGCTGCCTTTCTTCCTGGTTACTTATTACAGGTGAGAAGTGAACATTAGCTCTGTCCTCCCTCAGCCAGCACTGAGTGCGTTGAAGATAAACCGGACGAGCTGAAAGATAGCAGCAGGCATGACGGAGAAAACGTGCCCATTATTTCAAGTTACCTTCGGGTGGACCATATTTATATCAAATGAATGAATAAATGACATTTTATTTGAATGCAATGGGCTGAACTACTCACACGACATTCCTTACATGCACTGTCTATTATCATGTATGACAACAGATTCGCTTTTGTATTTTCATGTGTGCACAAGTGAGGGCAGATTCCACCTTTAGGGCTATAATTGTTACCACAAATGTGTGTTTGAGTTGTCAAGAATACTTTTTAAAATTGGTTGTCTCTGGGATTTTTGTCCAGATTTTACTTGATCACCTGTGTTCATTTGCATAATGCTGAGCCACAAAAGCACATATTAATTCAGGCAGCCAGAGTAATGGTTAACCCCAAATTAAAAAACTCAGCAGGTATATAACAAGGGAAAGTAGGGTGATCACAGTGGCCATGAGAGATCTTTCCTGCCCCTTCAACATATCTTATTTTTTCTTAGCTCAACTTTAGTGCCAACAGATGTTTACATTCATCTGTCTGAAAAGTATGAGAACTCTTGTGATGGTAAATATAGAAAGATCAAATTAAAACATCCCTCCGTTTTTATTTACATTTCAAGTCCATTTCGGCTGGAACAAAAGGTCTTACAATAGTCGGATTTTTTTCTACTTAGGATCCAGACAATTTATATATTGTTGTTGTCAGCTAATTTTCGTTGGCCTACAACAACCGAAAAATGAGCAGTTTAGAAGTAAAAGAGACCAAAACATTTTTGGTTTGGGATTATGTGGTATTTGCGGGCCTTTTCCTAATTTCTTCGGCCATCGGAGTCTTCTTTGCTGTTAAAGAGAGGAAGAACAAAACCTCAAAGGACTTTTTGGTTGGGGGCAGGCAAATGACATGTGGACCTGTGGCACTATCCCTGACTGCCAGCTTCATGTCCGCTGTCACTGTTTTAGGCGCACCGTCAGAGGTGTACCGCTATGGGGCATCTTTCGTTGTATTTTTTGTTGCCTATACGTTAGTTGTTCTTTTTACGGCTGAGCTCTTTGTACCCGTTTTTTATCGATCTGGAATCACCAGCACGTACGAGGTAAGAAGTTCTGCATTCACTGTATATATATGTGTAGGTGAATGACGTAAAATATGTGGTTTCATAATGGGGCATGGTTAAGACAGGACGCATGAGTTAGTGTAACTTTGTTTGCTAAGGATTTAAATTATGTATGAATGATGTTTATTGTAAAAGAGAAATAAACATTGCTGGTGGGAGAAACGTATATTCCTTTCGGCGTTGCGATGCAGAAGCCATAGGTGGTTGCTCATGCAAGATTCGACAGTACTACACGTCAGTATTTATACTCAAAGTATCATTCCTTCATTTTAAAATGTGTTTGTTAGTTCGAGGGTCTGATTCTAAATTACTGCCGCTTATTTAATTCATTTAAGTTAAATAGAGCTAAAAGAACGAATTTTCTAACTGCAATCACTACTCGGTTTTAGGCAATGTACGCATAGCTACATACAAATACGTATAACTGTCTTTAGTGCATAACATGCAAATATCAGTCTCTACAGCCTGCGTCAGAGTTATCGCAAACTTTGCTAACTCGTGATTATTACATATTTGGTGATAGTTTTGTTCGAAACTCTTCTAAACAACCATTGGAAGGTCACTAGGTCTGATTTTAATGTGCTAATGTGTGTCAGGTGTGTGTTACCTGCCTCTTTCTGTTCCTCCTATGTCTGTGCCTTGTCTTCCTTTCTCAAAACATTTATCACAAAGCATCAGCACCATAAGGCCCATGAAATATAAAGAGAAGCGCTGGCAATGAGGGGAATGGAAAAGGTAACCTTTCCCACCAGTGGTTTCTGCTGTTGCGAGGTAGGCAATGCAGTATTTCCTATTCATAGGCTAGTGGTATGGAGGATGAGCAGAGACAGATTTCTGTGAGTGCAATAATGCCAACATCACAGTTCTGAATTACAGGCAGATATGAAAGTTTCATAAACTGTAGGTGATGTGTTCATGGTTTAAAAGGAGGTGCTTCTTCTGAGGCTGTTCGGGCCGATCGATCTTTGATTGTGGTTAGGGTGGTAGGCTCTGGAGAGTTTCGGGTCTGTGATGTGCTAGGGGGGTCTGTGCAGGAAGGGCTACTCTACGAATTGGGCTTGGTGTGCAGGCTGTGTTCTTCAGGCGTAAGCTCTAGTTTTATATGAAGGGTCAGTGCTCTGGTCACTAGTAACTGGTTGTAATGAGTTACAAGTCACATAATCACACATCTAATGTGAATTATGCCTATTGGCAGTCACATCCTTCTGCTGAGAGTCTATTTCTGTTTTAGGTAGCTGGACTGGAGGCTGGGTGACAGGCGGAGCCTGTATCAGGGAGGTGGTGGTGGCTACCAGGAGCATTGTGAGTTTGTTGTTGACAGCATTTCAGTCATTGTAGAAATAGCTTTGTTCCAGGTTATAGGCCAACTATCTTGATCAATCTTAGCATTGTACTATACACCATAGAACATGTTTTATACACCATAGAACATGTGTGTGATAATAAGTACATGGACTGAATTATGGGGGGAGCTAATGGTGTTGTATTCGATAAATATGGCGAGTAAGTGTTATTGTCCATGGAATTTATGGATGCTTTTAGGGCGTTCAGGGTATCAACCTCTGGGTATAGTTTCAGAATATCGATGTCTGAACACTGACTGACATAAATATATTGTTTACAAAAATATTGCTGCATTGTTAATAATACAACATCTACATATATTTATGATACACTATTTATGCAAGACACTATTTCTGCAGATTATATTCTTACATTCATTCCTAAACCTGTACTGAAGAAATGGAGGTTCATACCATTAGGATGGATCATGCACTTCCAATTTTCATACCTGGTTAATAATTAACTCATATTTATGATTTGGGTAACCAGAGATAGTATTTTTTTCCTTTAGTGTATTATTATGTTCTTTGAAACTGAAAACAAAATATATAGGCTCAGATTTACAAATGTCATTAATTTACTAACACAAACCAGCCTGAAAGTACTCAAGTGGGATTTACCGTCCTACAAAAAAAGAGAAAGGAGGGCCTACCGTAGGCCCTGCCTACCAGAAGGGATGGGAGACCTTTTCTCTGTAAAGGGATATGTTCTCCCATGCCTAACACTAGCTCAAGTGCACCTAGTCAGTGTTTACCACTCAGGAGAAGAATCATGCTCTTCTTTATGTATAACCCTCACCCACTCTAGTATTTGCATGCTTCATCTTCGGTTTCACTCTGGCCCCTAAAAGCCAGGGTGGGCTCAACTGTATTCCAGGGAACTCCTTGTATATCATGGTGACCGGGGGAAGCTAAGTGTAATAAAGATGTCTCGTCCACAGCCAGGTACCCTTTATTAGTGCAAGGAAGGATGTTAGTGGTCCTATGACCCTTTCTGCATCAACATGTTTCTGCCCTACTTTAAGGCAAAATAATGGTCTAGGGCATTCGTCAAGACATGTTTCAAGTGCTGTTAAGTACCCCAGTGAGTATTATATTCACTTGAACAATGTACGATACCCAAATCATTGAGTAGAACTAGAACATAAATCAAATCTAGGCAACACAAGTAGCCTAAATGGCAGCGTTGATCAACTTTTGTGTGCAAAAAGAGTGGATTTATACCCAAGCGCACCAAAAAACGGTAGCACAACATAGAGACAAAGCCACACTACTGTATACAAAAGGGGCATAATGGGGGAAGAACCATATAAATTCTTTCAGGATTCCACAAAAAACACAACTCCTATAATAATACCGTGATCTGGCTTTGTATTAATTTTAGCACTGAATAAAAGCATGCACACAAAATTGGTCAGAAGGAAAACTATGGGCCTGATTACAACTTTGGAGAAAGGTGTTAATCCGTCCCAAATGTGACGAATATACCACCAGCCGTATTACGAGTCCATTATATCCTATGGAACTCGTAATAAGGCTGGTGGTATATCCGTCACATTTAGGACGGTTTAACACCTCCTCCAAAGTTGTAATCAGGCTCTATGTGTTTTTACATAATATGTCTAATTTCTGAGAGACAGGGTATATTATGTGATTTATATGTGGTCCACGGCGTGCACATAGAAACCTACACTGGAGAGTGCCCCCTGAGCATAAATCTCACTTAAAACAGTGCTTGCTTGCCTTCTTGCTGTGACACAGTGCTTAACATTGTGCAAATTCAGCAGTTTGTTGGAACACCCCAAGAAACATCATTAGCATGAAACCCTTTGAGCATTTAATGCTTCAGTACTTTTTTGACACTTTGTACGATGCAGTGCTGCAGAATTTCACTGTGCTGCATACATTTTACTTCATCTAGGTCTTCATTTGATTAACAATAACAAACAAATTGATGGAAGGAATGCTTGAATAAATCTCAGCCACTGGCAAGCACCTGAGCCACGTTCCAGTATATCAGTTTTCAACAACTATGCCACTAGACAGAGACCAGCCCCAGAAGAAACAGTTTAGCCTGAACTTCTAGGCAAAGTCTCCTGCAGATCAGAACAAAATCAACCCCTGACCAGTTCTGACTTACTTACGCCTCTTCAGTGAGATATAGCCTGAACCCTGAGGAACAATAAGTATTGGTCAATGTTTGGGCATACCTATCACACTCATGTCTATTGCAACAAGCACATTTGGTTGACAGCACAAGTATGGCCATATTTATCAAAAATTCAAGCAAAGCAGCAAGCCACCATTCTGCACTGTGAAAGGTCAGTAATGTGTTGTATTCACCACCGTACAGCATATAGCTGTCCTTTCCTAGCACTTGAGCATTTTTGGCTGCTAAGCGCCTCACAGACACCTTTGCATCATGTTGCAAGCGTGTCCGTATTGCAGGCAGTATGGTTTTTGTGCAGGAAGGGGCGCCTTACTGCACAAAACAATCCTCAGAAGCACTTTTCTCTTTCAAAGTGTTCTGCAGAGTGCAGAACTCTCAAAAAGAGAAAACGGAGAAATAAAGCTGTATCTCCTTGTTGCACCACTAGTGGAGAGTCATACAATTCTGATGCATTCCCAGGTCAACAAATCATGAGTGGATTTGTGAGAATACCCACAGTCCCCTATGACATGCCTCCCTGCTGCAAGGCAGCAATTTGTTCTGCCTTGCGTTGCCCTAGAATTATCAAGCTCAGGTGGCCTTGCGTGGCTTGATAAATCTAATTTAGGGTGTGCATCACCCTTGCATGCCCCTTGCGTGGCGCAAGGGAGATTCAAAGCATTGATAAATATGCCCCTTAGTTGAAAAATCACAATTGGTGCAGCTAAAACATGAGTGTGAAAACATTTAGGAACACAAATTCACAGTAAGTGCAAACTTGCTTTAGGTGTAAATTACTTTTAGGTGAAAAATAACTATTGGTGCAAAATAAGCAGCTTTGTGGTTTTACATTTTGACTGATACCCACTTCAGAACGGCAAAAGCATGTCTTTCAGAGTACCGTCAAACACTGAATATATATTTATAGAAAACTTTCACCAAGTCCAAACATACAACACCCTTCTATACTTTTATTATTTCCTAATTTTTTATTGACCCATGAAAATTGAAATGGCAGCGGTGTCAGCTGCAAATCTCAAGGGGCGTGGTGGGCGGGGGATTGAGGACGGAGACAGTGGGGTGAAAAAAAAAAATACTCTTACCTCAATGGCCGCCGCCATCTCCTCGCGCTCCTCTTCCCTTGTTGTGGTGTGTCAGCATTCAGTAGGACACCGGCACAGGGTCCCCAGCAATCCAGGCACTGCTTTCATGCTATGGCTAGCATGAAAGCAGCATCAGGATTGGTCTGAGTGGCTTGTACTGCCGTTAAGACGCAACCCTGGGGTCTGTGCAGTTTCTCTAGCCTGGCTGTTCAACACAGCCGGGCTGGAGAAACCTATTTGTGCATGTGTGTTTGGCCAGCCTGAGAGGGCTGGCCAAACACACATACGCACCTAGGTGCACTCTCTCCTCCTCCCACCTCCCGTGGCCCAGCCTGCTCCGCCCTTCACGTGCTGCTGCTATCGTTTATTTTTTCTGCTGCTGGTACAGATAGTGGGACGACGCTCCTTCGCCATTGCGAAGGAGCCTCCCCTGTGAAATAGAGATTGAACATTGCTTCATGAGAGGCCTCAGAAGGGACGACCTCTGTCACTGAAGTCAGAAAGAATAGGAAAGCTTGTGAAGGATGATGTTTCGTTTTACCAGATTCATTCTCTGTAGCCAGATGTTCCTCCCAAGATGACTGAACTTCAGGCTGCAGGAAATTGTGATTCCCCTCTGTCACTTAGGGCTGCCCTTGCCCTGTCTGCCAGCAAGGAGTCACAGTAGATGCCACTGAGCGACAGTGTATCTCTCTTTTCCATTGTCAGAAGTAACACTTTGGGACTTTCAGGAGCTCTGAATCCATGTGCTAGCACCAGAATGCATAAGAGTAACGGCTACCAAGTGGTGTGCTTGCCACCATAAGTGGCAACAGGAACCTTCCAGCTTCTTTTAAACTTCATAACGTTTGCCCTTATTGCAGATTTGTTAAGATCTTGAACTTTACATACTCTTGGTCATGTTCAAAATTGTGACTACACATCATAATCAAATACAAGGTTAAAAACGTGAAGCTTTCACTTCTATCTTACTGAGTAGTGCAAAGAGGGTCTGAGAGGAGGTCCTACGACGCAGATCATTCATAGATTTAAAACACAAAGGTTTTGTTGAGTCTTTGGGCATAAAGGGATGGGAAACAGTGATGGCGAGGCATACATCCTAACTACCTAACTGGGAATTGACTTGTAGAATGCAGGTCAGAGTATAAACACTAACTTACTTATGGCTATGTTTCAAAATGTAATATTCCAATTTGCTTTCTAAGTATGACTTTGAAAAGCTCTAATTGGAACTCTGTGTTATATTACATTTCTATTCTGATACAGTTTCTTAACCCCACATTAATTAATGAAACAATAGTGATGGGGACTTTTTTATTAGGTTTTAAGGCAACGATTATACATTGTGAGCTAGTTTAAAACAGACCTTAGATCTTAAGTATCTTTAATTATGCTTTACAGATCTTCCGCCTCTTGTTACATGCTCATGAGAATTGTGTTGAAGACTGGCATTTAAATTAAACACAAACAATTCTGTTCACATTGCAAAATATCAGAATACTCGCACAGGTAGTCCTAGAAAAAATGACAACTTTTGAGTGTAATTTGATTTTATACGGATTTACTACAATATTCACACGCTAAAACAGCTGCTTCAAAAAATATTTCATGATTGAAAGAATCATACTAGTCAGTTGCCCTGCATGGTTCCACCAGGTAGAGTGAGCAAGGCACTCAAACCCAAAGCTGAGGCAATTTGAACTTAGGCTTTATCGCTAAAATGCCAGCTCATGCAATGTTCCATTCATTGTTTACACTCTCACTCCAGCTGGTTTCATCCACTTACTTTCAAACTGAGACAACGCAAAAACTATCTGGTAAATGAAACTAAGTTGTTGACGTTTGAAAGAGTGCACTAAAAAACGAAAAAATGACAATTTAATATTGCTGTCTGGTCTGTCATGGACATTTACACTATTTCACTTGGCTGTAACTTCTTTTTCGATCTAACAAAGTTCATAGAGGAAAAGACTCACGTAAGTCACTATCCACTCAATTGCCTATATTTTTTTCCTTCAATATATCATTTTAAAATATATTGCATTTGATAATCATGTACTACCAGGCGACTAGTTGTCTGTCCATACTAGGGAAACCGAGTCAAATCCTGTTTGCTGAAGTTGATCGACTTACATGAACTTTCAGTTTGGTAGCAACAACCTTCTTTCATGCAGGCCTGAAAACGTCAGAAGCTGGTGTGTCAGTTATTGTTAGTTGACTCGGGTGTGAGATGTGGTCAAGAAGTAACCACAATTCTTGTCATGGTAAGGCACAAGCAAACCCAAAAATTAACCTGCACTCACCCTCTGGTAGCTTGGCACAGAGCAGTCTGGCTAAACTTGAAGGCAATGTGTAAAATATTTGCACAACACTTCAAGCAGAACAACAGTAAAAAACACACAAAAGGGTCCCACACCAGGTTAGAAAAATAGAACTTACTAATAAAAAACTTTACAAAAACAAGAACAACACAAATCCATTAGGTACAGCTCGAGTTATGAATTTTTAAAGAATAAACTGTAAAATAGCTCTTAGAAGCAAGACGCGCCAAACAGTGATATCTGGTCGCACCAGACTGGGACAAAGCAAAAAGTTCAGACCCACCACAGTGGAGCTAGCTACAGGCACCTAGTTAAGGCTGCTGAACAAAGTGCCTTAAATCCTGGTTGTGGAGTGTTGCACAGATACGAGACGAAGATGCGTCACACAGCTGATGAGATGCAGTTGTTCCTAGAAGGTGGCGAGTCTGCTGTGTGAGGTCCAGGTGTGTCGACATCAATCGACAGGGCTTGCAATGCGAAGGCTGTTGTCAGATATATGTTACTCAGCCTAGGCAATGCATAATTTCTGTTGAGCAGTGAAGCTGAGATGCAGAGCTTTAGCTTCATCATCGGGGCTGCCATTGATGAGGGATGTGAGGACCTTCTCCGGGGAAGGCGATGCTCTGAACCCAAGATGCGGGATGCAGTGATGATGCGAGTCTGCTGCACCGGGTCCAATCCGTGCAGCGGTGATATGTCGATTCTGCTTGAAGATGCAACACTCAGCTGAGGAGAGGCATTGGTTCTGCTGGGAAGCACCTTGGGCCCACTTTCAAGGATCTAGGACTGGGGTGGCACCACTTAGCAGATTAGACTCACCAATGGCAGAGTCCAGATGGAGAAGCATGGTGGTTAGAAGTCTTTTAAATCCCTGAGACTTCAGATCAGGAGGCCATCTTCAAAGGCTCACCACCACCTGGGCTCCTGTTGCAGTGCCCCGGGGAACTCCAGCTATATGAGATCCCCGCCCCCAGACCAAGCCCCACTTTTGGCAGCAGGTCCTTCAGGAAATTTAGACAAAACAGGGAGGAGTGAGCACTGCAGCAAGGACCACCCCTTAGGTGTCCAGAGCTGAAGTGACCCCCTCCTTGCAAAATCCTCCATCTTGTTTTGGAGTGTATGGACAAATAGGGTTAGGAATGTGCCCCCTCCTCAAAGGGAGTGGGCACCATAAGGGTGCAGCCATGCCCTCTGACCCCTGTAACAAACCTAAATCTAGTATTTAGGGGCTCCCCTGAATCTCACTTACCAGATTCTTGGCGACCTCAAGAAGAAGAAGAAAGAAGCAGGACTGCTAAGCCGATTCCAGCAGAGAAGACTCCAGATGACTACTGACCTGGCACCAGCCCTACCGGCCTGTCTGCAGCTTCAAAGACTCCTGCTCCCAAAAGGTGTTGCATTCTGCAGAACCAGCAACCTTTACAAACCCCCAGAGGACAGCCTGCCCAGCAGAGAACCAAGAACTCCTGAGGACACTGGTCCAGAGAAGGTCCCCAGGCAATTCCGACCTCGAGTCCACCCTGGATTGACTCCTCCTGGCCAACACAACAATGCCTGCATCCTGAATCTGGAGGACCCCCCTGACTTCAACCAGGTCCCATGAGGATCCCCACTGCCCAAGGAGACCATTGCACCCGCAGTCCCCTGGCCTTGGGGAACCCAACCGACAGTCCAGCAACATCCAGCGGGTGCCTCTCCTGCCTTTCCAGCCTTTGGTTTTCTAGAACTGACCACCTGGGCCCAGTTGCAGCATCTTTTGTGACCCCTGGGAACCCTTCTTTGAAAAGCATTAGGCTCCAAGCTCTGTGTTTGCACCCTGCACTCGACTGCCCCTGTGCCACTGAGGGTGTGTGTATAGTTTGATCCTGTGGCCCCCCCCAGTGTTGAAGTAAACCCCCCAGGCCGGTGTCCTGGAACTATGGGCAATCTTCTTTCTACTGAGCACCTTCAGTCCTCATAGGATACCATTGTAAACCTGACACCAACTTTGACCTCTGCAGCCAGCCAGCCTAGTGTGGCTGGTGGTGCACTTTTAGGGTCAGCCTAAACTTTGACCTGTGGACATCCTAACCCCTGAAGACTGGAATTGTAATTATGTGGAATTATGTGTGCTAACACTTTTCTAAGCCAGGACTCTTTTGACTCCTATGAAAATTGCAGTCAACTTTTGAAATAGAAAAGTGTTCCCTTACTTGTGAACTGCTTTATATGCAAACAACAAACAAAGTACATTTGATACATATGCTTGATACCTATTGAATACTGTACTTAACTGCAAGAAAGTTTTTCTGGTTCTAGTAATAAATTATCAAAATATATCTTGCTATATAAAAACAATTGGCCTGGAGTTAATCATTGTGTGTGTGCCTTGTTTCTCGACTGTGTGAGTACAACAAATGCTTTGCACTACCCTCTGATAAGCCTAACTGCTCAACCACACTACCACAAAATAGAGCATTAGCATTATCTACTTTAACCTCTGTTAAGCATCTGAGGAACCCCTGGATTATGTGTACACTACACCTCATTTTGATATAGTATATACAGAACCAGCTTCTTACAGGAGCCACTCACCACTGGCATCACTAAGTAGGTCTTGAGCCACCTCTCCTCTTTTTTCTCTGCCCTCAATACGCACCAACTGCTCATCAAAGTGCAGGTACATACAACAGACAGAGAGCAAATACAGTCAAACTCAGCTAGCACAACCCATCTCAGTCATGACATCGCCAAGCACCTGGGAAAAAATGACCCCTATACCCTGCCCCCAGGTGGCTTGGACAATGCCCTGCCAAAAGGGGCACCAGAGGACTCCGTAGTGTAGCAGGATCTCTTGTTAAATCCCTTTGATCAGTCCCATGACAACAATATAGATTTGCAAAACACCACATCCAACTCTGGACTGAAACATGACTACAATGCCTAGCTTTCCCCTATCAGACAGCCCCAGGGAAACCCAGCCACCGGGATGGAAATCAGCCAGCAGGGCGGGACCACCAAGCTGGGACTAACAGAGTGTGTCATCGGCTCACCCCATGTTCAACCCAGCAGTAGTGAGACTCCAAAATCCGCCCCAAAATCCATCAAGGAGAGCCAGTTGAAAAAAGCACAATCTTTCCAAACTCAATATGGACACCTCTGCTGGACACCATGGAGGTGATCTATTTAGCACTATTGTCCCACTCACTACTGAATGCTTGGGCCGCCTTTGTCCTACTTAAAATTGCAGACCTTTAAATGGCCTCATCAGGAGAGCACAGGAAGACCAGGCCACATCTTATCATTTGTGGAAATGCACTACAACCATGGACCTCTTCAAAACAATTTCAGCCATCCTTTTGGCCATTTTAGCGGAAGCCAAAGCCTCCAAATCCCCCTCCCCGATTCACACAGCACAATCTGCTTTCCAACTTTTGTCAGACACCCCTGCCAGTAATGCGGCTAAGCAGGAGTAGGACAATCAACAATCATAAAGGCTGCAGGTTGACATCCAGCAGTCTTCCCTGACTGTCACTTCAAGAATGACCCGGTAAACTTTGAGGAAATAAAACCGCCCAACAAAGCACCTCAAATAGCAGAAGTATCAACAAATAAGCACTCCAAGGAGGCTTCTGTACTCACTGACCACTCCAACCTGGCTCAGGACCCACCTCACCAAAGCCCAAGAACGTCCTTGACAAACAAAAAAAGTGCAAACACCTCAGAAAAGCCACAAATAATGAGAATAAGGTCAAAAGAACAAAGCCTTTCCTCACCCAGTCACAACAATGAGGAACCAGACAATCAGAAATCAGAAGTCCCCAATGGGGTCCAAGCAACATCAGTCACACCAAGTGACAATCCCTCCCTATCCTTTATTCCTACAGAAGAAAGGGACTTACCCAATTTCTTAGCTGTCAGGGTCCAGGCAACCCAACACTTTTAAAGTGATGTCAAAACCTTATCTCCAGGACATAGTTTTCCTTACTATAACTAGAAAGCTCACTTCTCTGACACTGAGCACAGTTATCACTGGAGACTGCTCAAGCCAGGTAGCTCCACTCTTTTCAAGGACAGATGGTTGTTTCCACTCCATTATACCATCAGTAAATCTTGTAACTGGGATCTGCCTACTGTCAATCAAGCACTCGCAGCTGTTTATTCAAATGCCTCAGGGACCCATGGTCTCAGCCCACATTGGTCTCCCTCAGCCACTGCGATACGAGCCCTCCCCTCAGTTACTCCATCATCATGTGCGGAGGGCATTGCCACAATCACATGAAGACATCAACGATATGGCTTTGGTAAACCATTAATTGATCCCAGGATACAAGACCAGAGGTCCTCATGATGTTTTAAACTGAAGTGTTATCTTAAAACTGATTAGCACCCTGCATAACCTCAAACATTTGCAATCAAATCACATAAAAGGTGTTGAATTTAAGCCTAATCAGTCATTCTAGGTAACAAAATAACTTTAGCTACGTGGGTCAATCCATCAATAGCAACCCAGGTATGGCAGAACAGTAAAATTATTTCCAAATGGGGCATCGAAATAAGAAAGCCTGAGCCTGAGTTTTACCCTAGCCCTCTACTTCCTTTGCAGAGACTGCCATCCAAGAGGCCGACAGCAGCAAGCGGAGTATTAAGGGGAGCAATTGTCTCAGACCCACAAACACATACAGCCTCTCTGCAAATATCAAGCATTCAGTAATCTAACACGTTGGGATTTCCAACTCATACAAGGCATGTAGTCCTCCAGTCAGAGCAGCGTCTCCCCTCAAGGGAGACATGGAAGGTATGAATTCAAAAATAAGAGGGCCTCTGCCATAAACACCCCCCCCTAAAACTGTGTTACTGGAATGTGAATGGCCTCTGCAGCAAGGTGGGAGAGATTGACTTCACAGCCTATTTTTTATGCTTTGATATCTTGCATTTGCAGGAAACCTGAACATTGACCCCAACACCACTAACTGGCTTCAGAAAATGTCACATCAAAGCATTTAATCCCAAGAACCAAATGATCTGGAACTAACTTGGGCCCAATTGGCAGCACCGCACCCCATCATTTTCACAACACTGGGATGCACTATATTTAATTGAATATGGAACACCCCTGCTGTGCCCCGTGCGCTGGTGCTAAATTTAGCTGCCAGTACCAACGCAGGCATCCTTGCACCATCGTGCAAGGATGTCTGCTTTGAGGGGTGTGATTGTTTGTGCCCCTTCCTGCACATAAACAATCACTTATGGCGATTTGGCAGAATGCAGCAGACACAGAAGTGCCAAAGCAACATTTTCAAATGATTGTTTATGTGCAGGAAGGAATACCTTCCTGCACATAAACAATCATGCATGGCAGTTTTCTCTTTCTATGCATGCTGCAGAACATAGAAAAAGCAAAATATGAGGAGGAATAAAAGTATTCCTCCTCGTTGCACCTTGCTAACACCACCCCTGGGTTGGTGTTAGATTTTTGAACTGCTTCAGGTTTACAAAAACCCACCTGCCCACAGCAAACACCCATTGCAAACCTCTTCCACACAAAGGGCTGTGTGTGAAGGGGTCATATCTACAAGTCGACGTTCAGCCACAAGAAGTGGCTTAACACCACCTTGTAAATACGGTGCAGGGCATAGCGCCACTGGAGTGACGCTCCAGTGGCGCTAGGGGCTCATAAATATGCCCCATAGTCTGCAATCTATATATTCACCCTGGCCAGAAGAACTAAGTGGGAAAAATAGAGTCTCTGATTACTCTGCTTAAATGCCTTAAATCTATCTTCCTGCAAGCTCGCCCGGTACTGTCAGGGATTTTAACAAGCATTTAATGCAAAGTAGCTCTCTATTACCCCAAGAGCATCAAATATGCTTGTTGCCTGCAGCAATCTCAAATTACACCAGAACTGACCTGTTAGAAATTGGGTCTTTGGTTGGCAGTCAGGTTACCCCCTGTCCAAGCAAGGACCCTCACTCTTGTTAGGGTAAATCACACATAATCCAAATTATCCTGTGCCCACCCTCTAGTATCTCAGCAGTGAGCAGTCAGGCTTAACGTAGAAGGTAATGTGTAAAGTATTTGTGCATTAAATCATACAATAGCACCCGATAGCACCACAAAAATACATCACACAGTGTTTAGAAAAACATATAATACTTATCTGATAAGATGCTGGTCAAAACGATTAAAATACAATAATGCAGATGTTGAGCTATCACTGTAAAAGTGATATAAAGGGGGTCAGTACAACCTCGGCGGTCTTTTAACAAGACCGCCGAGAGACTGCCGTGCGGAAGACCGCCAGTAGTTGCGGATTGCCGCTCGGCGTATTATGACTGTTGGCTGCTCTCCATCCTTTTTAGGACGGAGAGCCGCCAACAGCCATACTGGCAGGCGGCAGGGAAGTGGAGGTTGCTCCACCTCCACCGCCACGCCAACAGAACACCTCCCAGCGAATCACGTCCTGTGATTCGTCACGGCGGTGTTCTGTTGGCGGTGTGGTGTCGGCGGAGCAGCCCCCATGGCTCACGACCCCTCCCGGAGGATCGACGGAACAGGTAAGTCGATCGTCCATTAGGGGAGGGGGTGGGGGGTTGTTGTGTGTTGTGTGGGTGCATGGGGGTGTGCGTCTGTGTATGTAGAGGCGGTGTGTGAGTGCGTGTATGCCTGCGGGTGTGTTGCGTGTTTTGGAATGAATGCGTGTATGTCTGTATGTATGTCTGTATGGATGTGTGCGTGTATGTCTGTATATGGGTGTGCGTGTCTGACTGAGTGTGTGGATGTAGGCATGTATGTCGGTGTGTGTGCGTGTGTGTGTTGGTGGTGCCTGCATGCGGGTCATGTGTGTGTGAGTTATGTGATGTTGGGGGTCGGGGTGGGGAGGGGGTCCCTGCCACCTTTGGGGGTTAGAAGGGGTGGTGGGGGGTGTAGGGGAGGGAGTCGGGGTGGGGGTGGGGGGTACGGGAGACCCCTATCAGTGCCAGGGAAGAAATTCCCTGGCACTGATAGTGCTTACCGCCATGGATTTCATGGCGGTTCCTACAGCTGGAAATCCACGGCGGTAAGCCGGGTCAAAATACCGGCGGCGGTATTGTGACGGCCGCCGGGCTGGAGACCCAGGTCTCCAGCCCAGCGGGCAGAACGGAGAAGTGGCGGTTACCACCATGGTCATAATACTAAAAAAAAGACCACCAGCCTGTTGGCGGTCTTACCGCCCCTTTAACACCGTCCGCCAGGGTTGTAATGACCCCCAAAGTGTCTTAAGTCTTTGCAAAACAAATAAATGTCTCTTAAAAACAATAAAGGTCTCTTGCAAGCACAAGGTACCTGGTTCGTGTGAAAAATCTCCACAAGGGACTGCAGAGGAGGCAATGCGTGGAAAACGGGGAGGTGTGCGTCGTTTCGCCCCTTCGCACACTGACTTGCGTCATTATTGTCCTTGCAGGGGAAGGCTTTGCGCCGGTTTCCGGCGGGCGGACTTGGTTCCTCTTCAAGTTGCGGGGGTTTCGGGCACCCCGGGGATTGTGCATGGAATCCTGGGATTGCTGAGCGAAGTCACAAGCGCTGTGTCGATCCAGTGGGCGTTGCGTGGAAATTTCTCCTGCAGGGCAGGTGCTGCGTCGATTCCTCTCCGGAAGTCAAGATGCGTCATCCTGGGTTGGCTGTGCATCGATCCGGTGGCCCGTGGGTCAAAGTTCTGGTCGCAATGCAGATGCCACGTCGATCTTCTCCTTGCGAAGTCTCTCTGCGTCATTCCAGTTTGGCGTGCAGTGAATTTTTCACTGCGGTGCAGGCTGTGCATTGTTTTTAGCAGGCTGTGAGTCTAATTTTCGCTGCACTAGGAGTCCAGTTGCAGGAGTAAAGTCTTTTTTCTCCTGAGACTTCAGGGAACAGGAGGCAAACCCTATCCAAGCACTTGGAGAGCACTTCTCAGCAAAGCCAGGGAGCAGCAAGGCAGCACGGCAACAGCAAAGCAGCAGTCCTTGTCAGAAAAGCAGTCCCAGTGAGTCCTTTGGGCAGCCAGGCAGTTCCTCACCAGCAGGTTTCTTGCCCAGAAGTGTCTGTGAGGTAGAGTGTCTACCCCAAGAAGTGTCTGAAGTCTGTGGTTTTGGGTCCTCTTCTTATACCCATTTTGGCCTTTGAAGTAGGCTTACTTCAAAGGAAAGTCTCACTTGATTGTGAAATCCTGCCTTGCCCAGGCAAGGCCTCAGACACTCACAAGGGGGCTGGAGTCTGCATTGTGTGAGGGCAGGCACAGCCCCTTTCAGGTACAAGTGACCACTCCTCCCCTCCCTCCTAGCACAGATGGCTCATCAGAGTATGCAGGCTAAACCCCAGCCCCCTTTGTGTCACTGTCTGGAGAGAGGTGCAAACATCCCAGCTGTCAAACTAACCCAGACAGGGAAACCACAAACAGGCAGAGTCACAAAAATGGTTCAAGCAAGAAAATGGCATTTTCATACACACAATCTCAAATTCAACTTTGACGTATTTTTAAATTTTGAGTTCAGAGTTCCCAAACTCCACATGGCTATCTGCTCCCAAAGGGAAGCTACGCTTTAATCATGTTTAAAGGCAGCCCCCAGGTTAACCTATTAGAGAGAGATAGTCCTTCAATCAATCAATCAATAACTTGTTAAGGGTGCTACTACCGGATAGGGTCTCAAGGCGCTGGGGGGGGGTGGGGGGGGGTGCTACTGCTGGAATAGCCAGGTCTTGAGAAGTTTCCTGAAGGTCAGGAGGTCCTGGGTCAGACGTTTGTTGACGGGGAGGGAGTTCCAGGTTTTGGCGGCGAGGTGGGAGAAGGATCTGCCGCTGGTTGTGGTTTGGTGGATGCGGGGGATGGTGGCGAGGGCGAGGTTGGCGGAACAGAGCTGGCCGGTGGGAACGTGGAAGCTGAGATGCTCATTGAGGTAGGTAGGGCCTGCGTCGTGGAGAGCCTTGTGAGCGTGGATCAGGAGTTTGAAGATGATCCTCTTGTTGACAGGGAGCCAGTGAAGGTCTCTGAGGTGGGCTGAGATGTGTTCGTGGTGAGAGAGGTGAAGGTTGAGGCGTGCGGAGGTGTTCTGAATGAACTGAAGTTTCCTCTGGAGCTTGGCCGTTGTTCCCGCATAGAGTGCGTTGCCGTCGTCCAGTCTACTGCTAATGAGGGCGTGGGTGACCATTCTTCTGGTTTCAATGGGGATCCATCTGAAGGTCTTGCGAAGCATGCAGAAGGTGTTGAAACATAAGGATGAGATGGCGTTGACTTGCTGGGTTATGGTGAGCGATGAGTCCAATATGAAGCCGAGGTTGGGTGCCTGGGTGGTGGGAGTTGGAGCAGCTTCTAGTGTGTCAGGCCACCAGGAGTCATCCCATGCTGATCGGTTGGAGCTGAAGATGAGGATCTCAGTGTTAACCGAGTTTAGTTTGAGGCGGCTTACCTGCATCCAGTTGGCGATGGCGAGAAGTCCGTTGTGGAGATTGGTCTTGACGGTGGCGGGGTCCTTCGTGAGTGAGAGGATCAGTTGGTGTGTTGTCTGCATAGGAGACGATGTTAAGGCCGTGGGATTGGACGATGTTGGGGAGCGGTGCCATGTAGATGTTAAAAAGGGTGGGGCTGAGAAAGGATCCTTGGGGTACTCCACAGATGGTCTTGGTGGCTTTCGACAGGAACGGAGGTAGGCAGACTCTCTGAGGTCTGCCAGGGAGGAATAATGTTATCCAGTCCAGGGCCTTGTGGCAGATCCTGGCATTGTGGAGGTGTGTGCAAAGTGTGTGATGACAGACGGAATCGAAGGCTGCTGAGAGGTCAAGGAGGATGAGGGCCACGGTTTCACCTTTGTCGAGCATGATCCTGATGTCGTCGGTAGCAGTAGATGTGTCCAATATGCTGATGATATTGTTCTATTAAGACAAACTTTGATCGGCCTCCACCTTTTAATCACTGAACCGGCAAAAAACACTCAAACATTGGGGTTGGAACTACATCACAACAACACAAAAGGGGTTTGCTTCTCTGCCAATACAAGGAGCAGTTATCCAAGCTTCAAGTGGAAATCTCCCGGAAAACCCTTAGAACTAGTTAAATCATACAACTATCTAGAAGTGGTAATGGATGCCCTATTATCATTCACAGAAGAGCCCTTGCCGGCAAACTTCAGTTTGCATTTACACTGATGCCAAAAAGAGAATGGCAGCGCATCAGAACACTATTTGTCACAGGTCATTAAGGTTGCAGGTCCTTAGGGAAAAATGTATTCCATCACTCACGTACATCTCCGAAGTGCTAAAGGGGAGTGATGGCACCACAATAAAACTTGCTCCAACTGTCCCTCTTTAAACACCTCTTCCGGCTTCCACAACACACATCTCAGTCACAGGTCAGACTGGAGTTTGGCCTTTCTCACCAAAGTGTGGCTAGGAGTGCTGCTGGAAGTTTAGAGCAGCCCCACAACCTTTATGGACACCATGGGCCAGATGTATCAAGCCTTTTTGCATTCGCAAATGGTGCGAATGCCCGTTTGCGAATGCAAAAATGCCTTTCAGTATTTATGAAAGGCATTCGCAACGCAAATTTAAGGAATCGCTAAAATAGGGATACCTTAAATTTGCGAGCCTGTTTAGAGAATCGCAAATTGCGATTCTCTAAATAAGAAATCGCAAATAAGGAATCCTTATTTGCGATTTCTAAAGCACATGTAACAAGCAATTCCTTAACGCGAATTGGGCATTAAGGAATCGCTATTACCACCAAGTTGAACTTGGTGGTAAACATGTGCAAATTTTAAAAATGCATTAAAAGTGCATTTTTAAAATTGGGATATAACGCACACATGTCCCTTTGGCATGTATGCGCCTTACATGTCCTTAAACAAATTCTTGGGGTGCAGCAGAGGGGGCCTTAGGCCCCAAGCACCCTGGGATTTGCATTTCCCAATTTTGCGAATTCCAGTTAGGAATTCTCAATTTGGGAAATGCAAAAATGTTGCAAATATGGGCCTACAGGCCTATTGGTGCGAATGGGGTCTCTATCGCAATTTGGGATTCGGTAATAGCATTTGTGATTTTTAAGAAATCGCTATTACCGAATCGCAAATATGATACATTGCATTTTGCGAATTAGAGATAGTGATTTCTTAAAAATCGCTATTTCCGAATCGCAAATGCCTTTTTTGTTACATCTGGCACCATGTGTTGGTTGAAAATGAGGCAGTGTAACTACTTGTGGCCAACGTTCCTTCAGCTGGCCACAAGCAATCTAAGTATATACAATGCCTAGAACTCAAATCTGAACTTCTCCATCTTTAAAAAATGTACTAACAAGTCTGCAAACCAACGATCTTAGATAATTAATAAGGCAGAGCTTGCCAAGAAACGGCATGCATGGGCAGACTCCTGCATTCCTGCACTTCATTGAGCCAGCAGCCATATCTGATGACCGACATTGCAGCGCCCACTCAATACTCATTACTATTATTTCGATTGCCTGCTTTTCCTTCAAAGGAATTGGTTCCCTCTTGGAAGCGGTGCAGGCTGGACAGCCAATGTTGCCTCTTTGGCCGCAGCGAAGAAATCTTACTTCATTTTTTGTGCATGTGTCCCAACGTCTTACCTCAGACATGGAAATTGCTATGCCCACCTTTAAGGGCCCTTCAGATCAGGGCATGCCGAGCTGCAGTTATGGCCCTTTTGAACGGTCACAGCATACAGGTTTCTGCTACATGTAGCAAGGCTGCTCACACAGAAAACACTTGATCCCTCAATCTAAAACTGATGAATGTCTTTAGCCGGCAGCCACTTCGGCCTCCTTACGAGCAACCTGCAATTAATATTTCATAGCTAATTGTAATGTAGTCAATCTATTTTAACCTGCTTCGCCGCCCCGCGATATTGTGATCTTTCCTTAGTGTTTTAATATAGTTATTGTCATAATTTATCAAACCCTAATTTTATTGCTTGTTTATATTGCAATAATTGTCATTACTTGTCAATAAAGATCTTAGTTTGCTCCATACTGTTATCAAGAGGCCTCTTACCTGTTGCAATCTATTGTATATGATTCTATCTATTGTATTGCACAGCCTCCCTCTTCATAGGGAAGATGTCGCTTGTACAAGGCAATGTGCAAGGCAATTTGCAATGTTAACTCCTCCCAATACAGTTTGGAATGTTAACTCCTCCCATTACAGTTTGGAATTGTTAGAAATTGGGTTTTTGTTTGGCTGTCAGGTTTCCCTCTGTCCAAGCAAGAACCCTCTCTCTAGTCAGGGTAAGTCACACACAATCCAAAATTATCCTGTGCCCACCCTCTGGTAGCTTGGCATGAGCAGTGAGGCTTAATATAGAAGACAATGTGCAAAGTATTTGTGCAATAAATCATACAATAACACCATATAGCACCACAAAAATACACCACACAGTGTTTGGAAAAATATAGAATATTTATCTGGATAATTGTAGGTCAAAACGAATGAAGATGCAATGTGAAATTGTAGAGATATCACTGAAAAGTGATATTAAGGCCCTCATTCTGACCCTGGCGGTCTTTGACCGCCAGGGCGGAGGACCGCGGGAGCACCGCCGACAAGCCGGCGGTGCTCCAATGGGGATTCCGACCGCGGCGGTAAAGCCGCGGTCGGACCGGCACCACTGGCGGGGTCCCGCCAGTGTACCGCGGCCCCATTGAATCCTCCGCGGCGGCGCAGCTTGCTGCACCGCCGCGGGGATTCCGACCCCCTCTACCGCCATCCAGATCCCGGCGGTCGGACCGCCGAGATCCGGATGGCGGTAGGGGGGGTCGCGGGGCCCCTGGGGGCCCCTGCAGTGCCCATGCCACTGGCATGGGCATTGCAGGGGCCCCCGTAAGAGGGCCCCTACATGTATTTCACTGTCTGCTGCGCAGACAGTGAAATACGCGATGGGTGCAACTGCACCCGTCGCACAGCTTCCACTCCGCCGGCTCGATTCCGAGCCGGCTTCATCGTGGAAGCCTCTTTCCCGCTGGGCTGGCTGGCGGTCTGAAGGAGACCGCCCGCCAGCCCAGCGGGAAAGTCAGAATTACCGCCGCGGTCTTTCGACCGCGGAACGGTAACCTGACGGCGGGACTTTGGCGGGCGGCCTCCGCCGCCCGCCAAGGTCAGAATGAGGGCCTAAGTGTCTTAAGTCTTTCAAAAGCAAACAAAGTCTCTTTCAAGCACAAAGTACCTGGTTTACAGTGGAAAATCTCCGCAAAGGGCCGCAGAAGAAGAGATACGTGGAAAAATGGTGTGTGCGTCGATTTCTCCCCTGCACACATGGACTTGCGTTGTTATTTTTCACGTGGGGAAGTTGTGCGTCGTTTTCCGGAGCACAGACAGTCTCTTTCTGTGGTTTGCGGGATTACCAGATGTCCCGGGGTCTGTGCGTGGATTCTTCTGCTTGTTTTCCGGCTGCGCGTCGTTCCGGGAGGCGTGCTTGGAATTTTCATTCTCACGGCAGGCGTCGTGTCGATTTCCCCTCTGGAAGTTGGGCGGCGTTGTCCTTGCGAGGCCGTGCATCGAAGTTCCGGTCGCCCCAAAGGCGTTGTGTCGATCAGTGTCAGTGTGCGGCGATTTTCTCGCCGTGGAGCAAGCTGTGCTTCGAAATTTTCAGTGCACGAAGAGTCCAAATGAAAAATAGAAGTCTTTTTGGTCCTGAGACTTCAGGGAACAGGAGGCAAGTTCTATCCAAGCCCTTGGAGTGCACTTTTTACAGCCAGACAAGAGTTCAGCAAGGCAGCAGGCCAACAGCAAGGCAGCAGTCCTTTGTAGAAAGCAGACAGGTGAGTCCTTTGAGCAGCCAGGCAGTTCTTCTTAGCAGGATGCAGGTTCTGGTTCAGGTTTCTTCTCCAGCAAGTGTCTGAGGTGGTAGGGCAGAGGCCCTGTTTTATACCCAAATGTGCCTTTGAAGAGGGGGAGACTTCAAAGAGTGGCTTAGAAATGCACCAGGTCCCCTTTCAGTTCAATCCTGTCTGCCAGGGTCCCAGTAGGGGGTGTGGCAGTCCTTTGTGTCAGGGCAGGCCCTCCACCCTCGCAGCCCAGGAAGACCCTTTCAAAATGCAGATGTATGCAAGTGAGGCTGAGTGCCCTGTGTTTGGGGTGTGTCTGAGTGAATGCACAAGGAGCTGTCAACTAAAACTAGCCAGACGTGGATTGTAAGGCACAGAAAGATTTAATTGCAGAGAAATGCTCACTTTCTAAAAGTGGCATTTCTAAAATAGTAATATTAAATCCAACTTCACCAGTCAGCAGGATTTTGTATTACCATTCTGGCCATACTAAATATGACCTTCCTACTCCCTTCAGATCAGCAGCTGCTACTTCACCAATGTATGAGGGCAGCCCCAATATTAGCCTATGAAGGGAGCAGGCCTCTCAGTAGTGTAAAAACGAATTTAGGAGTTTTATACTACCAGGACATGTAAACTACACAGGTACATGTCTTGCCTTTTACCCACACAGCACCCTGCTCTTGGGGTTACCTAGGGCATACATTAGAGGTGACTTATGTGTAGAAAAAGGGGAGCTTTAGGCTTGGCAAGTACTTTTAAATGCCAAGTCGAAGTGGCAGTGAAACTGCACACACAGGCCTTGCCATGGCAGGCCTGGGACAAGGTAAGGGGCTACTTGAGTGAGTGCACAACCTGTGCTGCAGGCCCACTAGTAGCATTTAATGTACAGGCCCTAGGCACATACAGTACCCATTACTAGGGACTTATAAGTATATTAAATAGTCCAATTGGGTATGATCCAAAGTGACCATGTTTAAAGGGAGAAAGCATATGCACTTTAGCACTGGTTAGCAGTGGTAAAGTGCGCAGAGTCTAAAAGCCAGCAAAAACAGAGTCTAAAAAGTGGAGGGAGGCAGGCAAAAAGTTAGGGGTGACCACCCTAAGGCATGTCAGGTCTAACAGGAATGTTAACCCCTCCCAACACAGTTTGGAATGTTAACCTATCTCAATACAGTTTGCACTGTTAATCCTTCCCAATATCCGAGGTTAAAATTATACAGTTCCTTCAAAAATGTTTTAGGGATTCTCAGCTGCTGTATTTACACAGTATACAGCTTTGCGGCTAGAATTAGCCATATGTTTCAATGCCCTTAGAAGATTTCTTTTCAGAGCATGTTCTCTGGTGTTTATCGACATAATCATGCAATTAAAAGTGGTGTTAGAAATTCTCAGTTAATCCTGTTCAGGGAGTTTTGTACCCTTCGAACGAAGCTGGCTGATAACCCGAAACCACTCTAAACTCTTCGCCTATCCATCTCCCACATTGTTAAACCCCAGTTTAAACTGCTTATGGTCGTATACCATACATTAGTAGATGCTAACTGAGACCTAACTATCACCTATGCCTGTACTCATTGGCTCATCCCTGGAACTGCTAATGAAAGGAGCTTATGATTTTTGTAGCATTCGTGCACAAATAAGGTGGCATTTTTGCAAAGTACCCCATTCAGAGAGTTAATCATTTATTGTATAATAACATATATACATCTGGGGATCATACGTGTTTAATGAATGCATATTGCCACTTGAGCGCCTGGTGTCCTTTTGTGTATATTAATACATCCATACTGTGTATATATATTTCATAAACTATACAAATGCTGCTCTCTACTTAAAGCCTGTTTCCGAACTGTGCATTCTGCAGCTCATGTACTAACGAGTTAAATGTATGCGCTTTCGAGAGTGTAGTCGCATAAAAACAAGCGCCTAGTTTAGCCCTGCTGGAACCCACACTTTCATGATGTGGCCCCCAAAGCAATTGCCGATAATATCGAGGAGTATCTAGTAAAGAACTTCAGTAAAAACTGTTAGCTCTAAAGACTTGTCTGCCTCACTGCGTAGCTTTCAGTTTCAGGAACCTTATGAAGCTAAGTAGTTACTCTCAGTTTAAATCATGAGTTGTTACAATATCTGCAATCATAACCCACCGCCTTAATGTTTAACTGAGCATAATAAAACGAAGTTGCTTGGTGGAAAGCGAATGATTTATTAGTCAATATATTACATCATCTGAGGATAGTATACTTTGAACACATCTCAGTATTTCTCTTGAATGTGCTGGCTGACCGATGAGCACATCTCCTGCATGTTTTTTTTTTTAAATTTAAGTTAAAACCCTTTCCAAATTACCCTTGGCGTTTTAGTGTTTTCATCATTTAGCTGTTTTTTCCACTTTTAAGGAAGATCTAGAATTTGTAAAACTTACTCAGACAAAATGTCGAATTTCATACCTCCGACCACAAAAACCTTTGTGGTTTGGGACTACGTTATCTTCGCGGCACTTCTCGCGGTTTCTGCTAGCATTGGAGTATTTTTTGCTATCAAGGAGAGAAAGAAGACATCCACCGGTGATTTTTTAGTGGGCGGTAAACAGCTGACATGTGGCCCAGTGGCTCTTTCCCTGACTGCCAGCTTCATGTCCGCCGTCACAGTTTTGGGGACACCAGCAGAGGTCTATCGCTTTGGGGCATCTTTCATCATTTTCTTTTTTGCCTATACATTTGTCATCATATTTACATCAGAACTCTTTGTGCCGGTGTTTTACAGGTCTGGAATTACCAGTACATACGAGGTAAGGAAATAAAATATATCCTTCTACATTGGTAAATGAAAAGGAATATGTGCGAGGTTACTTGTAGTATGCTTGTCTAGCTGTATGACGTTCCTTGGATGGAGAAAGGAGTATTTGATAGGAATTTTGCTGTCAGAATAAAAAAAAAAAAATGTAATTCGCCACTTTCATGGACAGCCTCAAATGTGTGTCCTATACACTCAAGGCCCAGGGCGAATTTGCTCCAACAGCTGATTCATCTTACACACTGTTATTTTATGCTCTTTATGATTACTGATGCTTCTTAGATGGAACAGGTTAAACTTCCTAGTTGCACACTTGGACAGACACGACTCACTACACAGAAAAAACAGATGAAGCATTCCAGCATCTGCCTAAGGCAATAGAAAAGCCATGCCTACAAATATAGGTACAGTCTAAACAAATTGCCACAGTCCAGGCTTCAGGTAGAGCCAGTAGACAATAATGGGCGTCAACATTAAATACATGCCTATGCTATGACGTTTCCATGGTTAACCAACAATGCCTCCATAACGTGGCTTTAAGGATAATAAAAACATGGATATTTTACAGAGTGGTTCCCAAACTTTTTAGAATTGCGACCCCATTTTTATTGCAAAAACGTTTAGCGACCCACCTAGCTTTAGTGGACAGAGGCCAGAGATTTCTTAAAGTAGATAAAACATACTGTGATAGTGCAGTCATGTACAAACAGCACATTTTCCATTGAAATGGCCACTAAATTACACAGCCATACAGTTTTACCGATAAAGCTATATTGCACGCAAATGATAATGTGAGGAAATTGGGTTTCAGAAATAGTTGTCATTTGTGCACCAGTATAGTGTCTTTATTTGATCTGAATTCATCTGTCCTTCATTTCTGCTGAATGTGTACGGATAATTTACAGCTTTTTACACAAATATGACATCATATAGCCTTTCCTTTAAAAACCTGTACCCCAGCAAGATTGTCACATAATTTACTTTACTTTTCTATCTCTGACTGCAAAGCAATAGGAGTTTGTAAGCACCAGTTGCCATGTTAACCCCTTCGCTGCCAGGCCTTTTCTCCCTCCTGTGCTGAGCCTTTTTTTGGCTATTTGGGGCACTTCGCGCTTAGGCCCTCATAACTTTTTGTTCACATAAGCTACCCACGCCAAATTTGCGTCCTTTTTTTCCAACATCCTAGGGATTCTAGAGGTACCCAGACTTTGTGGGTTCCCCTGAAGGAGACCAAGAAATTATCCAAAATACAGTGTCAATTTAGTTTTTTTCTAAAAAATTGGAAAAAAGGGCTGCAGAAGGCAGATCGTGTTTTTTTCCCTGAAAATGGCATCAACAAAGGGTTTGTGGTGGCAAGATCACCATCTTCCCAGCTTTCAGGAACAGGCAGACTTGAACTGGAAAACCCAATTTTTCAATACAATTTTGACATTTTACTGGGACATACCCCATTTTTACTATTTTTTGTGCTTTCAGCCTCCTTCCAGTTAGTGACCAAAATGGGTGAGAAACCAATGCTGGATCCCAGAAAGCTAAACATTTCTGAAAAGTAGACAAAATTCTGAATTAAGCAAGGGGTCATTTGTGTACATCCCACAAGTGTTTCAAAAATATTGAAATTGAGGTGAAAGAAACAGCCATTTTTCTCCACGTTTTACTCTGTAACTTTTTCCTGCGATGTCAGATTTTTGAGAGCAAAATACCGTTACGTCAGCTGGACTCTTCTGGTTGCGGGGATACATAGGGCTTGTAGGTTCATCAAGAACTCTAGGTGCCCAGAGCCAATAAATGAGCTGCACCATGCAATGGGTTTTTAATCTATACCTGGTATACAGCAATTAATTTGCTGAAATATAAAAAGTGAAAAATAGGTATCAAGAAAACCTTTGTATTTCCAAAATGGCCCCAAGATAAGGTGTTGAGAAGCAGTGGTTATTTGCACATCTCTGAATACCGGGGTGCCCATACTAGCATGTGAATTACAGGGCATTTCTCAAATAGACGTCTTTTTTACACACTGCCTTACATTTGGAAGGAATAAATGTAGAGAAAGACAAGGGGCAATAACACTTGTTTTGCTATTCTGTGTTCCCCCAAGTCTCCCAATAAAAATGGTACCTCACTTGTGTGGGTAGGCCTAGCGCCCACGAAAGGAAATGGCTCAAAACACAACGTGGACACATCACATTGTTTCACAGAAAACAGAGGTGTTTTTTGCAAAGTGCCTACCTGTGGATTTTGGCCTCTAGCTCAGCCAGCACCTGGGGAAACCTAGCAAACCAGCGCATTTTTTTAATTTAGACACCTAGGGGAATCCAAGATGGGGTGACCTGTGGGGCTCTGACCAGGTTCTGTTACCCAGAATCCTTTGCAAACCTCAAAAGTTGACCAAAAAAACACTTTTTCCTCTCATTTCGGTGACAGAAAGCTCTGGAATCTAAGAGGAGCCACAAATTTCCTTACACCCAGCGTTCCTCCAAGTCTCCTGATAAGAATGGTACCTCACTGGTGTGGGTAGGCCTAGCGCCCACAAAAGGAAATGGCCCAAAACACAGCGTGGACACATCACAGTTTTTCACAGAAAACAGAGGTGTTTTTTGCAAAGTGCCTACCTGTGGATTTTGGCCTCTAGCTCAGCCAGCACCTGGGGAAACCTAGCAAACCAGCGCATTTTTGAAAACTAGACACCTAGGGGAATCTAAGATGGGGTGACCTGTGGGGCTCTGACCAGGTTCTGTTACCCAGAATCCTTTGCAAACCTCAAAATTTGACCAAAAAAACACTTTTTCCTCTCATTTCGGTGACAGAAAGTTCTGGAATCTAAGAGGAGCCACAAATTTCCTTCCACCCAGCGTTCTTCCAAGTCTCCCAATAAAAATGGTACCTCACTGGTGTGGGTAGGCCTAGCACCCACGAAAGGAAGTGGCCCAAAACACAACGTGGACACATCAA
This sequence comes from Pleurodeles waltl, assembly GCF_031143425.1. NCBI lineage: Eukaryota > Metazoa > Chordata > Amphibia > Caudata > Salamandridae > Pleurodeles > Pleurodeles waltl. The sequence continues at coordinate 126,971,913 of NC_090440.1, read as the reverse complement.
ATTTTTTCACAGAAAACAGAGGTGTTTTTTACAAAGTGCCTGCCTGTGGATTTTGGCCTCTAGCTCAGCTGGCACCTGGGGAAACCTATCAAACCAGCACATTTTTTAAAACTAGACACCTAGGGGAATCCAAGATGGGGTGACTTGTGGGGCTCTGACCAGGTTCTGTTACCCAGAATCCTTTGCAAACCTCAAAATTTGGCCAAAAAAAAACTTTATCCTCTCATTTCGGTGACAGAAAGGTCTGGAATCTGAGAGTAGCCACAAATTTCCTTCCACACAGCGTTCCCCCAAGTCTCCCGATAAAAATGGTACCTCACTTGTGTGGGTTAGCCTAGCGCCCACGAAAGGAAATGGCCCAAAACACAACTTGGACACATCACATTTTTTCACAGAAAACAGAGGTGTTTTTTGCAAAGTGCCTACCTGTGGATTTTGGCCTCTAGCTCAGCCGGCCCCAGGGGGGGCAGAAATGGCCTAAAATAAATTTGCCCCCCCAAACTCCCCAGGGAGCGACTCTTGCCTACGGGTGGCTCCCCTTGCGTGACATTGGCGCAAAAAAAAAATCCCCGGTGCCTAGTTGTGTCTGGCCCCCTTGGGGGCAGATTGACCTAAAATCCGCCTATTTGCCCCCAAAGGGGGCAGAAATGGTCTAAATACAATTTGCCCCCCACGGGAGCGACCCTTGCCTAAGGGGTCGCTCCCCATCTGTAAAACAACAACAGCAAAAAAAATCCCTGGTGCCTAGTGGTTTCTGCCTAATTAAAATAGGCTGATCTGCCTTCCTGGGGGGCAGAAATGGCTTAAAATAAATTTGCCCCCCAGGGGAACGACCCTTGCCTAAAGGGTCGCTCCCCTTGCGTGAAATTCACAAAAAAAAACCTCCCTGGTGTCTAGTGGTTTCTGTCCCCCTTGGGGGCACATTGGCCTCATAAAAATAGGCCAATCTGCCCCCAAGGGGGGCAGAAATGGCCTAAATATAATTTGCCTTGCCTAAAAGGTCGCTCCCCACCTCAAAAAAAAAAAAAAAAAAAAATAAATAAATAAATAAATTATCCCTGGTGCCTAAAGGCCTAAAAAAAAAACGCCCCCCCCCCCCTGGGAGCTACCCTTGCCCATGGGGTCGCTCCCTCATGCCAATTTAATAAAAAAAAAAAAATCCCTGGTGTCTAGTGGGTGTTTCAGCAGCCGGATTGCTTGCAATCTGACTGCTAAAATGCTCAGAGAGACTTCAAACGGAAGGAAATTCCTTTCCTTCCCTTTGAAGCCTCTCCGGCCTCCTCCACGTGATCAGAAGAGAAATGCGTTTGCATTTCTCTTCCGATGGGAGGAGGCCTTGTGACAATCAGCACGCGATCGCGCGCTGACGTCACAGGGGGGATGGGGGTTTCAGGGGTGGAAGGGGGGATGGGGGTGTCAGGGCCTTGCGGGGGTGGGGGGAACCCCACAGAGGTAGCAATAGTGCTCCCTCTTGGCTCTGTGCCCAAGACGTAATGGTTACGTCCTGGGCACACAAGCACTGTGCCTCAGGACGTAACCATTACATCCTGGGCACAGAAGTGGTTAAACAAGCATTTGAAATGCAATAGGTCTCACATATTTAGAACAAGTTAATTGTCATATTTTGATAATAGCAACCACGAGGAAAAACAAAAGAAAACATATATGGAATCTGAGAAAACAGGACTTGGCAAAATAAAAAAATTAGCTTTAAAAAATAAAACTTTGCAATTTTGTCTTCCTGCTGGGCACGTTTTTGCAATCACAAGCCATCTTTTAGCAGGGCACTAGACGTTAAACAGAACAAATAGGACCTCAATCATATCAGGAGCAGCTGACGGGCTCTAATTATGTTGAAATCAAGTTAGTGCTTGATCCCTGCTCCACACAGAGAAATGGAAATGATGCTAGACATGCGTTCACAAAAACAAGTCTGTAAAGAAGAGTACCAAGCAAACCAACAAATGCTGAGTGGCAGGCGAGCTCCAAGCCCTTTACGGAACACAAACGAGTCTTGCATGCAAGACATATGCGCTAGCACATGCACTCATAGGTCCAACCCTAAAAAGCAGAAATTTGTCAGAAGACATAGCTTGACATTTGACCACTGTCCTGGGACTGTAGCAACTGTGACAAAATCCAGAATTTAAAGGCATCTTTACTGTTGGACTTTAGCAACCCACCAAAAATCAGCTCGACCCACAGTTTGGGCAACAATGTCTTAGATAATCATAACAAAAGGAAATGTTTAACTTAAAAAAGTCAATCTTAATTGAATGCTATTGTGTGAACTGGGTTTTTGAATCAGCAAACAGGCATGCATGTGTGTGTCAGTTTGTCTTGCTATTGTATGATGTTCTCAATGCTGGTGAAGACAGTGTGTTGACTCTCATTCAAAGGGATAACGGTTGCCCTTGTTTTGACGAAAGCTTTTAACCTGCTTGAATGGCTGCACCCTAGAGGACCAAACTAAGAGACAAAAAGTGTGTGAAGTTGGTTTAAATAGGCTATTAAGAAGGCACTACAGAAACAAACCAAGGTGGACAATTTGAATCTTTTTCAATATAGGAAGTCTTATACTGCATGTATGGAAATTGATACATACATTACGGTAGAGCTTTCAGAATTGTACTATAGGCGTGAACTAGAGGAGAGGAGGTTGTTCTTGTTTCTGGTAAAATACTGCCAACTTCGGTCTTGTGTCCTGACTGCGGCCTCCTACTGTGTCTCCAGGGAAGAACATCTGCTTTTATCAAGTAGATCTGCTTGCATCAAGTAGATCTGCAGACCTTCTCCCAGGTCACTTTGTAGTTCCTAAAGGGCAAATATTTGATTTATTCCGTGATACAGATATAGGCCAGGAAACAACAACCTTAAGCATATTTGTCTTTTAAATTGAAACAATACTACAACATTAGGGGAAATGAAATGAGTGATGCTGTGCAATGGTGTATGCAGTCACAATCTGCTTTTTGTTGATATATTTTGTTGTGTTTTTGACTTTTTAACTCTTTTAGTACTTCATTTTATTACTTCTAAATACTTCACTTATTGTCTGCCTGTCTTCCTTGTGCCACAGGTACCAAAGTTTGAGTTCAGGTTTAAATCACTGAACCCTTTGATTTAACTTAATTAATTGTGATAGACACCCAGCCACCCCAACTAATAGACTACTTTCTCACAGTATCTAAATATATGTTGCCAGACAAAAGAAGAAACAAGTTTACTTTAAAATAAAATCATTATTGATTTTGTAAGAACTAATCACACTGACTATGAAAAATAAATCCTATAAGTGTCAACACAGATTACCATAATTACAGTACTAAACCACAAAAACAAAATATGACCAAGTACCCAAGTTTAGTCTTCCCACCGTCTCCCTCAACCCCACCATGAGAGCACCATATAATTATTCCAACCATTCTCACAACGCTGCCCCCCACGGTGTTCATTACCCAATGATTAACATTGAGATCATTACCACAGACATTAGTATTCCAACAAAGATAGCATATTATACCTCCCCCATTCATCAATGGAGGGCCTTTACTGTCTTTTTTGCTCCTAGTATGCATTTGTAACAACTGTCTGAGGAAAATATTCCAGATCCACTGGTCACACGCCATTAGCAACAACGACCTTTAGCAGTAGAAATTCCAGCTCCCTGCTCATGAAGAAATTATGAAAAGACACTGGAGCTGGATAGGTCACACCCTTTGCTAGCCCACATCAAATGCCACCAGGCAAGCCCTGACCTGGAACCCTTAAGTAAAAAGGAAAATAGGAAGGCCAAGAAACACCTGGTGCTGAAGCCTGGGGGCTGACTGCAAGGAGATGGGTAACACCTGTAATCAGGTTGAAAGAAATCCCTAAGGCAGAGATGGCTCGAGAGTCCTGGTTGATGACCTATACCCGAGGATGGGTAGTAGACATAAGCAAGTAAGATGCAATACAGCCACTTCAGCCATAACCCGTTTCTGCACATCAAATATCTATTTTTAACTTCTAGTACTCTGGTTGCTTTCCATCCCATAGCAATATTTGTTCTAGCTAATATTAATGCAAGGTCCACAAATGTATATATTTGTTTATTTGCTTTAGTTCTCACCATTTTCCCCAACAAATATACCAACAGGTCCAATATAACCTCACTACCCACCACATCTTTTACCAGCTACAGAACCACCATCCAATATTGTCATCCTTTCATGCTCAACCAGTGTTAATCATGCCATTAGCCTTCCTGCTTTGCCACTCTTTCCAAGTTGCTTCCTTATGTATACTTTACAACTGATCCCCTCAAGTCTGTCTACTAATTCGGCAGACTGATTTTATTCAAATAACGGATGACTTATGACATACAGTATCCACTTTCACACTTCTTTCTAGATCTTATAACTCCTCTTCAATCTTAGTGAACTGTCTAAGGACAGTCAACTTAACATTATAAGTATTTGTAGGGATGCCCTCTCATCACAACCTTGAAGGTGTCACACTCTAGTAAAGTGTCTCCAGCAGTTACTTTGGTTTTCATTTAGGTAATTCTCAATTATCTCTCCTATGGCAGTGTGAAATAGAGGATTCATCAATGTTTCTACTTGTAAGTGACCTGTGGGAAGTACTGGACGAAGACCCCGCTCCAATGAGACCTATAGCTGCAGCAAGGTATAATTCAACTCAGTGCAGCTCAAATATTTCCCTGAGGTTGATTCCACCACCCTCTCAAGTATAATTAGAAACATATCAAACCTTGCACATATTCCATGTACTAGGAAATTAAAAGAAGATTCATGTCTTCCAGGATGTAGCTCCCTCCAAAGAACAAGGAACTGCCACTGTCTCATCCAGGTACTACAATTCTGAGACGACACCCACACATGGCTTTCCATACCAGGGTGATATATCTACATTTGTTAACATCTGACACCATGTTAAAATGTCACCCCATATTGTAATTGTTTACACTATCTTGACCAGGTGCATGTCTAGCATGTCTAGGAATTGAAATTGGTGGAATTTGGGGGTGTATATACTTGCTAAACATATCTCCACCCCCTATATTATTCCTTTGGTTGTAACAAACCATCTATCTCTGTCTAGGTGGGAAACTCAAGTAAGGAAAGCAATCTGTATTAGCCTTCCCCATAAATAAGTGGTACCTTCCAGCTATCCTTGCCACTTCCCTCATAAATTCTTCAACTCCACACCTACCTAGAGAGTTTCCTGGAGGTATGCAATTTGCACTTTCAGTGCTTCAGAATGGAGAATAATTTATGATGCATGTCCAGAGATCCCAACCCACAAACATTCTATGTTATAATATTATATATGTAGCAACACCACATTTGCCTGTGTTAAAGTTAAAGAGGCTCAATCCCAACCACCTTAAGATGATCATCATGAACTGAAATGCATTCTCATGTTCATTTCTTAGTACAATTAACATAACTGAGCTAGTTTTAAAAAGGCTGCTATCATTAGGTCTTAATGAACCACACCAGATTTTTGACTAGTACTAATATATGCAATACACTTGAGGTCATGAATTCCCCCCCACCAATCCCCTTGGCTGAGACTGGAAAAACAAAAAAATGTCATCTAAAACCCCACACTTGTATAAACAAAATCTAATTCCATCTGGAAGAAAACGTGGGTGACTGTGCATGGACATAGGATAATCAATGTTCGGAAAGGAGCGCCCCTGCATGTATCATCTGAAGCTGAGGTACCATTTTGTGCTTCTTAGAATATGTCTAGCCCATTACACATTCCAGGCTTCAGCAGAACAGAAACCCATTGTATCAGGGGGGTCCTCTTATCAGCACCCCCTATATCCTGTACCAAAGTATGTGATCTGCAGTCATAGAAGTCACTACATGTCCCTTCTCCTGTGAATTAGGCGGATGACCTCATCGTGTGTCATCCTCATCAACAGTGTGTTCAATATCTGTGTTTAATGTTGGCTCTTGTTGATCACTGAAAGTAGCAACTGCAGAAATCAGTCACGTTTGCAGTTTTCTTTAACGTTGGACATACATACAGCTCCATTCATATCCTACGGGCTGTGCGCTTTACACTAACTCTTTCATATGTTTCTCCAAAGTCATCAATCTTCCCCATATTAATTGATTCCATCCACAGTTAGACTTGTTCTGGTGAGGAGACTGCTAATATGCTGGGTAAAATAATGCATGGTCTCTGCGGTCTGTAAGAAGGCCTTTCTTGGGCATTGCACCTAAGCAGTGTAGCTAGGAAAAATGTGCATCTTATTATTTTTCATCCACAGTGGCTGTATTCATGCACCACCTGCAGTACATGGTGACAGTCCAGCTCAGAAGCCTTGGAACCACTGGCCTGGGAGGTGCATCAGACATGGTGACTGCCCCGGCACAGTATGCACTCTTTCTACAATTTAAAGTGGGGTAGTATTCCATCATAAATGCTGTCCTTTAATCATTGTTCTAAAAACCCTTCAGAATGTTATCCTTCTATATTTTCAGGGACTTCCAACAATCATACATTATTGCATTGAGAATACGCTTTAGCCTGCAGTGAAGAAGTTCAACAGCTCCTTTTTAAGTCTTTCACTTAATTGCAAACTGTGGGATTCAGTGCTACCACGGTTAACTAATTTTCAGTTACACTGTTTGTTAACTTCTTGTGATCTGCATAAAGTAAATTTACCTCTGTCTCAACTTAGTCAACTGTATATTCAAGTGTGGTTTTCGTGTCCAGAATGGCTAGTAGAATTGTATCAAATTTCTCAGTGTGTCCTTAAAGTGCTGTTTTCACATACTTTAGCATACCTACAAGGTCAGCTCCTGTTTCTCCTCCTAAATTTGCAGATCTTTCCCAATGGAGCCCCTTTGTTTCTCTTGGTTTCACAATTATTGATGTTGTCTCTTCAGGTTCTCATGTGTGCTTAATTTGCTTTACAATGTAAGGCAGCACTTATCAATAAATCACTTTTGTATCCCCTAATTTAAATCACTGTTGTACAACAAGTATGTGGGACACAATAACGAAACATACAACAATTCACTAATACCACTACTATCCACCAAGCACCACCTTCTTTTGACACTCAATCCAACACTGAAGGCTACCAAAATGTTAAAGATTGCATAATTAACTATCCAGACTGAGCAAGTCAGACCTTAGCAGTAATTGTGCAGACATTTACACCCACCATAGGACTGGACAATGATTCTAGTCACACAGCGTTTTGAAGATTTCTGTCATCCTTTTTCCGTCCTCATAACAGCACAATTGGGCTCTCCTCCCTCCACGCTGTGGTCCCTTAGTTACTCGGCCCTGGGCCTTCAGTCTTATACAGCGCAGAGCTTTACTGTCTCTCTCACTGTTTGGTGAGCTTCCTAAACTTCACTCCCCTTCCCTTGGCTCAGTGCACACATTTTCTGTCATGTTCTCTGATCCAGCAGCAGTCCACAATGAGTAAAAGGGGTTGGGGACTTCTCTATCGCTAACCTTCCTTGAGCAACAAAACTGTGCCTTTTCAGTGGTAGTTGTCAAAGCCGGCATTATACCATGACCATTCTGGTAACATTTTGGCCTTGCATATTCTAAGATTGTGACAACAATCAAGCACTATATATAGCCTTCTGATGGATCATTGTAGTCTTTGACCCCTTCTGCCATGTGCCCAAATGCAAGTAAACAATACTCACACACAAATTCAGGCTCAGGCAAGATCAATGGACATACTGGAGGTGGATGAGCAGGAGCAGCATTGGAGCAGATTCTACTCCATTGCATTGGTAGGCATACCCCCCTCGAAACAAGTGAACGTGTACATTTTACATTGTACTTTTGCGTTTACCCTAGAGTGCGAACTCTCATATACTACTTAGGGGCATCCCACATGTCACAGCATGTCTCACAGCACCTCTCATCCAGAGCCTGAAGATGTTTGATCCCAACACCCCTATCTTGATTGAACTTTATTAGCTCCCCTTGCCGGCCCACACCATCTTGAAAAGTAGTTGCTTCATTTACAAAGCTATCATGACCAGCATCCCTCTTATCTTGCAGTCAAGCTTGCCATCTCTCCTAGTTCTCTGCACACCTGCAGCCATGGTACCATCATACTGCAGATTAAGAAGTGTAAAAATGATAAAAGAAGACAACAGGCCTTTTCCCCTCTATGCACCCAGATCTGGAAAACATCTCTGTATTCATGAGGACCTCTCTAATGGTACTCAAATTTAGGAAAGAGATTTATACTCCCCCCCAGTTTAAATAACACTACATCACAATCAATTAACAGCCCACAACCCCACTTCCTTCTTCTATTATTCATTGACTTTATAGTTGTGTACAGTAATCTGCTGGCTTGTGGCTAGATTTGCGCTACCGAAATACCATATCCATACATACATACTGTGGGATATGACCACCTTTTGTGTTATATTCCCTTCGATTTTTGCCTTCAGTAGCTGAACCTGTTTTTCTTGGCATTAAGATTCTGTGTACTTTACTCCTGCTAGCGAGTGGTGAAGTACTTGCGCTCACCATTATAAACATGGTACAACCGGTATACACCTAATTGGTCTATCTAATTTACTTATAAGTTATTGGTGTATGGTAGTACATGCACCCAGGGCCAGCAAAGTAAATGCGAGTAGTGGATGGCACCCATTGTGCAACCCACTAATAAAGCACAGTGGGCCATATGTACGAACACATTTTCCCATAGACACAAAATGGGTAAAACCCTTTGCTACATCTGGCCCAGTAAAACAAGTTTCAAGCCTGCCATTGCACTGTTAAAAATAAAACAAAACATACCTTAAAAATAAACCTTTCGCCAAGCCTAAACCTTCATTTTTAATGCTTATAAGTCACCCCTAAGTTGGGCCAGAAAGGCTCATACAGCAAGGTACAAGGTATTTAAGAGATTGGACATGTGTACTTAAGTTTTACATGTCCTAGCAGTTAAAAATGCAAAGTAGTGTTTCACTGCAGCCACAATGCCTCTCTTATTGACTAATATTGGTTTACTTTATTATACTTAAGTGCTAAATTCAGTTTGGGAACAATTAGAGAGATACTTCTTTAAATAATCTTTAGTGGTAATGTTTGATTTTAAATTATTATTTTGGAAGTGTGACTTTTAAGATGTTGTCATTTTGATAGGATGCAAACACACTGCTAAGCCCTGTGCAGCATTGCTGCTCCTCACTGTCTGCTCCTCCAGATCTGATGCCGAGCTCCAGAAATCAATGCCTGGCAAACCCTACATCAAAGTCAGAATTCTAAACCTCCAGCGGGTTGTACTTGGTCCTGTATCTGGCTTTGCTCCATCACGGTCAGCCTGGCGCTCCAAACTCTCTCGAGTAATAACCCAGTTTCTTACACACACTTCCATACATGATGATGAAAGGTAGTCAGTTGCTAAAATTATTTCCAATAGGGAGTACATTATGTATTAGTTATCCAAGTTGTTTTATTGATTTGGAAATGAAAACAATGCAGCTGGCTTCACTCAAATATTAGTACAATTGAATGTTTGATTTAGAATTTAATGTAAATGCCATCATATTGCTTATTCCTAATCAAATCCGACCCTCTTTCAGCTGAAATCAAACGCCAAAAAACATGGCGTTGAACACAGATAGCAATACAACTGTGGAATGTTAGGTGGTAAATAGCAGAGTAATGACCAGAGGAAATTGGATTTTGATATTGCACCAAATTGGTGTTGACCATGAAATTCATCCTTACTTAGGACTTAAAGGCACTGGGCTTCCAACAGGGAGATTTTTCCCGTGGATGCAGTCTCAAAGCAAAATTGTCACCAGCCAAGGAGCAGGCAAAACTGTAATGAGAAACATTTACCTGCACCCACCTCTTCCCTTATAAGTGGGTGGGAGCAGCAAATTGTATCCCTTCGGGATCTACAATACTGTGACACTGCACTTTTTATACATCAAGTGTAAAATGCGTTAAAAAGAAAACTAACAATCCAGTCATCCATAAAATACACATTCTTCTCATACCAACTATTTATGGTACATTTTACAGTATACTTTGAAAAAGAACTTTGTATGTCCTTGGATTAAAATCCTATTTGAACGGTCAAAACACAAATGAAATTTGACACTCTCAGGTGGGGTGTATTCACTGAATGTCATTCCATTCATGCTCCAAAGTTCAAAGAAGCATGTTTAATCTTCATTCTTGGATAGCAATGACACATCTTAAATTGATTTGCTTTGATTTATTGTTTTATAAAATGTGGCAACTGGCTAGAACAGCATCTCGGAGCTAGGGAAAAGTCTGAATAAAACTGAAAAGCAAAAGATCATCATATGAAATAATGGAGTATGTGAAGGCTTGCCAAAACATATGAGATTAGAAGTGGATTGAAGTTCTTGAGAAACAGAATTCCACAACCTGCAGTAAACACAAAAAAGACACAACCACCCGATGAGCGTTAAGGAAGGAGCTTGCAAGTAAGACAGCTTGTGGTGTTCCTAGAGTTTTTAAGGTAATCTATCTACTAAAAGGTTGCATCATATAGTGAGGGGAAAGGATATGAATAGCCTTATGGCAGAGGCAAAGAGCAGCCTTCTTGACTTGGAGCTTATGAAGTGAGTCAAACTGAGATGAAATATGCAACATCTTGTTAAATCACAGAATGGAATGCGCAACAGCATTTTGAACATGCTGGAGACAGGTTGTGAAAGAGGTAGGAAGTCCAATTTAGTGTGTCCTACAGTAGTCTGAATGTAATAGCTCTAATGCCCAGGACTCTGATTTGTAGTACATATTTGGAGAAGGTAAGGTGCAATATGTTTCATAAGGTGCATAATGTAGAACACAGTTATTAGAGAGCTTGTGAAAATTATTTTTGAAAAAAACTCACTGTCAAAAATAATGTCTAAATTTAGGGCACCTGGAGATGGAAAAGGGAACCATGCTAGATGTACAGACCACCATATCGGGGACCCGTGGGAGTATTTCTTAAAGACAACCACTTTGGTCTTGTCAATTTTATGTCATAGGGTGTTGTTCTTAATGTAAGAGGTATTTGTCTAATTAGAATATTTGAAATTCTGGCAGAGTCAGTTGTTGGGACAGTCTAAAGTCACTATCCATCGAGTATCATCTGCAAAGATGTTAAAATTTATGACATATATATTGAATAAAGTAGATGTTGCACTTAGCCATGTCTGCAAGGTCATCACTAAACTTTTTGCCTTCAACATCGTTTGCATATGATTCGTCTTCTTTGCTGGGCTATACGTTATTTCACCATTTGTGTTGTCTGTCCCTCATATATCTTGATACAGGGGCATACAATGGCATCAACAACATTACATGTATAGCAGTTTGAAATGGATTGTAATGCTTGAAATGCAAATCTAGAAGACATGTTGTGATATAGGAAATTCGTTTTCAGATTAAAGAACAGGGAAGCTCTACAAAACCTATATGTCTCAGTTACTGGTCGGTCTGTACTTGGTTGGATGGATTTAGGTGAATTGTGGATAACTTTGAATCCAAATAGCCCAGAACCGGTTCTGTTACTACAACCGGATAAAAAGTATGGACAAGATATGCTGAAAAGAGTTATTATAGGCTTTTCAGGTAAAACAGGAAAATTTAAAGGGTTCCAACATAAGATTAGAATAAAACGAGGTGCAGAATCTCATGCACACAAGGATTGGAATATACCTTTTGGTTTAAGGGAGGAAGTAAAGAAAGAAATTGAGAAATTACAATCTTCTGGTGTGATTAAGGAATTTGAGTCGGCTGAGTGGATAGCACCCTTGATAATAGCTAAGCGTGCTAACGGCAAACTGAGGTTGACAGTTGAGCTCAGGGACCTGAACAAAACATATTGATTGATCAATTCACATTACCAAAGCTTAGCGAAATGTTGTCACCTACCAAGGGTGTAAAATAGTTCACTACAATTGATTCAACTGTAACCTATCATTAGTTTCCTCTATTTCCTGCTAGTAGGAGTCTAACCATTTTGTAAACTCTTTTGATTGTTTCACATTCAAAAAAGTTCCATTCGGATTGGCCTGTGTGGATTTAGGAGCATATTTAAGAGCCCCTAATGCCTCCTTGCACTACATTTGCATAATTTTCTTTAATGCTTATGTGGCCCAATGAGGCCAAAATAGCTGCGCCAGATGTACAAAGTGATGCAATGCCTGCATTGTGCCACTTTGTAACCTCTTGCACCACATTATGCTTGCACCAGGCATATTATATGCAAGGGGGGCATTCCCCAGTTACGGGTAGGGGGGCAAAAAAATGGCGCAAAGAAATCTAGAAGATATCTTTGTGTAATTTTTATTGGCATTTGTAACACTTGCTCAGAGCAGGCATTAAAATGAGGCTCCCATTGTTTTCGATGGGTCTCCTAGGTACTTCGCAGGATTAGTGTCAACATTTTTGATGCTAATCCTGCAAAGTGCCAAACTAGCATCAACAATTTTGACGTTAGTTCCCTAACTACCGCCATGGTGCACTGTATGTTAAATACGGCGCACACATGGTGGCGTTAGGGGGGTGCTACGGGGCCCAAAAAAAGTGGCGTGCACTAGGTTCTTTCCCAGGACCGCATATTAGTTATGGGTAAGGCTAAAAAAGAACATGACTCAAAACTTACACAGATAATGGAAATACTTGAACAAATAGCCTTGACAGCTGAATACCGCAAGTTTGCTAAGAATCGAGTCATGTATTTGGGTCATAAAGTTACAGGAGAAGGTATTAAACCAAAAAAGAGCTACTGGAAGCTATCAAAGGCACCCACTCCAAAAATAAAGATGAGGTACAAGCATTTTGTGGGCTGGCAGAATTCTATTCAAAATGTGTACAGAATTTTTCTTCAAAAACATATCACATACACCAGTTACTAAAGCTCAGAAATAAATGTGAATGGTCAGAAAAGTGTCTTGCAGGGTTATGATCCTGCTTTACATAGTTTGGTTACCTCTGATGGGAGTGGGAAAGGTATTGGAGCCGTTTTGTCCCAGGTTGAAGAAAATGGTAAAGAATGCTCTATGGTGTTTGTTTCTTGTTCTTTTATGCCTACAGAAGATAAATATTCTGTAATTGAACGAGAAGCACTTGCTTGTGTATGGGTGCAGGAGCATTTCAGACAATACATTTGGAGTGGAAAGGCACATTGAGCAGTTATCACAAATTGCTTACAAAGGTTTTGACCATAGAGGGCTTATTTAATGCATCACCATGACTGGCTCGTATATCTCTCAAGTTAATGGATTACAATTATGACATGCAGTATATATCAGGTGTAAGCATTTTGTGACTTAGTTTTTAAGCAGAATACCATTACATTTGAGAGATGCAGGGGAGAAAGAGTGTGAGATGTCCTGTGTTGCAAATATCATTATTGACACTCCTGGAATTACATGTGAAGATTGGGAAATAGCTCAGAGGCGTGACCGTACACTTGCACAAGTGAATAAAATGATGGTGGAAGGTGGGCCAGAGGAACAACATTTAGAGAAGCAATAAACTATTGTTAACCCTTTTATAAAACCTGACATGGCAGGAATAGGTCTCACTCCCTCAGAGGCGCGCTGTGAGGCACTTGCCAATCACTTTAGAAGCCAAAGTTAGATCCATTTATGATTCTCTATCAGGAGCACCCGATGTCAGAAAAGGGGGGCCATGATAAATCCTTTTCCTTCAAAGCTGAGACTGAGCTCTCCTCATTTCCCCAATTGGGTAAAAAGGAGAATTTAGATAATGCAAGCCAGGTTGAATCAGCCTCCATGTTAAAAGGAGGCTCCCATTGGTTTCAGTCGGCCTCTTGGTGCTTTGCAGGATTAGCATCAAAATTGTTTGTGCTAATCCTGCAAAGCTTCCGGTTAGCGTCAAAAATTCTGATGCTAGTCCCCTGGCTAACGCCATGGTGCATTGTATTTTAAATACGCTGCACACATGGTGGCATTATGGAGCACTCAGGGGCGCAAAAACGTGGTGCTGCGCTGTGCGCAGCATCACTGTTCCTAAATATACCCCTCAATGTCTGTTTAAAGCAAGTTTAGAAATGGATGGGCGAGAGCTGCTTACAGCTAAATAGAGACAAATCAGAGGTGCTAATAGTTGGTAACCATGCTTCTCTTTGGAACCAACTCTCCTGGCCTCTGTCCCTGGGTGATCGCTCACTCCCCAAGACAGATATAAAATGTTTGGGTGTTACTTTAGACAGTCAACCTACACTGGCTTCACAAACAAAAAAGGTTGGAGCCAGGTGTTCAGGCCTTCTGAGATCGCTGTGGAAAACCATCGAATGGCCCCCCATGGATGTTCGTAGAACTGTGGTTCAAGGCCTGATATTTTCTCGCCTCAATAATAGCAACTTCCTGCATTTAGGCAGCCATTTATACTCGCACATCTTTATTTGCGAAATTCCCCACCCGACTACGGAGTTTCTACTGACATAACGTTACTAGCAAATCCTAGTTTGTGGATACCAAAAGGGTAAACTTATGCTAGTTTGCCTTCAGGAATCAGGTCACACGTCTCTAGTTGCGCCCTTCAAGCTCAATGCACCCCGGCCTCCATTCCTTAGTAGTCCACATGTGTTAAAATTGTACATGTCCCTAAAGACACTTGCAACTCAGCTCTAGCAATTCCTTAATTCACTGCGTGACGCCTATGCTAGTGACTGTCATTTCCACTGAATATTAATCATATGAACATAACAAATAAATATGCTGAGTCAGTAATAAGCACAGAATTAAAGAAGTGTAAAATAACTGGTAAAATTGTGAACTTCTCTGTGAAAATGATGAAACTAACTTTTTGCACTAAATACTTCAAAGGTTAGAATTTTTTTTTATTTTCCCTCACAGCAGTCATGTTTAGTTTTCTTGCATTTTTCTGGACCAAATATTCTATTGCATTTTCTATAGAGAAAATCACACAAGAACAGTAAACAAATATAGAAAAAACATAGATAGTGCAATAATGAATATATGTATTCAGGGTTACTGATTTTCTAAGCAGACAGGAGTATTGTGTCTTGGTTTATGACTGTTTCAGTGTCCCTATGACATTTTTGGAGCGTTTTATACATAATAAATATTAAACTCTCAATTATGTTTGAAACGTACAAATTCTTTACTTTATAAATACGACCCTGGATTTGTATTTAATGCTACATCAATGCCACTATTGTACACTTTTTTGGGATTGCTGTTTTAAATAATTAATGTCATTTTCCTATAGTATCTTGAGCTACGGTTTAACAAAGTAGTGCGCTATGCTGCAACAGGAATCTACGTAGTTCAGACGGTAAGAGACATTTCCTAGAAATACACTATAAAAAATGACTACACATATTTATAATTTGAGGAACTGAATGTTTTTTTGCTATTGTCGACATTGATATTGATGTTGTCGTCTTCCACATTTTAAATGTTTAACTATTATAGATTTTGTAGTTCGAAGAACGATGTTAATTGAAATCATTGTACCTATGACAGCAACTTGAATTCTTCTAATTATTTTAATAGCAAGCAAGAGTATGTTTCAACAGGCGAACTCAGAGCCAGTCGCAGCCCATTATGTTCACCTACGTGGAGATAACTTCACAAAGCTGACTTCCACATTTTGATTGACAGATTCAGGAATATTGGATTTTACTCATTTACAGGTGTATTGTAGATGTGCATTGGGACAGCAACCTGCTAAACATGATAAAAAAACAGCATTTGTTTAAAACTGTGGGCATTCATATTCCTTTTATGGGTGGTTTTCAACCTGGGAGTGAATGTGTATTTGTTCTTTCCCAAAGTTTAACAGATTAGATGTGGCAAACAGAAAAGAGCATCCTTATTTTGAAAGAACAGTAGAACAAAGGGGCATATTTATACTTTTTCATGCAAAACTGCGCTAACGCAGTTTTGCATGAAAAGTATCCGACACCGGCCGGATATCATATTTATGGAATGATGGTAGCCAGCGGTAAAGCCCGGCTAGCGTCATGAAAAAGGACGCTAGCTGGTTGGGGGATGCATAGGGAGAACAGGAGGTTGTGCGTCAAAGGATGACGATAGTATGGGCAGAGGCATAAAAAATGCCTCTAACCAGACTAGCGTCATCCTTTGACGCACAACCCCCATGGCCAGGACTCCTGCATTAGTAAAGACAGGAGTCATGCCCACCACCCAAATGGCCATGCCCAGAGGACATATGTCCCCGGCCCTGGCCATTGGCCCCAGTGTCATGTAGGGGGGTCCAAGGTAGGCCCCCCTATGGCACTTAAAAAAATACATATACTCACCTGTACTTACTTGACTTACCTGGGATGGAGTCCCCACATCCTCTGGCATCCCTCTGGTGTGGGTGAGGGTGTCCCTGGGGCTAGGGTAGGGCACCTGTGGGCCCATTCCATGGTCTCTGACCGTGGAAATAGGCCCCAGGTCCCCTAACGCCTGCCCTGACCCAGGTGTTAAATAATGGCACTAAGCAAGCTTTGCACCATTATTTAAGGCCCCCTTCCCCCGTGCTTGATTTTAGCATGGGTGATAAATATGGCGCTAATGCCATATCGTCATTTTTTGCCTGGTAAGACCTACCTTGCATCTCATTGACACAAGGTAGTTTCCTGCTACTAACAAATGACTTTAACTCCAAAACTTTGGCACTAGACGGGTCTAGAGACAAAGTATAAATTTGGAGATAGGTTTGCGCCGAATTTGCATTAAAATAATGAAGCAAATTTGGCTCAAAGCAAGTATAAATACGGGGTAAAGTGTTTTTCCTTGGAGAAATGATTTTCTATTGTGGAAGAATTACAAGATTGCGCCAGTTCAGATTTTTCATTTATTTACAGATGCAGAACTTCACAGCATAAAGTACAGTTTTAGAAATCCAAAAATTGGATAGATTTCCTGAGGTCCTTCTGGAATTCTTAGTGAATCTCTAAAATGTTTGGTCCAAAGTTAGTACTAAATATAAGGAAGGAGATTTCCGACCTTTAACTTGTGACTATGTGAATCAGACTATCAATAAATAGCCAGAATTGTAGAGCAGTGATTATTAATAAAAACAATGAATGGCACTATGGGTGCACCGTATTTACAATACGTACACCGTTGCGGTCGTTAGGACACTAGCGTCACAAATTTTTTATGCTATTAAGGTGCTTTGCTACACTAGCATTAACAATTTTGATGCCAGTGCAGCAAAATGCAAGGAGGCCCATAGGTTTCAATGGGTGTGTCATTTTAAAGCCTGCTTTGAACAGGCATTAAAATTGATGCCAATAATGGTGCAGTGAAATCTTGTAGATTTCACTGCCCCATTTTTGTAGGCCTCCTAGCGCCGGAATGCTCCCCTTGCATACATTTTATCTGGGACAGGCATAATGTGATGCAACAGGGTGAAAAGTGGTGCAATATGAGCATTGAGTCACTTTGTAAGTATGACGTGGTAAAAAAGCCTTGCTAATGCCACATTAGCGTAAAACAATGGCGCTAATGTGACGCAGGAAGGTGCTAGGGGCTTGTAAATACGTCATAATGTTTTAACTAAAGGTTTCCAGTGCCATAAAAACAGAAAATTGTACTGCTGCACTAAAAGCCATTTTTTTAAAAGTGAGATTGGGTCCATTGATTATGAGTGCAAAGTACTGACTGGGCTGTAACTCTGCATTTATAAACATTTTTCCATTTGTTAACAACCTCAAGTACTGTGCTATTACGAGTTGATCCTCACCATATGTGGACTAAGGCTGCAGACCTGTTTTTACTAGTCAGAATTCTTCATAGTATTATAATTTCTGTTGGGATTAACACTCACATTTTCCACTTGCTCCAAGCAGGTGACCATGTGAACAGGTGGACTGGTGAGGGGCAAGAGGTGGGCAAGGGAAGAAGACTGATTGGCAGAGAGAAGTAGTACATGCTTCCCTAATGCATGGAAATGGATTGTGCATGTCAACTCATCCTAGCACGGTTTTTGCAGTTGGACGTTCTGACTGGTAGAATCTGTGTGGCCATTGTTTCTGCACTCAGTAAATACTGAGGCATGAACAATATTCCAGACGAACAATCAGTGCATTAAGGAAGTAATAGGCATATTTATGAAAGGCTTGTGATGCCGGACATCCCTTTTTTGACACTCTGGAGGTGCAAGCCTCTCAACCATATCTATGAGCCCATGCAAAGCCACTTTGCGTGCCTTTGATTGGCCTAATAGATATGCATAAGAGTAAGATAAAGCTGCACAAGTCACTGCCTCTGCCTTACTCTGCTCCAGGGAGGCATTCCATGGGCGTTGTGGTGGATTTTCCCATGAAACATCCATAGATTTTGACTCTACACCACATGTTTTTAATCACATATGCCTGGGACAGCAGCAAAGCCTAATGCCTCCCCAGAGCAGACGTAATGAGGAGAATGTTTTTCATTTCACCTTATTTTTCCTCTTTCCATTCTGCAGCAAACATAGAAAGAGGAAAACACCTCTCTGGATTGTTTTTTTTGTGTGCAGGAAGGTGTCCATTACTGCACAAAAATAAACCTGCCTGCAACACAGAAACCCTCACGCCATGGTGCAAGGGCGCCTGCATTAGCACTAGGCAGTGAATTGTGCACTAGGCAGCGAATTGTGCGACAGTGCAGGGAGAATTGTGCAAGGAGAAAGAATAGGAATGCACCGTATTTCATAATTACAGTGCATTACGGCCCTTTCACATTGGTGGAGGGCAGACAACACCAAGAAGACTTGCAGCTCTGCCCTATGCTAATTTCCCATAAATATGTCCAGACACAGGGCATTTTTCTCAGATATGTCCACCATAATTCAAGGTCATTTTCTATCACAACATTTTAAAACAGTCCACAGTGACTAGATGTTTTCTGCAATATTGTCATGCCATTGACATACACATGCAAATAGGGAAATGTAAAATATTCTGAGACAGTTACTAAGGAACTTACTGCAAAAAACAGTGATGAGACCAAGGATGATAAAAACCCAGGAGGTCACATAAAGAAGCAATGGTGTTGAATGGCAGATTTGTTGAAAGATCATTGAGGTACAGCTGAATCCATCTCTAACAATACTTACATTTTAAAGAAGGAAGCACATAGGTGTGTTATTACCGAAACAACAGGGCTCCTTCGAATGTTCTCTGATGTTCACCCATCACCCCATGATGCATGCTGGAGAAGGTGATAAAAAAATCTGAATGACACGTGAACAGAATAATGGACGGAGTCTGTCTGAAAATCTCTACAACTATGTTATACGCATGCTTTTAGTAAAGTGAAAATGTATTGGCTAACTCCAGACCCAAAGAATCCAGTTGATCTAGTGTTGGTTGCCAACCTCTTGCCTTTGCTAATGTTTTTGTTGTTAAGGTGTTTGTAAATCTTAATTACAAACAGATAAAGAGGGCTGAAAAGATAGTTGAATAGAGAGGCTTCCAAAGTCATAAATACAGGGTTGTATGGGATAGATAGATAGATAGATAGATAGATAGATAGATAGATAGATAGATAGATAGATAGATAGATAGATAGATAGATAGATAGATAGATTAGGTAAGTAGGCAGGCAGGCAGACAGAGACAGACAGACAAGCAGACAGAGAGGCAGGCAGGCAGGCAGACAAACAGGTAGAGGTAGAGAGAGACAGACAGGTAGATAGGCATGCAGGTAATCAGATAGGCAGACAGGTAGAGACACAGGCAGGCAGGCAAACAGACAGATGGACAGGTAGAAAGACAGACAAGTAGGTAGACAGAGAGGTAGTTACACAGGCAGAAGGGGCTAGACAGATAAACAGACAGAAACATAGGTAGACAGATAGACAGGTACTTAGATGGACAGCCAGGTAGCTAGGTAGACAGACAGGATTGGATAGATAGATAGATAGATAGATAGATAGATAGATAGATAGATAGATAGATAGATAGATAGATAGATAAATAAATTGGAATAAACTGCACAGCCCCAATTAGCAATATAATAGTTAAATGTCTGTTTAGGCACGACAAACAAAAGCAATGAAAGTGAACTAGAAAATAATACACGCAGGACATACAGACAAAATTGGCTTACAAGTATAATTGTTGTCCTCAATTGAGACACATGCAAGCATGACATACAGGAGTGCAGTTATAAACAATCTTAATTGTGTGCATACTAAAAGGAAGATACATTTATAAAGAACAGTTTTAAATTGACACAAGCTGCTATGTTGTGAAATAGCAGTAGTCAGATAAACAAAGGCCTCTCCAAACAAATGTACAACAGCAGTAGCAAAGGACAGGGGCCGATAAAGCTGGAATGTGCCCTCTGCTCTCATCTGGTTGAAAGCCTCACATCAGGATCTAAACACAAAAACAACACCCAAGTAATAATCCAATAAAACAACTCTGACACTGAAGGGTACTTTCTAATGTGCACATGTGCCCCATGCTCAAGAGAAAATTGCAGTCACTCAAAGTGAAGGTAGCCAGTTGCTGAAGAAGGCAGACCTATTACTATTTGTATGCTGCTTTGGCTGGAAGCAAATGTGATTGACACACAAATGGACCAGTAAATAAAGACAGCTGGCTGAAAGCCACTTTAAGTAAGTAAATTATGTATAATTTTAGAAATATCAAAAGGCTTGTCTAATGCCAGACCCAAAATGATGAAAAGAGTCTCTGCTTCCTGGTTACCTTGCTAACTATGAATTATTTGTCACAATATCATAGTGAATAATATTGATCTGCACATACATCAGCTCCACAGTACTGACTACCACTTTCGAGTAGGAGAAAACATGAAGTACAACGGTATGTCCTATAACAAAGTGCAAAATTTACAATGATACCGTAATACCACATCTGGTAAAGAAGGTAATTCAATTACCATTTTGTTTTATGGTATCCACAAAATATTTATAGCAATGTTACTACATTTATTTAGATCCTCATTGTGAGTGTCTCATGAATCCCAACTCAAGCACAAACAGAAGCATGTGCCTAAATCATAGGAGGGCTCCACTTTTATACTTTTTTCCCCACAAAATTTCACCAGGTGATATCTGGAGACATTTGTGAACATAGCTCAGAGAAGAGAGAAAATATGCACTACTACAGGCTGTGGCTTTTTAGGTGCATAGCGTGGAATGTGAATGTAATACCTCACTCTGAAAGTACCACACCCTGATAAATCAGTACTTACCAGTTGCAGAGTTACTTCTCAACATAACAGGCCAATCTTAACAAGGCCAGTCAAGTCCTTAATGGACACAAATCTACATGTTTGTGAGTGCCCACAGACGATAATCCCTTATCCCATGTAGGCAATTTCTTTATAGTGTATACAAAATGCTTGATTAAATGCTTGCCTTTGGCACACAAAGGGCCTCACCCTGTGTCACATGTTAACCCTGATTTGGGCACATCAGGGTTTTGTGCCAAATCAGCATAACTAGTGCTCATATGTTACAGATGTACACACATTTTTCCAGATATACTCTGGTTAAATTTATGTAGGGAACAAAACAAAATGGCTACATATTACGCCTCAATTACAACTCTTGTGGGACTTGAAATTACCACTTGGCTATCTGGACTCCTTTCTTTGTGTCAAGTGAAAAAAGGTAAACTGTCTGGGAAGCCTGACTTTCAGGCACAAGGCATGCCTTTCTCTGGCCTCTTCCTAATAGCTGCATTTCAGATCCAAGGAGAGCACAATAGGCATGCAAGCCCCTCCTTGCCACTCTCAGGGGACCTGAAATGCACTTTAGTTAACTGAGTTCATTTTTGTCAAGCCAAAAATAGAAAAGGGGTGACAAGCTTGGCTTTCTTTACATGGTGTGCTTACCTCTGGCCTCTACCACAATCTGCATAACCCCTGCTCCCTGATAGCAGATTGGGGCATTAATTTCAAGTTAGAGTACCTGAAAGCCCTCTGGACAATATGGTTCATGTTTATTAAGCGTAAAATTGTAAAGGAATGTGGAAATGGCATCCTTGTATAAACTGTGCCTTTCTAAATATCACCTATGGACTGCAGCACATATTGCGCATTCACTACTGTGACAGGAAGAGTTGGCTTCATGCCTACAACTGTGGCATGGATGAAGCAGTTTAAGCCTTCAGTGTGACCTAACAAAATATTCCTATCTGACAGGAAAAAAAACCCTCCCTTTTAAATATTAAAAGGTCGGCGTAGGCATCGGAATGCATTTCAATACTATTTCAAAACCCCTACATGTAATCTTCAAGGTGCCCCCTTGCATTTTCTTCAGATGAACCTCCCCTACCGTCTGGCCCATCGACTGCCACTTGGTGAGCTTGATATGTTCTTTACCTACATCACAACTGCTATGCAATGTAATGCAAATGTATTTGCCAAACTTGTCTTTGAGCTGACACCGATCTCATGCAACTTTATTATAAGTTTCTGTAATGTCTGTTGAAAAGCTACTAAACCGAGTAAAAAAGTGTGCCAAGTACAAAATGAATTTTAACATGTCCCTACAGTAACTGTGCCCATTAAGCTATGTTTTGGGTGTCAAGCCTACCTGTCATATGTAGAAAATCAGATTGCAGATTAAAATGCCAATGATGTATGTTAGGAATGGAGCAAGACTAGTTCACCTCCACACTCCAGGAATCAAAGCGCTCGTGCAAGAGGATGGAAAAGAAGTAGAGGAACAGCAAGTCCCTGGTAGACCTTGCAACCTTCAAATCCACTACAAGATCCTACCATGGCCTCATCAGGTCCACCAGGAAAACTGCCATGCAGGCCCCACATCAACACCACCAGACACAACACTAAAGAACTTTTCAACGTCATCAAAGAATTCACCAAACCACAAGCAGAGACCACCAAAACCCCTCCATCACTGGAGCTCTGTGACAGACTGGTCACCTTCCATCGGGAAATCAAAGATATCTACAGCAGCTTCGGACCCCAAAACTCTTTGAACTCACCAACAACACCCCTGCCAGGATCGACCAAGACCCCACAACTCCTTCACACCTGGACTCCCTCACGACAGATGAGACCCACTCCATCATGAACAGCATGCACTCATGAGCCCCAACTGCCCCCTGCCCACCCTACATCTTCAACAAGCCAGCGCCTCAGTTGCGCCGAAACTCTGCAAGACTATCAACTTCTCTCTTGAGTCAGCAACCTTCCCCAAAGATTGGAAGCACACCGAGATCCGCCCACTTTTGAAGAAACCAACAGCCGACCCAACGGATCTCAAGAACTACACCCTCATCTTGCTGCTGCCCTTCCCAGCAAAGGTCACTGAGAAAGCAATCAACATTCAGCTACGACAACACATCGAGGACAACAATATCCTGGACATCTCCCAATCAGGATTCAGAACCAACCACAGCACCAAAACCACCCTGCTTGCTGCCACAGATGATATCCGCTCCCTCCTCGACTGCGGACAAACAGCAGCCCTCATCCTATTTGATCTTTCAGCTGCTTTCGAAACGCTATCTCACCACATCCTATGCACCAGACTCCACATAGCAAGCATACACGGCAAGGCCTTTCGATGGATACACTCCTTCCTGACAGGCAGAACACATAAAGTCAGGCTCCCACCACACCTGTCAGAACCTACAGACATCAGCAGTGGAGTACCCAAAAGAACATCGTTGAGCCCCACGCTGTTCAACATCTGCATGACCCCGCTCACCACTATCATCAGGAACTACAGTATGAACATCGTCTCCTTTGCTGATGACTTCCAGCTGATCATCTCCCTGACCGATAACCCCTCAACAGTTGCCAGCTGGATGAGGGATAGCTGCCTTAAGCTGAACTCAGACAACACAGAGATCTTTACCCTAAGACCTTCCTCCTCAACCTGGGACAACTCCTGGTGGCCCTCAACACTCGGCAGGCCCCCTACCCCCCCCCCACAGACCACGCACAAAACCTCAGCATCATCCTCGACTCAACGCTAACCATGACCAGACCAGAGCCAAAGATGAGTATGGCTGAAAAAGTTGCCATCTTGAAAATACCCTGGCAAATGGCATTATGGGCTTGTTTGCAGTGAGGCAAATAGGAACTACTAGAAATGTGTGTAGGGTTGCCACTGAGAACTTTTATCGCATTGGGTATTGAGAGTTCTTAAGTCACGCCCACCCACTAGCCAGTGCCTCACAAAATATGACACCCATCAGAAACCTGTTGGACTTGTGAAAAGATACCAGGCGGACTAAGTCTTCTGCATTTGGCATCTGTGACCTGTAAGAAACACCTTAGGAGGTTGGACCCCCTGTTCACTTAAAAAACAAGAATAGGAAGATCTCCAAGGCTGATAAGAATGATCTCCGAGGTGACGACAGGAACATAAAATAGCTGAAGAGGACATTTCTATGAAAAATCACAATTGACCAGTGGCACCTGAACCTGGACAGGACTATCTGTGCCCTGTGCGTGACACCCTGAAGGTCACTATGTGCTTCCCCTGATTTTCTGGTAGCTTAGGAAGTATACTTCTGCAGTTTGGGCACCAAAAGAAGTTTGGGAACTTTTTAAAAACATTTCCTCCAGAGCTTCAGGTCTTCAAGAGGACTTATTGCACAAAGAATCTAACCAGCCAGCAATTCCATGACATTGGACTGAATTTCCGGTTTGCCTCATCAAGAGAAGAGAACAGATTTTTCCTAGAAAAAGAACAACTTCCCTTTTCAGATTGACACAGAGAAACATTTTTGAATGTCCCTAATTCCATGCCTCATCATGGCCAATCTACTTGGTGTATCCAAACTATGCTCCATCGTGGTAAGCCTCAAGTTGCGCCTCAGTCAAGCTATCTGTAACTATTAACAACCTTCAGAGCTTAGTTCTTTTTTACACTAATGATTTAAACATTACTATCTTTGGTTCATCTCACTGTAATTTTTTTCATTTTGGTTTCATTTTGCTTCTTACATTTTTATCTATTCTCTTTTTTATCACTCAGAGTGGGATTTGCATTGTGTTGTGTTTCTCTATGTTAAGGCTGCCTGCTCTGTGCCACAACTACCAAGCTTAAATTACTGAAATCTTTGACTGGTCCTAACTTGAGAGTGAATGTATTACTAGTGGTGGACACAAGTAGTCCTAACTAATAAACCACATTCTCACAGTATATCTATTTTATGAAGCCATAAAAGAATAAAACTGTGGTTAGGGATA
Organism: Pleurodeles waltl; assembly: GCF_031143425.1. NCBI lineage: Eukaryota > Metazoa > Chordata > Amphibia > Caudata > Salamandridae > Pleurodeles > Pleurodeles waltl. The sequence goes on along the minus strand of NC_090440.1, from coordinate 126,946,726 downwards.
ACAATATAGACTGGATATTACAAATGGCTGCTGTTTTGGAGCAGTAAATCAGCTGGCATCAAGAGAACCATAACAGCTCCAGACATTTCTGAAAACTACAGACACAAAGGAGTGCATGAAGGTATGAGATGCCTTGATTCTACCCTTTTTTCTAACTCCTAATGTTCCAACATAACTTTAACAACTCAGATTTTCTGGAAAACTTAAGACCTGGGGAATCTAGAGATGTTTGCTTTCTAAGGATCCCACAATTTTATTTTACTCACAATACCCTCCAGTTTATTCACAATTATACCGGAGCAAAACTCTAGAATATGAAACCAATGGCAAATGTCCTGCAATTGTACATTCCTAAACCTCTATTAAAAACACTTCCCCTCTGCTAAACTCTTAGATATAAGGATATCATGATCGAACAACCAGTGTCAAATAGGGTAAATAGTCCTCCAGTGAGCTATGCGGTACCTACTCCTATTCCTCCCAAAGCAGCAAGCTGGTAGAAACCACAAAAATAAGAAATATTGACCACTGCAAACACACAATTTTGAATAGTGGGAATATAGCACAACACCTTTTTGATTATGTTTTTAAACAATGCAAATTTTTTGTAGAGAGCATTTTCTCTTTTTATAGGACACACAAAATGAGGAGATATTTTGTCAGGTCCCTCCACACTACATCACAGTCACCTTTTGGGTATTTGATGTACCCGCCTAAGTGGGATGTGTATGCCCAGACAGGGGTTACTTGCCAACTGTGCCACTGGTAACAAGGTATACTCAACTGATGGACCCTAATCAGGGAAAAAACAATCCTGAGTTGCTTGTGTTCTGGTTCAGAGAGAGTTTGGCAGTTAGGGCTGGACTGTTCCCACGAGGAACAGGGTAAAACATGATTTGCATATGGCTCAACTGAGGTGGCATGGTGAACAAAAGATTGGGCTGGAATGCTACCCTGAGCGGCTGCCAGTGTTTAGACAAATTGGAAATATTCCTCCCAGCAACTTTTATGTGGTTGATGTAATGCCCTTAGTGGCAAAGTTAATGTCCCAGATGTGGGCCCCTTCCTCACCACTGAGCCACTTGATCCAAGCTATACCTACCTCATGAGCCCTAATCAAAGTAAAATCAGTCTTGGGTTGCTTGTGCTCTTGTGTAGGTAGGACCTAGCCTCGCAGTTTAGGTTGGAGTGTTCCTATGAGGGCCAAGGTCAAAACTGATTTGAATATAACTGGATACAAACTGCGGTGGCATAGCGAGCAAAAGAACTACGGATTAGGCTGCTAATCCTTGCAATTGTCAGTGAGTATACAAATTGCAAACATTCCTCCCATCACCATTTATGTGTTTGATACAGCTAAGCAAAACAACTCTTACAAAAGCTTTTAGATAAATGTGGCATATAACTCAAATCACACAGCAAAGGTAAAAGGATACAAATTCACATTGAGCACTCACACTGCATCCATACAACAGTGCCAGTGCTCAGAGTAGGCATTAAAATGACGCACCCATTAAATTCAATGGGCCTACCTGTGCTTTTCTGCAAAAGCGGCAAACGTTTTGATGCTAGTGTAGCAAAGCGCAACAGTAGGGTCAGAAATGATGATGCTATTGTGCTATCGACCATCATGGGGTGCCGCATTGTAAATACGGTGCAACCAGGGTGTTGGTATGTACAGGTAGGGGGGCACAAGAAAAAGTGGTGCATATCTTGTAAATATGCCCCTCTGAGTTTTCCGATGATACATTCCGGAAGGTCAAATCTGCTGAAATGTATGGGGGGTGTAGGGAGAGGCGAAGCATGAGGAAGTTGGTATATTAAATACTGATTTTGCATGTTATTTCTTATTTTAAAGTCCACAACTTGTAAACAGCGATAATATTGCACCTTTTAAATTTCAATCTCCCTGGTACTGGAGTTTAAAAGGTCAATAATAGTCGCCTTCCCTGCCCGGCACGCGTAATGAGGGCTATTGAGTACATTTTGTATGGCATTCATAATCAGTCTGTTGGATTAAACCTGACATGACGTCCAAATCCTTCTACATGAAAAAACGCTTGACACTATAGGGTTGGTTACAGTAATACACATCATTGTAAGAGGTGTTTCAAAACCCAACTAACCACTGTTGCTTTAGAATCAAAATGCATCTCAAATGAACAACGACCTGAGAACATTCTAATACCTAGTCCAAAACAGAGCTAAATTAAAAAAAATAAAATCTCTGCACAAACACAAAGGAGGATCACACTTCTGAATAGTGCCTTTACCCTTTTGAGGACTAAAATGTAGAGCATAGTGACTCCATTGTTTTTTCTGCATTCTACTAGGAGATTTTTGGCTAGCTAAACTAAGAGACAACAGGTGACATATTTTGCCAGGGACACACATCAAACTGTAGCTGTAGCGCCATCATATGAGTAGCCATACCTACAGGAGTTTGAGACAAAGACCCTTTTAGCTCCCATCAGATCTTCACCAGAAGGATGAGGAAGGCCACTCTTCTTTGATCATCTTATAATTTCCAGTCCTTAGTATTCCTTCTCCAGAAACAAGAGTTTTACAGCAATGGCTCAGAGAATTTAGACATCGGACCACATGTAAGTGTAAGTTCAGGGTAACCACCTGACTCCAAGTCCTTATAGACAGTGTTTCCAGTTGATCTTCTCATCTACAAATCATTGTTTTGGGGTCTGTCACTCTAATTCGTTCAATGAAAGAAAAAGTACTACAACACAGAGAATGATTAGGTGGTCACAAACTTCTTCAGGTCTGGAAAGTGTCTATAACAGGGGCCTCCAGTCTTTTTGGTAACAAGAGCTAAAAAATCCTCCTGAGCTACTAATATTGTTGCTCTTGCAATAGTGAGCGTGTTAGACATGATTACATTAGTGGTTGCCCTATGCAATATTACTAGCAGTGATCACTTCAGTGCATCAAACACAATTGCCTATGCTAATGTATAAAGGATTTTTCAATTTGGACTGTCTCTACATGGCTGACATGTGACAGCCATAGCTGCAATGCAACTGGCACCAAGGTAATTTTACTATTACTACATGATTTATCAATCACAAATAAGCTTGAAATATATCTGGAAAACACTTTTTTGTCCAAACATCAACTAATTAGTTCTGAAACTACACACATTGTAATGTCATATACACACTTTTCAATTGTGAATTACATACATTAATTGAACCCACAAACTATTCTTAGAAGGCTGGGCTGCACACTGGAGAGCTACTTTCAGGTGGCTGGAGAGCTACCAGTAGCTCACAAGCTACTTGTTGGAGTACCCTGGTATATAATGACCTAAACGGAGATGGTCGCCCTGCGCCCAGGGTACCTCAGTCCTTTGAAAGATTAATATTATTGGCCCCATTGCATCACTTTTACCTACTACTTGCAGGAGAAACTCCGCTGAGCAGTGTGGGGCCCGACCACAAAGTGCAAGGTTGAGGTACAAAAGTTAGAAGAACTGTGTGAATACTGTAACCAAAATGTGGTTACTAACAGTATTTTGTCTAGATACTGGATAACATATTCATAACAAGGTTTTCTAGTTCAGCTGATAAATTCAACTTGAAAGCTCTTCTAAGATATTACCAACAATCACTAATTAGCAGAATAAATTTGTGCAGCTCTTGTCCACCTCGGTAACAATGTGGCAATGCAGTAGGTAAGTGGCCCTTGGCAGATTTGGGGGCAAACATGAACACATATCCTGGCTCCAAGCAGTTACAACTCTGAACCCCTGGTGAGCACAGCGACAGCAACCTTACAAGAACATTCTTTTGATTTTCCTCTGCGCTACAAGAAAAATTACTTCACAAGTCGGCATTTCTTTTTTTACAAAGGTCTGTAGATATTGAACATCTCATCATTTAAAGGCTGTGTGTTTTTGTACAGTTTCTTTTTGGGTTTGTTTGTAAAAAAAAATTCTTAAAGGCGCTTTTAGGGTGCATCCAACATGTCCTTGTGGCACTTAACGCAGCATGCTGGTGGAACGGTGGACCTGTATTTCAACAAGCATGAGATGAACTGAAGGGCATATATGGAAATGCCCTAAGAGCCCAAAGGTGACTTCGTGCTAGCTAAAAGCTTGGAAATAAATACTACCACAGTAACAGATTGAAGTACTGGGCAGTGAACTGCCAACCAGAGGTGTTCTGGGACTTTTCTATTTTCCTCTAAATTGTAGGTTAGAATATCACAGTGATAATTATCGTCTAATATAAATATTTTGTCATACATATTGTTTTAAGTAATATCACATTTGGTGCTCTGCCTTCTGCTTATAACTACATTTTAGTACAGCCGGTGTTACTGTGCAAATATGCTTCAGAAATGTGCGCAAAGCTCAATTATGACATACAGACATGAATATGTTTCCTACATTCATCTGTCAAATAAATAAAAATTACTTATTAACTCCTCTTAGGAATGTCCTGCAGCCTGCAAGTTTACAGCATTTACATTGTAAAAGGCTATGCAATTTAGGATTCGATTGTGATAAAGCCTCTTGTTATTTCGAAGGCAAAGCCCAGTCCAAGTATATCACTTTGGATCAATGGCGAGGTCACAGACGTAGAAAATCGTATGGGTTTTCATTGCTCCAACTTTCTGATCAATGAATAAAAGTATATAACAGAAGTCTGTAAAACATGCTATTGACACTACCCTTATAGAACCCACAAACAACAGTCTTTCTTAGGACTGTGATCTGTGTTAATTTCATTGCAAGCTTCTTCAGGTATTCTTTGCACATTTCATACTTTCAGCAAACCTAACCTATTTTGCAAATTCCACGATCACTCACACTCATTCTGTTTTAGTGCAAATGCAATATAATCATAACAACCATCAGAATAAAAAGTCAATCTGACAGTATGAACTATATATAAGGAAAAATACATAATCCATTTCTGGTAAAACCGCAAGGAGTTTTTATCTCACTAAACAGTACCAAGGCCATACTCAATATATCCTCCTAAACTATTTTATGGCCCTCCCTAAACGCTAAATATGTGCCATTATAAAGGCCTTGGATGATTGTGATTGTTTCGATGTTTAGTGAAAATGAAAAAGTATTGTGCTGATGTATGTGAAACACTTCTTAAAATAGAAACTGCCCAGCAAGCATTGAAGATATGGCCCACAGAATTGGTAACATATAAATACATTTTAAGTAGTGGGATGTTCCTTTACTTTTCAAAGAGAATTCAAAGATGAACCTTGCCTACTTGTTATAGAGGTTGCTATCTAGAGGGACTCTAATCTTTAAAAAAAAAAACTTTCTGGATTACTGTAAGGGGATGCTTATCAAGCCCACTCTCTGCCTTGGGAGGAATCTTAGGGTCTATGGCGTTCTCTTGGAGCAAGCTACTGAGTATGATTACTGAGCAGCTAACTTGGAGATCACAGAAAGATAAGGGCCTATTACAAACATCACAGGAAGTTCTTTCCCAAAAAGACAAATGGGTGGCTAATGCTTGAGTGTGATAGTGCTGATCTGCATGGGCGTCCTTGCACGGATCTCTGCCACATCCATTTCCACATTTGCCCACTATAGTAGAGTGTGGAGCCAATTCTTCGCCGCTGGGACCACAGGCGTTTTTCATGTGATTGTTATCTGGTACTTATAGAAGACAAATGCAAAGTCAAAGAACCTACGGAGATACTTTTCACCCTTAGCCCTAGGCCCTGCAAATTTGATTCTGGCTTTGACACAACCACACCGTCAAACAGGGCAAAGGCAGTCCTCGCTATTTCCTCCCAAGTCCGCCCAATCACCAGGCAGTCCCACACCATGTGAAAATAGCCTGCATCTAGCACCTTACCCTGAGGCATCTGTGGGGTATAGACGTGCAGGTGATTGAACTGGATAAACTGGAAACCGGGATTCCAGGACGCTTCCCTAACCTGCTGCATGACCTGGTTTCATTGTTTGTCTGACAGATGCATCTGCAGAACCGGCATCAAGGGTTCATAGGCCCTGACCTCCATCTTCTGTTTCTGTGTCGGTAGGGCTAAATAAAGAGCTGTGATAGCTTTGCGCATGCCACTGTGGAACAACATTGCATGGAGCAACAGTGCTATAGGGGTGTCCATGTGCCCTTGACCCCAGTGCAAGGTTAGTGTATGTTGTATAGCTTAATATGTCAGGAATTGTCCCACCGGAACATTGGCTGAGTCCCTGATTTCCTGGCAGGACAAGAGTGTACCTTTGGTATAGAGTTCCCATACCTGCTGCATACCCACTTCCCTCTAGCTCGCCACTTCAAGATGTTTGATAACCTACTGTATAGCCGTCTTTCATCATAACAGGATCAAGGGTGAGAATGGTCATAGGGTGCATTGCCATGAATGTACTTTGCCAGGCTATGTCTGGTATTCCACATCTGATGGTTCTTACCCAGAATACAAAGCCTGGGGGTCGACAACCAGGGGTAGATGTTTAATCCGTCCAGTTGACGTTCGGACCTCCTCCCTCTCACCGCACAGAGATGTCCTCACCCAACGCAACAGCCATTGCAGCTGAACTGCCACATAATATAGTTCATAATTCAGCACACCAAGACTTCCCTTCTATATTGGGTGATTCATTTTTTCAAAAGTCACCCACCTCCTACCACCTCAGATAATTTCCACCAAAGCAAGTTGAGCTCAGCAAATAAACACGTATGAAGAACTAATGGAAGGGCTGAAAAGTAGTGCAACAGGCACAGCAATACCAGGATGTTCGATACCTCTATGTGGCTTAACAGAGACAATGGGAGAGACGTCCAGAATGACACAGAGCGACGCACCGACCATGGCACCCTGTACATGTTTCCCTCCAAGAGGCCGCCATCAGTGTGGTATATTTGTATTCCTAGATATTTAAATGTGTCAAATTGCTATTGGAGCCGAGATTGGGGGAGTCCATTTCTGTCAGGTTCAGGGGTTGGACGTAGGAGGAATAGACAGGACGTGGCCCAGTTTATTCTCATTCTTGACATATTTCCAGACTCATCCAGCAGCTTTATCACTGCCAGTAATAAATCATCAACATTACTTAGGTATATTAGAGCATCATCTCCCTGAGAGGAGATAGCCATTTGAGCCTCTTGTGCCTCAATCCCCCACGTTCTCACCTGCAGGTACAGGTGACAGACCAGCGGTTCCATGGACAAGGCACGTGATAGCGCTAGTGATAGCAGGCAGCCTTATCTGGTGCTCCGGTGAAGATCAAATACATCAGATATTGATTGCCCCATTTTGACTCTGGCTCACAGTCATGCACATAGGGCCTGGATCCAGCTCAGGTAGCCGGTCCCCACACGCACTTCTTCCAGCATCTCAAACAAGTAGTCCCAGCCCAGGGTGCTGAAGGCTTTTTCACTGTCAAGCGATACCCCTACTACCACCTCTGTGCCCAATGAGTCAGCCGTCATCAGCCACGAAATGTGGTGGATGCTAAGGAAGGTGCTATGGCCAGGAATTAACCCATTCTGATCTAAATGGACCAGAGTACCTACCATGAGAAGAAGGCCATTCATAAGCACCTATAGTCAAGATGTCCTAATCAGGTTTCTAGTTCTCAATGTTCCTTGATTAGTTCGATTAGAGGCTCAAAATTGCAAGCGAGCCGTGACTGAGCTGTCTCCAGTCAATGCAATTTTCGCTCTTTAGCCAGTATGTCCCTATGCATCTTCTGTCGGACCCACGCAATGTTGTGATACAGTCACCCTTACTACTACTTTGTGAGCATCCCACGTTGATGCTCTACAGGGTGCAGAACCAGCATTTTGTGTGCAGTATCCAGTGTGGTGTGCGGAACAGTCACCATGGAAGGGGGTCACGATAAGAACCATCTAGTAGTTGCCACATCAGTAAGCAAGGGCAAGCACTCCCCCATCACAATGACAGATGAAGTGGGAAGTGGTAGTAAAGAGGGCACACCAGGTACTTTGTGTGGGGGATTAGGGTGCCATGTGATGACCTGGACAGCATGGGGTCTAGTCTTGTGCAAACACCGTTTACCAGGGAGTAAAAGGAGAATTTGCTCACATCTGGGTGTTGCAAACTTCACACATCCTGTGGCTAGCCAGCCATTCCCCGAAACCCTGTGTGCTTGTGTGACAGGTCATACCTGCAACTGGTAGGACATAAAGGTTTCTGTGAACATCCAGCACACAGTTAAAATCCCTGTCCCATATGCTTGGGGTATGAGGGTCTCGCAGCAGGGCCGGCATGAGCATAGATAGCCACCAGCAAGAAGGGCCTACTGTCCAGTGTCCCCTCCTCCATGAAATACCTGCCCCTTGGATTGACCTTGTCAGATTCCTGTACAAACAAGACCCTTGGGGCTATTCAGACCAGAACCCCCTCGTCATCGGCTGAGACTCTGGTACCATACCCTTGGCCCCTCCACATCGTGTGAACCTGTTGCAGCTCAGATTGCATCAGATATTTCTCTTTCAGGAATGTCACATGTGTGGCCTTGCATAAGATACGTGTGGACGCTTAAGCGTTTAATGGGAGTGACATTGCCCCTAATTTTCCGAGTCATTAGGTTATACTGTAGGGTCCCATACCTGTCAGGTATACCCAGGAACTAGGTGTAGGGACAAGCAGATGCAGGAGGTCAGATCCCAGGGGCACCATGGTGACCAACGAGCAGCCTGTCTCACTTTCTCCCTGGTGAATGTGTCACTTGAACAATATGTGTGCTGAGCAGGAAAGCATGCGCAGGGATCTCCAATTTCCAATCAACAACATGATGAACAATAACAACAAGTTTCCCCCATTCCCCATGGTCGGGACAGTTCCCAATGCTCCTCAACAGATATGCATAAAACACAACCAAACTATAAACACCTGAGATGCATAACTCCACTTCATTATGGTAGTCTAAGGTATGGGAAGGGACAGGCACTCTATCCCCGCCCTCTGACTCTGAAGTGCATTTTTCCTACCCCCATCCCACACCCCCTCTACTCACATGACAACTTAAGGCCTGATGACCTGCAGATCTAGAAACAGGGCTTACCACCCCAAAAGGTAATGGTCCACAGAGCAGGTCATCTGCTGACTACTGTGTCAACAAGAGTCCATGAGGCTCATCATCTGCAGACACAACTGTGTCACGAGTGTCCAAGCAGGTGTCAGAGGCACTATTGGAGTGAAAGACCTTAAAGGGATTGCAAGCTAGCTGCAACACCTCCTCTGCCACTTATGTGTGTTCCCTGGCCGCCTGCTTAGATGTTGGCATGTTACTTGGTCTCCTGGAGTGCCGATGATGCAGCTGTAATGTCAGCCACGCCTCAGTATCCTGGGGCAGTGGCAGCCTCCTCACCATTCTCTTGCAACCAGGTCCAGGTGTCCTCTGGGATTGGGGAAATGAGTAGAGTCTCCATCCACCACCATATGGTTGACTGGGTACAGAAGAGCGTACCCAGGCACAATCGAGCTTTCACAGCTGTGTAGGAATCACAGCACATCTGCACCTCTGCCGTATAGTTGGGGTAAGCAGTGATGACTGTTCTCAAATTGCTAAGGGCCCTTCGCCCAGAAGAGCTGAAGAAGCAACTCCCTGGCCCTAAAGTTAGGCACCTGTGCGATTACCAGATGAGGCCATGCCCCTGGCATGGGAGGGCATTCCAGCAGACGGTAAGCAGGTTTGATCAAAAATAATTTTGGCACCCTACCTGCTAGCACCATATCTATCAGCCACTTTCAGTGGAAACGTTCCATATTCTGACCTTCAACGCATTCAGGGAAACCCATGAAGCAAACATTATTTCACCTTGAGCGGCCTCCATCCTCCATTGCAAGGAGGTGAAAGCAGTCCTTATTTCCTACAGTAGATTGTAGTTACTGCAGTGTGTGATGCATCCTGGTCAGAGCCGCCTCAGTGTTGGACCAGACCACTAGCAGTCGATCACTTGCTTGGAATAACCCAACATCTTGTGAGGCCATGTAAATTTTGGATTCCAGGGTAGTTTTGGTGTCCAGGATAACCTACAGGATCCATTAAAACTGGCTTGAGTGTTTGTCTAGGGAGGCCTCAAGGTTTCCCCTCTTTGCTGTGTGATGGGGACCCCCAGTGATCGAGATCACATCTACCACTTTTCACACATGGGTGAGTCAGGCATAACATGATGTAGCAAGGATAAAATTGTTCTTTACCCTATAAGGCCTCAGTCGGGCCAGAGCATTGTCACCACTAACATTTCACATGGCAACCAGCAGGGCACTGCAGCCTGTCCCCTCCAACCACCTGAGCAGAGTACCCTCTTTTTGGCATGTTACCGCCAATTTCTGCCCTATTTCAGTGTGTTTGTCTGTGTCACTGGAGTCCTGCTAACTAGGACCCCAGTGTGTATGCTCTCTCTCCTCTCAAATTTGTCACTACATACTGGTAACCCAGTATTTTATCCCAAATCGGAATACTGGCCACCCCTTATAATTCTCTAGTATATGGCACTTAGGTACCCAGGACATTGGGGTTCGAGGGGATCCCTATGGGCTGCAGCATTACTTTTCCCACCCATAGGGAGCCCATGCAAATGCTTCTGCAGAACTGCCATCGCAGCCTGCTTGAAATGGTGCATTACACCATTTCACAGCCATTTACACTGCACCAGGTCACTCATAAGTCACCTACACGTCAGGCCTTCCAACCCTGAAGGCTGGGTGCAAAGTATCTGTGTGTGTGAGGGCATGCCTGCACTTGCAGAGGTGCCCCACGTCGCCCTGTACCATTTTCCTGGTATACATGCGCACTGGACATAGGCCAATACCTATGTCCAGCGTCACAATGGTAACTCCGAATATGGCCATGTAAAGTGTCTAACATCTGGAAATTGTACCCCAATACTGATTCTAGTATTGGTTTTACACTTCAATGCACTCTGGGGGCTCCACAGTGGATGCCCAGTGCTTCCATACAAGTCTTCTGAGGTTTTCTAGGCAGCCCCAGCTGCTGCCACCTCACAGACAGGTTTCTGCCCTCCTGTTGCTTGAGCACCTCAAGCCCAGGAAGGCAGAACAAAGCATTTACACCCTCTCCCTTTGGAAATAGGTGTTACAGGCATGGGAGGGGTAGCCTCCCAGAGCCTTTGCAAATGCCTTGAAAGGCACCGATGGTGCATTTCTCGCATAATACAGTCTACACTGTTTCAGGGACCCTCAGTCCCTTCTTTGGTGTGAAACTGGACAAAGGAAAGGGGAGTGACCACTCCCCTGTCCATCATCACCCAGGGGTAGTGCCCAGAGCTCCTCCAGAGTATCCCTGGGTTTTGCCATCTTAGATTCCAAGATAGTCGGGCACTCTGAGAGCATATGAGTGGCCAGTGCCAGCAGGTGATGTCAGAGCCCTCCCCTGATAGGTGTTTACCTGCGTGGCTGACCAATCCCCCTTTCAGGGCTATTTAGGATCTCCCCTCTGGGGGTTTCCTCAGATTCTGATTGCAAGACTCCAGCAGGAATCCTCTGAATCCTTTACTTCATCTTCTACCACGTTAACTGCAGCTGAACCCTCCAGGAACTCTACAAACTGCAACAAAGAAGCAAAGACAACTTCTGCAACATTGTATCTTCAGCTCCTGACAGCCCCTGCAACTGTTTCCAGGTCATGCATCCTCCCAGGGCTGCCTGTCTTCAGCCTGCACCAGAAGAACTATGGAATCTCGTCTGCAGCGATGACCAGTGGTGTGGGTCCCCTCTCCTGATGAAGTCCGTGGATCCAGTAACACGGGTGGTGGATTGAAGTTGCCCTGATGGTTCTAAGGTCCAGCTGTCCAACTTTGGTGGAGGTAATAGCTTGCATCCCTACGTAAAACAGTACCCCCATGCACAGCATGATTTGCAGTTGCCAAGACTTGTGTGCAATGTTCCATGTAGTTCTTCATGCACAGCACAGCTTTAGCCCCCAGCAGTCCTTCCGGCGAGGCACAGTTTCCTGAGTGGTTCTCTGGCGGCATGTGATCCCTTTGTGTCATGCTACGTGGGCCTCCATTTGCACCTTCTTTGTCCCTGTGCTGTGGCACACTTGTGTGCGCTGCCTGGCCTTCTGAGGGCTCTCTGAGTTAGTGAGAGCCACCTCTGCCTCCCCCTCCTGGGTAGAGTCCACCAGGTCCCACCTGGTTCCTGGCAGCGCCATATTCTACTACCCGCAAGCTTTGCATGTGCCAAGGATTGTTGGCAGAATCCTATGACGCAAACCAGACTGCAATCATCCATCCGGCGTGGGGCATCTTCTGCATCAACCAGGAATCCTCCTCTGTATTCTTGGGTGCATAACTGGCTTTGTCTTTCTTCTCACCAGTGGTTCTTCTTTTGCACCTTCACCTGGGTTAGCAGGGGCTCCTGTTCTCTCTGGACTCTTCAGTACTTCTTGGACTTAGTCCCCTTCTTCCACAGGTCTTCAGGTCCAGGAATCCATCGTTGGCGTCTTGCAGTCTCATTTGGTTCTTGCATAATCTTCTATCACAACTTCTTGTGTGTTCTAGGAAATGTACAGTGATTTACTCCTGTTTTCCTGGGCTCTGGGGTGGGTTCTATTACTTACCTCTGGTGTTTTCTTACACTCCCAGCACCCCTCTACACACTACACTTGCCTAGGTGGGAAACTAACTTTCGCATTCCACTATTTTAGTATATGGTTTGTGTTCCCCCTAAGCCATTGCAACCTATTGTAATTTTCACTATTTTCACTGTTTTGTAACTGTTTTTACAGCTATTACTGCATTCTAGTGTATATACTGTGTATATGACTTACTTTCTAAAAGAGTATAGTCTCTAAGGTATTTTTGACATTGTGCCAATAAAAATAAAGTACCTTTATTTTTGTAACACTGAGTATTTTCTTTCATGTGTGTGAGTACTGAGTGACTACAGTGGTATTGCAAGAGCTTTGCATGTCTCCTCGATAAGCCTTGGCTGCTCAGCAACAGCTACCCCTAGACAGCCTGGCTTCTAGACACTAACTACATTTCACTAATAAGGGATATCTGGATATGGTATAAGGTGTAAGTACCTTTGGTACCCACTACAAACCAGGCCAGCCTCTTACAATGGGGGAAAAGGAACCTGGGCCAGCTGTTTTATTAGCCTAGTATACATCTATATTAACATTGTTAAAATATGATTTTACAGTAATATGTGGTAATTGTTATACTGGATGTATTTTATGAGTAGGCCCCTCCGCCAAGTAGGGTCTTTAGATGATTGATGCATTTTTTTATACTGTACAGAGTTGGGATTTTATTGATCATCAAATATTATTTGAATAATTGTTCATTTATTGTAAAGCTATCCCTAATGACAACTAAACAAATATGCAAAAGAGGCGCATAGCAGGTTTCCTTGTGTAAGGTATCTTATCCAGATTATCACAAAGTATGACTCCGTTTGCATCAACATATGCTTCTTAGGTAGTCTAGTTTAACTGTGTATAACTAGGACTAATAGTTGTACATATCCTGTTAAGTTTGATTTCATTATTACATACCCTTAGAAATACATGATTAAAAAATGTGAATTTTCCATCTAAGCTTTAACTGTTAATTCGTTTTTCAGATTCTGTACACAGGAGTTGTCGTTTATGCTCCAGCATTAGCTCTAAACCAAGGTGAGTTTTAAGTTTACAATTGTGGGATACAGTGAATAAATTAAATTATCACTTGTATAAGTGGGAATAGAAACAAAAAAAAACAGATATACAATGCCTATTACAGTTTCAGAGATCTACCTTTTCCCCCATTCAAAGTATCCACTAGTCCTGCCAAAGCTACTTACACACCTATGCACCACCATTGGTTTTTTAGGCAAGATCTACTGCCATAACATGACATACAACACTGTTGGGTTTACCCGTTTCTCCAGGGTCATCCCCAAACCTTATGCCATCACCCTCTTGTTTTCTGAACCCATTTTAGCTGGCTTTAGGACTTTACTACTGCTAGCCAGTGCTAAGGTGTGTGTGCTCTCTCCTTAAAAAATAGTAGAGTAGACTTACACCCAATTGACCTATTTCATTTACTTGTAAGACTCTAGTAAACTGGCCCAGGGCCTGTAAATTAAATGCTGCTTGTGGTCCTGCAGCACTGATTCTGGCACCCACTTTTGTTTCCTTCTAAACATGTCTCAGGCCTGTCATTACAGCCTGTGTGTGCAGTTTTTAACTGCCATTTTAACCAGGAAAAATAAACTTTTGCCAAGCCCAAAGCTTCCTTTTCAACACACCCCTAGGATAGGCCAGGAATAGCCCAGAGGGCAGGTTGCAGTGTGTGTCAAAAGCAGGACATGTGCTTTTACGTTTTAATGTCCTGCTAGTGAAAAACTCCTAATTCTTTTTTGCTACTACAAGGTCAACCTCTTTCATGAGATAACAGTAGTGGTACCTTACTACATTTGATAAGCTGTAACTTCCAATTGAGAGCAAGTAGACATTAAGCTCAGTTTGGTGCCTAAAGGATTGTAATTAAAAGTCCTCTCTAATGGTAAAGTCCTGAAAATGCCACTTTTAGAACGTCCCCACCATATGGTGGCTAGAGCCTGAAGCTGGGTCACATGACTAGGTGTAGCTGGCCTAGTCTTGTGTGACTCCAGACAGGAAGGGAGGGAATACCTGACAGCTCAGAGGGGGGAAACCTCTAGAAACTTCCTCAAATTGTTAGGGGGTACCAGGTATAAATGTTGGAATGCTGACCCAAGTCTTCAGTACACTTCTGGACCTGTGGACTCTTCCAGGAAAAAGTACTTTTATTCAACTGAAAGGACTGCCACTCTGTTGGACTACTGCTTTGAATGACAGATTCCCTACAGCACTGTACTGCTGCCCCCTTGCTTTAGTTAAAAGGACTGGACCTGCATCTCTAACCCAGGATCCCAGAACCACTCCAATCGCTAGTTGGCTGGCCTCCTGATCAGAAGCCTCAGGGACATGTCAGGCTCGCAACAACCTTGAACCCACCACTTAGTCTCTGCCATCGGCAAGTCTTGACCTCCAAACTTTTGCCTCTCCAGTCCTGGACTCTTGGAAGTGGGCCTGAAGGTGCCCTGCTACCCCATCTGTGGATCCAGCAGAACTAATGCTTCTCCTCCACAGTGCAGAACCAACGCATTGCCTATGCTGCTTGATGCATCACCCTCAGAACCGATACATAGCCTCTGCTGTGCGAATTTCCCTGAAGCAAATACTACATATCGCCATCACAGCTTATTGGAGCTGGCACATCTCCAGTGAAGAACATTGCCTTGCCTTAAGCAGTCCTCAGAAACATCTGCTGCCCAATGCATCTCCACACCAGTACACATTGCACCACACCATTATCACATTGCACTTCACAGATTTTCAGACTCACCCCTTAGCAATGCATCTCCTCACTTTGATCTCCGATCACCTCTGCAAGTGATGCATCCTTGGCATAGGACTCTGCATCTCTTGGCAACCCGGATTAAGATCCTGTGTTCAGCTGGCGTAATTGGGTCCCTGTAGCTGGCTCTTGGTCCATTTTGCTCGGCATGAACTTGTCACTTTGTCTGAGTCAGATACATTGAAGTCATTTAATTTCACTTCATTAAAGTGCTGCATAAATACTTTACACAGTACCTTCAAATTAAGCCTGACTTCTCTGTGTCAAGCTACCAGAGGGTTGAGCACATGTTACTCTAGGGTCAAGGTGGAAAGTGCCACTGTGGAAGTTCACAGTTAATAATGCTGCTATTGTTGTAAGCAGTGGACAGCAACAACATAGTCGGAAACATCAGAAAGATCCAAAAAGCCTGCTTGCAGTAGCTCTACCTCCGTGGATGGCCGCCATTGACCGTTCTGCCATGATTATCCACAGTAGAGAGGCACATATTAATCACATCCAATTATTACCAGGTAGCAAAAAAGAGCCCGGTAATGTGTTAGAATTGGAGGCAATTTGGAGAACCATGGGGCACTATCAATACACGATAATTTGCACAATACAGCCGCATGCATGGGCCTGTGTCTCTGTGTGTGAAAGATTGCGTCACCTAAGGTAGTACTTTGTGAATGCTAATTTTGTTTTACAAAATGTAAGAACCAATAGCTTTGCTTATGCATGTTTTGATTACTTCTTGGGCCTCATGTGGGCCAGCACTATATGCCAGATTGTTTCATTTCCCTGATAAAGGGCAATGACATAGGCTTCCTCAAATGTCTAGGGCTGGGGATGAAGTCACCAGTGGCGCTCTATTTAGAAAATATTAATTGGCAAAGCTAATATGTCTGTTTTGACAAGCAGATGTGTTGGTTATTTTACTTTTAGTTTATTGTTTTTATTTCAAGCACTTGCTACAAAATGGTATTATTAACAATGCAAATAGTTTTTATTAAACAATATTCACATTTCATAACAAGCAGGCATATTTCAAATTTTCAAAAGTATTTATTCACCATGCATAGCTAGTTAAAACCATTAAATGAGGTAGGTCAAACAGACTAAGAAAAACAAGAACCTTATTGATACAGTGTTACCTGAGCACATAATAGTGTGTTCAACGAAGAAACCACAAGCAGAGGGTGCTATGCAGCTAGGAATGCATATTATCTTATTCAAGCCTGATGAAGTGCGGCTATCTGAACCTCAATCTCTTAGTGAAATCATCCAATACATTCCCCCTCTGGTCGTATGGACCTTTGTTAGTTGACAACGCGTTGTAATGGAGCTAACATTTGAATGTTGTTTCCAGTTCAGTGAAGCCAGTTTGACTCCACAATGAAGATCAAGAATCAGTTAATTCCAACCATAAAGGTTTATTTTAGAAAACTAATCCAACCTGTATATCTGCAAAGCAGGAACAAATTTAAAATGTATAACTTTACAGTTTGGAGACCAAAATGAGTCTGTAAGTGAAGCTGTCATAAACTGAGATACAGGATAGTAACAGCCACAATGCAAAGGAAACCGATTGATGTAATCAGGTGTTCAATAACGAAACTTTCCTTTTCTAAACTAAGCATATGTTGGGACCAAGACTCTTTAAATTGTGTTTTTAAAGGGTAGCATAGAAGGTGTCAACATCAGTTTGATTTTTTGAAACATCATTTAAAAATACAATTAACAGTTTCAAAACATCCATATCTCTTTCCCACCACCTAGAGCCAGTCCAGTAACCACATTTGAAGGCAGTCGACTTCTACTGTATACTCCTTACATACCCACCTCCACACAAGTAGGCACGTAGCTGTTTACGTTGGATGTTGAATCCTCCTGGTACACCGTAAACAGAAGTCAATCCCTCACCATCCTTGCTGTGTGTTCATTGTCAACTTTCTTCTCCGGCCTCACTGTTAGCAGGCTAATACACAACAATAAGCCGAGGCAGCTCCTTCATTAGGGCAAAGGAGCGTCACCTCCCTCCAGCAGCAACAGTTGCAAAACCTTTAAAAGAAAATGATCATAAACCTAGTTTATGATCATTTTCCTGTGAAGGGGCTGGTGCACAGTAGTCCCTCTCAGAGTGCATGTTTTTTTGGCCGGCCGTCTCGTCTCAACATAGTTGCCGGGCTGGAGAGAGCCTGCACAGGCTCCCAGTCTGCCTGGGATGACCAGGATGGGAGCCTGCAGCCTTCAGAGGAGACGGAGGAGTAGTGGCGGAGCACGACATGCAGGTACGTTTTTTAAATTTTTTTAAAATGTTATTAATGGAAGAGTTAAAGCAAACATTTTCAGCTCAGACCTAATGTCAAACTAAGTTAAGTCGAGAATCAAAATAAATGCACACTAGAGTATTATATATCATTGAAAGCAAACAATCCTTATCAAATATGCAGAGAACATAATTACATCGGCCTATTGATCAACCTAGTGCACTTATGTGTGATTCTTAGTTATTGCAAAGGTTACACACTACTTCTTTAAGTCTACCACACCGGTTAATGAAATTAAACCACACACTGAATTTAAATGTCAGTTATAGGTATATAAATGCATATGCATGATGTATACAGAGTGGAGATCAAATTACTCTGTTCCAAGCCTCAGGCATTAAAGTGCTTACTGTGCTTATTATGCTGTGCAACGGTATAGACTATAAGGTAAAAACAAACAGTGCAAAACAGACGAGTGGTTAAAAGCTTTAAAAACCCAGCCTATACTTAATAAAATGACCATGTGCACCAACTTTCCTTCCTCTTCACCTGGTGAAGTGCTTATTGTGCTGTAAAATAGTGCAGGCTATAAAGTGCAGATGAATAGTAGTGAGCAAATGGGTCATTAAAATCTTCAAAGCCTGACTTAATCCTGTATAACAATTGCATGTGCAAATGGTGAAACTTCCAGTGGAAGAAAAACTGTTACCGTTGTTGTCTTTACAATATAGTGCAGCATAGACATATAGGGGGTCATTCTGACCCCGGCGGTCAGGGTCGGCGGGAGCACCGCCGACAGACCGGCGGTGCCCCGCAGGGCATTCTGACCGCGGCGGTTCGGCCACGGTCAGACAAGGAAAACCGGCGGTCTCCCGCCGGTTTTCCGCTGCCCCTGTGAATCCTCCATGGCGGCGGAGCGCGCTCCGCCGCCATGGGGATTCTGACACCCCCTACCGCCATCCTGTTCCTGGCGGGTCTCCCGCCAGGAACAGGATGGCGGTAGGGGGTGCCGCGGGGCCCCTGGGGGCCCCTGCAGTGCCCATGCCAATGGCATGGGCACCTCAGGGGCCCCCGTAAGAGGGCCCAACTTTGTATTTCAGTGTCTGCTTTGCAGACACTGAAATATGCGACGGGTGCCACTGCACCCGTCGCACCTTCCCACTACTTCCACAATTCTGAGCCGGCGTCATCGTGGGAAGGTTGATTTGCCCTGGGCTGGCGGGCGGCCTTTTGGCGGTCGCCCGCCAGCCCAGGGCAAATCCCAAAATACCCTCAGCGGTCTCTCGACCGCGGAGCGGTATTTTGGTGGGGGAAGTCTGGCTTAGAATCACCCCCTTAGGCCCATATTTAAAAGAAAATGACGGAGCGCAATGCTTTGCCAAAATTGGCAGCGCCACGCTCTGTCATTTTCACAATGCAGAGATGCGCTGTATTTAATTGAATGTGGCGCACCCCTGCGTAGTCCCCTGCGCTGCTGCTAGATTAAGCTGCCTGTTGCCTGCACCAATGCAGGCATTCTTGGACCATGGTGCAAGATGTCTGCTTGAGGGGTTTGATTGTTTATGTGTGGGGAAGGTGTCCCTTCCTGCATATGAACAATCACTAAAGATGATTTGCAAAATGCAGCACACATTTTGAAATTATTGTTTATGTGCAGGAAGGGACATCTTCCCACACATGTACAATAATGTCTGGCATTTTGCACTTGCACACTTCCTCCCTGTTGCGCCTTTCTAACGCCACACCTGGGGTGGGGTTAGGTTTTGACACTGCCTTATGATTACTAAATCTTGTAAATCAGAAGCAGCGTCAAAATGCAATTGGTGTTGCTGTGACATGCCCACAGCAACACCCATTGCACGCCCCTTCTACGCAAAGGGCTGCGTGTGAAGGGACTGTAAAAACACCACCTTGTAAGTATGGTGCAGGGCATAGTGCCACCGGAGCGTGACTAAAAGGGATCCCTTGGTGGCGCTAGGGGTTCTTAAATATGCCCCTTAATGGTATAAAACCAGGACAGTCCTTGCTTCATATTACAGAAGGACTGGGTCTAATCATCAGACTGACGGATGAGAGCTAAGGCTTAGCTGGAACGTGGATCCTCAGTCCGTTTTGAGAACAACAATAAGAATTTGACAAACCCTATGTCAAAATGGGTGTTAACTGAATTCATAGACTAGATAACTGTGTGTCTTCAGATGTGGACCCTGAGCCTAATTAAAGGTTTCCTGGTGAAACTTTCACATTCAGTCAAGAGACACAAACATATACATAATGTGTGTGTTAACATTTCCTCTGTATTAGCACATGATTGAAACACCAAGTTTTCCTATGTTTTGAGCCAGGCGGGTAACCTGTCCACCATCGACAGGGCTCCAATGGAAGGCTGGCAACGATACTGGAGAAGCATATTTATTACAAACTGAGAGCAACACTCAGACAAGTATGGTTTTGGGGCCAAAGGAGAGAAAATGATTGATGATTTGCCAAGAGTAAACACCCTTTGATAGGACCCTCTTGTCATCCAGCATACTGAACATGAGATTTTCTTGTTTATAGTCCTCTGAGATACCTTCCCTAAGCATGGGAGGACCAGCAATTCCGATGCATGTAATATCTGAAGGAAGGAGACCATATAGGTGCAGATTTAAGAGCCCCTCGTGCCACCTTAGTGCCACCATAGTGTGTTTTTTTCATTAAGGCGGCGTTAAAGTGATATTTTCCCAGCATCATATTTACAAAGTGGCGCTACACATGCGTAAACCTTTGCCCCACATGATGCCTGCGCCAGGCATAATATATGCAAGGGGGGGTGTTCCCCCATTGGGGGTGAGGGCAAAAAAATGGTGCAAGGAAATCTAAGAGATTTCCTTGCACCATTATTTTCGGCACTTTTAACACCTGCTCTGAGCAGGCGTTAAAAGGGGGCATGTCATTGAATACAATAGGCCCCTATGTACTCTGCAGGAGTAGCTCCAAAATGTTGGTGCTACTCCTGCTGAGAACATCAATAGTGGGAAAAAAATGATGCTATTGCCCCCTACCCAGCCCACTGTAGGTGAGTGTGATGTTTTCTAAAATGTCCATAGTGTAGGTGTAAACCAAGGAGTGTTATTGTTAATGCCCAGGGGATGATTTGTTTGACTAGATTTGTTAAGGCAGGCTGCAATAATCCTATGGTAAATTTGTTCTGTCTGGAAATAGGGTTCCCCTCATCAAGGTTTATTTTCTTCTAAAGTTGAACACTTCTTGCTTTTATTTCACCTGCAACTTTTCAAGGTTCTCATACATCTCTGACCTTGATGTTAAATGGCCCCTCGATTCTAATATACATGGCTAAACTGCACTTTAGACACTCTTTTGAGGCCAAATTACTGGCATGGTGAACATTTCTGAAAAGCCAGCTAGGGGATTTGATTTTTCCAGCCAGGTTTCTTGTAAGACTATGATTTGAAATGTATGCAATTAGGTGTGAAAATATCTCACCCTCTGGTTCCATGATGATTTGAGTCTCACCTTGCAGTTTTCTACTCATTTGCCTTTTTCTAGACTATTAGAAACACTTGCTGAGAGCTTGTTATTTTTTTCGAGGAGATGGCAATAAAAAAATTTTTTTTCTTCCATAGCTTCTTGTGGGCTGTCTTAATTTTCAAGAGGGCTATACTATTACTAATCACCTCAACTTCGTTTCTGTTGTCCTCATTGGGTTTCATTTCCAATTTGGAGCTGCATTCCCTCCTGAGACATTGACAATTTGGATTTCATCAACCTCCGCTGATGAAACTGAGTAGGAGTTGAAGTTCTTTGAAATGCAACTGGTAGGCTCTTTGTGTGTCTGAGGCTCTGTCTTGAGGTTTACCATGCTGTCCTTTACCTGTACATGACCATATGGGGGTGGGGAGAATGCTCCCAGAGGAACCTTGTCCATTGACGTTTTTCTCACTCAAGGTCATGTCCACTTTATATTGGTGAAATTCTTTGGCTACTTCCTATCGGGCTCTAATCCAGGGAGTATACAACCAGGAGCTGGAGAGGCTATCACTTCTGCATAACTGTGTGACAACCCTGCACTGAGAGATCGTCATGGTAATTTTTGGGGGATGGTAGGATTCCATTCAGGTTTTTGTTGTGAGTTTGCCTGTACTGCGACACCCTGGAGACCCACTTATCTTAAGTTCCATTGTACGTTTGTTTAGAACCTTGGGTAGAGCACCCAGTTTGCCTATAATGGGGCAGAAGGTGGAGATCACAAATTTAGAGTAGTGACTTGACTGTGCTCTGGCAATAATCAAATTTCATTCTTCCAATTTCCAATTACTGCCAGGGATAAAAATGCGAAGGTGTTTGTGAGGTCCATCTGTAGCTTAGGCTTCATTGCTTCATCATCCAGGGCTTTTACCACTGCCTGCTGAGAGTTTAATCATGAATCCCAGCACTCTATAATACTGGTAGGCCCAATTGTTTGTGATTGGCAAAGGATGTCATTGGGTTCACATTCTAGCTCAGTTTCACCAGAGTGGGTTATGGAAGTGCTTAACTGAGCCAGCATGGGTTGTACAGCCACCAAGAGTTTAGGAATTGTTGAAGTTACCAGCGCAGATCTTAGTGGAGAAGCCAAATCATCCGAGAAATTGGGTCCTGCAAGATGAAATTGAGATCTGAATGGCCAGGCTCCTGCTTTTATTTTTAAATGAGAAGATCCAGACCTGGTGAGCTGAATTTGAGGAAGGGAGTCCCTTTTCATTTTGTCAACCTCAGCAGCCTTGACATCGGTCACCAGGGTAGTAGTTTTGAGTGACAACTATATCTCAGTGTCCAGCTGACTAAGCAGGATGACTCTCTCCATACTTTATAGGGCAGAAGCCCTCTGCGTCCATTCATCAATGCATCAGTGAATAAGCTTTGGCTGATGACCTGCTCAGGAGGAGCTAGTAGTGAGCCAGAATAACCAGAAAAATTGTGGGTGCAGTTGCAGGTGTAATTGCGGGTAACGGTGTAGTGATTAAATGAGAGCTGAGACCTTCAGGCCCTCACTGCTATGCTGCCTTGCTACTGGCTTCACTGGGCTGCCAGCCATCTGGGGTAAAGAAGGGTGCACACCCCACCCTAAGCAAATACACACAGCCACTCTTCCCCTGACCACCGTCCCTCAGACCATCCTCTGGTACTTACCTGTCACCTCCGCTCCTGACAACTCTCTAGTAAGGGAGTATGGCAAGCAGGAAGTCGGGGTGGTGCAGCCTGGGTGCCGGCTAGATGATGAGCTGGAGCAAGCCCAAATGCTTTCCTGCGGCACGAGTGCCCAGCTGCTTCCAAAGCTCCACAGTAGACCAAAGTAATTGCAGTAGACCCACTCCGCTCCTCCAAACAGATGTACTCAGAAAAGGTAGAAAAGAAAAAATAGGAGTCTTTTTGGTGCAAAGGAATGACACTATTGGCTTTCAATTGCTCTAAATAGAAAATATTTTTAACACTAAGCGCCCTATTATGAGTTTGGCAGATGGGAAAGCCTGTCCGCCAACCTCCTGACAGGGAGGGCGCCACTTACGTAGCAACCTCCCCACTGGAGCTATTATGGGTATTAAGGTACTCGATCGGCGGCAATGCTATAGCCAGAAGTGCACACCAGCACCTTGCACTGTTCACTGTCTGAAAAGCATTGATGAAGTTAAGGATTGGCTCATTATTCCTGGCACTGGACTGTACTTATTGTTTTTTAGAAGCATGTGCCCGTATGGTTATGGAAAATGCATTCACTCCTCACAGTGATAAGAGCCAGTGCATCAAGCTGCATGCTGTGGTGGGTGAAAGCCAAATGTGAATTACAGCTAGGTATAGCAATGTATGAAAATTGCAGACCCAACGCCCTTATAAGTATTTATATACCTATGCATATTTTATTTTATGAACAGTTATGAGTACACGAGCCAGGCGACAAACTAAATCTGTCTCTATGCTAGACTTAAACAAGGTTAATGTGACATCACACAGCGGATGCAAGCTCGCATCATAGTTTAATTCTGAGATAGAATCTGTGATAGGACAGAAACGATCTGACAAGGATTGTCCTTCCAATAAAACTAAAGGAAAATATGTATGACATTTAAAAATGAATTTTAGTAGTAGTGTAATGAATTTTCAAAGTGCTTTATGGTCATTTTAAAGCGGTGTTCTCTACAGTAAACATGCATAGGACCCTCATAAGGAAAAGGTTAGGGCCCAGGTTTATCAGAAAATGACGGTGCGTGGAGCTGCACCAAATTTGGCAGCGTCACACACCCTCATTTTTATAATGCAGGGATGTGCTGTATTTAAAAGAATACAGCTCACCCCTTTGTGTGCTAAATTAGCTGCCATGTGCCAATGGCAAGGGTGGCTGCGTTGAGGGGGAGACTGTTTTTGTGCAGGAAGGGCAACCTTCGTGCACAAAAACAATCTTAAATGGTGATTTGCTCTTTCTACCTGTGCTGCAGAATGCAGTACATATAGAAAAATCAAAAAACTAGGAGAAATGAAACATTTCTCCTCGTTGCACCATGCTAACACCACCAATGTGGTGACATTAGATTTTGATGTTCCCTCAAGTTTATGAAAATTCATAAATCTGAGACAGCTTCAACATGCAATGGGTGTTGCTGTGGCACGCCCACAGCAACACCTATTGCACGCCCCTTCCACGCTAAGTGCTGTCTGTGAAGGGGCCATATTTACAAGGTGTTGTTTAGCCACAAAAAGTAGCTTAACGTCACCTTGTAAATACGGCACAGGGCATTGCGACACCAGATTGTCAACAAAAGTGACGCTCTGGTGGCGCTAGGGGCTCTTAAATATGCCCCTATGGGTCTTTGGTCAAGTGTCAATTGAACGTTGGGCTCACCTAAGCCTTGTTGCCTCTCTATGTAGAGGTCGACTAGCGGCCATTTGTCATGCAGTGTGAATATCTAACCAAAATTGTGTAATACAACATTCCTTCAATCGTACATCATGTGCATTAATTGTAATTTCAGTATGAACAATAGTGAGATAAAAAACACAAAGCACAGTACACAAAAGTAACATTATAATATAACAATGTATTGGTAATGTCACAGTATGAATGGTAATATCACTATGCCTAATGGAAAATAAATTTAAAAATGTTGGTTTTGTTATAATATGCTAGGTAATTAGGTCGACTTTTTTCCTTCCTATTTATGTTTTATTATTAGCCCTTCTAATAATTCAGGTGTGCCTTCTGCCCCATTTATTAATTAGTTCTGGTTCTAGGAAGTCAATTAAGGGACATGACACTGAATTTTCAGTAACAGCTGACCATGGAAATTTTATTTTATGATACTAGTAAATGTAACCACATGAGCGCCATTTGTTAATAAATTTAATCTTCTTTCTTTCACAGTGACAGGCTTTGACCTGTGGGGTGCTGTGTTTGCTACAGGGATTGTTTGCACTTTCTACTGCACGCTGGTACGTATCTGAAACAATAATAATCTAATGTAGTGGTTCTCAACCTGTGTTCTGGGAACCCTTGGGGGTCCGTGAAGCCTACTCAGGGGGTCCGTGACTGCTTAGAAAAATAAATAATATTAACAGATTAGGGGCCAGATGTAGCAAAATTGGAAATTGCGACTTGCAATTTGTGAGTCCTTCCGACTCGCAAATTGCAAGATGCAATTTGCAATGCAGAACGGTGTCTCAGACACCGTCTGCGAGTCGGTATGGGGTCGCAAAGACCCACCTCATTAATATTAATGAGGTGGGTCGCAAATTGCGGCCCCATACCGACTATGGCACTCGCAAACATGGAGGCCTGCTGTAGTCAGCAGACCTCCATGTTCGTGACTGCTTTTAAATAAAGCAGTTTTTTTTTTTTAAGTGTAGCCCGTTTTCCTTAAAGGAAAACGAGCTGCACTTAAAAAAAAATCCGAAACCTTTAGTTTTGGTATTTTTTCAGGGCAGGTAGTGGTCCCTTGGACCACTACCTACCCTGAAAAAATAATATGTGGTCCATTCACAAAGGGGAAGGGGTCCCATGGGGACCCCTTCCAATTTGCGAGTGGGTTACCATCCACTTCAAGTGGATGGTAACTGCGACACCATTTGCGACCGCATATGCGGTCGCAAATGGTATTGCATACCACTGCGAATCGCAAATATGAAGGGAACACCCCTTCCTATTTGCGATTCGGAAATGCATTTTGCGAGTCTGTCCCGACTCGCAAATCCTTTCCTACATCTGGCCCTAGGTCATCAGCTTTCAGTAATGACTCAGTGAGAGTCCCCAGATTCCAATAATGATTCATAGGGGTTCCCTGGGTTCTAGTAATGACACATTTGGGTTCACAAAACACAAATTGTTATGAACCATTGATCTGATGAAATAGAATCTACCTATTTTCATTTCCGACAGTGCATTCTTTATAAACAAAGTACTGCTGTTTATTTTATGATAACATTTGGAACGTTTCGTTTTTTATGCAGCTCAGTTAAACTGATGAATAATTTCTTTAGGGGGCAACCCTCAGTCCTCCTTCTAGCTTTCTTTGTTACAGCAAAGTCTCTATTGCAGAAATATTGCAACCCATTTTTGGGATCATGGAGCATTGCGGAACACATGCAAAACACTGTTTTTTCCTATACATCAATTTACATTTGTCATAAAGACCATAGCGACAAAACCCTAGCATATTGGTGTGCTTTCACTAATGACCGAGCTGAGAAAAATCTCTGGAATGCACTTCTTAGTTTAAAGAAGACATTTATTATTACTTCACCACGAGGTTCCTGAGAGAGGAGATTAGTAGGTTGGAGGCACACGTTGAAAAATAGTCACAGCAATGACAGGAAAATATATCAAAGTGATTCTCAATTGCAATGTACATAGCAAATATATGTGATTATATTATAGCATAACTGCCAAGCAAAGAATAAACGTCAAAATTTATCACTGTAGGGCCTATCACTGCTTGTCATCTTTCTCATGCCAGCAAGTTGATGACCTTTGTTCAACTGCGAGAAAGAGATTTTACACCCTCACGGGACAGGTCAGGCAGTTGACGTCCACTCCTGAAGTCTTGGAAAATTACCCCCCACTGCTGCCCAAGGACACCTTTTATTCAAAACATGCTGGCTACTGTATGTCAGAGTTGGAAGAAACAACGCCGAAAGTTGGCCAAGTTTTCAAGGCCGTTTCTCCCAAGGCCAAGTCCTTCCCTGCACTAGAAAAAAACACAAAATATGCGCTTCCTTATCATGCTATTGTGTTCGGTAAGAGAAAATACGAAAAACACAAGCTTAGTTTACCATGTGGAAAAACACAGCTCATCTGCAATGTCTCAACTGCAATGTCTAACGCCACGATAAAGCCAATAGGCAGCTAAACTGAATACAAAATGTAATGTCTAACACCACAATAAAGCCAATAGGCAGCTAAACTGAATACAGAATGTAATGTCTAATGCCACGTTAAAGCCAATAGGCAGCTAAACTGAATGTAAAATGTAATGCGCTACTGGTGAAGATTGAACAGCTAATATGCACAGTGGTGAAACACAAAGTCAGTGATCAAACATAATTATTTTCACTATACATACGTATAACAATTTGTTTTAAAAAATCAAACTGATGATTGTTTTTGCTTATTTGTTTACTATTTTAGGTGAAAAATGTAATCAGTTTATTTTCAGAACTTTCAGTGCTTTCTTTAGTCTTAAAAGGTGCACTCTCTAAAGTGCTCACCAATGACACAAGATGTTGCAAACACTTACAGCTTTACGGCATGCCATCAGATGTATTCTTCTTGACAAAATCTACAATGTGCTGCTATATGTAGCATCCCAATCGGACTCTATATACCTTTTGTTACCGCTTGCAGCGGCTCTTTTATCATGTTGTGCGGGTATAAGAGTCTCCATCAACATTTATTGAAATAATAGAAGTAACTCCTCCTTTCCCTCAGTAAACAAAAAAATAAATAAACTGAATACGTAGGGGTCGATTTATTAATTTTCAGCACAGCACAGATACAGATTTTTCTGCGTCGCATTACACAAAAACATAGCACAGAGCTATCACTGGTAGGATTGGCCTGCTTCTCTGCCTTTCCCTGTGCTGGCACTCATAAAGCTTGCCTTGCTCAACGCACAGCTTTGTAGAGGTGAGCGAGCCCTGTATAGCATAGGATCTGTGCTGTATCCTACCAGTTTTAATTCCTAAATGCAGATGGGGCGGCTCTTCCATAAGGGCGAAGGAGCGTTGCCCCCACCAGCAGTGGCAGCTGCAAAACCTTTTAAAGAAAAGGACAATAAACAATGTTTATTGTCCTTTTCTTTGAAATGGGCGGGCCACGGGGGTGGCGTGCACTGAGGCGGACTGAGCACTCCCCCTCACTGTGCATGTATGTTTGGCTCTCCGCAGCCCACCAACTCAGTTGATGGGCTGGAGAGAGACTGCACAGGCACCCAGTCTGCCTGGAAGTGCCCAGCCAGGGCACTCCCAGCCAATCCTGATGCTGCTTTGAGCAGTGTCGGGATAGGCCCCAAGACAGGCTGGGAGCCTGTGCCTCCATGCAGCGATGACGCAGGAGAGAGGAGGTGCGCTTTCTCTTTTATTTTAAAATTTAAATGCATTAATGACCGCCCCCCTGGTGCCTCCCTTCCCTCCCAGAAATCTCCGTGAGCCACGACTGAGTGTAGAGAACATAGAAGGATATTCTTGCTGAAGTTCACAGCAAGAAAATGCTGTGAACTTCAGTACACATGCAATGGGTATCTTATTTTTTGGTTGTGTCTCATTTTGAGTGCCTGCTTCAAGGAAGTGACACGCACACTCTCTTAATACTTTTCACAAGTTCTTCCTTTTTTATCATTTTAAAACGTTCGTAGCTTGTGTGAATGTAGAGTCACAAAAGATTATTTTATTTTTATTTTAAATGGTGTCTTGCTGTTTGCATGCAGTCCATTGACTATCAAAACGTGTTTTACAATTCTTTCTTTTTGTTAGGGCGGACTGAAAGCGGTGGTCTGGACTGATGCATTTCAAATGGTTGTCATGGTTGTGGGGTTTCTAAGCGTTCTAATCCAAGGAACTATTGTCAATAATGGAACAGCCAACATCTGGAATATTAATATGAATGGATCCCGTCTAAACGTATTCGAGTAAGCAACTTAAAATATGACTGCTTTTCCTATATGTTTGAAAACCATAAATTTGAATGTGTAATATCTGAATTTGAAATATCGTAATGTGTTAGAAGACAATGAGTCCTATATTTCATAACAACATTTTCATCACCATTTACACATTTTTCCGAGCTTGGACTTCCCAACAGTTTGTTCACAGCTTTTACTGGTTGCTCTTGCTGATGTTACGTGTATCTTGACTGCTGCAATATTACAGTTTTGGTTATGCATTCAATTTGGAGCTGTCCCAAGTAGATGGTTCTGACACGTATGGCTCAATTAAAACAAAGCAAAACACAGGAATTACATTTTGCGGCTCTTCTTTATGATATGGAGTAAGTTTCTGACTTTTACTGGAATTCGTAGAGATGTATTTTCTAACATGGACTTTTTTATTAATCCTCATGCCAAATATGCTTCTGGAGGCACACATGCTTTTAGGTAGAGTACATTGTATGAGATGAGGTAGAGGGCAGGCACATTTAACACAAGCTGTTCATCGGAAAACAGTTAAGAGGTGATAGTCTGACAGAAAAAAAGGACAAAGGAATGTGGCTGTCTATTCCTTGAGTAGAGACAAGATCACTTGTTTTAAAGCATTGTGAGTAGATGTTTGAGAGGTCAGAGTGATAAAAGAATTGATGAGGAAAAACCTTTTCTGGAACAATGTGAGTGGTTAGAAGAAGTGAGGGCTGAATGGGTCACATTATATACAGCAGGGTTTAATGGAGGGAGCGGGGTGATGAGCTCATGTGGGAGTATGGTAGGAGGGAGACCTGCATGAGATGAGATGAAGAGTAGAAGGGTGGGAAGCAAAAAAAAGAGAGCTGAAGGTATTCTTAATGTGGCCCTTTACACATGAATATAAGGCAAATTTGCTAGCTTATTGTTTTGAGAGTACCTTAATGGCATAAGAGGAGAAAGTGTGGTGCTTATGGGTGCTAAGATCTTGGTAGTACACTGGAAAAAAAACCTCATACAGCAACTGGGCGATTTTCTTCATATTGTAGGTTTTTAATTCTTAGTTTATAAAAAGTCTCAAACAACTTTAATTCCCATCAGCATTCAACCGGTATCAAAACAACTGCATGGGTTTGCCTTGGCTCTTCTTATTTTTTGTTCTAAATTGAAAGTATAAAGGTAATCATATGCCTTGAGTGACACTCTATGAACTTGCATTTCACCAGAAGGGCTGTTCAGGTGAGTAACCTAGACCCAGACTTAAGAAAAGTGGTGCTTTATTAATTGTCCCTCATCGTGTTCCCCTATCGCCACCATGTGTGGGACATATTAATGATACAGTGCACCCATGGAGCACATTAGGATCAATTGTGTCATAATTTCTGACGCTATTGTGGTACTTTGCAGGTGCTAATCCTGCAAAGTATATAGAGGCCCAGTATAAAGAATGGTGTGCTTAATTCAACGTCTGCTCTAAGCAGGCACTAAAAATGATGGGAAAAATGGCACAGTGGAATCTCATAGATTCCACTGCGCTATTGTTCTGGGCCTCCTAACAGGGGAATGCCCCCCTTTGATACATTGGCCCTCATTCTGACCCTGGCGGTCGGCGGAGAGACGGCGGTCGGACCGCGAACAGACCGGCGGTATTAAAAATGGCATTCTGACCGCGGCGGTCCCCGCCGCGACCGACCGCCACTTCTCCACTCCGACCGCCGCGGCGGTCATGACCGCGGGGCTGGAGTTTGCGCACTCCGGCCCGGCGGTCGTCCCAAGACCGCCAAGGGTATTATGACCCTGCCTACCGCCGCGGTTTCTTGCGGGCGGGAACCGCCGTGCGAACCATGGCGGTAAGCACTATCGGTGCCAGGGAATTCCTTCCCTGGCACTGATAGGGGTCTCCCCCACCCCCCACTACCCACCCGAGTCCTCACCCCACACCCTCCACCCCCCTGCCACCCCCCAGAGGTGGTACGAACCCCCTCCCCACCCCCACCCCGACATGCACATACATGCACCCCGACATGCACACACCCCCAACATGCACATATACACACCCCCTACACACACATACACAACGGGGACACATACCCGCACACATACATGCCGACATGCACACCCGCCGAACTAAACACATTGCCCATAGGCACAGCAGCACTCCCCGCCCGCATGCACGCACTCACACACCCCCTCTACACACTCACACGCACACCCCCATGCACGCACACATCACACAACACCCCCCCACCCCCTCCCCTCACGGACGATCAACTTACCTTGTGCGTTGGTCCTCCGGGAGGCGACGGGAGCCATAGGGACGTGACCGCCAACAGAAGACCGCCAACAGAAGACCGCCACACAGAAATGTGGGTCGTAATTCTGTGGGCGGTGTTCTGCTGGCGTGGCGGTGGAGGTTGACCAGTCTCCACTTTCCCGCCGACCGCCAGTGTGGCTGCTGGCGGTATTCCGGCGGAACGCTCCCAGCGGTCGGAATACGCGCAGCGGCATACCGCCGCGGTCGGCGGTCTTTACCGCGGCGGTAACTCGGCGGTCTTGCGAAAAGACCGCCAAGGTCAGAATGAGGGCCATTATGTCTGAGCAGGCTGAATGTGGTGCAAGGGTTTACAAAGTTGCACAATGCATGCATTGCACCACTTTGTAAATATGGTGCAGCGTTTTTGCCAACCTAGTGCCACATTAGTGTAAAAAACAATGACACTAATGTGGTACTAGATGGCACTAGGCCCTACTTAAATCTGGCCCTTCATTTTTCTTGGTTCAAGCCCAGCTACAGGGCCTCTGTATAGATGTCACTCATCTTTGAATTACAGTGGCTTATATATGATAATAATGTAGATAACTTTCAAAAAATGTTCTTGAGATGAATTTGTGGTAAAAGCAGATGCCATAGTGTAGATGTACCTGGAAGAATATTTTGGCCGATATATGTAGGACAATAGAGATGTGAAGGTCTGCAGTAGACTATGAGGACATCTGCCTGTTGTAGGCTCTGCTGTATGAATAAAGAAATTAGAAACTTGTGCTTGGAGAGTTTGGAGTTAAGAAATTCAATCTGCAGCATTCATTAGATTCTATTGTGTGCTAACTGCTGGCAAAATAGCTAAAATATTTAGACAAAGTAAAGCATCTGTAATGATGGCGAAAGTTTCACGCTCACTGTGCTAAATAAATTAATCTATACCTCAAAGATGAGGCATAAGCAAGCCAAAATCAGTGTGGTGAAGTTTCGCATGCCTGGTCTCACCAGATTTTTATAGTGGGCAAAATGCAATGGTCTGGAATGCAGCCCGGGCAACTGTCGGTGAAAAAGATTAATTCAAGTATGCCTATAATCACTTATTATTTGTTTCAGTAGAGGCTCTAAGGGGCATAATTATACATTTTGACGCAAAACTGCACAAACGCAGTTTTGCATCAAAACGTTTAGCGCTGGTTTGCGCCACTTTTTAGCGCCACCCGGGCGTCATATTTATACTGTGATGCAGGATGGAGCTAAAAACTGGTTAGAGTCCAAAATTTCGACGTTAACCTTGTGCTCTGTCGTAAGGCAACATCATGTAAACGCTGCAAATTTGACTGTAACCCGTTTTACGGCACTTAAACATGTCGCAAATGGATATGCACCATTTTAACCCCACATTAGCGTCAACTTCAGACTCTAATGCAGGAAAGTTTGAAACTGTAACTGAGTGCAAGAAACACTGGCATGATTGTAGTGAAAAACTAAGGTGGAAATGGCAAGGAACATAAAGGCAGCACTGCAAACTGGAGGTTGAAATCCAGCACCACAAAAGGACCAGGATAAGATGAAGGAGATGGTTGCAGTGGTCATCCCAGTGGTACTGGTCACTGGAATCGCAGGACAGGACTGCACAGACTGCCAGGAACCACCGAAACGCAGGGTAAGTTGCATGGGGTAAATAAATGCAAAATTAACAAATGCAAGGGGGGGGCAAATAGGACTCATTCATTGCATGTGAAAGCAGTGCAAAGGGACACATTGGCCATGAATCAAGTTGCACCTTTCAAACAGAAGCAACACGTACACACACCTTGGTTGTGCCATGCACCACAACACATACACAACCACGACACATGTTAATCACCAGGGCTACATACCAACATGTATATATGCAGCACATAGGATGGAAAGCATGTCTAATTACTGGTCCTGTGGTTGTGTCATCCCAACATCCCTTGTATATAGTCACACAAACCCTACCAACACAACTAAGACATCAGAGACTAGGAAGTCAGTCAATACCATTCCTGGGGTTATCTCATGGTGGTGTCTCCTGCAGAAACACTTTGCAACTGCCTTGTCCCATTGCCAAAACATATGTGTGCTGCATCTTACAGCACACATTAAAATGGCACCTTAGGTAACTTACTCAGACATGTGCAGGAAGCACCACTACACCACACATAAACATCATATCCTCATAAGGCATCCACCTCTCCATCATGCAGTAAAGATGCCTGTCTGGGTGCAGGGAAAAGTAATCTGTGAAGCTGCTGGGGGAATTGCATGGTGGTCCAGCATCACAGGAAACATGGCACTACCCAGTGTAACTAACCTGGTGCAGTGTGAAGCCACACACATTGATGCTGATCAG
The DNA here is from genome assembly GCF_031143425.1 of Pleurodeles waltl. Taxonomy (NCBI): domain Eukaryota; kingdom Metazoa; phylum Chordata; class Amphibia; order Caudata; family Salamandridae; genus Pleurodeles; species Pleurodeles waltl. Next base: position 126,913,331 of record NC_090440.1, on the reverse strand, counting down.
AACTGTGCCACTAGAGAACAAATGCACTACAGATTGCAATCTGTAGATCATAACAAATACAGGTTGAGCCCCCAACTACTCTGACACAACCATGTGAGCCATGGGGAATGGGGAAACAGTCACACAGACACAACATATGGTGTCTGTCTGTGAACATCATGGTGTACTATATCACATTGACAGGCAGGGGATGGTGCATGGGCAAGTCTGGTGTTAGTAAGACTTCTAGTGCAGTGTACCCTCTGCGGTTGGCAGTATGAGTATCAGGCTGGGATGGGGGGTGGAAATCTGTCTCCTCATGTCAGCTCTGTGGGGCCGTTACCACTACATTGTTGATGGATTGAAGAGAGGCAGTGCCAACCTTGGGGTGCATTGGGTGTGGCAGCACACACTGCTCTTATCACTGCAAATCAGGCAGTGGAAAGTACAAAGTGCCTGGGCATGGGGCCCCTGCACTGCCCATGCCAGGTGCATGGGCTGTGCAGAGGCACCAAGGGGCACACTACACCACATTGCCGCCAACCTTTGCATGGGGGTTTGAGTGACATGCAAAGGCTGGCAGATAAGCGAGAACATACCTGGAGGGTAGCACTGATTGTAATATAAGTCTGATGTCACAAGACAGGTGGCAATGCCAGCCTGTAAGCTGCTGGCAACCTGCCAGTAGCAGGCCATTTGCGCCTGGACCATTCCCCATGAGAAACATGTGCCACTTCCACCTGCAATGTTGGCGGTGGTCATATTGCCAATGGAAGTCAGGTGGTCATAGGACAGCCAGACTTGCAATGAGGGTCCATGTTTGCACCAGTACAACTACCTGTAAAATCTCCATCAAACTAGCTTGAGGCCCTGATCTAAGTTCAGCATTAGTCAACTGACTATGCCCATGATTTTGTGGCATCAGGCACTGTCATGTAGAAAATGATGTTCACTTCAACAAAAAATACCCATGATGGCCAGCCCTGGGTCCATCCCTGTGCCAGTGTCAAATTAGCTGCACTGCTGCACTGCCACAATGCTTCATCTCTTGCACCATAGTGCAAGGATGGCTGCATTGACGGGGAGATCATAATTGTGTAGGAAGGATCACCTTCCAGCACAACCAGGAACTGAAATTGTAGTCTGTTGGGACCATGGGTGCTGTGCAATGTAGCACACATACAGATAAATCAGCATGAGGAGCAATCAAAGTAAATAATAATATAGCGCCTTGGTAATGCCATCCCTGGGATGGTTTAAAATTTCGGTGCCACCCTGGTGTTTTAAAAAAACACGTAAAACTGGGATGGGGCAAATTGCAATGTGTGTTGGTGTGGCTTGACCACTGCAACAGTGATTGCAAGGCCCCACCATACAAATGGGTGCATGGGAAGGGGCCACAATATCAAGATTGTGTCAAGCCACCAAATGGAAATTCATCACACCTTGTAAATATGATGAAGCCTATTGTGCCACCTAAGCCTTCCTTTATGTGACATTCAGGTGGGTCAAAGGGCTGATAAATTGCACCCAAAAAGTACAAGAACAATGTTTGGGCTGTACGTTGTCACTGAGCCTTCAATAGCAATTCAGTGATGTGACATGTCAATTGCCGCAACACAGAAGGATTGATTTTACACCATCTCATTGTAGAGGATGATGGTTCTCCTGCTGATCTGCCTGTACTGGAGTTATTCGATGACCTAGATGACCAGATGACAACTATCAGCCAAGAGACTCTCCAGGATGTCCTGGTATCCTTCCAGACACCACCTCCAGTTGCAAAGAGGACAATCAATGTAGCAGCCATCCCAGATGACCCACTTAACACCCAAATATTACAACCTGCCAGCACTGACACAGCTCAGGACTCCGAGGACCCAGGGACAAACTTCCAGAATACAGTGGTAGGAGTCCAGTGGGAGCTGGTCAATCAGGTGGGGATGGAGACCGTGGCAGCGAGCCTAGAGGGAATGCGTATGTGCCGCATGACAGCTAATGAACACACAGCTGCCAACTGAGGCACACACTCCCCACTGCATGGAGTCCAGCAGTGTCTGATGGGCATTGCTGCTGCCATGAGGGAGAGGCCAAAACAACTGCCCTCCAAAACTGGCAGCAGCATGATTCAGAACAAGCTGTGCTCCATTCAGCATGAAGTGGCCTCCCTCAGGGCAGACACAGCTGCCTACCACCAGGATGTTGCTGCTATCCTGAAAAACCAGCAGTTCCTTCTTGCTGTGGTGATGTCATATGGTATTCCACAAATGGCAGCTGCCGGGAATTGGGACTCCACATCTTCAACCACTAAAGTGTGTGTGGCCCCTTCTACCACTGCACCACCACCACCAATGGCACAGGAGACACCACGCACATCGGAGAATGATGATGTGGAACAGATCACCTATAGTCAGAAAAGTACCCGGTAGCACCAGCCCATGCCACTTGTGCAGTGTTCTCCTTAGTTATGTGTTAAAGATCATGCCAGTGTTATCACAGTAAGATATATGTACTGTTCACCCACACACTGTTGACCTGACTGCTATGGACTGTCACTGTCTCTCACTTACCAATCGCCAATTATTGTTCCTCTGCACTACTCCGAAGCATGTCCCATGACATGTCCCTCAACCCTGGACTTGTATTGTGTCACAAATGTATGAATTTCACAATTGGGGTCACTGACCTGGACATTGTAAATGTCTCACTACAACACCTCCACTTGTAAGTAAATACCTTCTAACTAATTAGCATGTATCCATCTATTGTGATCCATCGACTCAGTTAAATGATTGCAATGTGTGAATCCATGTCATTGGTCAGAGAATTTCAGTACAGAGGCCACAGTACAGTAAGAGTGCAGGACTGTGGAGGCACAAAGCTACACACAAGGTTCCTAACATGACAATTGTGTATGCTGGTCTCATCACCTACAAGTAATTCACTGAGTATGTCACAAATGAAGGACACATATATGGTCCCCTCACCATATACGGCAGGTATGGCTGAAAAGCAAGTCTAGGGCAATATAGTCAGCTGGAGCACCAGAAGAACTCATTGGTGTGGTACAGAGGTAGCTAACCTCATTAGTGATGGCCACCGGTCAGTTTTGCAGGATAGAGTTCCAATTGTGGCTGTTGTCAGATGTGCCACAGTTCCTAACATTCCCACTACAGGACCCCAACACTGACAGCTGAAGTACCAGACCTACCTGTACAATACAAAGTATAGATAGTCATCATGAGTGGTGGGTACACTGGATGGCAGATCCATGGACTAATAGATGTGAATGCGACAAGCTGTTTACAAAGATAACAGGATATTTATTTTAAAAAGGATCTACTCAAAAAAACCAAAAACCTACCCTATCCTCAATTAACTTATACTAACTATACTTATCATACAACTAAACCATCTAACCTATGCTAAACCTAACTTACACATAAAACACTACAGTCTAAACATTGGCCCCACACCCCGCTTAAGAAACAAGAAACAAGTAGGACAACAAATACTATAACTACACATCTACTAACTAATCCTATGACCTAAAAAAATATATATATATGTTTGTATTTCTTTTTGTATTTTTATTTATTTTTTGTAAAAACAAATATAAACCCCAACATGACCCCTCACCAAACAACCCACCAATAAACACCTAAAAATATAAACCCACCCTCCAACTACACTTATCCTAAATAATGGCTACACTGCACTAATGTACCACTAACTACATAAAACCCAAACTAAAATACGGTTCAACTTTAAAAGGGAGAGGAAGGAACTGGGAGGTGGTCCTTCACAGTCTTAGTTCATTTGTGTGACTTCTTGAGTCTCTTCTTAATGTATTTAAGGACTTTGCTGTCCTCTACCAGTGCCTCCTCCAACCTGTCCAAATGCTGGAGTATCAGTGTCACGTCCCGACGTAAGTCCAGTTCCAATTGTGATAGACCAGCAGCTGGTGGTAGCAAAACTGGTGCGGAGTGGCGACTGGTGCCTGCAGAGGTGGATGGGGTGGGTGAAGCTGGGAGCCTCTGCATTGAAGATGTCCCTGCTCCATCCTTTGTATTGTGTGGGTGAGTGGGTCCCCCAGGTGGGAATGCCTGCCATTCCCCAGATGCTTTCTCCGAACTGAAACGACGTGCCATGGTGGCTGTACGGATGCCCTGAAGGCAACAGCAATCATATCAACTGTAACCGGGAGCGTCTCACATCATCAGCAGATGCATGTCAGATATCCTCACAGCACCAGCTACACACAGAGCATTGCCTTCTCATGTATCTTGTTGGAAAATGGGTTATTGGTAAGGGCAGGTAGGTACCTACACTTAGCAATAGGCCACTAACCTCCATTAAGGTCCAGTTAGGTCTCAGTAAATTAAACCCAGCTCAACCCTTGGTAGCTTGGCAACGAGCGTCAAGGCTTAACTTAGGAGACAGAGGCCCTCATTCTGACCTTGGCGGGCGGCGGAGGCCGCCCGCCAAAGTCCCGCCGTCAGGTTACCGTTCCGCGGTCGAAAGACCGCGGCGGTAATTCTGACTTTCCCGCTGGGCTGGCGGGCGGTCTCCTTCAGACCGCCAGCCAGCCCAGCGGGAAAGAGGCTTCCACGATGAAGCCGGCTCGGAATCGAGCCGGCGGAGTGGAAGCTGTGCGACGGGTGCAGTTGCACCCGTCGCGTATTTCACTGTCTGCGCAGCAGACAGTGAAATACATGTAGGGGCCCTCTTACGGGGGCCCCTGCAATGCCCATGCCAGTGGCATGGGCACTGCAGGGGCCCCCAGGGGCCCCGCGACCCCCCCTACCGCCATCCGGATCTCGGCGGTCCGACCGCCGGGATCTGGATGGCGGTAGGGGGGGTCAGAATCCCCGCGGCGGTGCAGCAAGCTGCGCCGCCGCGGAGGATTCAATGGGGCCGCGGTACACTGGCGGGACCCCGCCAGTGGTGCCGGTCCGACCGCGGCTTTACCGCCGCGGTCGGAATCCCCATTGGAGCACCGCCGGCTTGTCGGCGGTGCTCCCGCGGTCCTCCGCCCTGGCGGTCAAAGACCGCCAGGGTCAGAATGAGGGCCAGAGTGTAAAGCATTCAAATATCACAAAACAGTATTTAAATAAAACACAGGAAACAGTTTAAAAAACCAAAACCAATTTATAAAAATAGATTATATTTTTATCTTTAAAATGACACAAAAACAAATAAAATCAGATAAGTGGAACCGGAGATATGAATTTTTAAAGATGTTTTTTTTTTTTTAGCGCCTAGAAACAAAAAGCCCAATCGGGTCATCTGGATGCACCTCAACCGGGGCAAAGTCAACGTTTCAGGCCGACCGCGATGGAGCCCTGCTCGGCTACAGGCCGCGGGAGGCCTCGGTTAAATGTTTAACTTCACACTTAGGGCCTGATTCTAACTTTGGAGGACGGTGTTAAACCGTCCCAAAAGTGGCGGATATACCACCTACCGTATTACGAGTCCATTATATCCTATGGAACTCGTAATACGGTAGGTGGTATATCCGCCACTTTTGGGACGGTTTAACACCGTCCTCCAAAGTTAGAATCAGGCCCTTAGTCTCTTTTTCAAAGATTTTCTTCAGCGGGACGAACCTGCCAGTCCAATCCGACCTCCTGGAGACCTTCTCGGCGATGCGGTAATCCTCAGTGGAGATTTTTACCTTCGGACTTATTGGTTTTTTTGAGGTGAAAATCCTTCGACCGGGGTAAACCTGGATCTTGATCCGACGTCCCTGGAGCCCTCCTCGGATACGCTGGCTGGGAGGTCCCGGTCAACTTTTTACCTTCGGACTTAGTCTCTTTTTCAGAGATTTTCTTTACCGGGATGAGCCAGCAAATCAGGCCGGGTCGCGGTTGAGACAAGCCGGCTAGAGTTGCCGCGGCGGGTCAGTAACTCTATGGAGCTTTTTTTCAAAAGTTGTCCAAACTTCTCCAAACTTCTGGGGCTTCTCCCAGATGTCCTTTTAAGGTTGTTTTGAGGTCCACAGCTCACCCCAAGGGTCCAGAAGTTCTGAGAGGGTCCTTGGGGGTGCGGACTACAACTCCCAGAATGCACCTGGTGCAAACTCCTTTTTGGCCACTGAACAGTGGTCAGCTGGTCGTTTTCTTCAGGAGTTGGTGCAGGGGACTTTGGTTAGCAATTTTTCCCCTGTAGCAAACAGGGAGTCCCTCCTTGAATCAGTTGAAGCCAGGCAAAGTCCTTCTTGTGGTGAAGCCCAGGTGTGCAGCTGGTGCAGTCCCTCTGAGTGCAGGTTCCAGGTGCAGGCCAGGGGTCCAGCAGGACAGTCCTTCTTCTTCTGTAGTTCTTCCTTGTTGGATGTGGTAGGGAACTGAGGTGTGGGTGCAGGTCTACCAGTTTTATCCTTGCTCCTGGGTGAAAAGCAGGGGGGTCCTGGTTCTCCAATCAGGTGCAGGGTCATTCCCCCTGTGATGACCACTTCCTGGGAAGTGTGGCAAAAATCAATCCCAGGAGGCAACATCCTCCAAAAATCCATCATGGCTGAATCAGATTTTTGGAGGTTACATCTGGCTGAGCCCACCCACTGGTGTGGCTAAAAATCATAAACACACCTCTCTCCTGCCCTCTCCTAATCTAATCAAGGGGGCATCTAGTTGTCTGCGGTTGCAGGATGTGGGGGTGTTGCTGGTTGCTCCAAATGTCCTTCTCTGCCTTTGAAGACTAGTTTGGCAGCCCTCCCCCTTCCTGCCTCACCATCTGCTGACGGGAGATTCCCTCCCACAGGCACATTCCTTTGTGTGAAGCCAGGCCACTTCACACCTCATCAAGGCTGCCTGGCCAATCAGAGCACAGCAGCAAAAACAATGCAGGGCTGAAATTGGCAACTTTTCAGGTAAAGTTTAAAACTCTTTACCTGAACAAGTTATATTAAATCCAACAATTGGAAGTTGTGGGATTTATTATAACAATTAATTTGATACCAAACTCTTGGTATCCATCATTTAAGGGGACTTTAAAAATTAAAAACATGTCTCCCCATTCTAGCCTATGAAGGCCATTTACTACAATGAGGGAAAAACGAATTTGGCTGTTTTTACCTCACCAGGGTTTCTAAAACTATTTTTATAAGGTCCCTGCTTATAGTTACATGGCACCAAGCACTAGGGGCACATAGGGCACACCTTAGGGGTGACTTATATGTAAAAATAAGGTAGTTTAAGACTTTGGAACTACTTTTAATTCCAAAGTCGAATTTGCATATAACTTTAATTTAAAAGCAGCCAGCAAGGCAGGCCTGCCTTTAAAATGACACTGGGCACCTCAGCAGTGCACCTATGGGTGCACTACCTATGCTGTGGGTCCTAAACCTACATGCCCTACCATATACTAGAAACTTATAGGTAGGTTAACTTAGCCAATTATAATTAGCCTAATTTGCATATTGATTTTTCACAGAGCACAGGCCCTGGGACTGGTTGGCAGTACCCAGGGCACCATCAGAGTCAGGAAAACACCAGCAAAAAGTGAAAAATGGGGGCAAAAAGTTAGGGGGCCTCTGATATCAGCCCTGTTTTCTCACACAAGCCCCCCCCCCCCCAAGCCCACACGCCCAGGAGACTCAGCCCAACCCTGGGAGAGTCTTCCTGGCTTGTTAGGCGAGGAAGACAGTGAAGAAAACTGGCTGTCCCTTTGCAGGGCCTACTCTGCCTTACATCCTCCTGCCATAGTCACTCCCTCTGGGTAGTGAAGCCATCCCAAGAGTGAAAGGACCCATCTCAAACTGAAACTTCCCTCTAGGGGGGACTTCCTCCTCTCTCTCTGCCAACTTGGGTAGTGAGGTGCCCACCTCCCCTACTCCTAGCTTTGCTAGGGCAACACCTAGCTTACCCAAAGAGGGCACCCCACACTTGAGCAACCCCACCATGACCAACAGGTTCAGGGTGCCTACTTTGCTTTTGGCCCTGGGGTGCCTGCCAGGCCAAGTGCAGTGCTGCCTGGAAGGCTAGCACCCAGCAGAGGCTACTGACAGCTGTCAGTACCTAGAACCACACCCTAAGCTCTCCACTGACAGGTGGCTGAGCTGCTTTAGGGGCAACTGTGGGGTCCTGGCAGCCCTCTTGCTGCCTAGAGTAGGGGGCTACCACCGCCTGTGGCAGACACCCTCCTTCCACTCTCCCTTCTGTCAGTGCAGGGGCAACACCCTGCATCTGGGCAGCTGCCTGACTACTCAGGACTTCCTTGGGGTCAGGTGAGGCCTCACCAGTGCCATCTCTGGGCTCCCCCCCTACTGGGGCAGAAGGCCTTTGGTACCCTGAAACTCTCTTTAAGAGTGGCCTACCCTTCCTTTTCTTCTTTCCTTTTCTTGGGGACCCCTGTCTCCTAACTGTAGGGACTGACTCCCCAGGACTTTGGGTTGGGGGGGCGCCCTGGGCGTCCACCCCATCTGGGACCAGACTCACCTCTGGGAGGTCATTGCCCAGGATACAATCTAGGGGGAGGTCAGCACTGACTACCACCCTAAACCAGTCAAGGATACTGTTGGACCTGGCTTTTTGACAGGGTCATCCCCAAACCTTTTGCCTCCTTCCTCCTATTTTTTCTGACCTGTTGTTGTTGGCTTTTGACCTCTGGGCATTTTACCACTGCTAACCAGTGCTAAAGTGCATATGCTCTCTGTGTAAATTGTACTATTGATTGGTTTATCCATGACTGGCTATTTAATTTACTTATAAGTCCCTAGTAGAGTGCACTATATGTGCCTAGGGCCTGTAGATTAAATGCTATTAGTGGGCCTGCAGCACTGGTTGTGCAACCCACTTCAGTAGCCCCTTAACCTTCTGTCAGGCCTGCCATTGCAAGGCCTGTGGGTGCAGTTTCACTGTCACCTCGACTTGGCATTTAAAAGTACTTGCCAAGCCTAAACCCCCCCTTTCTCCACATATAAGTCACCTCTAATGTGTGCCCTAGGTAACCCCTAGAGCAGGGTGCTGTGTGGGTGAAAGGCAGGACATGTACCTGTGTAGTTTACATGTCCTGGTAGTGTAAAACTCCTACATTAGTTTTTGCACTACTGTGAGGCCTGCTCCCTTCATAGCCTAACATTGGAGCTGCCCTCATACAGTATTGGAGTGGTAGCTGCTGATCTGAAAGGGGTAGGAAGGTCATATTTAGTATGGCCAGAATTGTAATATCAAATCCTGCTGACTGGTGAAGTTGGATGTAATATTACTATTCTAGAAATGCCACTTTTAGAAAGTGAGCATTTCTTTGCACTTAAATCTTTCTGTGCCTTACAATCCACGTCTGGCTGGGCTTATTTGACAGCTCCTTGTGCATTCACTCAGACACACCCCAAACACAGGGTACTCAGCCTCACTTGCATACATCTGCATTTTGAATGGGTCTTCCTGGCCTGGGAGGGTGGAGGGCCTGCTCTCACACAAAGGACTGCCACACCGCCTACTGGGACCCTGGCAGACAGGATTGAACTGAAAGGGGACCTGGTGCACTTCTTAGCCACTCTTTGAAGTCTTCCCCACTTCAAAGGCACCTTTGGGTATAAAACAGGGCCTCTGCCCTACCTCATCAGACACTTGCTGGAGAAGAAACCTGAACCAGAAACTACATCCTGCCAAGAAGAACTGCCTGACTGCTCAAAGGACTCACCTGTCTGCTTTTCTACAAAGGATTGCTGCCTTGCTGTTGGCCTGCTGCCTTGCTGAACTCTTGTCTGGCTGTAAAAGTGCTCTCCAAGGGCTTGGATAGAGCTTGCCTTCTGTTCCCTGAAGTCTCAGGACCAAAAAGACTTCTATCTTTCACTTGGACGCTTCATGCGTCGAAAGTTTTGACGCACAGCTTGTTCCGTGGCGAGAAAAACACCGCACACCAACGCTGAACGACGCGACACCTTCGGGACGACCGTAACTTCGATGCACGGCCTTGCAAGGACACCACCGCCCGACTTCCAGAGGAGAAATCGACGCGACGCCTGCCGTGAGATCGAAACTTCGATACACAGCCCCACGGAACGACGCGCAGCCGGAAAACAAGCAGGAGAATCCACGCACAGACCCGGGACATCTGGTAATCCCCGTGACCCATAGAAGGAGACGGTCAGCATGCCGGAAAACGACACACGTCTTCCCCGAGTGAAAAATAACGACGCAAGTCCGTGTGTGAAGGGGCGTAACTGACGCACACACCATTTTTCCACGTATCTCCTCTTCTACGGCCCTCTGTGGAGATTTTCCACCAGAAACCAGGTACTTTGTGCTTGAAAGAGACTTTGCTTTTTAAAGACTTAAGACACTTTATATCACTTTTCAGTGATATCTTTACAAATTCATATTGCAACTTTGATCGTTTTGACCTGCAAATACCCAGATAAATATTATATATTTTTCTAAACACTGTGTGGTGTATTTTTTTGGTGTTATATTATGGTATTGTATGATTTATTGCACAAATGCTTTACACATTGCCTTCTAAGCTAAGCCTGACTGCTCGTGCCAAGCTACCAGAGGGTGGGCACAGGCTGATTTTGGATTGTGTGTGACTTACCCTGACTAGAGTGAGGGTTCTTCCTTGGACAGAGGGCAACCTGACTGCCAACCAAAAACCCCATTTCTAACAGATACCCTTCCTCTCTAGGGGCACTATGGCTGCAGGTTGGGAGGTGACCTCCCCTGTGGCTATCCTGACTCTCCTGGCCTCTCCTGGGACATACATGTCTTGGGTCACTAACCGGTCACTCACTATAGTGTGACTGGCACAGGTGTCTCTCAGGCCAGTGGTAGGGATCCCATTCACCTGAATGGGGTAAAAGTGCCTACTCCCACCCTCAGGGATCACCAGCTTTCCATCTGGTCCTGTCTCCCAGCTCAATGCTAGGAGGACTTCATCATCTGAGGAGTCCTCCTCTATTGCTACGCTGGACAGCCCAGTGCTAACCACCTTCTTTGGACAGGCTGCATCTCCTCTGAAATGACCTGCCTGCTGACAGTCAAAGCAAGCCTTACTGTCCAAGAGCTTTTTTAACCCTGGGTCTCCCTGTCTCTGCTTGTCAGACTGGGAGTGGGATTTACTCTCCTCTTTCTTAGGATTCTGGGGTACAGAGGGAGTCTCTGTGGTGGGCTTACCACCTCCCTCCTTAGGTTTTTGGGGACCTGACCCCCCCCTTCTTGGAATCTCCCCTCTGGGACTTGACAACCACCCTGGTTCTCAACCCCTCATCAGCTGCCTCCCCTAGCTCTCTAGGGTTGTCCAGCTTAGAGTCCACTAGATGCTGACGTAACCTTTCTTGGGTACAATTGGTCAAGATGTGCTCTCTCATGATCAGATTGTATAACCCCTCATAAGTATTTACTTTGTTACCAATAATCCAGCCCTCTAGTGCCTTAAGTGAGGTGTCTACAAGGTCAACCCAGGACTGGGTACTTACCTTCCGGGTGTCCCTGAACTTCATTCTATACCGCTCTGGGGTCAGACCAAACTTCTTGGTTAAGCACCTCTTCATACTAGGGTACGAATCTGCCTCCTCCCCCCTTAAGGTCAGAAGCCTATCCCTCCCTGAGTTGGGGACCAACTCCCACAAAAGGGAACCCCATTATTGAGGCCTAACCATTCTCATTTGGAGTGCCCTCTCAAAGGCCTCCAACCACTTGTCTATATCATCCCCCTCTACATAAGCAGGAACCACCCCCTTGGGTAATCTGGGGCAAACCCCCCCACCCATGGATGCCTCAACTTCTCTGCCACTGCCACCATCTTTTTTATCTTCCCTTGCCCACTTTTTCTCTTAAAGGGCCAGCTTCTGTGCTTCCAAAGCAATGAATGCTAGCTGGGCCTCCAGCTCTCTTTCCCTGAGGGACAGGTTCTCTCCTCCTGAAGGGACCCCCTTCCCCCAAATAGCTTTGGGTCTGCCCCTAGTGACTGTATGTAATGAGGACCGGTCTTCCTCATCCTCACTTAGGCTCAGATGCCCTCCCTCCCTTGAGTGGTTGGAGCTAGCATCCTCCCCTACTTCTCCCTCCTCTGGAGCTTACTCTGGGTCTACCTCTTGGGCCTCAGCCCATGCTGTCAGGGATTTGATCAGGACATGCTTCCTGAGGTCAGTGGTTGCAGGTAACCCTCTTTCAATACACAACCCCCTAAGCTGGACTACTGTCAGTGTGGGTAGGCTAGCCAGATCAAGCTCCATGGTTCCTTAGTTTTGTGTTCAACAAAAACGTTTTGCAAAAATTGGAAACAAGAATTTAGAAAAATCACAAAAATTCAATAATTGAAATTAATCCAAATTAAAAATTTAAAACAATGTTTACACTAGGACAATTTAAAGGATTTTGTATTTGTTTTACTTAAAACTGTAATGTGATACTGAACACAAGTACAGGATCCCACCACTTCTCACCAAATATGTTGGAAAATGGGTTATTGGTAAGGGCAGGTAGGTACCTACACCTAGCAATAGGCCACTAACCTCCACTAAGGTCCAGTTAGGTCTCAGTAAATTAAACCCAGCTCAACCCTTGGTAGCTTGGCAACGAGCGTCAAGGCTTAACTTAGGAGACAGAGGGGGTCATTCTAACCCTGGCGGTAAAAACCGCCAGGGCGAATGACCGCGGTAGCACCGCCAACAGGCTGGCGGTGCACCGCTGGGCATTCTGACCGCGGCGGTTCAGCCGCGGCCAGAAACGGAAAGTCGGCGGTGTACCGCCGACTTTCCGCTGCCCTTGAGAATCCTCCATGGGGATTCTGACACCCCCTACCGCCATTGACCCGCCAGGAACAGGATGGCGGTAGGGGGTGCCGCGGGGCCCCTGGGGGCCCCTGCAGTGCCCATGCCAATGGCCAATGGCATGGGCACTGCAGGGGGCCCTGTAAGAGGGCCCCAAAAAGAATTTCAGTGCCTGCCTAGCAGACACTGAAATTTGCGACGGGTGCTACTGCACCCGTCGCACTCCAGCAACTCCGCCGGCTCCATTCGGAGCCGGATTCATCGTTGCTGGGTCTTTCCCGCTGTGCTGGCGGGCGGCCTTTTGGCGGTCGCCCGGCAGCACAGCGGGAAAGCCAGAATGGCCGCCGCGGTCTTGTGACCGCGGTGCGGTCATTTGGCGGTAACCACATGGCGGGCGGCGACCGCCGCCCGCCGCGGTTAGAATCACCGCCAGAGTGTAAAGCATTCAAATATCACAAAACAGTATTTAAATAAAACACAGGAAACAGTTTAAAAATCCAAAACCAATTTATTAAAATGGATTATATTTGTATCTTTAAAATGAAACACAAACAAATAAAATCAGATAAGGGGAACCGGAGATATACATTTAATTTTTTTTTTTTTTTTTTTAGCGCCTAGAAACAAAAAGCGCCAATCGGGTCATCTGGTTGCACCTCGACCGGGGCAAAGTCAAAGTTTCAGGCCGACCGCGTTGGAGCCCTGCTCGGCTACAGGCCGCAGGAGGCCTCGGTTAAAAGTTTACCTTCACGCTTAGGGAGACATTACAACCCTGGCGGACCATGTTAAAGCGGCGGTAAGACCGCAAACAGGCCGGCAAAAAAAAAAAAAGAATTATGACCGTGGCGGAAACAGCCAACTAAGACAGCCACTTTAACACTCCGACCGCCACAGCGGTAAAGACAAGCAGCGCGGCGGTCATAGCCAACAGACAGGTGGGAGACAAAGTACCGCCCACAGTATTACAACAGGCCAATCCGCCACCTTTTTCGGGGTGGATTTACCGTGGATAAAAACACAGCGGAAACAGCCATTTCAATGGGAAAACGCTCACCTTAACACACTCCACGAGGAAGTAGGGCACCATGGAGCCGGAACTCCAAATACTCCCTGCAATAGTCTTCCTGCTCCTCTACGATCATCAGCAATGCCAGCGCCGAAGACAACGGTGAGTACTGCACCTACGACATAGGGCAGGGGGGAGGCAAAAGTCAGGGACACACACACACGCAACACCCCCACCCCCACCCCGACCCTCGCACACTACAACACACACACCAATGCATTTCCAAACATCACAGTAACAACCCCCAACCCCCCCGGAAGAATGCAAAGACAAAAGGAAATGAGTTCAACCATTGTAATGTATCAAAATACAGTAAGCTAATATATACAGATATATATATATATATATATACACATTCAAAAATGTATACATCATGATTAGTAGTGCAGGTATGTACCATTCAATGTCCGAGGACCACTGGGTCCAAAATGCATGGGCGAGGCCCACATCAGATACCTGACCAGAAACGGAGAGAACACTGCAGGGGCATCAGATCGATATACAACAGGCATCTCAGGGGGAAGGGAAGTGGGGGCACCTCAGCCGGATGACAGCACCACGCCAGATCCACGACGGGGCTCCATGCCCGTTGATGTATCCTGGGGAGTGCAAAGCCACAGTCTCACAAGTCTTTTCAGTGTGTGGTTTGCCCACTTTACCATCCTGGGGAGTGCAAAGCCACAGTCTCACAAGTCTTTTCAGTGGGTGGTTTGCCCACTGTACCATCCTGGGGAGTGCAAAGCCATAGTCTCACAAGTCTTTTCAGTGGGTGCTTTGCCCACTGTACCATCCTGGGGACAAAGCCACAGTCTCACAAGTGGATAACAGTCTCCTCTGGTTATGGAGGGGGACTGGTGCCCAGAGTGCTTCATCCTGTTAAGGACTGAGGTAGTGGATGCTGTTCTCCACTGGTTCTGGAGGGGGACTGGTTCCCACAGTGCTTCATCCTGTTAAGGACTGAGGTAGTGGATGCTGTTCTCCACTGGTTCTGGAGGGGGACTGGTGCCCAGAGTGCTTCATCCTGTTAAGGACTGAGGTAGTGGATGCTGTTCTCCACTGGTTCTGGAGGGGGACTGGTGCCCAGAGTGCTTCATCCTGTTAAGGACTGAGGTAGTGGATGCTGTTCTCCACTGGTTCTGGAGGGGGAATGGTGCCCAGAGTGCATTACCAGTTCCGTCACTGCCCCTGCCGCACATGGGCTACCGGTGCTTGATTTTGCGGTGCTTGCCCTGTTCAGTGGTGCTTGCCATGGCGGTCTTTGCCCTGTTCAGCGGTGCTTGCCCTGGCGGTCTTTGCCCTGTTCAGCGGTCTCTGCCCTGTTCAGCGGTGCTTGACTTTGCAGTTTCTGACCTGTTCAGCTGTGCTTGCCATGGCGGTCTTTGCCCCATTCAGCGGTGCTTGCCATGGCGGTCTTTGCCCTGTTCAGCGGTGCTTGCCATGGCGGTCTTTGCCCTGTACAGCGGTGCTTGCCCTGTTCAGCGTTGTTTGACTTTGCTGTCTCTGACCTGTGCAGCAGTGTTTGCCATGGCAGTCCCTCATTGCCCAGCGGGGCTGTGGCTGCCGGGGCCCTCCTGGGCACTGACTCTGGCGGTGGTCTCCTGACCAGTGACAATGGGACTGCCCTCCTGGGTACTGACTCTGGCGGTGGTCTCCTGACCAGTGATAATGGGACTGCCCTCCTGGGAAATGACTCTGGCGGTGGTCTCCTGACCAGTGACGATCGGACTGCCCTACTGGGCACTTACTCTGGCGGTGGTCTCCTGACCAGTGACGATTGGACTGCCCTCCTGGGCACTGACTCTGGCGGTGGTCTCCTGACCAGTGACGATCGGGCTGGCGGTGGCGTTCTGGGCAGCGGGGATGATGGTGGCCTTCTCCGCCGTGCTGCTCTTCCCAGACTTTGGCGCTTTCTTCTGCCCCTTAACCCACCTTGGGAGGAGTCACAGCTGACTCAACACTCCCCCGGGACCCTTGTGATGAGCTTTGCCGGCAGGAGTCTTCCCCCTCTCCTGTCGGGCACTGTCCAACTTCTGGTGCTTCACAAGGGGGGGCTGGCTGTGCTTTGGCTCCGTGTCACACTGGCTGCCCTGGTGCCCGGTGCACTCCACAGGTACCGGAGATTTTTTGGCTGAGGTGATAATACGGGACCTATGAATTGGAGGGTGGGGGGTGGGAAAGAGGTCAACGTTGCTCAGGAAAAGTTTCTGACGAACACTGGGACAGGTAGCTGGAGGGGGTCTGGGAGTGGAGGAAGAGGAAGTGGTTGTAGGAGGTGTAACTTTTGATGATTTGATTGCAGGTGCATGTTCTGGAGGCTGTCGTGAGGTGGATGGATGTTGGGTGTGTGTGTGCCCGCATTTGTGTACTTTGGGAGGGGGCGTCACAGACATACTGGGAGAGGACCCAGGGGACGTGTAAATGGTTGTGGGGGTGGTGAGTGCAGGTGAGCGGGGTGTGGTGGTGGGTGTGCTGGTGCGAGTCCTAGTGGCTGTAGTGGTAGTGCATGCAGGTGAGAGTGTAGACGACACTGGGAGGGAGTAGGGAGACGACGAGGAGAGGGACACAGTGGAGGCAGTGGATGTTGCTGTGTCTGTATGTGGGTGATGCTTGTGTGAGTGCCTGTGGGATGTGTGGTGCCTATGTTTGCCTGAGCTGCCCTTGTGTGTTGAGGTGTGTTCAGGCTGGTCTGATGGTGTGCTTGGGATAGGCAGAGGTATAGGGGATTGGGTCTGGGTGGAGGAAGTTGGAGGGGGGAGGCTAGACACAGGGACAATGGCTGCCATCAGTGCTGAGGCCAGAGATTGTAGGGTTCGATGATGGCAGTCTGACCAGAATGAATGCCCTCAAGGAATGCATTAGTGTGTTGCAACTCCCTTTCTACACCCTGGATGGCATTCACAATGGTAGACTGCCCAACAGTGAGTGACCTGAGGAGGTCAATGGCCTCCTCACTGAGGGCAGCAGAGGTGACAGGGGCAGGGGCTGAGGTGCCTGGGGCGAAGGTGATGCCCACCCTCCTGGGTGAGCGGGCACGGGGCGAAGGCTGAGGGGCTGCTGGGAGGGCGGTGCTGGTAGGGGGTGTGGCGGCTGTACCTGTAGAAGTGGGGGGCACAGATGTTGCCACCACCACAAGGGAGCTCCCATCGGAGGACGAGTCCGTGTCGCTGGTTGCTGATCCGGTGACCGCCGTGAAGCTCCCCTCGCCCTCCGTCCCACTGGTGTATTCTGAGTCCGTGCAGTGGCCCTCCATGGCCATGTGGGATGCAGCACCCTCATGCTCCGGTGCCACTGTACCTCCGCCTGATGATGCTGATGGACAAAATAACAGGGAGAGCACTAAAAAACGGGGGGGGGGGGGGCGACAGAAGAAAGACAAGTTGAGTGCATGGATTACTGCTACCGTTGGCGGACAATACAGACACAGCAGCCCCCTGCACTACGCCGCGCTGTTGGGCTCTACAGATGCAGTTCCTGGGATATGGCCTACATGGCTATGGTGGACATCTGCACACATAGGTGACACAGGGGCATGTATACCTGTACTTGGCACTCTACAGAGGTGGGGTGGAGTGGCACATGGCCTGCATTACGGAGGGGCCTAGCCTACGGAACTCGCCCTGGCCTAGGGAAACCCACAGCCCTCCTCCCCCACCCAGACCCCTCCACTGCGCGCAAAGTCAGCAGAATGAGAGTGTACTCACCCCCTTGTGTCTGCTGTGATGCCCTCAAGCGCCCATCCAACTTAGGGTAGGCCACCGCCAGGATCCGGAACAAAAGGGAGGTCATGGTGCAACGGGCACCCCTCCCACGTTGGGAGGCCATCACCAGCTGAGCCTCCGCCGTCTTCTTGCTCCAGCGGCGAATGTCCTCCCATCTTTTACGGCAGTGGGTGCTCCGTCTCTGGTGGACCCCCAGTGTCCGGACGTCCTTGGCGATGGAACGCCAAATATCCTTCTACTGGTGGGCGCTGACCTACATGACATGTACAGGGGAAGAAGAAAAGTCATTACCAACTGCATCGTCGAAGTGAGTGGCCCACATCCCTACCCTTGCCATGTGGCACATGCATTCACAGTCCTTCATGCTCGCAGAACTCTGACCCCTTCCTTCTTACATCCAGCCCTCTCCACCCAGGCATAGCCCATACAACTTGCACCCTATGTACTCACCTGTTGGTCTGGAGGACCGTAGAGTAGCTTGTACTGGGGATAACCTCGTCCATGAGCTTTTCCAACTCCTGTGCAGTGAAGGCAGGGGCCCTTTCCCCAGGCGCACGTGCCATTGTCTCTTCCAGACCGAGGTCACAGCAGCTCTTGCAGTATAGGTCCTCTCCTGTCGAAGATCAGGAATCGAGTGATTGAACAGATAGAAAATGACGGTCACGTCCGCGGCGGTGACGTCCGCAGCGGTGCGTATCATCACCGCCGGCGCACTTCGTCATTGGCTCCTGCGACCCATAGGGTCCAATGTTAACCAATGCAGCATTGCGCAGCGGTCTTCCACCGCCTACCGCGACAGTGTACAACGCCAGCGCAGTTACCTCACATCCCATTGTCCCACTTTAGAGGTCAGGCAGCCGCCATGTCAGGGGCCCACATGGCTTCATTTTCAACTGCGTCACACATACCTAGGCTTGGACTCAACACACATACAGACAACTTTTTGGATTTTGTTTCGTGTTCTGTGTAGCTGTGGGTACATACCTCTGAGTTGCTTGACTCTGTGGTCGCTGTTGTCCTTCCTAGGCACCGTCAGCTGGGACATGTGAGGAGATGGCGGAATCCTCCGGTGTACCGACCACTGGTGGTCCTGTTGACAATGGAGGAGCGACATTTAATCATCACCTACAGGTTTGACCGTGCCACAATACAGGAACTGTGTACCCAGTTGGCTCCAGACCTTATGTCACCAATCCGCCATCCCACAGGAATCCCCCCTCAAGTGCAGGTGCTATCAGTGCTCCATTTCCTAGCAAGTGGGTCATTTCAAACAACAGTGGCCATGGCATCAGGGATGTCCCAGCCTATGTTTTCCAACGTGTTGTCCAGTGTGTTGTCTGCCCTGTTGAATCACATGAGGAGCTACATCGTTTTCCCTCAGGTGGAGGATTTGGCTACTGTTAAAGATGGCTTCTATGCCCTTGGACATATCCCTAACATCATAGGTGCCATTGATGGGACCCATGTAGCTCTGGTCCCCCTCACAGGAGTGAACAGGTGTACAGGAACCGCAAGAGTTATCATTCCATGAATGTACAGATGGTATGTTTGGCAGACCAGTACATCTCGCAGGTAAATGCTATGTTCCCTGGCTCAGTGCATGACGCCTACATCATGCGGAATAGCAGCATCCCTTATGTGATGGGTCAACTCCAGAGGCACCGGGTGTGGCTATCAGGGGACTCTGGTTACCCCAACCTGTCATGGCTATTGACCCCAGTGAGGAATCCCAGGACCAGGGCAGAGGACCACTACAATGAGGCCCATGGGCGGACTAGGAGGGGGATCGAACTCACCTTCGGCCTCCTGAAGGCCAGGTTCAGGTGCCTCCATTTGACAGGTGTTTCCCTATTCTACTCACCAAGTAAGGTGTGCCAGATCATCATCGCCTGCTCTATGCTTCACAATCTTGCTTTGCGACGCCAGGTGCCTTTTCTGCAGGAGGATGGTCCAGATGACGGTGTTGTAGCAGCTGTGGAGCCTGTGGACAGTGATGAGGAGGAAGCAGAGGAAGAAGACATTGACAACAGGGACTCAGTCATACAGCAATATTTCCAGTGACACACAGGTGAGAACACTTTCTTGACTGCTACATTTACTTTCACACCTCTACCTTTATCCTGTCTGTCAATTTCAAGCAGTATTTGGTAACTGAGTTGTACATTTCCTTTATGGTTTCACAGGTGTGGTTACGAACGTGTGTCATCTGCTTGCATCCTTCATGGACTTGTGATGTGTGACATAGGTATGTTGACATTACATTTTCGAATGGATTCTGCCATTGTCATAGCTAATACACATTTTCAAAATCACAGACTGACTCCAGATATTTTTTTGCTTCAAGGGTGTTTATGGAAGTGCTAATTATTGGAGGGGGTGGTCAAATGGAGATGGGTGATGGTAGAGGAATGTCCATGGCAGAGTCCAGTCTATTAGTCTCACAGGTGCATTGCCCATATGGGTATAGGAAGTGGAGCTGCGGCTGTTCCACTATGGACAGGGTTACAAAGTGGGACAGTGGGATGACAATCAGGGTGGTCTCATTTCTTGGCGGGGTCTTGCCATCATGCTCTGTCCTGTTCCTGGATCTCAGGGACCGCTTGCGTGGTGGTTCTCCATTTGCAGGGGGTGGGGTGCTGGTGCGGTGGTCCTGTGGAGGGGCTTCCTTTCCACTAGCACCGGCGGAGGTGGTGGGCAGTTCATCGTCCAGGCTAGTGTTAGGGGCCCCTTGGAGTGCCACGGTGTCCCTCATGGTGTTCTGTATGTCCTTCAGCACCCCTACGATGGTGCCCAGGGCGGAGCTTCCTCCCTGAACCCCAAATACTGTTCCTCCTGCAGGCGCTGGGTCTCCTGAAACTTGGCCAGGACCGTAGCCATCGTCTCCTGGGAGTGGTGGTAGGCTCCCATGATGGAGGAAAGGGCCTCGTGGAGAGTGGTTTCCCTTGGCCTGTCCGCCCCCTATCGCACAGCAGCCCTCCCAGTTCCCCTGTTTTCCTGTGCCTCCGTCCCCTGGACCGTGTGCCCACTACCACTGCCCCCAGGTCCCTGTTGTTGTTGGGGTGGTGGGTTATCCTGGGTTCCCTGTAGTGGTGGACACACAGCTGATTGACATGTCCTGGGGACGGAGGTATGGGCCCGCTGGGTGGGTGCTGTGCTGGTGTTACCAGAGGGTGGAAGGTCAGTGTTGGGCTGTGCCTGTGCAAGGGGAACCGACTGTCCCGAGGCCCACGATGGTCCAGGCTCGTCCTCTGGATCCAGTTGTCCAGAGCTGCTGTCATCACTGTGGGCCTCTTCTGTGGGTGGGGTAGAGATGTCTGGATCCTCCTGTCTGGTGACGTTGGGTAGTGGTCCTGTAAAAGCATGATTATTGCATCTGTGTGTGTCATGGTGTGCAATGGGTGGGCGAGCATGTACCCCAGTGCTAGCATTCCTGTGTGGGGGCTTGTGTGATGATGGTTAGGGGGTGTTATGGGTATGTGCAGTGGCCATGCTTTAGTGATGGGTGTCCATGCTTTGTTGTGTCATGCAGGGCTTGGTGTTGGGATGGGTGGTTTGTGTTATTAGTACATTAGTGAGGTGTTGGAGTGATAGGGGAGGGGGTGAGGGTGGGGGGGTGTGATAGCATGCAGGTAGGGTGGTGATATGATAGTTAAGATTTGACTTACCAGAGTCCATTCCTCCACCGACTCCTCCGAGGCCCTCTGGATGCATAATAGTCAAGACCTGCTCCTCTCAATTTGTTAGTTGTGGGGGCGGAGGTGGGGGTCCGCTGCCAGTCCGCTGAACCGCGATGTTGTGCCTGGAGACCACGGAACGCACCTTCCCCCGTAGGTCGTTCCACCTCTTCCTGATGTCCTCCCGATTTCTTGAGTGTTGTCCCACTGCGTTGACCCTGTCGACTATTCTTCGCCATAGCTCCATCTTCCTTGCAATGGAGGTGTGCTGCACCTGGGATCCAGATAGCTGTGGCTCTACCCGTACGATTTCCTCCACCATGACCCTGATCTCCTCCTCCGAAAACCTGGGGTGTCTTTACCGTGCCATGGGGTGGTGTAGGTGATGTGTGGGGTGGTGTATGTGGTGATGAGTGTGGTGATGTGTAGCGGTGTGTGGTGTTTTGTGCGTGGATGTTGTGTGGGTGATGGTGTTGTGTGCCTCTGTGTGGTGGGGTTGTCTATGCTGTGCTCTCTCTCTCGCCTTCGTCTATAAATTTTGGTCGTAGGGGTTTGTGGGTGATGTGGGTGTGTGTTTTATATTGTAATGGGTGTGTGGGAGTGGTGTTTGTATGTGTATCAGGTGTGTTTGTTTGGAATTGTCCAATGTGGCGGTGTTTTGGAGATGTGTGTGTATTTTGAGCGCGGCGGTGTGTACCGCCAATGGAATACCGCGGTTGAAAGACCGCCGCATGGATTTGTGGGTCGTAATAGCATGGGCGTGTTTCTGTTGGCGTGACGGTGGAAGTTTTGTTTTTGCCAGTTTATCACTGACCTTTGGTGTGGCGGACTTGTGTGGGTGTCTGAATTTCGGCGGATTCTGAGATGTGGGTCATAATAGCTGTGGTGGAATTCCGCGGCCACGGCGGTGTATTGGCGGTCTTCTGCACGGCGGTAAGTAGCTTTTACCACCAATGTTGTAATGACCCCCTTAGTTTCTTTTTCAAATATTTTCTTCAGCTGGATGAACCTGCCAGTCCAATCCGACCTCCTGGAGCCCTTTTCCGGATACACAATGCGGGAATCCTCGGTGGAGACTTTTACCTTCGGACTTAGTCCTCCTCGGATACGCTGGCTGGGAGGTCCCGGTCAACTTTTTACCTTCGGACTTAGGGGGTCATTCCGACCCAAGACCGCCAGGGCCGCGAATGACGGAAGCACCGCCAACAGGCTGGCGGTGCTTCCTAGCCCATTCTGACCGCGGCGGTAAAGCTGCGGTCAGAAAATCGGGGCCGGCGGTTTCCCGCCGGTTTACCCCCGGCTGGGCGAATCCACCAGGGCAGCGCTGCAGGCAGCGCTGCCTTGGGGATTCTGACCCCCTTCCCGCCAGCCTGTTTCTGGCGGTTTTCACCGCCAGGAAGAGGCTGGCGGGAACTGGTGTCCTGGGTCCCCTGGGGGCCCCTGCACTGCCCATGCCACTAGCATGGGCAGTGCAGGGGTCCCCTAACAAGGCCCAGGGCGGGTTTTCACTGTCTGCTTAGCAACTGCACCTGTCGCACGCCCGCAACACCACCGGCTCCATTCGGAGCCGGCTTCTGTGTTGCAGGCCTCCTTCCCGCTGGGTAGCGCCCGCCGGCCCAGCCGGAAGGTCAGAATGCCGGCAGCGGTCTTTTGACTGTGGAGCGGTCAAATGGCGGTTCCCGCCAGGTGGGCGGCAACCGCTGCCCGCCGAGGTCAGAATGACCCCCTTAGTCTCTTTTTCAGAGATTTTCTTTACCGGGACGGACCAGCAAATCAGGCCTGTTGTGGCCTGCTAAAGCGATACGTTGGTGTGTTTTCAGGATTTGCTACAGCCTCTAATGTAAGGAAATGTGTAGATATGGGTGTTGCTATGGCACAACCACAGCAACACCCATTGCACACTCGTTCCACGCAAAGTACTGCATGTGAAGATGCTGTATTGACAAGATGATGTGAAGCCACAAACTGTGCACTAAGCCCACCATGTATATGTGGTGCAGGGCATAGCGTCCCAGTAGCTGCTCAAACATGGAGGCTCCAGTGGTGCTTGGGCCTCTTACACATGCCCCATGATGTCACCATCCATCCTCCTATGATTTCTTATCATTGGTCCAGAAAATGGCATCACTCATTGCATTCCACTCTTCTGATTGACTAACACCAAACCCTGGAGTAGTTAACAGGATCCACAAAATGGCACTTACTGGATGCTTCGGGGTCTTCAAATCTCTCCACCTCTCCAATGGTTTAAGGGGCAGGTCCACCTGTAAGACATGAATGTCGAACATTGCTTGGCGTAAACTACTTAATGCAAATGGACAGCATCATTCAGTGTATTATGCTGTCTCTGATACACATTGTACAGGTCAAATGGAACTACCATTAGTCTGGACCCAGTGCATGGTCAGGCTCCATTACATGGCCTTGCAAAATTACACCAAGAGGCCAATAGAAATACAGAATTGCAGCACCTATTGCATCTATACTGTCCTTGTGGCCTTAGTGCACCCCCTACTTACATTCATGTGGGTGGGTAGTCATTGTTAAGTCACAGCATGTTGGCAGTGTGGGCCAACATCATGTTTATATGTGAAGGCCAATGATGCACTCAGCAGGAGATGCTATAGATCACTGAACCTCCTGCTTAGTACATTGGGGCCCTTCTCAAACATTTCTATGCACAGATTTGGGATTCATACTTTGGAACATTTGTTGTGACACTGAGTCCTGGATTTTACCCTTCCTAACTAATTTTTACACACCCTTTCATGCCTTTTTAATGGCACATGTGTCATTCTTAGCTGTATAATTAGAAAGTTGTACTGTGCATGCATCACAGCACTTGGGGCCATAGATATAGAAGTAGAGCAGCACCTAGTGCTGGGCCTGTTGAAGTGTGGGCCCTAGGGCACTCCTGATACCACCATGTGTGCACCGTCTCCAATAGATTATGCACCATGGTGGTAGTTAGTGGGACTAGTGTCAACATTGTTTGACAGTAGTGTGACGCGTTGCTGGATTAACATCAATATTTTTATTCCCGAGTCCTGCTAAGCACGTAGGAGCCCATTGATCATGATGGATGCTTATGTTTAACGGCAGCAAAGAGCAGGCGTTAGGAAATCCGCCACAAATTGGGTGCAGCAGTCTCATCGACTTTTCTTTGCTAATATGGAGGCCCCCTTTGCACCAGAACAGCCCCTTGCATATATTGTGGCTGGCCCAGCCATGATGTGTGTCAATCCTCGCAAAAGTGGTGCAATGCATTCAGTTTAGTGCTGCATTACCGTCAATCACATGTCACCATGGCAGCAAAATTGTCTAAATTGTATGACATTTGATCTGGAGGCCTCAAATGGGGCAGAGACTCCTCAGACAGGTTGCATGCAGCATGTTCACAACCATTACAAGCAGCACTCAGACGTATCAGTCAATGCTAAATGCAACCAATTGAATGTCAATGGGAGACTTGCCAACAGTTCTGCTGATTTCAATTCCCAAATGATCCAGCAGATCCTGCTCTCTTGCCACCAGATCTGCCCACTGATGCTTGAGCTGGTCTTGAAGATCCTCCCCGGATGGTACACGACCTTGCCCCACCACAGATACCTTGCCTCGATGGGATAGCCCAGGATCACCCGGCCACCCAGTTGCAGTATGAGGGGCAGGTAATGGGCCACCAACCAGATGAACCCCCAGTTCATCAGGAGACATTCTCCCCATCCTACATTTCCCAGACATGACAAAAGGGTACAGGAATTACCCCAAAAAAATGTATGAGAAAGGAAACTTAAACCCAAAACCTACCCCAAACTCCCAAAACCTCCCCAACAACTAAACTACTCCAAACAGCCCCCCCACAATACAAAAAACAGTACGCCAAAAATACAAATGACACGTAAATATATAATTTATACAACAAAACACAAGACACAGCACAAGGGACACAACAAGATCTACAAACACACCACAAATCCACCAGTGCCTCCAAATCTCAACCACACACAGTCACAGGGGAACACACTCTGAAGTGAAAGTGAAACTACACATACTGTACCATACTTGGAAGCAGGATATCCTTGTACATCACTTCCTGGGTGTGTGTGTCACGTTTTTGCATCATGCGTGTATGTTTTTGATGCATGGGAGTCATGTGTTGATTTTTCTTCATGGTGCACTGAGAGTAGTGGTAATGTTGAATTGCCACTCAGGGCCCAGGCATAATTTTTACAGTGTTGCGGTGCGGTGTTGATGCATTAGCGTTTCTTTTTTTTTTTACGCATATAGGAATAGCATAATTTTTTCCATTGCAGCCCTTGAATGGACCCTGAATAATTTCACATTACATGGTCTGTAACACTATGTGGTATGTTTTTGGGCTACATGTGCAAGTCTATGCATGAAAGTCATTGCGCTGTAATTGGTATGTGCAACCAATACGTTTTTTTATGACACAGCTTTAGGCACTCACTCATAATTTGTGCATATGTTCATGTGTCCTACACTCTGTCCACATGTATGTTGGCACATGTGTGCTATGTGTTCATATATGTGCATGACTAGTGAGTAGCAGGTGGAGTACGTAGTTAGTCTGTGGGCAATATATGTCTACATACCTACAAACACATTTTTATATTGGCCCTGTGTCATATACATGCTAAGGCATGTGTCAACCATTGCATTATGTACTAAGAGTATGCAGTAGACTGGGACTGCATTGATATCACGTATCCCCTGTCAAGTTGAGTGTGCATGCGTGTCTACTCACTGGTTACATATCGTAACTACCTAGTTATAGGACAGCTACACATGTGCCATGTATTTTCCTATGCATCTTAGTGTGTTGGTGAAGAATGCTATATGCCATGTGTCTGTACAGACATGTGTTGTGTTGTTTGTATCATATGCCACGACATTGCTGTGTCAAGGGGATGTGCAAGCTCACATTGACATCCCCCTACATAGACAGAAGTTGTACTTTTAACTATTGCCTGTGTAGTCACGTCACTGGCACATATGTACTGTTCGTCAGTACACAATTGATGGGTACATTCATACTCTCACAGGTTTTGTGACACCTATGCCATTATGTTGCTGCTAGGTTATCTTTTGTAGTAAATCCATTCACATTACCGTGGCCTGCCCATTGTGGTGGTACATGTGTGTGAGATCTTTGGGATATGTGTGCCTGCCTCCATTTGTGTTTTCTGATCTGTCAACATCATGTCAGTCATGACTGTCACATGCAGTGTCATAACACTGTGTTGCAGTGTAGCAGAGATAGCAGGCCTACCCATCTACTTCACTATGCAAGTGTGTGTGGCAACACAAACCCATGGTTGCATGTGGAGGTGTAGGTTGATGGTGGTCCACTTCACTCTGCCCCCCTGTGCACGTGCATCAAGCATCTGACATTCTCATATGTTGATGTTGTCAGAGCAGTGGTGCATGGGTTTATTGAGCTGGTATCTCTACCATTTATGAGAGCTAATGTACAGCCTGTGCACACTCCCTAGTGGATGGAGACATGCACAAATGTCGACATACAGACCTGGTTGTGATAAGTTCCAGTGCTGTACGAGATGTCAGCCTTTTCCTCTCAGGTAAAGAGGTCATGTGCTTAAACATGTAGGACATGTATGGATGTTTAGGAGGGCAAAGATGTGTCCATGATCACCCTGCTTAGGGGTTGCATGACTGCTGTGACGTAAAGGTTAGAAAAATAATATGGTTAAGAATGAATTGTATGTGACTGTCTCCTGCTCTGATACCATACAAAGGGCAATTACAATGGTATGGTGGTGGCAATCATGTCAGGGGCCTTGTACTAACATGCCCACACTCTCTGTGCATCAGTTAGCATTTGAAATGTAGACATGGGGGGTCATTACGACCCTGGCGGAACAAGTCCGCCAGGGCCGTGGGACGCGGTGGCACCGCCGACAGGCCGGCGGTGCCCCGCGGGGCATTCTGACCGCGGCGGCTCAGCCGCGGTCAGAGAAGGGAAACCGGCGGTCTCCCGCCGGTTTCCCGCTGCCCCAAAGGAATCCTCCAAGCCGGCGCAGCATGCTGCGCCGGCATGGGGATTCCGACTCCCCCTCCCGCCATCCAGTTCCTGGCGGTTCTCCCGCCGGGAACCGGATGGCGGGAGGGGGAGTCGCGGGGCCCCTGGGGGCCCCTGCCGTGCCCATGCCTATGGCATGGGCACCGCAGGGGCCCCCGTAAGAGGGCCCCTAAAAGTATTTCAGTGTCTGCAAAGCAGACACTGAAATACGCGACGGGTGCAACTGCACCCGTCGCACCTTCCCACTCCGCCGGCTCTATTACGAGCCGGCGTCATCGTGGGAAGGGAGTTTTCCCCTGGGCTGGCGGGCGGTCTTGTGAAGACCGCCCGCCAGCCCAGGGGAAAACTCGGAATACCCTCCGCGGTCTTACGACCGCGGAGCGGAATTTCGGAGGGGGGAAGCCTGGCGGGCGGCCTCCGCCGCCCGCCAGGCTCGGAATGAGGGCCATGGTGTCTTACAGTGTCTGTTTTGGTTTTAGTCTGGTCATTATCCCTTTTGTCGGCCATAACTGGTGAGGTATGTTTGTGTCCTCCATTGCTTCCAGTTTTTTGTTTGTTAGCACCTTGTGCACATCTTCTACAGCAACATTGTCAGGTGATATTGGGACAGGATACTACATGTGACTTGTGTAATATGGAAATATTCCCATTGGCAATATTAGTGAGATTGAATGAGTGCCAGACACACATGACATTGCACATGCCACTTGAGTAGTCTCCTCGTGACAGGGCATGTAGTATCAGCACAAACTTGGGGTATCTCAGAGCTGTACATCCATATCCACTGTTGAACATGCCAATTAAATTCTCCCAGCATGCTACAACCTAGGTGATTTTTGCCATGACTGACTGATGTTGAGGTGTCTCCTCAGTGTTGTATTCATCCTTTGCCAGATGTTGACTATATAGCTGTGTCTACTCCCACTCAGTGTGATGTGGGTCCCTGACTGTATAGGAGAATGCTGCACATGTTCACACATGACACACATGATTGTGATATTGTAGGCCATTACAAGTATGAGTAAGTTAGCTATATTTGGTACCATGCAATGGATCTGTCATGTAAGTGACAATGAGTGGTTTGTAGTGCTATGTGTTGTGTTATTTAAAGGGCGAATTGTGTCTGTGTAGTACAATGGTGCGCACTTCCAAGGATTCCTTGCATGAATTATAAGTACGAACAAACAGTCAATGATATTGAAGCTTGAACATCTGAGTTTTAAATAGTGCCAGGGTGGTTCCACACCCAGCCACAGGGTGTGTAGGTTGTGAGCCAGCTGGTCCACAGTGGATAAATAAATAAAGTTGAGAGAACCACGGCACATCCAAATATTCCAAATAGTGTCCTTTATTCTTCCTTTTGGTTATCCATTGAAAAAAGACATCCGCTACAGTGTTCAATGTAGAAACAGACGACACGTGTTTCGTTGTAACAACGACTTTTTCAAGGCTTGTTGATTTAGTATATAGTATTCAAACTGTGCCAATTATGTCCATATTGTGGCATTCAAAGTAGAAATTCATTTCCCATATGAGGGTATGTCGTGTTGAGTTCTGAGGTACACTATGAGACTAACTCAATAGTCGTACCTGGACCATGATAAGTCCAACCGTAAGGTAGTCCGTATGAGCGTGTGAATCACATCAAGTATGTATAACTATATGTTGTGTTATGTTGTTTTACGGGGCATACTGTGTAGACATTCAGACACAGGTCAATCATTGTGAACAATGGCATACCCATTGCTACCTAGAATGGACACCAATACATTAGTTGACATATATTTCTCATTATTAGCAGTGGGCATGTGTGACTTAAGCCTATTTGTGTGACCAGTGTGCATCCTATGTAGATAGGTGTGTCACACACTCTGCCTATATTCCAGCCAGACTATGACTTGGCAGATGCATTCTCTCAGTGTAAATCATAGACCATAAATCTGTACTGTGTTTGTATATGGACTCAAAACCCCTAGCTGCTTTATGTCACTGCCAAGCCATTGGCCATTCCCCAGCCAATGTGTGTGTGTCATACATGATTTACAGTCCTTCATGTGTCAGGGATGTGGCCTATTGTAGTGCCAATACATATTCCCATGGACACACTGTGCAGGCTCAGCTTTCAACACTGACTAATTACCATGGGCAATTACTGTACAAGCAACGTTGTCTATGATCTCCCCTCTTGACACACATGTATGGTGTAGGCCAAGCTACTTTCACACAGTGTTGTGACAGTGTTCAGTTCTGACATTACTTTACCTCCATTTCCTGACAGCCCCTACCTTATGTTTGGGCCCCTTGCATGCTACCTATTAGGGATGGTGTTGTGTTGGTGAATGGCCAATGAAATTGCACATTGCCCACATGATGTAACAATATATGTAGTGCTGCATGGATCTTGGCCTTTAGAAGTCACATGCCAGGGAGTTGGGCATCACCGATATATGAGTATGTAGAACCTCCTACTTGTTGTTTCTGTATTTCTGACACACTCCCTGAGGTTAGATTCACATTCCAAAAATATATATATTGGACAATGAGGAGACCAAGAATTGTGTTGTTGAACAAAATGGATTTGAGGTGTTTACATGGTACTTTTTTTGGTTGACTATGTATAAAAATTGTCAACAATTGTCTGTCTCCTACGGACTCCTACCGTTCTGTTTGGTAGATCCCCCTCAAGGTCCTCATCCCCATTATCCTCCTCCTCATTTTGTAGATATACTTGTCCATCCCTGGGGATATTGTTTCTGACACACATGTTGTGCAGGATAGCACATACTGGTATGATCTTGCATACCAGCGGGGGTACATACAGGAGGCTTCCTCCTGTCATGTCCAAACACCTGAACCAGGATTTGAGAAGGCCAAAGCTCCTCTCCACCACATTGTTTGTCTTCCGGTGTGTTTCATTGTAGGCACTCTGTTCATTGGTATCTAGATTTGCAAATGAGGCCTTGACTCACGGTTGTATGCCATAACCTTGGTCAGCTGCAAAGATAAGAGGGAGAAATTTAGTGAAGAGTTGAGAGGAACCATGAATATTCCATGGCAATATTTGGTTGCAGTTTGAGTGGTGACTCAGAGGTGTTTGTGGTGTTGTATATGTTCTATGTCGTGTAATATGGTTTATTTTGACTGTATTGATGTACATGTCATTCTTGGGTACTGACTCAATGACCTGTATGTGACTATCTGGATTCCAATACATGTGCTCATCATGAATGTTACATGTTATGTGTAGTCCGTTTTAGTAGCAGGGTCCTCATATTAGATGAAGGCTACCACCTCCTTGCAGCACAATGCAAGGTGTCTGATGTATGGCCAGCATAGTTGACCTACAAAGCCAGCCTATTCCGTGGATGTATACATGTGGCATTACACATGCAGTGGGCCATAGTGGCAGATGGTTGTTGTGTCAACCATCTTGGCCATCATTACATATCTGGTGTTCTCAAGTATGCCAGACTGATAGTGGCAGTTGGACCGCTGCGGTCATGGCAGTATGACCCCCCACATTATGACCAAGGTGGACCCACCATGTTTGGACCGCAACATTGCCAGGTTGCCACCAGCCAGCTGCCTGGCAGTCCCAGCGATCTTAATCTGCCAGGGCAGTGCTGCAAGATGCACAGGCCTCCGGATTTGGACTCCCAAATCTGCCAGCCTTTGCATGGCAGTTCCACTGCCAGGCAAGTGCTGGTGGAATGGGGGTGTCAGGTGCCCCCTGGAGGCCCCTCCACTGGCCATGCACTTGATATGGGCAGTGCTGGGTCCCACATGAACAATACTGTAGCACTTTCCAATGCACAAATTACATGCAGTAATAACCGCTACCAGTGCTGCTGCACCTACCACAGCACCACATTGCAGCCGGATCACTTACAAACCGGCTGCAATGTTTTGGGCCTCTTCCCAGCTGGGTCAGCGTATGGAAAATTATGTTTCCACTGACAGGCCCAGCAGTGAAATCCTAATTGGGCCAGCAGGGTTTAGACCACTATGGCGTCTAACTGTGGTGGAAGTTTAACAAGCGGCCTCTGCCGAACAACAAGCTCATGATGAGTGTCCAAGGATGTTTATCATATTTTAGCATGATGATCACATTTGGTACCGGTATATGTCCTAGCTTCTTAGTAATTTGATTTCCTGCCAGTATTACTACACATGCACATGTAGACTTTAGGAGGGGGCCCTGCTATATTTCTGTAAGGTCACTTAGTACAGTGCATGTTGGGCTAGTCATGTCCTCCATACTCCTACAGGGGTCTACTGTGGCATTCATGTACATTCCAGTTTAGAAGTGAATCTACGCCATGGTGTACAATTGTCAGTCTACAGCACAGGCATGATGGTGTTATGGGGTGCTAAGTGGGGCATGTGAAGTGTCAGTTGAGTAGTTGTGTCACCATTTCTCATGATTCTGCCCCGTTGTCTATAATGGCAGGTACATTAGTCTTCCGATGTGTGTAATTTGATGCATTCGACAGATGAATGTGCAGCCTACAGGTATGTCAGGCATGTGTAGATGGGGATGTAGTTATGGTTGGCACCACTTGGGTGTGATTTGATGTGGATTGCGCCTACGTCTTGCACACCATGAATGAGATGTGTGTCTTTCTGCTCATGAACAGGCCATTGACATGGCAGAGCAATTGATGGTTTGGTCTAATGTGTGTGAAGTATACTTAGTAGTCAACCAGTGGACACCTGTAGTGGTTTGTGGTCTTATTCTGTACACAAAGTGTGCATAGCTCTTCCTGTCCTTCACGTGGTATGACTGTTAGTTTTTATCTGTGTTAGGTACATGTGGGTGTCTGTGTTTGTGAAGTCCAATCATTGTGGTCTACTGCGGCATGTTGCATATGTGTTGTTGCCAGTAAATCTGTGGTCCCATGCATCTTTGTTGTGTTGTATATGTCGTTTGTCCTACA
This sequence comes from Pleurodeles waltl, assembly GCF_031143425.1. Taxonomy (NCBI): domain Eukaryota; kingdom Metazoa; phylum Chordata; class Amphibia; order Caudata; family Salamandridae; genus Pleurodeles; species Pleurodeles waltl. Next base: position 126,881,180 of record NC_090440.1, on the reverse strand, counting down.
AGGTTGGTGTGTTGTGTGTGCATTGCTTGGTTGGTTGACTTACTGACAAGTAGGCCATTGCCATATTGTCCATCATGGAACTGCCCATTGATGGTGGAGTGCTGGAATATGTAAGCATCATGGGCGCTGCCGGGGTACTTGACTGAGATGTTGGTGAAGAGCTCACGGTAGTCCACAATAGCCTGCACATTTACCAAATGTGTATGCTTGCGGTTCCTGTATAGGTGTTCCATAGCTGCAGGTAGCACAAATCTCACATGGGTGCAGTCCATTGCACCTAGCACATGCGTAAACCCAGCAATCAGATAGAATCATTGTTTGGTCTCCTGCTGCAATAGCTGGGTGCTTGGGAAGCAGATGTGGTGGGGTGTGAGGCAGATGATGGCATCGAGGACCTTAGGCAGGTACACAGATTTTAATGGCTAGGAGAAACACCAGCCACTGGTGCCCCTGTTGTCTGTAATAATCCAGAAACCAGCATATGCAATACAGTGAGGAGCTTTGAGATGGGTGGTATGTTGTAGGGAGTTTGAAGCCTTGATGTGATGTCTGGTGCAATCTGGTTCAGCAGGCATAGAATGGACTCCAAGGAGGGTTGTCCTATGCCAAAGTATCCTCTCCTGACTCCTGCATTGCCCTTGTGGGTGCCGTTATGGTGTTTGGGATTGCTGTTGTGGAGGTGGAGGGAGCAGCTGTTGTTGTGGACGTCTGCGGCATGTGTCTAGCTGGAGCAGTACAACTTGCATGTTGTCCTGGAGGTAGCAAATGTTCCTTCTCTGAGTTTTCCTTATATAGTGGTGTATCTGCCTCATTCTAACTCCTGGTCAGACCCAGGCGTTAAAATTTGACGCAAAAAGGGGTTAACGTAATTTTTGGCGTCCACCTCCCACCTGGGTGTCATTTTCGCACGGGTGGATAAATATTGTCACTAGGGGATTAGATTCATTTTTTGGACGGGCACGCCTACCTTGCACCTCATGAACGCAAGTTGTTTTCACACATCCCAAAAATTATGTTAACTCCTCTATTTTGATGCTAGACAGGTCTAGCGTCAAAATATAAATCTGGAGTAAAGTTTGCGCTGAATTAGCGTCAAAATAAATTATGCTAATTCAGTGCAAACAGAGTTTGCCATAGCAAGTATTGTGAAGATCAATCCAAAGGCAGGGGAGGGAAAGAAGTATTTCCTGTTTTACCTTACATGGAAATGTTTGTTCCCTGCTGCAGAAAAAAACCTCAACAGAATTACACAAAGTTAGAAATGAAACTAGAACATTCATTACCAAACTTCCTTTGCATGGTTTAGTGTCATTTTTTTTACTCTAATTCGATGCAAAGCATACTCCTTATTTATACTTTTTGGACTAATTTATGGGGTTAAAGTAATTTTTGGGTCCAGATGGATGACTGTTTCCCCCACAATAAGTACATCATATTACTCTGCATTCAGTTTAACCATTTATTTTGTCAGGATAGCCAAGCAGGTTTGAAAGCTGGTCACAGAGACCCCACTGTTCTGTGTCAGGGTGATAATGAGTTGAGTGACGTATGAGGCTATTGTACTTTTTAACTTGTATATGCTAAAGGAGACATATATTAAAAAGTGTCAGGCTCATTGTAGAGTCTTGTGGGATCCCCTTTTGTAGCGTGACGACCTCCAAGGAACATGACTGTTGTACTACCTGATAAGTGTGGTTCTGAATAAAACAGGTCAGCCACTTCAAGGCAAAGGTTGTGCCCCCGTAGGACCACAACTATTTAACTAAAAGGCCATGGGAAATAGTGTGGTAGGCCGCACTCAAATCCATCATGATCAATGCTGCAGTTTTGCCTTCATCAGCAATGAGTCTCAGTGATTCCGACGCAAGCAACTGTACGGATTCAGTGCTATACTGGGGGTGGAACCCTGGTTGATTCTCATTTGGCAGTCCATAGTCTCAATATATTTTGACAGCTGTTGATTGACATGTTTTCCCACTATCTTTGAAAATAAATATATAAAGAGAGCGGAGAGGTATGCCTAAAATGTTCTGGTTTGCCTGTATCCAGGTTGGGCTTTTTCAACAGGGTTATTACTATTGTGTGTTTACATTTCTGAGGGAGTTGACCTGTATTAAATGACTGCTTAAGTAGGTCACACAAACTAGGTAAAATGTTGTCCAGTCTTTGCTCCAGGATCACTGGAGGTGATGGATAAAGTGGGGAGTCTGATTTTGCTTTGAGGACTAGCACATGCAGTTCTGGTATGGTCAGAGTGTTGATCCTGAGCAAGCCACTCGAGAAACTAGGTGTCTCTGGCTGGTTAGTGAGGTTCAAAATCTCTCTGCCTTCTAAGGAAGAGGGCTAATATATCTTAGAAGCTTTGTTGGAGAAAAAAATTACACTTTACAAAGATTTCACTATCTGAAACAGTTCAGGTGATGAATGTTGTGCTTGCTGAAGTTTATGAGCATAAAATTGACTACTTGCCTATCTGCTTATAGTAGGCCTTCCGTGCTTTTTTGTAGGTGGAATTTGCTGTAACATTGTATTTTTTACGCAGTTGGCGTTCTAGGTGCTTGCAGTTTTTTTAGCAGGCAGAGCTCATCATTAAACTACTTTACTGACGGTTGGGTTTAAGTGGATTTGCAGGTGGTCAGTGGTGCTATACCATCAAGTGCATTGCTAATCCAATTTTCTACTCGTGAGTTTGCTGTATCTAGTAAGGATCGGGCAATTGGGATTTGCTCCCAAGGATGCTCTAAAGGTTGCTAGTGAGATGCTAGACTGCTTCTGCTTTAGTCATAGCTGATTACCTGCTGGTGTAAGGGATTGGGAAGGTAAAGTGACCTGGAAAGGAAGCAAAAAATGGTCTGACGAAGTCAAAAAACATATGTGGTTCTCCCCAGAGGCTATACCTATTAATCTCTAGTTGTTACCTTATATGAGCGGCCAGAAACTCAATAGCTAACATAAACAGCAGGAATGACAAGGGGCATCCATGCTCAGTGCCTGTATGTGAGGCAAATGATTCAGATGTGTTCCCATTGCGGTGTCCTGAAGTTAGCTGTTATTTATGTCTTTAAGCATGTATGGCCTCAACCCTATTTCTTAGAGTAATTTGTGGAGAAATTGCAAGGTTATCCTGACTTTCATATTACTACAGTATTGTAAGAGAATCATTCTATGGGACCCTTTCTCAATGAGATGGCGCACTCAAAGAATATTGTCTGCAGCCTGTCACCTGGGAACAAAATAGGATGGGTAAGGATGCAGGAGATATGGCATGTGGGACATATGTCAGTTTGCTAGGACCTTTGTGAAAATCTTGGCGTTTGAGTTTAAAAGGGCTATGGGCTGATATACTCCACAAAATTCCATGGGTTTACCATCTTTATGTGTTAACACAATACGGACCTCGGTCATGATTGGTGTAACCATACTTGATTTCAACAAAGAGTGAAAAACAGCTCCTAGATCTGGTCTGTCCAATCAAAAGTGCTTATAAAATGTATAAGCCAGCTCATCAAGTCAAGGGGACCTGTTGGGAAGTAATCAGTGAGGGCCTTCAAATCTTACTTTGAGTTTATCAATTCTTCTAATGCTGGCCTATTAGCATTTAACAATCTCAGCATACCGGCTGAAAGATATCCACCTCCCTGACACTGACCGGGTCTGCCAAGTATAAGTTGAAATAATATTTTCTAAACACATTGTTTTCCTTTGTCTTCACTAATGTGTTCAACCCTCAGCTCTACATAGTGAGGGAATCTGCTTAATTGCCTTGGCCTATCTGAGACACCTATCTGAGACACCAACCTAGGACCTTTTCTACTTCCTTGTGGCCAGAAGGCCCAAATGTCCTCTCAATGTAGTCATGTTTAGCAGGGATTTCAGCACCACCGTCTTCGTGATTTCTCCTCTACTACTATGAGTTCAACCTCTAGGGCTTCATAAAGTGATTGATGTTCTTGTCATCACGCCTTTTCCAAAATACACTTGCCTCTGACCACAGCGTTGAAGACATCCCATCCTAGGGGACTTCACCTGTGTTGTTCTCTCAAACATAGTTTGTGATAATCTCCCTAAGGGATTGAGCTGCCACCCTGTCCTTGAGGATAGTTTTGTAGAACTTCCAGTGTCCCGTTGCTCATGTGCCATTGGAGCTTTTTTCCTCCCACATCAATATTGAGTGGTCCAATAATGCTACTGAGCATGAGATATGTTGCAAATGTTCTACACCCATTTATGAGTACCCCATGCTAGGCCTATAAGTGAGTATGATGTATGCACTCGGGAGAAATAGGTATTCTCACATGCCATGGGGATTTTCTCTGTCCATATGTCAATTAAACCAGCTTCTCTGGTCTCCCCAAGCGACAGCGTTATGGCGCCTTGATGAATTCATCTTAGCGATGTCTATCAAGCTGAACATTCAGTACTATGTTAAAGTCACCTCCCTACAGTAACCAACGTGGGTCCAAATCCTTTAATTTTACTAACATCTGGGCAAAGAAGGTCTCATGGGCTATATTTGGGTCATGCACATTAAGAATTTCAAAGTTCTCTTTGGGTCTCGTTCCCTAAAGGTCTAAGAAGTGGTCTTCTTTTGCCTCTTTTACTATCTTGACTTTTCTAGGAGAAGCATCACTACGCAGGGGTATTGAATACCACCCTTTTCTTGTTAGTGATCAAAAAGAATTGTGTGGAGTATAGTGTATATCTCATGAGCTGAGTATCTGAGGAGTGGAGATTCATCTCTGGAGCAAGATTATATATCTGGAAGATTGTTCCACTATTTTCTTCAGATATGATGACATTTTAATGGGGAGTTTAGTTTCCACACTTTACATGGCATGATTCTCACCATTCTGGTGGCCTGGAACTATTCTGGCTACAGAGAGTAGAAGCTCTATGAATTTTGGGAGGTATCCCAGCACACAGACCCATTTGGTTAAATGTCCTTCCTGTCGGTACCCCTTGGTTTCAATCAAACCTCTCCCAAAAACAACCCTTAACTCTCACTCCCACCAACCATCTTTCTCTCCCCAACTTCCAAGAAAAACAGTTATTGAACGGCCACCAACACACTGGTAAAGTATGTTGTCCCCTATGTCCCCTGTCCAGTCTCTGTCCAGTCCACTTTTACTTCATGATGTCATTCCTAGTCTTCACACTTTGAGATGTTGCAGTGATATCAATTGTATTTGTAAGTGTCTGTGTCTGTACCATGAATCAGAATCAGCAATAAATGAGAATATGCTCATTCTGTGTCCATTTGTACTGGATTTATATGCACCACTGCTTCTTTTGATGATCTACCTTTGTGCCATTTCCACACATTGAATATGTACTATTCTCATTTTCATGAGGGTCTTGGTCTTTCCCATTAGGCTCTTTTGATCTCACCTTGTTCCGATTATCCTCACGGTTGTGTTAATGGGGATTTGCTTGCCCACGCCAAGGTATCCTGTGCTCTCTCCACCACATGTATAACATGAGACCTGCAGTTCAGTTGAAACCATGACACATACTAGAATGTCCAGCAGTATCACACTTGTCTCCCCCGCTCTTTCACTGTTATTGGCACCAGCAGGCAGGTTGTGTAAAGGGTGTTCTGTGAGATGGCGTGACACAGATCTATGGTTTGGTCCTACAAGGTGATCATATTCATCTTACTGGCTGCCTCTTTGTAGAACTGCAGGCCACGCTAAACAGAGTTGTGCCTTCAAAGCACTGCACCCATCTAGGATGTCGTTTGATGAACTGTTTCTCCTGGGAGTCTGCACTAGTAGCCACATTCACAGTCCAATATTTATAGTATCAAAATAAGACAGGCATCTTTGCTTCACACCTACTTCCTTTTCACTAAAAACAATGGGTATTCTCTGGTCCTGGAGATGTGCTTCTTAGTGATGTATTTTTTTGTATGTGTGTCCCGCACTGTACTTAGAGGTAACTTTTGTTGGTGCTGCGTGAGCAGAATTTGAGGTAATTCAAGGTTAATACCATGAAGGAGATCTGGTATCTCTCCTGCCTTGTGATAAGGACAGCTTAGTTAAAAAGATGTTAGGCCATTTTTTTGGCAGGTTCATTAAATATTTGAATAAGACAGGAACATGGTTCCGTGGAGAATAACTAATGGCTATAAAGAAACTGGTAGGAAATTACATACACAGAAAATAAAAGAGACACTCAGGCAGACTTGGGGGCTATGGGTGGTGAGGAGGCCTTGGTAGCACTTAAGAGGGACCAATGAGACTGAACTTCAATCAGTAGATTCTTCGATCACATTTTATTAATCTGTCCTTTGACTATATTTGCACACTACATTGTGTTTTGTGCTCTCTTTTGCAAGTTTGTATTCTATAGGGAATTATGTATGTGTGAAAGTCATACTGCTGAAAACTACTTAAAACGATATAATAATATTTGGACAACGTCTGAATCAAGTTTGATAAATTCTTTGTTTGAAAGAAAAGCATGGATCAGGTGGAGACACATATAAATACAGACATACCATAAACATTTCACTCGTTTGCTGGTGGTAACACATCTGTAGTGGAGGACATCTCAGGGAAGTCCACAAGGATCAGGGATTGAGATTTATTTTTGTAACAAGAGGTGTTATATTTAATAGATGTAATGGTGCTGGTGTTCATAAGTGTAACATGAGGCTAATGCCATGAAGCAGGATGAAGGTTTAAACACACAAAAGCAGGTGGGTTTACATTGGAGCAGGATGTGGAGATTAAAATGGTCTGATGTTACTCATAGAGTAAGATATCTATCACTGTTGTTATTCTGTGATGTGGGAGGAAGTAGGGCAGATTGAAAACATGTTTGGAGCAACGTTGATGATTGTAAACATTTTGTTATTGAATGAACAATGTTTTCATTATGTTGCCAAATGACTGATGTCTCTAAAACAATGCTTGCAGAACAACACAGGCAAATAACTAACACATTTGAAATGTGTTTGTATTAAAAACATGCAGCAGAGATGTAAATAACATGAAAGTGCTTTAATTGAGATCATGTATGCCAACTTTGATATGATCTTACTAATATTTGTCGCATTGTAATAACTCTAGCTTTGATACAGACCCATTGAGAAGGCATACATTTTGGACAATCGCCGTTGGAGGAACATTTACGTGGTTAGGAATCTATGGAGTCAATCAATCAACAATACAGAGATGCATTTCTTGCAAATCAGAACTGCATGCTAAACTGTGAGTAAACTGGTACATTGTGGTAAAACATCATTGATATTTTAACTTGGATTTCATAGCTGAATAAACAGTCACCAAACCAACACATGTTGTTATATAATTGATGTATAGCATCACAAAAAAACAGCAACTGAGAATGTTATAGATCATTGTATTTAAATAAAAGGTATGTTTAGTGGTTCAGTGATTCAAAGTTCTACCTCTCAAGTGACTGTTGTCCAGGACATTTTTGGCCAGTGTGGGACTGGAGCGATGATGGTGTATCAGGACCTACTGAACTATTGTATAAGGACCAAAGGGGAGTGCCTGAAGACTCGATGATGCTCTCTAAAGTTCAGTTGGCTGTGTCTGAAGATGAAATGTGAGATCTGGTTTGTGGTCTCCAAGGGTGAAAGGAGGGTCTTTACAGGGTCTGCTGGAAGTGTCTGAGGATAAAATGAGGGTTTTGTAAAGATGGCTAAGGGAATATTAGCACTAGATAACAAATGGGTTCCAGTTCCTAAATCATTTTATAAGAACATACAACACATGGTTGCCAATTAAATAAAACTGTTCTTCTTCTTTTGAAAGAAAGAGGAATATCTCAACTGGTTCAGTTTAGAATCTTTCACATAAATAATTAGTGTGGACAAATAAAAACAGACAATCAATAATTGTTAAAGTAAACAACAGGATTCTGTACAGGTTCAACTTCATAAATTTGAGAGATTTTTGTCTTCTGGTCTGCAGGAATCATTTGATGATTGTTTGAATACCCAAAGCCAATGCTTTTGTTGTGTCATGAAAACCACTTGGATGAAGAGCATCTTTTCAATTTTCACTCAGCCTGCTCATTTTGAAAACCATCACTGTTTTGCTGCACAGGTTCTAAACTTGCATCACTCATTTGGTCAACTGTAATGCACCTGGTTCTTGGTGCTCAATATAATGTAGCAACTTTCTTTCTGGTGTGTTTTCTGCAATTGTATTGCCCTTAATCTGTCTCTCTTGAACGATTTGATAAAATAGACACACACAGAATTTCCTTAACTGTGGCTCTTCTTTTAAATCTGTCATTGTAAATGCTGTCAATGGACATATAGCATGCTAATAAAACATCAACGTACTGCATATGAAAGCACATGAAAAAGGTAAAAAAATAAATATTTAAGTCATTCACATACATATGTTTACATATGGCTTCATTTTAAAAGTGTACCTTACTGAATGAACATGAAAGCGCTAGTATTTATATACCATTCCCTCTCACCAACATGACATTACCTCAATGTGAACAAGCAAATAGCAGACTTCTTCATGACATGAGGATCTTTCAATAAATTTACAAGTATTGTTGGAGAGGTGCTGGTCTGCTTTCTAAAATAATATGGCCATCTGATTTGCACGATCATTCTTTATAGCCACAAATATTTGAGTCTGCCATTAATAAGATAGATCAGATTATGATGTATACAACTGATGGCGCTAGAGTGTTTCCCATCAACTCAAAAATCTAAATGTATTTTCCTGTTTTTTGTAATTTTGTGCCATTTCAGGCTGACATATTGTAACAACCTTGCTACAATATTTGCTACAATATCCTGGGCATTATTCTAGCATTTCAAACTAATAGCTATACAATCAGCTTTCTCTGATAGCGGTTGTCCTTTAAGGTGCTACATTCCTCTGTAAAAATGATTAATATCTGACTATCGAGATTAAATCCACACCCAAGCAAATAGATGATGTTATAAAACATTACCAATTTGTCTGAAAAAGAAGTAATTAAGAGTTATCAAACTAACTGCAGAAGAAGCAGCACCTAAGAAGCAGCACCTAAGAAACAGGGAGAATGAAATGAAAGTACTTTGGTTTGCTTATTTCCAAAAACAACTGGCTAAACATGTAGATCTACTCTGGCCCCTAACACAATGGACTATAACATCAAGACGACAAAGCCCAGCACACACACAAAAACAAATTGATATTTTCCCAAGAGGCAATTGCTTTGAAGAGGAGATCCTGCAAAGACACGCATGTGCCATGCCACCTACCTTCCCCGTCCTGACTTTCCAGTCAATGGCTTCTGCATTCATTACATTCCAGTTCACTTTTTTCCACCATTTATTTAACCTATCTACAACTGTATAAGCTAATACCTCGTTACCTAATACACCAAAAATGCTTATATCTGCTTTTACAAATGTGTTATATTCTAGGGCACTTGTAATACGGCAGATGGATATCTGTCATGTTTGTGACAGAGTATCCCATCCACCAAACTCTAAATCAGACACTGTGTTAACAAGGCTAAATATAGATTATTGCACCGCTGTCCATGTGGCAACTCACCATAGCTGCTTAAAGCCCACCACCGTTCAGTAAGATACTTATTCCTCTTAGTGTGTTTGCTTAATTGATGAGCTGCCGTATTCATTTAATTTTTTCATTTTTTACATATTGTCGCCACACTCTTATTACAGTTTGCACTCACATTATAATGTATAAAACCCTAGAAAATATGTCATGATCATGCTGGCACTTTTAAGACTTTCGAGACTTGCTTCACCATCTGAAAAGCAATCAACTCAGGCACCCTACTGTACCTGCTAATCAAGTACACAGTAGCAGGACTGGCACAGTGCAAATCACAAAATGCAAGTAAGACTTGTCAAAACAACAAGCATTCTTCTGTAAGAAAATTAGGATCTCCTCCCCCACCCCATTCTAATCCACAATCACCATCCCTCCGATAGTCCTACAAGGAGCTGAAAACCCATATTTTCACGCAAAATGTCTCCATAGATGCCTTACTACCTTTTAAGATTTTCCACTTCCATTAGTCTCCACCCCACCCTACTCCCTTTCCCACCTTCAAATCTGCCCATTCCTTTGGTGTCCTGACTGTCTTTGAAGGCTGCACCCCCGCTCCTCTCCCCTCTTGACATTCATCATCCATCTGTGACGATGTATGCTCACTCCACCTAATTATTAAGTGTCTCCGATGGTATAGGGGATACAGTACCCCGGTGAACATTGTAAGGACATTGCAAGTCACTGAGCTGTTCCATGATCGATAGAGGAAGGGTATAATGTTACCCCATCACCTTTCTCACAAACCACTTAAAACCTTGGTGCATAATTTTAATATTAGAAACAGTTCAACACAAGACAATTTAAAAACAAGCTGTACTACCTTGGAATGTGTAGATATATGCAAAAAGAATATAGCTTTTCTCTATGTAAGAAGTCCAAAAAACATATTTTCCCTGCTTTTCATAATAAACTGTTAAAATAGAGCAGAATAAAGTAAAACAAATTTGTTTTTTGTTGCTTTAAACAGCTGCTACCATTGTGCTCCATGATCTGGCCTGCCTTTCACCTCAGCTGTTTGCTCTGGCTGTAGGTACTGTGACATCAGAAATGAAGTGTAAAAAGTTATTACACTTGACGTCTAATCGACAACTGAGTGCATCACAAGTTGTTGATTATATAAGGGATTAAGTACCCCCTGCCATACATTATAAGGATATTGCAAGTCACTGAGGAGGTCCAGAACCATCTAGAGGAACGAGGCTAAAGGCCAAGTTCTTTGATAAGTTTATGAACTCCAAGATGTCTTGCAGTATTCTTGTCATGTATTGAAGGGGGTCCCTTATATAACACACGGTCACACAATCAACTTTCCCACAAACTACTTAAAACCTTGCTGCAAGCTCTTTAATATGAAAGAGTGAGCAGGTTTGCATGAACATGAAGAATAAAAATAAATCCTCTTGTGCAAAATTAAACACATGGAAAACCTGTTAAATATTTGTTGCAAACAGATATTAGAAACTGTTCAATACAAGTCTATTCTAAAAAAAGAAAGCTGTGGTATCTCCTAATGTATAGAAACATGGAGAAAGATTCTAGCTTTTCTCTAACTATCTAAGTTCTATCTAATGCCAAACAAAATCTATTCTCTATGCTTGTCATTGTAAGCTAGAAAAATAGAACAGAAGAAAGAAAAGCAATTGCTGCTTCCAATCTGCTCTGTGACCTGACCTGCCTTTCACCTCAGCAGCTGGCTGTGGCAGTAGGAATTGTGAGATCAAGCTCGCATGTAATAACATAATAGTTGACTTCTTTTTCGAACTAAGGACCTGATTAGAACCTTGGCAAATGGGATCATCTGCCACAAAAGTGACTTACAATTTCCATTCGATTTAAAGGAACTTGTAACACAGCGGACTGGATATCCTAAAGGTATTATAGATTGCTGAATATAGAGGGTTACACAGTCCCATGTATTATAAAAAATAGAGTCAAGCTTTTAATACAGGGATTGCTGAATCCCATATATTATATCCCTACCATGTGATGTAGCTCACTCATGCCAAACACACATGTATGCATATGCACACACACACACAGGTATTACAATGTTTTTGTTGAAAGAGCCCGAATGTCAGCATCTGTTCACAAGTAAATATTTCAAAATAGCTTTTCCAACTGTCCACTGTTCAGTTAGTCAGAAGGCAATCATCTGTGAGTTATTCACACACATTCAAAAACATATGGCTGCAGCACACATCTAATTTAATTTCAGATTCTGAAGACATTTCTTGATGGAACCTAGTCTTGAGTCAAAAAAAAAGTTATGTGTTTGGCACAGATATGACATAGAGTCACCCGATATTAGGGACTTACACAAGTTTGTGCTCATTTAAATACATTTTCCACAAGCCAGGTCTGGCATATAGCTATGTTTGCATTCACATGTGTGTAAATGTAATAAGATGCACAACGTTGATTCTTGCATTTTTATCTCCACGTGTAACTGACTTCTCTCTCTTTGTTCCTCCCCCTTTAGAGCTCTGTACCTAAATTTGTTAGGGCTCTGGGTAATCCTTATTTGTGCAGTATTTTCCGGTCTTGTGATGTATACACATTTCAGAGGCTGTGATCCTTGGACGGCAGGTTTCATATCAGCTCCTGATCAGGTACTTCTAGCCCTTTTCCTACAGCAACTTCAGATCTCACTCAGTTTGTGAAACAGTCTATGATGCAATGCATGAAATACTTTTATAATGTATCATTGTTTCCATTAAAATACAAAACCTAACTCTTCAAAGAATGTCTGCTTCAAAACATTCAAGATAAGAATGTATGGGCTAATTTCATTTTAAAAAGTTGCCTAAAAAGAATAGCCATTTGAATACATCCTGTGCCTTCATTAGAACAAATGTTTTTTAAAACTGTTTTCTAGCTGATGCCTTACTTCGTTATGGAGATTTTTGCAAATATGCCAGGACTTCCAGGGTTGTTTGTGGCATGTGCCTTCAGTGGGACATTAAGGTGAGATACATATATAAATATTTTTTAGTCAAATGTCTCAGAAAATAATTTTGTAGGTTGTACATGGAACACTTTAATGAACTACAATAAGCAAAAAGACTTGAAAGTGGGAAGTAGGGTGATGAGGGTGTGTTTAAAATTAAAAAAAGGTCTATTGTAAATTGTGAGCTGTGAACCACTTCACAATTGTCAAATCACAAAGACTGCTGAACAAAATTACACCAAATTTGTCAGTAAGCTAGACCATGAGCCACAGACAGTGCTTTTTGTGATTTGGTGTAAATCCATTCAGTAGTTTTGGTTGGGTCCACAAGAGTCGAGCAGCAATTTAAAAAAAGAGCATACTGATTGACCCAGGGAGCTTTACTTCTCTTGAGCTATCTCACTCCCACAAGTGCTCTGATTGGTTTCCAGCAACATAAGAAAATATTGTTGACATCCATCACAGGACTCAGAGATTTAATACCCTCTCCTGATGTTAGAAAAAATAATATGACAAAACAATATGTGGGGGAATTGTAGGACTACCCTGACCTCTTAGGCCCCATGAAGGGCGCCCAAAGGGCAGGGTGGGGAGGGGGTAAAAAAGAAAAAAAATCTGAAAAAAATGCTGTGATTTTGCAGGGCTTTAGTGGGATTGGAAAAAAAATGGTGGCCGGGTTGCAGTTATTAAGTTTATGTACACCCCCAGAGTTGTATTGTTAAAGAGGAGGGATGGCCCCCATCCCTGAGCTGCCAGAGGCCCTGGGTAGCCCATCGTCACTGGCTAAAATTACTTTATCCGGGGAAGGGGGCTGTGCAGCTCTCCTCCCTGAGCCTTAAAAGGACATGGGGAACCCACACCAAGGCTGCATTCTAACAAAATTGGGAGAGGGCTCCACGGCCCCCTCCCCGAGCCTCAAAAAGTCCTGGGGAGCCCACCACTTGGGCTGAAATTGAACAAAATGGAGAGGAAGGCCATACATCCCCCCTTCCTGATCCCAGAGGATTGGCTCCCCAGGACCTAAAGTGGCTTGGGAAGGCGGGCAGATAGCCCACTAACCTTTTATTGAAATAAGTGGCCATGGGGGATGATATCGGCGGTTGAGGGAGGTGCATAGCCCCCTCCCCTTTATTTCAATGAGTGAGGGATTGGTTGAGGAAAGGGGCCACGCAGCCCTCCTACTCTTTCGTTTATTAATGGCACCGGTGAATAGGGTCTTCAGTGCTTAAGAATGCTCAGGGCAGGAGGCTATGGAGCCTCCCTCCCCTTTATTGAAATGAGTGGCCCTAGGGGATGGAGTCCCCAAGAGCAAATAAGGCTCGCTGAGAGGAACCACACAGCCCCCTCCCCTTTGTTTTAGTTATGGCCCTGGGGAGTCTGCGACGGCTGAGGGGAGTCTGCATGGCTACCCTTCTCCTTAAAATATGTCTGCCTGTGGGATGATGCCCCCAGGGCCATATTAGGTTCAGGAGGGGAGCATGTGTCCCCCCTCCAAGGTAAAAAACAAAGGCACTGGGGTATTGGGTCCTCAAGGTCATAATAGGTTTGGGATGAGGGGCCACACTGCCATCTCCCCTTAAAATGAAACAGCCCTGAGGATGTGGTTCCCCAAGGCCAGACCCTGTGACCAATTCCCTGCCACACACAGCCAAAGGACGTGTGCAATGTGGGGTTGTCTGCATGTGGGGCACTGCTCATAGTGGGGTGCAGTCAGGTCCTGTTGGCAATCATCTACTGCACATGGCTGAAAGACATGCATGGCAGGGGGTTGGATTTATGCATCGAAATTAAATGATACTTTGCAGTGAAAAAAACCGAGAAATTCACTGAAAAAACAAAGGTTAAAGAAGCTTGGATGATATCATCAGTGATGTCAGAGATGTCATCAGTGATTTCATTTGAGATGTCATCAGTGATGTCATAAATGATATCATAGAACATGTAATAAGTAAGGTCACATGTGAGGTCACAAATAATGCATGACACAAGTGCAAGTTATCAATGGTTCTGCTACCTACCTGGTGAATTTTGCTGTTTTTTTTTTAGTTCAAAACTTTAAGTTTATCACTGACAAATGCACCTAACTATTACTTTACTTTAACCCCTTTGCTGCCAGGCCTTTTCCCCTCATGTGCCTAGCCTTCTTCGGCTATTTGGGGCTTAGGACCTCATAACTTGTTGTCCACATAAGCTATTCACACCAATTTTGCGTCCTTTGTTTTCAATATCCTGGGGACTCTAAAAGTACCAAGAGTTTGTAGGTACCCCTGGAAGAGACTAAGAAAGTAGGTAAAATACAGGTAAAATGTGTCTTTTTTAAATGGGAAAAAAGTGCTGCAAAAGAAAGCATGTGTTTTTTCCCTGCGAATGGCATCAATAAAGGGTTTGCAGTGCTAAAATCATAATCTCTCCAGCTTTGAGGAACATGCAGACTTGAATCAGAAAACCAACATTTTCAAAACAGTTTTGGCATTTTACTGTGACTCAGCCCATTTTTACTATTTTTTGTGCTTTCAGCCTCCTTCAAGTTAGTGACAGAAATGGGTGTCAAACCAATGGTGAATGCCAGACATATAAACATTTCTGAAAAGTAGACACAATTCTGAAATCAGCAAGGGGTCCTTTGTGTAGAACCTTCAAGGTTTTCCTACACAAAGTAACAGCTGAAATAAAATAAAAATATTGAATTTGAGTTGAAAAAACAGCCATTTCTGTCTACATTTTCTTCTGTAACTTTTTGCAGCTATGATAGATTTTTGAAAGCAGTATACTGTTATGTCGGCTGGGTGCTTCTGGTTGTGGGAATGAATATACAGGGCTTGTAGGTTCATCAGGAATCCAAGGTACCCAGAGCCAATAAATGAGTTGCACCTTGCAATGGGGTTTCATTGTATACGGGTATAGGCAATTCATTTGGTAACATGTAAAGAGTGAAAAATAGGTATCAAGGAAACCTTTGTATTTTACAAAATGGGCACAAGATAAGGAGTTTAGAAGCAGTGGTTATTTGCACACATCTGAATTCGGGGGCATTTCTCAAATAGACTTCTTTCTTGCACACTATCTTACATTTAGAAGGAAAAAATTGAGAGAAAAACAATGGGCAATAACACTTGTTCTTCTATTCTATCTTTCCCCAAGTCTCCAGATGAAAATGGTACCTCACTTGCTTGGGTTGGCCTAGTGCCCGCGACAGGAATCGCCCCAAAACACAACATGGACACATCACATTTTTACATTGAAATCTGACGTTTTCTGGGAAGTGCCTAGCTGTGGATTTTGGGCTGTAGCTCAGCCAACACTTAGGCAAACCTACTAAACCTGTGCATTTTTTAACTAGACACCTAGGGAAATCCAGGATGGGGTGACTTATGGGGTTCTCACCAGATTCTGTTACCCAGAATATTTTGCAAACCTCAAAATTTGGCAAAAAAAACACTTTTGCTCACATTTCGGTGATGGAAAGTTCTGGAATCTGAGGGGAGCCACAAACTTCCTTCCACCCAGCATTACCATAAGTCTCCCAATTAAAATGGTACCTCCCTTATGTGGGTAGGCATAGTGCCCACGACAGGAAATGTCCCAAAACACAATGTGAACACATCACATTTTTCTAATGAAAACTGACCTGTTTTTTGCAAAGTGCCTAGCTGTGGATTTTGGCCTTTAGCTCAGCCGGCACCTAGGCAAACCCAGCAAACCTGTGCATTTTTTTAAACTAGACACCTAGGGAAATCCAGGATGGGGTGACTTGTGGGGCTGCCAGTGGGTTCTGTTACCCTCGGGGGGGAATTATTTCTAGGCCATTTGGGGTCAGAAAACTACTAGACACCAGGGATAATTTGTTTTTTGTTTACTTTTATTTGTTTATGTTTGGGGAGCGACCCCTTAGGCAAGGGTCGCTCCCGTGGGCAAATTATTATTAGCCCATTTCTGCCCCCCGGGGCAGAAACCACAAGACACCAGGGAATTTTTATATTTTTATACTAACGCATAAGGGAATCGGCCCATTTGGCAAGGGCCACTCCCCGGGGGGGGGGGCAAAATATTTTTAGGCCTTTTCTGCCCCCTTGAAGGTAGATCAGCCTAATATAATTAGGTGGATCTGCCCCCAGGGGGGCAGAAACCTCTAGACACCAGGGATACATATATTTTTTTTATTTACTTTATGTTTTTATGTATGGGGAGCATCCCCTTAAACAAGGGTCGCTCCCATGGGGGGGGGGGGGATTGTATTTAGGCCTTTTCTGCCCCCTTGGAGGTAGATCGGCCTAATTAGGCGGAAGGGATACATATATTTTTTTTATTTACTTTATGTTTTTATGTATGGGGAGCGACCCCTTAAACAAGGGTCGCTCCCATGGGGGGGGGGGAATTGTATTTAGGCCATTTCTGCCCCTCTTCGGGGCAGATCAGTCTATTTATGTTAGGCAAATCTGCCCCCAAAGGGGGAAGAAACCTCTAAATACCATGGATTGGTGTGTATGTTTTGTTTGGAGGGGGCAGCCCCTTGGGCAAGGGTCTCTCCCCATGGGGGCACATTACTGTTGGCCATAACTGCCCCCCTTGGGGGCAGATTGGCCTATTTTGGAAGGCTCATCTGCCCCCAAGGGTGGCAGAAAGCCAACCAGAGACCAGCAAATATATATTTTTTTTTTAAATAGGAGGTTGGGGGTATGGCCATACCCCCTACCCCAAATAAATGGGGCCAAAGTTGTTCTGCCCACCAGTGGGCAGATTGGGCAATTACCCCCGATCCACACCCCGGGGGGACAGAAAGTCTACTGATGCCAGGGAATACAAAAAAATAAAAGAAAATAGTGGGGTGGTGGCTTCCAACCAGTATGAGCCTAGTTATGCCCCCACCCGAACTGAAGGGGCTAACAGCCTTTCAGCTCTCCCCCGCACAGTAAAACATCTTATCCCATGGCAAACAAGAGGACATTTGATTATTTTTGGATTTTGTTTTACATTTGGGCCATGAGAGCTTGGTAACTCTCAAAATCGTCCCACTTGGAATGGTGAGGGCTGCACTTTTTTTTACTTTGGGACGCTGCCATGTAATAAAATCCACAAGACCTAGACACATCTGAAAACTAAACATCTAGTTGATTCCAGGGTGGAGTGCTTTACATGCACCCTGCACCATTTCCTTACCCACAATGCCCTGCAAACCTGCAACTTTGCCGGAAAGCACACATTTTTCCCACATTTTTGTGATGGAACCTTCCGGAATCTGCAGTAATCCACAAAAATCCTACCACCCATCATTGTCTCATCTATACCGATAACATTTCTGCTGCACTTGTCAGCCTAAAAATGTTTTCTTTCAAACTGCCCTTTTGGACCCACTTTTGTTCCCCCTCAATTTTGACGTGTTTTTGTCTCGTCCCTGTCACAAACACTTGGCCAACCTACACAAGTGAGGTATAATTTTTACCGGGAGACTGAGGGGAACGTTGGGTGGTAGGAAATTGGTCCTGGTGCAGTGATCCCACACAGAATTAATAACTAAACTAAATTTCTGGTTTGCTGAGGATTCTGGGTAAGAAAATATTGGGGATCCACACAAGTCACACCTTCCTTGACTCCCTTGGGTGTCTAGTTTTCAGAAATTTCTGGGTTTGGTAGGTTTCCCTAGATGGCTGCTGAGCCCAGGACCAAAGACGCAGGTGCCACCCCTGCAAAAACGGGTAGTTTTCTATTTGATAATTTTGATGTGTCCACTTTGTGTTTTGGGGCATTTCCTGTCGTGGGCACTAGGCCTACCCTCACAAGTGAGGTACCATTTTTATCAGGAGACTTGGGGGAATGCTGGGTGGAAGGAAATTTGTGGGTCCTCTCAGATTCCAGAACTTACTGTCACCGAAAGGTGAGGAAAAAGTGTTTTTTTAGCCACATTTTGAGGTTTGCAAAGGATTCTGGGTAACAGAACCTGGTGAGAGCCTGACAAGTCACCCCGTCTTGGATTCCCCTATGTCTCTAGTTTTAAAAAATGCACAGGTTTGGTAGGTTTCCCTAGGTGGTGGCTGAGCTAGAGGCCGAAATTCACAGGTAGGCACTTTGCAAAAAACACCTCTGTTTTCTTTGAGAAAATGTGATGTGTCCACTTTGTGTTTTGGGGCATTTCCTGTCGCGGGCACTAGGCCTACCCACACAAGTGAGGTACCATTTTTATCGGGAGACTTGGGGGAACATAGAATAGCAAAACAAGTGTTATAGCCCCTTGTCTTTCTCTACATTTTTTCCTTCCAAATATAAGGCAGGGTGTAAAAAAGTTTGAGAAATGCCCTGTAATTCACATGCTAGTATGGGCACCCCAGAATTCATAGATGTGCAAATAACCACTGCTCCTCAACACCTCTTGTGCCCATTTGGGAAATACAAAGGTTTTCTTGATACCTATTTTTTACTCTTTATATTTCAGCAAATTAATTGCTGTATACCCAGTATAGAATAAAAACCCACTGCAAGGTGCAGCTCATTTATTGGCTCTGGGTACCTAGGATTCTTGATGAACCTACAAGCCCTATATATTGCCGCAACCAGAAGAGTCCAGCAGATGTAACGGTATATTGCTTTCCAAAAATCTGACCGCAGGAAAAAGTTACAGAGTAAAATGTAGAGAAAAATGGCTGTTTTTTTCACCTCAATTTCAATATTTTTTTATTTCAGTTGTTATTTTCTGTAGGAAACCCTTGTAGGATCTACACAAATTACCCATTGCTGAATTCAGAATTTTGTCTACGTTTTTAGAAATGTTTAGGTTTCTGGGATCCAGCATTGGTTTCACACCCATTTCTATCACTGACTGGAAGGAGGCTGAAAGCACAAAAAATCGTAAAAATGGGGTATGTCCCGGTAAAATGCCAAAATTGTGATGTAAAATTGGGTTTTCTGATTCAAGTCTGCCTGTTCCTAAAAGCTGGGAAGCTGGTGATTTTAGCATTGCAATCCCTTTGTTGATGCCAATTTCAGGGAAAAAAACACAAGCCTTCTTCTGCAGCCCTTTTTTCCAATTCTTTTTTAAAAAACTACATTTTCACTGTATTTTGGCAAATTTCTCGCTCTCCTTCAGGGGAACCCACAAAGTCTGGGGACCTCTAGAACCCCTAGGGTGTTGGAAAAAAGGATGCAAATTTAGCGTGGGTAGCTTATGTGGACAAAAAGTTATGAGTGCCTAAGCATGCCCTGTCCCAAATAGCCAAAAAAAGGCCTGGCAGAGAAGGGGTTAAAAAGGTACTTGCAAGGGGTGCATCTGCGTTTTTGGTCATGGGCTCGACAGCCATCTAGGGAAACCTACCAAACCCAGACATTTCTGAAAACTAGACACCTGAGGGAATCCAGGGAGGTATGACTTGGATAGATCTCTCAGTGTTTTCCTACCCATAAGCCCCTGCAAACCTCAAATTTAGCTAAAAAAATCACATTTTTCTCACATTTCTGTGTGTGATCACAACACCGGCATAAATTTCCTACCACTCAACATTCTCCTTGGTCTTGGGATAAAAATTATGCCTCACCTGTGTAAGTGGGACAAGTGCCTTCAACAGGGAAGAACCAAAAACATGTTGAAATTGAGGGGGAACCAAAGCGGGTCTAAAAGGGCAGTTTAAAAAAAAACAGAAATGTCCTGAAATAAATCCCCTAACCCCTGCAGGTGAGCGACCTTTGCTGTAAAGAAAATGTATATCTATATATCCCTGGTATGTAGAGGTTTCTGCTCCCTTTGTCCCCTTAGGCCGAGCAGCCACAAGGGGTGCAGAAATAGCCTAAATAAAAATGCCTACCTTGGGGAAGGAACCTTGCCCAAGGGACACTCTCCTCATGTGTTTGTTAAAAAAAGAGACAAGTCTCTGATGTCTAGTAGGCATTCCTGCAGCACAAACACCTTTCCTTTCCTCCGATGCTTATCTGACCTACCCTTTCCTGAGGAGAAACTAATCAGTTTCTCCTTGACATTCTGAAGGCTATGCTTCCAGTGCGATGGGGGTGACCTCTGATGAGGTCAGCACCCCATTGTGCGCTGACAGCATCAGATGTCCTGTGGGGGGTCGGGGATGGCAGCGGAAGCGCTTCTGCTGCCATCCCTGCTTGAGGGGTATAAGTGGGTCACCCATGTGGGAGTGCTACTGATCTCCGCGCAGGCCAATGCCAGGATGTAATGGTTATGTCCGTGGCACAGCAGCGCTGTGCCACCAGACATGGCCATTACGTCTGTGGCATTGGAGGTTTTTTTCAGTAAATTTCTAAGGTTTTGTTTTAACCAAAAACAGATCTTTTTATCACATCTAACTATAGCGTTGCTTGAACCTTTGTTTTTTTCAGTGAAAATAAATATATATATATATATATATATATATATATATATATATACACATTTCCAAAAGAGTCATGGCATCTTATGGCGTGCTTTTTCATTTTGTTTGGTGTAAGAGGCTGGCCTGGTTTGCAGTGGGTACCTAAGACCTTACACCTTATACCACACCCAGTTATCCATTATTAGTGAACTTTAGGAACAGCCAAGGCTTATCTAGGAGACATGCAAAGCTCATGCAATACCACTGTAGTCAGTACTCATACACATGAAAGAAAATACTCAGGGGGTCATTACGACCCTGGCGGAACAAGTCCGCCAGGGCCGTGGGACGCGGTGGCACCGCCGACAGGCCGGCGGTGCCCCGCGGGGCATTCTGACCGCAGCGGCTCAGCCGCGGTCAGAGAAGGGAAACCGGCGGTCTCCCGCCGGTTTCCCGCTGCCCCAAAGGAATCCTCCAAGCCGGCGCAGCATGCTGCGCCGGCATGGGGATTCCGACTCCCCCTCCCGCCATCCAGTTCCTGGCGGTTCTCCCGCCGGGAACCGGATGGCGGGAGGGGGAGTCGCGGGGCCCCTGGGGGCCCCTGCCGTGCCCATGCCTATGGCATGGGCACGGCAGGGGCCCCCGTAAGAGGGCCCGTAAAAGTATTTCAGTGTCTGCAAAGCAGACACTGAAATACGCGACGGGTGCAACTGCACCCGTCGCACCTTCCCACTCCGCCGGCTCTATTACGAGCCGGCGTCATCGTGGGAAGGGAGTTTTCCCCTGGGCTGGCGGGCGGTCTTGTGAAGACCGCCCGCCAGCCCAGGGAAAAACTCGGAATACCCTCCGCGGTCTTACGACCGCGGAGCGGTATTTCGGAGGGGGGAAGCCTGGCGGGCGGCCTCCGCCGCCCGCCAGGCTCGGAATGAGGGCCTCAGTGTTACAAAAATAAAGGTACTTTATTTTGGTGACACAAATACTGAAAATACCATACCATAGAGACTATACTCCCTGAGGAGGTAGGTAAGACACACATTTTATAGACTAGTATTCAGGAATAGGCATAAAAACAGTCAGAAAACAGTGCAAATCACAATAGTTAGAAATGGGCCTAGGGGGAACACAAACCATATACTAAGAAAGTGGAATCCGAATGTCAGTTTCACACCTAGGCAAGAGTAGTGTGTAGAGGGGTGCTGGGAGTTTTAGAAAGCACTAAAGGTAAGTAATAGAACCCATCCCAGAGCCCAGGAAAGCATGAGTAAATCATAGTACAAGAACACGAGAAAGAAGAATATGCAAGAACCAGAAGAGACTGTAAGACACCAACAGTGGATTCCTGGACCTGAAGACCTGTGGAAGAAGGGGACCAAGTTCAATAAGCCCAGAAAAGTCCAGGGAGAACAGAATCCCTTGCCAACCTAGATGAAGGTACAAAAGAAGAGCCACCAGTGAAGAACAACAGTCAGTAATGCACCCAAGAAGACGGATGCTGGTTTCTGGTTGGTGCAGATGTTGCCCCACGCCAGATGGAATATTGCAGCCTGGTTTGTGTCACTGGATGCTGCCAACAAGCCTTGGCACATGCAAAGCCTGTGGTTAGCGAAAAATGGCGCTGCCCTGGACCAGGTAGGACTTGGTTGACTCTACCCAGGAGGAGGAGTCTGAGGGGGCTCTCAGCAACTCAGAGAGCCCACAGAAGACCAGGCAGCGTGCACAGGAGTCCCACAGCATGGGGACAAAGAAAGTGCTGCTGAAGAACCACTCAGGAATCTGTGAGTCACAGGATAGAGTGCTGGAGGCCGGAGCTGCACGGTGCATGAAGAACTTCGTGGAAGGATGCCCACAAGCCTTGGCAACTGCAAAACACGCGGTGCACAGGGGTACTGTCTTGCATAGGGAGGCAAGCTCTTACCTCCACCAAAGTTGGACAGTAGGACGTCAGGACCATCAGTACCTCTTCAGTCAACCACCCGTGATGCATGATCCACGCAACTTGTCAGCAGAGGGGACCCACGCAGCCGGTCGTCGTTGCAGAGCGGTGCCTGCTGAAGCAAGGGAGTGACTCCTTTACTCCAAGGGTAGATTCCTTCATTTTTCTGGTGCAGGCTGAATACAGGCTGTCCTCTGAGGATGCATGACTTTGAAACAATTGCATTTGCTGGCAGGAGCTGAAGATACAATGTTGCAGAAGTTGTCTTTGCTTCTGTGTTGCAGTGTGTAGAGTTCCTGGAGGGTCCAAATGCGGTTTCTTTGGTGAGAAGATGAAGTAAAGGATGCAGAGGATTCCTGCTGGAGTCTTGCAATCCAAATTTGAAGACCCACTCAAGAGAGAGACCCTAAATAGACCTGAAAGGGGGATTGGACAGCTAAACAGGTAAGCACCTATCAGGGGAGAGCTCTGACGTCACCTGCTGGCACTGGCCACTCTGATGCTCCCAAAGTTTCCTGGCAACTTGGAATCCAAGATGGCAAAACCCAGGGACCCTCTAGAGGAGCTCTGAGAACCACCCTTCAGGTGGTGATGGACAGGGGAGTGGTTACTCCCCTTTTCTTTGTCCAGTTTCACGCCAGAGCAGGGACTGGGGGTCCCTGAACCGGTGTAGACTGGATTATGCAAGGAGGGCACCAAATGTGCCCTTCAAAGCATTTCCAGTGGCTTGAGGAGGATACCCCTCCCAAGCCTGTAACACCTATTTCCAAAAGGAGAGGGTGTAACATCCTTCTCCCAAAGGAAATCCTTTGTTCTGCCTTCCTGGGCTTGAGTGGCTCAAGCACAGAAGGGCAGAAACCTGCCTGAGAGGTGGCAGCAGTTGGGGCTGCCTGGAAAACCTCAGAAGGCTGGAATGGCAACACTGGGGGTCCTCTAAGAAGCCCCCAGAGTGCATGGAATTATACAACCAATGCTCACAAAAGCATTGGAGCATGAGTCCAACATGTTTGATATCAAACATGCCTATGTTCGGAGTTACCATTATGTAGCTGGACATAGGTAATGACCTATGTCCAGTACGCACGTACAATTGCGTCCCCGCAGTCACGGGTCTGGTCCTGGAGGTCTAGTGCAGGGGTGCCCTCACACACAGGTACTCTGCACCCTGCCCTCAGGGCTGGAGGGCCTGCACTAGGGGTGAATTATAACTGACCTGGTGCAGTGCAAATGGCAGTGAAAGGGTGCATGTACCTTTTCACGCAGGCTGCAATGACAGTCCTGCAGAAGCCTTTGCATGGGCTCCCTATGGGTGGCAAAAGAAATGCTGCAGCCCATAGGGGTCCCCTAGAACCCCAATGCCCTGATTTCCTAGGTACCATATACTAGAGACTTGTAAGGGGCACCAGTATGCCAATTGTGGGTGAAATACTGGGTTACCAGTATGCAGCAACACAATTTAGAGGAGAGAGAGCATAATCACTGGGGTTCTAGTTAGTAGGATCCCAGTGAGCACAGTCAAGCACACTGGCATCAGGGAGAAAATGGGGGTAACCATGGCAAAAAGAGGGTATTTTCCTACATTTGGCAGTGCTAGTTTCTCGTCAGGAGACGCCACTTTAAATCAACAAGAAATTCTTTCTTTGTTATCGGGAAGAGAGCTAAAAAGCATTCACAGGGCACTCTGCTGGCATTTCTTTATTCAGGAAAATGCTTGTTCTGGCAGTGAAAAAAAAGGTTTACGTGTTTCAGTCTCACTGACCTTGTTCACAAGCATATTTACACAGTCCATCACCAGTGTTTGTATACCATTTCTTAAAGAAACATTTACCATTTAAAAAATATTTCTTGTGCTTATTATCTAAAGAATAACATGGAAAACAGGAATAACTTTTAAAAAGCATGAAATTGTGAAGCAGCAATTTGATATTATATTTTCAGTTGCTTTATACTTCATTTAGTAGCTTTGTTCTTTTGCCCAATATTCCAGTCCATTTGTGGTACAATGAGGGTTATATAGTGCCATACATAATTACTTTTATTTTCACCCCAGAAAAAAACAATTAAAAATGAATTGGCAGAGTGATATGGAACATCCCCTGCTCTGAGAGAGCTTTACATTCATTTTTCAAGTCCTTTAATCAATATAAAATATAAATTCCCAGCACCCATGCTTACTACACATTTTATGTGCCTTGTTTTCATGCTTAGAACTCACTGGATGCTAATATCTATTTTAAGCCTGTTTTCTGTGTCTCATAAATTGTAAATGGTAAATTGAAATCCATTTTCCACCTGAAAGACAACACATTTGGTTGCTCTATTTCTTCGCTTGTTTGGCCCCCACTGTGTCAATGTATTGTTATTGCTTAACTATTAGTATCTGCTGCTACATCTCTGTGTGACAAACTCCTTTTATGTGAAAACCAAACAACCTTCATATTTCCATTTCACTGAATTTGTGTTTCTCAGAAGACCATAAAAAGAAGCCAATTCTACACACTTGAATCTTGTGCCAATCATAAATGTACATGTAATTCTTCATCGGAGTTCAACACCCGGGGCATCAAGGTCAGCAACTCTATTATGTATTTTTGTCAAAGCAGTCTTTTGGACTGAAATATTGGGCTAAAGAACAAAGCATAAAAGGCTCCGGAAGGGATGCTGTGTGGGCACCCTCCCTTTAAATTATGCTGATGGCCCTGGAGGATGTGGTCCTCAGGACCTTTTAAAGGCTCTTGATGGGGGATGTGGGGCCCTACTTCCCTCACAAAATACAGTGAACCACGGGAGAGTGGACCCCAGGTCAGAACACAGCCTGCGGAGGCAGGCCACGTGCCTTCCTCCCCAAAGAAATAAACTCCATCCCCACTGTCCCCAGCCCACCCCAGGGGGGTTCATAAAAGAAGCATAGGGGCAGGTGGTTCCTTTTTCTTTAATTTTGCAGTGAATCATCCACAGAATTGCTACAAATTTTTAAAAAAATGACTCCAGCCTGTGTACCTCTGGGACCCCACCATCAGGCCTAATGGATCAAGATATCCCTACCCAGCCCTCTTATGTCTTTATTTTTTACTTTTTTTAGGGCTCTGAACTGACTCCTGAGTCCTAAAATCGCTGCCACCACTTACTAGATGAGGTGGTGGCAGCCAAGCAGATCTCAGTTTGTGATCTGTCTGCTCTAAGGACTGTCTGAGGCATGATATATGCATTTTCTCCAAAACTACTAAATGGATTTATGACAAAGACCAAGATCAAGGACCAACATCTAGCTTACTGCCAAATTTGGTGCAAATCCATTCAGTGGTACACATGCATATGTGTTTGGGTGCTTTCATTGCAAAAAATACAGCAGCATGTAATCCAAACCAGAACATATGGAATATATTTCCTGATTCTCTGTGAAATATGGAATTCATTATCGAAAAGACAGACCCATATCATTCTGGAGAGCTCTAAACGTTTCAGGCCTACTAGGATTATGCAGCATGATGGACAGAATGATGTGGCAAGATTATTTAAATTATGCTGAAACAATGGAAATCATGCACCCAGTTCTATGCAGTACTATCGTCTCCCATTGGAGCTGCAAATAATATTTTTGATGAAATATGCAAATGCATCAAATAATTTAGCTGTAACCTCTAGAAGTATAGAGGCACATAAATCAACTGCAACACCCTTACACACTATTTATTTAGGAAAGGTATACAAACGTAAACATTTCAATTCCCATCAATGCTGAATGTTTGCTGTATTTTGAAGAAACAACATTTTCAAGTTCATTTTCACAAATAAGTGGAATGGAATGGAATTAAATATGTAGTGGTGATGTTGGAAATCGGACTGTTTTTACTGGCTGTAGAACTCTATGTACTTTACCCCTGCTTACCAGTGGTATAGTGCCTGTACTCCCACTTTCCAGATGATGCAATTGGCATGCCCCTGACTGGTATATTTAACTGAAGTAAGTAAGTACCTCCTACTCCTCACTATTTCTATCCCATTTAGAGAAAGTCTGTACTATTTCCCACCTGTCCCCTCGTGTCAATCCCACATTTTCTTCTAAAATGTAGACTTACATATGCCAAGACTTTGCAGTTGGAGATTGAGATCCTCTACACATATAATCATAGGCAAATTTGCACTTTGTAGTAAGTTTTGTATTACTATAAAACTTACAAGAAAGAGCAGTTTGTGAGTCAGGACCATGAGGTGAAGGCATGTAACTTAAACCTTTTGTTGTAAATTTTCACTCCAAAGTTGTGAGTACCAAAAAGTAGTAAAGTTATTTCAAACTGTAAATTACTCAAATCTGTAAATTTGTTTTGTGACTCAGGCCCAGTGTGTACATACATGACTTTGGAATTTCACTTGCTGCAGTGAAAGGTTAACTGTGTTATTTCTCTAGATGAATCTAAGGCCATGAGGAATTTGGGACATACAATCCTGAAGTTCAGTGACTGAAAGTGTTTTTTCTTTTAATCTGTAATTATAGCACAGTTGCGGCCAGCATAAATGCTCTTGCCACAGTGACTTATGAGGATTTCGTCAAATCTTGCTTCAAAAATATCTCTGATAGAAAAGGTGCCTGGATCAGCAAAGGGTTATGTGAGTATCAGCGTGGTTAGTTTATAGCTATATATGCAGTTTGCATTCACTTCAGTCTTTTGCTTAACTCCAGTGTTTCCCTTCATGTAATTGTAACTATGACATGATCTAAACCCCGTATCATGTGTAAATGGATGCAACTGAATCTCTTTCCTCAAATAATACTCACACAAACTTTTCATTTGACAACTGGCAACAGATTGGCTAATTAGTATTATACAAATTTCTTATACACATGTCTGGTCTGATCATTCAAGACAGTTTGCACAATCTCCCTATATTACTCAGTAAAACCAATTAAGAACACAATCTACTCATCAACTCATAATCCCTTTACAACTTCAAGATGTCATTCATTAAGCCTACTAAGACCCCTCCACTGGAACTTGCTTCCTTATGACCACTGTACAACATTTCACCCAAAGTATCACTCCCTTTGTCTCGAGGTCCAGCAATGTTGGCGTTGTACTTGTAAATCCTCATGGGATACACAGCTTTCGATAGAACCATAACATGATTTGCAGATCGAAAACTATCGGACCTTCGGAGATCCCTAAGTGGACACTGGGACACCCAAAAAATCAACAGAAAAAGAATGAAAATTGAGTGGCAGGAATTTCTTATTTATTATGCACTTCTCCTTGCAAGGCGTGACTCATAATGCCCTGCAAGGGCTTTATAAATGTATGTTTTACAGGTGCAACGCCAGCACTGCAAGAAATTGCCTTCGGGATAAAGAAGAGAGGAGACACTGCTGGAGAATTAAAGGGCCGCATAAATCTGTTCTGTAAATGTTGCTCAAGATAATTTTTGAGGTGTTCATTTTCCTTTTCAGTTAAGACATAAATGTGACTGCATGGTATCTTCACTCCAGGAGCTAAGTCAGTCACAGGGTCTGTGAGGAAGAAGGGTTTCTGCCATCTTCTGACTAAATGCATCCTCAAATTCTTTATATTGATCTTGTAGACAAATATCCTTTTCTGCCACAGTGGCAACGGAATGGCATGAATGTGTCGACCACGAGCGGAAATGAGTTGTGTTAATACACACCTCCTTAAAAAAGAAGACAAACATTCACAATAGTCTCAGTCTCCGCTACAGTTCTGCAGTGAGAGTAATGGCATGCCCTAGATAAGCTTAACTTGTTGCACGTCTATGACATGAAACTGTATATCTTCCTGATGGTCTCCCCAAAGCAAAGTCACCTCTACTGTATATCTAGTGATAGGCCCAGATGACAACATAGTACCCTCCACTGCTCTCATCATTTTAGGTTGAGACTTGTTGAGCGTGTCTACTTTTAATTTCAGTAGGTACTTAGCATTGACAAGATTGTCTGTCGCCTCAGAATCCATCATAGCTTCTACTGCTAGTTGTTTGTAATTGGGGGTTCCAGCTATGGCTTTTATCGCCAGGTGAGGTGCAGCACATTGCAAAGTATTGGAAACACTTAATTCAGGAGATTTCTCTGAAACTCCTGCTACATACTCCTGCTGCTGTAACAGAAGACCTAAAATCCCATCTCTTTCGGTTTGCTTGTGTTTGGATGGGTTGGGCATTCCCATATAAAGGGACCTCATTTAACACACAAAAGACATAGCCCCTCATTATGACATCGGCAGTCTATTCCGTAGACCGTCTAAATCACCGGCACTATATGACCGCCAGTGATGGCAGTCTGAAGACCACCAAATCATGGCTGCTGGCTGCTCTCCCTCACTATTTGGCAGGGAAGCTGCCAGCATCCATACTGGCAGTCAGTGGTCTAGTGGAGCTTGCTCTGCTGCCATGTCACCACAACACCGCCCACGGATTCCAGCATTGTAAATGGCGTGGCAGTGTTTTGTTGGTGGGGAGCTGGCAGCGCAGCAAGCGCCATGGACCCGTTCCCTCCCGGATGACCACCGTGACCACCAGGTAAGGTGAACATCTGGGGGGGTGTTGAGTGTTGTGTGTGTGTGTGTGTGTGTGCGTGTGTGAATGGTGGGGGCGAGGGGTGATGTGTGTGCTTGTGTGTGTGTGTGCAGGTGTCTGTGTTCTTGTGTGAATGCCTATATGCGGGGATGGGGGGTGTCACGGCCCTGTGTGAATGAGTAAAGGTGGATGTGTGTGTGCATGTGTGTAAGTGTAGTGTGTGCATGCGTGTATGGATCGGGGTGCGGGGGAAGTCAGTATGTGGATCGGGGTCAGTACGGTGATCAGGGCTGGGGGGGTCAGTACATGGATCGGGGTGGTGGGGGGTCGGTACGGTGACCAGGGGTTGGGGGGGTATCACTGCTTGAGGGGTTGGGGGGCATCTGATGGGGTCGGGGTGGGAGGAGCTCCTACATGAAGGGGTGTTGAGGAGTCCTGTTTTGGTGACAGCAATCAGTATCCCTAACATTAGTATCCTTACTGCCAGGGATTCTGTGGCGGGGCTGCTGCCATGGAATCCCTGGCGGTAAGGATACTCATACCATAGGCCAGAGGTCTCCAAACTTTTTAATGCCGCGCCCCCCCAGTTGAAAAATAAAAATCATTGGGCCCCCCTCAGAATTTTTCACAATTATTTTATAAACATGGCAATGTTTAAATATGTCTAAACCTATTTAAACATTGCAGTTAAGTACTGTTACCTTTTTTAAAACTGCAATAACATGCTTCTGGTTAAAGCAAAGGCCTGTTATCTGTATAATATTTATTTTGGCCAGAGTCTGGGGTCCCCCTGGGATCACTTGAGGCCCCCCTAGGGGGGCCCGCCCCCCAGTTTGAAGACCTCTGCCATAGGCGGTGTTAGATGGACCGCTGGGTTGAAGGTGGTCAACCTTCGGCCAGGAGGTCACACCCCCCTGGCAGTACAAGCGGTGAACTGGCCACAATTCAGCCAGTTTATTGCGGCAGTCATTATTTGGAGGTCCTGCACCGCCACGCTGTTGCAGTCTGACTGCAACCGCAGGCATAGCGGGGCAGGACCGCCAAGCTCATAATGACCATCATAATGTGTTCTTCCTTCTGTTGTCTTTTTCTTCCTTCGTTAGTAGTCCCCATATGCCCCCAATGTCCATTGGTTCAGTGACTTAAGGTAGAGGGTTAAGGCGTGACCTAGAAAAGGATTTTGTTTCAACCTTCTTTCTGTCACCATTCTTCTGAATATTCTATGATTAAGGAGTAAAGTTAGATTAATGAGTTCTGAGCAGGTAGTGGGTTGGAGACCAATTTGTGTAAGAATATCTTTTAATTCATCCTCCAACCCTCTTAATACAAGGCAGCTCTTTTTTCTTCGGGACAGCCACTAACTTACTGAATTGTGTACGATAAGGCATCAATACCGTGTTGCCTTAATGAAGGTCCAATAGTTCTCAATCTGATGATGGTTCTATCGAAAACCTTTTCGAATTCTGCTTTAACCCTACCCCAATGGTATAATAAGGGGTTGTCCTCATTTACCAGCTGAGAGGCCCATACTGCTGCATCCCTGCCTAAATGTGAGATAAGGAGAGCCACTTTTGACTGGCGATCTGGAAACACTTGTGGACATACCATAAAATGTAATTGAACTTGAGTTAAAAACCATTGTACTTTATCGTGGTCCCCATAAAAGCACTCCAGCTGAACTAAGGGTACTGGGAAGGAAACTGTAACAGAAACTACAAGTGGCTTACATCACCAGTATCTCTAGCTGTTCTGTCTGTAGTGGTAGGAGTACTGATATTTGCCTCTAAACTAGTTTGCAATTGATTCATTCTAGAAGCTAGAGGAATGGTTGAAGCCCTAGCAGCCAACACGTCTCACTTTAATTTTGCCAGCATAATATATAGGCCCTCATTCTGACCTTGGCGGGCGGCGGAGGCCGCCCGCCAAAGTCCCGCCGTCAGGTTACCGTTCCGCGATCGAAAGACCGCGGCGGTAATTCTGACTTTCCCGCTGGGCTGGCGGGCGGTCGCCTTCAGACCGCCAGCCAGCCCAGCGGGAAAGAGGCTTCCACGATGAAGCCGGCTCGGAATCGAGCCGGCGGAGTGGAAGCTGTGCGACGGGTGCAGTTGCACCCGTCGCGTATTTCACTGTCTGCGCAGCAGACAGTGAAATACATGTAGGGGCCCTCTTACGGGGGCCCCTGCAATGCCCATGCCAGTGGCATGGGCACTGCAGGGGCCCCCAGGGGCCCCGCGACCCCCCCTACCGCCATCCGGATCTCGGCGGTCCGACCGCCGGGATCTGGATGGCGGTAGGGGGGGTCGGAATCCCCGCGGCGGTGCAGCAAGCTGCGCCGCCGCGGAGGATTCAATGGGGCCGCGGTACACTGGCGGGACCCCGCCAGTGGTGCCGGTCCGACCGCGGCTTTACTGCCGCGGTCGGAATCCCCATTGGAGCACCGCCGGCCTGTCGGCGGTGCTCCCGCGGTCCTCCGCCCTGGCGGTCAAAGACCGCCAGGGTCAGAATGACCACCATAATCATCTAAAGAGGCAATCTAGTCAATACTGCTCTAGAAGATTGCAATTACTTTTGTCTGCAATTCTGTCAAGACTACCGATCTTCAGGAACAGTACCACCCATAAGCCCATCTTCCAGCAACTCTGCCTCTGTGTGTAAGCATCCAAAGGAGCAGAGTGCCTAAATGGGGTGGGGAGGGAGATCTGTGAAGAGAAAACGATAACTCAGATAATCACTAGGGAGCATGTAGATATTTAGCAATGGTTCATAGTCTGTACTTATATGTCTTAAATAAACAGTGCATACCATGAACAATTCATAATGTCATCAAAAACCATATATTTCTGTATTTAACCTGGCATGAACCATTCTTAGATAACTACCTTCAACTATCTTCATTAATGTCAGATGCATCAAATGAAAGGTTGCCCTTTAACTTCTGTTCCTGGTATGTTTGCTATGACTCATTACTCAAACAACATCACATAAGGCAAGAATAAGGTTTATTATCAATCTTTTACTCCCATGAAACAAAGAAAGAATGGAATGTATTTTCCACAAGGAATGTTTTACACATACAAGTGAAGACAATAGGTCAGCCTTTCTTAAAAAAAAAAACCCTTAATATTGTGACATCACACAGTCATCTGTGCACGCCTGTGGGGGTTTGGAGTCATTGTAGGTACATATCAACATTACATTCCTGCATGTACTAAATTCTAGGGCACCATACAACACAGTATGTGCATGATGCAACTCTAAAATAAGATTTATGAAGCCACGCTAGACCACCTACATTTTGAGTAAAGCAACACAGTGCAAATTGCAGCTTGCCTTTTTGTGCTCCAGGGAGGCATTCCATGGGTGTTCCATGAGTGTTCCCATGCAACATCTCTGGATTTTGATGCATTCCCAAATTTACCAGAATTGGTAGCGTGGGGAATGCACCAAAAACCTACACCTCCCCAGATGAGGGTAACGAGGAGAGCGAGCTTAATTTCTCCTGATCTTTTCTTCTTTCGCAGGACACACAGAAAGAGGAAAAAGCCTCAGGGTAAGGTTGTTTTTAGGCAAGAAGGTGCCCCTTTCTGCACAAAAACAATACTACATGCAATGGAGGCACTCCTGCACCATGCCCCAATGCACCTTCCCTTGTGGGCTACAAGGCCTAATTAGAGGTTTCAAAATACTTGGCACCTTACCTAAATAGATAATTAGAGCTTTCTGATTTAATATTTAAAGGTAGGGTGCTTCCTGCCAAGAAATGTCATTGTCTGCAGATTCCAAAGCTTCTAGAGTCAGGCTGCACAGTGATGTCTGAATCTGTGTTTTCTATGTCACTCTAGAAGGTAAGAAAATATGTGCTTCAGTCCACAGGAAATATTTAGCTTTCCATGTCACTGATGTATTTCAATGCTCCACATACTATGATCATACTGTAAAGTTAAATACTTCAATTAGGAAGTAGCCAATGTTATCATCTTTAGGGGCATGCACACAATCACTGAGGCCTAGACAGCAGTGCTCAGTGTGAATTTAAAAACCAGCAATAGAAAAAAATGAGGGAGACAACGCAAAAAGAGGCCCTTTTCCAAACTATTCATGTGACTTCACACAGATAATCTTTTACTTCATAGAGTTTCTGGACAAAGGGAGGAAAACAGGGAATGGGAATTCCCTGATCTATCTGCCAGCAAATGAGGGGTTAAATAACTTTTAGCACTTTCACATATTCAGTCTTCCTGGACTCTTCGCCCCTGTCTCTATAAAAGCTCTTGATGGTGGTGTAGAAGGAAAGAGGTGAACTCTTTAAAGGGCCCCACATGGTAAGCAAAGAGTTTGGCTTGCGGTCTTGGCCTTGAGGAGTAATTTTGTCCTGCCAATACAGGCTTCCATCATACTGTTAATTTCTCAACTAACCTCTCTGAGTCCTCAGTGGCAAGACTAAACTCCAACTGCCCTCTCTGAGTCATCAGTTTCTTGACTGCCTTTCAGACAGGACTTTTATTATGTCAGTCTACTTTGTAAGTATTGCACAATGTTGTGCCAGATAGGTGTGATTACATTAGTGGTAAAAACAAATTAAAAACGTCCAGGACTCTTTCAGAACGCATTGAAACCTCCTACCTTTTGGAACATGGAGTAGGAAGAAGAGGAATAGAATAGTTTTTTGATTGCTGAACTACCCCCCAATCTATCTGTTGGAGGAAGTCATACTGAATTATCAAATCACTAGGATAAATTTGTACTGCAAAGGACTTGTTCCAGAAATGCTTGAGACTGTTGCCTAAATTTCCTATAAACGTGCCTTCTCCAGTCAGATGTGTTGGAAAGGATCCAGAACTGAAAAATGCCTGTTCACGTTAGGCAGATTTTAAAAATACTTGTGAAGTGCTGTAAAGTTGTTTTTTGCACATGTTACCAGTCCATACCACCTTTCCAAAAGTATACTACCATTAATACAAATCTATTAGTTCACTGTACATCAACCTATTACTTCAACCTGAACCAAAACGTCCACTGCAACTACTGAAACATCTCTCACATTCACCTTTGCTTCTGAGCTTTGTCTTGTAAGGTAAAAAGGTAGTAGTTTACACATTATTGGTATTTACTAAGAGATACGTATGCTATGTGGTTGTTTCCTAATTAATTTATTACATGTGATAATATCAGTATAACAAACTATTTAACATTTGTTATGGATATTTTTTGGATGTGGGTAATGTTTGTATTTTGTTGTAATAGAATATATTTTATTTAACAATTACTTGTACTATCACTACATTTTTTACTTTATTTGGTTCTATTTAAGGTTGGGGGTTCCTACTTGACGTTATTTTACTTTAGTTAAATTTAAATGAATTAATTTTAATATAATTAGGCATTTAACCTACTCCTTTTAGGTCCCCTCTTTTTAATATAATGTAAATTAAGCAACTGTAATTTAAATTCATGCCATCAATATTGATATAGCTACATACTTAATTTTGTTCATAAAATAGGGGCCTCTGTATGAATTTACAGATGTTGTATGTCAAGGTGCATTGTTTAGGGATGACAGATACCAGACATTCGTCAAAAACTGGCAGAAATCCCTTGGGCTCTATTTAGAGTATTTAAATTACTACACACTTTAAAAAGGCCCTGAGCAATAACCTATTTATATGCTCATTTCTCCTGTATCTTCTGAAATCCTGTGTGAAAAGGTGAGCTAGTTGAATTTGCATATCAAGGAGGGACAGCTCTTCCTGTAAATTTACATTACTTATAATATACATCCTTCCCTCGAGCCTTTAGTGTGGGGCTAGTGATAGTGTGTCTGTACTAAGATGGAGGTCTCTAAGTGCTGCATGAGTAAGTATTATATATGGTAATGGCTTCAATGTTAGAGGCAGATAACTTTATGGATCTACTGCTCACTTCATTGATGTTCTTCCTTTCAGTCAATGTTCACCGAGGACTCGCTTTGACATGTGTGTGTGCCCTGCCAATAAAACATTGTTTGCTACACACATGAACAGTTTCATAGGTTTGTATACAACATGTTTGGTTGTGATTTAGGAGTGGGTATAAAAGTTTAGTTATAGAAAGAGGATACCCTTTGTAATTGTGCATTTGTTGCTCTTATGCATGTCATGAAAATGAATTATCCTTGTCAATTCAATGTATTTATTTCCTGATTTGGAGCTCCAAAGAGATCCACATATACAAAAAACCATCATATACAATAAATAGAATGGAAATATAATCAAAGTAAAATATGAAAGCTGCGTTATCTATAAAAGTCACTACATACAGATCACTACCTAACAGTCAGGTATTACAGAACCATTACCGTTCAATACTTAGATTTATAAAAGCAACAATCATAAAAGAAAACTTCTGTAAAGTGACTTTGATTCTCAACCCCTCTAGCCTATTTCACAGTGATGATCCTATAAAATGCATTGCAATATGTAAAATGATAGATCAATTAGAAAATACATTCTTATTACATTCCCCAAACAATAATACGATCAATATATATTGAAAAATATCTTAAAATCTGAAGGTCCTAGATCAGAGTATATTATTCCGTGGCCTATACAAGGATTCTGACACCTTACCTACCGAGTGAGTATCAAGATGGGTTGTCTGTAAAATTCGATACATCCAGACTACTGCCCAACAGACTTATGTTACAAAGTCAATACCATACCATTCTGCTGTATATAAAGTGCATCAGCCCTAGGATAAAAACCTCTGAAAAGTGCACATGAATCTCAACCCCACTGGCTTATTTCACAGTTTATTATCCTATAAAGTGTAATGTGCAAAAGGATGGTTCATTAGGAAAAAACATTCTTATTACAACCGCTAATGAATGATAACATCTTAAAAGTCCTAAAAGAGAATATTTCATTCAGTTGGTTATACATAAATTCCAAAACCTCTCCTGTTGAGTGAATGTTAAAATTCAAATAAAGCGGTTTCAGCCATTTTTTCCTCAATATAGCTAAAGAGGGACAAGTTATCTTTGTCAGACCAGAGCTTTAGTTTTGGATCTACATAGTATACAACATCAAACTTATTTGCTTGATGTTGTTTCCACTTCCCATGTGTGCTTACATGAAAATGTGTCATTATTTCTAGGCTAGCAATTCTGCAATCACAATGTTCAGTGATGTGGATTTTATTCATTGTATTCATTCCTTTTCATGCTGAAGCATTTATAACTACAATAATTTTTCAAAATATTTTCAGGTGTCCTGTTTGGTGTACTCTGCACAACCATGGCTGTAGTCGCATCATTTATGGGTGGAGTTGTTCAGGTATAAATTTCATTTTCTATATTGATGCTTTTTTTCTGCAATTATATTACTCTTACAAAAACATAATACTGTCTGAAAGGTGTTTCAAATGTAATGTGCTAATCAATAACCTCCATAAACTGAGAGTGGAGGGTAAAAGAAGAAGGTAGACAATGATAGAGCTGAACATCCTCATAGCAAGACAGAGTGCAGCACATAGGTAGACACAGCTATCAACGGGCAAATGTATCTTTAGATATGATCAGTCAATTTAGGACTGGGCATTTTAATAGCTTACTGCGTTATTTCTTGTAGCTTAATTGTACCTTCTATCACATTTTTTAAACTTTCTCCTAATGCTTTACCTTGCCTTTTCAGCCAAGCCACCAAAGGTGAGCCAAGAATGACCTTAGTGACTAGAAGAAAGGTTTTGAGGTCATATTTATGATTCAGGCTTCTGGTGGCATAGAATATACTTCAGTTATGTTTGGGAATCTAAATAAGTAGGTACTAAAATATACCCCACAATCCCAATTTGGGAATACATTTCTAGTACCTATTTTACTAACACATCCATTAGTGGAATCTTCACATGGATGTTTTTTTCCAGAAAACACAGTATATCCAAAACAGGTAGTGGCATTGAGGTGGATGAATGTGTGACATCTGGCAGAAAACAGAACATTTGGCCAATTGTCTGACACTGCCTTACAGGACCATGGTGGATAAAATCTGGAGAAAACTCTCGACAGCCCTATTTCTCAAAATCAGAATGTGTTCCTGGTCAATTTCAGTTGAAACTATGGCTATTGTCATGAAGACTGAACATGCTCACCATAGTTTGTCAATTGCCATAAAACTTAGTGACTGCAAAATTAAAATTTGATGTGAATGCTTTGAGGTGATTTTCCTCAGCATGGCTACATCATCTGGGGTGGTGAAAATTTTCTTGGATTTCTCTTTTTTAATAATTCTGTTTATTGATTTGAGTGTCAGTGCAAAGCAACACCAAAAAGCAAAGAAGAGCATTATACACTGCAATACAATGAGCATAGCTTTGGCAGTAGCAGTATTGTAGCCAATGAGGTCTAACCGAGGTGCGATTATTGGTTATTGAAAACTTGCAATCGCTGTTGCACTTTGTTGGATGTGCAAAGTCACCCATTTTTACTAGTGCTCCAGAAATGTTTGTATTACACTATACAAAGTGGACAGGAGTGCAGAAGTGCCATTAGTGTTAGTGTACACAGGGAGAACTTATTTTATTCTGCTGCTAACTGAGGAAATAGCGACAACTGTTGGGGAATTTTAAAAAAAGCTTTTAAGGTGGACATTTTAATACTTGTAATCACATTGTTGCACTTTGCTGGATGCACAGAACCGCCATTTTTGTTAGCGTTCCAGCTTAATTTGGGTTTACAATATAAAATGTGGACAGGTGTGTGGACACACACAGGAGGCACACCAATGGCGCACCAAAGACATGCCAAAAGCAAACCTGTGTGTCAGTCTGTGCCTAATGGGTAGAGGGACCAGGACCCCTGTTCTCCCACAGGTAAGCAATCAAATGTATTACCCTCACCAATTACCGGCACTAAGAGAGAATACCAATGTTGGCTGCCACCATTCCATTCACCCTAGTAATGGTGACAACCCATGAAAACAGTGTCCCTTTTCCCTTCTCATAAAGATTTACCTCAAGAAATACACCAATAAGAAAGGTAGGTACCATAAGTTCCTAATTTATTGCAGCTCACCGATGAGCCACAAGTTAGATCTCTTTGCCCTTATTGAGCAAAAAATACTGGACCTAGCTCAATTCTGATTCAGGGCCAGACTATGTGCAAGGCCTGCCACCAGGATACTATATCCTGTGGAAAGGCTGCAAGAATAAGAAGGGTGGAGGGATAGAGATGATATTTAATGAAGAATACAGATGTAATATCGAACCCACACTCATCCCTGACAATGAAAGTTTGATCTTTGAAATCACTTTCTTACCTATCTCTACCTTCTTCAAAATATTACTGTATAGACCACCTGACTCTGGTGTTAATTTTCTCCTCTCACTCCCTGAAGTAACCACAAACCTAGCTAGCACCAGAGAACATTTCTCCATTCTGGTTCAAATTAGAGGCCTTCTAAAGGATTTACTTGCCATCCAGCTATCACAAAGGTTGACAGGACATACCCACAAGAAAGGCATCTTTTAAATCTCATCTTTTTTATTGACAATATGTTAAAAGTGTTAAAACCTCTCCCGCTCTCTTGTTCTGATCATTTTCTGATCCCATTGACTCAGGAATATTTTTCTGCGGCCTTAACCTCCATCCTAGTCAGCTCGAAAGACTGATAATGGTTTACATTTCTAGTCAAAGTATGGAAATATGCACTGAGGGATTCAAGACCACCACTCAGGCTAGATGAGACATTGGTAAATGATAAGATCTTGCAGTGGTTTGAATCTACACTTGATCAAGTTATTCCCATAAAAACTCACACTAGACGAGCGAAAGACAAATCGGAACAATGGTATACTCCCAGTCTCTGAAAGCCTAAACAAGGACGTCAAAGAGCAGAAAGAATCCGGGAAGAGATTATGGAGAGATAAATAAGCAGAAATACTGGGATACTATCAGAATCTACCATATGGAGATGAAAATGCACAGAGTGCATATTTTGAGGGAAAAACGCCTGCACTGCCAATTCATCACGCAAGATGTTTGGAATAGCAAAACACCTGCTTGAACCTTCTTCAATGGGTTCTGCTTTGGGACACTCATCCTCATAGTGTAACAAATTGGCCAACTCTTTCTTAAAAGAAATTCAGAACATTTATCAATCAGCCCTCTAAAACTGGCAATAATAGGTCTAAGGATGTCCTGCCTGGCACAAGTCTGTACTCCTTGAATGTGATTCCTCACATGACACTGGACAGTCTCACAAATATCATGAGTAAAATCAAGTCTACTTCTCCCAAAGATCTGGTTCCCCCACGTATCCTAGCCAGAGTAACAGATGAGATACTCCCCACTCTGCTAGAAATGGTGACTCTCTCCCTAACTACAGGCTGTGTCCCTAAGGCATGGAAACATGCCATGTTCAAAGTTAAAAAAGGCCAATCTGGACCCTCTCAATCTGGGACATTATTGCCCAATTTCTCTGCTTCCAGGGATAGGTATAACTCTAGCAAAACATGTGAATCTTATGTAGTCAGGGTTTCTGGAAAATCATGAGATTTTACATGACATCTGTTAGACCTGACAGTCTTAGGGTGGTCACCCCTAACATTTTGCCTGTCTCCCTCCACTTTTTAGATATTGTTTTTGCTGGTTTTCAGACTCTGCTCACTTTACCACTGCTAACCAGAGCTAAAGTGCATATGCTATCTCCCTTTAAACATGGTAACATTGGATCATACCCAATTGGACTATTTGATTTACTTATAAGTCCCTAGTACAGTGCACTATATGTGCCCGGGGCCTGTATATTAAATGCTACTAGTGGGCTTGCAGCACTGATTGTGCCACCCACTTTAGTGGTTAAGGGTCTTCCTGCACATAAGCAATAATTTCTAAATTACACTTTGGCACTTCTGTGTGTGCTGCACCATTAGTGATTGTTTATGTGCAGGAAGGGACACCTTCCCACACATAAACAATCACGCCCCTCAACGCAGACATCCTTGCACGATGATGCAAGGATGCCTGCGTTGGAAGCTAAATTTAGCGCCAGTGCAGGGGACAACACAGGGGTGCGCCGTATTCAATTACATACAGAAGGATCCTGCCTTGTGAAAATGGTGGAGGGCGGTGCTGCCAATTTTGCCGCAGCATCACGATCCATCATTTTTCTTTAACTATGGGCCTTAGTGTAATGGCTGTAGGGCCCTTGAAGGATGTAGGGTGAGCCCCCTATATATGGATCACATTTAAAAAACCCTGGGATGCATGACTTGTCTATCCATTAGGTAGGTGGGTTCAGTTAGTGGATGGTTCATGCAGTAGTGCAACCCAGTAGTACTTTTGAATGTCTGGAAGGGCAATGCCTCCATCATACCACAGCCATGTAAATTTGAGGAGGGCGATTCAAGGCAAAGCCCTGTTCCAGAGCAGCAATTACCCCTCAAATTCAATTTCTGTGAAGTAGGATCCTAGGCCTGAATAAGGGGTATTGTATAGTGCATACATAAAGTGAGGTGGTGTCATCATTTTGAGGAGGGCTGTTCTGCTCTTTAGTGAGAGAGGCAATGCTCTCTAGTGCTGGCGATATTGTCCGAGTGTGTGAGTGGAAGAGCTAGGTTTCAAATGTAGAACCCATTGGGATCTTCAGTGACATAGATTCCATAATATCGGAAACCCTCTCGAACTACCCTGGCCTCACAATTGTGAGGTAGCCATGGCACGTCTCCATGGCCAATTTATATTAAGGATTGTTTCCAATTAATAATGGCCAAATTGAGTGAATATTTACATGAGCCTATCTATGGTCAGTGTTGGGTCAGATACATTTACCAAGATGTTATCTGCTTAAAGGGAGATTTTATCCTTCCAGTCTTTTATCCATTGAAGTTTGTGAACTAAAGTGTCCTGTCAGATCCAAGCAGCTAGTGGTTCAAAAATGAGAGCAAACATTAAAGGTGAAAGTGTACAATGTTGACGGGTCCCACGTCAGAGGGGAAACACAGGGGACACCCCAACCCGTTCATTGTAACTTGGTCAAAGGGCTCAGTATAGAGGAGCTTCACCCAAATCCGGAATCACAGTCCAAAACTCATCCTGCGTAGCACCTTAAATAGATATGATCATTCCCAGTACTGTAGGACATCCTAGTGTTTAGAAAGAGCACAAAGACAACTTTTTTAAAGGAGTCAAAGTGTCCCAGGACCCCATGAAGGCATAGTAGATTGTGAGCCATGTTTCATTCCTCTCATGAAGCTGGACTGATCAGGGTGTATGCAAGTCATCACTGCCTGTAGTAGGCATGTGGCCTGAAGTCTAGCTAATATTTTGACATCCACGTTCAGTAATGAGAAGGACTTCTGTGAGGCACACTCCTCAGGTGGTTTATCCTCCTTATGTATGATCACTATATTGGATAGCCTTTAATCCTTGGGAAGTGATCCTGAAACGTGACTTTCCCTGTAAATTTTAAGCAGGTAGGGAACGATTTAGGGTGCTGTATGTTTTTAGAGTTCATTGGGGATCCTGTTAGACCCTACTTCTTCCCTAGAACTTAACTCTTGTATTGCCTTAACTATTTCCTACTCCATTGTCACGATTAGTCAGCAATTCATGCAATTTTTCTGCTGTAACAGTGGTGACTTGTGAGTTTAAGCTGGCATAATAGTTGGAAAAGGCTGTTGTGACTTCCTGTCTCCCCCATACCCGCTCTCCACTATCGGTCTCTGTAGGAAGCTGGTTCTGTACATACTAAATAAAAATGAGATATAGGGCCTGATTCTAACTTTGGAGGACGGTGTTAAACCGTCCCAAAAGTGGCGGATATACCACCTACCGTATTACGAGTCCATTATATCCTATGGAACTCGTAATACGGTAGGTGGTATATCCGCCACTTTTGGGACGGTTTAACACCGTCCTCCAAAGTTAGAATCAGGCCCATAGTGTGCACAGAGTCCAGGGGTTCCCCAAGAGGCTTGACAGAGGCAATAATTGATGATACTCTATTTGATGTAGTGTGGTCGAGCATTTAGGCTTATCAGAGGGTAGGGTTAAGCATTTATTGTCCACACACAAACAATAAGTGAAAACACGCACTCAATGACTTAACTCCAGGCCAATAGGTTTTTATATAGAAAAATATTTTTTGGTTTATTTTTAGAACCACAAGATTCATTTTGCAGGTAAGTACATTAAATGAAAGGTCCTTTTCATAGTAATACTTAGG
The DNA here is from genome assembly GCF_031143425.1 of Pleurodeles waltl. NCBI lineage: Eukaryota > Metazoa > Chordata > Amphibia > Caudata > Salamandridae > Pleurodeles > Pleurodeles waltl. The sequence goes on along the minus strand of NC_090440.1, from coordinate 126,838,710 downwards.
ACTTTGAATATAATTAATATTGTACACAGTTTTCTTTACAATGGCAAAAATCTATTTTAAAAGTGGACACTGCAATTTTCAACAGTTCCTGGGGAGGTAAGTAAATTACAGTTTCTGAGGTAAGTACCACACTTACGGGTTAAGCCCTTGGGGCATAGATAGTCCACCGTTAGGGGTTCAAAGCAACCCCAAACACCCAGCACCAGCAACACAGGGCCGGTCAGGTGCAGAGGTCAAACAGGAGCCAAAATAACGTGGGCACCAATGAAGACAGGCAGTATTCCAGTTCCAGTCTGCTTGCAGGTAAGTACCTGTGTTGTTAGAGGGCAGACCAGGGGTGTTTGGAGGAGTACTGGAGGGGTCCCAAGTAGGCACAAAAAACACACCTTCAGCAGCACGGGGCGGCTGGATGCAGTGTGCCGACAGGGCATCGGGTTCTCAATAGAACTCTATGGAGGGACCCGGGGGTCACTTAGTCGCTGCAGGCAGGGCACGGGGGCCTCTCGGGCAAGCCACTGACTGGGTAAGGGTGAGGGCCGTCTGCTGGTCATTGCTGCACTGATGGTCGGTTTCTCACAGGCCTGGAGGCTGCGAGTGCAGTGCTTCTCCAGCTGTCAGATTTCTTCGTCCTGGGCAGTAGCGGTCAGGGGGGTTTCCTCTGCAGGCGTCTTTGTGGGGTTGCAGAAAGGTCAGCCCAGGGTGGACACATCGGGGGCATCAGGTGCAGAGTAGTTAGACTCATGCTTCAGGAGTGAGGTGGGAGTCCCTTTAAAGTTAGTTTCTTGGTCTTCTTTTTGGACAGGTCCTCTGTCCATGGGAATTTCCCTGGTGGCTTTTCAGGGGGTGGCTGGTCCTGCAGGACGTGTTGGTTTTTTTCTTGCAGCTTTTCGAAGTAGGAGACGGGCCGGTAGGGCTGGGGCCGAGTCAGTTAGTGTCTCCTTCTCTTCTCTGATGGTTTTTCAGCTCAGCAGTCCTTCTTCTTTCTTGAGGTTGTCAGGAATCTTATGATCTGGGTTCAGAGTTGCTGGTGTTAGGGTCAGGGGACATTTGCCAATGGCTACTGTCCCTGAGGGTGGCTACACCTCTTGTGCCTACTCCCTCTGGGGAGAGGGGCACATTCCTATCCCTATTGGTCCTATTCCTCCAAAGCAAGATGGAGGATTTCTCAAGGAGGAGGTCACTTCTGCTCTGGTCACCTTGGGATGGACCTGGCTGGAGGGGTGACTCCTCCTTGTTTTTCTCATTATCACTCTGGACTTGCTGCCAAAAGTGGGGCTCGTCTGGGGGGCGGGTATCTCCACTGGCTGGAGTGCCCTGGAGACATTGTAACAACAGGCCTGAGCCTTTAAGGCTCACCACCAGCTGTTACAGTTCCTGCAGGAGGGAAATTTGAAGCACCTCCACTCAGTGCAAGCTTTGTTTCTGGCCCCCGAGAGCACAATGGCTCTCACCCCAGGGGGTCAGAAACTTGTCTCTCAGTGGCAGGCTGGCCCAGACTAGTTAGTCCTCCACTGAAGGATTAGATAAAATACCGGTGGCATCTCTAAGATGCCCTCTATGTGCATTTTTTAATAAATCCAACGCTGACATCAGTGTGGGCTTATTATTCTGAGAAATTTGATAACGAACTTCCCAGTATTTAGTGTAGCTATTATGAAACTGTGGAGTTTGTTGTGACAAACTCTCAGACCATATACTTAATATGGCCTCACTGTACTAACAATGTCTAAGGATGGACTTAGACAGTATAGGGGCATATTGCTCATGCAGCTATGCCCTCTCCTGCGGTATAGTTCACCCTGCCTTAGGGCTTTAAGGTCTGCTAGAGGAGTGACTTACCTATACCACAGGCGGTGTTTTATGTGCATGGCACCCTGAGGGGGATGCCATGTCGACTTTGCCTTTTTCTCCCCACCAACACACACAATCTGCAATGGCAGAGTGCATGTGTTAGGTGAGGGGCTCCTAAGGGTGGCACAACACATGCTGCAGTCTTTAGAGACCTTCCCTGATCACAGGGCCCTTGGTATCACTGGTACCTTTTAGAAGGTACTTATCTGCACGCCAGGGGTGTGCCAATTGGGGAAACAATTGTACATTTTTAGTGAAAAAACACTGGTGTGGGGCATGGTTAGCAGGGTTCCAGCACACTCTCAGTCAAGTCAGCATCAATATCAGGCAAAAAGTTGGGGGTAACTGCAACAAGGAGCCACTCTCCTAAAGTCTGTATCTCCAAATACTCAGCAGTTAGCTCTTTCACCCTTATCAAGCGCTTCCAGGCTCTGTCCCCAACCTTGCAGATGTGGCATTGTGCAGCACAATAGCTGGTTTTGGCTGCATTAGGAGCTATGTCTCTACATTCCCTTTGTTTAAGGCTTAATACATGCTGAGCATACAGGCTGAGCATCTCCGTCTGGTTGGCTAACAAGCTTGTCCTCTAACTTTTTTATTTCATGTTCTGTTGTCTCTAGTTGCGTCCTCTTGTCTTTTATATGGCCCAGGATTAACAAAAGGCCTTGTCCCTTTTTACAGTTTTATATGCTTCCCACAAGCTTTTTGCAGAGTCCACTGATACCTCATTTTCCTTAAAGTAGTGCTCCATGGCCACACCCAGACCCATTTTATTTGGAGTATCTTGAAATAACAGGGATTTAGTGTTATGTCACATCTAGTCATGTGACCTGGGAGCCCATAGATCACCGGCACTTGTGAGTGGTCTGACGTTCCCCTGGCTAAATGGTGGGTCTCGCTAAAGAGGTAGACAAAATGTGGGAGTGTAATAGCATAATCAATATATAAAAGAGTAGAACATGTATTGTTTTGTTGTTGGGTTAAGAAAATTCCATACATCCATAAGCTCAAGAGCTGAGTGAAAATATGCTAGTGGGCAGTGAGGGGTTCCTGTTAATCTCAAGGGTATTCTATTAATCTGACCATTGAGTGCTAATTTTAAGTCATCCACAAGCAATAATTTTCCCTCAGTTCTGGGAGTATAATGTCTTGGAGCCATGGAGGCATGTAAACTGACATTAACCGGCTGGTCTCCCCTCAATCAAGCTATTCCTGCATATCAGCCTTGGGGGTCTGATCAGGTGTGTTGGATATTTAATGGTAGAGTTTTGCATATAAGGATGCCGCCCACTCCTGAACATGTGGTATATACTGCTTGGGCAGTGATTTTGTATTCTCATCTATTCAGGGCTTGATATATGTTCACTTTGAGGTGGGTCTCCTCAAATAGAACTAAGTCGGGTTGTGCCTCTTAACATAGTATAAAACCATTCTGCGTTTGTTTTTATTTCCAAGTCCATTAACATTCAGGGAGAGTATTTTAATAGATGCTTCTGTCATCGGCTTGTTATCTCTGGGCCTTCAGCGGCCTGTCTAGGTGACTAATCCTGGATGGACTATGGTCTCTGGGGATGAGTCTCTCCCTTGGGAGTGGATCACAGATTGTTTGAGGTGTATATTAGCAGTACTGTCATTTTACACTCAATGCAATCACAACAACAAAAACCCCATAACTAACTTCTGTCCCTCCCTCCCTGCATGGCAAACCTCAAACTGTCCACCCCTCTAACTCTGCAAAGTTACTGTCGCCTCAATACATTACATCAATAATGGATGGCTATTACTAACATCTGCCATTTAGCCACCTGCTATTCCCTGAAGAAATTAGAAATGTTGCTGAGATTGCTTTTCATTTCCAGTGCCCACTTCATGTCCATGTTGTTCACCCTCCCTTCTAGTCGAAGGTGAATCAGGCCCCATTGGCAGCTGTAGCATAATGAAGTCTCATATTGACAAGAAATCTTGTTGCAGCAGGGGATAGATCCCATCAGGCCCTCCTCCACTGGAATCCATGTTCTTTCATCCCAGGATCTCTGCTTTGGTGAGGTGGGATGTTGTTCTTGCACGGCTTCTGTATTCTCTGGTGTCTCAGACTGGTCAATGTATCACCATTTCTGTCCCACTCTAGGCCCTTACTTAAGACCCCATACTGTCCTCTAGCCATCTAGCCAATCCCAAACATCTTCGACCCTTTCAAAGTGCCAGGTCTTGCCCTCTGCCACAATTATCAGCTTTTCTGGGAAAATCATTGAGCATTTTATCTCTTGCTCTCTCAAAGCCCTCTTGACCTCCAAAAAACTGCACCTACATCATTGAACCTTCAACGTAGTCTGGAAAGAAGGTTATGACCACATTTTCATAGGAAAGTGGTGTAGCAGTGCATACCATCTGCAAGATGACATCACAGTTACAGTAATTAAAGATCCAAGCTTTAATTGGTTAGGGGGGTGCTCCCAATTTAGGTGGTGTGCCTGGAACTCGGTGGGTCTGCTCCACCAAGCAGTAATTGTAGAGTCCTCTAACCTGCATCTTTATGAGGCTGGGATCTTCTATGAAGAGATTGAGGGCCGGCCCCTCAGAGCTCTCCAAGACCCCAAAATTCACATGTTGTTTCATCTGGAATGGCCCTCGACATCTTCCATTTGGTCCTCAAACACTTTTGTGGCTACTCCCAGTTTGATGACTTTGGTCTTCAGTGTCAAATTTTCAGTCTGGAGAGTGGTGGTGGTATGTGTCATTCTGGCTCACATATTTCGGAGATCAGCTCTAATCAAGGTGACACAGAGTAAATTTTGCTTTCTAAGGATGTGTGCACTCTGGTGATCACTGCCATAATGTCCTGGAGTGTGATTGGCTCCTCTTCCACATAGGGCTGCGTTGTGGCTGGTGGCATTGTGTGGACCCTCTCATTGTTGGCGGGTAGCACGTATTTCTCCAATTTTGTTTGATGGGTGGTGCGGGCTCCTTTTCCCCCATCATTATTGTCAGTGTTGAGGGTGATTCAGATTTAATTGCTTAGTGCTGTGTATCTGGGGGCATAAGGGAGGATCCCCCGTATTCCTTTCCTCCTGCTGGGGGGCGATTGGAGTCTACCCTGCGGCCTGTCAAGTTTCCTGGTGCCCATCCTCTCCCTGCAGAAAACCACCATTTCTAACGTGGGTGTGTGTGTTCTCCTTCTAGCTGGGCACAAGGGTACATGGTAATCTCTGCTAACTGCTTATCGGAGCACTGTCTCTGGGTGGAAGAAGCCATTTGTGGTGCACCGCAGCAATCTCCAATGTAAAGAAGTCTTAGCCACCAAGGGCTAAGGCAAGGCTCTGACTGTGGCAGTGGGAGGTTTCTCTTGGAGCCTCATGGTTGGGATGTTTATTGTAACCCACTGCTTACTCCCTGTGCTCACCTCCCATTAAAGAGGGAATGTAAGCTTGGCTGTGTCGGGGTTCAAATAATGGTATGTATGTTTAGGGATTAGTTCAGTGGGTTGCAGGGGCCGCTCTTAGAAATGGCCTTCTTCCCTGGCGGCTGGGCATACTTATTCTTGGATTTCTCAGTCAATGACCTATGAAGACACTTCCCAATACCAGAATATGGGCTCTACACCATAAACATGGCAGAGTGCAATTTACATAAAGCTATATGTTCTGTAAAATAAGGACAGTTCTTTCATGAAGATTAGAGAATGAAGTAAGCTTAGAATGTAAATGTCATGTTATATTGATTTATATAGTGCACAAATCACCAAAGAAGGTATCAAGGCATTTGGGCATGTGTGGAGGTGTATGGTCCCAGGGTGCTTATCCCAGGGTACAGTCAGGTCTTCAACTTCTTGTGGATCCAAAGGAGAATCCCCCTGGGGAGCAATATAGTTTGCAGAGCCTGGATACCCTCACGAGTGAGCTGGGCTTTACAAATCCTAATTGATTGACTGTAAAAGTGAGGAGGAGGCTTTGGTGTGTTAATGAAGGTCATTCCATGTCTTGGCTGGTACCTAGGGGAATGAGTGACCTCCAGTTTTGCTTTTGCTGTTGCAGGGAATGTGTGTGATGTAGAATGAGGAAGAGCGTATGTGACTGGTGGGTTATTGAGAGCATATGCAGCTGTTCAGATATGTTGGTCCTTTGTTGTATAGGGCTTTGTATGTGCTTGAGAAGTTTGAATTGGCTGTGCTTGCGAATGGGGACCGAGTACATTTTCCTGAGGTGTGGTTTTGTTGTGGGTGTGACATTGGAGATTGTGGATGAATCTTGTAGCAGTGTTCTAGATGGCCTGGAGTCTGTGTAGGAGTTCTTTGGAGAGGGTGTTGCCATAGTCCAGCCTGCTGGTAATGAGTGTTTGTGTGACGGTCCATCTGAAGTTTCTGAGGCAAACATTTGATTATTTTTCACAGCAAGCGTTGGATATGGAAGTAGGCGGTGACCATTATATTGACTTGCACCATCATGTTGTCATCAAGATTGGTCCCTTGATCTCTTGAGTGGTCTGTGTGTGTTGGTCCTTGCTCTGGTGGCCACCAGATAGAGTCCCATGGGGAGGTCTTGTTGCCTAAAAAACAGCACTTCCCTCTTGTTAGAGTTGAGCTATAGACAGGTGATTCACACCCGTGGTTGTGCAGTTGGTGGTTGTTTTGTCAGTTAGGGAGAGGATGAGCTGGGTGTCATTGGCATACGAGAAGGTGATGATGTCTTGATGCTGGCGAGTTGTATCATGTATATGTTGAAAAGGGTAGGACTGATTGATGATCCCTGTGAGACTCTGCACAGCAGTTTCTTGGTCTCTGATGTGAAGGGTGGTAGCCTGACCCTTTGGACTTTTTCCTTGTGGAAGGAACAGATCCAGCTGAGAGAATATTCATGTGGGCAAATCTTGTGGATGAGGGCTGCTATTTCTCAGTCTAGGATGATTCAAATATCATGGTGGTCCCAATAAGTGCTGTTTCAGTGATGTGGTACTTTCCGAATCTTGACTGAGTGTTGTCTAGAAGATGGTGAAGTTATAGGTGGGATGTAAAGCACATATTGATGGCCTTCTCAATCACATTGACTGGATAGGGAAGCAGGGAGATGGGTCGAAATTTTCTCTGTTGATTCAGGTCAACTGTGGGCTTCTTGAGGTGGATTTTCTTTTTGAAAGTTTTCATTCACCAAGGAAAGTGACAGCTGTGATGGAGGTCTTGAGGATGTGGGTTAGGGTGGTGCTGATTGGCGATGGTCACAGGTTGTAGATGTAGTGGGGCATGGTCTGTTAGTCCACAGAATTGCTGTTGTGTCACTTCTACTGAGGATGCAAGAGGTGTTTTTTAAATGTCAGCAGGCATATTCACACTAAAATTCATGATAACATTAGACCAAATTGCCCATTTTATGAGAACTCAATTCCAAAATGAGTAACTTCCACTTTGACTAAACACATATCTTATCCAGAGTAACCACCACTGCCTCAAATAGAATGCTTATGGTCATCTCCTGGCTGAAAAAAAGACTTGGTATAGCCATACATTGAAGATGTACAGATGCAAATAAAAACATATATAATCCACGATGGGGAAAGATATTGTTGTTTACCACTGTTTACATTAGGGGAGAAGGTCTGGAGAAGGCCTGGGGGCATGCGAATTTCATGTTCTTAAATGGGTTGAAAAGGAGGGGTTCTTCATATTTGGCCTTATGTCAATTACTGATGGCAATAACTAAAGTCTGCTGCAGATCTTTGCTGGCTAACATGATTCAAAGAATCAAAATAAGGGCCTGATTACAACCTTGTCGGATGGGATACTCCGTCATGGAGCATCCCATCTGCCAAGTTCATAATCAGGCCCTAAGCCTCATGAGCTACTGATCAAACAGCTCCAAACTGTCACAAACTATCCACTCACTAGAGAGAAAAAGCCAAGCATGTGCACAAGCACAACCATAATCAAAATTTAAAATGTGCATAAATATATCTAGGAGGTGAGTCTATCTAATTTAGATGCAGAGGCATACGGATCATATGGACCCTTATCTGAACGTGCAAATGAACATCTTGTAAGGATGCACTAACACCGTGCCCAGAAACAGACAGGAGCAGTGCAGTATTCTGCCTCTCACATCCTCTACTAATGAGCACATACAGAGAAACATTGGGAGAAATGGGGAAATGGCAATGGGGCAAGAGAAAACAGAGACACTGCAATCCATCACTCGGACTTGTCAATTATGCAAATCTGTGGAGCTTTCAGGCTGTAGTGGATAACTAAAATAAAAAATAAACCTTTTAGCAACTTGCCTTGAAAGTTTTGGAAGAGAATGGATAGATCTTTACAATATCAGTATGTAACCAACTCTCAGTACTTAAGTGTATAACTTGTAATTCATACAGCTAAATATACCAACAATGAGAACTTAAGCATATGTTCACTAAACACATCTACGTGTGAACAGAAAAACTACCTCAAACTTCATCGCGAGGAATTCTCTGGAGAAGATAAATTGTAGTCTCAATTTGACTAGTGTATTGCTGCAGTGCCATAAACAACATTACATATTCTGCTATTTTTGCTCTAGATATTTGTGAGAACATACTATAACACTAATACAGTACCATTTGACAGTCATATATAACATGAGTGCATAGTCCTTGCCGAATAGCTCATACTCCTTCGTCAAAGGACATTTTCAAATGAAATGCAGCAAATCCACATCTTATAAGACTTCATATTAATGTTCACAATAGTTCAAAGTCTGTTTTTATTTATCAACATAACTTCTACCAATACGTTGCAATACGTTGGTGTATTCTCAATATCTTGTTTAAACAAATGAAGGATGCAACTGGTCTTTAGCAAACAAAATCCTATATCTGCAAAGAAAGGCACATGCCACCGCAATATTCCATAACATCTCATGGCCTGCTGCTGAATGTATTCATTGCCAGAATGCAGTGGATTCGGAGCACAAAAAGCCTAAGTCCAGAAATTACAGTCAAGCTTTTGTTGTTCTTGGGAAAACATGTAAGCGGGTTTGGGCTATAGCTCCCTTGCACTTGTCAAAAGGCAAGCCGTACCGCCAGCCTTGCCTCCTGGCACTTCTTCAATGCAAGGTGCTTATCGGAACCCTAATTATCTGTGCCATCCTAAACCTTGGAAACGGTGCTCTTTAGGGCAAAATTGTTCAGTTTGTTGCACTTGTCACCATGTCTGATTAATTGTTAAACATGTGCATCACTCACAAAAGCAGGGGCCTAGTTTAACCATAAATCTAGGGCCAGATTTATTAAAAAGTGGCTGCACAACATTGCATGAAATGGAGAAAGGAAAACTGTGCAATATCTCTCTACTAAGATCTGGTGCCTTTTTTATCGGTCACTGAGCTGGTGAACTTTTGACTGGCTGCCCCACGTCACACATACTTGTGCCATAGTTCGAAGGTGTGTAAGTTCTGTAAGGACCAGTTTTTGATCTGAAGGGAGACCCTTAGAGTACAAAAAACTATCCTTTAACACTTTTTCTGCTTTGTATATCCACACATACAGAGTAGGAAAATGATGAAAAATGAAAGCATGAAAGGCAAATATTTTCCCTTGTTGCGTCTCATTAAAGGGGATGTAGGGTGCTGTGCAAATAGTTTGTAGACAGGGATTTGTGTCAAAATCTATGAGTGGTTTCATGGTTAACTCCCATGCACCACACAGTGAGTGGTTTGTGATGCAGTGTTATGCAAAGCAGCAGACTGTGTTACTCTGGGAAACCTACCAATGCAAATACTGATTTGTGTTAATCTTCACAGTTTGTGTCAGGTCTGCCTTAAAAAGTAACACAATCCCGGAACAAAGCGGTGGTCCTAAAATCTGGTGGGGCTGAGGATTTATGTTTGAAGCATAAAACTGGATCTAACAAACTTTGGCTCCTGTGAATTAATGGACTGAATGAATAATTGACATATACATGGACTCGTATGACATAACTTGTACATGATTCATTCATTTTTCCACAACGGTTATGTGATTTCTATAGCGCCCCCTGGTTTTGTATGGTTTGCACCTCATACCTTAGTTAACGGGAATGTGGCTAATATGCTACTGCCACTGGCAAGATGTACCCCAGTAGAATTACCAGCACCTCCTATTACAGGGTGATGGTAATTTTACAGCAGACATTAGACTGGCAGCAATTCTGCCAGTGGCTCTGTATATGCCGTCTGAGTGAAACCAGATTTTACATTACTGCCACATCTCTAAATGAAACATTTAATTAGTCAGCATTTTAAATAAACAGATGCTCCCATGAGTGATCTCAATATGGCCTATTAATAAATGTTTATCTTGTTATTAAAATGATTTAAAAATTGTAATTTATTGCTATTAATTTTTCCTTTGTGAAAACTCATCTTTTTCATAGTCTTTTATTTTGGGTGAACAAAGGGAGGATGGCAGGGAACAAAGATTCTTTTATTAATTCATGACAAAACTGTTTCGATATAATTGCGTTAGTTATCTTCACTAGTTGTGTTTCAGTGACCTGAAATATCAGGGTTGTCGACGGTTAAAAGGGGAAGAAAGAGCCCCACATCAAACCTATTATATATTAGAGTTTAAATATTTTATTATGATTAAAATAATTGTCTGATTTAAAGTTTGGTGTATGGAATGCTCTATTGCAAAAGGAACCGATTTCCTACACACGTTATTTACAAGTACCACAGGATGTAATGTACTTGTAATTTAGTGGATGGGATATCAGTCATGCTTGTGATGAGTAACTCTTTCGCCACACGCCCTAAGTCATAAATACACCATGAAACAATTTGATGATTTGATTGCTGCTACAATAAGGTCAATTGCTAGATATATGATATGACGCAGTGTTTTATTTGTTCTGACATGGGATAGATATGATCTTAAATGTCGAACTCATTTTATTGCAATTTCTGTAATTCATGCTAGACTTCAGTTAAAGTTACGTATTGTTATAAAAATGTTATTGTGAATATCATAGTTCATGTTTGCCCCTCAGAAACATCCCAGTGTAACACAATTGCAGTTATTCTTCAATGGAGTTTATTGGGGAAAAGGCCAAAGTCGTAAACTTTCCAACCTACCTTCTGATATTTCATCAGTAAATGAAAGAAAAAGGAGAGTGCATACACAAAGGGTCTTGATGAAGATCATTTACAAAGGTCTAGAGCCACTTGCAAGTTTCCAACTAATCTGAGCTAACCAACGGGACCTCTAACTTCCAGGGAAAATGATCAGAACAACAACTACCACAGGATAGAAACGTTATAGAACACCCTATTGGAGGAGAATGAAGGGAGTGGATACATTATTTAGTGTATGTGGATAACACAGGAAAAAAGTAAAAATAATAATTATACATCATTTTCACATTATTTTTTTATTCATTTGTGTCAACAGGCAGCACTAAGTATTCATGGGATGTGCGGGGGCCCAATGCTGGGATTATTTACATTAGGGATTGTTTTCCCATGGACAAATTGGAAGGTAAGATGATTTCTGTGGTTGAACATGAAAATAGATTTTCTTCAAGTCTTAAACATTACTTCCATGAACTCTGTCATGTATATGTCTGGATCTTTCGCATGTAAAACCTGCATTTCCTAATATTTGCAGATGTAAAATGTTGGATTGTTGTACACCTCCAGGTTAAATTTTTAGGAAACAAAAACATATAGGAAAATTCATAAAATGACAATCCGTTTGGCAATATGTCCCTCTTAGCTAGCATATTGAAAAATATTGACTAATATTGCATGTGTCTCTTCCTTCAGCTAATTAACACCCATAATTCTCATTCTTGCGGTAAAATGGAAACATTTGCATAGTGAATTGATTATATAATTTCATTAAGTCATCTATTAGTTTTTTAGGGTACTGTGGTGTATAGTACACATACTGTATACATATAAATCTAAGTTGAGAGGTAAAATGCTAGTTTCACTCAATTGTATCAAAACACTATACACAAGCTCTCAGCCAAAGAAATATAAAATAGTCTTTTAGTTGGTCTCATGGATGGAAAGTGAACAATATCAATGCACATTCTACAATTATTTTCTGGGTGATCATCTTGTTATAGCACTCTTGCCCAGAAGATCTTGGGCCTCAGTGTGATGGCCCAAACTTAGGACCTGATTTAGAGTTTGGTGGAGAGACTTCGACACAAGCAGTTTTTGAGTTGAGTGGACAGTCACTTTTTCTACAGCAGTGATCTCCTGCCTCCACCATCAGCAAGCTTACTATGAAGTCCCATGATGGGCAACTGAGTAATGACCTCAGACCACCGACCCTATTTTATGTCTGTAACTACAGTGGAAAACCCAGAGGTCACAAAGAGAAAAAAAACATAGGGCCTCATTCCGACCCGGACGGGCGGCGGATGCCGCCCGCCGGGCGAAAACCGCCCAAACACCGCCCCGCGGTCAGAAGACCGCGGGGGGCATTTCAACTTTCCCGCTGGGCCGGCGGGCGATCTGCAAAAGATCGCCCGCCGGCCCAGCGGGAAAGCGCCTTCCACGAGGATGCCGGCTCCGAATGGAGCCGGCGGAGTGGAAGGTGTGCGACGGGTGCTGTGGCACCCGTCGCGCTTTTCAGTGTCTGCTAAGCAGACACTGAAAAGCAATGTGGGGCCCTGTTAGGGGGCCCCTGCAGTGCCCATGCCATTGGCATGGGCACTGCAGGGGCCCCCAGGGGCCCCACGACACCCGTTCCCGCCAGCCAGGTTCTGGCGGTGTAAACCGCCAGAACCAGGCTGGCGGGAAGGGGGTCGGAATCCCCATGGCGGCGCAGCTTGCTGCGCCGCCATGGAGGATTCCCATGGGCAGCGGGAAACCGGCGGGAGACCGCTGGTTTCCCGTTTCTGACCGCGGCGTTACCGCCGCGGTCAGAATGCCCATGAATGCACCGCCAGCCTGTTGGCGGTGCATTCGCTGCCCTCGGCCCTGGCGGATTCAATCCGCCAGGGTCAGAATGAGGGCCATAATGTCTTGGATGTCATTATCATTATAAATTTCCATATAAAAAATAGATAAGAGTCAGACATGTCAGACTTAGGCCGGTCTTCCTCCAAACTTTTTGCCCTACTCTTCATTTTTTTATGATCTTGTTCTTGTTGGCCTTGGGACTCTGCACACTTTGCCACTGCTAAGCTGTGTAAAAGTGCTCTCTCCTTTAAACATGGCAAGATTGGCTTATATCAAATTAGCACATTTAATTAACTTGTAGGTCCCTAGCACTATTGTACTATATGTACCCAGGACCTGTAAATTAAATGCTACTAGTGGGCCTGCAGCACAGATTGTGGCACACACTAACTAAGCTCTAATAACCATGTCTCAGGTCTGTCATTACCTCTTGTGTTTGCCATTAAAAAAGCCATTCCAACCTGGCAAAATCAACCTTTTGCCAGGCCTAAACCTCCTATTTTAATACATATAAGTCAGCATTAGGGTAGGTCCTAAAAAACCCATAGAGCTGGATGCAGTGTATGTAAAAGGTTGGACATGTATGTTTAACTTTTACATGCCCTGGTAATGAAAAACACTTAAATGTGTATTTCACTTTTGCACAGCCTTCCTTTCCTATGGGATTACGTTGAGTTTACTTATTACAAATAATGAGTGATAACTATCAATTGGGAATAAGTAGGAATTACATGTTTGGTATCTAAATTCATTTAATTTAAAATCCTCTTTAAAAGTAAAGTTGAATTTTAAGTTACAATTCTGAAACTGCACTTCTAGAAAGTTGCCATTTTGTTGTACCAACCATTTGGTGCCCAAAGCCTTAGACAAGCTGGGTCCAGGACAGGGAGGCAGGAAATTCCGAGCACCTCTCTGGGTGGATACCTCTAAAACCTTCTTCTGCTTCAAAGTGGGTGCCAGGTATAAGTAATGGACCATCTCACCCAACTCTTCAGTACACCTCTGGACGTGTGAAAGACTCTGGAAGACTGCAGTGCTACTTTTCAAGAAGGGTTATTTCTATGTTGCCCTGCTGTCCTGTGGCCCTGCTGCTTGAGTAGGAAGGACCACACCTGCATCTTGATCACAGAATCACCATAGTGACTCAAAGGGCTAGTTGGCTGGCATCCTGATCAGTGCCCCAGGGACAGAAAAGTATGCAACTACCTTGAGCCCAGAATCTGGACTCTATGTGCTGTGAATCGTGCACCCCAAGTGGAGCTACCCCAGTCCTGAATCCTTGAAAGTGCCAATGCAGCTGTGGTCCTGTGAGCAGAACTAACATAGCCTGACGAATCTCCTCACAGTCTCTTCTGAATCCCCACTGCCCGACGCATACTGCACGCAGGCCTTTGTATCACAAGCTCCTCATCAACAGTATGACTGACGATGACGCTGGACTTAGTATCCCAGCCCGCAGGTCCTTGTATCCGCCTCTATTTGAAACATTCTCGATGTTGGATCTCACAAAGCTGCGCAAACCAGGATTTAAGGTATTTTGTTTAGCGGACCCAACTTGGTCCCTGTATCAGACTCACACTCTATAGCGGTGAGCCTGAATTTGTGACTTTGTCCCAATCCAGCGTGACTAGATAACTATTTTTTTTTTATTTGCATATATTCAGTTCTAGTGTCCGGAGTTTTGTTGTTTTTTGTTGGTGAAGTGGCTGGGAGAGGCGGTCAATAGGTGCACTCTCACAAGGTTCCCTTTGATGTATGTGTGACTATAAGGGGCTTCGTCCCTTCCCCAGACCAGCTGTTACCCCACCAGTATAGGGTGTTTTTATGATGACTTACCACTCAGGTAGGATCTGACTGTGTTTGTCCTCTTTTTGCAAGCATTAGATTGAGATAGATGCTAGTTGTCAATATAACTATGGATCCATAGCCCTGAAGAATGCCCCAGATCTGTACAGGCTCAGAGTGAGGGCAAAAACATGTTGGCTGTCGTAAAGACAGGCTGAGCCATTATACTCATGCCAACCGTCGACCCTTGTTGTTAGTCATACCAACAGACACCTATATTAAAGGTAAAAATGACTGGTAACTCGTTAGGTATTTTTACTGATCTGGATCCCAGTATTATCCAGTAAGCTTTATTTAAGAACTCCCTTTCATATGTCCAAACTAAGAGGTTGTGTCTACCCAGGTGGCATTGCCCTACCAGGGTGGGGAGATGTGGTCTCTGAAGAATTATGACACAATTAAGTGTGTGAGACCACTTCTTCCGTAAAGGAGGAACCCATCTTAGTTCCACCAAACACTTTAGACCCCCCATGGAAATTATCACGGTGTTAGAGTCACGACCTAATTGAGCGTGCTCCTATTAATTAGATCTCCACACCTTTTGTGTGTATTGTCAAATAATGTAATGCATTTAACTCTATTCCTCTAATTTGATGTGGGAGTTGTATTGTGTGGTGTTTCCACTTACTGTTTGAAGTGGTGCACAAATACTTTACACATTGTGTCTAAGTTAAGCAAGACTGCATGTGCCAAGCAAGCAGAGGTTTATTTAATGCAAATCTGCATAGTTAATTCCTTAAACTTGCTGAATAATTCGTAAACACCTTCATATGTTTTTTAAATAAACAAGTGTGCATGTCCTCTGACACTATTTCTGTGAGAATGTATACTACTAAAGCAAAAGCACATTGTTATTTTTTATATTCCATCCGTTTCAATAATTACAAATGATGGAAACAGAATGCAGATTAGGATTCAGATTAAATGCTTAACAGTTGTCATGCAGATGTGTCTGTTTTTAATTTTCAATTAATCTTTTTGTATGCAGGGTGCACTTGGTGGTCTTCTCACTGGAATAACTTTAGCATTCTGGGTAGCGATTGGGGCTTTCATTTACCCTGCACCTGTGACAAAATCCCTTCCTTTGGAATTGGACACTGCTGGGTGCCAAGTATTTAATGAAACGATGTATCCCACTGTGTCAGCACCAACAGCTGCACATCCATTCAGGTACAGATGTTGTTTTTTACATATTTATTTATTCTTGCTTTCTTAACCACTCACTTTTGACAGAAGGTAGCTTTAAGCATGTAAATGAGGGAATCGTGATTAATAATCTATCCCTTTCCTGACAGAGGTGTGGTATATGATTGAGGTGAGTAAGGCATCCCATGGAGGACAATTCATTGTCATAGATTGTATGAAATTATTTTGCATTCTACTGGGTCCCTTTTTCTAATGGTGGGGATATTGTACTGGCCATTTCAATGAAGGATGAATAAGTTGCCTTCCACAGGTAGGTTTACAATTTTGTCTTCAGGTCTTAAAGAGCATCCCAGTTAGTGCCAGAACAGGTTTCCTAGTTTTGCTCATTGTGGCTCAATTTCGAATGAATTATCAGTTTTGTATTGCTTTTAAAGACTGGACACTGAGAAGCCTGTTAAGATAACTCCTTGCAATAGGCATGGCATCACTGTGCACAGAATAAGATGCCTGATATATGACAAATATTTTCTTAAGAGAAAAATCTTGTTAAAACTTTCTTGACAGTATCATAATTCCTGACTGATGATGAAGATAGTGTTATACAAATCAGCATAACATTAAATTCCTGGTATTAGGAAGGAAAAAAGAGCTGGAATAAACCAGTAGATGAAGGCAGATGGAAAGGTATCCCACTTGTTAAAAACAAAATGTCAGGGGCGAAAAATGCAGCAGAAGGAGAAGAGTGTGGTGGAAAAATAAAGGAACAATATGCATCTTCCTCTCATAAAGCCTTCTTTACATAATCTTTAAATATGGACTGATATCACAGTAAAATACTCAGCAAATTCCATATATCCTCCAATATACAGACCACAGTCATGCAAAAGGCTATCTACACATTTTGCTTCTAGCAGTTCTCAGGAGTTTATCACGTTCATTTTACTATGAAGAAGACACCCACGTCTGACATCCTGCACCCTGTGCAGAATTCTGAACTCCTGTCTTTACCTTTCTTGATCCATGCTCCATACAGCTTCCAGAAGCCCCTTGGGGTCATCGCAAGTGCAGATGTGCGGTAATGACCAAAGCAATGAGGACATGCAGCAGAGGTTTGAGCACAGTATCTGACAATGTGCTTGTGAAGAGGCTGTGAAACACTTATTCTAAACCCAATGTGAATGTAATAGTATGCCCCTTCCCGAAGCTACGTGTTAATTAGGATATTGTTGTAAGAAACAGAAATCCAGCAATGCATATCAGCTGAGAAGCTAATTATCCAGATACCTTTTCTAATACATCATAAATTAAAGCTCAACTTGAAAATAAGAATCACAAGTTTATTGAGTCTCATACCCAGGTTGTACTTGTATCATAACAGGTGGAGATTCAGATGGAAATCAGTTATAAGGGTGTGGAACATATGGCTGTAGGCAAGATGAATGAAAACAGAATGAGAATTGTAGGTAGGCTGCAATTTCAAAAGGATTCATCTGATGAGTTATCAAGAAAGAAATTCAAAATAGTCATCAAAAATTAAATGACACACAGGGCACTGGAGAATACAAGATGATGGTTAAACTTTTTTTTGTTTTAAATACGAAAATAGAACAGAAGTTGATTTTGATTTATCAGCATATTTCTTCTTTGTGACTGTAGAAAAAGGTAAATATTCTAGAAAGAGTTGCCTATGCTTCTGTGCCTGACTTAAGTAATTAGTAAATGCAGGACACAAAGGAACGACCTGAGGAATCGCTGAAAAGAGAAGGCCAATTGTGTTGCGTAGCATTATAGTAGCATTGTAAATATTGCTTCAAACTTTGATTACTTTGCTGTGGTTATCTATTCCCCCAATAGTCTATTTGACCAGTGATGATAAGAAGATATAACAAATTCAAAAACCTGGTAACCTCAGACAAAGCTTTTAGGGGCATATTTATACTCCGTTTGCGCCGAATTTGCGTCGTTTTTTTCGATGCAAATTCGACGCAAAACTAACTCCATATTTATACTTTGGCGTTAGACTCGTCTAGCGCCAAAGTTCATGGAGTTAGCGTCATTTTTTTGCGTGAACACCTTCCTTGCGTTAATGATATGCAAGGTAGGCGTTCCCGTCTTAAAAAATGACTGCGATGCATATGCATCGTATTTATACTCCTGGGCAAAAATGACGCCCGGGAGTGGGCGGGACTAAAAAACCCGCATTTGTGCCGGATTTTAGCGCCTGGGTCAGGGCAGGCGTTAAGGAACCTGTGGGCTCAGAATGAGCCCAGAGGTGCCCTCCCAAGCCCCCAGGGACACCCCCTGCCACCCTTGCCCACCCCAGGAGGACACCCAAGGATGGAGGGACCCATCCCAGGGAAGAAAAGGTAAGTTGTGGTAAGTATTTTTTTTAATTGGGCCTGATTTGTGCCCCCCTACATGCCACTATGCCCAATGACCATGCCCAGGGGACAGAAGTCCCCTGGGCATGGCCATTGGGCAAGGGGGCATGACTCCTGTCTTTGCTAAGACAGGAGTCATGTTAATGGCGTCTGGGCGCCAAAACAAAATGGCGCAAATCGGGTTAAGACGATTTTTTTGCCTCAGCCTGACTTGCCCCATTTTTGGACGCCCAAACGCCATTTTTCCCTACGCCGGCGCTGCCTGGTGTACGTGTTTTTTTTTTCACGCACACCAGGCAGCGCCGGTCGGCTAACGCGGCTAACGCCATTCAATAAATACGGCGCCCGCATGGCGCTTCAGAATGGCGTTAGCCGGCGCTAATTTTTTTGGCGCAAAACTGCGTTAGCGCAGTTTTGCGTCAAAAAGTATAAATATGGCCCTTAGTGTTATACCTTAATCTACGTTTTGTAGGCCAGGGTCTTCCAGGGAACAAGAGCAACGGCTGAATCCAATGTGGGTCCCTCAAAGTTAGTGAGGTTGTCAAGCTCTCTTGAAAGCAATTTTTGTTGACATCAAAGTCTCTGAGCTGGGTATCTATGAGGTGAGATAAAATTGCCACTATGGCCCATTTCACGGTTTTACCATTTAACTTGATTCCTTTTTTGATTCTCAAAATCAATTAGCCGCAAAACACTCAAAGCTATAGTCATTCAGGGTTCCAAAAGGCTAGAACCCTTCACTGTGAGGTTTCACTTACACCACTTCCAGTACAGCAAAAAGCTATGAGATGCATAAAACTCCTGTTATTCTTCATCAAGGTCCTCCCCTCCTTTGAAAAGCTTAGCATTTTGTTCCAGTCCTCTGGAGGTGGATAAAAAGATACATTTTCACCTTTCTCCAATTGCTAGGAATGTTCTTTCTGGTCACTATTGCAGCTTGCAGGTCCTCTAGAAAGACATTTTGCTGTAGGTCTTTCTTCAGACAGGGATACTGCAGTGCCAAATTCTCAATATTCCTGTGGGGCCCACTTAGAATCAAGAATCCTTCTGATGTTTAATAGCCAGAGATTCAAGAATTTTACCCACCCAATCCTGTCTATTTACTTGGTGTTTGCCCACCTCCTTTTGCAGCACTTGCTATTTGCTTTAACATAAAAATTCCCAGAAGCCATAAATCTTAACCGGCTAACCTCTTCTTCATTTAGAAGTGAACATCGCTCTTCCTAAACCACTTTTTTTATTTAGATCAGTGCTTTCCACCCTTTTGATTCCTGAGGACTCCCACTGAATCACCACCTTAGTCCGGGGACAACAAGTAATTTGTATGATTTAAATTTCACACATTAAAACAGTAATTCACAAATACACAAACAAGTATGCACCAAACAAATACTCAAATTGCTAAAGATATAATTATTTTATAATGAAAAAATATGCAAAAGTTGAAAAACTTTAATGGGAAGGTTGACATGGCATCTCAGTGACTAACTTTTCAATATTCGCTTTTATTTAGGAAAGCTGAATCCTCAATTCAGATTCAACATTTTCCAAGCAATTTCTATTTTCATTTTTTTAGGTTCAAAAGATCTGAGCAATCATTTTTACATCAATATGTGGTGGGGAAAAGAAATAAAAATTATAAGGGCCTATCATCTCTCCATAGCCTTTCTGTCACATGTAATTAATTTATTCTATAGCACCTCGCATACCAGGTAGGGTTTCGGAGCACTTTACAGGGGACTACAAGGTGTAGGATTCACATGTCATTCACAATGGTAGGCATTTTCTAGTAGTGCTTGGTCTAGAGAAGAACAAACTCAGGAATCAGAACATAACACAGTGGTTTCTGATGACTTTAATAATATGAATGTATTTCTGCGCAAGCAAACCTTTTTTTAGCAGCATAAGGGAAATGAAAGACTGTCGAAAAAATCATAACTTTCTCATTTGTGCCATACAGTTTGCATGCAGCTCTTTGATGGCAGTTCATAGTTCGCTGTGCTAGATTGTGATTGTAATTTATGAACTGCACAGTAACAAAATAATCTCTGTGACAAAAACATTAGCGCACTATGCCATGCACATAAAGTACTGTTCTTTTCATTATTCACGTTCTTTGCAGAAGGCATATTAACCATCTCTGCTACCTTAGATGCTAACTGGCACTAGACAAAACTCCCATCTCTCTCTAGCAGGAACATTAATAACCAGGATTATCTTGACACTTTTATTTTGGCTCGAAAGCTGCTGTACGTACAAGGGACACTGCAGTGCTTTTAAAACTGCTGCACAAAGGAGGTAATAAATATAAAAACATATTTTGAGAGACCCCAGCTAGAGAAGTGCCTTCCTGCTGACCCAGGCCTGCAAATCCCCTGGGAATGTGCCACAGACCTCTGAGGGGCTGCGGACCAAAGGTTGGGAAATGCTGATGTTGATGATGACTTCTCTCTATGAAAGAACTGCCCCTCTCCCAATTGGGCTGGAGCCAGGGGGACTAAGGACCATAAGAATAAATGGGAGCAGATTCAAAAGGCAAAAAAGGATGTAGGAAGGCTCCTTATTTTACTTCATATTGTTCCTATCGCCCCCTTATATTGTTAACCTATTGGGTGCCCTGGACGCAATGGTTACGTCCTGGGCAGCACTGCTCGGTGCCCAGGATGTAACCATTGAATCCAAGGAGGAGCCCTTGGGGGAAGAGCTAGCATTCCCCCTGGGGGCCTTGCATCCCCCTCCCCTGGGCAGGGATGGAAGGGAATCGCTTCCCCTTCCACCGCCTCCCCCCCTGAGCCCCTGTGGCATCTGATGACGTCAGCGCACAATCGCACGCTGACCTCATCAGAGGCCTGCCCCTCCAGTGCGGATCGGAGGAGAAATGCAAAAAAGTATTTTCTGATCACATGGAGGGGCCGAGAGATCGCGATCAGGCAGCAGAAATGCCCACTAGACACCAGAGAGTTTTTTCTTTTTTATATATCTTGGAATGAGGGGAAAGGCCCCTTGGCCTATTTCTATTAGGCCGATCCGCCCCGGGGGGGGGGGGCAGAAACCACTTAGGCACCAGGGATTGGTGTGTGTGTATATGTGTGTTTTGTTTGTGGGGGCAGCCCCTTGGGCAAGGGTCGCTCCCCATGGGGGCACAATACTGTAGGCTATATCTGGCCCTAAGGGGGGCAGATCGGCCTATTTTTGGGTGGCCCATCTGTTCTCAGGGAACATTTTTTTTCAAAATGGGAGGGTGCGGGTATGGCCATAACTCCACTCCAAAGAAATGGGGCCAAAGTTGTTCTGCCCATGAGTGGGTAGATGGGGCAATTAACCCCAATCCACACCCCGGGGGGCAGAAAGTCTACTAGATACCAGGGAATTTAAAAAAACAAAAAATTGTGTGGTGGTGACTCAGCTCTCCCACCGCACACTAAAACAGCTTATCCCATGGCAAACATTTGATTATTTTGGGTTTTGGTTTTACATTTGGGCTATGAGAGCTTTGCTAACTGTCACAATCGTCACATCTGGAATTGTGAGGGTTGCTCTTTTTAGGACTTTGGGACGCTGCCATGTAGAAAAATCCACAAGACCTAGACACATCTGAAAACTAAACATCTGGGTGAGTCCAGGGTAGTGTGCTTCGCATGAATCCTGCACCATTTTCTTACCCACAATGCCCTGCAAACGTCCAACTTTGCTGGCAATGACGCATTTTTTCCACATTTTCGTGATGGAACCTTCTGGAATCTACAGGAATCCACAAAATTCCTACCACCCAGCATTATCTCTTCCATACCGATAAAAATCTTGCTCCACTCTCAGCCTAAAATTTTTTTTTTTCAAACTGCCCTTTTGGACGCGCTTTGGTTCCCCCTCCATTTCAACATGTTTTTGGCTCTTCCCCCTCACAGGAACTTGGCCCACCTACACAAGTGAGGTATTATTTTTACCGGGAAACTGAGGGGAACATTGGGTGGTAGGAAATTTGTCTGGTGCGGTGATCCCACACAGAAATGTGGGAAAAATTTGATTTTTTTAGCTAAATTTGAGGTTTGCTGAGGATTATGGGTAAGAAAACATTGGGGGATCCACGCAAGTCACACCTCCCTGGATTCTCTTTCATGTCTAGTTTTCAGAAATGTTTGGGTTTGATAGGTTTCCCTGTATGGCTGCTAAGTGCAGGACCAAAAATGCAGGTCCCACCCCACAAAAACAGGTTGTTTAGTATTTGATAATTGTGATGTGTCCACATAGTGTTTTGGGGCATTTCCTTTCGCGGGCACTAAGCCTACCCACAGAAGTGAGGTACCATTTTTATCAGGAGACTTGTGGGAACACAGAACACAGAATAGCAAAACAAGACTTATTACCCCTTGTGTTTCTCTACATTGTTTCCTTCCAAATGTAAGACAGTGTGTAAAAAAGACATCTATTTGAGAAATGCCCTGTAATTCACATGCTAGTATGGGGGCCCTGGAATTCAGAGATGTGCAAATAACCTCTGCTTCTCAAAACCTTATCTTGTGCCCATTTTGACTGACTGAAACTGTGGATTAATATCAACTTTTCGCTTAAATTCCGGGTGGTGTTTTTTCATCCTTACTGATGAGTACTTTGTTTTCGATGTAACAATTATGAAAAATGTATCTGATATCCAAAAGGGGGCACAGGCAGGAAAGAAAGGTTGTGGTGAAAGAAGAACAGTTAGAACACAAGCAACAGAGAGTGCCTATTTCAGCTCAATTCCTGCTTACCCTTATCCTTGATTACCTGCATCTGAATACAACAAGGACGCCGTCTTGTACTTAGAGATGTTACAGCAAAGATGCAAATCAAGATACCGTGTTCAAAGCAAGTCAGAATACAATCTGTTTCATTTTTGAATAACCAGCACAGTTCTACACACTGTACGCCAAGTTATTTCTGCTTTCTCCGAATTTGAGTCAATTACATTTAGGCTCATTAGCACACAGTTCAGTCAAGGAATTCATTCACAGCTGTATTCCTGGGTCATACAGTTGCCAATTGCAAAGGTTCTCACCAACACCAAATTTGTACACCTAAATCACTTACCCACTACCCTGTGGTCTTCTACCTTCAATGTTCTGAGGCTGTCATTGTTTAATTTAGTAAAGACTGTTGGTTAATGTTCAAAATATTGAAAAGGGATGTGTGAATGGAAAACCTATTATGCATTTGTTTGCAGCTAGCAAGCCCTCAGCTCATATTCTCTATGTTGTCCAACATTTATCCCACATTCATACACACTGAAAGTGTGAATTAAGAACCATTTTTAATACATTACCAATAGTGAGTGAGTGAATGAGTGAGTGAAAGTATTTAGAAGACTATCCTAGTACACTTACAATTGCCATCTCTTTTCTTGAGTGTTTCTTCGTGAGTTAGACTATCAAACATATCAGTTAAGTGTCATATGATGCACATGTAACATTGATAAAAGTTCTTGTTCTTATTTTTAATATGTTGTTTATAAAGAGGTCTAGAGGTGTAATGTTTTTGTTTTTCCTCCACAGGCCTGAGTTAGCAGATAACTGGTATTCCATATCTTACCTTTACTACAGTGCTGTGGGCTGTCTGTCATGCATCATAGCAGGACTCCTCATAAGCTTTATAACAGGTGGGTTAATACGATTAAAAAATGAGGGTGTTCATGATAAACAATTCTAGGCTGCTGCTATAATTAATGTTACATTTGATAGTAGTGTTGCAGTGCACTTAACATGCAAGTACATAGACAGGCACTATTGCTGCTATTGTGTTTGAAAGATGGGATAAGTGGGAAACGTTTTGTACAAAAACCCTTTAGGATGCTGCACAGGGTGGAAGTGGCAGGTCATTTTATATGAGAGCTTCTGTCCTGCCTATTGAGATCCACTGTGATCCGGTATTTGGGTTATGGAAAATACATATCCATTACCAGTGCCAGCTTGATGAGGAAACCTGTGATTTGTCTAGTCACAGTGGATTGGAAGCTAGACCTAAAGTAACACAAAGTATCACTATGGAGTACTTTGTGTCAAGGAGACATACTATTGGTGGTGCATGGATCTTCTCATTTTGACATTAAGGCCCATATTTATACTTTTTTTGCAACTCATTTCTGTAATTTTTTTTATGCAAAAGTTGCGCAAACTTACAAAATATAATAGCATTATGTACGTTTGCGCACTTTTACATCAAAAAGAGAAAGTGTTAAACTTTGTCAACAAATAGAATTTTATCCTGGAAGCATACCCTTTCATTATAAAACCTATGCTTGACATCAGCACACACACGATTGCACTGTGATGCAAGGGAGTGTGCACTGGTGCAAGGCAGCCTGATGTACACCTGCACTAGATGAGAGAGCACAATTTTTAGCAAATATCGTGTTGTTGTGTGCTCTTTTTTCATGCAATGTAGTTCAGCAATTTTTGTTACTATACTATGTGACAGCTCAATAAGTCTGCCTCTTTATTTCTCAAGACCAAGAACTCTTAATAAATAATGCCTACCAGTGTAGATAGCATGTGAATCAACACCTTTCAGTCCTCATTGTCTTAGGTAGCCTTTCTTCTACATTTATTTTACCTTTTGATATGACTCATTGTCTCTGTATAATGTTTGTGATGAAAAGCGTATTGATACTACACTGAGATAAGTAGTGCTGTAAAATAAATAAATGTGAGGCAGGATTGAGGTTGAATGAAGAGAAATAACGGAAGGTTGTATTGAGGCAATCTGTAAAGAATGAGGTCTTTCAAGGCGAGCAACACAGATTGTATCACCGAGCACCACCAACTCTAAAGCCGGCCCTGTTAATTTCTTCCAGCTGTCTCCTAATGCACACTTTGCATTTGGTTGATGCAGCACTTGAAGTAGTTTCTAGTGCCTTGCTTACCTGTTTTGCGAACTGTTGAATAGGCAAGCCAGCTCAGTGAGTTAAATGAATTGTTGACATCTGTGTGCAGTCAACAGGA
Organism: Pleurodeles waltl; assembly: GCF_031143425.1. NCBI lineage: Eukaryota > Metazoa > Chordata > Amphibia > Caudata > Salamandridae > Pleurodeles > Pleurodeles waltl. The sequence continues at coordinate 126,813,597 of NC_090440.1, read as the reverse complement.
CGTAAATGAGAGTCTCAGCTAACCTTTCTTCTTCCAGAGGTCGTCAAACATGTAACAGCTGGCGGGTCTGGTGTTTACAGTGCCATAAAACCGCACAAACTATGGAAAGGAAACAGTAATGTTAATACCCTCCAGCAAATGCTAATTGACACTAGTTGTATTCATGTTGTCTTCAGGTTTCCCCTCCTCAACACAAAAGCAGACCATCCCTATTGACCATTAGGTGTGTGGGTCATCCTAACTAGCACAATATGTGTTGCCATATGCTGCTAGATTGGAGGGATGTTGGTGGCTGTACTTTGCCATAGATCAAGTATTACAGCTGTAATTTCACACAGTCTACTGAAGTTTCATATGCTAATCTACAAAAGAAAGAACAGTGAATCGTTTCTAGAGAATGGTCCTCTCAAAGGCGTGCACAAAAGGTGCATCTGGCTTCAGGCCGCTTTTTGCTGTGATTGCTCAGTTTGGGAAAGGAGTTGGTGAATTGACTTTAATACAGGCTGCCATGCATCTAATTCCAGTACTGTGTTACGTTTACGTTGACAATTGTAAGGTATACACAATTCTTAAAACATAATGGCACGTTTTGTGGACTAGAGTACTTTACTTTCCCCTGACTTCCCTTCCTTTCCTCTCTTTTACTCCCAATGTGATGCTGGACACCTCTAGGGAAAACACAGTTTAGATAGTTGACAAATAGGTGCCCCACTAGCGCCCCCGATAACAAACGGTCTTCAAAGCATGGGTGTTGAGGGAAAGAATTTCAATATTATTCCTGACTTGGAGATGCACATAATATCATTCCTTGGCAGGGCATCTAAGACTCATCCCGGTGAGTGTGCTGCCCAATTTGGGTTTAGGGCTGAGGGACCTGCCAAAGTGAGCAGTCCACTGTACATCCCTACACGTATCTTATGGAATATAATAAATACTATAGTCATTGGTGTGCTCCTACCCCTTTAATATTCAGGTTAGGTGAGTCTGTACTAGGATGTGTTTTATTGGTACTGCACTTTTGGCCAGACCACTCTCATTAAAACATGCCCCCTTTTACAAATGGGACTTGTCTAGAGGCAAACATCACTCACACATCTGGGGGGTGCAAAATTCAGTTTGTGTATGCTCAAATACGGTTTTATTATTCGGACCAAGGGTCTGATTTAGAGTTTAGTGGACAGGTTACTCCATTACAATGTGATGGATTTACAGTCCACAAATGTATTAAATCTTTATGCACTTGTAATAAAGCAAAATGATATCTGTCATATTTGTTTATCGGGTACCTGTCTGCCAAACTCTAAATAAGGCACTTAGTATCTCTTCATGTCACAATCACTTCCTAAACCACATTCTCTCTTGCATGCCTGATCACTCTCTAACAACTTGTTTTGACTCCTCAGGTTACCAGCGCCCAGAAGAAATTCGACCTTTGCTAATTCGACCTATCTGCAATATTCTGTGGTTCTGGTCTCCGAAGATGAAAACTCTATGCTGGTGTGGTGTGCAGCATGACTTGGAAGACATTCATGTGAGTAGATTTAGTAAAATGTTCTCTGTGTTAGGAAAAGTATTTGCTCATAGGAAGCTGTGCACTCGTGGTGGATCCTGAATTTGACAGATCACTTTCTTGAACGTTGTCATCTCATCTTGAGGAGGCCAGAAACAGTTACGTACATGTCTCTTAAAATTTAACCTGTACCCAAGTAGTTAGTTAATATTTTCTGCTGAATGATAAAAAAAACCTAAACATGTAAGGGATTTTTAAAATTATTTTCAGCATGGCAGAGGGCCACTTAGTGACCACAAAATGCTTACTTTGCCAGCCAAAATGACTAGCAATCTAAGTCATAATTAACTAAGTTCTTCCACCAACACCAAAGAACAAATGGATTGTATGTAGAGATGCCTGAGAGGCAGCAGCCATCAAGCAAGGAGCATTCAAGGAAAGATCTAAAAGCTCTTATCATAACACAGGAACCAGAAAAGAGCTCAAGTAGACTTTTGTTTCTATGTAAAAAAATAACATGACACCTTCCAGTCTCCGCCAGTCTCAAAAGGCAAACATCAGACTGGAAGTTTGAAATCTGTCTTATATGACCAAATACTAAAATTCCGCCAATTACAGTATACAATAAATAGATTTTCTCCCTTCTCAGAACAAAATAGCAACATCAGCTAAATCCATCCAGCAGTTGCAAAATTCTGCATTAAGCCCCCGCGAAATTACTACCCAGTTTCAAAACGTGTTCATCACCAATATGGGAGCCACACTTGTTCTGCGAGAGTCCTAGAATTTAAAATATTGATTTGCCAAAAAAACTTCCCATGTATGAAAATCCACTGCTGCTGAATTACATTTGATGAAATGCTGCTCCCCAGGGCAGGAAATAATTTGTAACACTAGTAAGTCTGAAAAAATAGTATGGGTGACTCTGAACTACTGTGGATTTAAGCTACTTACTGGAATCATAGGCACAGATAGACTGTAATCTAATACTTCACATTTTGCTGCACAATTAACCAATCAACATAACTCCTCACAGCTGTGATATCAGAAGTCAAGGATACAATACCACACGCAGGAAAACCATCTCTATATTAGTACTACCCGGATAGTACATCAACGTGTTTTTGGTGTGGCACCTGCAACATGACAGGTTGACTCCAGGGAGAACATCTAATCTACATGCCTACTGGACAGTATTGATGCATTTAGTGGGGTGCCCTACTCATTTCGCCTGCTAATCATGCAAATGACACTGATTTATTGTAAACATTGAAAACACTAACTTTAAGGATACATCACTCATTGATTACTTTCCAACATTATTAGTTCATCATTTTCGGACAGCAGAATCAGTGAGGATCCTGCCCTATTCAGCCGTATGAATGAAGCTTCAATTTCATAGTTGAGTCTAATATCACTATCAGCTGACTCCTGAAGTGTGCTCCCATTCAACACAGCATTATTGGCAGATTAGAGCTACTAGAAAAGAAAAGGAAAATCATCAAGATAAGATTTGCTTAGTTCCAAATATGAGGATCAGTTCCAGCTCAAAGCATGAAAAAACTGGGAATAGCAATTGATAATCATGGTAGTAAAAGAACTGATTTTCATTTATCCAGGTTTCCCTGTCCCATAAATTACAAGTTTATGTAAAAGAGAGCTTTAGGTTTAATGTCTCACTGTCTATTTTAGCTGCTTAGAATCATATCAAAAAGTTCCAGAGTTCCAGATAATGAGCCTGAGATTTAAAATTTGAAAAAGACAAAACAACAAACAGCCACAGAATCCCTCATTTGGTTAGGCAGAATGCTGCATACATTTTACAACAATGACCTCAAAGTATAAACCAGTTTATTGTAAGATTGATTGCTACAGATCAAAATTCCCCTATTCCTTGTGATTAAGCTATGTATGCAAGTGGTATTTCTATAGTCCCAACATAACCATAAGCAGTGGAGCTCTCTACATGGTCAATGTGAGAGAACAGGGCTGATTGCAGAGGCCCCCTAACTTTTTGCCCCGATTTTCCACTTTTTGCTGGTGTTTTCCTGACTCTGATGGTGCCCTGGGTACTGCTAACCAGTCCCAGGTCCTGTGCTCTGTGTAAAATCAGTATGCAAATTAGGCTAATTATAATTGGCTACATCAACCTACCTATAAGTCCCTAGTATATGGAAGGGCATGTAGGTTGAGGGACCCCAGCATAGGTAGTGCACCCATAGCTTCACTGTTGAGGTGCCCAGTGTCATTGTAAAGGCAGGTCTGCCTTGTTGGCTGCTTTTAAATTAAAGTTATATGCAAATTTGACTTGGAATTAAAAGTAGTTCCAAAGTCTTAAACTACCTTATTTGTACATATAAATCACCCCTAAGGTGTGCCCCATGTGCCCCTAGGGCTGGGTGCCAGGTAACTATAAGCAGGGACCTTATAAAAAATAGTTTTATAAGCCCTGGTGAGATAAAACAGCCAAATTCGTATTTCCCTCATTGTAGTGAATGGCCTCCATAGGCTAGAATGGGGAGACTTTATTTTAATTTTTAAAGTCCCCTTAAGTAACAGATACCAGAAGTTTGGTATCAGATTAATTGTTATAATAAATCCCACAACTTCCAGTTGTTGGATTTAAAATAACTTGTGCAGGTAAAGAGTTTTAAACTTTACCTGAAAAGTTGCCAACTTCAGCCCTGCATTGTGTTTGCTGCTGTGCTCTGATTGGCCAGCCTGTGGCAGCCTGGCCGGGCTGCCTTGATGAGGTGTGAAGTGGCCTGGCTTCACACAAAGAGATGTGTCTGTGGGAGGAGATCTCCCCTCAGCAGATGTTGAGGCAGGAAGGGGGAGGGCTGCCAAACTGGTCTTCAAAGGCAGGGAAGGACATTTGGAGCAACCCAGCAACACTCCCGACATCCTGCAAACCCAGACAGTTAGGTGCCCCCTTGATTAGATTAGGAGAGGGCAGGAGAGGGGTGTGTTTAGGATTTTTAGCCAAACCAGTGGGTGGGCTCAGCCAGATATAACCTCCAAAAATCACTTTCAGCCATGATGGATTTTTGAGGAATGTTGCCTCCTGAGATTGATTTTTGCCACACTTCCCAGGAAGTGGTCATAACAGGGGGAAGGACCCTGCACCTGATTGGAGAACCAGGACCCCCCTGTTTTTCACCCAGGAGCAAGGATAAAACTGGCAGACCTGCACCCACACCTCAGTTCCCTACCAGATCCCTACCAGGAAGAACTACAGAAGAAGAAGGACTGCCCCGCTGGACCCCTGGAGCTGCACACTTGGGCTTCACCACAAGAAGGACTTTGCCTGGCTTCAACTGGTTCAAGGAGGGACTCCCTGTTTGCTACAGGTGAAAACTTGCTAACCAGAGTCCCCTGCACCAACTCCTGGTGAAACCAACCAGCTGACCACTGTCCAGTGGCCAAAAAGGAGTTTGTGCCAGGTGCATTCTGGGAGTTATAGTCCACACCCCCAGGGAGCATCTCAGAGCTTCTGGAACCTGGGGGTGAGCTGTGGACCCCAAAAGAATCTTAAATGAACATCTGGAAGAAGATCCAGAAGTTTGGAGACGTTTGGAGAACTTTTGAAGAAAAGCTCCCTAGAGGCACCGACCCGCTGCGGCAACTCTAGCCGGCTTGCCTCAACCGCGACCCGGCCTGATTTGCAGGTTCGTCCTGGTGAAGAAAATCTCCAAAACAGAGACTAAATCCGAACGTAGAAAGTTGAGCGGGACCTCCCAGTCAGCGTATCCGAGGAGGGCTCCAAGGATGTCGGATCAAGATCCAGGTTTGCTCCGGTCGAAGGATTTTCACCTCGAAAAAACGACTAAGTCCGAAGGTAAAAATCTCCATCCAAACTTTTGACCGAGGCCTCCCGCGGGCTTTAGCGGAGCCGGGCGCCATCGCGGTCGGCCTTAAACGTTGACTTTGCCCCAGTCGAGGTGCGACCAGATGACCAGATTGGCGCTTTTTGTTTCTAGGCGCTAGAAAACAATAATTCTTTAAAAATGTATATCTCCGGTTCCCCTTATCTGATTTTATTCGTTGTTGTGTCATTTTAAAGATAAAAATATAATCTATTTATATAAATTGGTTTTGTTTTTTTAAACTGTTTCCTGTGTTTTATTTAATTACTGTTTTGTGATATTTGAATGCCTTACACTCTGTCTCCTAAGTTAAGCCTTGTCGCTCGTTGCCAAGCTACCAAGGGTTGAGCTGGGTTTAATTTACTGAGACCTAACTGGACCCAAGTGGAGGTTAGTGGCCTATTGCTAAGTGAAGGTATCTACCTGCCCTTACCAATAACCCATTTTCCAACATTTGTGGTGCGCAGTGGTGGGATCCTGTACTTGTGTTCAGTATCACATTACAGTTTTAAGTAAAACTAATTAAAAAACCTTTAAATTGCGCTAGTGCAAATATGTTTTTAATTTTTAATTTGGATTAATTTCAATTATTGTATGTTTGTGATTTTTCTAAATTCTTGTTTCCAATTTTTGCAAAAGGTTTTTGTTGACACAAAACTAGGGAACCATGGAGCTTGATCTGGCTAGCCTATCCACACTGACAGTAGTCCAGCTTGGGGGGTTGTTTACTGCAAGCACTGACCTCAGGAAGCATGTCCTGATTAAATCCCAGACAGCATGGGCTGAGGCCCAAGAAGTAGGCTCAGAGGAAGCTCCAGAGAAGGAAGAAGCAGGGGAGGATGCTAGCTCCAACCACTCAGGGAAGGGACGGCATCTGAGCCTAAGTGAGGATGAGGAAGACCGGTCCTCACTACACACAGTCACTAGAGTCATACCCAAAGCTAGTTGGGGAAACGGGTCCCTTCAGGAGGAGAGAACCTGTCCCTCAGGGAAAGAGAGCTGGAGGCCCAGCTAGCATTTATAGCTTGGGAGGCATAGATGCTGGCCCTAGAAGAGAAAAAGTGGGCAAAGAAAGAGAAAAGGGATGGTGGCAGCGAGAGAGAAGCTGAGGTGTCCATGGGTGTTTTTTTTTGCCCCAGATTACCCAAGGAGGTGGTTCCTGCGTATGTAGAGGGAGATGACATAGACAAGTGGTTGGAGGCCTTTGAGAGGGCACTCCAAATGAGAATGGTTAGGCCTCAATACTGTGGTTCACTTTTAGGAGAGTTGGTCCCCAACTCAGGGAGGGATAGGCTTCTGACCTTAAGTGGGGAGGAGGCAGAATCATACCCTAGTATGAGAGGTGCTTAACCAAGACGTTTGGTCTGACTCCAGAGCAGTATAGGATGAAGTTCAGGGACACCCAGAAGGTCAGTACCCAGTCTTGGGTTGACTTTGTAGACACCTCACTTAAGGCACTAGAGGGCTGGATTCATGGTAACAAAGTAAATACTTATGAGGGGTTCTACAATCTGATCATGAGAGAGCACATCTTGACCAATTGTATCCAATAAAGGTTACGCCAGCATCTAGTGGACTCTAAGCTGACCAACCATAGAGAGCTAGGGGAGGCAGCTGATGAGTGGTTGAGAACCAGGGTGGTTGTCAAGTCCCAGGGGGGAGATTCAAAGAAAGGGGGTGCCAGGTCCCCAAAAACCTAAGGAAGGAGGTGGTAAACCCACAACTGAGACTCATTCTGTACCCCAGAACCCTAAGAAAGAGGAGAGTAAATCTCACTCCCACTCTGACAAGCAGAGACAGGGAGACCCACGGTTAAAAAAGCTCTTGGACAGTAAGGCTTGCTTTGACTGTCAGCAGATAGGTCACTTCAGAGGAGACGCAGACTGTCCAAAGAAGGTAGTTAGCACTGGGCTGTCCAGTGTAGCCATGGAGGAGGACTCCTCAGATGATGAAGTGCTCCTAGCATTGGGCTGGGAGACAGGACCAGATGGTAAGCTGGTGATCCCTGAGGGTGGGAGTGGGCACTTTCACCCCATTCAGATGAATGGGATCCCTACCACTGGCCTGAGAGACACCTGTGCCAGTCACACTATAGTGAGTGACCGGTTAGTGACTCCAGGAACGTGTTTTCCAGGAGAGACCAGGAAAGTCAGGATAGCCACAGGGGAGGTCACATCCAAACCTGTAGCCATAGTGCCCCTAGAGAGGGAGGGCATGCTTGGCTGGGTTAGGGTGGTAGTCAGTGCTGACTTCCCCCTAGATTGTATCCTGGGCAATGACCTCCCAGAGATGAGTCTGGTCCCAGATGGGGCGGTCGCCCAGGGCGCCTTCCCAACCCAAAGTCCTGGGGAGTCTGTCGCTAAAGTTAGGAGAAAGGTGTCCCCAAGAAAAAGAAAGAAGAAGTGCTTTTTGTGTTATTTTAAAGATAAAAATATAATCTATTTTTATAAATTGGTTTTAGATTTTTTAATTGTTTCCTGTGTTTTATTTAATTACTGTTTTGTGATATTTGAATGCTTTACACTCTGTCTCCTAAGTTAAGCCTTGTTGCTCGTTGCCAAGCTGCCAAGGGTTGATCTGGGGTTAATTTACTGAGACCTAACGGGACCTAAGTGGAGGTTAGTGGCCTATTGCTAAGTGTAGGTACCTACCTGCCCTTACCAATAACCCATTTTCCAACAGTCAAAGTCAAGCATGAAGTCAACGTGTGATAAGAAACATAGGTGGTTTGTGGACTTTTCATGCATTGTGATGTACTGTTCTTTTGAGATGTGCATTTTCAACTCTTTCTAAAATAGAGAAGCATTGGGGTGGACCCAATGGATACTGGATGTTGTTCCAGACTTTGAATGCATAGATGGAAAATACCTGCTGCCTTGGTTACTTCTTTTGCACACTTTTTAGACTACATTCTAAATGGCTTATTAAATGTACTAAACCCATTTTGTTATTCGGAAAGTGCTTACCAAATTGCAAATTTAGTTTAGAAATGAATAACCAATCTCAATTTGGGAGGGGCATGTTTAGGGCACCTCTTAAAAATTGCTATGAATCAATGATTTGTGACCATATTTTCATTTTTAAACCATTGACAGAAGGTAGTAACTGGTTTGCAAAGGGAAAGGGGTTCCTGTGGAACACATTTATGTTTGTGAATGAAAAAAGTGCTTTCTATTCTTATATGCAGATCCGTGTCCTTTAAGGAAAACAGGTTGCATGTAAACAAAGTGTACTTTATTTAAACACAATCACAGACATGGTAATCTGCTCACTCCAGCAGGCTCCTATTCCTTTGACGGCATTTAAATGAAGTGAGTTACAATGTATGGCCTACCTTATGTGTATTCTCAGTGGGCATTGTGTAATCGCTTTCTACAATTATTTTGTGCATCAGCCCGAGATGTGTTGACAGGTGTGGTTAAGTATTTGAATGTACACGCACCTTTTCAATTCCCACAGTAGTGGATTGCAAGGAAAAATGGGCTACGTTTAGATTCACTGTATGTGCTAGCCAATATACTGTTATTTAAAGGTGAACTTACTTTATTGACAACGTTTATTGAGTGCTGCATTTATAGACGCGTCTATTAATGTATTTAATAACGCTATTTATAAACCGCATATTTTAATTCTATGTATGGTGCTCCAAGCAAGCGTGGAGTCTAGTAAAGTCGATGCACTTTTTGTGGAAGTCAGTGGTTGGTCTCTTTCGCATCAAGGAGCGTGTGACAACATCTTAAACCGATAGTAAACGGAATAATGTGGATGGGTTGTTTTCAGATACATGCACTAATTGTGACACCTTTTTTACAGGAGAAAAATGATGACATTGCATTTCAGACGGATACTACGGAGCAACCCGCAAAAGAACAAGTGTTCCAAAACGGAACCAACAATCAAATCATCCAGGAAAAACAAATTCGTTTTAACGATGAGGAAAATGCATACATTAACAAGGGTTTTGATAAAGAATCTTATTTTTAAATGACCAAACAGAAAAATATTTAAAGGTCACAAATATCATTGACCTGTTGGTTAACTTCTCTTTTCAGTTCTAAACGTGACCAGGCGCAATAGACAGCAAACAGAACTGAAATTAGTAGCAGGCCACCCCAACTTGATAAAGAAATGAAAAAGGCCTGAATTTTCAATTATTGAGTTAAATCTTAAATAACTGAACGTGTGGTGTTGGGTATTGTTTAGATTGTGTGAATAGTGTCTTGAGACTTGTGGTGGTAAATGGGTGGTTAATAGAACATAAAACAGCACAGCATCGCATCTATAAAACCATACTGAAAGTGAACAGTATTAATTGTTACATAAATGATGACTAAGGAAGATGGATAATGTTGTTATCTGACAGAAATCTGAGTATATATTATCCCAATTTTGTAGAATGTAAATACAGACAATTGCTAGGAGGTGTGTTTCTTGGAATTTCTCACTTGTTCGTTTGTTATTTTTTGTGAGTGGTGCACTATATATTTTTCAGTATTTAAGCACATGTCCAGCAGAATATGCGATAAATAAATAAATTTATAAACATAAAATGTGGAAGTATGTAGGTAGTCATTATTTGAACGAGCGAGATATTTTTGTAGCATAAAAAGCAAGAGATGATTAAGGCGCAATTATGTGTTTCAGAGTCTCACTGAAGTAAAAACAAAGTTTATGACAGAGACATTGTCCTAGAACAGTTAAAAAGATTCCAGCTTGGTAATGGTGATACATGAAAACCGAGAGGCCATGGAACATGACAGCAGTACACAAATCGCTTCTAAAATAGACCCCAAGTATCCTACTTCAGGCAGGTGCAGCACAACAATAACGATTTACCACAGACAATAGGTGAACAAATATATTGAGGATTTGTGCAAGGTAGAACAGAGATTCTTCCGATCTGATGTGGACAATAGGGGTAGTGAAGTTAGTAAAAAAAAAAGACATGCAGTGACAATTGTGGCTAACACTACTGATGACAGGTTGTGCATGCAGATCAGGGGCGGCTCCTCCACTATGGCAGAGGAGCATCACCCCCCCGCCAGCAGTAGCAGCTGCAAACCTTTCAAATTAAAACAATATTAAACAAGCACTGAGGGGAGGGCCCAGAGCACTCCCCTCAGTGGGCATGTATGTTTGCCCGAAATTCTCGGGCCTGCCAAACACACATGTGCACAAGGGATCTCTCCAACCCAGCACTGTGTTACCGGGTTGGAAAGAACAAGCCGAAGCTCCCAGTCTGCCTTGGACCAGCCAGCCAATCATAACGCTGCTCTGAGCAGGGTTGTGATTGGCCGCAGGGCAGGCTGGGTGTCTGTGCCTGTGGTGCGGCGAATAGTGGCGGTGCGTTTAAGTTAAGTTTTTATTTTGTTTATATTTGTTTTGTTTCCCCCACCCGCCACTTTGCCAAGTCACCAGCCATGTCTGATTCAGATGCATGAAAACCAGAATTCAATATCACATCAGACCTCGCTTTGAGGCCCATGGAAATAAGACGTATATTTTCTGCAACCAGACTCACTGTTATCAGCCAAGCAGCACCAGTAAAAGCATGCTATTAATGTACCTTGAGGACCCACTATGGAATAGTACATAAACTGGGGAGTTGGATGTATTGCACCAGATTCAACTTTTTACTTCACATCCACAACCACAAATCCACCTACAGATTTTATATGTTTGGGACTGCTGATGCCCCCAGGAAATCTTTCAGGCCTGCGGTTCTTCTGCATTGCTTATCATTACGATGGGCCCAGTGATGAGGGTCCATGATGTTCATCAATAATAAGGATACAAATAATAAATGCACTTGGTGAGCCAGCAGCACATTATTGATACTGACCACTGTGACTTCAACGAGATTTATGAGCACAACGAGAAATTATGAGATTACTCTGTGTAATGGGATCGTTCTATTGCCATTATTTTATATTTTATTGTCATATTTTACATCTTAAGTGCTACACTAAATGCATGCAGGCAGTGAAAGCTGATAAATATCTAAACATATCATCACCAACTAAGTAAAGAAAACTGAGAATTGATGGACATATATTAAATGTGCAAACTGTGATTTGTTACATTAGGGACTAATTTATTTTGAACTACATCACAAAATATATTGCATTGTAATAAGCTTTTGTCTACTGTAAATGTAGTGTGCATAATTACAAACAAATGGCAAATTTACAATTTTAAACGTGTGGATTTGAGTGGTAACGTATGCATTTGTAGTATTTAGGAATTCACAAGAAATAAAATAATGAAGTCATTCATGAATATGGCAAGTTGTAAGTGATTCTTTAAGCAAGGAAGATTTTTTCATACAAGTGGCTGCATTAATTAATAAAATTCCAGTTACAGAGGGAAGGTGTTAAAGCATTTCTCGGTTATGATTTGAACAAGGGGAATGGGCCTTTTCACCCAGCATGAAGGAGTGTAGAAATAAGACTTTACAACTTCAAACAATACAATTCAAAATGACAGTATGACCCATTTGGCCACACAAGCAAAACCTGAAATAAATGTTAAGGATTTTATTATAGATTCAGGTTCAGATTTATGCAAATGATTCTCAAAACAAAGTTATAAAGATACAGAAGCACCATGGGTTGTCCAAGGCGATTAAAAAAATTCAAGCAAATTAACATCAAAGAAATAAACATTTGACAATGACAATACACAGCATCAAAAAGATAATCTGATGAGTGGAAAACAAGTGCTGTTTAATTCTCTTAAGCATGAAGGCAATTTTAGAACCATCTAAATTTAGCTAGCTAGGGCAAAGGAAATCCCTACAGAATTTGCTCATCAAAAATTATCATGTGCAGGACTAAAACACATGAGGACAAAAAAAAAAGAAAAAGGACAAAAGAATTCAGAAAATTTACATCTGAAGCAAAATGTGACTAACCAAAGTTAGTAAAAAGTAGGTAAAAAGGAAAGGCATCAGCATTTCCAAAGCTCGGTCAAGAGTCTTCTTCTCTGGGTTAAGTGAAAAATTCAAAGTGTCAGTAAAGCATTACAAAAGAATATGTTTAAGGGTAGAGATTTTTGTATCTCTCAAAGTCCAATCAAAGTGAAGTGGAGAGTGCTGGGGCAAGAGGGGAAAACATGATTCTCAAGTGGGGTCTGGAGAGAGACTGCCACTGATCCAAGTGGGGAACCTTATACGGAAGTCCAAAGTGACTGATGTTTCATATGTAAGCAGCATGACATCAATCAGAAGATTCAACTGTCGAATCAAAGTTCATCTCATGACATGGAACTGCAACAGAGGGGATTATTCACATTAATGACATGGGAAAGGTTTAATGTTAGCTCATCTGTTCAGGTTAAAACATATATAGGTTGTTGTAAAACCTGTCTGCCTCCCCTCCATTTTTCTGATCTAGTTTCTGCTGGTTTTAGGGGTATGTGGACTTTACCACTGCTGACCAGCGCCAAAGTGATTGTGCTCTCTCCCCTTAACATGGTAACATTTGCTCCTACCTCATTGGCTTATTCAATTTGTCTATATGTCCCTAGTAAAGTGCACTATATGTGCCCAGGGCCTGTAAATTAAATGCTACTAGTGGGCCTGCTGAATAGATTGTGCCACCCACATAAGTAACCGCTTAACCAAGTACCAGGCCTGTCATTGCAAGGCCTGTGTGGGCAGTTTTACTGCCACCTCAACTTGGCATTTAAAACCCTTTGCCAAGCTTTAAACTCCCCTCTTATTACATAGAGGTCACCTCTAAGGTTGGCCCCATGTGACCCACAGGACAGGGTGCAGTGTATTTAAAAGGCAGAACATGGACTTTTAACTTTTACATGTCCTAGTAGTGACACATTCCCAAAGTCGTTTTGCACTATAGGTAAGCCTGTTCCTCTCATAGGCCAGAATTGGGAATTCTTTTTTTAAGCTGTAGTTTCGGATCAGAAAGGAGTGTCTACATCATGTTTCTGATCTTTGAAATGGAATAAATCCCCTTTACTAGTAACATTGGGTTTAATATTACCATTTTAGAAATACCACTTTGAGAAAGTAGGAATGTCTCTGCTCTTACTACTCTATGTGCTTTACAGCCTGTCTATGCTGAGTGACAGCTTCTCTTTGCATTCTATTCAGACAGCACTAAACACAGGATGCTCAATTTTAACTACATTCATCTGCATACTGATGAGTTTCCCAGGGAAGGAAGGGTGGAGGAGCTCTCACTTACACTTCAAAAGGTTGTGGCTTGACCCCACACAAAGTTCTGATAACCCCCCCCAGATCTTCTGCCAGACAGGACTGGACTGAAGGGGAACTGGTGCATTTGAATACAACTCTTTGAAGTCTCCCCTCTTCAAAGATTCATTTGGGAATAAGTACTGGGGCTCTGACTCCTTCAAATCAGACACTTATGTACCTGGAACTGAACCTCTGTCAGAAGAACTGCTGTGCTGCTCAAATGACTCAACTGAACTGCTTTCCTGCAAGGACAGCGCTTCTGCTTGTTGTCCTGATGCTCTCTGACCCTCCTGGAAGGACTCTGCCTTTCCACCAGAGTGATCTTAAAAGGCTTGCTGACTTGCCCCCTGTTAGAAATTGGGTCTTTGGTTCGGAGTCAGGTTACCCCCTGTCCAAGCAAGGACCCTCACTCTAATCAGGGTAAGTCACACACAATCCAAATTATCCTGTGCCCTACCTCTGGTAGCTTGGCACTGAGCAGTCAGGCTTAACTTAGAAGGCAATGTGTAAAGTACTTGTGCAATAAATCATACAATAACACAATATAGCACCACAAAAATACACCCCACAGTGTTTAGAAAAAGATATAATATTTATCTGGATATTTGCAGGTCAAAACGATAAAAGATGCAATAAGAGATTGTAAAGATATCACTGGAAAGTGATATAAGGTTTCTTAAGTCTTTAAAAAAAAAAAAGTCTCTTTCAAGCACAAAGTACCTGGTTTGAAGTGAAAAAGCTCCACAAAGGGCCGCAGATAAGGAGATGCGTGGAAAATGGTGTGTGCTTCGCTTTTGCCCCTTCACACACAGACTTGTGTCGTTATTTTTCACGCGGGGAAGACGTTGCGTCGATTCCCAGTGCGCGGACAGTCTCCTCTGTGGGTCGCGGGGTTTTCAGACGCCCCGGGGTCTGTGCATGGAATCCTGGGCTTGTAGTCCGGCTGTGCGTCGTTCCGGTGGGCTGTGTGTGGAATTTTCTCCCTCACGGCAGGCGCTGCGTCGATTTGCTCTCTGGAAGTCGGGCGGCGTTGTCCAGGTGGGCCATTCGTCGAAGTTCCGGTCGCACCGCAGGCGCCGTGTCGATCTTTTCCTTGCGAAGTCGAGCAGCGGCGTCCCGGGTCGGCGTGCAGTGAATTTTTCACCGCGGAGCACGCTGTGCGTCAATTTTTTTGCCGCACAAGGAGTCCAGTTGAAAGAAAGAAGTATTTTTGGACCTGAGACTTCAGGGAACAGGAGGCAAGCTCTATCCAAGCCCTTGGAGAGCACTTCTGCAGCAAGGCAAGAGTTCAGCAAGGCAGCAGGGCAACAGCAAGGCAGCAGTCCTCTGTAGAAAGCAGTCAGGTGAGTCCTTTGGGCAGCCAGGCAGTTCTTCTTGGCAAGATGCAGTTTCTGGTTACAAGTGCTGCAGGCCCACTAGTAGCATTTAATCTACAGGCCCTAGGCACATACAGTGCACATTACTAGGGACTTATAAGTAAATTAAATATGCCAATCATGGATAAACCAATCAACAGTACAATTTACACAGAGAGCATATGCACTTTAGCACTGGTTAGCAGTGGTAAAGTGCTCAGAGTTCAAAAGCCAACAACAACAGGTCAGAAAAAATAGGAGGAAGGAGGCAAAAAGTTTGGGGATGACCCTGTCAAAAGGGCCATGTCCAACATTACCCACCACAAGCCTAAAGCCAGGGGAGAACAATCACTATCCTGATGTACTTCCCTGTTTGAGGCGATAGAACAAGGACCTAGGCCCACAACAGCAGGGGCATGTTCCAGTTCTTTGCCTTCCTGACTCCAATTGGATCCCTCTGTCCATACTCTCAGGGTCCACTAAACCAACCCATGGTGAACCTTTCTCCTCACCTGTGGATACCATCTGTGCAGCACCTAACCTTATTTTGCTCATAGATGTATCCCAGGGGCCGGATAGTACCACCAGGGCCAACACAGTGGTGTTGCCCACTCTACCCCCAGGGTGTGACTCTTGTCCCCCCTCCCAGGGTTAACTCTGTCCACCCGGACAGCAAGCCACAGTGGCCACTGACAGCTGCCCCCAGGCCTCTCAAAGCTCCCTAACCACTGTGACTGTGGAGAGTGGGGGGCGGTAGCCCCAGGTGCTGGGCACCCTTTGACCACTCTCCCTTCCACCAGGTCAGGGATGGCAGCCTGAACCTGGTCCTCCCCTCTGGGGCTCTCTACCCTCCCTCCTGGAGCGGCACCCCCAGAGTCCAACATGGTCAGGGTGCTTATAGAAGCAGCCCTGCACCATTCTTTCACCAGTGCAGGGCTGGTAACCTGCAACTGGTCTTCCAACCTGGGGTCTGTACTTTCAGGTTGGACTAGGGCCCGGGTTGAGGCTTCCCTCTCCCAGCCCTCCCTTCTGGGGTCCAGCACCCCCCAACTAGGAGTGGCCCCCCCAGAAGACAACATGGTAGGGGCACTGTTATCAGTAGCCCCTTCCTCCAGATCAGGGGGGATACCTGAACCTGGCCTTCCAATCCAGAGTCTGTACCCTCAGACTGGATCACTGCCTGGCAAACCAGGACTTCCTGGGGGGTACACCTACCCCCCACCAGGTCAGAGTTTACCCTCTGAACCTGGTCCCTCAATCCAGAGTCACCACCCTGAGGTTGAACCATTGCCTGACACAATAGGCCTTCTTGGGGGGCACACTGACCCCCCACCAGTCCAGAGTTTAACCCCTGAACCTTGTCATCCAACCCAGAGTCGCCACCCTGAGGTTGAACAATTTCCTGGCACGCCAGGACTTCCTGGGGGGCACACTCACCCCCCACAAAGGCCACACCGTCCCCAAGGGCAACACAAGAGTCTGGCTGGCGCAGGTCTCCTGACCTCTGCCCATCTGGCAGAGTCTGGATCTCCCCCAAACCAGAAATGGTTTCACCTGAGTCATTCCTGGGGGGTTCTGCTCTCAGAGCTGACCCCTGAATCTCCAGGACCTCCACTGGGGTCCGCAGCCCGCTCTCAACTCCTTGTCTGGACTTCTGCACCCGCTCACTAGGAGTGGTACTGCCAGACACCAGAACAGGTGGTATGCTGGCTACAGTCACCCCCCCAAGTTCTTCTGACACTGCGGGTCTCCCTCAACAGGTGGCCCTACGGTACAGGCTAGGCTTCCCTCCTGATGTTCCCTCATGGAATCCTCCAGGCCCTGGGACCGGATCTCAGGCACCCTGGGCCTCAGCCCATCTCCATTCCCTCTCTTCTGATACTGGATATGGGGTCCCTCACCCATCCCACTACTCTGGGACCTACCTGGGACACTGCAATCCTTTCCCACCTCACTTGGTTGGGAAACACCTAGACCACTCCCTTCAGGAGCACCCCCAAATGCCTCTTCAGACTCTCTGGTACTCACCCAGAAGTCTGACTCCATGGTAAGCTCCCTGGGGTCAGAGAACTCACACTCCACCTGGTGTTGGCGTAGCTCTGGAAAACAAGGACCAGACATATGCTCTCCAGCAATTACATCACTCAGCCCCTCACAAGTATTAACCAAAGTACCCTTCACGCAACCATCCAGTGTCTCAGTCTTGAAAAAGCACTCTACATCACCCTCCTGAGACTGGTGAGACAGTGTCTGACTGTCCCTGTCACTCAACTCACACTCTTCTGGGATGTCTCCACACTCTATACCCAGGACGTCCACCGGGGGGAACCCTTTTCCCTGTCACTCTCTTCTAGAGCCAGTAAAGTATCCCTCCCCCCAGTAGGAATATGGCTCCCTGTGCCAGTTCCCAAATCCTCCTCAGGGATACTGTGCATAACGGGAACTACCTCATACTCCTGAGCCGCCTGGTGAGTGTCAACTCCCTTCTTCAAGTTGGGCACCACATCTCTGGGCCTATGCACTTCTTCAGCAGCACTGGATGCAATATTTTTGCTGCCACCATCTGAACTGGACTCAGCCCTTCCGGCTTCCAGTTTCAGCTCTTCACAGCTCAGCTCCTGAGCTGCAATCCTTTATTTTCCCTGGGCTAAGGCTCTCGCTGCCTCAGCTCTCTCAACCTGCTCATCTAGCTCTTCCATCCACCGCTCTTGAGCTAGGAGCCATTAATCTCTCACTGGTTCTCTTTCCACATCTGAGTAGTCCTCCTCCTCATAATCATTCTCAGAGCTATGATTCCTTTGGTTCTTTGCTGCCTGTTCCTCTGCCCATTGTGCTTCCCCCCCACGCTACAAAGATATCCAGAAGTTCCATCTTAGTGGATCTCCTTGACATAGGAAGTCCCCTTTCTCTGCAAAGCACCCTCAGCTCAGCCTTGGTGAGGGATTCAACAGGTCCAAAGTTTGACGCATCATAACCTTCTGGGAAGCTGGAATCCATTCCCAATCTGGCAAGTTATCACAGGCAAAACCAAAAACCAAAGTCCGAAATATCAACAATATATCCAGGAAGACATCAGAGAACCAAAAGCAAAAATATGAAAAATTAAGTTGACCTTCAACTGTGGGTAGGTAGTGAAATACATGGCTACTGTATGTCACTGCACAAATACAAGTCCTATCCTCACGGCTGATCACCAATGTTAGAAATGGGGTCTTTGGTTGGCAGTCAGGTTACCCCCTTTCCAAGCAAGGACCCTCACTCTAGTCAGGGTAAGTCACACACAATCCAAATTATCCTGTGCCCACCCTCTGGTAGCTTGGCACTGAGCAGTCAGGCTTAACTTAGAAGGCAATGTGTAAAGTATTTGTGCAATAAATCATGCAATAACACAATATAGCACCACAAAAATACACCACACAGTGTTTAGAAAAATACATAATATTTATTTGGATATTTGCAGGTCAAAACAATAAAAGATGCAATAAGAGATTGTAAAGATATCACTGGAAAGTGATATAAAGTGCCTTAAGTCTTTAAAAAAAGCAAACAAAGTCTCTTTCAAGCACAAAGTACGTGGTTTGGAGTGAATAAGCTCGTCAAAGGGCCGCAGAGGAGGAGATGCATGGAAAATGGTGTGTGCGTCGGTTTCGCCCCTTCACACACAGACTTACGTCGTTATATTTCACGCGGGGAAGACGTTGCATCGATTTCCGGCACGCGGACAGTCTCCTCTGTGGGTCGTGGGGTTTTCAGATGCCCCGGGGTCTGTGCGTGGAATCCTGGGCTTGTAGTCCGGCTGCGCGTCGTTCCGGTGGGCTGTGCGTGGAATTTTCTCCCTCACGGCAGGCAATGCGTCGATTTCCTCTCTGGAAGTCGGGCGGTGTTGTCCAGGTGGGCCGTGCGTCAAAGTTCCAGTCGCACCGCAGGCACCGCACTGATCTTTTCCTTGCAAAGTCAAGCAGCGGCGTCCCGGGTCGGTGCGCGGTGAATTTTTCACCGCGGAGCAAGCTGTGCATCGAATTTTTCGCTGCACGAGGAGTCCAGTTGAAAGAAAGAAGTCTTTTTGGTCCTGAGACTTCAGGGAACAGGAGGCAAGCTCTATCCAAGCCCTTGGAGAGCACTTCTGCAGCAAGGCAAGAGTACAGCAAGGCAGCAGTCTTCTGTAGAAAGCAGTCAGGTGAGTCCTTTGGGCAGCCAGGCAGTTCTTCTTGGCAAGATGCAGGTTCTGGTTACAAGTTTTCTTCTCCAGGAAGTGTCTGAGGTGGTAGGGCAGAGGCCTTGTTTTATACCCAAATGTGCCTTTGAAGTGGGGGAGACTTCAAAGAGTGCCTAAGGAGTCCCCTTTCAGTTCAATCCTGTCTGCCAGGGTCCCAGTAGGGGGTGAGGCAGTCTTTTGTGTGAGAGCAGGCACACCACCCTCCCAGCCCAGGAAGCCCCATTCAAAATGCAGATGTATGCAAGTGAGGCTGAGTACCCTGTGTTTGGGGTGTGTCTGAGTGAATGCACAAGGAGCTGTCAAGCAAACCCAGCCAGACGTGGATTGGAAGGCACAGAAAGATTTAAGTGCAAAAAAATGCTCACTTTCTAAAAGTGGCATTTCTAGAATAGTAATATTAAATCCAATTTCACCAGTCAGCAGGATTTTGTATTACCATTCTAGCCATACTGAATATGACCTTCCTACTCCTTTCAGATCAGCAGCTACCACTTCAACAATGTATGAGGGCAGCCCCAATGTTCGCCTATGAAGGGAGCAGACCTCACAATAGTGTAAAAACAAATTTAGGAGTTTTACACTACCAGGACATGTAAACTATACAGGTACATGTCCTACATTTTACCCACACATCACCCTGCTCTAGGGGTTACATAGGGCACACATTAGGGGTGACTTATATGTACAGAAAGGGGAGGTTTAGGCTTGGCAAGTACTTTTAAATGCAAAGTCGAGGTTGCAGTGAAACTGCACACACAGGCCTTGCAATGGCAGGACTAAGACAAGGTTAAGGGGCTACTTAAGTGGGTGGCACAACCAGTGCTGCAGGCCCACTAGTAGCATTTAATCTACAGGCCCTAGGTACATACAGTGCACATTACTAGGGACTTATAAGTAAATTAAATGTGCCAATCATGGATAAAAAATCAACAGTACAATTTACACAGAGAGCATATGCACTTTAGCACTGGTTAGCAGTGGTAAAGTGCTCAGAGTTCAAAAGCCAACAACAACAGGCCAGAAAAAATAGGAGGAAGGAGGCAAAAGGTTTGGGGATGACCCTGTCAAAAGGGCCGTGTCCAACACCCCCTGTTCTCCTGCAGTCTCAGGGACATCAAAGACTTCCCACAACTCTTATGGTGCTGCTCTATCTGTGAGTCTCACCCTTGCCTGAGGTGCCCCTTCCAAGCTCTGGGCCTCAAAAGTGGGTTCTGCAGCTGAAATCTGCCAAAATCAACATATTGCACTGAGCGCTGCAGAAAAGTTCATGCATAGCCCTAACTGTGGCAGAAAAATTGACATGTCACCCCAAGCGCAGCAGAGAAATCGGCACATCGCATCTCCAACAATGATGCTTCAGCTGCCCAATGACGGCTCATCACACTTACCTCATCTGAGCCTGCCACTACACACTGACCCCACTAGGTGGGATAGTTTGATGCATTGTGCCCTCAGTGTTGCCACCTCGCTCCACCAAAGGTACTGTTTCAATGGTCCCTGCATGGGGTTTGTAGCCGAACTACAGTCTGGATTTTGGATTTGTACTGGTCCCTTGTGACCTAAAGTAACCTTTGGACCGCTAATGACTTCTAAGCATTGTTTTCACATTTAATCTATAAAAAATCATATCTCGACTTCCATTGGATGGATTTTTGTAGTTCTGTTTTTGTTTTACTCAGAGAAATATTTCTATTTTTCTAACCTTGTATGGAGTTTTTTGTAGTGTTTTCAATGTGTTACTGTATGAGTTATTGCACAAATACTTTACGCACTGCCTTCTAAGTTAGGTCTGCCTGTTCTGTGCCTAACTACCAGAGAGTGAGTACAGAATAATTTGGTCTGTGTTGTGACTTATCCTGACTAGGATTGTGGTCCCTACTTGGACAGCGTGCATACCTCTTTCTAACATAATTTCTAACAATAGTCACTTTACACACTTCCTAAATATATTCGGTTTAAGGTTACTTTCTCAGGCTCACTATGCATAAAACAATGGGATATCTATTTCCAAGCTAGCATTTCATGGGAACAAAGTTTAAAAAGAAAAGTCACAGTAGAAAGAATGACTAAACATTTTTTTGATATTTATGAAACAGGCCTCACTTAGGCTAACTAAAATGAATGAGAATAGCACATTAATTTATTTGAAATAAAACACATAGCATTCAAAATTATAAATTCATCATTTATAAGCTCTGGCAGTGGATCTAAAATAAAGTAACTCTATTAATACAATCCATTACCTCTAATACAGAACTGTATTTTCGAAATTTGCATGCAACATTAAAATCATTACTTTTCAGATATTCATTATAGTTTTAGTGCATACTATTACGCAACATGATAAACAAGCAAATTAAATCAAAATGAATGATTAAACTTAAAGGTTCATGGCTATACCACATCACTCAAAATTTCTATTCTACAGTTATTGCAGATTAACATAGCCTTTATGCACCACTTTACAGTTAGTCTATTGGGATTTCAAGTAACAAAATGCAAGGATTTGTCACATATTGATGATTACTGTGACATCAAAAGTAGCAATAACATTTCTGCTGCATCAATGGCAAAAGAACAAAGGATGCAAGTGTGACGATGAAGAACTATCAAGTAGCAAGGAATAAGAGTCGGGCATATCTTGTGCTGGAACAGGTGGCAATTACCTACTATTGGAAATGCTTGTAGATTGAGCAAAAAGTGGTCTGACAGCAAGGGAGACATTTAAAAGATATTTAAAATAAGCACCGAAAACAAGGCAGTCTTCAACATCATTCATTAAGCTGATACTTCAGCCCCTTTAGAGTCCACATTACTCTAGATCAATGCAAGGAAAATAATCTTTAATATATTTGAATAAATAGAGCTATGAGTAAATGGATATAGTATTGAAAATCTCCTGAAGTGATATCAGCAACATTGGCATCAGTTGGGACAGCACATTTTGGATCAGGCAATAGCAGTGGGAGGGGCACCCCCAAGATTGGTGTGGGTCTCAGACAGACCACAGGAGCTGTGAGACAGAAGTGTGAGGGGGGGTGCAGAGTTCCTTGTATGCCCAATAGAAACAATAAAAGTACCAAGATAACTCTGGATTAATGTACCTGCTGGAGAGAGTTTGGGGTTTTGTCTAGTGTCAGTTTTGTCTCATCTAAGATAGAGCAGAGAGCTACTATGCCTGCTGCTACGAATGTGTACTTTGCAGATCATAGAACAGTATTTTATGTGAATAGTACGGTGGGAAACTGCTTTGGTCACCGAGCACCTTATGTTACTGTGCAGTTCATAAATTGCAATCATAATCTGGCACTGTGAGCTAATAACTGCCATTAAAGAGCTCCATGCAAACTGAATGGCACAGGTTAGAAAATTATGCTTTTTCACAGTCTTTGATTATCCTAATTTTTCTGGAAGCCAGTTTGTTTGAGTAGCAATAAATTGCAATTAGTAAGGTAAAACCTAACCACTGTGTGGAGCTCTAAATCCTGTGTTTATGCTTCCCCAGACCAAGCACTCCTAATAAATGCCTACCAGTATGGATGACATCGCAATCCTACACCTTGTAGTCATCTTTGTGTTATGTAACATTTTCTATATACTGATTTACACACGTATGATTCATTTTCTCTGGCTGTGTATATGATGTACAGTGCTCCAACACTGTACGCTGGTAATTGAGGCACTACAAAACAAATGAAATACATGTAAGAGCTGGGCATTCGAGAGATGAGAGACACTGTTGTATGGTGATGGGTAGGAAATCATTGATGGACCCCAATCAAGATCACCGTATTCTGAAGCAATGTGAGGTCATAATTTATTATGCTTTAAAAACTAGTACAATTAAATATATATGAAAAATGTGTTGTACAATTCACCATTTGTGTTTTTCTCCCAAACTGTCTGTGGCGAAGGGAGGTAGAACCCGTTGATTCCATTATAGTGCTTAGACTTGTTTGCTATGCACCCTATGAGGGCTGGTCTGACAACATTTGCCAGGGCTGCTTTGGGTTCACAGTCTGGCCCTGGTGTAATAATGGAACTCAATCGGTAGGCAGTTCAGTTTTAAATGAGAGTCATAACTAAGCCCACTTGTTTAAGTCTGCAGTGTAAATATATACATTTATCTGCTGTCAACCTACACAAATGTGCTTGTGGCACCAGCACAGTTTTACAAGTGGAGGGCTCCATGAGCAGGCATTCTGGTGATGTCAGAAGAACACCTTCAGCAGAATCAAGTGAAAGGCTCCACAGAAACAATGTGAACCAATCCCACTACCTCAGCTTGGCCATGCAAGACCTTAAAGTGATGGAACCTTGGTTCCTGTTTTTGGGAGAAGAGGGTTTCCTGCTCTCACCACTTTTGCTTGTGCAAGAGTTAAAAAGCATGTGTAACAGTATTAAAGAACCAGGATCCTCCCAGTTCAAGCTCTCAAGAGCTGGCCTGCAGAGTAGTAAATCACCTTCGGGTTACAATGTACCTCATACTCCATACCAGATAACTACTTCTTTCACTCATATCTTTCTGTTAGAAGGTGGGCCATTAGTAGTGTGGCGTGCACAAATATTGGGTCCACACGTGACCACAACTGGGAACCAAACATCCCATTGTAGCGCTTGACTCTCATAGGGTCACATTGCAAAGGCTTACTCAAGGGAGGTGGTGTGGGCTATTAATCACCATCCAAAAGTGCACAAGAATAACACTCAATAAAGGATTGCCCAGTCTGTGCTTTTCCTTCTTTGTGAAAAATGAAAAGTACATTTATTACACAAACACTACTCAATTCTATGCAGCAATTTACATTGCTGATGAAATTAGTCTTGGGTGACATTGTGTAATCATTCCTGTTTCCCCTAAAGGGAGAAGTAGACCAACAACCCACATGGCAAAACATTCACTTGTATTTCAATGCAATACCTGACTGTAACTTGGAGAGATGGCACCCAATACTAGCAATCAAGTACAACTAATTTGATCACAAGTGTTTGTCAGTTTCATTACTCAAATAAAGCATGAACAAGAAACATGTGTAGGTATGTTGGAATTAGTAGTTTTGTTATGGTTACTCTTAGCACGATCTATGCAGTCTAACCAGACCCCTAAAGGGTGTGGGCTAAAGTTTAATCATATTCCACATTGACACATTCAACAAAAAAATGATGTACAGTTGACATAGTCCCTTAAGGACATCACTTGGTTGTTCACAGTGTAATATCATCTCTCACCCCAAGAGGGTGCCTTTTCACATGACCATTCACAGGGCACATCATTGGCCACAACACTGCAGCCATACATTTGTAATCACCTTCAGCATATAATGTTGCACTTTAGCCATAGTCCCTAAAGACCTCCATTTCTGGAAAAACACTTGTAAGTATAGCCCTTCACCCTAAAGAGTGTTAACAATTATGGCAATGCATATTAACCCCTTCTGTGCTGCGGACGTAATGGTTACGTCCACCGGCACAGTGCTCCTGTGCCGAGGAAGTAACCATTACGTCCTCTGCAATGAGCTTAGATGGAGCGCTAGCGCTCCGTCTGTGGGCTTCCCTCCCACCACCAAAGGCAGGGATGGAAGAGGAAGCCCTTCCACCCGACCCCTCAGTGACGTCTGATGATGTGATGGGGGCCTGAGAGGCTTCGAAGGGAAGGAAAGGAATTTCCTTCCTTTTGAAGCCTCTCAGAGCATTTCAGAACCCCAGATCGTAAAGCGATCCGGCTTCTGAAATGCCCACTAGACACCAGGGATTTATTTTTGTAATGGAACTTGGCATGAGGGGAGCGAACCCTTGGGCCAGGGTCGCTCCCCAGGGGGGCAATATTTTTCAAAGCCTTTTCTGCCCCCCAGGTACAGATTGGCCTATTTTTGTTAGGCCGATATGCCCCCAGGGGGGGCCTAAACCACTAGGTGCCAGGGATCTTTTTTTCCCTTTTTTTGTGTGTTTTTTTGTTTTTGTTTTTTAGAGTTGAGGAGCGACCCCTTAGGCAAGGGTCGCTTCCATAGGGGGCAAATTATATTTAGGCCATTTCTGCCCTGCGTGGGGGCATCGGCCTATTTTTATGAGGGGCAGAAACCACTAGACACCAGGGACTTTTTTTTATGGCGTATTCACAGAAGGGGAGCGACCCCTTAGGCAAGGTTCACTCCGGGGGGGGGGGGCGCAAATTTATTTTAGGCCATTTCTGCTCCCCTTGGAGGCAGATCGGTGTATTTCTATTAGGCCGATCTGCCCCCGGGGGCAGAAAACAACTTAGGCACCAGGGATTGGTGTGTGTGTATGTGTGTGTTTTCTTTAGGGGGCAGCCCCTTGGGTAAAGGTCGCTCACCATGGGGGACATTACTGTTGGCCATATCTGCCCCCCTTGGGGGCAGATTGGCCTATTTTCGGAAGGCCCATCTGCCCCCAAGGGGAGCAGAAAGCCGACCAGAGACCAGGGAAGTTTCTTTTTCCAAAATAAGAGGGGGGGTATGGCCATACCCCCACCCCAAGTAAATTGGGCCAAAGTTGTTCTGCCCACAAGTGGGCAGATGGGGCAATTACCCCTCATCCACAACCCGGGGGGGGTGGCAGAAAGTCTACTAGATGCCAGGGAATTTAAAAAAAAAAATCTACAAATAGTGGGGTGGTGGCTACCAACCAGTATGGGCCTGGTTATGCCCCCACCCCAACTGAAGGGGGTAGCAGTCTTTCAGCTCTACCCCCACTCTAAAACATCTTATCCCACAGCAAGCAAGAACACATTTGATTATTTGGGGTTTTGGTTTTACATTTGGGCCATGAGAGCTTGGCTAACTCTCAAATTCATCCCACTTGGAATGGTGAGGGCTGCACTTTATGGACTTTGGGATGCTGCCATGTAGAAAAATCCACAAGACCTAGACACATCTGAAAACTAAACATCTGGCTGATTCCAGGGTGGTGTGTTTCACATGCACCCGCACCATTTTCTTACACACAATGCCCTGCAAACCTCCAACTTTGTTGGAAATCACACATTTTTCCCACGTTTTTGTGATGGAACCTTCTGGAATCTTCAGGAATCCACAAAGTTCCTACCACCCAGCATTGTCTCATCTATACCGATAAAAATTCTGCTGCACTTGTCAGCCTAAAAATGTTTTATTTCAAACTTCCCTTTGGGACCCGCTTTGGTTTCCCCTCAATTTCGATATGTTTTTGGCTCTTCCCTGTTACAAGCATTTGGCCCACCTACACAAAGGAGGTATCTTTTTACCGGGAGACTGAGGGGAATGTTGGGTGTTATGAAATTTGTCCTGGTGCAGTGATCTCCCACAGAAATGTGGGAAAAATTAGATTTTTTAGCTAAATTTGAGGTTTTCTGAGGATTCTGGGTAAGAAAACACTGGGGGATCCACGCAAGTGACACCTCCCTGGACTCCCTCGGGTGTCTAGTTTTCAGAAATGTCTGGGTGTGGTAGGTTTCCCTAGATGGCTGCTGAGCCCAGGACCAAAAACGCAGGTGCCCCCCGCAAAAACAGGTAGTTTTGTATTTGATAATTTTGATGTGTCCAGATAGTGTTTTGAGGCATTTCCTTTCGCAGGCAGTAGGCCTACCCACAAAAGTGAGGTACCATTTTTATCAGGAGACTTGGGGGAATGCTGGGTGGAAGGAAATTTGTGGCTCCTCTCTGATTCCAGAACTTTCTGTCACCAAAATGAGAGGAAAATGTGTTTTTTGGCCAAATTTTGAGGTTTGCAAAGGATTCTGGGTAACAGAACCTGGTCAGAGCCCCACAAGTCACCCCACCTTGGATTTGCCTAGGTGTCTAGTTTTTAAAAATGCACAGGTTTGCTAGATTTCCTTAGGTGCCGGCTGAGCTAGAGGCCAAAATCCACAACTAGGCACTTTGCAAAGAACAGCTCTGTTTTCTTTGTGAAAATGTGATATGTCCATGTTGTGTTTTGGGGCATTTCCTGTCGTGGGCGCTAGGCCTACCCCCACAAGTCAGGTACCATTTTGATCGGGAGACTTGGGGGAACGCTGGGAGGAAGGAAATTTGTGGCTCCTCTTTGATTCCAGAACTTTCTGTCACCAAAATGTGAGGAAAAAGTGTTTTTTTTGGTCAAATTTTGAGGATTGCAGAGGATTCTGGGTAACAGAACCTGGTCAGAGCCCCACAAGTCACCCCTCTTGGATTCCCCTTGGTGTCTAGTTTTCAGAACTGTGCAGGTTTTCTAGGTTTCCCTAGGCGTCGGCTAAACTAGAGGCCAAAATCCACAGCTTGGCACTTTGCAAAAAACAGCTCTGTTTTCTTTGCGAATATGTGATGTGTCTGCGTTGTGTTTTGGAGCATTTCTTGTCGCGGGCGCTAGGCCTGCCCCCACAATTGAGGTACCATTTTTATCAGGAGACTTGAAGGAACGCTGGGTGGAAGGAAATTTGTGGCTCCTCTCTGATTCCAGAACTTTCTGTTACCGAAATGAGAGGAAAAAGTGTTTTTTTGGCCACATTTTCAGGTTTACAAAGGATTCTGGGTAACAGAACATGGTCAGAGCCCCACAAGTCACCCCATCTTGGATTCCCCTTGGTGTCTAGTTTTTAAAAATGCGGAGGTTTACTAGGTTTCCCTAGGTGCCGGCTGAGCTAGAGGCCAAAATCCACAGTTTGGCACTTTGCAAAAAACAGCTCTGTTTTCATTGTGAAAATGTGATATGTCCATGTTGTGTTTTGGGGCATTTCCTGTTGCGGGCGCTAGGCCTACCCCCACAAGTGATATACCATTGTGTATCGGGAGACTTGGGGGAACGCTGGGTGGAAGGAAATTTGTGGCTCCTTTCTGATTCCAGAACTCTCTGTCACCGAAATGTGAGGAAAAAGGGATTTTTTGGACACATTTTGAGGATTACAAAGGATTCTGCGTACAGAACCTGGTCAGAGCCCCACAAGTCACCCCATCTTGGATTGCCCTTGGTGTCTAGTTTTCAAAACTGCGCAGGTTTACTAGGTTTCCGTAGGTGTCGGCTGAGCTAGAGGCCAAAATCCATAGCTTGGCACTTTGCAAAAAAAGCTCTGTTTTCTTTGTGAAAATGTGATGTGTCCACATTGTGTTTTGTGCCATTTCCTGTTGCGGGCGCTATGCCTACCCCCACAATTGAGGTACCATTTTTAAAAGACGTCTATTTGAGAAATGCCCTGTAATTCACATGCTAGTATAGGCACCCCAGAATTCAGAGATGTGCAAATAACCACTGCTTCTCAACACCTTATCTTGTGGCCATTTTGGAAATACAAAGGTTTTCTTGATACTTATTTTTCACCTTTTATGTTTCAGCAAATGAATTGCTGCATACCCGGTATAGAATGAAAACCCATTGCAAGGTGCAGCTCATTTATTGGCTCTGGGTACCTAGGGTTCTTGATGAACCTACAAGTGCTGTATATCCCTGCAACCAAAAGAGTCCAGCTAATGTAACGGTATATTGCTTTAAAAAATGTGGCATTGCAGGAAAAAGTTACAGAGTAAAACGTGGAGAAAAATGGCTGGTTTTTTCACCTCAATTTCAATATTCTTTTATTTCAGCTGTTATTTTCTGTAGGGAACACTTATAGGATCTATACAAATGACCCCTTGCTGAATTCAGAAATTTGTCTACTTTTCAGAAATGTTTAGCTTCCTGGGCTCCAGCATTGGTTTCTCACCCATGTCTGTCACTAACTGGAAGGAGGCTGAAAGCACAACAAAATAGTAAAAATGGGGTATGTCCCAGTAAAATGTCAAAATTGTATTGAGAAATTGGGTTTTCTAATTCAGGTCTGCTTGTTCCTGAAAGCTGGGAAGATGGTGATTTTATCACCGCAAACCTTTTGTTGATGCCATTTTCAGGGAAAAAACCACAAGCCTTCTTCTGCTGCCCTTTTTTCCTATTTTTTGAAAAAAAAAAAAAACATTTTTGCTGTATTTTGGCTAATTGCTTGGTCTCCTTCAGGGGAACCCACAAAGTCTGAGTACCTCTAGAATCCCTAGGATGTTGGAAAAAAGGATGCAAATTTGTCATGGATAGCTTATGTGGAGAAAACGTTCTGAGGGCCTAAGCGCAAACTGCCCTAAAAGCCCAAAAAAGGCTTAGCACAGGAGGGTAAACGCCCTGGCAATGAAGGGGTTAAACACATTAAGGCCACAAGGACTGCAATCATGATCATCACCACTAGCTGGTGCAGTTCCACCGCCTTGAAAAAAAACTTCCAGCTGGGACAGAGCTTGAAAACACCCTTGAGGGTTGTTCCTTTTCAAGTCCCCTGAAACTGAATGTGAGGACATCGGAAAGCTCCTTGGGTGGAGGCTATGCACCTTCTGTAGTTCACTTTGGTGGTGACCTCGCTCTTTTGGGGTCACCACCACACCCAAAATGAGTGACTTTGGTCAGCAAATTGATGGGCCCTGTAAGGCATTATGTGGCACTTGTGCAGAAGCTTGTATACATAATGAGCGGCTCTCCTGCTGCCTTGGGAAGAGCTGCTCTGAAAGTTTCTTCTCTATTGCCCTCGGGTCTGTGACCTAGCTCCATTATGTTACTTCCCTTTTGCGGTGACCGGCCCCACCCAGACACCCCATGTCCTGAATTCTCTGCTGGAGATTGGGTCAGGGAGCCCACCCCCGGCTGCTCCTGCCAGCTTCCTGCTCGGCCAGTACCTCTGTGTGCTGCCCCGCGAGCCGGCTTCTCTTCCTGGTCTGCCTGCTCCTGTGGGCAGACACATGCTTGGTAGGCACAAGGAAAACATGCTGGCACTCCGCCTTCTTCCTCTTCTGGCCCACCAACTAACAAAGGCAGACGATCTGGATGCATCAGCATTCCGGGCCGCTCGTGGAAGTGTGACTGCACTCCCTCTCCTTTTTGCTGTCACCGGGGCCCTGAGATGGAGGTCTGGGCTCCTGGGCAACCTCACAGGGGCACAATGGTGCTTCCTGCCTCCTTCTCTTCTTGGGGCCCGGGGATGGGGTCCTTGGCCACTAGCACAGCTTCATGGGGAGCACAACTGTGCTTTCTGGCTTCATATTCCCTCGCTGAGACTCAGGGATAGGTCCTGCCCCCCCCCCTTGCTTCTTCATGGGGGTGCAATGGCTCTACCCAACTTATCTTTGTGGTTGGGGGCCCAGGAATTGGGTCCTGAGGCCCTCCGCTTCAGAATCGAAGAAGCACATCTCTGATTTCGCCAGGAGATACACAACAGCACCCCCAGCAGGTTTCTCTTCTTGGGATCAGCCCAAAGCTGAAATCAGTAGACGAGCCCCATGCACTTCATCGCCAGCCCTCCCCAGTGGTCAATGGTCACCAACCCTTACCCAGGGATATCACAGAACCCCTAGGGCCAATCTGGGTGATTTTTGGTCTCTTTTTACTCGTGGTGGCGGGTGCTTGCCACCCGGAGCCTTTTCTTTAGCCCTCCTGTCCTCAATGTTCCTCAACTTGGTAGGAAGCGAGTTTCATTGACTCCCTGGACCAGCAGTTGACTTGGGTGTCTCTCTGGGCAGTGTACCCTCCTTTTGCATAAGCCCAGTCTTTCCTTCGACTGGTTCTCAGATGGACTAAGGGGGCCAATTCACCTGTTCTTGGGATGGGCCTGTCTGGGTCTGGAGTCAATCAACAGCATAGTCGCTGCCCAAGTGGGCATTCAAGGGGTTCTTCCTTCCAACTTTCCATGGTGCTAGCCTCCAGTCCCAGTGTTCTGCAGGAAAGCATACCTAAGAGAGCTCTCTCCCCTGTGCAAGGCTGTTTTAAGTGGGGCTGGCCTATCCTGATTTGCCACATCACCTCTCAGCCCCTGTCCCAATCTTCCTGTATAGTCTTCTAGGATAGCTCAAAATGGCGTCTCCCAGGAGTCAGATGCCACATGTGCCCAGAGGGTCTCAGCTCCCCTCCTGCTGTCCCTTCTGCCAGGGACTCCCGAGAAATTCCTCCAAAGAACCCCTCCACATTGAGGGGCATATTTATACTCCGTCTGCGCCGATTGTGCGTCAAATATTTTGACACACAATCAGCGCAAACGTTGCCCCGTATTTAAACTTTGACGCCCGAGCCCGCGGACGATAAAATTCTGCTGTGTGCGTCATTTTTTGGATGCGGCAACCCGCCTTGCGTTAATTATATACAAGGTAGGCGTTGCTGTCCAAAAAATGGCTTAATGGGCCGTGCGTCGTATTTATGCTTTCGGGCAAAAATGACACACGGCCAGGAGGCGGAGCCATAAAATGACGCACAGCCCGATTTGCGTCAAACTTTAACGTCTGGGTCAGAGCAGGCGTTAAAATGGGGCAAACACACCTGTATTTAATCAGAACACACTGAACAAACAGCAGAGCAGCAGAGCAGTAACAGGGAGCCATGGAGGTGATTCTAATCCAGCGTGCACGCAGACGCAGAGCCCAGCAGCAACAACAGCAGCTACAACAACACCAGCAGGGACCCCAAAGGCAGCGCAGAAGGCAGGAGAGGATATTCCGCCCAAGAACAACCCTTCAGGGCCTCAGGGAACACGACATCATACAGAGGTACCGGTTGAACTGGCAGGCCATTCAGCAGCTGCTGAGCAAGATTGAACAGCAGTTGGCCCCCACTTTGGTGACACCCCACATCATCCCAACAGAAACAAAGCTGCTTGCCATACTTCATATGCTGGCAAGTGGCTCTTTCCAAACAACTGGTGCCCTGGTTGGCGGAATATCACAACCATCATTCTCCGCCTTTTTGCCCAAAATACTGGATGCCATTATTTGACTGACACCCCGCCACATCTGCTTCCCTAACACACTGCAGAAGCAGCAGGAAACAAAACCGGGGTTCTACGCAATCAGTGGCTTCCCACATGTCATTGGTGCAATCGACTGCACACATGTACGCCTTGTGCCACCTGCTGCAACTGAACACCTCTACCGCAGCAGGAAGCACACATTCCATCAACTTACAGGCCACAGTCGATCACCAGGGATTGTTCACCAACATCGTGGCTAAATATCCTGGGAGTGTACATGACTCATACATCTTCCGTCACTGCACCATCAATGAACACTTCCTGGATGGACGGTATGGCAATGGACTACTTGTTGGTAAGTACAAAAACCTACTTATATACACACTGCACAACAACCATCTAGGACACACAACACATAGACCACAACAGCAACATGTCAACAGGAACACACTGAGGTCATGACATCACTAGCCATGTTTCTTAAGTCACCATTGAACCTGTCACACATTGGAAATTACTGTACAGCCTAATGTGAAGACGTCAATGAGTGTGGTTGCCTAAATGTCACCTTGCAAATTGTAAGTGTCGCAATGACCTTTACATTAATACATTGCATAAGTTTCAAGGTATGGGATGTCCAGGGTACTTTGATATGAACGTGTTAACAACACTTTCAATTTTAACTCTGCAGTGAACTATCATCTCACCCCCAGTGAAGACACACGGACACCTGTATCACAAGTCACAATGCTAGGGAGGGCACACTGTACTGCAAATCCCAAAACATAATGCTGACAAACGGTCAGCAGCCAAAGACTCATTCAGCCAAGGAAACAACATGATGCAGATGGTACATCCTACAAGCCTTGGATGCGACATAAGAGTCACAGACAACACAAGACAACTACTGCCATGAAAGGTCTTTTCAATAGTGCCAGCTACATCAACATGATCCCATTCATTTTCTCTTGCAGCTGATCAGGGGTACGGCATCCAGCCATGGATTATGACACCATTTGGCAACCCAAGTACAGCTGCAGAGCGTGCATACAACGAGGCCCATAGGAGGACACGCAGCAGTGTTGAGCCGACCTTCGGCATCCTCAAGTCAAGGTTCCGCTGCATCGACATCACTGGTGGTAGCCTCCTATATTCCCCCGAGATGGTCTGTAGGATCATCCTCACATGTGCAATACTGCACAATATTTGTATCAAAAGAAACATTCCCCTCCTGGAACCAGAGCCACACATGCCTGAAGAGGAGGAAGAGGAGGATGCTGGCCTGCAACAGGAGGGAGAACTACAGAACACAGCTGCTGGTATACGCAGGCGGCAACAGATTGTAAACAATTTCTTCTGAATATGATCACCTTCACCACTTTAGTTAACTAATTTAAATAAACACCTATTCTAATCACCATATCATGGTCTGGCTATTCCTTTTTGCACACCTTCATCTCTACTTATCAGAATAAGAGTGTTGCCTCATGCAGCATTGCTGAGATACTGAGCAGGACACGGAACATCCCAGAGCTAATGTGATGCCTAACATACAATGGTCACATACAGACACACTCTTAATGACATATATCATGTACATATCTCCTTTGAAGGCCAATAGTAGAGGACCACAACTATTTCACACATAGATGTTGAAAGCAAGGTCCAACGCAGCATATGGCACACAACTATGACACCATCACTCAATAAGGGGAAAACAAGTCTCATACATGAGGCAGTCAATGTGCTTTGGCATCACTAACAAGAATGCCTGACCAGACCCTTGACAGCAGTTAGTCCAACTGCATCCAATATTTGCAAGGAATATCTGTGACTAGAGTTCCATAGAAGCAGAACATAGACAGCACAAGTGCCACACATATGACATGCATTGCGCACATGACATCCCATGTACATGTCAGCCCATTTCCTAACTCCTGACACGCCCATGCACCTGGTCATAACCCACCTGTCGGAAGAGGTCCCTGGAATACTAAGATGTGTACCCTGATAATACCTCCTCTACACACACAGACCAACATTAGTAAACCAGTGTGCTACACCCTTTCCTAAGGTATGCCATTGTCATATAACATCTGACTGCAAGGACGTCAGGTCAATTTATACACTGTCTTCTAGTTTCAAAGCCCTGTTAGCACATGTAGATTGCTTCCCCTTGTGAAAATGGCTGTTGCCCCTTAGAATGCAAGTCTCACCCACAGGACTGGTGAGAAACAGATGCAGCCCACACTTGTGATCACCTCCATGCACACCACCCATTTCAAAAAGCACTGCCCCTGATGATGCCTGGAACAGCATAGGAGTTGCCATTATGTCAAATACACCGTCAACCATTGATACTAATTATGCTGTGTAACACAGCCCTTGGGTTCATTTGTCACCTTCAAAAACACAGGACGTACACAGTTTGACATGTCAACTGTCAACATTGTCCTCAATACAGTCTCAGTCAGACCACTGATTACTTAACTTGTCAAGTAACTGGATCCTGAATCACCTTGCATTCTGTCAGCCTGACTGGCAACTGTCTGTGCGTCACACTAAAGTATCCCTGTGTCTACATATGTGCCACACGTGCGTAAGCAGACCTCCCATTCATCAGGGGGCATTGGGCATGGGCTTCTTCCATGCATACCCAAATACATTGTATAGCATCATCTGCCTTTTAACTGTACCATTTGAGTTACATCCTCTTGGAAATGCAAAATTCATGGCCCATCCCTTGTCTGGGTTGCATATATGCATGAATGACAAAGTGTGACATTGTCCCAGGATCATAGGCAGGGATTGGGTACTGGGCTTTCAGCACAACCAGCAACCTCTGATAATGTCCATGAATAATACACAAATGTCAGGACCATGACAGTTCACACACAGCATCACAGTGCGCACAACATAGTGATGGGCCGTGTGTGATGAATAGCTGCGAGAATAAACAGCACAGAGGCTATGATGTTCCCAGATGCAGTGGGAAGTGCAGAGGCCAACCTGTGTACAAATGTTGTAATGATACCTGCCAGAACATGACAATTGAGACATTATCTCACTCAGCACGCCAAGATTGCCCTTTTGACTGTCTCATTACACGTCTTTAGTGACAGGGTGGGACCATCCACATGTTGGTTCACATGTCCACATCTACTTTACTCACATTGATCAACAAAGGATACTTAGTAGTTACAGGAATAGCTGCCACTGACTCATGATGAGTCCTGGTCCGAACTGTGACAAATTACACCCCAAACAATCGACAGGATCATCATTGGACCACACACATGAACAAGACACCTATGTGCAATTGATCACTCGAAATGATTGTTGGAGCTCACTTCTATGACCTCAACTGTGGTGTCATCATACATATGAGATTGACCCTTGTCTGTCTGTGCAAACAACATGGTACCTACTTCCTCAAGGCATGTGTATGACTCACTGTGGGATTCACCAACTAGTGCCTAGGAAACTCTTACCAATACTCTAGGACATAGGATGTAGAAAATGTGGACCATTGACATGAACATGCGTCTGCCATCCATCTGGTGCATGCTATGTCACATGTGGTGACCCTAAAACTTGGAAGTATACTTTACGGGTGTTGTTACATGTATGACTAACACATGCCCTTACTCATTTTAAATTTGACTTGCATCTTAGAATTGGACACATGGACGTCACATTCATACAATAATATGCACAATTATGCTTCATGTGATATACACACACACTTGGTCAACCAACACATTAGTTGTCAAAGCACACACTTTGAGCCAAAGGAATTTAGGTATTGTACATATGTGCGTCACAATGCTATCCTCTCCTTATGACAAACATGCACAATTTGTGGCACACATATATGTAGGCCACACTTATGACCATCTATGACGTCAGCCAACTGTAAAAATACTGTGAAGGGTGTAGTGGATGATGTTCCGCTGCAGTATGATGTCACACATGTGAACATACACCATCAACACCATACTGTCTTCAATTAGCCAATCTCTGATGTGTTCCAAATGTAAAATAACCAAAAAACAAGTAAAAATGCCCCACACCAGTTAATGCACTGTCATTTTGACGTCCTTAGCAGTGTGCGTCATTTTTGGTTTACCAAAACTGTATTTGTGTCATTTTTTTTGACGCACAGGAGTGAAATTTAGCCCGCATCCAGATATTTGTACAGTCCATGTATCATTATGTGGATGCGGGTTAATATTCACGTCTGTGCGTCAAAAATAATGATGCAAATACAGTTTTGTGCAACAAAAAATGACGCATAACGCGAAAAGGCGAGACTTTTCATACAGGAAGTGATGTAATAGGGTATCCTGTTCACTTTCACTTTGCAGTCTATGATCCTTCTAGACTGTGTGGCTGTGTAGAGAGTGTTGTCCAGAGATTTTGTGCTGTATTTGTCCTGTGTGCTATCTGTAAAGTCCTTTTGTGAAATAAATATTGTTTGTGTATGCTGTAGTACTGTGTTTTGTCTACATTTGTCCATTTATCTTGTGTATTTCTTGTTTGTGGGAGGCTGTTGTGGGTAGTGTTAGTTTGGGTATAGTTGGGCTCTTTTAGTGTTTAGGTTTACTTTTTTCCTGTCTTTTTACCCCTACTTTCACCCTTTTCCCCTTTCTATTTATTTTACCCCTATTCCTTATCTTCATCTATAAGTATGTCTGGTAGGCCACGTCTTGGCAGAATGGGGGAAGAGGAGTTGGGGGGCTTCATCTGTCTGGTGACACATTTCTTGCCGCTCATGATCCAGGCAGGGGGCAGGGTCATACAAGGGTATCCGACAGAGGCGCGCAGAATCCAGTGAGGAAAGGTGCTGCATCACCCGCAGCGTGTGTATGCCAGCCAGAGGAGTGACCACCAGCTGAAGCACCGGTGGGCTGACCTCATCACCAGGTTTAGGGGCACTGTTGGTGAGTACTAATCATGTAAATGTGCATGATTAAATGCTCTGTAGTGACATCAGGGGATTAGTGCAATGTCTGCCAGCTAACTTGATGACTGTGTGTAATGCTGGGGAAATTTAAGGGGATCATTGATGCACTATGGCAAGGATCACAATTGCTAACTGTCAGGTAGCACGTGCTCAGCAAACTTACAGGTAACTTTACCATGAAGGAAATTGATGCAGCCTTTTTGTCAGCACAGCTAACAAAATAGGAGCCAATCATGTCTATATAGGGTATTATTGACAGAGAAGTACAGATGTACCAACATTTAGGCCAACTATGTTGATGCAATTGCTAGACTGACTTTAGAATCACTACATGATGCTGAAGATGAGTGCTGCCTTCACGTCAATTGATAATAGCAAAGTGGCTCAGACATTGGTCTCATGTTAGTTTGGTGAGTGTGGAAGGAAAGCGTTCACAGAAGTACTATGAATGTGTGGGATTATTGTGTTTCTTGATCTTATAGGATACATGTCAGTTCATGATTTGAAAACATTGTGAAAAGGTGTAAGGTGCCCTCAGCTAACATCTTAAGATGTTTGTTGGAATCAGTTGAGCCACAATCCAAATATGGATGGCAGTCCAAGTGTATGCACATGGCTTCACATATCCATGGTTGGTGCAAATCACCCTAGCTGGGCCACATCAATTGACTATACTGTAACAACAGGATGGCTTACAGGAGTCCCTGCCCCTCCCTCTGTACATTGGGCCCATGTGTAATAAATGTGTCATGGCCACAAGGCATGTTTGACTGGTAATGCAGTCCTCAAGTAACCAGGCGTTGGATGTTTCTCTTGGATGCACATTATGAGATGATTACACTCCATATTGTTTAGTGCTCACCAATTATGGGGCACGTTTGCAACCACATGATAGTTAGGGCCAATGTATGTGTGCAGATATGTGTGTAACTGTCACAGGAGACCCATGCTATGTACAAGTTGGCCGTGAAATATCAGATGCAGTACCATCATGTCTGAATGGCTGCCATTTCCTTATTCAGCCTACACATTGTATATGTTTATGAAATTGTTGCACTGTGCACAGATTTTGAGCACATTTCTTCCTTTCATACCTTACAGGTGGACCAGCACCCTAAACTGTGGGAGAGGTGGTGACATTTGAGGATCCCGACCACTCCAGTAAGTGTTGATATGTCTGTTATGTGTTGTGTTTGCTGGTTATGGACTCGTGTGAGTTGGACGCATAGCAAGGTGTGATGCGTTGGGCAAGCTTTTCACTTTTTCCATGAGTGGGAATGCAGTTCTCACATGTTTTGAGTTTGCCAATGCGTATCCAATGGTATCATGTAGGGATTGTAGGACATTACTGTAGGCCCCACTGTGAGTACAGGGGATAGTCACCAAGAGTCGCAATGGAAGTCAGCCCCTATTTAGTCAGCCTGTTAGACCCACATTCTATAAGATTGGTAGAGCTAATAGCTTTCCAATAGACATCTGCTTCCCTATTTAGTTATATAGTCCCTATGTAAGTTTGAAACAGTAGGTAGAACCTCCTAGCAGCATGTACCTCCACATGTAGTGCATCAAGTCTGTGGAACCTGAGTGTAATGGCCTAGGTGTGCATGCAATTCATGATCATGGGTGTTCTAGCAACCCTGTGTCTGATGTAAGTCAGGCCTCACTGGAAGTATATGTTGTGTACTAAGTTCTGCATTTCCTGACATGTCTGACCCTATGAGTGCTCTAGGGTTGGCTGACTCCTAATTGTAGATAGACCTTACCTGTGGTGTGTCTGTAGAGACAAACATGTGTGGAGTTGCCTATACACTCCTCGGTGTACATGCTGTTGGCAAATTATACTTGCGTATCCACCGCCCCCCTCAAACATGCCCATGGGTTTGTGAATGGGGTACCTAGTACTGATGCAACAGTATGTTACACATACCTGTGAATAAGTGACGGTTTGGTTGCATACTAGTATACACACTCAGGTTTGGCACTTGGTACCATACTGGAAAGTCCAGTTACAACTTGCAGACCATGTGGCTTTAGTTTTGCTTTCCGTACACTGACATTTGTAGCCCAGCTCTTGGCGGAGGATATGCAGCATGATTCTTAGATGATAACT
The DNA here is from genome assembly GCF_031143425.1 of Pleurodeles waltl. Lineage (NCBI taxonomy): Eukaryota > Metazoa > Chordata > Amphibia > Caudata > Salamandridae > Pleurodeles > Pleurodeles waltl. Next base: position 126,774,641 of record NC_090440.1, on the reverse strand, counting down.
GTCAGAAGTCAGATAGCAAGTCAAAGCCAGTTGTTACCCATCTTGTAGGTTATGGATGTGCTTTGTGTGATGTGACCTTTGTTGTCTGGCCTGCCATATACTTCCTCAGGGACATTCAATGCTCTGTATCGTGATATGAGCTGTTACAAGTACAGTAGATGTAATGTCTGATTAACTTGCTGTGCCGTTTCACACAATGTAGTTACTAATGTAGCATATCTGCATTTGTCTTCACAGCAGCTAACATGACTCCAGACCAGGTCCGTGAATTTCAGCCCCGGGCCATGCGATACCAGCACATCCTGCTGGTGGAGTTGGGGTTCCAGAGGATGGCCCGGCGATATCGCCATGAACGTGCCTCCGGGGCATGGCGAGCCTTCCCACAGGGTGGGCCTACTTTGCCCACCACAGCCACCACAGAAACAACCACCAATCAGAGCCAGGTGGCCCCACCCACAGCTGCCACTGTTGAGCCAACATCTGCTGGACTTCCTGGCCCCAGCATTGCCACCGGTGCAGGACAGCCCACACAGACCTCCTCCACCGGTACCCAGATTGCCACTGCTCCATCTGTTGACCCTGCAGCCTTCAACAGACTTGAACATAAGATGGACAAAGTGCTGCGCAAGGTGAGCCACCTGAGCCGGGACGTGCAGCACATTAAACGGCGGGTCAAAGATATTAAGAGGACCCTCCGGAGGGCCAACCTCTAGACACTTGATTTGATGGACATGATACCCACCCCTCCCTCCTCTTTCCTTGTTCTTATAGTTAGTGGGCTTAGGGGGCTTAGTGTTAGGTTAGTATAGGCTGTTAGTTTAGTTAGTGTTAGTGGGTGTGGGGTCCTGCTTGTTTCTTTTTTGACTTATTACATGGGTGGGTGGGTGGGTGGGGGGCTATGTTGGGGTTCTTGTGTGTAAAAAAAAAAAAATATATATATATATATATATATATATATATATATATATATATATATATATATACTGTATATATATTTGTTTAGGATAGTATAGTATGTGTTTAGGTTAGTATGTGTTGTCCTCAATGTGTCCCATCTCATAAGGGGGGTGGGGGTAGATGTTTAGAATGTTTCGTTACATGTGATAAGTAAGTGTAGCTTAGGTTAGTTAGGGACAGTTGTGGGCAATGAGTAGTCAGGGTAGATTAGGGTAGGTAAGATTTTTCCTTCAGTTTCCTCATCTATGGTTAGCTTTTAATAAATATTTGGTTACCCCTTAATAGTATGTGTTGAATGGTACTTGATCGTGGGTTTGGATTCAGTGTACATCAATTTTGTACTATAACATCTGTGTCCTATGCTTCAAACAAATCCCAACTGAGCTGTACGATTGGGAGCTAGCCCAGAGCTACCTTGCAAAGTGGCTACCCTTTGTTGCAACCACCAATCACAGTTAATATGGATCCCAGTGTGTTTTTTTTATTGATAAGTGTGTTTTCAAAGTCACTAACAGTGCTTCCAGACTTGATATTTGGGAAACAGTTTTAGGTCTGACTGCAGTGTGATGATCATGCACACCCTTATAAGATGAGTTCTCATTGGCAATCTTGTATTCTTGTCTTCATGACCCTCATACATCATTTGTGACACAGTTCGGCATGATTACCTATTTGTATGTTAACTCAGACACCTTCATTTGTGCAGTTTTTTACTTTGATTAGTGTGGCATGTTTATTGTGTTATTTTTGCATGGTGAAAACATTTTGCGGCCACTATTTGATGACTTAGTTATCCCCTTAGGAAGCATTCTTCTGTCGTACACAGCATGGTGGTGTATGGTTTCTCACTTCATCAGATGTGTCCCTCAGGATGGGCAGAGTATGATGCAATCATGGTCACTGTGCAGATTTCTCTAACTACATATTATCAGGACAGTTGTATTGACAAGCTACGTAATTTGACAGTAGGCACATTTCAGTTATCTACTGCACAGTTGATATGTCACATTACCCAGAGACAGATTTGTTGTGTAAGTGCTATTTATTGAAAAGTGCTGTAGTGCTATCTGTACATTGTCCATGATTGTGAGTCCATTATAGTGATATCTTCCATTGTGATCCAACACAAGGGTTTACCAAAATGCTTTTGACATGCTGGTGTTGCTAGTTCAGACAGTGCAGAGGGACAGATTTAACCAATGAGTAGGAGAGAGACAATCACTGGGCTGGGTGACAAGATATACAGTGGTTAGCAGAACAGTGCTTGCGTACAGTTTTTGTAAGACTGTCATGTTTCAAAACGCAGGACCTTGGTAATAGTTGGCCATGTGGCAGGGACTAGTGCTTCCGGGTACTTTTCCTTGTGAATGTGATCTGTTCCATGTCTTCTTCTTCTGATGTGTGTGTTGCCTGCTTTGTCCTTGTTGTTGTTGGTTGTGAAGGGGCAACAAACACCTCAGTGTTAGAAGACGTGGAGTCAGACATCCTGGTCGCTGCTCCATGTGAAGGTCTTAAGGGCAGTACTGCTGCAAGGAGGGCCTGCTTGAGAATAGCAGCCACATCATGATGGTAGGCAGCCAGGTCAGCCCTGAGCGGTTCAATGTTGCATTTGTGCATGTGTTGACAGGATTGCTGTTGTAGGTGTTGGGTCAACTGTATTACAGCTGTGCTGATTTCCTTCTGGGTTTTCTGCAGTTCCTGCAAGATAGATGATAGGGCTTGCATAGCTGCTGCCTAATCTGCAGATGACATCATGCACGAACGCACCCCCTCTAGGCTGGCTGCCATATTTTGCATCCCCACCCGCACCTCGTTGGCCAGCTCCCGCTGTACTCCAACTACAGTTCTCTCAAAGCTGGTGTCAGTGTCGTCTGAGTCCTCAGCTGTATTGGAGCTGGCAGGTCTTACAATTGAGTGGTGGGTGGTTCCTCTGCGATGGCTGCTTGTTCTGTGCTCCTCCTTGTGACAAAAGGCGGGGTCCGGAGGTTTTCAAGGACCTTTTGGATAGTCTCCTGGGGAATGTTTATTGGCTCGTCATCAATGTCATCAGGGAAATCTGGGACAGGCATATCGGCAGGAGATCCATCTTCCTCTGCAATGAAACAGGGTACAATTAGTGTGTCTGTGTTGTGGCAATTTTGATGTGACATGCCTGCCTTTTGATGAATTTGCTTTGTGATCTTGTTTTGTGTTAATATCTCCAGTACTTCAGATGGGCATTGTTTTAGGCCTATGGCCCACTTGTGTGTCACATGTATGTTATTGAGTTATCATACTTGTCAGCCTCATCGCCTCTATGTGTTGATTTTAGCCAAATAGAGAATTGCCACCTTCTTTTCCTACTCGACCCTCCGTGTACATCCATTCTCATGGTGAGACCTTTCACTGGCTGTGGGTGTTCTGTTGGCCCTGGCAGCACACTTAACAATCTGGACCTGCCCCAATCCCTGATCGTTCACATCAACTTAAATGTAATTGACACGTGGCATATCCTATGCATGGCAATGTTATGATCCGATATGGATGTTGACATTGTTAATGGGTCCTGATAATGTTGGGTAATGTGTGTTACATTGGATTGCCCTGATAGTCGTATCAGTGTCCTATTTCGTCCTCTGACTGTGCAGGTGTATTTCAGTGACCAGTTACATGTGTCCCCTCCTCAATGCTGTTGTCTGAGCAGTATGACATTTGGGATGTTGCCTTGTTACCCAGGCACAGGATGGACCCTGACATATGCAGCATGGGTGTGTCCTTAGTGCTGTCGCTCCTATTGTTGTTTACTTTGGCTGATGTTTGTGACAACTATGGGCATTGACATTTGAGAGTACTGGGGCCTTTGTTTTGTTTCTGGGGATTGTTGCAGTTGTCATCCTCGCCCCCTAATTTAGGTGTGTATGATCCATGGGGAGGTTACTGCCATTAGCTACTTGAGCTGCACACAGATCAGAGGTGGTAGTGGCAAATGTTGTCGCAGTTACATTGCAGTTGTCGGTTTGGCTAGAGGATTGCTAATAGGGCCCTAGTTAATGTAGGGGGTATGTTGGCTGATGAGTGCCAGGATGTCAGTTTGACGCAGTGGCCTTCCCTCCTGGCGTGTCTTTCCCTTTGCTCCATCATTGGCATGACAGCATGCCCCCATGGGACTGTTGGTGGTGTAGTGTAATGGTGTGCCCCAGCTTCTGTCTGTGCAGGCCATGCCCCAATGCCGTGCCCCTTTATCCATGCCACTCCATGTATATCATGACTTCCATGCATTTTGTGGTCCGTATCCCCCCCTTGCAGTTAACATTTGTGCATTTTAATTCTCCATGCTACTTACCCTGCATGTGCGTTGTCTCCTGGTAGTCTGCGCTGTCCTGTCCTTGAATCCCTGTGACGATCTCCTCAGGGATGACGGCTGCGACCATCTCCTCCATGTGGTCCAGGGCCTCCTGGTGTGCTGGACTCCCCCCTCCAGTCTGCAGTGCTGCCTTCCTGTTCCTGGCCATCTTTTCCTTGGTCTTGCGCTTGCAGTCATGCCAGCGTTTCTTGCACTCGATAACTGTTCTGCGTACTTCAGCCACACTGTTAATCTTGTCGACAATTTGTTGCCATATAGCCTCTCTCCTACTGATTGGCAACTTTGAAGTGACAAACAGTTGGTGCTGGTGTTCCGTCACCTCTTTAACCAGAATTTCCTGCTCCTCTGCACTAAAGCAACACTTTCTTTTCTTCTTAAAAGTGTCCTGGTTCTTGTGTGGGTCCTCCTGGCTAGGTCCTGGTCTGCTGTCATCTTCCTGGGGTCTGTAGTGGCATCTGGGATCCATTTTGGCTCTCCTCTGGTGAAATGGCTGTGTTCGCTGTGTTTTTTGACGCTATTGCGTAAAAAAAAACGGTGCATATCCGGTTTGCGGTGTCGTAAATCGACCCACAGTCATTTCCGCCGCATTAACGTTGTTTTCCTTTACGACTTGACGCCGCTGTGTGCGTCAAAAATAATGACTCCCACCTGTTGTTTGCACCGCCGTGCGTCAAAATATAAATCTGACGCCTGCACGGCGCACCAAAATGGCGTTAGCCGGCGGTAATATTTTTGACGCAAAACTGCGCCGGCGCAGTTTTGCGCCAAAAAGTATAAATATGGGCCTGAGTGTCCTGTGGCAGGCCCTGTCCTAGCATGAGATAACAGCTGGCTGATTGATGCAGGGTCCTTTTCCTGCAGTTGGAGAGAACAGTAATTAATCCAGCCCACCATGGTCACAAAAGCCTGGGCAAAAGCGAAGTCAGAGAAAGATGACATTCCTGGATGACCTATAAGCTGTACAGATATGCTTTTGTAACATACAGCATAAAAATTTCATACAAGTTACACTGTACATTGGTGGGACACCTGAGTTTGTGAGCCCTAGAGAACTGGAGTTGCGTCCTAGGGCAGCCTTTCCCACTGGTATAGAGTGTCACTACAGTCAAGACAGTAAAGCATACTGACTATCCCTCACATGTGTATACCCACCTCATAAGGCCTACTCCAGGTCACCACCCACTCTGCATTGTCCCTTCTGTGCCAGGCTACTTAGGCACAGTTCTTGGGCTGCACATGACAGGAGTCCTCCCTGTGCAGCCCTCACACAGGTGCACACTCATGTGCACATGGGGTCTCGCGTAACCAGCTCTGGGTCCCTACCCTTGCTGTGCCGTAGTATCCTTAACTTAACAAGGAGGCACCAGCTGTAAACATCCGCAGTCCTTTTACCATGAGTTTACTGTGAATGAGTCCCAGGCTATGAGGCTCCCTCACAGTAAAAGGTCAAAAACCGGGTGATCCAAAAGCAAAAAATCTTGGAGGACCAGGTCAGAACCACCCTCTCATACTCACCATGCCCAGCTGACTCCAATGGGGAAGATGCAGCCTCTAGGCATGGGTATTCTTCACCTGGTCAGCGATAACATGTGATGAGCAGCTCTGACCAGGCACCTCACTTGCAGTTGTCCGTAACCCGTGTACATTGGTGCGACTCTAGAGTCTGAAAACCCTAGGAAACTGGAGTTGCTCCCTGGGGAAGCCTTTCTCATTGGCATACAAAGGACTGTCACTCCAATCAGGAGAGTAAAGCACACTGACAATACCTCATATGTGAACACCCACCACATAAAGCCTGCTCCAGGTCACTACCCACTTCTTGGGCTGGGCACAACAGGAGTCCTCCCCTGCAATTCCTCTGAGGAACACCTCCACATTGAGAGTCCTGGGGCAGGCCCTGTCCTAGCATGGGATGAGAGCTGGTTGATTGATGCAGGGTCCTTTTCCTGCATTCTGAGAGACAGCTGTACAGATATGCTTTTGTAACCTACTGCATTGTTCTTTTCATACAGGTTACATTGTACATTGGTGCAACTTGAGAGTCTGTGGACCCTAGGGAACTGGAGTTGCACTCTAGGGCAGCATTTCCCATTGGCATATAAAGGAGTGTCACTACAGTCAAAAGAGTAAAGCACACTGACTATCCCTCACATATGTACACCCACCACATAAAGCCTACTCCAAGTCACCACCCACTTCTTGGGACAACAGGAGTCCTCCCCACTCAGTCCTCACAAGGGTGCACATGTGTGTGCACACATGGTCATATAAACCAGCCCTGGGCCTCCTACCCTTGCTGCATTGCAGCAGTCTTATCCGAACAACGCAGCAACGGTGGTAAACACGCACAGTCCATTTTACCATGAGTTTATTGTGGGTGGATTCCAAGCTATGAGGCTTTCTCATACTAAAAGGTTGAAAACTGGGTGATCCAAAAGAAAAAAATCTGGGCGCACCAGATAGTCAGAACTGCCCTCTCACACTTAACAATTTTGCTACAAATCCCTTCACAGTAGCACAATTCAATGGGGGGTGCGTTCAGTGAACTATATTGCAGAAGTTAATATGACCACTAAATGAGAAAGATTTGCAAGCACCGAGGCAGTTTGTAGTGGTCCCTCAAAAATATTTTTTTTAAAAAAGGAATTCAGTCAGTGATTTTGTCAACTACTGTTTAAGTGTTCACATCCACAAGATGCCATGAGTTGATACCAGCACTGATGCGCAGCCCTTTTATCGTTTGCCAAAAGCTAGCCGAACAACTGTAGCTAATGGCTGAATTTCTGTACCTTAATGTATGTGTGTTTTGTGCTGTGTGTGTGGTGTATGATGACATGAGCTCCCACCAGTCACCTAAAGCTGTCTGTAGGTAAGACCTAAAAACAAAGGCACAAATTAAAACAAATGACACAGTTGCGCGTAAAAAAAATTAACGCTGTCTAACAACAATTCCTTGCACCATCCATGCACCATATTTGGAAAACGATGCACCATGGCACTAGGGAAAGATTAGCGTAAAAAACAAATGACGCCAAGCTTTGCGACACGTCATAAGGAAAAACAACACTAATGCTGCAAAAGTGGCATTAGCATGCTAGCAGCATATTTGTTTACGTTAATTGTGATAGTGCCACATTTTGCAGCATTAGCGTAAAAAAAAAGCCAGCAAAATTGCCAAACAGCCACAAGGACCCAAGATGGACAATGCAGGTCAGGAGAGACCCCTGAGAGACCCCAATCAGCCCAGTACAAGCAAGGATGGACCAGCAAAACCACAGGAGAAGGAGAAAAGGAAAAAAGGAAGCGGAATTGTCGCTGCAGTGAGGAGAATAACATCTTTGTCAGGGAGGTGATGGAGCACCAACACCAGCTCTTCATCACCTCCAAATTGCCAATAGGTAGGAAGGAGGATATATAACAGTCAATTATCAGTAAAGTTAAAGTCAGCAGTGTGGTAGAGGTGAAGAGGATTGTCATTGATTGTAAGAAGTGCTTGTGCGATTGCAAGTGCAGAACTAAAGAGAAATTGGGCAGGAACCAAAAGGCAGCACTGCAGACTGGAGGTAGTAGTCCCGCACCTCAGGCGGACCTGGATAACCGGGAGGAGGTGGTGGCAGCAGTCATCCCAGAGGAGCTGCTTACCGGAGTCTCAGGACTGGACAATGCAGACTTCCAAGACCTACAACAAATGCCGGATAAGTTGCAGTGCATCTTGACACTAACAAATGCCAGAATGGGGAGGCACATAGGGTACACTGAATGCATGCAAAAGGCTCACATTGGGACACATTAATAGCTAAACACTTCAAAAGCACTCACACCTTCCCCCTATATGCACTGACCATTACCCAATCCTAACATCAATCCCTACACTGTTGAAACTGAACTACCTGCCCACGTGTAACACTCATTGGACAACATGTAGAATGCTTGTTGCACAGGGTGTGCCAACACAAACTGCGAGACCCCTCCAGGCACTATTGGGAATGGGTAGAAAAGTGATCGGACACAACATTTGAGGCATGTCTGGGATAATCATCTTTGCTGCTTCCATATCACCAAGCAGCAAGGTTGCCTATGTAAGGGGAATGGTTGGTGTTGTGCACAAAGGGACACCTTCATGCACACCATTAGCTACAAGTTGTCTCACTGTCTCACTAGTGGCCCATATTTGCAAGCCCTTACTGCAACATTACATCATATCGAATGATGCCAATGTGAACTCAAGCCGCCCATTCTCCTTATGATACTTTAAAAAAGTCACACAATGCATGCATAGATCCACTTTGTACATCCTTGTACCACAATGTGCCTGTGCATATATATGTGTTTGTATGCAAGGAAATATCTCTTACACAGGGATGGTGTTAGGAATGGGGTCTCTGGCTGGCAGTCAGTTTGCACTGTGTCCAAGCAGTGACCCTCACTCTACTCAGGGCAATGGAGATACACACTTAGATAACCCCTGCTCACCCCCCTTAGAAGCTGGAAAAATCAGTTAGGCCTATCTCAAAGGCAATGAGTAAAGTATTTGTACCAACACACACAGTAATATAGCGACAACATTACAAAATGAACACTACACCAGCTTAGAGAAACAGGCAATATTTCTCTAAATCAAACAAGACCAAAAAAACAAAAATCCAACATACACAAGTCAAGAAATTAATTTTCAAAAGAATAGATTCCTACTGCATAGAAAAGAATGGTAATATACCTGGTTTTCGTAAAACATGAAGCCTCCCAGGCGAGCGTGCGTCGAAAAAGTCAGTGCTGCATCATTTTGTCACTCGCAAGGCCGTGTGTCACTTCCTGGGCAGGGCGTCTCATGTCCACGCAGGTTCACAATGATTTTTGATGCCCAGCGAAGATGCATGAGATCCGGCCGCACAGTGATGGAAAACCACGCTGTTGTGGGGTTTGTGTCATTTTCAACAGCCACAAGCGGGTGTTGCATCATTTCTCCAGCTGCGATGCAAGTGATGCATCAATTTCCCATCCCCGACACAGGTGGTGCATCAATTTCATCCACAAAGAGGGTGGCGTATTCTTTTTACAGGTGCGTTGCAGGTGGTGCATCAGAATTTTCCCTGCATGGCTTAATGTGCATGGATTTCAGTCCTTTTTCTACCAGCTTCACCTTTCAAGGGCCCAGGGACTGGGCAGGGAAGGAATCTCAGCAGAGAGTCCAGGTGCTGGCAGAGGAATTATTTGATGACCTGAGACTTTAAAACAGGAAGCAAGCTCAGTCCAAGCCCTTGGAGATTCTTCACAAGCAGGAATATACCACAACGTACAGTCTTTGACCTCTTTCAGGCAGAAGCAGCAACTGCAGGCCAACCCAAAAAAGCATTGTCATAGGCAAAGGGGCAGTACTCCTCCTCCAGCTCTTTATCTCTTCTCCTTGGCAGAAGTTCATCTTGGTTCCAGAACTAATCTGAAACTCTGGGGTTTTGGGTCCCCTACTTATACCCCTTTCTGCCTTTGAAGTAGGCAAACTTCAAAAGAAAGTCTCTGTTGTTCACCAGATCGTGCCTTGCCCAGGCCTGTCCCTAGACACACACTAGTGGGGTGGAGACTGCATTGTGTGAGGGCAGGCACAGCCCATTCAGGTGTAAGTGACTACTCCTCCCTCCACTCTAGCTCAGGTGGCACAACAGGATATACAGGCTACAACCAAGCTCCCTTTGTGTCACTGTCTAGTGGAGATTCACAAACAGCCCAATGCCAGCCTGACCCAGACAGGGAATACACAATCAGGCAGAGTCACAGAATGTTTTAAGCAAGAAAATGCCCACTTTCTAAAAGTGGTGTTTTCAAACAGACAATAAAAAAAAAAACTTTACAAAAAGATGTATTTTTTAAATTGTGAGTTCAGAGACCCCAAACTCTAGGTCTCTATCTGTTCCCAAAGGGAAACTACACTTAAAAGATATTTAAAGGCAGCCCACATGTTAACCTATGAGAGACAGAGGCCTTGCCACAGTGAAAAACTAATTCAGCAGTATTTCACTATTAGGATATGTAAAACACTTCAGTACATTTCCCGCCTTTACCATACACTGCACCCTGCCCATGGGGCTACCTAGGGCCTAATTTAGGGGTGCCCTATATGTACAAAAAGGGAAAGTTTGGGCCTGACAAGTGGGTACACTTGCCAGGTCGAATTGGCAGTTTAAAACTGCACACACAGACACTGCAGTGGCACATCTGAGCCATGTTTACAGGGCAACTTATGTGGGTGGCACAACCAGTGCTGTATGCCCACTAGTAGCATTTGATTTACAGGCCTTTGGCACCTCTAGTACACTTTACTAGGGACTTACTAGTAAATCAAATATGCAAATCATGGAAAAACCAATTACGCATACAATTTACACAGGAGCACTTGCACTTTAGCCCTGGTCAGGAGTGGTAAAGTGCCCAGAGTACCAAAAACAGCAGAAGCAGGAGTTGAGCACACAGTCAAAACCTAGTAAGCTGAGGCAAAAAAGATAGGGGAGAGTATACCAAGAATGCCAGGTTCAACATAGGGAAAAACAAATGGGGCATACAATCCATAAAGATTGGACTGTGCTATGTGCAAAAATAATTTGTGAGGCATGCCAAAGGCATATGTGAAAGTGATGCAAGCATACTAAGCAATGGACCTCACCGTGCTTTGCTTCACTAGTGACATCATATATGGTGCCAATGCAATAAAGCACCAGAATAGTGACAAAACTCATAGGCTACTGGGGAAATGTCCACCAAGGTGACCAGTAATGTAAATAAGGTGCTTCTGTGGTGTTGTTGGCTGGGGCAAGGGGGCTGCTAGGAAAATGGTGGTCTGGGAGCAATTCACTAAATACACAGAACATTTGCCCTGTGTGTGATGCACAATGTAACACAAAATGAACACATACAATCATTGGAAATACAAACTTGTCACACACTCACTTGTAACTCCTACACCACCCTTGAGTTCCTAGACTACACTGAACCAAATATAGATTTGCAATATTAGTAAAGGCATCAGAAGCTGGGTGGGTCACACGTGGTGCATGTAAAGATCCCAAACATACAGACCGAATGCCTACTACATGCAGTGTCAGTTGTGAGAGAGGGACATGAGATTTAGATCAGGATAAGGTATACAAGGTGCCTTACCTTGGCATGGAAATTATGAGCTACAACAATCCACTACTGGAGTGTAAGGTAAAACAATATGCATTGGTAGAGCACTACGATGTATGTGTCCATATATTGTGGCACACATGTACCCATTTATGAACAAACAGTTCAGCTTGCTGTGCTGTGCTGCATCATTTCAAATGTGCAGGGATGTGTAGTTGTCACAGATAGGCAATGCATCCCTTTATTTACATTTCTTATGTCAAAACATATGATGGACAATACCAACTTTGTCACACAAACTACATGGTGTAGGGGTGTGCCTCTTGCCTTTCCTCATGCACATCTGCAGGAAAGTACACATCCTGCAAATTCAACTAACAAGAATGCTGTCTGTCACTTACAATGATTATTTCAACACACATTGAACACATTGAAAGTAGTCCATAATAAGATCACAACAATGTCAGCCACCAGTACTACAACTACAATGCCACCCGTTATGTGGTGTCTCAACATGATGCATCTACACATCAACAAGCCTCTAAATATATAAGGTCCTTATGCCGCCTCACATGTTTTGTCAGCCCCTTTGAGTCATGTGTTCAGCATCCTGCACCACACAATGTAACAATGGACCAAATACACATGAGGTTGCTGAATCTCACAATGGGTGGTACAGGATGCCGAAGACATGACTCAAAGTGGCTAGGAGAATGCATGATGACAGCTCAGACCCTTCCACCACTAAAAAAAAAACACGTAGGGTGGCAGAGGAATGAGTTACTTACTCAAATATCTCTAAAACCAAATGGAAAATATTATACATCTCCATTTGTGTAGTGTGCACAAATCCCTAACAATGCCCATGGCATGCATTTGTTACACAGTCAAATCAATGAAAGGGGTACATATGCAGAACACCATGATAAGACAAACAAGGTGGGGATACCACACTGGGAAAAGTTGACTTGCAGATTGTGCCAATGGTGACTCCATAGAAATGATGCTCAGGTGGCACAGTATGCCAGTAGGGGTCCTTAAGTGTGTTCCTTGATGTGTGGGTCAGTACCATGTCACTACGCCACCAGTAGCAAGCAAATGATGACTCACGTCAACAGCCACTACAGTCCAATATTTACCTTTTATTATCCCATTGCAGAGGATGAAGCCTTACCTTGTGCGGAGCTGCCTATCCTAGATGTTTCTGATGAGCTAGATGACCAGTTGCCGATCATCGATGTTGACACTCTCCAGGATGTCCTGAGTTCCTCCAGACACCATCTCCAGTCACAGGGAGGCACACAGCACTGACCAGTCCAGCCACAGCCTTGGACTCTAAGGACCCAGACATTACCTTTCAGCAGTAGAGTCCAGCAGAAGCTGACACAGTAGCTGTGGGTAGGGATGGAAACCATGGCGGGCCACCTAGAGTGAGTTCAGAGGTGCTTCAGTCCAAATAGGCACAACTCTGCTGCCATCAGAGGCACCCACTCTCTGCTACGTGGACTCCAGCAGTCCCTGGTCGACATAGTTGCTGTCCTGAGGCAGAGGCTGGAACAATTGTCCTCCCAAAGTGGCAGGAGCATGATTGACAAGAGGCTGGGGGCCATCTAAAATTTTATGAAGTCGATGCAGTGGGATCTGGCTTCCTTCATTGAAAACATGGCTGCCTACCGCTGTGATGTAGCTACTGTGTTGCAAAACCAACAGTTCCTCCTTGCTGCAGTGATGCCTCTCGCTTTACCACAAATGGCAGCTGCAGGGACCTTTGTTTCCACATCTCTATCCCCTGATGTGTGTGTGCCCCCCTCAAATTCAACAAAAACAACACTGATGGCACAGGGGGCACCACACACACCAGAGGATGAAGATCTGGAAAGAACAACATTCTCTAGAAAAATCACCCTGTAGCTAGTCTGTGCCACATGGGCAGTATTTGTTTAGTTCTGTCCTTCAGATCCTGCCAGTGTAGTGACAGCTGCCAACATGCCCTCTTCACTCTACCACAGTTGACTCATCATGTCTGGACTACCATAGTCTCAATTCATATCTGTTAGACCTGACAGCCTTAGGGTGGTCACACCTAACTTTTTGCCTGCCTCCCTCCAATTTTGAGATACTGTTTTTGCTGGTGTTTAGACTCTGCATACTTTACCACTACTAACCAGAGCTAAGGGGCATAAGCTCTCTCCCTTTGAGCATGGAAACATTGGATAACACCCAATGGGGCTCTTTAATTTACTTATAAGTCCCTAGTAGAGTGCACTATATGTGCTCCAGACCTGTAGATTAAAAGCTACTAGTGGGCCTGCAGCACTGACTGTGACACATACTTAAGTAGCCCCTTAACCTTGTCACAGGCCTGCCATTGCAGGGCCTGTGGGTGCAGTTTCACTGCCAATTCGACTTGGCATTTAAAAGTACCTGCCAAGCTTAAAACTTCCCTTTTTCTACATATAAGTCACCCCTAAGGTGTGCCCTAGGTAACCCCTAGAGCAGGGTGCTGTATAGGTAAAAGGCAGCACATGTACCTGTGTAGTTTACATGTCCTGGTAGTGTAAAACTCCTAAATTTGTTTGTACACTACTGTGAGGCCTGCCACCTTCATAGGATAACATTGGGGCTGCCCTCATACATTGTTTGAGTGGTAGCTCCTGATCTGAAAGGAGTAGGAAGGTAATATTTAGTATGGCCAGAAGGGTAATACAAAATCCTGCTGACTGGTGAAGTTGGATTTAATATTACTATTTTAGAAATGCCACTTTTAGAAAGTGAGCATTTCTCTGCACTTAAATCTTTCTGTGCCTTACAATCCACGTCTGGCTGGGTTTAGTTGACAGCTCCTTGTACATTCACTCAGACATACCCCAAACACAGGATACTCAGTCTTACTTGCATACATCTGCATTTTGAATGGTTCTTCCTGGGCTGGGAGGGTGGAGGGCCTGCTCTCACACAAAGGACTGCCACACCCCCTACTGGGACCCTGGCAGACAGGATTGAACTGAAAGGGGACCTGGTGCACTTCTAAGCCACTCGTTGAAGTCCCCCCACTTCAAAGGCACATTTGGGTATAAAAAGAGGGCCTCTGCCCTACCACCTCAGACACTTCCTGGAGAAGATACCTGAACCAGAACCTGCACCCTGACAAGAAGAACTGCCTGGCTGCCTAAAGGACTCACCTGACTGCTTTCTGAAGAGGACTGCTGCCTTGCTTCCTTTGCTGCAGAATTGCTCTCCAAGGGCTTGCCTCCTGTTCCCTGAAGTCTCAGGAACAAAGACTTCTCTCCTGCAGCTAAAATCCTCGTGCGGCGAAAATTTGGCGCACCGCCTGCCAAGAATGACGCACAGCCTGCTCGTGTTGAAAAATTCACAGCACGCAGATTCTGGAACGACGCAGCCCGATTTCGTGACAAAGGATCGATGCAGCGCCAGAGACGCAACCGGAACTTCGATGCACGGCCCTACTGGATCGCCGCAAGCAGACTCAGAATGACGCCGTCCATCTTCCTGAGAGGAATAGACACAGAGCCATTCTTTCTTTCTTTACACATTGCCTTCTAAGTTAAGCCTGACTGCTCAGTGACAATTTACCAGAGGCTTGGCACAGGATAATTTGGATTGTGTGAGACTTACCCTGAGTAAAGTGAGGGTCCTTGCTTGGGCAGGGGGTAACCTGAATGCCAACCAAAGACCCCATTTCTAACACTATCTATTGTCAATTTGGACACCTCCTCACAGATGCTCACATCTCCTACACATGTGTCCTTCACCCTTAGACTCTGATTGGATATTCAATGGCGTGGTATCTCTCATGGCGTCAGGGAACTGTATATTGTACATCATATGGAACAAAACTTGCACATGTTAGTAAATTACCATAATCAAATATGTCCTGTTTTTTCTGTGATCCATCAACTGTTTCAAATGTATCCATTGTGTGAAGCTAGGACAATGACTGCGGAACAAAAGGACATGTGTGGCTTTCTGTCAGACACAAAGCCACACATATACACCTAAACACGATTAAGGTGACTGATAGCATTGTGGACTACGATAACATTTCTGAGTCTTCCAAACATGTGATAAACAGGTACTATGCAAGTTTACGTATGGCATATGTGGTTCAGAACACAAGTGTCTGGAAGTATCCCTGATGACTGTACCAGTACAGCATTGATGTGACCAAAACAATAGGCATATGTAAGACTGTGAGGGGCAGCCAATGTGTGCCAGTATCCATTCCCCAAATGAGGTGGAGTGCAATGTGCTAACCTTTTTAAGAATGAATGTCACAGAACTTACCACAAACAGTAGATGTTGCATGATTACCTGTCTTAGAATTTGCATCCATACACAGAGTGTCAGGAACTGCGCTGAAAAGTGTATTGAGTAGCTGATATCATACCGCTGCCAATCAAATACGTCCTTGGTCACAGGGGATACACATAGTCAGACATGTAATTCAATACTGAATGCACAGCCAAAGGTATAATATGGCCAGTGCAGACATGATAACACCCAGAAAGTCAAACATCATGGGCACCATATTGTAGAAAACTAACAAGATTTATTTATACTAAAAAGACACTACCTATCAAAAACATAAACTAGACACTAACCTACACTAACCTAACTTATACTAACTTATCTTAACTTATCCCTACAGCTACCTAGCCTAATCTAAACGTATTTTATAGATGTAACGCTGCACAATAAACATTGGCCCCGCACTGCCCCTTAATAGACAATGGATAAGAAGGACAACATGAACTAAAGCTAAATATAGACTAACTAAACCCATTACCTAAATATATTTTTTTCTTTTATTTTTTTAACACCCCTATATATAACCCCTCAAGCCCCCAAACCAAAAAAAATCCTAAATCACACCCCCTAACTATACTATCTATGTCCTTAAACTAACATACTCTATGCTACATAACCTATGCCTTCCCACCTAAAACCCACTAAAACTATTTACAATGAAAACTACTGACAGGGAAGGTACTTGGAAGAGAACACTGTCCAAAGTTAGAGTTTCTTCAGCTTCTTCTTTATGAATTTCAAAAATTTGTACTTGTGCTCGTTTGCCTCCTCCAGTTTGGCCAACCTTGATTTAATCTCCACCATGTCCTTGTGCATGCCATCCTCAAATTTTGAGCCAGTGGCAGCTGGTGGTGGCTGTTGCTGGGATGATGTTGTGATATGTGCTGTAAATGTTGAGGGGGTGGAACCTGCAGACCCACCCTTGACCCTCAGCATTGAGGTTACACTCTTTTTGGTGTTTTTGCAGGCTGTTTGGCTGGTACTCAATGCAGAAAGGTCAGTCATGACCCTAATCTTTTCTCTCATTTGTACCGTTTGGCCATTCTACGGTACCCTCTCTCGACCTCACAGATGTGCCTGTATCTCTCTGCCCTCTTTTCAAAGGCATGCTTCTGTGCTGGAGTCATTGATGCTGCTAAAACATGCAGATGACACATGTCGTCCACCAGATATTCTATCAATGTCAAGTCCCAAGTCTATACCAATCTGCCTCTCTGACATCTAGGATATATTGTTCATGTTGCAGGGATAACGTCTATCCAATGTTACACACTATCTGTTCACAAGCTTGAAACCTCACCTAAGTGTCAGCTTAACACTCAGCATACACATCTCATACACATGTGATGTCACTATGCTTGCTCACACTCATCATGATGGGTAGATCATGTAGTTTCATCTGCACACATCATGTTCGCTACAATCCTTAGACATGTCCCACATCCATCTGGAGAAGAGCTGAAATCTCTATGTGTACTCAGCTGACTGTTGGCCTTCTCAAAAAGCTCCTTGCACGGCGATGGCCTGATTTCATTTCTGAAGAGTAGTGAAACACCAGTGTTGCACGTGCAAGTGCACTTACAAGCCCTTTGGAGACCTCAACACATATACATAACTTGTACCATGTCCAGAGTAATTTTGTGCAGCGTGTGGCACACAGTGCAGTAACATGTGCTGTGATAAATATGTTGGCAACATCCATACCTCTCTGAAAGCCAACACCTCTGACACATGTCTTGACTGCCATCACAGTGTTTGGCTGCATATTTACCTCTTCCAAAGACTCTGAAATCCATTGCAGCACACGTTGGCACCTGTGCATCATTTAACTCATTCCACATCCTCAACATTGCATTGGACATGATGTTGATACACAAGGATAGACAATGGTGTCGTAATTGACACACATGCCATTTGAACATCGCATTGCACACATCATACACTCACACACAACCCTTGATCTGCACATTTGACTTACAAGCCTACATGGGGGTCTTCAAAATGGGAAACCTCCCCAGTGGTGTAGGGTGGAGGTCCACCTGCAAGACATGAGAGGAAAACATAGCTTTGTTACACATTCCACTTGTTTAGCTGAGTGACCTAGTCAACTTAGTTTTTGGAATGACCAAATGGCATCTATAACATGACATTCAGGCAGACACAGTGAGCCCACAAAAACATGTACAGATAGGGGATTCACTGATCCATACATGACTCAGATACATATGTTACAATTGCTTGGGGACAGGATACAGTCAATTGACAGAAGCTTAGTACTTTGTAGAAAATCTGTATGAAAATTGTGCAACAACTCAGAGGCTCAACTTTTTCAGCCGCCTACTACTACCACATAACTCCACCATGCGTGTGCCATATTTGACATATGGCTCACCATGGTACATGTTAGGACACTAACGCTGTAAACTATGACATTATGCTGCCACTTAGCTTGTTTTGCACCATACATGAATGTGCCAAACCTGATAAGTGAAATTAGGCACATTGAACACAATGGGAGTTCCATTTACCCAACCTGCCTTAGGCATTCAAGTTTACTCCAAAAATGGCACAGTGGAAACTTGTAGTTTTACTGCTCAGGTTTTGTGTGCCTCCTACCACTGGAATATATCCCTTGCATTCATCATGCCTGCCACAGGCATCATATGGCACCAGGAGTTCAAAGTGCCACAATTCCTGCATTGTGCAACTTTTGACATACGGTCTGGCAATACTTGCCTCCATCAGCCACATCAACTTCCAAAGAAATTACACTAATGTTGCAGTCAGAGCCACTAAGTCCTTTGTACATTTGTTTCCTTGTTGTGTCATTTTCAAGGAACACACACATCCATGATTACCAATACTCCAGTGTCATATGTGTCATAACTAATCCTTATTTCGCAAATTTCCACAGTTGTCAAGCCCATGATGGACATGAACATTTTTGCCTGGGAAACATGAACCCTTGCACCATTGCACATGTGTGTTTTGTTTTTGGCACTTCAATATGTATATGCTATACACAATTTACAAAGAAAGGAATGTGCTATTTGTCTGCATCCGGTGCATTGCTGACCTATAATAAATGCAGGGTGGCTGAGACACAAAACTTGCTGTTGTCAGGTTTGTCATGCCATGTTGAAGTATTCCTTATGTCCTAGTGTCTTGTACATGCAAATAATGATGTTGCTATATATAAGGGGTGCTTACCAACAGTTCTGCTGACCTTTCACGCCTGGTGAGGTCTGCCCACCAGTGCTTCAACTGGTGGTCGGTGTCCTCCACCGGGAAGATGCATTTAAGCTGAAACAGTACCTTGCCGCAGCGCAGCTTCCTTGCCTCTGTTGGTTAGCCCATGATCACACGTACACCTTTTGGGGAGGGAGTGGCACACCTACCATATGAACCCTCCCAGTTCATCCCCAGTCATCCTCTGCTCCCTTCCCTTTGCTGACATGTTGCAGTTTCCCTCAACTGGAACCTAAATTCTCCTGAAAAATAAAATCTATTCCCCAACTACCCTCAACTACCCAACAAGCTTAACTACCCCAAGACAGACACCCAACAATACAACACAATAACGGGACACTAATGTACTATAATATGACAAAAATTGCAAGATGGACAAGACACAGAGAGAAACACAGCACAGAAGACTCAAAATCCGACACTCCTCACACCAGCATAAGCACAACACAACCTCTCATTTGCACAGACTACAAGACTATAAAGAGAAAGTGAAAGTAAGTTCACTTTTCCATGTGTGCATCAAGGAAGTCCTATTACATCACTTCCTGGGCATATGCATCACGTTTTCTGATATGTGTCAGTTTTTTTTATGCATGACTGCCATGCCTGAATTTTTATTAAGGCTGACAAGGCATAACCATTTAGTTTAGACACGCAGATGCGAGCCACCATTTTCTGTATTTGCGATGTTTGAAGGACTACCGTATGCGTCGTTTTCTTTGACGCATGACAGGCATGCATGGATTTTACAGGGAAGGATTACAGGGCACCCAGAGTCACATTCCTAGTTACAGGGGCTATGCATCTTTGCTGTTTGTATGGTAGGGCAACATGTGTATGCATTAGTATTTCACTGTGTACCAGTAACATAGGAATGTGTTTCCATATGTTTGTTGGTGCGTGATGCATGGGAGGATTGATACTGTTTGGATATGTGCATGTGTATGAAGACTCTTTTCCACCTACAGGTTTCCACATGTTTTCAATGTGTGTATTGTCAGTGTAAATATGTGATGCAACTCATATTGTAGGTCTACCACATTGTTATGGCAGAATCCACACTGCTTATTTTACAACACAGCATAAGATTGGATGGGCCATTGGCAAAACATGTTCATGCATATGATACCTTTGACAAATGTTTAGCAAAGGATGCTGTTTATGAAAGCAGGGCTAAGATCCGGTAACCCATGACAATGTAAGTACAAGTATGCCTCACGCTCTAAGGTGTGCTCTAAGGGCCAGCCTTCATGATGCAAAGCAACACATGTGACGCAGTGTTCCCCATGCATGTAAATTGTTGGATGTGGTGTGCTGACATGTGTCATTGTAGGTATGTATGTGATGTTTGTGTGTGAAAAGATATGTTTCATGTAGGAAAAATAATGCATACTAAAAAAGTGTTTTGAGATGTGACAAATACCAATTCTCCATCTCAGCATGGATATCTGTAGGCCATTGTCTCAAGGCTGTGTACTCATATCTGTGTTAACTATGTTTCCCTTTGTGGAAACATATGTACTGTTCATATAATTTTGTAGGTACATATGTGACACATGCGCGTTTTCATATGTAAATTGTACCCTTTTCTCTATATGCAAATAGATGGCACAAAGCCTGGTCCACCTAGGTGGGACATGTGTGCTAAGAATTTTATGTTTAACACATAGACTTGAAATTACTCACCTTTTTCTTTAATTGCCAGATTTCCCTATTAGCATACATTCTGGTTGGCAGGGCTGCTCTCAGACAGTGATGACTGTCTAGTCATCAGTGCTCCAGTGGCACTTTATATGCCCACGCAGGCCCTTTGTTGCGTTTATTGACACCGGTTGACTGTGGCAACCTCAGCTCAGTTCACTGTGCACAGGCAGCAGTCCCCTGACTCTGTCAAGAGTCGATGTAGCCTCCTCTGGGAACTGGGGGCTGGGCTGCCATCCTCAAGATAAATCATCTGCACTGGAATGCAGTCACCTGCACATATGTGGTGCCCATGGCTAAGTATGTTTGGTAACTTTGAGGTTGTTGATGTCAAGCTTGCCCTATTATATACAAGGGACTTACAGCTTGTTTGTGTTGGGCATGTCTCATCATTTGCTATGGTTTTACATGACTTGGCAACATAGGTGAGATTATTCTTATGATACTTGTTAGGTCATTGATAGATTGTGGAACTGGGTCATATCTGCAGACCCAGGGTATAGATACTGTCATTTGTCACTTTCTTCTGTCACACTAGTTTGTGCTGGCCAAGCACAAAGTTTTAGTCATTGCCAATGTGACTGGGATATGTATGGACCTACACATCCTCTGTGGACATGTGTTACATGGAAAAATTGTTGTGTCGCATAGTGAGTCTTAGTCTATATGTATTCCTTCACATACATGGATGGCATATTTTGTCAGCTATGTTTCTAGTTCAACATTGCTGGCATAATTTTTGCTGATTACCCTCAGTACCCATCTTCGTCATCAACATTGTCCCTTCATTCATGCACAGCATATTAAGTCAGACTTGTGAACTTTGTAGATGGACATAGCTTCTACAAGCAATATTTACCTTCGCATTTCCAATGTTAGAAATGGGGTCTCTAGCTGGAAGAGGTATTAACCTTTGTCCAAATAGGGACCACAATCCTAGCCAGGGTAAGTCACACACAGTCCAAATTATCCTGTGCCCACCCTTTGGTAGCTTGTCATTGACCAGTCAGGCTTAACTTAGAAGGCAATGTGTAAAGTATTTGTGCAATAAATCATACAGTAACACACTGAAAACACAACACAAATATACCACACAGGTTTAGAAAAATATATGATGTTAAATTAAGGTCAAAACAATGAAGAGTCAATAACACAAGTTGAAATATCACCTTTGTAGGATTAGAATGGATTCTTATATCTCAAAAATCAACAGTTGTCTCTTGTTTGCATAAAGTACCTGGATGGCATAAAACTTAACACGCACTGAGACTCCAGAGGAGGAGATGCATGGAAAAAGAAAGTGTGCGTTAAGTTTTCCGATGCGACACAGACAATGTGTCATTTCGTTCCATGCTGTAAGGGGCTTTGCATCGATTTTCGGTGTGCAGTCTTGGGTCCTCACTGCGATGCAGGATACTTTTGACACCCAGGGACGATGAGTGGAAATCCTGGTCGTGTGGGACAAAGTCACAGGTGTGGCGTTGATCCTGTAGGTGTTGTGTACAAATTTCTGTTGCATGGCAGGCGCTGCGTCGATCCTTCACTCAGGAAGTTTTGCTGCATCGTTCCAGCTCGGCTGAGCATCGATCCGGTAGGGCTGTGCATCAAATTTCCGGTCGCAACACAGCCGCTACCTTGATCTTCACTCAGGAAGGTGGGCTGTGTAGTTGCAGTTTGGCCGTGCAACAATTTTCTTGTCACAAGGCAGGCTGTTTATCATTTCTGGCAGGCTGTGCATCGATTTGCAGCGCACAAGGAATTTCCTTGAAGAGATGAAGTCTTTTTGGCCCTGAGACTTCAGAAAACAGGAGGCAAGCTCACTCCAAGCCCTTGTAGAGCACATCTCAGCAAAGTCAGAGGCAAGCAAGGCAGCAGAGCAACAGCAAGGCAGCAGTCCTTCACAGCAAAACAGTCCTGGTGAGTCCTCTGTGCACCCAGGTAGTTCCTCATGACAGGTTGTAGGTTCTGGTCCAGAAATGTCTGATTTGGTGGGGTCAGGGACCCAGTTTGTATACCCAAAATGCTTTTGAAGTAGGGGAGACTTCAAAGAGTTGTTTAGAATTGCACAAGTTCCCCTTTCAATACAGGTCTGTCTGCCAGGGTCCCAGTAGGAGGGCTGGCAGTCCATTGTGTGAGGGCAGGCCACTAACCTTTGAAATTTAAGTGTCAGGCATTCCACCCTCCAATCTCAGGAAGACCTAGTCAGTATGCAGATGAGTGCATGTGTGACTGAGTATCCTATGTTTGTGGTTGTCTGGGTAAAATGCACAAGGGAGCTGTCAACCAGCCCAGACGTGGATTGGAGGCAGGCTGTAAGGCACAGATGGATTTCAAGTGCAGATAAATGCTCACTTTCTAAAAGTGGCATTTCTAAAGCAGTAATATAAAATCCAACCTCACCAATAAGCAGGATTTTCTATTACCATTTTGGCCATACTAAATATGACATGGTTACCCCTTTCTGAGCAAACTCTACCACTCAAACAGTATATGAGGATAGCCCTAATGGTAGCCTATGAAATGAGCATGACTCACAGTAGTGGAAAACAGATGTAGGAGTTTTCCACTACCAGGACATATAAAACAAACATATACATGTCCTGCCTTTTATCTAGATAGCACCCTGCCCTATGGGTTACCTAGGACCTACCTTAGGGGTTACTTATATATAGAAAAAGGGAAGTTAAAGGCTTGACAAGTACTTTTAAATGCCAAGTCGAAGTGGCAGTGAAAATGCACACATAGGCCTTGCAATGGCAGGCCTGAGACATGGTTTAGGGGCTACTTATGTGGGTTGCACAACCAGTGCTACAGGCCCACTAGTAGCGTTCAATTTGCAGGCCCTGGGCACAGGACTTACACGTAAGTCAAATATGCCAATTAAGAATGAAGCAATGTTACAATTTTTAAGGGAGAGAGCATATGCACTTTAGCACTGGTTAGCAGTGGTAAAGAGTGCAGAGTCCTAATACCAAAAACCAAAACAGTGTCAGAAAAGTAGTTGGAGGCAGGCAAAAAGTTGGGGGATGACCACCCTAAGGCTGTCAGGTCTAACATACAGGCTTTGCCAGATCACATGACTGACCCTCACACAATACAGAACACCAGCCACAGCACTTGTGTAGTGTCTGAGTGACATCCACATATTGGATCTCAAAGTGACATAAGGGAGTCTGTCAGCTATCCTTCCACATCATTACTCGACATGGGCACGCATTCACATCTGCATTCTACAACCTATGTCACATTAACTATGAGTGTATTTAGTATGTGTGATGACTCATGACAGCTACGAGTAGAGAAGATGCAACATTCAACCTATATGTCTCCTTCATCACATGCACAATTTGGCAAGGGTGTGTGACTTGTTTGGACATTGCTTGTCTTACATGCACATTTCAAACTGTGTTGAGTGTGAGAGACCTAGATATTTAGGAGTTTTTGTCTTCTTATGTCACTATTTCTAAGTCAGACATATGAGTGCTACTGAGGGGTAAGGTTTCAGTAATCAAGTGTGATAGTGTCATTCAGACTTTGCTTGGTTACCTAGCAGACACAAGCCTACCACTGTAGGTAATTGCTACCCTTTTCCTACCTAGGCCATACATCTGTACAGCAGTCTTCACATGTATTTCCAGGATTGCTGCAGGCATATGTCAAGCCAACACACTTGTGTGAAATGTGTGTGACAACGTAAAATTGTTATTGCTACAGACTAACACTCATGTTAAGATGCATTCTACTTATTTGTTTTTAGTTCCTGACTATGTTCCTAAGTTATTTACATCTGTTGTGGTGTAGTCATGCTCTCTGGGCAAGTTAAAAATGGTATGTGATGGTGAGAATGAATACACCATGAGAGATCAGAGTTAAAGTGATTATATTATAATATTTTAAGGATTAAATCTGTGTCTAAGAGAAAAATGTTTTGCACAATTTGATCTCTTCTGCGTGCTTCAGCAGCAGAGTTTGGCTGTTCCTCATCCTCCTGTTGTTCATCATTGTCCTCATCCTCCTCACTGGGGACATCTACCTGTTCGTCCCAAATAGGACACACAAGTATCATTTTGCACACAAGTGGTGGTGCACATAACAGGCTTCCTCCTTTTAGAGCTAGGCACCTGAACCTGGATTTGAGGAGGCCAAATGCCCTATTGTAGGAAAGTCCTCCTTTTTGCCCTGGTCACCCCCACATTTTTTGGACAGGTACTGGTGGTTACGGACTCTTGGCTGTGCCCTGGGTACTGCTTATCAGACCCAGGGCCAGTGCTCTGTGTAAAGTGGATATGCAAATTAGGCTAATTATAATTGGCTAAGTTAACCTACCTATATGTCCCTAGTATATGGTAGGGCATGTAGGTTTAGGGACCACAGCATAGGTAGTACACCCATAGGTGCACTGCTGAGGTTCCCAGTGTCATTTTAAAGGCAGGCCTGCCTTGCTGGCTGCTTTTAAATGAAAGTTATATGCAAATTCGACTTTGGAATTAAAAGTAGTTCCAAAGACTTAAACCCCCTAAAGTGTGCCCTATGTGCCCCTGGGGCTGTCTGCCATCTAACTATAATCAGGTACCTTATAAAAGTAGTTTTATAAGCCTGGTGAGGTAAAAACAGCCAACTTTGTTTTTCCCTCATTGTAGTGAATGGCCTTCATAGGCTAGAATGGGGAGACTTTATTTCAATGTTAAAAAGTCCCCCTAAGTGACAGATACAAAGAGTTTGGTATCAAATTAATTGTTATAATAAATCCCACAACTTCCAGTTGTTGGATTTAATATAACTTGTTCAGGTAAAGAGTTTTAAACTTTACCTGAAAAGTTTCCAATTTCAGCCCTGCATTGTTTTTGCTGCTGTGCTCTGATTGGCCAGCCTCTGGCAGCCTGGACAGGCTGCGTTGATGAGGTGTGAAGTGGCCTGGCTTCACACAAAGAGATGTGCCTGTGGAAAGAGAACTCCCCTCAGCAGATGGTGAGGCAGGAAGGGGGAGGGCTGCCAAATTAGTCTTCAAAGGCAGAGAAGGACATTTGGAGCAACCCAGCAACACCCCCACATCCTGCAACACCAGACAACTAGGTGCCACCTTGATTAGATTAGGAGAGGGCAGGAGAGGGGTGTGTTTATGATTTTTAGCCACACCAGTGGGTGGGCTCAGCCAGATGTAACCCCCAAAAATCACGTTCAGCCATGATGGATTTTTGAGGGATATTGCCTCCTGGGATTGATTTTTGCCACACCTCCCAGGAAGTGGTCATCACAGGGGAAGGACCCTGCACCTGATTGGAGAATGAGGACCCCCCCTCCCTGTTTTTCACCCAGGAGCAAGGATAAAACTGGCAGACTTGCACCCACACCTGAGATCCCCATCAGATTCAAACAAGGAAGAACCAAAGGAGAAGAAGGACTGCCCTGCTGGACCCCTGGCCTGCACCTGGACCCTGCACTCTGAAGGACTGCACAAGCTGCACACTTGGGCTTCACCACAAGAAGGACTTACCTGGTTTCAACTAGTTCAAGGAGGGACTCCCTGTTTGCTACAGGTGAAAAATTGCTAAACAGAGTCACCTGCACCAACTCCCGAAGAAATCAACCAGCTGACCACTGTCCAGTGGCCAAAAAGGAGTTTGCACCAGGTGCATTCTGGGAGTTGTAGTCCATACCCCCCAAGGATCATCACAGGAACCTTGGGGTGAGCTGTGGTCCCCAAAAGAACCTTAAAGGAACATCTGGGAGAAGATCCAGAAGTTTGGAGAAGTTTGGGTAACTTTTGAGTGACCGACTCGCCGCGGCAACTCTAGCCGGCTTGCCTCAACCGCGACCCGCCCTGACATGCAGGTTCATCCCGGTGAAGAAAATCTCAAAAAAAGAGACTAAGGGGGTCATTACAACATTGGCGTTAAAAGCTGCTTACCGCTGTGCAGAAGACCGCCAATACACAGCCGCGGCCGCGGAATTCCGCCACAGCTATTATGACCCACATCTCGGAATCCGCCAAAATTCAGTCACCCACACAAGTCTGCCACACCAAAGGTCAGTGTTAAACTGGCGAAAACAAAACCTCCACCTCCACGCCAACAGAAACATACCCATGCTATTACGACCCACGAATCCACGCGGCGGTCTTTCAACCACGGTATTCCATTGGCGGTACACACCGCTGCGCTCAAAATACACACACATCTCCAAAACACTGCCACATTGGACAATTCCAAATACACACACCTGATACACATACAAACACCACTCCCACACACCCAACACAATATAAAACACACACCCACATCACCCACAAACCCCTACGACCAAAAATTAGTCACAAAGGCGACAGAGAGATAGCACAGAATAGACAATCCCACCACACAGAGGCACACAACCCCATCACCCACACAACATCCACGCACAAGACACCACACACCACTACACATCACCACACACATCAACACTCACACCGCCCCACACATCACACACACCACCCCATGTGACGCCAAAGACACCCCCGCTTTTCCGAGGAGGAGCTCTGGGTCATGGTGGAGGAAATTCTACGGGTACAGCCACAGCTATTTGGCTCACAGGTGCAGCACACATCCATAGCCAGGAAGATGGAGCTATGGTGCAGAATAGTCGACAGGGTCAACGCTGTGGGACAGCATCCAAGAAATCAGGAGGACATCAGGAAGGGGTGGAACGACCTACGGGGTAATGTGTGTTCAGCGGTCTCCAGGCACAACATCGCAGTTCAGAGGACTGGCGGCGGACCCCCATCTCCTCCACCACAACTAACAACATGGGAGGAGCAAGTCTTGACCATCATGCATCCTGAGGGCCTCGGAGGAGTCAGTGGAGGAATGGACACTGGTAAGTCAAATCTTAACTATCAGATCCCCCACCCTACCTGCATGCTATCACACACCCCCACCCTCACCCCCTCCCCTATCACCCAAACTCCTCACTAATGTGCTAAGAACACAAACCACACATCCCAACAACAAGCCCTGCATGACACAACTAAGCATGGACACCCATCACAAAAGCATGCTCACTGCATATACCCATAACAGCCCCTAACCATCATCACACAAGCCCCCACACAGGAATGCTTGCACTGGGGTACACGCACACACACCCATTGCGCACCACGACACACACACATGCAATAATCATGCTCTTATGCCCCTGCAGGATCACAAAGGACCATCACCACACTGGAGGGTCCAGAAAACTCCACTCCACCCACAGAAGAGGCCCACAGTGACGATAGCAGCTCTGCCCTACTGGATCCTGATGACCAGCCCGGACCATCATGGGCCTCAGGACAGTCAGTTCCCCTTGCACAGGCACAGCCCAACACTGACCTTCCACCCTCTGGTAACACCAGCACAGCACCCACCCAGCGGGCCCAAACCTCCGTACCCAGGACAGGTCAATCAGCTGTGTGCCCACCACTACAGGGAACCCAGGATAACCCACCACCCCAACAACAACAGGGACCTGGGGGCAGTGGTAGTGGACAGACGGTCCAGGGGACGGAGGCACAGGAACACAGGGAAACTGGGAGGGCTGCTGTGCAACAGGGGGCGGACAGGCCAAGGGAACCCACTCTCCACGAGGCCCTCTCCTCCATCATGGGAGCATACCACCACTCCCAGGAGACAATGGCGACGGTCCTGGTCAAGTTTCAGGAGACCCAGCGCCTGCAAAGGATCAGTATTTGGAGTTCAGGGAGGAGCACAGGACCATCAGCTCTGTAGGGGTGCTGAAGGACATACAGCAGACCATGAGGGACACCGTGGCACTCCAAGTGGCCCCTGACACTAGCATGGACGATGAACTGCCCACCACCTCCGCCGGCGCTAGTGGACAGGAGGCACCGCCACAGGACCACCACACCAGCACCCCCTGCAGACGGACAACCACCACCCAAGCGGTCCCTGAGATCCAGGAAGAGGACAGAGCAAAATGGCAAGACCCCTGCCAGGAAATGAGACCACCCTGATTGTCATCCCACTGTCCCACTTTGTTACCCTGTCCCATATTGGAACTGGCCCAGCTCCACTTCTTATGCCCATATGGGCAATGCACCTATGTGACTAATAGACTGGACTCTGCCATGGACATTACTCCACCATCACCCATCACCATTTTACAACCCCCCTCCATTTTTGAGCACTTAAATAAACACCCTTGAACCACAAAACAATGTTGAGTCAGTGTATGATTTGGTAAAATGTATTATCAATGACAGTGTCAAAATGCGTTTCTAGTTGTAAAGGCAACATACCTATGTCACACATCACAAGTCCTTGAAGGATGCATGCAGATGACACACGTTGGTAAGCACACCTGTGAAACCGTAATGTAAAAGAACAACTCAGTTACCAAATAATCCTATGAAATTACACACAGGATAGAGGAAGACGTGTGACAGTGTATGTAATGGTAAAAATGAAGTTTTTCTCACCTGTGTGTCACTGGAAATATTGCTGTATGACTGACTCCCTGTTGTCGTTGTCTTCTTCCTCTGCTTCCTCCTCATCACTGTCCACAGGCTCCACAGGATACACAGCTGCCATAACACCGTCATCTGGACCATCCTCCTGCAGAAAAGGCACCTGCCGTTGCAAAGCAAGATTTTGAAGCATCGAGCAGGCGAATGTGATCTGGCACACCTTCTTCGGTGAGTAGAATAGGGAACCACCTGTCATATGGAGGCACCTGAACCTGGCCTTCAGGAGGCCGAAGGTGCGTTTGATCACCCTCCTAGTCCGCCATGTGCCTCATTGTAGCGTTCCTCTGCCCTGGTCCTGGGATTCCTCACTGGGGTCAATAGCCAGGACAGGTTGGGGTAACCAGAGTCTCCTAATAGCCACACACTGTGCCTCTGGAGTTGACCCATCATATCAGGGATGCTGCTATTCCGCAGGATGTAGGCATCATGCACTGAGCCAGGGAACATAGTATTAACCTGGGAGATGTACTGGTCTGCCAAACATACCATCTGTACATTCATGGAATGATAACTCTTCCGGTTCCTCTACACCTGTTCACTCCTGTGGGAGGGGACCAGAGCTACATGGGTGGCATCAATAGCACCTATGATGTTGGGGATATGTCCAAGGGCATAGATGTCACCTTTCACTGTAGGCAAATCCTCCACCTCAGGGAAAACAATGTAGCTCCTTACATGTTTCAGCAGGGCAGACAACACTCTGGACAGCACGTTTGAAAACATGGGCTGGGACATCCCTGATGCCATGGCTACTGTTGTCTGAAAAGAGCCACTTGCAAGGAAATGGAGCACTGACAGCACCTGCACATCAGGGGGGATTCCAGTGGGATGGCGGATTGATGACATAAGGTCTGTCTCCAACTGGGTACATAGTTCCTGGATAGTGGCACGGTCAAACCTGTAGGTGACGATTAAATGTCGCTCCTCCATTGTCAACAGGTCCGCCAGTGGTCAGGACACCGGAGGATTCCGCCATCTTCTCAATTGTCCCAAATGACGGTGCCTAGGAAGGACAACAGCGAACACAGAGTCAACTTTTTTCCAGGTATGTACCCACAGTTACACAGAACACGACACCAAACACAAAACCCTTCCTGTATGTGTGTTGAGTGTAGGCCTAGCTATGTCTGACGCAGAAGTATATTCCCCCTGAAATGGCGGCTGTCTGACCTCTAAACTGGGACAATGGGATTGTGGGGTAACTGCGTTGCCGTTGCACACCGTCGCGGTAGGCGGTCGTAGACCGCAGCGCAATGCTGCATTGGTTAACATTGGACCCTATGGGTCCCAGGAGCCACTGAACAAGTGCCCTGCCGGTGATGATACGCACCGCCGTGGACGTCACCGCCGCGGACGTCACCGCCGCGGAGGTCACCGCCATTTTCTATCTGTTCAATCACTAGATACCTGATCTTCGGCAGGAGAGGACCTATACTGCAAGTGCTGCTGTGACCTCGGTCTGGAAGCGACAATGGCTGCTGCATCTGGGGAAAGGGGCCCTGCCTTCACTGCTCAGGAGTTGGAGAAACTAGTAGACTGAGTCCTCCCCCAGTACACGCTACTCTACGGTCCTCCAGACCAACAGGTTAGTACAAAGGTAGCACGTTGTATGGGCTAGGCCTGGGTGGAGAGGGCTGGTTGTAAGAGGGAAGGGGGCAGAGTTCAGGGAACATTAATGCATGTGAATGAATGTGCCACATGGCTAGGGTAGGGAGGGGGGACACTCACATCGACGGTGCAGTTGGTAATGACTTCTCTTCTTCCCCTGTACATGTCATGTAGGTCACCGCCCACTAGAAGAAGGACATTTGGCATGCCATCGCCAAGGACGTCCGGACCCTGGGAGTCCACCAGAGACGGGGCACCCACTGCCGGAAAAGATGGGAGGACATTCGCCGCTGGAGCAAGAAGACGGCAGGGGCTCAGCTGGGCATGGCCTCCCAACGTGGGAGGGGTGCCTGTCGCACCATGACCCCCCTGATGTTCCGGATCCTGGCGGTGGCCTACCCTGAGTTGGATGGGCGCTTGAGGGCATCACAGCAGACACAAGGGGGTGAGTACACTCTCATTCTGCGGACTTTACGTGCAGTGGAGGGGTCTGGGTGGGGGAGGAGGCCTGTGGGTGTACCTAGGCCAGGCAGAAATACGTAGGCTAGGCCCCTCCGTAATGCAGGCCATGTAGCACTCTACCCCACCGCAGTAGAGTGCCAAGTACAGGTATACATGCCCCTGTGGCATCCATGTGTGCAGAAGTCCACCATAGCCATGTAGGCCACATCCCAGAAATTGCATCTGTAGAGGCCAGGAGCACGGCGTAGTGCATGGGGCTGCTGTGTCTGTATTGTCCGTCAACGGTAGCGGTACGCCATGCACTCAACCAGTAGTTCTTCTGTCTCCCCCCCCCCCCCCCCTTTTTGTGCTCTCCCTGTTTTTTTGTGCATCAGCATCATCAGGCGGAGGTACAGTGGCACCGGAGCACGAGGGAGCTGCATCCCACATGGCCATAGAGGGCTCCACCACAGACTCAGAATGCACCAGTGGGACGGAGGGCGAGGGGAGCTTCACGTTGGCCACCGGATCACCAACCAGCGACACGGACTCGTCCGCCGATGGGAGCTCCCTTGTGGTGGCGGCACCATCTGTGCCCCCCACTTCTACAGGTACAGCCGCCACCTCCCCTACCAGCACTGCCCTCCCAGCAGCCCCTCAGCGTTCGCCCGTGCCCGCTCACCCAGGAGGGTGAGCATCACCTTCGCCCCAGGCACCTCAGGCCCTGCCCCAGTCACCCCTGCGGCCCTCAGTAAGGAGGCCATTGACCTCCTCAGGTCACTCACTGTTGGGCAGTCTACCATTGTGAATGCCATCCAGGGTGTAGAAAGGGAGTTGCAACACAGTAATGCATTCCTGGAGGGCATTCATTCTGGTCAGGCTGTCATTCAGTGAACCCTGCAATCTCTGGCCTCAGCACTGATGGCAGCCATTGTCCCTGTGTTCTAGCCTCCCCCCTCCAACCTCCTCCCCCCAGACCCAATCCCCTGTACCCCAGCCTATCCCAAGCACACCATCAGACCAGCATGCACACACCTCAACACACAAAAGTAGCTCAGGCAATCATAGCCACCACACAACCCACAGGCACACACACAAGCATCACCCGCATGCAGAAACAGTAACATCCACTGCCTACACTGTGTCCTCCTCCTCGTCGTCTCCCTCCTCCCTCCCAGTCTCGTCTACACTCTCACCTGCATGCACTACATCTACAGGCACCAGGACTCGCACCAGAACACCCAGCACCACACCCCGCTCACCTGCACTCACCACCCCTACTCCCATTTACACGTCCCCTGTGTCTTCTCCCAGTGTTTCTGTGACGCCCGCTCCCAAAGTACACAAACGCGGGCACCCACACACCCAACATCCGTCCACCTCACGACACCCTCCAGTACCTGCACCTGCACCCAAAACACCAAAAGTGACACCTCCTACAACCACCTCCTCTTCCTCCACTCCCAGACCCCCTCCAACTACCCATCCCAGTGTTCATCAGAAACTGTCCCTCTGCAAAGTTGACCTTTTTGCCCCCACCCCCCCCTCCAATTCATCAGTCCCGTCGTAGCGCCTCAGCCAAAAAGCCTCCAGTATCAGTGGTGCGTGTTCAAGGTGTGTGGAGTGCACCGGCCACCAGGGCAGGCAGTGTAACACAGAGCCAAGGCACTGCCAGTCCACCCCCTGTAAAGGCTCTGAAGTTGGAAAGTGGCCGACGGGAAAGTGTGAAGACTCCTGGAGGCAAAACAACTCACAGGGGTCCCAGGGGGATTGCAGAGTCAGCTGTGACTCCTCCAAAGGTGGGGAAGGGCCAGAAGAAGTCTGCACAGCCTGGTGTGAGCATCACGGCAGAGAAGGGCGGCATCCTTCCCGGCGGCCGGGATGCCACCACCAGCACCGTTGTCACTGGTCCGGAAACCACCGCAGGAGTCATTGCCCAGGAGTGCCAAAGTATCGTCACTGGTCAGGAGACCACCGCCACCGCCGGAGTCATTGCCCAAGAGGGCCAAAGTATCGTCACTGGTCAGGAGATCACCGCCACCTCCAGAGTCATTGCCCAGGAGGGCCCAAGTATCGTCACTGGTCAGGAGACCACCGCCGGAGTCAGTGCCCAGGAGGGCCCAAGTATCGTCATTGGTCAGGAGACCACAGCCACCGCTGGAGTCATTGCCCATGAGGGCCCAAGTATCGTCACTGGTCAGGAGACCACCGCCACCGCCGGAGTCATTGCCCAGGAGGGCCCAAGTATCGTCACTGGTCAGGAGACCACTGCCACCGCCGGAGTCAGTGCCCAGGAGGGCCCAAGTATCGTCACTGGTCAGGAGGCCACCGCCAGAGTCATTGCCCAGGAGGGCCCAAGTATTGTCACTGGTCAGGAGACCACCGCCGGAGTCAGTGCCCAGGAGGGACCAAGTATCGTCACTGGTCAGGAGACCACCGCCAGAGTCAGTGCTCAGGAGGGCCCCGGCAGCCACAGCCCCGCTGGGCAATAAGGGACCATCATGCCACACACCGATGTCCAGTCCAGAGAACATCATGCCACACACCAATGCCCAGTCCAGAGACCGCCATGGCAAAGCACTGCTGAACAGTCCAGAACCGCCAAGGCAAAGCACCGCTGAACAGTCCAGAGACCGCCATGGCTAAGCACTGCTGAACAGTCCAGACACCGCCATGGCAAAGCACCGCTGAACAGTCCAGAACCACCATGGCTAAGCACCGCTGAACAGTCCAGACACCGCCATGGCAAAGCACCACTGAACAGTCCAGACACCGCCATGGCAAAGCACCGCTGAACAGTCCAGAACCGCCATGGCTAAGCACCGCTGAATAGTCCAGAGACCGCCATGGCAAAGCACAGCTGAACAGTCCAGAACCGCCATGGCAAAGCACCGCTTAACAGTCCAGAGACTGCCATGGCTAAGCACCGCTGAACAGTCCAGACAATCCAGAACTGCCATGGCAAAGCACTGCTGAACAGTCCAGGACCGCCATGGCAAAGCACTGCTGAACAGTCCAGAGACCGCCTTGGCAAAGCACCGCTGAACAGTCCAGAACCGCCATAGCAAAGCACAGCTGAACAGTCCAGACACCCCCATGGCAAAGCACCGCTGAACAGTCCAGGCACTGCCATGGCAAAGCACCGCTGAACAGTCCAGAGACCGCCAGGGTAAAGCACCGCTGAACAGTCCAGAACCGCCATGGCAAAGCACCGCTGAACAGTCCAGAAACCGCCATGGCTAAGCACCGCTGAACAGTCCAGACACCGCCATGGCAAAGCACCGCTGAACAGTCCAGACACCGCCATGGCAAAGCACCGCTAAACAGTCCAGAACCGCCATGGCTAAGCACCGCTGAACAGTCCAGACACCGCCATGGCAAAGCACCGCTGAACAGTCCAGAACCGCCATGGCAAAGCACCGCCGAACAGTCCAGAGACCGCCATGGCTAAGCACTGCTGAACAGTCCAGACACTGCCATGGCAAAGCACCGCTGAACAGTCCAGACACCGCCATGGCAAAGCACTGCTGAACAGTCCAGACACCGCCATGGCAAAGCACTGCTGAACAGTCCAGAACCGCTGAACAGTCCAGAGACTGCCATGGCAAAGCACAGCTGAACAGTCCAGAGACCGCCATGGCAAAGCACTGCTGAACAGTCCAGAACCGCCATGGCAAAGCACCGCTAAACAGTCCAGAGACCGCCATGGCTAAGCACAGCTGAACAGTTCAGACACCGCCATGGCAAAGCACCGCTGAACAGTCCAGACACCGCCATGGAAAAGCACAGCTGAACAGTCCAGACTCGGCCATGGCAAAGCACCTCTGAACAGTCCAGAACCGCCATGGCTAAGCACCGCTGAACAGTCCAGAGACCGCCATGGCAAAGCACCGCTGAACAGTCCAGAGACTGCCATGGCTAAGCACCGCTGAACAGTCCAGAACCGCCATGGCAAAGCACCGCTGAACAGTCCAGAACCGCCATGGCAAAGCACCGCTGAACAGTCCAAAGACCGCCATGGCAAAGCACCACTGAACAGGGCATGCACCGCTGAAGAAGGAAAAGACCGCCACATCAAGCATCGTTATCCCATGTGCAGCTGGGACAGTGATGGGACAGGAACTGTCATGGGGAGACTAATCCAGTCTGGGCACCAGTCCCCCTCCAGAACCAGTGGTGGCTATTATCTACTTGAGAGACTGTGGCTTTGCACTCCCCAGGATGGTACAGTGGGCAAACCACCCACTGTAGAGACTTGAGAGACTGTGGCTTTGCACTCCCCAGGATGGTACAGTGGGCAAACCACCCACTGTAGATACTTGAGAGACTGT
Source organism: Pleurodeles waltl (assembly GCF_031143425.1). NCBI lineage: Eukaryota > Metazoa > Chordata > Amphibia > Caudata > Salamandridae > Pleurodeles > Pleurodeles waltl. The sequence continues at coordinate 126,739,063 of NC_090440.1, read as the reverse complement.
GGCTTTGCACTCCCCAGGATGGTACAGTGGGCAAACCACCCACTGTAGAGACTTGAGAGACTGTGGCTTTGCACTCCCCAGGATACATCAATGGGCATGGAGCCCCGTCGTGGATCTGGCTTTGCACTCATCCGGCTGAGGTGCCCCCCCTTCCCTTCCCTCTGAGGTGCCTGTTGTATTTCTCTCTGATGCCCCGGCAGTGTTCTCTCCGTTTGTGGACAGGTATCTTGTGTGGGCCTCGCCCATGCATTTTTGGACTAGTGGTGCACGGATATGTGCATATCTGCACTACTTCTCGTAATGTATATACTTTTGATTGATTTTATATATATATCTGTATATATTTGAGACATGTATATTGAAACATTACAATGTTTGAACTGATTTTGTTTTGTCTTTGCATTCTTCCGGGGGGGTTGTGGGTTGTTACTGTGATGTTTGTGAATGCACTGGTGTGTGTGTTGTAATATGCGAGGGTGGGGGTGGGGGTGGGGGTGTTGCGTGTGTGTCCCCCTGACTTTTGCCTCCCCCCTCTCCTATGTCGTAGGTGCAGTACTCACCGTTGTCTTCGCCGGCGCCGGCGTTGCTCTTCGTAGATGTGTAGGAATACAAGGGCCGGTAGGATTTATAATTCCGGATCCATGGAGTCCTCCTTCCTCGTGGGATGTGTTCAGGTGAGCGTTTTCCCATTGCAGAAACTGTTTCCGCCGTGTTTTTATCCACAGTGAATCCGTCCCGGAAAAGGTGTAGGATTGGCGGGTTGTGATACTATGGGAGGTACATTGTCTTCCGCCTGTCTGTTGGCGGTGACCGCCGCGCTGCTTGTCTGTACCGCCGTGGCGGGCGGTGTGTTAAAGTGGCTGTCTTTGTTGGCGGTTTTCGCCAGGGTCATGATTCCCTTTTTTTGTCCGCCGGTCTGTTTGCGGTATTACCGCACCTTTAACACCATCTGCCAGGGTTGTAATGAACCCCTAAGTTTGAATGTAGGAAGTTGACCGGAACCTCCCAACCAGCGCATCCGAGGAGGGCTCCAAGAACGTCGGATCAAGATCCAGGTTTACCCCGGTCAAAGGATTTTCACCTCGAAAAAATGACTAAGTCCGAAGGTAAAAATCTCCACCAAGGGCTCCCGTGACACGTATCTGGAGAAGAGTTCCAGTGGGTCGGATTGGACTGGTAGGTTCATACCGCTGAAGAAAATATTCAGAAAAAGAGACTAAGTGCGAAGGTAAATTTTTGACCAGGGCCTTCTGCGGGCTGTAGCTGAGCCGGGCTCCATCACAGTCGGCCTTAAACTTTGGCATTGCCCTGGTCAAGGTGTGACCAGATGACCAGATTGGCGCTTTTTGTTTCTAGGTGCTAGAAAACAATAATTCTTTAAAAATTCATATCTCCGGTTCCCCTTATACGGTTTTATTCGTGTTTGTGTCATTTTAAAGATAAAAATATAATCTATTTTTATAAATTGGTTTGGGACTTATAAACTGTTTCCTGTGTTTTATTTAATTACTGTTTTGTGATATTTGAATGCTTTACACTCTGTCTCCTAAGTTAAGCCTTGTTGCGCGCTGCCAAGCTACCAAGGGTTGAGTTGGGTTTAATTTACTGAGACCTAACTGGACCTAACCTGCCCTTACCAATAACCTATTTTCCAACATTTTTGGTGCACATTAGTGGGATCCTGTACTTGTGTTCAGTATCACATTACAGTTTTAAGTAAAACAAATTAAAAATCCTTTAAATTGTCCTAGTGCAAAAATTGTTTTATATTTTTAATTTGGATTAATTTCAATTATTGAATTTTGGTGATTTTTCTAAATTCTTGTTTCCAATTTTGGCAAAAGGTTTTTGTTGACACAAAACTAGGTAACCATGGACCTTGATCTGGCTAGCCTACCCACACTGACAATAGTCCAGCATAGGGGGTTCTGTACTGAAAGAGGGTTGCCTGCAACCTCTGACCTCAGGAAGCATGTCCTGATCAAATCCCTGACAGCATGGGCTCAGGCCCAAGAGGTAGACTCAGAGGAAGCTCCAGAGAAGGAAGAAGCAGGGGAGGATACTAGCTCCAGTCACTCAGGGGAGGTCATCGGAGCCTAAGGGAGGAGGAGGAAGACCAGCCCTCACTGCCCACAGTCACTAGGGTCATACCCAAAGCTAGTTGGGGGAAGGGGGTCCCTTCAAGAGAAGAGAAACTGTCCCTCAGGGAAAGAGAACTGGAGGCCCAGCTAGCATTTACAGCTTTGGAGGCAGAAAAGCTGGCCCTAGAAAATAAAAAGTGGGCAAGGGAAGAAAAAAGAGATGGGGGCAGCGACAGAGAAGCTGAGATGTCCATGGGTGGGGGTTTTTGCCCCAGATTAGCCAAGGGGGTGGTTCCTGCCTATATAGAGGGGGATGACATAGACAAATGGCTGTGGGCCTTAGAGAGCCCTCCAGATGAGGAAAGTCAAGCCTCAGTACTGGGATTCCCTTCTTTGGGAGTTGGTCCCCAACTCTAGGAGGGATAGGCTCCTACCATTGAGGGGGGAGGAGGCAGATTCATACCCCAGTATGAAGAGATGCTTGACTAAAAAGTTTGGTCTGACCTCAGAGCAGTATAGGCTCAAGTTTAGGGACACCCAAAAGACAAGCACCCAGTCGTGGGTGGACTTTGTGGACATCTCAGTTAAAGCACTAGAGGGCTGGATACAGGGCAGCAAGGTAAGTACCTTTGAGGGGCTGTATAATTTGATTATGAGGGAGCACCTTCTAACCAATTGTGTTCAAGAGAAGCTCCACCAGTCTCTAGTTGACTCTAAGTTGACCAACCCCAGAGAGCTGGGGGAGGCAGCAGATGACTGGTTAAGAACTAAGGTTAACCAGAAACCCCCAGGGGGTGATCAGAAAAAGGGAGGACATGGTTCTTCTCAGGAAAAGAACCAAGGGAAAGATGATAAAAAGCCCAAGGAGTACTCACAAGAGTCCCCAAAAACTTCTCAGGGTGGGGGAGTCCCGAGCCATTCCACTTCTAAGTGGAAAGGGTAACAGGGGAAACATTATGATCCTGTTAAAGCAGTAAAGTTTCATGAGCTTGCTAAGGCCGGCAAGTGCTTTGAGTGTCATCAACCTGGACACAAAAGAGGAGATGTTATCTGCTCCAAGAAGCCCCCCACTGGTGGGCAATCCCAGGGGATTGCTAGTGTAGGGATGGGGTTGGAAGTTGGCCCAGGGCTGGGATCAGGGTACACAGAGGTCACCTTAGTGTCGATGGGTAGGGTGGACATTGCAACTATGATCTTGAAGCATCTGAATGGTCAGAGGTGGAGACAAGGGTCCATGCACAGATGCTGGACCTCCCTGAATGGGTGTGTGCTGTGACCATGTCACAGGCAGCACAACAGGGAAGTGCTGGACACTTGGACCCTGGAACAATAGGCCAAGCCTCTAAGAAGAAGAGAAAGGGCACTGTGTCTGGCTTGCCAGCCCCTACAAGTACAGAGGATCAGGGGGAATCCAAACCTGAGGGGGAGGATCTGACCTCTGAGGGAGGGCCACTTCCCCTGCAAGCTCTGTCTGACTTGGCAGAACTGCAAGGGGCAGGTGGGCCCACCAGAGAAGAGTTGTGCCAGGGACAAAGAGAGTGTCCCACTCTTGAGGGCCTGAGTCAGACTGCTGCCATGCAAGAACAAGCGGATACCGGTGGGACCCACAAGGTTTACTCGGAGGATGGAGTTCTCTACACCGAGGCAAGGGACCCCAAACCAGGGGCCACCAGGAGAGTAGTGGTCCCCCAGAAGTATAGAGAGTTCCTCCTCACTTTAAGCCATGATATTCCCTTAGCTGGGCATTTGGGACAGACCAAGACCTGGAACAGGCTGGTCAACCATTTTTATTGGCCCCAAATGTCAGAAAAAGTCAAGGAGTTTTGCAGCTCCTGTGTTACCTGCCAAGCCAGTGGCAAGGCAGGGGGCAAGCCAAAGGCTCCCTTGATACCACTGCCAGTGGTTGGGACTCCCTTTGAGAGGGTGGGGATTGACATTGTTGGTCCCCTAGACCCACCAACTGCCTCAGGCAACAGGTTCATTTTGGTGGTTGTGGACCATGCCACCAGGTACCCTGAGGCAACACCCCTCTGGACAGTCACTGCTCCCACAGTGGCTAGGGCACTACTTGGTGTGTTCACCAGAGTAGGATTCCCAAAGGAGGTGGTCTCAGATAGGGGCACAAATTTTATGTCTGCGTATCTGAAAGCCATGCGGGATGAGTGTGGTGTTACTTATAAGTTCACCACCCCTATCATCCACAGACCAATGGTCTGGTGGAAAGATTTAATAAGACCCTGAAGGGCATGATCATGGGTTTGTCTGACAAACTCAAGAGGAGATGGGATGTTCTCATCCCATGGCTGCTGTTTGCCTACAGAGAGGTGCCACAGAAGGGGGTTGGATTCAGCCCCTTTGAATTACTGTTTGGGCACACTGTAAGAGGCCCATTGTGCTTGGTGAGAGAGTCACAGGTTGAAACCCCACCAGGACAGGGCAGACATGACCATGCAGATGGTCACTGATGAAGGGAAGGAGGAGGAGAATGAACCTCTGCCGGACCTCCTGTCCTCAAATGAACAAGATGGGTCAGTGGAGGGAGTGGTACTCTCTCCCAGGTTGACAGACCAGCAACAAAAAGACTGCAGGCAAGTTTTGGAGCAGTTTGCTAGTCTGTTCTCCCTGACCCCTGGACTCACCAATTAGTGTGTCCATGACATTGACGCTGGTGACAGCTTACCTGTCAAAAACAAGATGGACAGGCTGTCTGACCAGGTCAAGGCCAACATCAAAGCTGAAGTGGCTAAGATGTTGGAGCTCAAGGTAATTGAGCCCTCTGACAGTCCTTGGTCCAGTCCAGTGGTACTGGTGCCCAAACCTAATCCCCAAGGTGGGAATAAGGAATTGAGATTGTGTGTGGAGTACAGAGGTCTAAATGCAGTCACTAGGGCCCGTATTTATACTCCGTTTGCGCCGAATTAGCGTCGTTTTTTTCGACGCAAATTCGGCGCAAAACTAACGCCATATTTATACTTTGGCGTTAGACGCGTCTAGCGCCAAAGTATGGGCAAATAGCGTCATTTTTTTGCGTGAACGCCTTCCTTGCGTTAATGAGATGCAAGGAAGGCGTTCCCGTCTAAAAAAATGACGGCGACGCAAATGCGTCGTATTTATACTCCCGGGCAAAAGTCACGCCCGGGAGGTGGCGGTTCAAAAAACCCCGCATTTGCGCCACTATTTAACGCCTGGGTCAGAGTAGGCGTTAAGGGGCCTGTGGGCTCAAAATGAGCCCACAGGTGCCCTCCCCTGCCCCCAGGGACCCCCCTGCCACCCCTGCCCACCCCAGGAGGACACCCAAGGATGGAGGGACCCACCCCAGGGACATTCAGGTAAGTTCAGGTAAGTATAATTTTTTATATTTTTTAATTTTTTTTGGGTGGCATAGGGGGGCCTTATTTGTGCCCCCCTACATGCCACTATGCCCAATGACCATGCCCAGGGGACATAAGTCCCCTGGGCATGGCCATTGGGCAAGGGGGCATGACTCCTGTCTTTACTAAGACAGGAGTCATTTAAATGGCGTCTGGGCGGCGAAAATAATGGCGCAAATCGGGTTGAGGCGATTTTTTTGCCTCAACCTGACTTGCCCCATTTTAAGACGCCCTAACGCCATTTTCCCCCTACGCCGGCGCTGCCTGGTCTACGTGGTTTTTTTCCACGCACACCAGGCAGCGCCGGTCTGCTAGCGCCGGCTAACGCCATTCCATAAATACGGCGCCCGCATGGCGCTTCAGAATGGCGTTAGACGGCGCTAAATTTTTTGACGCTAAACTGCGTTAGCGCAGTTTAGCGTCAAAAAGTATAAATATGGGCCTAGGTCTGATGCTCACCCCATACCTAGAGCTTATGAGCTAATTGATAGGTTGGGGACTGCCAAATTCCTGAGCACATTTGATCTGACCTCAGGATACTGGCAGATTGCCTTAAGTCCAGGAGCTAAGGAGAGGTCCGCATTTTCTACACCAGAGGGACACTTTCAGTTCAAGGTGATGCCCTTTGGCCTGAAAAATGCTCCTACCACCTTCCAACGGTTGGTGAATAGAGTCCTGTCTGGGTTGGAATCTTTCAGTGTAGCTTATCTGGAAGATATAGCTGTATTCAGTTCCACCTGGGAGGACCACTTGGTCCACCTGAAGGAAGTGCTTCAGGCCCTGCTTCAAGCAGGCCTGACTATCAAGGCAAGCAAGTGCCAGATAGGGCAAAGCTCAGTTGTGTACCTGGGCCACCTTGTTGGGGGAGGCCATGTACAACCTCTCCAGCCCAAGATCTAGACTATCCTGGATTGGGAGGCTCCTATAACCCAGACTCAGGTCAGGGCCTTTCTTGGCCTGACTGGGTACTACAGGAGGTTTGTTCAGAATTATGGGACCATAGTGGCCCCTCTGACTGAGCTTACCTCCAAGAAACAACCCAAGAAGGTCATTTGGACCCCAGAGTGTCTGAAAGCTTTTGACACCCTAAAACAGGCTATGTGTTCAGCACCAGTGTTACTGGCCCCTGACTATGGCAAGGAGTTTATAGTGCAAACAGATGCTTCAGAGGAAGGGATTGGGGCAGTGTTAGCACAAATTATTGAAGAGGGCCAAGGTCAACCAGTTGTCTTCATCACCAGGCGACTACTCCCCAGAGACAAAAGATGGAGTGCCATTGAGAGGGAGGCCTTTGCTGTGGTCTGGTCCCTGAAGAAGTTGAGGCCATACCTGTTTGGCACTCACTTCCGTGTCCAAACTGACCACAGACCTCTCAGATGGCTGATGCAAATGAGGGGGGAGAACCCAAAACTGTTAAGGTGGTCCATTTCCCTACAGGGGATTGACTTCACAGTAGAGAACAGACCTGGGACTGCCCATGCCAATGCTGATGGCCTTTCCAGGTTTTTCCACTTAGCTGATGAGGACTACCAAGGTGTAGGTTAGTATCCATCACCTTTCATCTGGGGGGGGGCGTGTAGGAAAGTCCTCCTTTTTGCCCTGGTCACCCCCACATTTTTTGGACAGGTACTGGTGGTTACTGACTCTTGGCTGTGCTCTGGGTACTGCTTACCAGTCTCAGGGCCAGTGCTCTGTGTAAAGTAGATATGCAAATTAGGCTAATTATAATTGGCTAAGTTAAACGAGCTATAAGTCCCTAGTATATGGTAGGGCATGCAGGGTTAGGGACCACAGGATAGGTAGTGCACCCGTGCACTGCTGAGGTGCCCAGTGTCACTTTAAAGGCAGGCCTGCCTTGCTGGCTGCTTTTAAATTAAAGGTATATGCAAATTCGACTTTGGAATTAAAAGTAGTTCCAAAGTCTTAAACAACCTTATTTTTACATATAAGTCACCCCTAAGGTGTGCCCTATGTACCCCTAGGGCTGGGAGCCATGTAACTATAAGCAGGGACCTTATAAAAGTAGTTTTATAAGCCCTGGTGAGGTAAAAACAGCCAAATTCGTTTTTCCCTCATTGTAGTGAATGGCCTTCATAGGCTAGAATGGGGAGACTTTATTTTAATTTTTAAAAGTCCCCTTAAGTGACAGATACAAAGAGTTTGGTATCAAAATAATTGTTATACTAAATCCCACAACTTCTAGTTGTGGGATTTAATATAACTTGTTCAGGTAAAGAGTTTTAAACTTTACCTGAAAAGTTGCCAACCTCAGCACTGCATTGTTTTTGCTGCTGTGCTCTGATTGGCCAACCTCTGGCAGCCTGGCCGGGCTGCCTTGATGAGGTGTGAAGTGGGCTGGCTTCTCACAAAGACAAGTGCCTGTGGGAGGACATCTCCCCTCAGCAGAGGGTGAGGCATGAAGGGGGAGGGCTTCCAAACTGGTCTTCAAAGGCAGAGAAGGACATTTGGAGCAGCCCAGCAACACCCCCCCATCCTGCAAACCCAGACAATTAGGTGCCACCTTGATAAGATTAGGAGAGGGCAGGAGAGGGGTGTGTTTAGGATTTGTAGCCACACCAGTGGGTGGGCTCAGCCAGGTGTAACCTCCAAAAATCACTTTCAGTCATGATGGATTTTTGAGGAAATCGATTTTTGCCACACTTCCCAGGAAGTGGTCATCCCAGGGGGAAGTACCCTGCCCCTGATTGGAGAACCAGGAACCCCCTGTTTTTCACCCAGGAGCAGGGATAAAACTGTCAGACCTGCACCCAGACCTCAGTTCTCTACCAGATCCCTGCCAGGAAGAACTACAGAAGGAGAAGGACTGCCCTGTTAGACCCCTGGCCTGCACCTGGACCCTGCACTCTGAAGGACTGCACCAGCTGCACACTTGGGCTTCACCACAAGAAAGACTTTGCCTGGCTTCAACTGGTTCAAGGAGGGACTCCCTGTTAGCTGCAGGTGGAAACTTGCTGACCAGAGTCCCCTGCACCAACTCCCGAAGAAACCAACCAGCTTACCACTGTCCAGTGACCAAAAAGGAGTTTGTGCCAAGTGCATTCTGGGAGTTGTAGTCCACACCCCCAAGGAGCATCTCAGAGCTTCTGGAACCTCGGGGTGAGCTGTGGACCCCAAAAGAACCTTAAAGGAACATCTGGAAGAAGATCCAGAAGTTTGGAGAACTTTTGGAAAAAAAGCTCCGACCCACCGCAGCAACTCTAGCCGGCTTGCCTCAACCGTGACCTGGCCTGACTTGCAGGTTCATCCCGGTGAAGAAAATCTCCAAAAAAGAGACTAAGGGGGTAATTCTCGCCGGGGCCAGGGTTGGCGGGAGCACGCCAACAGGCTGGCGGTGCCCCGCTGGGCATTCTGACCGCGGCGGTATGACCGCGGTCAGATGCGGAAAACCGGCAGTCTCCCGCCGGTTTTCCGCTGCCCAAATGAATCCTCCATGGCGGCGCAGCTCGCTGCGCCGCCATGGAGGATTCTGACACCCCATACCGCCATCCTGTTCCTGGCGGTTCGCCCGCCAGGAACAGGATGGCAGTATGGGGTGTCGTGGGGCCCCTGGGGGCCCCTTCAGTACCCATGCCAATGGCATGGGCACTGCAGGGGCCCCCGTAAGAGGGCCCCACTTTGTATTTCAGTGTCTGCTTTGCAGACACTGAATTGCGCGACGGGTGCCACTGCACCCGTCGCACCTTCCCACTCCGCCGGCTCAATTCTGAGCCGGCGTCCTCGTGGGAAGGGTGTTTTGCACTGGGCTGGCGGGCGGCCTTTTGGCGGTCGCTTGCCAGCCCAGTGCAAAACCCAAAATACCCTCAGCGGTCTTTCGACCGCGGAGCGGTATTTTGGAGGGGGGAATCACCCCCTAAGTCCGAACGTAGGAAATTGACTGGGACCTCCCAGCCAGCGTATCCGAGGAGGGCTCCAAGGACATTGGATCAAGATCCAGGTTTGCCCCTGTCGAAGGATTTTCACCTCGAAAAAATGACTAAGTTCGAAGGTAAAAATCTCCACCAAGGGCTCCCGCGACCCTTATCTGAAGAAGAGTTCCAGGAGGTCAGATTGGACTATTAGGTTCGTCCCGCTGAAGAAAATCTTCAGAAAAACGACTGAGTCCTACATTGAGCGGGAGGCCTCGGTTAAAGTTTAACCTTCACACTTAGTCATTTTCTTGAAGGTTTTTCCTTAAGCGGGATGAAGTCATAAGTTGAGGCCAACCTCGCGGGATCCCTCTTTGGATACACTTCATCGGAGGCCTTGTTCCAGGTTCCTACATTTGGACTTGGAAGCATTTTTGGGATGGAGGTCTTCATCTAGGACCAAGTCAAAAGTTGAAGCCGACCTCGATGGAGTCCTCCTCAGATATACAGCACAGGAAGCCTAGATCAAACTTTTACCTTCGGGATTATCTGAGCTTTTCTTCCCCGACGTCTGACGACCCTCCTCAGCAACCCGATTTCAATGCAATGTTATTGTATTGCCTTTCCACAAGCCCCCAGTCAAATCCTGGAAGCCTGGAAGTCCCCAGAAGGTCTGAGTTGCTCCCTGGGTATTAGTACTTTAATTCCCAGAATGCACCTGGTTCAAATCCTCAAATGGCCACTGGTCACTGTTCAGCTGGGCTATTTATGCAGGACTTGGTGCTGGGGAACCTGGTCAGCTTCTTTCTACCTGTAGCTTACAGGGAGTCCCTTCTTGGAGTTGTAGAAGTAAGGGAAAGTCTTTTTGTTGTTGAAGCCCAAGTGTGCAGCTGGTGCTGTCCTTCTGAGTGTAGAGTCCAGGTGCAGACCAGGGGTCCAGCAGGGCAGTCCTTTGTTTTGTCTTGTTCCCGGGAAGTGGGGCAAAAAGCAATCCCAGTGAGCAACATTCCTCAAAAAAACAAGATGGCAAAAACTCAGTCTGAGAATTTAGATCTGGCTGAATTCACCCATTGGTGTGGCTAGGTGTCCCTCAAACACACCCCTTTTCAGCCCTCTCTTAATCTAATCAGGGGGCACCTGGCTGCCTGGAGTTGCCGAAAATGGGGGAGGTAGAGTTGCTGTCCCAAATCTCCTTCCTTCCTTTGATGTCCAGTTTGGGTTCTCTCCCCCAATCCTGTTTCATCACCTGCTGAGGCAGTTCTCCTCTCCTAGGCTCTTCCTTTGTGTTTAGCCCAGGCCAGTTCACACCTCCTCAAGGCAGGCTGGCCAGGTTGCCAGAGGCTGACCAATCAGAGAAGGGCACTACATAGCTGAAACTGGAGACTTTCATGTAGAGTTCTAAAACTCTTTCCCTGAGTTAGTTACATTGCATTCAACAATGGGAAGTTGTTGGTTTTATTATAACAGTATGTTTGATACCAAACTTGAAATATCTGGATCCTTTTGAGACTTTATTAATTAAAAATAAAGTCTCCACATGTTAGTCTATAGAGCCCATTCACTACAATGAGGTGAAACAAATTTAGAAATGATTCCCTCACCAGGGCTTATAAAACATGTTGGAGCACTTAGGGCATACTTTAGAGGTGACGTAAATGTAAACATAAGGTAGTTTAAGACTTTGGAAGTACTTTTAATTCTAAAGTCGAATTTGGGGTTAACTTTACCTTAAAAGCAGCCAGCAAGGGCAGGCCTGCCTTTAAAATGATACTGGAACCCTCAGCTGTGCACCTATTGGTGCATTACATTTGCTAGGGCCCCTAAACCTACATGCCCTACCATATACCTGGGATTTCTAGGTAGGTTGAGACAGCCAATTATAATTCGCCTAATTTGCATATCCATTTAATCAGAACACAAGCCCTGGACTGTTTAGCAGTGCCCAGGGCACCATCAGAGTCAGAAACACACCAGCATAAGTGAAACATGGATGCAAAAATGTTAGGACGTCTGTGATAAGCCCTGTTTTCCCACATCCAGCATCTGTGCATGGACCTTTCTCTCCACCTCTGACCATTCAGATGCTTCAAGATCATTTCCCAATATACACTCTACTGGGAGGGCAGGAGCTGCAATTACCTTTTTAGTGCCAGTCACACCACCCAATTCCAAGGTTATCATGGCCATGGATGGAGCTTGGTTCTGCTTTCTGCATATGTCAAATACACCAGGTAGGATCAGCTCTTGGGAACTCCTGTATCCCTCAGGGCCTCCACCTCAGTCCCGTTGACTTTAAGCCTCTGCTTGTACTTCTCCATGTTAGAGGTAAGGCAGCCAGGGCTGTAACATCCACCCTTCCACCAGACAGTAAGGTGACCTCTGTGCAACCTGAACCCATCCCTGGGCCAACGTCTAACCCCATGACAACACTAGCAATCCCATGGGACTGCTCACCAGTGGGGGGCTTCTAAAATGACACTAAAACAACAAAAATCTAATGAAGGGAACCAGAGATATGAATTTTTTAAGATTAAGGGCATCATTACGAGTTTAGCTGTCTGACGGTAGGACCACCGTAGTGGTGGTCATAGAGATCACTGTGTTATGAGTTACAAAGCCAAGCCTGCCAAAAGACAGCCAGAATCCCGACCCTGCCATAACTCTGGAAAGCAGGAAAGAGGCAGTCCCACCACCAGCACCTCCAGCTCAACAAAAAAATGCTAAACCTATTATGACCCACAAATCATGATAGCGGTTCTTCCATGGTTTAGGACCAATGGTGATGCGAACTGCAGCGGTCGGCAGTTACCACAGTAATACACCGTACCACATTGGATAATTTGAAAACCCTACACCTGACACACATCCAACACACTTACACACTGCACCATAAAAGGCATCCTGTCCCACCCCACAATCCTATGCAACTAGAACTTTATACACAGCTCAAAAAAGGCTGCACTCAAATAACAGTATCCATATCTTGGGCATCCCCACACACTTCACATTGCATACATCACACACCTGCACAACATACTCAACACAACAATAAGTACCCCACACATTAGACACCACCGGTCATCCACTCACATCACAGCACCCACACTTCATTACCAATTCAATTTCCCTATTTTGTACATCCTTACCGTCTCGTCCACCACTACCATGTCCCCACAAAAACATCCCTGTTTCACAGATGATAAATTGAGGGTCATGGTAGAGGAAATTATCAGAGTAGAGCCACACCTTTTTGAAGCACAAGTCCAGCAAACATCCATCGCCAGAAAAATTGAGATGTGGCAAAGAATAGTTGAGAGGGTCAATTCTGTAGGCAACTATTCACACACAAGGAAGGACATCAGGAAGAGGTTGAACAACCTCAGGGGGAAGGTGTATTCCAGGGCCACCTGGCACCAGCTGGCGGTCAACAAGACAGGCTCTGGGCCCCCACCTCCTCCCCCACAGTTCACATTAGAGGAGGAGGTCCTGGACATCCTGAATCCTGAGGGCTTTACAGGGATACCTGGGGGAGTGGAGTCAGGTAAGTTACAAAACCTATGATGTCACCATAAACTTCTGTCTTGAGCGATCCCTAATCAGCTTTTGACATCTTAACTGCCAAAGCACTTACCACCCCTGTGTCCAAATGTCCAAATATCCATTTCTGCCATCTGATAAGTCAACTAATCTCACCTGGGGCCCCAGTGTCTGTCTATGTCATAAGTAGATCAGGGACTGATAGCACTATAACTCCCGGCAGGTACTGTTCCACTACAAAGAAAACCAGAAAAGTGTACTACAAATATAATTGTCATGCATGTTAAACTAACAAACAATTCAACACACCTGAATGCTCCAAAATTGTACAGTCTTTGGCAATGACAGCAATGGTATGAGCATCTGTCTGTACAATATCATCCAACACGCAGCTACAGCTGTGCTCCCTGCAAAACTGGCCTTTAATTTGCCATTCAAATGATGTAATGCACTCACCTGGGGGCAAGCACATGTAGGAAGCAAGATATTCTTGGAGTACACCCATACAGAGGCCGAGGTATAATGCTTACTCCCACCCTGTTGGCCAGCTCTGTTTCCATTGTATGTTGTGAAGCTGTTAGTTGACTCAATGATGCCATACACCCAACTCAGAGATAACTTTAAAATGTTAATTCATTTAGCAGTCAAGATATGAGTCTATGAACAGACATCTAACCACCAAGATACTTCAACATCTTGTTGCAAGGTGTATGATATAGGAAACCTCTGTTTCCCATATAGCTCTAACCCAGGTTTGGAAGCAGGTGTCAATGTCATATAAGGGAATCAAGTGAAGTCTTTGTGTGCATGTCACTTACCATGTCTAATTGGTCAAAGTCTGATGTCACTTGTTGCATAGTTTTCAGTAATTATGTGTTCCACTTCTTCTACAAGTCACCTAGCCATTGTGACAATGGAAAGGACACCAGAGACAGCCACATTCCCTCTGTATGAAGCCCTCAGTGAGTAAAACACTCCTAGCTGTGTGTACATTGAGGACTACTCTAGCCCATCTCGGACACCTGGTTAGTCAACAGCTATCAGCCTCAACCTGGCTACATCAACTCTTCTCAGCCCTGTTGCTACAACATCTCAGGCAACCATTCACCCCCAATCCTATGTTCCATGGACAGTGTCACACATCATGTGTCCCCCAGTACAGATACCTAAGCCACCAGTTGTAAACCCAGACAATGATGAACCTGGCACCCGTGAGAGTGGGCAAACAGTACCAGGACACAGGTGCGTAGGGGTAGGGTGCATAGGAGGGATGGTGTGGGCCTGAGGATGGAGGCTCCTTGGGGTACAACTGGCCAGGATACCATCTCTCAAGTCTTGGGAGCTTACCGACAATCCCAGGGTGTGATAGGCCAGGTACTCACCATGATGGGGGAGATCAAGCAGCTTCAGAGGGACAACCACCAGGAAGTGATGCAGCAGTTGGAGGCCCAATTGCCCATTTGGCTGCCATTGCAGGGGTGCCGAGAGACATGAATACCACCCTGAGTAAGTTATGTCCACAACAACTGGCCCCTTACTCTAGCAATGTGACATCTGCCCCTTCAACATCTATGACAGCCAGTGGAATGGAGGCGCTGCCAGGGGAAGGACATGACTCAGACATTCCTGCCTCTGCAGCTGATGAACCCCCCCCACAAACGTGGATGTCCACCTAAGCGTCCAGGAGGAGCAGGTGCCAAAACGTCAACCACTGCCAAGAAGTGCAGTGCCACTGATTGGGTCCCCTTGTTTGTCACTGATAGACCCTGTTGATGGCCCTACAACCAATCTCAATTTTCCAATGGTACAAGCACACTGGACTATAGACTCCAAATGTTGTTGCAGCTACCCTGGTGATTTCATCCATCATGACTGAACCCTTCACTGTTTAGAAGCATTTGATTTGATCCAATTCCCACTTATGAATGTGCACTCCTTATTAAACACAACTAAACCACAGATCATCTATGAGAGTAATTGTTCAGAGATATGTAACTGTTAACTGTAATACCTCTTGGACATAAAACATATGCACAAATGTGCTAACTTTTTAAAGCCCCATCTCACATGTACTGCTCAATCAGGATACATTTTGCATTTGATGATACTGATGGACAAACTTATTATCACTTTCACTGCACTTTCCTACATTTAGGTTGGGGAAATGCAAATGATCACACAGTAAAGTACTGCTGCTCACTTAAATGACTCAGCATAGGTGTGAATAACTAGCACCCCACACAACACAGAAGTTAGAGACATGTCATGCCATACCATACCTCCCTAATTACCATACCCCATAATACAGACAGAGGTCTGTACAAATACTCCCAGTCATGGAACCTTCCACTTCAGTAGGCATGCTCCCCACCTGTGTCAGTCTTGATACACATGCACAGTGTCCTCAAATGATGAAACACAGTGGCAGCTACATACAAGTATGGTATTACCAAAATCAAGCCATTAAGATGGCTGAGGGTATGGATTGCACAGGATGATGTGTCAGAGACACAAGACCACACACATGGCACTGTGGGGCACTGTGGGGCCCACCTACTATGAAAGGTCTATTGTGTGAAATAGGACACTAACATCCCACTGTCCTGAGAGTCTGGGCATAGATCTCACACACCACAAATCTCATGCCTGACAGTACTTGGTTCAATCCATTTTTACTTCTCAAGTTAGTCCTCAAATCCCACCTGCCTTTTGACACCGTCAAATATTGCCAAATTAGGATGACCTTGTGAAGTGATCTTCAAAATAATAATGTAATACATAAGGTATAGGCATGAATTGATTGTAAAACGTCATACAACTATGCTGTATATTCAATGGTAACTCTGATTGTGCATTGTGACATACTAAGACTGTGGTGATCAAAAAGCTGCACACTACTCAATGTAGTATTTTTTATGTACATCTGAGTAATGTGCTTTGAAGCTACTGATGACCTGTCTGATGGTCATACTAAGACCTTTATCAAGTATCCCTAACCCCCACCATACCCCACTGAGTTAGCAAAATTACAGGACATGACATACCTACAGTCAGGTGAAGTACTGATTGATGAAATCTGCCTTGATATCTCCAGCTTCATCCTCATCATAGTCACCCTCACTTGGCATATTTGCATTCTCCCCCACTGGAACTGATGGCTTCCTCTCTTTTATTAATGGGATTTAATGTTTTAGGGTGAGGGTGTGGAGCATGCAGCAGGCAACAATAATTTTATATACTTTGGTGGGTGAGTAGAGGAGAGCTCCACTAGACTAACCAATGCTACAGAATCTTGCATTTAGGAGCCCAAGAATTCTGCTCTACAACATGCCTTGTCCTTCCGTGGTCCTTATTGAAGTGGACTTCCCTTTGCATGGTAGGCTACCTCACAGATGTCAACAACCAAGGACTGTTTGGGTAGCCAAAGGGTCCTGTAAGAAATAGTTACAAAGAGGCAAACTAGAAGACATCATGGACTGACCTCGGGCACCTAGCGCACACTTGTGAAATGTAGAGGTCAGCCAAGTAGACT
The DNA here is from genome assembly GCF_031143425.1 of Pleurodeles waltl. Classification (NCBI taxonomy): domain Eukaryota; kingdom Metazoa; phylum Chordata; class Amphibia; order Caudata; family Salamandridae; genus Pleurodeles; species Pleurodeles waltl. The sequence continues at coordinate 126,722,676 of NC_090440.1, read as the reverse complement.
ATGTGGAAATTAATGCTATGGTAGTTCTTCCTGTTCTCATACATCTGTTTATTGGGTTTTGGGGGAACCAAGGCTACATGGATGCCATCAATGACAGCCACCACATGTGGGATGTATGCCAAAGCATAAAAATCGTCCTTCTCATTGGCCAAATCTACACGTTGTGGAAATCTGATGTAGCTGTCCAGGTGTTTCAACAATGCAGACAGTACAGCCATCAAAACCAGACTGAACATAGGCTGAGACTTCCCTGCAGTTAGGGCCATGGTATTTTGAAAGGAGCCTGTGGCCAGGAAGTGCAGCACTGACATGACTTGTACAATGGGTGGTATGCTATAGGAATTAAGAATGGCAGGCATCAGATTTGGCTCCAACTGACGACAGAGATCCATGATTGTATGCCTATACAGGAGGTAGATTTGGATGATATGTTGATTCTCCATGGTATGCAGGTCTGCTAGTGGACTGTACACTAGAGGTTCTCTCACTCACCACATGCCAGGGTAACTATGTGTGATAAAACCAAGATTTGTGTTTCAGTCATTCTTTCCATTGTAAGTGTTAAAATACTTATGTCACACATAATGCTTGAACGTGCCACATGAAATTGTAGAAACATTGTACACGGTACATACCTAGGCAAAAAATGACTTCTTACAACAATCACATTCCCTTTCCTCAATTATGCTTCAGAAATGGAGACGGATGTAACTGAAAGATTCTGTGATATCGACATTCTTTGCACGTTTCACATTGCTAAGACACAAATGCCATACATCAGATTGCCGTTGGTGTGCTGATTATGCCACTAAAGTTATGTTACTATTAACTGATCAAGTTTACAACCTCTACATAAATCATACATTTTGTAACATGTTTGCTCAAAGCCATTAGTGAACACAAGATTGTAAATATGTCTCACAGCTTGTGACGCTACTTTGATCTAACTTTACCCATCAGCTATAAGCCTTAAAATGGCAGCTGTCTGACCTACTGTATTGAACATTGGGAAATGATCTAACTCTGCCACCAGAAGTCGACCACCACAGTGGACATTGTTATTGGAACACATTGCTGCTTTTGGTGGTCTTGCGCCAATGGCGATGTCTGGCGGCAGAAAAGGTGTTTTACATAGCGGATGTGACAACCATCTCAAATGTCATCTCTCACTTGACTCCTGACACTGATGCCAGCAAGACCTTCATGACCTGAGCTTCTGCGTACTTCCTCTAAGATCAATCATGCCACATTCTACAGGTGATAGGGCACCTGCCTTCTCCCTGGCAGAGCGTGATAAGCTGGTGGAGGAGGTCCTACCCCTGTATGAACAGCTCTATGGTGCAGCAGAGGAACAGGTAAGTGCACCATGTGCACATCTATATATATTTTCCCACCTATCCTCTGTTATGACAAGCAGTGGATGATAGGTAAAGTTTATGAGGATGTCCAGGAAATGTGGTGGAATGAAGGGTTGTGGTGATATGTGGGCATATGTGTTTTGATAGATTTTGAGTACTTAGACATAGTAAAGAGTGCGTGATGTATGTTCCCTGATCCACCTACTGATTGTACTACCTGATCACTGAAGGTGGTATGGCAAACTTTGGAAGGAATACCATCTTTACAGCTATGCATGTGGTCTGTTCATATGTAACAAGCAGATACCTCTTGTTGGATATGCATGTTGTATGCCTGTTCCTCACACATGACCTGACTGCATATTTTCATCTATCATTGAAGGGGATGTTGAAGACAGTCTGTGTATGGCTATGTGCACTAACTTGTTTTTCACCCTGCTTGTTTTGGTATGGTGCATGTGGACATGACATTCTATTCTTGTCTATGTCATCCATGCAGGTCAACGCCCACTAGAATAAGGGATTATGGTGTGTCATTGCCAAGAAAGTAGGGAGTCTGGGGGTCCACTGTAGGAAGAGGTGGGAGGACCTAAGATGCTGGGCCCGGAAGACCGCAGAGACCCAGCTGGTGATGTTCTCCTGACAAGGATGGGGTACCCATCGGACGTGACACCCATAATGGCCTGCATATTGGTGGTGGGCCTACCCTGCCTGAGTTGGATGGACATTTGAGGGCATCACAGCAGCCACAACAGGGTAAGTACAGACCTGACACAATTTCACCCCTTTAGCAGGTTAGTGTCTGACAGTTTGTTAGCTCTCACAATGTGATAAGTGCTAAGAATCAAACATCTCCAGTCAACATATTGATATACAGTCCCCAACAATGGTACACAGGTGTGCACATTCTATTGTGTATTGGGATATATTACTCACCTATATTGTCCCCTCTGTATAAAAGCATATAATGATGCACATGTGACAGTGTCATATGTGCACCACAATAAAGCTTTTCATACACTGGTGGTTGCCCATTCCCAACTACATATCAATACTCCCAATATCATGATGGTAAGTTGAGATCCTTGCTCTCTATCCATTGTACCTTAATCTATGTCTATGTGCAATATTGAGTCAGACATTTTAAGGTCATTCCTACTTTTCAAAAGGTTAAATATAAGTGACAGCAGCATGTGAGGCTGTGGTGATGTCCATCTGACATTTCACATTACATACTTGCTTCACTTATTCATACCTGTTACAGGTTGAACCCCCTTGGCAAGAGAGAGTTGTGCATAGACCTTTGTAATGTCTCTTATGAGTAGACATCCTACATGTTGGGAACCATGGAGGTATTGCTCGACTCCTATTGGATCACATACATAGGTGTCAGGACAATGAAGGTTAATACCATGTTCTTGTTCAGTAGATGGTAAGTGCCTACCCAGCATTTTACTTAGCCATACTTCTGTAAGCATGATAAACTGTCTTATCTTATTCACAGTTAAAATCGTATCCTTTTTTCGCCAACATCATGTATAAATTGAAAGGTACTGTCATGATTACACACTGCAAAGAGTTATATACATACATTCTGTTGCTAAATAGGTTATGACTACTGAGTCCTGGCTGTATGGAAACATGTTGTTTGCACTGACACCAATGTTGTGCAGATGTGGTAGTTCACATACACATGTGAGTTACATGATATGTGTATTCAGGCATTTCGCTTGCATCATATCGGGTGTACCTGTCATGGTAGCATCAGATGTGGTTTGTCTTTCAGAAAGGTTTCACAGACAGATGGAACGATAGTCATGCCTGATGTGAGGATAGTGATGTTGCCACCCAGCCAGTCATTGGGGTATTGATGGAATGATTGCATGATTGGGTCATTCTGAATGTCAGCTTAATGAACATTACAGTAGTCCATTGACTAGATACAGAAGAATAGAAATCAGTGACATTTTATAACTATATATTGATGCTTGACTATGTTGCTGTGGATAGTGACCCTGTATCATGTGGCAGAGACACCATGTAATGGAATGGTCAGTATGATAGGTCTACTGACATCATCATATTGTAGATGTCAGATAGGTATCTTAGCCAGTGTATCAAAATGTTGTGTTTGAGGCACATACATTGTATCTTGTAGTGACATGTGGTTGGCACCTAACTGATACTACCTAACGGGTATTGCTCAGCTGGATTTAGTGTTAGTATAACAGAAGGTGTATGTAGAGATTGTGATGACCATACCTCACTTTCTGTTTTGCAGCATCAGCATCGGCTGGTGAAGATGACGGGGCACAACCAAATCGGGAAGCTTCTGGCCACGGGACCTCCAGTCACAAAAACACCGACACTGAGGGACCCAGTGGTCTGGAGGGTGAGGAGTGTGCCACGGGGGAGACTGGATCCTGTACATTCTGTACATCATCCTTGCAATCCTCCTCCAATGGCCACTCCTTGGTGGTGGTGGACCCATATGGGACCACCCAAGCACCATCTCTGTCCACCATCGCCTTCCTATCACCGCCTTCCTGTAGCTCCCCACCCAGTTGGCCAGCCCGCCCATCCAAGAGGCTGGGAGTCTCCTTCACTGCAGGCACCTCTGTCCCAGCCCATGTTAGCTCTGCTGCCCTCAGTGAGGAGACTGTTGACCTCCTGAGGTAGATCTCTGCCAGTCAGTCGACAATCGAAAATGTATCCAGGGACTGGCAACTCAGATACAGCAGAGTAATGCATTCCTGGAGGGAATTTATAGTGCACTGGCTGTCCTACAGAGTGTCAGGAATCCACAAGGTGCCTCCTGTGTTATCTGTCAGCATCCCCAGGGATTAGGGTTTACTAATATCTTGGTTAAACCTTCATGGTTCTAAGTAAACATAATGTGCTGTGTTACACAATTGGTTTTATCAATGCTTGTTTTACCAATGCTTGTTTGCTAATGTGAGCAGGTGTAGACATGTGCTTCTAATTGGGCATGGTGACTCATCTCAACTGCTTTCCTGATTGGCTATAAGTAGCAGAGTGAAGCATGCCTCCCTGCTTGGCTTTGTTTTGTTTCTGATCTCAGCTTCCGACTTGGCAGTCCAGCCCCTGCTGTCATCCTCGTATTCAGGACTTTTGAGGCAATTCTTTTCTTTGTTCCTGTACCAGCTGACACCAGGCATTCCTCCAGCACACCAGAAAAGACTGCAGCTAAGTGACTAGTATTGTTCTTTGAGCGCTGCCCTTTCCTAGAACAGGTGGTGTATTTCAGACATCGTATTTTGGCAGAGTGCTTATCTTGAAGAGACAAATGCATTTCTGAACATTCTATATTATTATTGTAGTTACTTGCCTAAATGTGCTTCAAGAAATCTGCTTGAGCTCAAGTACTACAAAAAGTGATAGTGCAATTTAAAAAGAGCATTTACGTGACGTTTCTTTCTCTAATAGCATAACTCTTGGATTTAAATTGTGTCACTCATGCCTGTGTTTCAGGTTTGAGGTATTTGCTTTTAGAAGGGTTTTTCACACACAGAGTAAAACTAAACCAAACTGTGCCATTCTAACTGTTTGAACCCAGAGTGGACATTTGTATTTCTTGGATTGTTTTTGTTCCTTTTAGTTTAACCCTAAGCATGCAGGAAAGTTATATGTGATATAATTAATGCCCTTGTTTGCATTTCTTGTGCATAATAAGTGCAACCACAGTTCTAATTGTAGTGTGCAACAGTGAATCTCTGTGAAGCCAGCCCTAGTGTTGCAGTACTTATAGTTATGGTACTCAGTTTGGGTTTTTGGTAATGCAGTGTTAGTAATTGTGCCAACAGTTATTATTATCCAGAAAAAGTGCTGGAGCATCCCGGTGATCTTCTACTGCTCCTATGCCCATATCAGAAAGAGACATTCAGTTTCAAGGAAGTTGAGTGCACTAACTCTACTTTCACTCTGTCAACAATGACCTGCCCCCCCAAAGATACAGGGTGCCTGGCTGGACCGGCAAGACATGGCAGTGTTTTATCCCTTTCTCTTCCACTCCTCCTTTCCTTTTGGAACACCTTCCGGGGTTTCTTTGTCCACCAGGAAGTGCCAAGAGGTGTTCCAGGAGGTCGGCGGCATACCATCGCCCCTGCAGACATCCTGCTTTTCAGGTGAGTGGCCCCGTCTCGACACAGAGATCTTTTCAGGCCCTGGCCTCCACACTGATAGCAGCCAGTCACCCTTTGTCTACCTCCCCCCCTCCACCTTCCTCTTCCCAATCTGATTCCCCCTCTTCCCCGGCCTAGCCAATGCACAAAAAATGGACAGGCAAGAGTAGTGCAGACAAACATTAGCACCACAAGACATACCACCGGCATACACACAAGCAACATTTACCTGCATACACAGCAACAGTCACTACATGCCCTGACACCCCCAGCATCACAGAAGAAACACCGGACACACCTGCACGCACCACACCAACATATCCTACCCACAGGCACCACCACAGCAGACCCTCAAACATTCACCCCAGTCACCACACCCACAGACACCACAACCACAGAAACCTCCATGCAGCACATCCACCATACATGCAGTCACCACCCCAACAGACAGCCACCCACCCACCACGGATCCCCCAGCTCCTCCACTCCCCCTCAGCCCAAGAGAGATAAACGACCTCACTCACCCACCCAAAATACACCCACCACTCACAAGCAACCTCCCACAAACATGCACTCAAGATATCCATACCAAAATTTCTTACAACCACACCCTCTGCCGCCACACTCAAACCCTTTTGTCATAATCATTCCTTTGTGTCCAAGAAAGCTTTCTTCTTAGAGTTTAACATTTTTCCTACTGCCCTCCCCCTGTGTCACCCCTAAAAGATCTGTTTCCCTCCCCAAGGATAACCCTTCAACCTCCTCAGTATGCCCTATTACCCTGCCAGTGCCCATGCCACTCCCCCCACAAGAAGTCAAGCCCTCCCAAGAAAACGCAACCCTCCCTAGAGCCAAAACCAAACCCCCTCTCCCAAGCGTGAGCCCAAACCCCTCCTTTCCAGCCTAAGCCCAAACCCCCTTCCCTGGCCATCACTTAAATGTCTATGAGGTGTCTGCCTACCCCCTTGATGCCCCTACCTGTCAGGATTCAAGTCCAGGCAGCACTTTGTGCCTTTGGTGCAATAGGCATTTGAGTATATAGACTAGCCTATTATCTGTTTGAAAAAAATATATGTTCTGACTAACCCTTTGTTGGTTTTCTGGTTACATCTTTGTTCTGCATTTCCTTCCCTAGGTTTCAGTTTTTCCTGGCAGACATTGGTTGTATCCCATTATTTGTGTGTGTGTGGTGCTAGTGCTTCCTGTGTTGATTGAGCAGTATGTGAGGGTGTGTTCAGTGCTTGGGTTGTGTGATGGGCACGTGTATGTTGCTGACATGTTGTTGTCATGGTGTTGTGTCTTGTTTGTGTTGAAATGTGTTTGTTGTTGTAGCATGTGGCTTTGTGTGCTTTGACTGTGTGAGTATGCGTGTGTGTTATAATAGTGCTGTGTGTGTTAAGTGTGTGCTGATTGCTGAGTTGCATGAGGGTGTAATTGTGTGTGTTTGTTCCCAGTTGGTTGTACATTGTGTTATGTGTGTGATGAGTCTCTGGCTAGTGTCGGTTGTGATTGCTTGACAATGTGATTGTGATTGTGCAGTTGTGGTGCAGTTGTGATATGTTGGTATGTTGTATGGGATTGTGTGAGACTAAGCCTGTGATGTGTTGCTGTGCGTAACTGTGTGTTCTTGATGTGTGGTGTGCTGGCTGCAGTGTGTGTGCTGTGTTTGTGTGGGTGTATTTGTTGCTGTATGTGAGTATGCGTGTCACTGTACTGTTACTTGCCCCCCTCCCTATGGTATGTTATGTGTATTTGCAAAAATTGCAGATATACGATGTAACAGGTGAATGTGTGTACTTACGGTTGCTGTCGTACTTGTCGGCGATGGAACCTTTGTTCTTTGGCGAGCAGGAGCAGTCAGATGACATCTAGTTGTGGTTCCAGGGCGGCACTGGGCGAGTATGGCTTCCTGGGTGTGTCTCCTTTTATCCAGTTTGTTTCCACCTGGGTTTCCATGATGGTCTGACTATGGCAGCAATGTTGGAGGTATGCAAGGTTGGAATGAGTCAAAGGGAAACATGGTCTCCTCTGGACTGTTGGCTCAAATTGTCTGCAGCGGTCTGACCGCACTGGGGTGCCGGTGCTGTTTTGGCTGCATTCCGTTGGTATCACCGCCAAACTAATATTTTGGCGCTCCTCTCCACCAGCCTGTTTGCGGTCTGACCGGCACCACCAACATGGCAGCCTCAGACCTCCAAACTCGGAATGAGGTCCTAAATGTTTTCTAGCACCACTCTGGGCATCTGGTCGCACTCAACCTGGGCAAAGTAAAAAATTTAGGCCATCCTGCTCTGCTACACTAGGGGGGAGCCTTGGTTAAAGTTTTACCTTCACACTTAGTTGTTTTCTTGAAGATTTTTCCTCTACCGGGACAAAGTCACAAGTTGAGATACATCTCGTGGGAGGCCTCAGTCCAGGTTGTTACGTTGGGACTTAGAAACTATTTTGGGATGGAGTTCTTTGTCTGGGATCAAATCAAAAGTTGAAGCCAACCTCTGGTGCATTCGGGGAGTTGGAGTCCTGACTCCGAAGAAGCAACTAAGAGCTTCAGGGACCTTAGGTTGAGTTGTAGACACCTGAAGAACTGTGAAAGAACTGCTGGTTGCGCCCAGCATGACTTGCAGGTTCATCCACCTGAAAAGCTCAGCAGCCCCAGACTTCCAGGATTTGACCGGGGGCTCATGGAAAGGCAATCTGACTACGTCACATTGAAATCAGCTATCTAAGGAGGGTCTTTCCACGTCAGGGAAGAAAAGCTTGAAAAAAGTTTCTAAGTCCAAAGATAAAAGTTTGACTGAGGCTTCCCACGCAGTTTATCCGAGGAGGGCTCTATCAATGTCAGATTCAACTTTCGACTTGGGCTCAGACGAAGATTTCCCTCTCAAAAAAGTTTCTAAGTCCAAATGCAGGAACCTTGGCTGACGCCTCCCGGGACGTGGATCCGAATAGGGCTCCAGTGAGGTCAGCCTCAACTTGTGACTTCATCCGGTCGAGGACCAGTCTTCGAGAAGTGTGAAAATAAAACTTTAACTGAGGCCTTCCGCTCAGTGTAGCTGAGCAGAGCTCCATTCTGGTAGCCTCAACTTTTGAATTTACCCCGTTTGAGTGCAACCAGATAATGTGGAACAAGGGGTTATAAAGTGGCTCACTGTAAGCATTGTGCTACTTTGTAAATATGGTGCAGTGTTTTTGGCCTCATTAGGCCACATTTGTGTAAAAAAACACTACTGTGATGCATGGAAGTGCTAGGGGCTCTTAAATATGCCCCTTAATCTTTAAAAATCCATACCTCCAAGTCCCTTTTTGGATTTTTGTCGTGTTGGTGTCATTTTAGAGATAAAAATAAAATCTATTTTCATAAAGTGGTGTGGTATTTTTATTCTGTGTTTTACTTATTTCCTTATTCACTGTTTTGTTGATATTGAATTCTTTACACACCAGTTTACTAAATTAGGCCCAATTGCTCGTTGCCAAGGGTTGAGCCAGGATTAATTTATTGAGACCTTGACTAGACCTATTGGGGTTTTGTGACCTATAGCTAGGTGTAGGTACATACCTGCCCTTACCAATAACCCACTTTCTAACATAAATGTATATATAAATATATAACCGCACTCATGTATTCATTAAAGAATTGCTCGTTCTAGCAGCAAAAAAGCTTTATGAATTTCGGTCTCACCGACCTTGTCACAAGCATATTGCCACAGTCTGTCGCCAGTGTTTATATATCCTTACCATTTCTTAAACAAACCATTACCATTTCAAAAACCCAGTTTTATACCTAACTCATTATCTAAACAATAATATGAAAACGGAGATAACTTTAAAAAATGCCTAAATTATGAAGCCGCAATTCAATACTGTTTTTATCAAATGCCTTATGTTCCATTTAGTGGCTTTTGCTGTTAGCCCGATGTCCAAGTCCGTTCGAGATGCATTATGGATCATGTAGTGCCACACATTTATCTTTCTGTTTCCACCCTAGAAAAACAATTAATGGTTTACAAAGAGACATGACAAAGAGGGTGACTTGTGGGGCTATGACCAGGTTCTGTTACCCAAAATCCTATGCAAAACTCAAAATGTGGCCAAAAAAACACGTTTTCCTCTCATTTCGGTGACAGAAAGTTCTGGAATCTGAGAGGAGCCACAAATATCCTTCTACCAAGCGTTCCCCCAAGTCTTCCGATAAAAATGTTACCTCAATTAGGTGGGTAGGCCGAGCGCCTGTGAAAGGAAATTCCCCAAAACACAACGTGGACACATCACATTTTCACAAAGAAAACAGAGCTGTTTTTTACAAAGTGCCTAGCTGTGGATTTTAGCCTCTAGCTCAGCCAGCACCTGAGGAAACCTAGCAAACCTGCATATTTCTGAAAACTAGACACCTAGGAGAATTCAAGATGGGGTGACTTGTGGGGCTCTGACCAGGTTCTGCTATCCAGAACCTTTGCAAACCTCCAAATTTGTCAAAAAATACACGTTTCCACTTATTTCGGTGACAGAAAGTTCAGGAATCTGAGAGTAGGCACAAATTTCCTTCCACCCAGCATTCCCCCAAGTCTCCCAGTGAAAATGGTACCTCACTTGTGTGGGTTGCCCAGGTGCCTGTGAGAGAGCGTAGTTTAAATAACACGTATTAGAATGAAATACTCATATCAATGCTTAACGATGTTGCATAGAAACAACAATAATAGTGATTTTTTTTAAACGCGCATCTGAATTATGACTATAATGTGTGTGGACACCAATATATATACACGTGAACTAATAATGATGAGCAAAGCTCTTTATGTTTTAGTTTATACTAACATTTACTATATTGCATTTATTGAAACCTCATAGGCCTTAAGTTAGCATGAGCTGTGGGTTTTAGTTTGCCTGGCTCTCATATTAAAAGCATTTTTCTGTTTTCCAGTGTGCTGACTCGCAAAGGGCCATGACCCTGCACTTTTTTTTTTTCTTCAACTTGGAAGATAAATGTATCGGTACAAATTTGTTCTCATCCGCATGCTTGCTGCTTTAGTATGGGTTTATATACAAAGTTGAAACAAATGTAGATTAATGTAATGTACAAGGATGTTTAAACCATGGACAAAGGATCTCATGACCCGAGAAGACGTGCCAACCCGTGAAGTAATCTCCGGATGTGCCACCTCCGAAGACGTCAATTATGAAAACCAATCAAAGTGTTATAAATTATCGTGGGGTGACAATTTGAATTACCTAATGTATAATTTGATAGGTTAAAGATAGTGGGGTATAGCAAATGTCCAATAGAATTTTGGGGGAAGGTATTACAAAAAAGGGATAAAAACCCATGACAAAGAGGGGTCGATAGAACTAGGTAGGGAATGCTATTGATTTTATCCAAAAACTCTGTCACTCTGTTTGGTGACTTTGAGACTTATTAAAACCATCTTCACCCATAGACTGCCCTATACACTTCTCCTCCTTATGAGGGAAGTGCCCCCGGTCCCCCAGACAAAGTTAGACCGTTGGCTTTTTGACTGATGTCCTGAAGACGAAGACTGATCCTGTGTGCTGACCTAATCTTTGGAGGGTAATTATGACAATGCAATTTGTAATTTGTCTGTTTGCTTTTCCTTTCTAGGTACCAACTGCTCATTTTGATAGAGACAATAGTTAGACGCTTTCTAAATTGGTGTTCTAAATTGTTTTTGCATGAAGCCCAACATGCTGATGCTAATTAGTGGTTAGGACAGGAGTCCACCTCAACTGACACAAATAGACAAATGACTGACGTTGCGCTATGCTGAACTGAGACATATATGACATTTACTGTATTCTGATCTATGTTCACGCCGTGCTATGTTCTTATGTTTGTGATTCTTGCATTAATGAAATCTTATCACAGTTGCCATATCGTGACTATGCTCTTATGCTTCCTGATATTGAGATTAACTCATCTGCTTGTAGATTGTAATCAATAGGGAATAAAATTCTATCAAAGGTGTGGTTATTCATGGCTGAAAGGTCATGGTTGCGCCGACAATTTGATTAATTTCTTTATCTAAAGTAAAGTGCATTGTGATGGTAAATATTGATGACATTATTGATATATTGCTTGACATATTGATCAGTTATCTCGTCCTACGGTGTCTCACCACTGGGTCACAAGATTAATTGGCCTAAAACGAGCCCTAATGTGTATGAATTTAACATAGAAGGACGCGTTAACAGTTCTAGTAGCAGAGCGACGGTTTTGGCCCTTGGGGGCCCTAGGACGGAGAATCATTGTTTAATTTGTTTTTCTGTGATAATGCAAATTGGAGGTATGATGGGTTTCTAAGTTTACCATGACTTTCCAGGGATCTCGGAGCCTGCCTAAGTGAGTTGGGGATGTTCTCGGCGCCATAATGTGTGTGGTTTAGGGTTCTTGCGCTTGTTAGCTTATGCCTTTTGCAGGTGATTGTGAGATTTGTGTGTATTTAGGCCAAAAATGTGTCATTTAGTAGGAGTAGGTGTACTCCGCAGTATGAGAGTAGGGAAGTCGGCGTACTTCATATGAGTGAGGCGCTTGGTGCTCAAAATTATCCACGTGGTTGGTTGTTTATGTACGGACCTGTCGTGGTCTAAGACTCCGGAGTATGTTGACAAGTGTAGGAGACACTTGGATTTATGTTGTAATCTGTGCAGTTTAATAGGTCAATCGGGCGTGGTTGACAAGTCAAGTTTGATTTGAAACATATGTATGAAACCTTCAATGGAAAATTGGCAACTTCTAAAGTGCACTAGGACGAGCCATTGTCAAGTCGAGAGTAGAGTTTGCGGGTCGAATTCTACTTGCGTATGCGGGAGCTGATAAGGAGAAAGTAGCGGCCGAGGCTTCAAGTGAAATCTCTGTAAAGTTCTGAAGCAAATGTGTTACCCTTCCTGTAGTAAACCGGCAGATTTGTGTTGTCATTTAAGGTGCTCGCAATAATTTGCATTAGTTTGTATGAATTCAGTGAGGAACGGACGAGCCGCAAGTCTTTGTCAGCTGCAGTGTGTGTGAGTGTGACGTCAGTGGTGCCGCGCTGAGATAGGTCAGTTGTCGAGAGGGATCGCGCACAGATTGGCTGCCGTCCGTGAGAGGCAATAGGTTGAGAAAGGTGGGTGAAGAGCGTCCTGGGAATTAAGTCACTTCTGATTAAAGACAAATAAGAGAAAATTGCAAAATGAATTTTGTCAAGGCATTTAAGAGCGCTCTGAAAGGAGACGCATATATTGTAGCAACTGATGGGGAGCCTACAACACCCGAGGGTACTCCAGCTTATATAGTCATGGAAGAGAAAGGTGTTGCACTATGTTTATGGATGAAACAGTGGCGCAAATTGACAGAGAAAGAGGGATGTTTAGCATTCCCAGAACATGGGACGTTCAATACAAAGGTGCTAGAGAATTTGAGGTGGATGTTAAGTGTGCAGAAACCACCTCCGAGGCCAGCTCAGTATGAAGCTTTAGCGGTTTGGGATCGAATGGCTCTTAAACAAAGGCAAGAAAGGTTTCAGTGAAGACTGAGGAGGGCAGAAAAATCTTATGCAGAGGCTAGATGGGATAACGAGAGTAAAATGTGGAGAAGGAGAATTGTTGACGGATTAAAATTGTTCCCAGCGATAGCACAGGGAGAAGAGACACAGGGAAAGAAAGCCTCCTGTAAGACAGACAAAGACTCGAACAAATCTAAATAGAATAAAAGACCTTGGGAAGAGGAGGACGATTCAGACGAAGAGGAATTCATGGACAGATTATTACATGATCGCCCACCACCTTTTGCGGTGAGCGACAGTGCTCCAACCACTAGCATAGACCCTGGGAACCAGACGCAGGAGAAGGGAGTTGCTGATACGGTACAGACTAGTGATACGGCTTCGATACAGAATGGTGTCAGTGTACCCACTGCACCAGACATACTGATACAGTTGCAACCTCCACCACAGATACAGAGAATCTACCCAGACGTCCCAGTACTTGAGACTACTACAAATCTGATAGTGCCGCCAGACCCGATATACACGAAATCAAAATTAGTGCAGATTGAGTCGACTCCGAAATTACTGTCCCAACCGCAGCCACAGCTGATACCAGGGTACAACCCTGTAGCTGGTCTGCCATTAGTACCTGTCCCGGGTACTTTGGAACAGACTTATGGAGTTACTGCTCCACGGAGTCTGGGACCGGGTCAGACACCTGCTGCCATGTCGTTACCAATTACTGTCGGTCCACCAGTGCCATTGTATGCGCAGGGCAAAACTGGCGTATGTGACCAGGGGGTAAAGACTCAAGATGTGTTAAGAGGAGGGTCCATGGGAACTCCCCATATAATGGCCCCAGGAGAACAAACAGTTGAACAACCGAAGTCTTTAATGGAACTTAGCCCAGTGGGAGCACCCATAGACGCAATGCGTCAAGCAGGGCTAGGGGTTTTAACCCCACAGACAATGAGTACAAGCACCTCACAGTCACCGATGATACATGCAGGGAATATTTCACTGCAGGGTTTCACAGTCCAACAGCTAAACGAATGGCTAGAAAGGACGTATACTTCACAAAGGGCCGCAGTGGCTGCAGTCGAACCAGAAAAAGAAAGGCAAGATGAATACCTAAACTTTGTAAGGTTGGGTGCAGAAGCTGCTGAATTGGTGGAAGGTACAATGGGTGTAAATAGATTGGAGTCGTACACGGAAGCAGAATTAAGATTCCTATGCCCCAAGATTACCAAAAAGTAGGTAAGGTGCATCAGAGATTAGCGAACCTGGCAGATAAATAGAATATTGATATCGGAAATACTAAACACCTGAAAAGAAGTTACAGACTGTCTATAAAGATTTTGAGCACATGAGGTCTGCGAGAATGAAGGCACATTTGAAAGAATTGTTGCAAAGTGCAAGTTTGGGGTGCGCTGGAAAAATGGGAAGGCAGATGGGCAAAGAAAAGAGATAAGGAAAAGGGTGACAGTCCAGGGTCAAATCAAGCCAAAGCCACACCCGATGTGGAATCAGTAAAAATATTACCCATGAAAGAAACAGCCGGTGGTGTCTTAGTTCATGTACCATGGTCCAGAGGAGAGATCCTATCTTTTACTAATGATTATCCCAGATTGAGAGAGAAACCAATCGAGTGGTACCAACAGACAGACAGATTTGTGAAACTTGCAAAGTGTCTTTGGGAAGACTTGAATACCTTGTTTGAAATCATTGTTCCGCCTGATTTGTGGCTTGAGTGCAAGAGAGGAGTAGATTGGCCGACGAAGGAGCCGGCAAGGGATAAGGTGACCGGGGCACCCTCTGAAGAGGTGATGAAGTATTATCATAAAGTGATTGAGTTTTTGAAACAGAAGGTGTCCAGAAGGTGACTGATTGGCAGAAGATTGACCGGACCTCTCAAGAGGTTAAGGAGTCAATACTTGCTTATTATGAGAGATTGCTAAAAGCATTCAAACAGTACAGTGGTACTGAGAATATTGAACCGAAAGACATGAACCATCTCGTGTTTAGATTCGTCGAAGGGCTGAGACCAGAAGTTAGCCAGATGATTATGAATCATTTGATTTGTTGGCAAGCGAAGCCGATTGATGAAGTATTGCAGTATGCGAAATACTGTAGTGATGAGATTGAGCTGAAGCACGAAAAGCTGAAAGAGAAAGTGATGGTGATGCAGATAAGGGCTGCACAGGCAGGAATACAGGGAAATGGAGTTCAACAGATGATACAGCAGCAACCGCAAATGAATGGTGCGTTTCAGACACAGCCGAGAGGTCGAGGCCGAGGGTTTGTGAATCGCGGTCCAGACTTGAATACGGTTGTGGTTCAAAATGACATGCAAGGAGCAAAAAGGATGTCGCCATGTCACGCGTGCGGGGGCGTGGGGCACTGGAAACGGGAGTGCCCAAATATGGTGCAGGATGGTGTTGTTCAGCAAAGTGCTAATGTTGGTACATTGCAAAATGTAAGAGGCCCAAAAATAAGACATCAAAACCCGAATTTTCAGAACGATCTGGTACAAATGCAAGGGGTACAGCCCATGCAGCAAATGCAAATGCTGCATTTACAGCCAGTGCAAATGCAACCAGTACAACAGCAGGTTCCCATGGTACCTAGACAGCAAATGCAATTACCAATGGCTACGATGGGACAGCAACAGGTGATGCTTCCTCTACAGGTCACAGACCAGGTAATGAGTCAAAATAATACAGTACAACAGTTTCCATTGCGAGGTGAAAATGGCATGAATGAAGAGTGGTCAGATGATAGTTCAGACAGCGAAGAATGCAGACTTGCAGCATCCTTAGAGGTGGATCAGAGGGGTCCATATGTGGAAGGCAAGGTGATGGGTTACAAGGTCTCGTTTGTGGTTGATACCGGAGCTACACGCTCTACAGTCAGGAGTGCAGAGGTTCCCAAAACACCACTTTCGGGGCATACCATAAGGGTAGTCGGAGTAGCAAACCAATATCTGACAAACCCAATTACAGATCCAGTACAGGTTGAGATCGGCAACTTCCAGTGACTACATAGGTTTGTAGTCTGTGATTCAAGTCCAGTATCCCTACTGGGAAGGGACTTACTTTGTAAGACAAAATGCTCGATTACCTGTTCCAATGACGGAATTGAGGTATAGACAAATAGTGACGATGAGGGAGATGAAGGTCAGTTTTCAGAGGAAGACACAGGAACGGCTAATGAGGATTACCCTTTAATTACCCTGTTCCTAATGCTTACCATGATCGATCTACCTGTTGAGTTACAGGGAACTGTGACAGAGAAAGTGTGGGATCTGACAGGGAAGGAAGTGGGACTAATAAAAGGCGTAGGACCAGTCAGAGTCCAGGTAAAGCTGAATGCAGTATTTCCTCAGGTGCCGCAATATCTTATGGCAGTGGTTCCCAAACTTTTTCGACCCGCGGCTCCCTTCATCTATATTTGCCATTGCCCACGGCTCCCCATTATGTTACTTTTTTTTTTCTTCGGGTGGGCGATGTAAGCCCAGCCTCAGGAGTACTTTAATTATATCAACGAGCATAACATGGATGTTTTGTATGTTTCCTCCTCCCTGCTAGACCACATCTCCTCCAATTCAACCTCTCATTCTTAAATGTCTAAACAATGTAGCCACATCTCCCCCCTGTGTCACAATTGCTGTCCTCCATGCACGTGTTTTCTTCTCTGTTTACAACGTCATTACATTGCCTTGACCACACACACATATCACACCTCACCTTTGGTGCACACATTCTGCCTTCAATCTGGACACTTTCTCCTCTAAAACTACTTAACAGTACTTGATCATTCACCAGTGCTTAATTTGTGCTTGTTGTTTCCGGTGCTAAGCAAGGAAGAGAAAAACGAAATAGTGTCACAATGGGAGAAAACAGCTGCAAGAGTGAGCTGAAGGGGCAGGGAGTGGCTTTAAAATCATTGAAGAGGCCTGAGATGGCTTCAGTATTACACTGCCTCAGCATTCAATTTTCGCACATTTAATTGCAGCAGCCACATGGTTAAAAGGAGGACTTTGGGCACCGGCACGTTTTTATTTACAAATTAAGCACTGCCGTTCACACTCCCACTCTGCAGTTTCTGGAGAATTTAGGAGGCACCGCTGCCTTAAATTATTTCAAAGGCTTCAGCTTTTGATAACTGTGCTTTCCAAGTTCCACTTGGTCTGTACCTCCCATAGCCGTTTTTCTGGCATCCCAACGAAAATTGCCTTCCCCTGGCAGTAAGACTCAGTAAGTAATCTGATTTGGGCATGCAAGTGAGGGAGGACTGTGGTCCTATAATTTATTTTTAACAATTTACTAGCATTTAGTAAACACAAATGGGGAAAAAAGGAAAGGTGTGCTTAGTAATAAGAAAAGGGTGGAAGGTTAATCTTTCACAAAGCAGAAATGCTGCAATTTTCCCCTGGACTTGTCATCAACAAGGAACTAATAATTCTAATAATGTCTTCTAACCTAAATAAACAAACTCAACCTCTGTGTGTGTGCTGAATCAAGCTGTTAGCAGTTTTCTTCTGTCCCGAAACTACACAGGGGCCTCCTGCTCGCCCCTGGGAAATATCCATCTGTTTTAAAAACAGAACATTAGTTATTAATAATACTATAATTACTATATCGGTTCTGCTTAGGAGAATTTCCTGCACATTCCTGTGATCTCCGGTCCTGCGGTGCCCTCTCTCTCACCCTAGATTAGAAATCCTAATAATAATAACTATAATTACCTGATTATTGTAAATTCAACAAGGAACACGTCCGATGTGCACTTCAAGAGGATCCCACGGGAGCAATAACATTCCAGTGCTCTCTTCTGAATTTCGGCTTTTATTTAAGAACTAATCACGTTTGGTGAAACCATGCTGCAGAGGGCAAGACCTTGACAGGTGGGGCTTATGTATCTCTCCCACATAAAATGCTAAAGAGTTACTCGGCCGCAAAATACTTTAAACTTGTCGTAAACAGGTCATTTATAAACTGCACACATAAATCTTTTTAAAATGTTCAATTCATGTTTCCAAAATGTGCTTGGCGCCCCTGGCAACTTTTAACGGCACACCAGGGTGCCGCGGCGCACAGTTTGGGAACCACTGTCATATGGCACAAGATGTCCTCATCGAGGTGTCACAGATAATTGCAGATTTTCTGAGACAGGGAGTCCTGAAAGAGGTTTTGAGCAGTCCATGTAACTCTCCTATAATGGGTTTAAAGAAGCCCTGTGGAAAGGTTCGAATTGTGCAGGATTTGAGAAAAATAAACAAAATTGTGGTAAAATGTTGCCCCGTAGTGCCCAATCCAGCAGTGATCATGTTTCAGGTTCCCTGCGATGCTGAATGGTTCACAGTTATAGACTTGTCACAAGCCTTCTTTTCAATACCTCTTCATGAGGACAGCCAATTTTTCAAATTCCTGGATAAGGTATACAGTTGGTGCAGAATTCCACAAGGGTTTTTCTGAATCACCATCCATCTTTAACCAGATACTTCAAAAGGATTTGGAATATTTGGTGCTGCCTTTTAATTCGACTCTAGTGCAGTACATTGACGATTTGTTGATTGCATCTAAAACAAGGGATAACTGAAAATATGATACCATTGCCTTACTGAATCATTTGGGAAAGAACGGACACAAGGTGTCACCCAAGAAGTTGCAATACTGTCAGAAAGAGGTGAAATACCTAGGGCACCTAATCGAAAGAGGGTCCGGGAGAATATCAAAAGAAAGAATAACAGCCATTTTGCAAATGAACCCTCCAACGACAAAAAGAGATGTCAGAATGTTTCTGGGAATGGTGGGCTACTGTCGCCAGTGGATACCCAACTTCTCGATCATCTCGAAACCCTTAATAAGACTGACAGGAAAAGAGATCAAGGATGAGCCATATACCATAGCTTTGTCCAAAGAAAAGCTTGAGTCATTTATGGAATTGAGAGAATGCATGTGCAGGGCACCAGCGTTGGGTATGCCTGGCTATACGAAATCTTTTCTACTGTTTTGTCATGAACGTGATGCCTGTTCTTTGTCTGTTTTGAGACAGGTCCATGGAGGTGCAAATTGCCCTGTAGCATATTTTTCAACTACCTTGGACCCCGTCGCAGCAGCCTTACTGGGTTGTTTGCGCGCAGTTGCAGCAGTTGGTTAGAGCCTTACGCAGTGTGAAGGCATAGTCATGGGATACCCCCTAACAGGAATGGTCCCGCATTCAGTTGAAATTTAGTTGACTCGAACCAAAGCTCAGCACGTGACAAATGCTCGTCTCACTAAGTATGAGACAATCATATTTGGGTCACCAAATGTCTCTTTAAAGTGATGTACTGTATTGAACCCGGCAACTTTACTTCCTGTTGAAAACACTGAAATTAACAATGAGGAAGAATTTGAACATGACTGTCTTGAGGTAACCGAACTATGTACCAAACCACGTCCAGATATTCAGGACACACAGTTGAAAGAAAATGACTGTATCATGTTTGTCAATGGGTCCTGTTTAAGAGATTCTGTTGGAACACTGAGAGCTGGATATGCCGTATGTACCATAGCTGGTATCATTGAAGCTTCCTGGCTCGAGAAAGTGTTTTCAGCACAAGTATCAGAATTAATTGCCCTTACCAAGGCATGCCACGCAGCTGTGAATCTGAGAGTCGCTGTCTATACTGACAGCAGATATGGATTCGGAATTGTACATGATTTTGGCCAGCTTTGGTCACAGAGAGGTTTCATGACCTCTTCTGGTTCTCCTGTGAAAAATGGTGAACAAATAAAGGATTTGTTACATGCAATTCAGTTACCTCTTGAAATTGCCGTGGTGAAATGCAATGCTCATGTTAAGTTGCAAGACTTTGTATCCATGGGAAACGGTTATGCAGATCAAGTCGCAAGGTTTTGTGCATTGAACTGTATATCGTTCAAAGAGCAGTGGGAATTGTTACCGTAAACTGAAAACGACACATGTTTTAACCTTGCTTTACTGGTGGTTGACACACTTAATGAGTTAAAAACATTACAAAGTCATGCAAGCAAAGAGGAAAAACGTTCCTGGCAAAGAATGCAATGTGTACAGAGGGCTGATGATTTGTGGGTCTCAGAAGAAGGAAAACTAGTCCTGACAAACAGTCTTCTGTCTCAATTTGCCAGACTGTATCTTGGACAGGCTCACCTTGGGAGGGATGCAATGATCAGGTCATTTAAAATCGACTGGTTCAACCCAAAATTCAGACATGCTGCTGAAGTTATTTGTCACAGATGCATCATCTGTCAACAGATGAATCCTGGAAAAGGGACAGTGGTAACTTTGAGTCACATTGGGAGAGCTGGCGGTCCATTCAGCAAAATGCAAATGGACTTCATTGAAATGCCTGTTTGTGGAGGATTGAAAGATGTGTTGGTGATTGTTTGTGTTTTCAGTCACTGGACTGAGGCATACCCCACACGTAGGAATGACAGCCTCACAGTCGCAAAATTGCTACTTAGGGAACTAATACCAAGTTTCGGGTTTCCGGTCTCTATAGAGTCAGATAGGGGCAGACACTTCGACAATGAGGTGATTAAACTCCTGTGTGCCGCACTTGACATCGAACAAAAGCTGCAATGTAGCCACCGCCCCGAAACATCAGGACTAGTGGAGCAAATGAATGTTACTTTGAAATCGAGAATGGCAAAAATTTGCGCAGCTACCAATATGAAATGGCCAGATGCGTTGCCCTTAGTGCTGATGTCAATGAGAAACATCCCTGACAAGAAAACGGGACTATCCCCCCATGAGATCCTCATGGGTAGAGCCATGAGGTTGCCAGCAGTACCTGCAAATGCTCTAGTGAATATCACAGATGATATGGTGTTGGACTACTGCAAAGGTTTGGCTGATGTGATTCCCTCTTTCTCTGACTAGGTGGAAGCTAACACATTGCCACCGATTGGAGATCCAGGCCACACCCTACAAGCCGGTGACTGGGTGGTTGTCAAGAAGCACGTGAGAAAGTCGTGCCTGGAACCACGTTGGAAAGGGCCGTATCAAGTAATCCTGACAACTACAACTGCTGTAAAGTGTGCAGGAGTTCCAAACTGGATACATGCGAGTCAAACAAAAAAGGTAACGTGTCCTGTTGAAGTAGAACTTGAAGTTTCGGGCACAACTGCTCCAGGAAGAGAAGTCTCAGAGTTAGAAAACAGTCAAGAAGTAACTGAGACTGCCGGAGGGCCCACTGAGAACAGCCTCGTCCCTCAAACAGTGAATGAGTTTGAGAGAGGTGACAGAGTGCCTATCTCAGTAGAGGCAGCAGGAGAACTAAATCAAGGAGAGGTTCTCCCAGAAGTAGACAGATACGTGTTAGAACTCGAACCCGGTACAGACCCAGAAGAAGAAGAAGGAGAAGAAGAAGAAGAAGAAGGAGAAATAGTAGAGAGAAATCAGAGTGTGCCAGAGTCTCCCGAGCCAGCTGCAGGTCCATCAAGTGAAAACACCATATCACAAGAGGAGGGTGCTATCCAACGTCCTGAAAAGACACATCGAAAGAAGACACACAAGGGTGATAACTGGCCAGAGAAGCCAATCTTAAGGATAAGAGACACACCAAATGAAACAATAACAGAGGAGAACGATACATCCCGAGTGGAAGACCTAAGTGAAGGAGAACAACAAGGTGAACGAAGGCTGAAAAGAAAGAGAGTCGCAAACAGAAGATATACAGGACCTGAGTGGGCGTATGCTACAACATCTGAATGGCAACAAGAATTCCTAGCATTCTGTTTCGACCGAGAAGTACCAGGCCAATACTATGGTACCTGAACTAATCAAAAGAAGAGACTTGGTTAAAATTGTAAATCTGAAAACTGATAAAGAGACTTTATAAATTACTGAATGTGACATTACAACCGGATTGACATCGAAAACCTGATTATGACAAGCTGCTCACCGATTTGACAAAAAGGGGTACTGGAGTGAGTGAAGAGGCTGTCCTCATCCTTGGATCATCACCCTCTGCCTGGGACGACTCCTGGTGGCCCCCTTCCCTGGGCAGCGCACCCAAACCAACGGACCACGCACGCAACCTGGGCTTCATCCTGGACTCCTCCCTCTCGATGACCAGACAAGTCAACGCCGTCTCATCATCGTGCTTCAACATCCTACGCATGCTCCGAAAGATCTTCCGATGGATCCCCACCGAAACCTGGAAGACGGTCACCCAGGCACTCGTCACCAGCCGACTGGACTACAGTAACACCCTCTACACCGGAACCACGGCCAAACTACAGAAAAGACTCCAACGCATCCAGAACACCTCCGCACGCCTCATCCTTGACATCCCCCGACACAGCCACATCTCCAGACACCTGAGAGACTTGCACTGGCTCCCCGTCAGCAAGAGAATCACTTTCCGCCTCCTCACCCACGCACACAAGGCCCTCCACGACCTGGGCCCCAGGTACCTCAACAACCGCCTGACCTTCTACACTCCCACCCGCCAGCTACGATCGACCAGCCATGCCCTCGCCGCCGTGCCACGCATTAGAAAAGCCACCATGGGAAGAAAGATCCTTCTCCTACCTGGCAGCCAAGACTTGGAACTCCCTCCCCATCCACCTCCGTCTGACCCAAGACCACCTCTCCTTCATGAAGCAACTCAAGACCTGGCTGTTCGAGCAGTAGCGGTCCCCCCTCCCCCAGCGCCTTGAGACCCTCCGGGTGAGTAGCACGCTAAACAAATTTCTTGATTGATTGATTGATAAAATACATGCAGAGAGCAAGAGAAAATTATAAATAATTCCTGAGTTGATTGTTAGTCTACTATCTGATTCTATACGGACATGGCTTATAATAGAGGTAGTAACAAGGGAAGTAAGGTGTGTGGTTGGCTAGGTCTTATAATAGTGTTGTATGTGCAATAATAATTGTGGGAATGATTGTGGGAATGCCATGGATAGAGAAAGAGACTATTAACGCTACTTCGAAGCCTGAAACTACAACACTAACAGCGTGGGAAAGATTTTTGCAAGATGCAAGACACCTGCATGAGGGAACTAATTCTAAAGGGGAACTTTCTACTAATGTCTTCTATTGCTTGCTGAATGAATATGTGGAGACCATGGATGCGAAAGACTGTTATGTGTGCACTAAGTTTCCTTCATCTGTCCAGGAAGGAGTAACTTACCATAGTCTTCCTCTAACATACGGGATTAGTTGTAGTTTGCTACTAACAAGATTCTATAATCAAGAGCATGTGCAATACTTTTATTCGAATCTGGATGTTGTGTTTTCTTTTGTGCCTGTGATTGAATTCTTGAATAAGTTAGCTAAGGAACATGATATAAAAATAGTTAGATGATTCTTCGAGCCGACACTTACATTTGGAACTGCTTATGCACATCGCAATAATTTGACTTGCTTGCTATCACCTGTAGAGAAAAGCTTTTTAGACCACACTGATGATAGACGCAAAGCATTAAAAGAAAGACTAGAAAAAGGATTAGAAAAACGCACATATGCAAATGATTATGCTGATACTGCAATCAAGACACAAGGCAAACTAGCTATAGATGCATTGCATGTAGGTAGGCTTTGTATATATAGGCCAAAATCTGAGCAGGACAATTTGTTTGTGGGAACGAGTGAATGCAGACATGTGTTTTTGTTTCAGAGTAAATGGACATTTATGTTGAATGGACAGGATCCAGCAATCCCTGGGATCTATTACATCTGTGGGCTTAACCCGTTCTGTGCCCAGGACATAATGGTTACGTCCTGAGGCACAGTGCTGCTGTGCCCAGGACGTAACCATTACGTCCTGTGCACAGAGCCCAGAGGGAGCGCTAGCGCTCCCTCTGTGGGGTTCCCCCCCACCCCCCCCAAGTCAGGGATGGAAGGGGAAGCCCTTCCCCTCCCACCCCCGACCCCCCCAACCCCCCCTGTGACGTCAGCGCGCGAGCGCGCGCTGATTAGTCACAGGGTCTCCCCCATGCGATTGAAAGAGAAATGCAAAGCATTTCTCTTTCAATCCCATGGGGGAGGCCCGGAGGGGCTTCAAAGGGAAGGAAATATATTTCCTTCCCTTTGAAGTCTCTCACAAGGTTTCAAAAGCCGGATTGCTTGCAATCCGGCTTTTGAAACCCCACTAGACACCAGGGATTTTTTTTTTTTCCTGAAACTGTCAAAAGGGTGCAACCCCTTGGGCAAGGGTCGCTCCCAGGGGGGGCATTTTTTGGGAAGGCCTTTTCTGCCCCCCCTGGGTGCAGATCGGCCTATTATTAGGCCGATCTGCCCCCAGGTGGGGCAGAAACCTCTAGGCACCAGGGAGTTTTTTTTTTTTTTTCTTTTTGTAATGTTTTCTTTTTTTTTGTTAGGTGGCAGAAACCACTAGGCACCAGGGATCTTTTTTTTGCGCCGTCACGCAAGGGGAGCGACCTTGTAGGCAAGGGTCGTTCCCTGGGGGGGGTGGGGGGGAAATTTATTTTAGGCCATCTCTGCCCCCCCTGGGGGCAGATCGGCCTATTGGTATTAGGCCGATCTGCCCCCAGGGGGGGCAGAAACCTCTAGGCGCCAGGGCAATTTTTTTATTTTCTTTTAGAGATGGGGAGCGACCCATCAGGCAAGGGTCGCTCCCCTGGGGGGCAAATTGTATTTAGACCATTTCTGCCCCCCTTGGGGGCAGATTGGTCGATTTTAGGTCAATCTGCCCCCAAGGGGGCAGAAACCACTAGGCACCGGGGATTTGTTTTTTGGTTCCAATGTCACGTAGGGGGAGCGACCCCATAGGCAACGGTCGCTCCTGGGGAGGGGGGTGGAGGTTGGGGGGGCAAATTTATTTTGGGCCAAACCTCTAGACGCCAGGGCAATTTTTTTGTTTGTGTTTTTTTTTTGTTTGTTTGTATTTTTAGAGATGGGGAGCAACCCATCAGGCAAGGGTCGCTCCCCTGGGGGGCAAATTGTATTTAGACCATTACTGCCCCCCTTGGGGGCAGATTGGCCGATTTTAGGTCAATCTGCCCCCAAGGGGGCAGAAACCACTAAGCACCGGGGATTTGTTTTTTGGCACCAATGTCACGTAGGGGGACCAACCCCGTAGGCAAGGGTCGCTCTCGGGCAGTGGGGGTTTGGAGGGAGGGTGGGGGGGCAAATTTATTTTAGGGCATTTCTGCCCACCCCTGGGGCCGGCTGAGCTAGAGGCCAAAATCCACAGGTAGGCACTTTGCAAAAAACACCTCTGTTTTCTGTGAAAAAATATGTTGTGTCCACGTTGTGTTTTGGGCCATTTCCTGTCGCGGGGGCTAGGCCTAACCACACAAGTGAGGTATCATTTTTATCGGGAGACTTGGGGGAACGCTGGGGGGAAGGAAATTTGTGGCTTCTCTCAGATTCCAGAACTTTCTGCCACAGAAATGTGAGGAACATGTGTTTTTTTAGCCAAATTTTGAGGTTGGCAAAGGATTCTGGGTAACAGAACCTGGTCCGAGCCACACAAGTCACCCCGTCTTGGATTCCCCTAGGTCTCTAGTTTTCAGAAATGCACAGGTTTGGTAGGTTTCCCTAGGTGCCGGCTGAGCTAGAGGCCAAAATCTACAGGTAGGCACTTTGCAAAAAACACCTCTGTTTTCTTTCAAAAATTTGGATGTGTCCACGTTGCGCTTTGGGGCGTTTCCTGTCGCGGGCGGTAGGCCTACCCACACAAGTGAGGTATCATTTTTATCGGGAGACTTGGGGGAACGCTTGGTGGAAGGAAATTTGTGGCTCCTCTCAGATTCCAGAACTTTCTGCCACAGAAATGTGAGGAACATGTGTTTTTTTTGCCATATTTTGAGGTTTGCAAAGGATTCTGGGTAACAGAACCTGGTCCGAGCCACACAAGTCACCCTATCTTGGATTCCCCTAGGTCTCTAGTTTTCAGAAATGCACAGGTTTGGTAGGTTTCCCTAGGTGCCGGCTGAGCTAGAGGCCAAAATCTACAGGTAGGCACTTTGCAAAAAACACCTGTTTTCTTTAAAAAATGTGGATGTGTCCACGTTGCACTTTGGGGCGTTTCCTGTCGCGGGCGCTTGGCCTACCCACACAAGTGAGGTATCATTTTTATCGGAGCCTTGTGGGAACGATGGGTGGAAGGAAATTAGTGGCTCCTCTCAGATTCCAGAACTTTCTGCCACAGAAATGTGAGGAACATGTGTTGTTTTAGCCAAATTTTGAGGTTTGCAAAGGATTCTGGGTAACAGAACCTGGTCCGAGCCACACAAGTCACCCCATCTTTGATTCCCCTAGGTCTCTAGTTTTCAGAAATGCACAGGTTTGGTAGGTTTCCCTAGGTGCCCGCTGTGCTAGAGGCCAAAATCTACAGGTAGGCACTTTGCAAAAAACACCTCTGTTTTCTTTCAAAAATGTGGATGTGTCCACGTTGCGCTTTGGGGCGTTTCCTGTTGTGGGCGCTAGGCCTACCCACACAAGTGAGGTATCATTTGTATCGGGAGTCTTGGGGGAACTCTGGGTGGAAGGAAATTTGTGGCTCCTCTCAGATTCCAGAACTTTCTGCCACAGAAATGTGAGGAACATGTGTTTTTTTAGCCAAATTTTGAGGTTTGCAAAGGATTCTGGGTAACAGAACCTGGTCCGAGCCACACAAGTCACCCCATCTTGGACTCCCCTAGGTCTCTAGTTTTCAGAAATGCACAGGTTTGGTAGGTTTCCCTAGGTGCCGGCTGAGCTAGAGGCCAAAACCTACAGGTAGGCACTTTGCAAAACGCACCTCTGTTTTCTTTTAAAAAATGTGGATGTGTCCACGTTGCGCTTTGGGGCATTTCCTGTCGCGGGGGCTAGGCCTAACCACACAAGTGAGGTATCATTTTTATCGGGAGACTTGGGGAACGCTGGGTGGAAGGAAATTTGTGGCTTCTCTCAGATTCCAGAACTTTCTGCCACAGAAATGTGAGGAACATGTGTTTTTTTTAGCCAAATTTTGAGGTTGGCAAAGGATTCTGGGTAACAGAACCTGGTCCGAGCCACACAAGTCACCCCGTCTTGGATTCCCATAGGTCTCTAGTTTTCAGAAATGCACAGGTTTGGTAGGTTTCCCTAGGTGCCGGCTGAGCTAGAGGCCAAAATCTACAGGTAGGCACTTTGCAAAAAACACCTCTGTTTTCTTTCAAAAATTTGGATGTGTCCACGTTGCGCTTTGGGGTGTTTCCTGTCGCGGGCGCTAGGCCTACCCACACAAGTGAGGTATCATTTTTATCAGGAGACTTGGGGGAACGCTGGTTGGAAGGAAATTTGTCGCTCCTCTCAGATTTCAGAACTTTCTGCCACAGAAATGTGAGGAACATGTGTTTTTTTAGCCATATTTTGAGGTTTGCAAAGGATTCTGGGTAACAGAACCTGGTCCGAGCCACACAAGTCACCCTATCTTGGATTCCCCTAGGTCTCTAGTTTTCAGAAATGCACAGGTTTGGTAGGTTTCCCTAGGTGCCGGCTGAGCTAAAGGCCAAAATCTACAGGTAGGCACTTTGCAAAAAACACCTGTTTTCTTTAAAAAATGTGGATGTGTCCACGTTGCGCTTTGGGGCGTTTCCTGTCGCGGGCGCTTGGCCTACCCACACAAGTGAGGTATCATTTTTATCGGGAGCCTTGGGGGAATGCTGGGTGGAAGGAAATTAGTGGCTCTTCTCAGATTCCAGAACTTTCTGCCACAGAAATGTGAGGAACATGTGTTTTTTTAGCCAAATTTTGAGGTTTGCAAAGGATTCTGGGTAACAGAACTTGGTCCGAGCCACACAAGTCACCCCATCTTGGACTCCCCTACGTCTCTAGTTTTCAGAAATGCACAGTTTTGGTAGGTTTCCCTAGGTGCCGGCTGAGCTAGAGGCCAAAATCTACAGGTAGGCACTTTGCTAAAAACAGCACTGTTTTCTGTGATGTGTCCACATTGTGTTTTGGGGCATATCCCGTTGCGGGCGCTAGGCCTACCCACACAAGTGAGGTACCATTTTTATCGGGAGACTTGGCGGAGCGCTGGGTGGAAGGAAATTTGTGGCTCCTCTCAGATTCCAGAACTTTCTGTCACCGAAATGTGAGGAAAATGTGTTTTTTTAGCCAAAATTTGAGGTTTGCAAAGGATTCTGGGTAACAGAACCTGGTCAGAGCCCCACAAGTCACACCATCGTGGATTCCCCTAGGTCTCTAATTTTCAAAAATGCACAGGTTTGGTAGGGTTCCCTAGGTGCCTGCTGAGCTAGAGGCCAGAATCTACAGGTAGGCACTTTGCTAAAAACAGCTCTGTTTTCTGTGATGTGTCCATGTTGTGTTTTGGGGCATATCCTGTCGCGGGCGCTAGGCCTACCCACACAAGTGAGGTATCATTTTTATCGGGAGACTTGGGGGAACATAGAATAGCAAAACAAGTGTTACTGCCCCTTGTCTTTCTTCACATTTTTCCCTTCCAAATGTAAGACAGTGTGTAAAAAAGACGTCTATTTGAGAAATGCCCTGTAACTCACATGCTACTATGGGCACCCCGGAATTCAGAGATGTGCAAATAACCACTGCTTCTCAACACCTTATCTTGTGCCCATTTTGGAAATACAAAGGTTTTCTTGATAGCTATTTTTTACTCTTTATATTTCAGCAAATGAATTGCTGTATACCCGGCATAGAATGAAAACCCACTGCAGGATGCAGGTCATTTATTGGCTCTGGGTACCTAGAGTTCTTGATGAACCTACAAGCCCTATATATCCCTGCAACAAGAAGAGTCCAGCAGACGTAACAGTATATTGCTTTAGAAAATCTGACATTGCAGGAAAAAGTTACAGAGTAAAACGTAGAGAAAAATTGATGTTTTTTTCACCTCAATTTCAATATTTTTCTTTTTCAGTTGTTATTTTCTGTAGGAAACCCTTGTAGGATCTACACAAATTACCCCTTGCTGAATTCAGAATTTTGCCTACTTTTCAGAAATGTTGCAGTTTCTGGGATCCAGCGTTGGTTTCATGCCCATTTCTGTCACTGACTGGAAGGAGGCTGAAAGCACAAAAAATTGTAAAAATGGGGTATGTCCCAGTAAAATGCCAAAATTGTGTTGAAAAATTGCTTTTTCTGATTCAATTCTGCCTGTTCCTGAAAGCTGGGAAGCTGGTAATTTTAGCACAGCAAACCCTTTGTTGATGCTCTTTTCAGGGAAAAAACCACAAGCCTTCTTCTGCAGCCCCGTTTTCCAATTTTTTTGAAAAAAATGAAATTTTCACTGTATTTTAGCTAATTTCTTGGCCTCCTTCTGGGGAACCCACAAAGTCTAGGTAGCTCTAGAATCCCTAGGATGTTGGAAAAAAAGGACCCAAGTTTGGCGTCAGTAGCTTATGTGAACAAAAAGTTATGTGGGCCTAAGCGCGAACTGCTCCAAATAGCCAAAAAAAGGCTCGGCACAGGAGGGGGAAAAGGCCTGGCAGCGAAGGGGTTAATGCTTATTACCGTCTCCCTAGGGGATGGTATGGGACATGTTATTTGGGAATAGTTTTCCCAAAGATTTACCAGATTGATGACTTAAAACAAATACCTAGAACGTCTGAATTACAACACACTAGACAAAAACGAGAATCAGTGGCTGCTGTCATTGGTGACATATTTGGAGCTATAATCCCTTCAGTGGGGGTTATCCTGGATTCTATGAAGATTCAAAAGTTGTCTACTATCGTGGATAACATGCTGACTAATTTCACAGGGGCTATACTCCTGATGGATACTGAACTTGCTGCAGAAAGAGCTATTACTCTTCAAAATCGGCTTGCTTTAGACATTCTTTTAGCAAAGAGTGGAGGGGTCTGAAAGATGCTCAACGAGCGCCATTGTTGCTCGTTCATTCCGGATAATAGTAAAAAGATTAGAGGTATGCTTACTAACTTAACTAGGGATAGTACAGATTTGAAGGACTTGAAAGAACTTGGTGTCTGGGAGAAATTTGGAAAGGGAATTGCCAGAGTAGGGAGCTGGTTTACCAATATTTGGAATGGGGTGCTTGCAAAAATACTAATGGATCTATTAATTGTTCTGGCCTGTCTATTAGGATTATGGGGGGCATGCAAAATCAATGGCAAAATCAAGAAAAATTGGACTAAAAGAGCCAGAAGAAATGAAGAAAGTGAGAGAGAGAAAATGTTCAATGAAATTTGGTAAAGTTCACATAAAGGGCAAGATGTTGAAATGCACATTATGCGCAAAGTGACAAATTAAAAATGAAAAGTCAAAGCGCAAGGTTTGTGTGATGACGAGCGTCATCAGAGGAGGGACTGAGAGAGCGTAGTTTAAATAACATATATTAGAATGAAATACTCATATCAATGCTTAACGATGTTGCATAGAAACAACAATAATAGTGATTTTGCTTAAACGCGCATCTGAATTATGACTATAATGTGTGTGGCCACCAATATATATACATGTGAACTAATAATGATGAGCAAAGCTGTTTATGTTTTAGTTTTTATTAACATTTACGATATTGCATTTATTAAAACCTCATAGGCCTTAAGTTAGCATGAGCTGTGGGTTTTAGTTTGCCTGGCTCTCATATTAAAAGCATTTTTCTGTTTTCCAGTGTGCTGACTCGCAAAGGGCCATGACCCTGCAAATGTTCTTTTTCTTCAACTTGGAAGATGAATGTATCAGTACAAATTTGTTCTCATCCGCATGCTTGCTGCTTTAGTATGGGTTTATATACAAAATTGAAACAAATGTAGATTAATGTAATGTACAAGGACGTTTAAACCATGGACAAAGGATCTCATGACCCGAGAAGACGTGCCAACCCGTGAAGTAATCTCCGGATGTGCCACCTCCAAAGACATCAATTATGAAAACCAATCAAAGTGTTATAAATTATCGTGGGGTGACAATTTGAATTACCTAATGTATAATTTGATAGGTTAAAGATAGTGGGGTATAGCAAATGTCCAATAGAATTTTGGGGGAAGGTATTACAAAAAAAGGGATAAAAACCCATGACACAGAGGGGTCGAGAGAACTAGGTAGGGAATGCTATTGATTTTATCCAGAAACTCTGTCACTCTGTTTGGTGACTTTGAGACTTATTAAAACCATCTTCACCCATAGACTGCTGTATACACTTCTCCTCCTTATGAGGGAAGTGTCCCCGGTCCCCTAGACAAAGTTAGACTGTTGGCGTTTTGACTGATGTCCTGAAGACGAAGACTGATCCTGTGTGCTGACCTAATCTTTGGAGGGTAATTATGACAATGCAATTTGTAATTTGTCTGTTTGCTTTTCCTTTCTAGGTACCAACTGCTCATTTTGATAGAGACCATAGTGAGACGCTTTCTAAATTGGTGTTCTAAATTGTTTTTGCATGAAGCCCAACATGCTGATGCTAATTAGTGGTTAGGACAGGAGTCCACCTCAACTGACTCAAATAGACAAATGACTGACGTTGTGCTATGCTGAACTGAGACATATTTGACATTCACTGTATTCTGATCTATGTTCACGCCGTGCTATGTTCTTATGTTTGTGATTCTTGCATTAATGAAATCTTATCACAGTTGCCATATCGTGACTATGCTCTAATGCTTCCTGGTATTGAGATTAACTCATCTGCTCATAGATTGTAATCAATAGGGAATACAATTCATAAAATTCTATCAAAGGTGTGGTTATTCATGGGTGAAAGGTCATGGTTGTGCCGACAATTTGATTAATGTCTTTATCTAAAGTAAAGTGCATTGTAATGGTAAATATTGATGACATTATTGATATATTGCTTGACATATTGATCAGTTATCTCGTCCTACGGTGTCTCACCACTGGGTCACAAGATTCATTGGCCTAAAATGAGTCCTAATGTATATGAATTTAACATAGAAGGACGCGTTAACACCTGCAACAGAAAAATGACAAAAACCTGTAGAGATTGAGGGGATAGCACAGCGACTTGATAAGCACATATTTTTATTTTATACATCTTTTAGGCTGACTCTGCTTTGGGGACCCACACAAGTGAGGGATCTTTTTACTTGGGAGACTGAGGATAACTCTGGGTGGTAGGAAATTTGTGCCGCATCGGTGATCCTACAAAGAAAAGTGAGGAAAATATGCATTTTTAAGCAAATGTTGAGGTTTGCAGCGGAGTCTGGGTAAGAAAGTGTTGGGGGATCCAGGCAAGCCACACCTCCTTCGACTACTTGGGGTGTCTTTTTTTATAACATGTCTGGGTTTGGTAGGTTTCCCTAGATGAAGGCAGCACCATAGGTGCCCCCCCCCCAAACACAGGTAGTTTTGCAATAGATAAATTTGATGTGTCCACCTACTTCTGTGTTGTTCCAAACACAAAAATTGTGAAAAGAAATGCACTTTCGTTATGCTAAAAAGACGCCTCAACCACCAACCAAGTTGGTGGCATGCTTCATCACGGGGTCCCACCCAAGACACCTAGCGTGTAACAGGTGTGCTGCAACCCCTGATTACATTGGAGCAGGATTTGTCATTTTTACCACACATACCGGTTGGATTTGGCACGAGGGTGAGTGATGGTTCAGTGAATCAAATTTTATTAACAAGAGATTTCACCAAAATGAAATGCATGGTTAATAACTGAAAGTCCATTCACACACCTTCCATACATGACATGCACAAGACCATTCACACTGCCAGCTACGGGGCCAGCACATTACAACACTCGCATCGACAGACAGCGCCACTCAATGGCCCATCACTTTCATATGCCCACATGCCTGATACAGCAATCCCACCAGCTGATGAGTGTGTGGACTAGCGTTTGGCAGGCACTGCCAGCCAAGCGCCACCCTACGCACACCGCCAGCCAAGCGCCACCCCACGCACCACCAGCCAAGCACCACCCCTCGCACTCCGCCAGCCAAGTGCCAGCACACCGCCAGCCAAGCGCCACCCCACGCATACCGCCAGCCAAGCGCCACCCCATGCACACCGCCAGTCAAGAACCACCCCACGCACACTGCCAGCCAAGCACCACCCCACTCACACCACCAACCAAGCGTCACCCCACTCCCATCACCAGCCAAGCGCCACCCCATGCACACCACCATCACCTTTTTGTTTTTTTAAACAACAAAGAAACCACTAATTATAATTAAGTACAAAACTACAAACACAAAAGCTCTAACTGAATACATGACAGTAATGCCAACCATGATACTGAACATATAAAAATATAAAACAGCAGTTTATGCTCACAGAATTTCCCAATAATTCTTCTTTGTGTGGTAGGTCCTGAAACAGCCACCCACACACAGCCCAGGCTTTGAAGGACAATCAGGGCAGTACATCCTAGTTTCTTTCCTGATACCTCTTCGAACACAGACTCTACATCTCTTAGCAGGAAAGTTTTTGGCCGTGGGAGGAATGTGCTCAGCAAAGTGTTGAGCTTTCAATCTAGTCACATCCTCCACCACTGCTTCTCTAGGAACTCTTGCCTGTTCCAGCACAACAAGGCACTATATGATAGACTCCAATAATTTAACAAATGTCATCCTTGACTCTGGAGAACACAACAAAAGCATTAAAAGTTCCCAAGTGGAACAAGTGAACCGCTAATTTCTTATAACAAACATAAGATTTACGAGCAGCAGTGTAAGGTTCCAACCTCTGATCTACTCTATCAACACCACCCATGTGCTTATTATAGTCTAAAATGCACACAGGTTTGCGCACTTCGGCAACCTGACCCCAAACAGCCACAGGTGAGATACTCTCATCATGGATGGTAGTTAGCATGTACACATCCCTCTTGTCTACAAATTTCAGAGCTAGCAGCTCATCCTTCCCCAAGGCACTGCACTGTCCCTTTTCAAGTTTTTTACAGACAAGCTCCCTTGGATAGACTTTCCAATTAGAGCGGATTGTGCCACAAGCAACAGTGTCCACTCTGAATAACTCCTTGAACAACTGAAATCCAGTGCAGAAGTTATCTACAAATAAATGGTGACCTTTGTTAAACAAGTTCCCACACAATTTTCTCACTAACCCCAAAAGTGGGTGGACAACCAGGGGGGTCAATATTGGAATCCCTACCAGTGTAGGCCCGAAAATTATAAACACATCCTGTACTACTTTCAAACAGCATATACAGCTTAATTCCATACCGTGCCCTCTTGCTAGGAATGTACTGCCTAAAAACCAAATGACCCTTGAACAGGACCAAAGACACATCTACAGATATTTCTTTGCCTGGAACATAGATCTCTGAAAACCAATCTACCAAATGATCAAGGACAGGTCTAATCTTAAAAAGACGGTCAGAATCAGGGTGATCTTGTGGCAAGGCTAAAGCATTATCTACAAAATGCAACATCCGAAGAAGAAGCTCATACCTGTTACGACTCATGATGGCAGGAAATATAGCAGTTGCCATCAAGGGACTAGTAGACCAATATGAAGACAGTGATGGCTTCCTTATCAACCCCATCGAAAAAGTTAAACTAGAGAACTTTTTCAACTCTTCCAGATTTGTGGGAATCTACTGGCTAACTCTAGAGTGTGGCCTAAGTCTGGCACCGTTGTCCCTCAAAAACTGCTCTGCATACAAATTAGTCTGCTCAACAATCTCTTCCAAAAATATATTGTCCATGAACAACTCAAAAAAGTTGACAGGCAAAAAGTTTTCCATATTAACTCGACACCCTGGGAAACCAGTAAACACAGGCAACTGTGGCTGCTCCACGTTTGGTGCAACCCACGTGTCAGGTCTTCCAATGGGAAGCCTTTCAACCGCTGGCTCCTGCACTATCGGCACATCAGTGTCCTACTCTAAAACAGGTCCTTCATCAGCACTGAGAGTGGCTTTATCATCAGATGATTCCTCTCTGACAGAAAATTCCCTTCCAGAACCTTGCACGTCCGCCTCTGCCTCAGATGCAGAGTCAGTCTCATAATCATGGTCAGAGGACGACTCAAAAAGCACACCAACAACCTCCTGAGCCGTCATCCTACAGCTAGCCATGATCCTTCCGACAAAAATTAACTGGACAAATGCACCACCAACAACCAGCACTGTGTAAGATAAGTAACAAACAAAGTGTAGCTTTATCACTAAGAGTTGTAAACTCAAAAACTATACCTCTCACTTGCCTGAAAAAGCTTGACTCACCAGCAACTACTCTGCACAGACACAGCAATCACCAATGATATCCCACTACAAAGAGAAAAAAAGCAAATTAGACATAAGACAATACAATAATCATTGTGCATAAATCTAAAGACAATTTCACACATAATCCTGCATTCAGTACACCACCTACAAACATGTCATTCATGCATGGCAACAATACTCCTTTGGAGTAAATTTATTTACAAACCTAAAACATGCAACCACGCATACTGCAGCACAACCACTGCCAAAACTGCAACAAGCCACAGCAAAGGAAGCAAAAGCTTTGAATTAGAACAAAAAGAAGAAATAAAGGGCCTGATTCTAACTTTGGAGGACGGTGTTAAACCGTCCCAAAAGTGGCGGATATACCACCTACCGTATTACGAGTTCCATAGGATATAATGGACTCGTAATACGGTAGGTGGTATATCCGCCACTTTTGGGACGGTTTAACACCGTCCTCCAAAGTTAGAATCAGGCCCAAAGTGTTGTTACCATAACTGCAAATACTTCACTAGTTGACAAACACCCCACCAACAACCATTTTTAAATGTTCCCTTGTTTCTAGTGTTCTCTGCTTGGCGGCAGATGAGCCTAGTAAAATTGCCCAATCTGTCCTTAAGGGGGACAGAAATGCCATAGAATATATTACCCCCTTTGGAGGGCGACCCTTAGCCAAGGGTCACCCCCCCCCACACAAAAGACACACACGATCCCTGGCGCAAAGTGGATTCTGCCCCACTTGAGAGCAGATGGGCCTAAAAAAAATAGGCTACATTGCATTGCCCAAAGGGGCCACCCCCACACAAAAGCACAAACACATGATCCCTGGCACTAAGTGGATTCTACCCCCCTTGGGGGCAGAAAGGCCTCAACTAAATAGGCCGATCTGCCCCCAAGGGGGCCAGAACTGCCCAGTAGTAATTTTTGCCCCTTGGGTACCACCAACACAAAAAAAAAAAAGAAAACAAAATCCCTGGCATTTTCGTGGTTTCTGGCCCCCTTGGGGGCAGAAGGGCCTACAAAAACTAGGCCAATCTGCCCCCAAGAGGGACAGAAATGGCTTACATTACATTGTCTCCTTTGGGGGCGACCCTTGCCCAAGGGGCCACCCCCCATTTAAAGCACACACTCCTGGTGCTATGGGGCTTTAAAAAAATAGGCCTATCAGAACTGCCCAATAGCACATTTGGGCCCATGGGGGTGACCCTTGCCCAAGAGGCTGCCCCAACACAAAAAAACAAACAATAAAAATCAATCCCTGGTGTCTAGTGTCTTTCTGCCCCCCTTGGGGGCAGATTTCCCAAAAAATATGGCCAATCGGCCCCCAAGGGGGACTGAATTGGCTAAAAAAACGATTGCCCCTAAAGGAGAGCGACCCTTGCCCAAGAGGTCTCTCTCTATAATAGTAAACACACACACACTAAATCCCTGGTGTCTAGTGTGCATTCCTGCTGCCCAATCGCAATGCTCAACCAGACATTGAGGGAAAGGAAAACCTGTTCCTTTCCCTTGATGCCTATTTTACAGGCATTCCCCCACCCCCCGGAGGTAAAACCTACCTCCTTCCTCCAGGCACGCTGGAAGCCAAATGGCTTCCACGCGTCTTTCCTCACTTTCATGATGTCAGTGTGCGATCGTGCGCTGACGTCATGGGGGGGAGGGGTTAGAAGGGGAAGGGAGTCCCCTTCCAGCCCTGGGGGGGTGAGGGGGGTGGCCCTCAGGGGGAGTGCTAGCGCTTCTTCCGAGTGCTGTGCAATGGACGTAATGGTTACGTCCATGGCGCCACACAGGCGCAGCCATGGAAGTAATCATTACGTCCATGGCACACAAGGGGTTAAGGTGCAAGTGTCCGTACACGGTGTCCTAGTCTCAAAAGTCAGAAAAACATATTGAACGTGGTACATAAATAGCGCCCGTCTTAAAAATAGAATAAGGACCAGTGATGTGAAGAGGTACTTGTAATGAACAGAATAAATAAAAAGGAGACGTGGTGAGTGTAGCTGATTGGAGTATCGAGTAATAAAAGTAGAAAGAGAACTGAAAAAGTTGAGAGGTCCTCGTAGTAAACGGAATTGTGACAGCCATCTATAATGAAGTAAAGAAACCCACTTTAAGGGCTATGATAACTCGGTAATATCTTACAACTTTGTCATAAATCCCTGAAAAAATAGTTCGAAGAAGAAACCAACAAGCAATAGCTATCAGAAATGTCAGTAAGGGTCATGAGCCAGAAGTGAGAAAGATGTATGTAATACTTTTGTAAAAGGTTACTGTTAGGAATCAGCACTATGCCATAATAGAACAAGTCTTCACGGATGGTAGACCCATAGATATTAGAGACGTCAATGCATCAGTGTAAAAAACACTGTGTCTATAAAGTAGGTGAGAAAGGGGGAATAAAGTGTCAAAAGAAAGGACACAGAAAAGCAAGCACTATATCGTGCTACATACAGTTAAATACAAGTTTAAAGGAAGAAAAAGTGGGATGAAGCCCAACACCATAAGGCAGAATATCATAATTAGGGGCTGTGCCGGAGTTCAAATAGCAAGAGTTGTATGGTGTAGACATTAAATATTACGAATACGAGAAACATGTGTCATAAAACAGACAGTTGTAAGGTCGCATACAGAATCATTGGGTTATTAGTCACAGAAAAAAAAGTAGAACAACATATTACACTGAACGTGACAGATGTTAACTAAACTGCATTTAAAGTTGAAAGAATATGTTGAGTAGGGGACGATTTTAGGTCAAGAACACATGTAGTTCCCTATCTGTGTTTCAACCACATTCAACAGCCTGCAGTTTCATAATCCATCTGGCTTCACATTTTCTCAGTTCCTTATTTCTATCACCTAGTCTGGGGTGCCTGGTGACCTGAGTAATGCCATGGAATCTGATGTTTAAAATCTCTGATTCTTCATGTTTCGAATTGAAGTGTACCGCTAGTGGATAATTGGAGTTGACATTTCTGATTGATCTGATGTGTTCCTGAATCCGTTCCTTCAGTGGGCGGATGGTACTGCCCACATAGATTAGTCCACAGACACATACTGTACAGTACACAGTATACATTGTATTGCAGTTGATAAACTGTCTAACATGGTGGGTCTCCCTTGTGTTATGTGAGAATGTCAAGGTTTTATTAAGTGCAAACTGACAGGTAATGCAGCCCCCACATTTATAAAAACCTTCGGGACTGGTGGGCAGCTACGTCTTAGTATTATCATGTGTCATTGGTGCAACGTAACTGGGACAATTAATGTTCCTCAGAGTCTGTCCTCTACTCTGTGTAATGGAAGGTGTTTTATCTAAAGTTCTGTCAAGACCAGTATCTAATAGTAACAGGTGCCAATGTCTCTTCAATATTCAATATACTAATGCACTTGCTGGACTGTATCTAGTGATAAAGGAAATATCCATTCTTTTAGTATTCTTGCTCTTTTTTCAAATTAACAATGTACTGTGTTGTATGGATGTTATACATTTCTTGGCCATTTCTTCTGTAAAGACCCCTTCTAACTGCAATTACGTCTAGTTCTTATCATTTCCCCATACTGGATAGCATTAATCTGGGCATTTGGATGTGCACTATGTGCATGTAGAATTGAATTACACACAATTGGTTTCCTGTACAATCTGGAAAGTATTTTGTTATTTGCTGTATATTTGTGGCATCCAAAAATTCAATTCGGTCTCTACCCACATTGTGTGTGCAGATCAGATTATAGTTGTGTGTGTTAAGGTGGTCAATAAGGACGTCTAAATCTTGACTAGTACCAGTCCAGATAATTAGTATATCGTCAACGTATCTACCCCAGTTTAAGATGTGTTGTGAGATAGTAGAAGGACAATCTGTCCAAAGATGTTGTTTTTCAAAATGTCTCATGTAAAGATTTGCATAGGATGGCAAA
This sequence comes from Pleurodeles waltl, assembly GCF_031143425.1. Taxonomy (NCBI): domain Eukaryota; kingdom Metazoa; phylum Chordata; class Amphibia; order Caudata; family Salamandridae; genus Pleurodeles; species Pleurodeles waltl. The sequence continues at coordinate 126,683,657 of NC_090440.1, read as the reverse complement.
ACGTTTGCTCCCATTGCAATACCCTGAGCTTGTCTGTACCAGTTACCGTCATGCAGAAACATATTATTATCTCAAACCAGTCATGTAAGGTCTAAGAACAAATTGGCATGTTCGTATAGTGTTGCATCCCTATGAGACAGTGTAGTAGATAATGCATCCAAACCTCGTTCTAGTGGAATAGACGTGTAGAGTGAGTTCACATCCAAACTAACAAATTTGCAGTCTTCAGTCCAGTCTATGTCCTCTAATTGGCATAATAAAACCCTCCGCTCCTGGATAAATGATGGTAAATTACGTACCAAGGGCTGTAAGAGTCAATGTATTCCGAGGTATGTTCTGTGGGTGACCCAATTTCAGGAATAATGGGAATACCTGGAGGAAAAGTACCCGGTTTGTGAACTTTAGGGAGTATGTAGATGCATGGTGCTTGTGGTGCGGAGATGTACATATATTTAAACTCATAGGGGGTCATTCTGACCTTGGCGGTAAAAGGCCCATACCGCCGGTCAGAACTCTGCCATACTACCGCTGCGGCCGCGGTAAACCGCCACTGTCATTCTGACCACCAACTGTGAATCCGCCAAAAACCCGACATCCAAGGAAGGCCGCCTCATCAGCGGGCCGCGGAAAACTGGAGATGACCAAACCTCCACCGCCACGCCAACACAAACACGCCCATGCCATTCTGACCCACCAATCCACGCGGCGGTCTTTCAACCGCGGTATTCCATTGGCGGTACACACCGCCGCGCTCAAAATACACACACACCTCCAAAACACTGCCACATTGGGCAATTTGAAATACACACACCTGACACACATACCAACAACACTCCCACACATCCATACAACTATAAAACACACACCCACATCACCCACAAACCCCTACGACCGAAGATCAGAGACGAAGGAGAGAGAGACACATCACAGAATAGAGAGCTACATCACACAGAGGCACACTACACCATCACACACACCACATAGAAGCACAAAGCACCACACACCAACACACTCATCACCATATACACCACCCCACACCTCATCCACACCACCCCATGGCACCCCAAAGGCACCCACGCTTTTCGGACCAAGAACTCCGGGTCATGGTGGAGGAAATCATAAGAGTTGGACCGCAGCTCTTCGGCTCACAGGTGCAGCACACCACTATAGCCAGGAAGGCGGAGCTATGGCAGCGGATCGTGGACAGGGTCAACGCGGTGGGACAGCATCCCAGAAATCGAGACGACATCCGCAAACGCTGGAACGACTTAAGGGGAAAGGTGCGTTCGATGGTCTCGCGACACAACATCGCAGTGCAGAAGACTGGCGGGGGACCCCCACCCACTCCACCCGAATTCACAGCATGGGAGCAAGAGGTACTAAACATCCTGCATCCTGATGGCCTCGCTGGAGTACACAGAGGAATGGACTCTGGTAAGTACAATATCAACTACTTCACCCCCCCCCCAGCATGCTAACCCCCACCACCACCCTCACCCCCAACCCCCCATCACACATCCTCCCTGAGATTGTCTCTCCAGAACAACCCACCCAACACCAACCCCTGCATGCCACCACAAACTATGGACACCCATCACCCAAGCATGACCACTGCACATACCCCCCCCCAAAACACCCCCACAACACCTCCCCCAAGGGAATGGCAGCACTGGGGGACAAGGGCACCAATCAATGGCACGCAATAGCACACACAGAAACAATAACCATACTCTCTTACCCCATGCAGGACCCGAACGGCAACACACCGGCCAGGAGGGTCCAGAAATGTCCATCCCCTCCCCCGGAAGAGGCCCCCAGTGATGACAGCAGCTCTGTCGACCTGGAACCTGATGACCAGCCCGGACCATCGGGGACCTCTGGACAGTCGGTTCCCCACACACAGGCCACAGCAGACCCAACCCCCTCGGGGACCAACAGCACAGCTCCCACCCAGCGGGCCCATGCCTCTGTCTCTAGGACAGGTCAATCAGCGGTGTGTCTGCCACTACAGGGCACCCAGGCTAACCCACCACCCCAACAACAACAGGGACCTGGGGGCAGTGGTAGTGGGCACACCGTCCAGGGGACAGAGGCCGGGGGAAACAGGGCAACTCGGAGGGCTGCTGTGCGACAGGGGGGGGAGGACAGGCCCAGGGAACCCACTCTCCAAGAGGCCCTCACCACCATCATGGCAGCCTACCACCACTCCCAAGAGACGATGGCGACGGTACTGGCCAGGTTCCAGGAGATCCAGGCACAGCAGGAGGAACGCTACTTGGGGTTCACCAATCAACTCACCAACATCTCTACCGCTATGGGGAGCATAGTCCAGGCCCTCAACCGGATAGAAGACACGTTGCGGGACCATGTGGCACCACACAGGGCCCCTGTCACTAGCCAGGAACAGCCTACCTCCTCCGCCGGCGCTAGTGGACAGGAGGCCCCACCACAACGACAGGCCACCAGAACCCCACCTCCTGCTGAAGAACAACCACCCCGCAAGAGGAGCCTGAGATCAAAAAAATCGACAGAGTAGGATGTCAAGACCCCCGCCAGCATGAGACACCCCCTGAACTCATCCCACTGTCCCACATTGCCACCCTGTCCAACCTTGAACTGCCCCTGCTCCATCCTTCCACAGGCATATGGACAATGCACCTGTGAGACTGAGAACTGGACTCTGCCATGGCCATTACTCCACCCCCACCCATCACCGTGTTTATATCATGTACCATTATCTAGCACAAAAAATAAATCACTCAATGCACTGAAATCAAACAGGAGTCAGGCTGTATTATTTACAAATGTATAACACATTACCGATCAATTATGTTCTGTTAACTTTGTGCTGAACACATACCGAGATCAATAAGCATTAGTCCATGGGCTAACCAAGCAGTAGTCACAGAGTGGGTCATACAGCACTGAAAAGGGAAGGGAAAATCAAACATCAGTTTAAAAGAACTGGGGGGTCATAGACAAAGTTGAGAAGCAGGAGGCTTGCAGGAAAAGTAAAATGGCGTGGGTGATTCTTACCTGTGTGCTACTGAAAACACTGTTGGATAACTCTGTCCCTGTTGTCTGTGTCGTCCTCTGAGTCTTCCTCCTCTTCACTCTCCGCAGGCTCCACAGCTGCTTCAACACCACCATCTGGACCATCCTCCTGCAGGAAAGGCACCTGACGTCGCAATGCCAGATTGTGAAGCATACAGCAGGCCACGATGATCTGGCACACCTTCTTTGGTGAGTACATCAGGGATCCCCCTGTCATATGCAGGCACCTAAATCTGGCCTTCAGGAGCCCAAAGGTCCTTTCTATGATCCTCCTAGTTCGCCCATGGGCCTCATTGTACCGTTCCTCAGCCCTGGTCCGGGGATTCCTCACTGGGGTCAATAGCCAAGGCAGGTTGGGGTAACCAGAGTCACCTATTAGCCACACACGTGGTCTCTGTAGCTGTTCCATCATATAAGGGATGCTGCTATTATGCATCACATACGCGTCATGCACTGACCCAGGGAACATGGCATTCACATGGGAGATGTACTGGTCAGCCAAACAGACCACCTGGACGTTCATAGAATGGTAACTTTTCCTGTTTCTGTACACCTGCTCATCGTCTTTTGGGGGGACTAAGGCTACATGGGTCCCATCAATGGCACCAATGATGTTGGGAATATGTCCAAGGGCATAAAAATCACCCTTCACAGTGGCCAAATCAACCTCCTCAGGGAATATAATGTAACTCCGCATGTGTTTCGTCAGGGCAGACAACACTCTAGACAAAACTTTGGAAAACATAGGCTTAGACATTCCAGATGACATGGCCACTGTTGTCTGGAATGAGCCACTTGCAAGAAAATGGAGGACTGACAGAACCTGCACCAGAGGGGGAATTCCTGTGGGTTGGCGGATGGGGGACATCAGGGCTGGCTCCAGCTGGGCACACAGTTCATGGATAGTGGCACGGTCAAGTCGGTATCGTAGTATGATGTGGCGTTCTTCCATTGTCGACAGGTCCACCAGCGGTCGGTACACGCGAGGATTCATCCTTCTCCTCGCAAGTCCCAGCGGACGGTGCCTAGGAATGACAACATGGAGCACAGAGTCAAGCCACTCACAGGTACGTTCACCACAGCTTGCATAGCACACGGTTATCTATGTTTTGAAAGGCGTGTATGTGTGGCAATGCAAGGCCTAGGCCTGTGTGTCGCAGTAGAAATTATGCCATGTGGGCCCTTGAAATGGCGGCTGCCTGACCTGTGAAGTGGGACAATGGGATGTGAGGTCAATGCGCTGGCGGAGCACACCATGGCGGTAGGCGGTCGAAGACCGCTACACGGAGCCGCATTGGTTAACATTGAAGCCTATGGGTTTCAGGAGCCAATGCCGAGGTGCGCCGGCGGTAGCGGTACGCACCGCCGCGGTACGCACCGCCGCGGGCGTGACCGCCATTTTCTATCTGCCTAATCACTCGAGACCTGATCATCCACAGGAGAGGACCTATACTGCAAGTGCTGCTGTGACCTCGGTCTGGAAGTGACAATGGCTGCTGCGACTGGGGAAAGGGCCCCTGCCTTCACGTCTGAAGAGTTGGAGAAGCTCGTGGATGGGGTCCTCCCCCAGTATGCGTTACTCTACGGTCCTCCAGACCAACAGGTAAGTACACCGGGTGCACATGGAATGGGCGATGCCTGTGTGGAGTGGGGTGGATGTAAGTTGGTGGGGTGGGGGGCGAATGAGGAGTGCAACGCACGACAGATGAGAGCATGTGCCATATGGCAAGGTTGGGGAGGGGGGGCCAATCACATCTAACATGCAGTAAGTTGATGAATGTTTCCTTCCCACCCTGTACATGTCACATAGGTCAGCGCCCATCAGAAAGTCGAGATTTGGCGTGCCAATGCCAAGGAAGTCCGGGCCCTGGGGGTCCACGTCAGGCGGGGCACCCACTGCCGCAAGAGGTATGAGGACATCCGCCGCGGAACCAGGAAGACCGCCGAGTCACTGCTGGGGATGGCCTCCCAACCTAGGAGGGGTGCCAGTCGTACCCTGACCCCCCTGATGTCCCGGATCCTGGCGGTGGCCTACCCTGATTTGGATGGGCGCTTGAGAGCATCACAGCAGACACAAGGGGGTGAGTATCAGCACATTCTGCTATCTTTCTGCGCAGTGGAGGCGTCTGGGTGGGGGAGGAGGGTTGTGGGTGACATTAGGCCAGGGCGCTTTCTGTAGTGTAGTCCTCTCCCTTAGGCATGGCCCTGTGCTACCGGCCCCCACCTCTGTAGGGTGACAAGTACAGCTATTGATGGTCCAGCCTCACACATCTGCGCGTTTGTCCTCTCTTGACCTGTTGTCTTAGTCAGAAGTACTGAGTAGTGTACCCCGAATGCGCGGCTTAGTGCATGAGGCTCCTGTGTCTGTCCTCTTCGCCAACGGTGTTGACATTGCATGCACTCAACCTGGTCTTCTTTTTTCTCCCCCCACCCTTCTTCTTCATCTTCTTGTGCATGTGTGCATTAGCATCATCAGGCGGAGGAGATTTGGCATCGGAGCACGAGGGAGCTGCAAGTCACAAGGCCCCGGTGGGCCCAGGAACAGACACCGAGGGCACCAGTGATCCGGAGGGCGAGGGGAGCACCACAACGGGGACCGGTGGTGAGAGCAGCGACACAGACACGTCCTCGGATGGGTGCTCCCTAGCGGTGGCGGAAACATCCGGGACCCCCGCCTCTACAGGTACAGCCGCCACCCAGCGCACCAGCCCCGCCCTCCCTGCAGCCCCTCAGCCTACGCTCCGTGCCCGCTCGCCCAGGAAGGCGGGCGTCTCCTTCGCCCCAGGCACCTCAGCCCCTGCCCCTGTCACCCCTGCTGCCCTCAGTGCGGAGCTCATTGACCTTGTGAGGACGCTCATTGTTGGGCAGACTACCCTTTTGAATGCCATCCAGGGGGTAGAAAGGGAGGTGCATCGGAGCAATGCCTACCTGGAGGGCATTCATTCGGGTTCTGGAGTCCACCCTTTGCCAGCAGTGACACCTCAATCAGCAGCAAGGACACATCCAGCCCCCCCCCCGGCAAGAGGACCAGGAAACACAAGGGCCGCCGTGCGAGGACTGACACGGCTGCCCCCAAGGAGCAAACTTCGCCCACTTCACCAGCCACATCATCTAGGGGAGGCAAGGGCCCGAGAGCCCCATCTAAGGAGCATAAGGGCAGCAGGGCGGAGAAGTCAGGCAGCAGGAGCGTGGAGCAGGTGGGCCCCACATGCCACATCCCAGCTGGAAAGGAGGACACCAAAGGGCCCAGGACTCCGTCCCCGAAGGGTCCAGAACCATCACGGTCGGAGGGCGACTGATCAGGGAGTCCAGGCCAGGTCTGGCTCCCTTGACCTACTGGATGTGCACCGCTGAACAGGGCCCGCGGTGCAGAAGAGCACCGCTGAACAGGGCCCGCCGTGGTGAAGAGCACCGCTGAACAGGGCCCGCCGTGGAGAAGAGCACCGCTGAACAGGGCCCGCCGTGGAGAAGAGCACCGCTGAACAGGGCCCGGCGTGAAGATAGGCACCGCTAACAGGGCCCGCCGTGAAGATAGGCACCGCTGAACAGGGCCCCGCCGTGCAGAAGAGCACCGCTGAACAGGGCCCGCCGTGGAGAAGAGCACCGCTGAACAGGGCCCGCTGTGAAGATAGGCACCGCTGAACAGGGCCCGCCGTGAAGATAGGCACCGCTGAACAGGGCCCCGCCGTGCAGAAGAGCACCGCTGAACAGGGCCCGCCGTGAAGAAGAGCACCGCTGAACAGGGCCCGCCGTGGAGAAGAGCACCGCTGAACAGGGCCCGCCGTGGAGAAGAGCACCGCTGAACATGGCCCCGCCGTGGAGAAGAGCACCGCTGAACAGGGCCCGCCGTGCAGAAGAGCACCGCTCCGCTGGGCCCCGCCGTCTCAAGCACCGCTCCGCTGGGCCCCGCCGTCTCAAGCACCGCTCCGCTGGGCCCCGCCGTCTCAAGCACCGCTCCGCTGGGCCTTTCCTCTCAAGCACCGCTCCGCTTGGCCCCGCCGTCTCAAGCACCGCTCCGCTGGGCCCTTCCTCTCAAGCACCGCTCCGCTGGGCCCCGCCGTCTCAAGCACCGCTCCGCTGGGCCCCGCCGTCTCAAGCACCGCTCCGCTGGGCCCTTCCTCTCAAGCACCGCTCCGCTGGGCCCCGCCGTCTCAAGCACCGCTCTGCTGGGCCCCGCCGTCTCAAGCACCGCTCCGCTGGGCCCTTCCTCTCAAGCACCGCTCCGCTGGGCCCCGCCGTCTCAAGCACCGCTCCGCTGGGCCCCGCCGTCTCAAGCACCGCTCTGCTGGGCCCTGCCGTCTCAAGCACCGCTCCGCTGGGCCCCGCCGTCTCAAGCACCGCTCCGCTGGGCCCTTCCTCTCAAGCACCGCTCCGCTGGGCCCCGCCGTCTCAAGCACCGCTCCGCTGGGCCCCGCCGTCTCAAGCACCGCTCCGCTGGGCCCTTCCTCTCAAGCACCGCTCCGCTGGGCCCCGCCGTCTCAAGCACCGCTCCGCTGGGCCCTTCCTGTCAAGCACCGCTCCGCTGGGCCCTTCCTCTCAAGCACCGCTCCGCTGGGCCCCGCAGTCTCAAGCACCGCTCAGCTGGGCCCCGCCGTCTCAAGCACCGCTCCGCTGGGCCCTTCCTCTCAAGCACCGCTCCGCTGGGCCCCGCCGTCTCAAGCACCGCTCCGCTGGGCCCTTCCTCTCAAGCACCGCTCCGCTGGGCCCCGCCGTCTCAAGCACCGCTCCGCTGGGCCCTTCCTCTCAAGCACTGCTCCGCTGGGCCCTGCCGTCTCAAGCACCGCTCCGCTGGGCCCCGCCGTCTCAAGCACCGCTCCGCTGGGCCCTTCCTCTCAAGCACTGTTTATGGTTCACTGTGCCCACCATGCCTCCTCCTTGAGCAGTGGACACTGTCATCCACCAGATGGACTGTGGCTTTGCACTCCCCAGGATGGTGAAGTGGGCAACCCACCCACTGTAGAGACTTGAGAGACTGTGGCTTTGCACTCCCCAGGATGGTGAAGTGGGCAACCCACCCACTGTAGAGACTTGAGAGACTGTGGCTTTGCACTCCCCAGGATACATCAATGGGCATGGTGGCCCCTTCGTGGATCTGGCGTCGTGGACTCATGTGGCTGTGGTGCCTCCCCCTTCCCTTCGCCCTGAGGTGCCTGTAATTTTTTCATCAGATGCCCCTGCAGTGTTCTCTCCAAAGGACTCAGGTCTCCTGTGTGGGCTTTGCCCTTGTGTCGCTACACTGTAGCCCACGGACTGTTCCATTTAACTTTCATGTACAGGACTAATTGCCTCGGTTCTCCATGGCAGTGTATATAGTATCATTTTGTTATGGATATTTTGCATAGTTGACCGCTCCATATCAGAGTCTATTTTTTATATAAATTTTTCGTCCCAATTTATTTCTGTCTTTGCATTCTTAAGGGGGGTTTGGGTGGTGTCACTGTGCATTGTTGCTCTGCATTAGTGTGTACATAGTTTGGGGGGGGGTCGCATATGTGTGTGCCGTAAGCTTCCCTCCTCCCCCCTCCCGTGTGTCGTAGGTGCAGTACTCACCGTTGTCGTCTGCGCCGGAGTTCGAACTCGTGGTAGATGAGAAGGTAGACGAGAGCAGGTAGGATGTTTAATTCGGGTTCCATGCTGTCCTCCTTCCTCGTGGAGTGTGTTTTGGTGCGTGTTTTCCCGTTCGTAGTCTGTTTCCGCCGTGTTTATATCGGCGGGGCTCCCGCCCCGGAAAAGGTGGCGGATTGGTGAGTTGTGATAGTGTGGGCGGTACATTGTCTGCCGCCTGCCTGTTGGCGGTGACCGCCACGCTGTTTGTCTGCACCGCCGCGGCGGTCGGAGTGTTAATGTGGCGGGCTGTGTTGGCGGTTCCCGCCAGGGTCAGAATTCCATTTTTTCGACCGCCGGCCTGTTGGCGGGTTGGCCGCCGCTTTATCACCGACCGCCAGGGTTAGAATCACCCCCATAGTCTGAAATGTAGTAGGAGAGTCTATTCTCTATCAAGCGTGTAACTTCCAGCAATGGATTGCCCATGAGTCGGAAGTATGCATTCATGTCTCCTTGCTGTCTGTTAATTTCAGTCATGTAGTCCTCTCTATTCATCACCACCATGTTACCACCTTTGTCTGCTTCCCTAATTATGATGTCCTTGCAGGTGGATAGTCTATTTAATTCTCTTAATTCTGATGGTTGAAGATTATTTCTATGGCCAAAACCAGCTGTTCTATGCTTGTCCTCCAGGTGATAGAAATCTGCACTTACTGCTTTGTAGAAAATATCACTATGATTGTCCATAGGCAAGGTAGGGTTAAAGGAAGATTTAGGTCTGAGTCCAATATCTAACTCTAAGTTAGGCTGGATATCTAAGTGTTCCAAAATCTCCTGCATATTGGGCGCAGATGTGTCTAGATAACACCATATGAACGTCTTGTATGTCCTTAATGGTTCTGTTACATTTAGGAATCATCAAAAGAGAACTGTAGTTATAACCAGGTTTATCCATGAAAATGTTTTTCAACTTAAGATGATGTACAAATTTAAACAGATCAATATGTATGTCATTGTAGTTAGGCCTAGAAACTTGTCAGAAAACTAGACCTTTACTGAGTGCATTTATTTTGTCATGAGAAAGTACAGTAGTAGATAAGTTGATAACTTGTACAGTGTCAGAATTAAGTGTTTCGGTCCTATTGGACGTTAGAGATGATGTGGAACTTGCACTCATGTTCTCTGTTTGCGTGAAAGTGACCATGTCATCACAACCTCTTTTCTGTCCATGTCAGTGATTCTTCCCTCCCCTCCTGGTTGTTTTGTGTTTGTGCTTGGTCCCTTTCCTGTATCTTGCCAATTCTTCTAAAAAAGAAGAGCTAGAACCCTCCAGTGTTGGGCCCATTAGGGAATTCACTTCGGAAAGTGGATCTACACCTGGACTCTGTCAGAGGGACTGCCTGGCTGCCCAAAGGACTCATCTGGACTGCATTGCTGACTGCTTCCCTGCTTGTTGCTCTGCTGCCTACTGGCCTCTCACTCTGCTGGAAGGACTCTGCCTTCCCCAAAAATGCTCTCCAAGGGCTTGGATTGATATTGCCTCCTGTTTTGAAGTCTCAGGGCCAACAAAGACTTCACCTACTAGGTTCTTAGCTAGTTTCCTGAATTCATTGACTACAGAACCGACTTCAGTGACTCCAGCACAGTTGCTGCTGCCTGATGCCACACTGCTGCCTGCTCCGGCTCCGTGGTCCTCCCTGCAACACAAGTCTGACATCGCTGCAACGCAGCTGATGTCCCACATTGTGAAGTCAACACATCAGCCCATATTTATACTTTTTTAAGGCCACATTTGCGCCGCTTTTTGATGCAAAAACGGCCCAAACCTACAAAATACAATTGTATTTTGCAAGTTTGCGCCGATTTTGCATCAAAAAAATGATGCAAATGTGGTGCTCAAAAAGAATAAATATGGGCCATCATGTCTTGACCGACTGAATCCATTGACCCTGCCGGGTCACAAGGAAACAACACCTTGTCACCAATGCCTCACCAGCTCCCCCTGCAACCGACTGAACTGACGCCTTTACTTCCCCTGCCTCACAGTGCGGAACCAATGCCTCACCTCCCCAGATGCCGTAAGATACTGACCCTGCTCGGACTCCAGCAATAAATCACCTCCACAACATCATGAGATGCCTTTATTTCTTCGTTTTCAAAGTTAATGTGTTTGGGGGTCCGTGCAACTCTGTGACCAGCACCTGTGGCGTCATACTATTGGGAACAACTCAGTCAACAACGCTGTGATAGCCCCAGTTAGAGCTATTGTATTTCTAAGTGCTTTAGTGGGATTTTATCTTTAAACATTCATAACTTTGCTTGTGTACGTTGGATTTTTGTTGTTCTGACCTTATTTTCTTCAGAAAAATATTATCTATTTTTCTAAACATTCGTGGTGTATTTTTGTGGTGTTTTCACTGTGTTACTCTATGAGTTATTGCACAAATACGTTACACATTGCCAGCTGAGTTAAGCCTGCCTGCTCCGTGTTAAGGTACCAGCGGGTTGTGCACAGGTTAATTTGTGTTGTGTTGTGACTTACCCTGACTAGGATTGTGTTCCCCACATGGACAAGGATGTATACCACTGCCAACTAGTGAACCAATTTCTAACAGCTCCCTTTTCCACCCTTGCTGTAAAAACATTTGCAGTAATAGCCTTTCGCCCCTAGAGGGTGCAATTCCACAAGTCCAGAATAAAAGTTCTAGCAGGGACATTTTTATAAATACATTGAACACTTGAGGGGGTATTATTCTCTTGTCGCTCCCAGCCTAGGGTGGGGACACAAAACTTTGTGTTGGGGGATGCTACGTTGCTCCTGCAGCTCCCCCTGTCCATGGGCTTGCGGTTGGTGGTGACCCCATCTTCTAGGGCCATCACAAGCTGGCAAAGGGCCCAAACAAACCTTAGTGCCTTGCAAGGCATTTGTGGAGTTGGTGCTTATTTCATTAGCAGCTCTCCTACTGTGCCGGGGAGAGCTGCTTAGCTGTCGTTGGAAGCTCCTTTATGCGGCCCCGTGCTGCATTCCTCCTTCTTCAGGGGTGTCAGGTCCCACCTGAACACCCCCTTCTTTGCTGTCTGGTGGGCGGTCAGCACAGGGAGCCCACCTAAGTCTGTTCCTTTTGTCAGGGGTGTCCAGTTCCACCCAGACACGCCCATGTGGTGCCTCCTCTTTGGAGGGCAGCTTGAGGAGCCCACCCCTGGGTGCCCTCGTCTGCTCCCCAGGCTGTAGCAGGAGCCAGCAGCCACTCTTTTCTCTGCCTGTTCTGGGCAGACATGCACTATGGCCCTGTCCTTCCCACTCCCACCAGTGCTGAGCACTGGCAGTGGGGACGGCCTTCCTGCTGCTGCAGGGAACAGGGATGGCCTCCAGCAGGATCTTTAAAGGGAGTGAGACGGTACTCCTCAGCTATTCTTCGGTGCAGTGCCCCGGGATGGGTTCTCAGGCCCTTTGTAGCAGTCTTCATGGGGATGCACCAGCTCCTTTTGACTTCATCTTCTTTGTGGGGCCTAAGGATGGGATCCAGGTCCCCCCTTGGCAGTCTTCAAGGGGGGGGGCATGATGGTGCCCCCGAATTCAACTTTGGTTGCCGGCCCCTCCCACCGGCAGCAATGGCATTCCCTGATTTCTCTTCTTTGCGGGGTCTCAAGATGGTATTAGGGGCATCTTCCTTCATTTCCACCAGGAACGCAATGGCATTCCCCGGTTTCGCTTCAGGCCCCTATTTTTGTGGGGAGTGTTTTGCAGTGCTCCCTGCATTGAGGCCCTGGGATGGGGTCCAGGATGGGGTAAGGGGCCCCCACCATTGCAGCAAGGGGGGTGCGTGACAGCAGCCCCCTTTCTCTCCAACAGGCCAGTCTTTAAGGAGCCCCGGGATGGGGTCCAGGTCTCCCTCTTATGCATCAAAGGGAGAGCAACAGCACATCCCCAGCTCCTCTTCTTCTTGGGGACAGCCCCAGGGCACTGGCCCACCCCAGGGGAACAGCCTGGAGCAGTGGCAGAGCCCCACATGCTTTGCCGCTTATTAAAGGTCAAGGGTTGCAAAACTTCCCACGTCGATTTCGCGGCCCCCCAAGGGCCGTTTTGGATGATGTCTTTTTGCTCCTGATGGCCTGCCCTTGCCCCCAGGAGAACCTTTGGGTCTCCAAGCATAGAACATTCCCAAATTGGTAGAGAGCCAGACCCACTGACTCCATGTTCCAGCCTTTCCACTGAGTGTTGTGGTGAATCCAATTTCTTTCTTATTGCAACTCAAGAGTTTATCTTAGCCTTTTTGCTTCCAGGCCTGTGCCCCGGTCACCTAGGCCCTCATTACAACCTTGGCGGTAAATGCCACCTACCGCCGTGCTGACAGCCGCCAACATACTGTGACCACAACGGTATACTGCTACGGGTATTATGACCCACACAGAGAAATCCGCCACTATACATACACCCACACAAGTCCACCAGACCAAAGGTCAGTGATGAACTGGCAGTACCAAAACCCTCACCATTACGCCAACAGAAATATGCCCACAGTATCAGGACCCATGAATCACTGCAGCGGTCTTTCAACCGTGGTAAACCATTGGTGGTACACACCCCAGCACTCAAAATACACACACACTTACAAAACTATACCACATTGGACAATTCAAACTAGACACAACTGACACACATACACACACCACACCCACACACCCACACCACTATAAAACACACACCCACATTACCCACAACCCTTTCAATGAAAAAAAAGATTGCTAACATAGAGAGACAAGCCAGGAGCACCCACTCAATCAGAGCCACAAAACACCATCACCCATACAGTATCCATGCACCTCACAGCACACACCCCAAAACATCACCCCACACATCCTCATACATACCAGTCACACCACATCCATGACACCACAAAGACACCCCAGGTTTTCACAGAAGGAGCTAAGGGTAATGGTGGAGGAAATCATCCGGGTAGAGCCACAGCTATTCGGATCACAGGTGCAGCAGACGTCCATTGCAAGGAAGATGGAGCTATGGCGGAGAGTCGTGGACAGGGTCAATGCCGTGGGACAGCACCTCAGAACAAGGGATGACATCAGGAAGAGGTGGAACAACCTACGGGGGAAGGTGCGTTCCGTGGTTGCAAGACACCAGGTAGCTATACAGAGGACTGGCGATGGACCCACACCTCCTCCCCCACAACTAACAAGATGGGAGGAGCAAGTCTTGGCGATTATGCAACCCGGGGGGCTCGCAGGAGTAGCAGGAGGACTGGACTCTTGTAAGTCAAATCTTTACTACTATATCCCCCACCCTACCTGCATGCCATAACAAACTCCTACCCCTACCTTCACCCCATCACTCCACCACCTCACATGTACCCCACTATTACAACCCACCCATCCCAATACCAAGGCCTGCATGCAACACCAATACATGGACACCCATCATAGACCTGCATGGACACCCATCACCACAGCATGCCCATTAGAGAGAATCACCTAGCCCACAAAATCAACACTCACACAAGGCAAAACTAACAGGGCAATCAAAACCATACAGGGAAACATACCCATGCACAAGATTGCACACGCGGATACAATAACATTACATTTTCATCCCCAAAGGACCCCCACTCCATGTCACTGGAGAGGAGGTGCCACCAACATCCAGTCCCCCCACAGAAGAGGCCCACAGTGATGACAGCAGCTCTGCACGCCTGGATCACGATGACCAACCTGGCCCATCAGGTACCTCTGGAAAGTCGGTTACCCTGCCACAGGCCCATACCAGCACAGACCATCTCCCCTCAGGAAACACCAGCACAGCACCCACCCAGCGGGCCCATACACTGTCCCCAGGGCATGCAATCAGCAGTGTGTCCACCACTACAGGGACCCCAGGCAACCCCATAAACCAAAGAAAATCAGGGACCTGGGGTCAAGGGCAGTGGGCACACGGTTCAGGGGACAGAGGCACAGGACAACAGTGAAGCTGGGATGACTGCTGTGTGACAGGGGGAGGACAGGCCCAGGGAACCCAATCTCCACGAGGCACTTGCAGGGATCCTGGGAGCATACCACCATTGCCAGGAGACCTTGGGCCAGATACTGGCCAAGTTGCAGGAGACCCAGCGGCTGCAGGAGGGACAGTACCTGGGGATCAGGGAGGACCTCAAACACATCCACACCATCCTAGTCACCATTGCAGGGGTGCTGGCTGTCATGACCAACACCATGAGGGAGGCCGTGGCTCAACAACTGCCCCCTGACACTAGCCACACCGATGAACAGCCCTCCACCTCCGCCGGTGCTAGTGGACAAGATGCCCAGCCACTGGAACAACAGGCCACCAGCACCCCACCCCTTGCAGAAGGAGAACCACCCCGCAAACTGTCCCTGAGATCCAGGCAGAAGCCAGAGAACATAGCCAAGAACCCCGCCAGGAAATAAGACTCCTGATTGTCACCCTTGTGTCCCACTCTGTCACCCTGTCCACTTTGAACTGTCATTGTTCCCCTTCCTATGCCCCATTGGACAATGCACCTGTGATACCAAGAGACTGGACTCTAACTGGGCATTCCTCCACCATCACCCCAGCCCATTGCATATCCCCCTCTACTTAGTAGCACCTAAACAAACACCCTTGGAACAAATTCAATTCTGGAGTCTGTCAATTGTTTGAAATATGTATTAGTACAATAAACTGAAAACATTTAAATTCATATGTACAGTTATATATACATTGGTATGACCTGTAGTAGTCAGCAGTAAACACACCAGGAGCCAGAGTGGGGCACAGAGATCTGAAAATAGAGATGCCAAAGGGTACAGTAAGTGGCCATAGACATAGGGAAATCATGCTGCCATGTCTAATGTCCAACAGAAAACTGAAATGTAAAGTGAAGTTATAGTGTCTTACCTGTTCGTCACTGAAAGTACTGTTGTATGAGAAAACTTCTGTTGTCCACATCTTCATCCTCTGCCTCCTCTTTCTCACTGTCCACAGGCTCGACCGCTGCCACAAGACCATCTCCAGGCTCATCCTCCTGCAGAAAAGACACCTGGTGTCTCAAGGTCAGGTTGTGCTACTTGCAACATGCAACGATGATCTGGCACACCTTCTTGGGTGAGTAGTAGAGGGATCTACCTGTCAGATGGAGGCACCTGAACCTGGCCTTCAAGGGGCCGATGGTTCTCTCAATTATCCTCCTTGTTCGCCCATGTTCCTCTGCCCTTGTCCTGGCATTCCTCACTGGGGTCAGTAGCCATGAGAGGTTGGGGTAACCAGAGTGGCCTTCAAATATTGAGGGACAACTGTCAGACACACACTAACCCTTAGTGACAACCCTCATACCCAGACACCAATATATGGGCTCACTAATTAGCCACACCTAGTGCCTCTGGAGTTCAGCCATCACATATGGGATGCTGCTATTCCTCAAGATAAAGGAATCATGCACAGAGCTAGGATACTTGACATTCACATGGTAGATGTAATGGTCCGCCAAACACACCATCAGCACATTCAGAGAGTGATAGCTTTTTCTATTCCTGAACACTTGTTCATTTCTCGGGGGTGACAAATGCTACATGTGTACCATCAATGGCACCAATGATGTTGGGGATATGTCCCCGGGCATAAAAGTCAGCTTTCACTGGGGTCAAATCCTCCACCTGGGGGAATGCGATGTAGCTGTGCATCTGTTTCAGCGGGGCAGACAACACTCTGGTCAACACGTTGGAGAACATTGGCTGTGACATCCCTGATGCCATGGTACCTGTTGTTTGGAAGGAACCCCTTGCCAGGAAATGGAGCACTGACAGGACCTGCACGAGAGGGGGGATACCTGTGGGCTGGCAGATAGCTGACATCAGGTCTGGCTCCAATTGGGCACACAGTTCTTGGATTGTGGCCCTATCAAGTCTGGAGATTAGGATAATGTGTCTGTCTGTCCTCGGTTGTCGCAAGGTCCACCAGGGGTCTGTACACTGGAGGATGTCTCCATCTCATATTCATCCTCAGCGGTTGAAGCCTAGGGAGGAAAACAGTGAGCAGAGGGTCATATTCACACTTCTATTGAAATAATGATGCATCTCTTTATTTACAGAACCAGTATGTGAATCCGAGAGTCAGTTGATGTGCCAATGTCTGCTGTGACGCAGTTAGGTGCCATGGCCTGTGTCCCCCTGAAATGGCAGCTGCCTAATCTTTGAGGAGGGACAAGTGGAAATGAAGTAATTCCCCTTGCGTTGTGCGGCGTTGCGGTAGGCGGTCGACGACGCAGGGCAATTTCACATTGGTTATCATTGGGCCCTATGGGTTCCAGGAGCCAATGGCGATGTATGCCGGTGGTGACAGTACGCACCGCCGTGGATATGACCGCCATTTTCTATCTTTTCACTCACTTGCTACCTGACCTTCAACAGGAGGGGACCTACACTGCAAGTGCTGCTGTGACCTGTATCTGGAAGAGACATTGGCTCATGTGTCTGGGGAAAGGGCCCCTGCCTTCACTTCGGAGGAGTTGGAGAGACTAGTGGATGGGGTCCTACCCCAATACACTTTACTCTATGGTCCTTCAGACAAACAGGTGAGTACACTGTGAGCATGATGCGTGGGCCATGAATGTACGGAGTGCTGTGTGTGTAAGCCCCATGTAGGGGGGCTGAGGTGTCTTGGGCAGAGTGCTGCATGTATGGTGGTCAATGTATGTGCGTTAGGGGATGGGAGGGATATGGTGGGCCGTGAGTGTGACGGTCTCGATGGTATGACTAATCCCTTTTCTGCTGTATTTTTCCTGTAGGTCAGCGCCCATCAGGGGTATTTGGCGTGCCATCCCCAAGGAGGTGTGGACCCTGGGGGTCTTTGACAGGCGGAGCACCCACTGCTGCAAACAGTGGGAGGACCTGCGCTGCTGGGCAAGGAAGATGGTGGAGGCCCAGCTGGGGCTTGCCTCCCAACGAGGAAGGGGTGTCTGTCGTACCCTGACCCCCAATGTTCTACATCCTGGCGGTGGCCTATCCGGAGTTGGATGGGCGCTTGAGGGCATCACAGCAGCCACAAGGGGGTGAGTACAAATTCAGATTCATGACTTTGCACGCATTAAGGTTTTACCTTGGTGGGGATGTGGACTGTGGGTGCCCCTAGGCCAGGGTAAATATGGCAGGGTAGGTCCATTGTTGGGCAACTACCCCAATGGTGTTAGTGTGCATCTACTACTGGTCAGGGCCCTGTTTGTTTCAGGTGTGCAGCTGATGGCCTTATGCTATGTACCCCATGGGCTGGTGACTAGCTCTGTAACTGGTAGTGCATGGCCTAGTGCAGAGGCTGCTCCCTGTGTGTTGTGTACGCCAACAGTAGTGTTGTTGCTGGCATTGACCAAGTGTATCCTCTGTCTCTCCCCCTACCTTTTTGTTTTGTCACCCTGTCCTTGTGTGCATTAGCATCATATGGCGGAGGAGCAGAGGCACCGGAAACAGAGGGAGCTGCATCCCACATGGGCCTGGATGCCAAAACCACTGAGGGTGAGGGCACCAGTGGTACTGAGGGCGAGGGGAGCACCACGACGGAGACAGGAGGGAACACTACAGACAGCGACTCCTCCTCCGAGGGAAGCTCCCTGGTGGTGGCGAACACCTCTCTGCCCACCCCAACAACAGGTACAGCCGCCACGCCCCCTACCAGCACAGCCCTCCCAGCAGCCCCTCAGCGTGTTTCCCGTGCCCGCTTACCCAGGAGGGTGGGCATTTCCTTCGCCCCAGGCACCTCAGGCCCTGCTCCAGTCAGCCCTGCTGTCCTAAGTGAGGAGGCTATTAACCTCCTGAGATCCCTCACTGTTGGGCAGTCAACCATTCTGAATGCCATCCAGGGTGTCGAGAGGCATTTACAACAAACAAATGAATACCTGGAGGGCATTCATTCTGGGGTGGCGGCCCAACAGTGAGCAAATCAGGCTCTGGCCTCCGCACTGATGGCAGCCATTGTCCCTGTCTCTAACCTCCCCCCTCCAACTTCCTATACCCAGTCCCAATCCCCTCAACCCCAGCCTATCCCAAGCACACCCTCAGACCAGCATTCACCCAAATCAACAAGCAGAAGTGGCTCAGGCAAACAAAAGCACCACACTTTATCTCACAGGCACTCACACAAGCACCCTCCCCATGCAGATACACCAACATCCGCTGCCTCCACTGTGTACCCCTCCTCCTCGTCTACCTCCCTCCCAGTAGCGTCTCCACTCACACCTGTATGCACTACATCCTCATCCACTACCTCCATCATCAGCACGCCCATCACTACATACCCCTCACTGGCAGTCACCACCCCCACATCCATGCACATGTCCCCTGTGCCCTCTCCCACTGTCTCTGTGACCCCTCCTCCCAAATTACACAAACACAAGCACACACCCACCCAACAGCCATCCAACTCACAACAGCATCCAGCTCATGCACCTGCACCCAAACACAGCAGACTGACACCTCCTACAAGCACTCCCTCTCCTTCCACTCCCAAACCTTCACCCACTTCCCACCCCAGTGTCCCAAAGAAGCTTTTCCTGGCAAACATTGACCTTTTCCCTACCCCTCCCCGCCATCCTTCCCCTCAGGCCAGGGTGGCCAAAACCCAGCCCAGCACCTCAGCTACCAAGTCCACGTCTGCTGTGGTTCCTACAGCTGTCAGAGGCGCAAAAGGGGCACCCGTCAGCCCAGCCAGCCCAGCCAGTGTGCCACCAACCCCTGCCAAGGCAAAGAACATTCCGCCACCTGGCAAGGTGAAGAAGGGGACAGCATCCAGCAAGTGGAAGGAGCCACAACCACCCAGCAAGGCCACCTCAAAGACTCCAGCTGCCAGACCCAAGGTGACACCACCATCTGCCAAGAGCAGGAAGGGGCACAAAACACCAGCCAAGGCACTTCAGCCATTCGAGTCTGCAGGTGAAGGCCTGGTGGCTACCAGCACAACCGCCAGCACTGCCACTTGCACCGCGGCCAGCACCGCCACCTGCACTGCAGCAAGCACCACTACTATCAGCAGCAGCAGCCTTAGTGGGCAGCCAACCAAGGCTGCAGGAGAAGACCTGGAGCCTCCCCCCACCACTGGCAGCACCAGCACCTGCACTGAGGCCAGCAGCGCCACCTGCACCACAGCAAGCACTGCCACCTGCACCGCTGGCAGTAGCACCACTGCCAGCAGCAGCAGCCCTAGTGGGCAGCCGTCCGAGGCCTATGTGTTTTGGCCCAATGGGCCACAGACATTTTGAGCGGACATTGTCCTACCTTTTGTACATATTGTATATTTTGTAAATACTGTTTTTGAAATATTAACGTATTTCTAATATAACACTTATTTGACTCAATTACTTTTGTCCTTGCGTTATTCCAGAGGGTTACAGGGTGTATATGTAATGTTGTTGCATGTGTTTGTGTGTATGGTGTTGGGGGTGAGGGTGAGTTTGGGGCTGTTTCTTGTGTGTGTCACTCTCTTTTTCCTCCCCCTCCCCTATGTGCTAGGTCCAGTACTCACTGTGGTCGTCACCGCCACGTTGGTACTCCTGGTATATGAGAAGGTACACCAGCATGGGGAGGACCTGCAGCTCGGACTCCATGGCATCCTGGTTCTTCCTTGAGCGTCGAGAGGTCAGTGGTTTCCCTTCAAAGTACTGTTTCCACTGTGCTTTTGATGGCGTTGGTACCGCCCTGGAAAAGTTGGCGGATGGGTGGGTTGTAATGGGGTGGGTGGTACAATCTTCTGCCTGCCTGTTGGCGGTTACCGCCATTGTGTTTTTTGCTACCGCCGTGGCGTTCCGAGTGTTAAAGTGGCTGTCTGTGTTGCCGGTTTCCGCCATGGTCATGATTCAATTTTAGTTACCGCCGGCCTCTGGGCAGTATTACCACCGCTTTAACACCGACCGCCAGGGTTGTAATGAGGGCCCTAGTGTCTTTTGACCTACTTAGCTTGCTCTGTTTTAGTCCATTTATTTTATTATTTCTTTTAAGATGGCCATTGTTTATAGTTTGTAGAAATGTTTTCAGAATATTTCTGTGTCAGGGGTCCTAAATGAACCTTATAAGTACATCTCACATGGACAAGATCTTTAGGGGGATTCGTTTCAGATGCCATATACACTGCATGTCACCTTGCTGCAGAACTCATCCTCTGTGTCACCACAGAGGCTTACCTATAGACCTCATTCCAAGGTAACAAGGTTTGGTGGGTGCTTCTCATGGAAATGGTACTGGCAGATTAGGCTTATCGTTCCTAGCTCTTATTAGGTTAGAGATTAGGGTTTCTTTGCTAGGAATTTCATATCTCATGTTTATTGTAAGATAGTGGGGGGGGGGGTTCTATTCACAACTCTCATCTTCACAATTATGCTTCTTTTACTTTTCATTATCCTTATCATTGCAGCTCATGCATTTTAACATAGATTGCAGTCTTTTCAATAAATGTAATGAAAACTCTCTTGCATCTCCTTCATTGCCTTTGTGTGGCTCAGACTTGTTGCTAATGTGAGAAAAGGATTACTTCTGTTCCACCACTACTTCCCTGAGAGGTGTTATCTAGAGTCCATGCATAAGGCTGCCAGAAATCTCCTTTTACTGTTTGGGTTTTTGGTGGGGTACTGCTTGTGAGCCGGGAGGGTGGGACTGACAGTTGCGACTTGTTGTAGGAGTGGCTTAATCACATTCAACCAAAAGTGCTGTCATCCTTAAACTAGCAGGATCGTCTAGGAGCAAGAGTTCAACTATGACAGTGCCTTCCTTTTCTTTTGAGCTTTGTGCTTTCCTTCCGACAGCTTCGTCTTTCCCCCAGCTGGTCCTCAGGTGGGGTATTTGGGGCAGCCTACCTGGCCCAGGGCATGCACCTCCCTGGGTCTAAAGTCATTCAGGGGCAGAGTTCCTGCGCAGTGGGCAGCTAAGGGGTTCTTCTTTCCAGTTGTCAGTCCCAGTGCCTTGCAGTGAAGCACAGCCAAGAGAGAGAGCCCTCCCTGTGCGAGAGCTTTTAAGTTATGGCAGGAGTGACCAGCAGGCCTGAACTTTTGGCTTATCCAGATGTGCCACATCACTTCCTTGCCCCTGTCCCCTCCTTCCTGCATAGTCTTCTGAGATAACTCCAAATGGCAGGAGTTAGTGAAACATGTGTTCTGAAAGTCTCCACCTTTCCTCCCTGACATTCCTTCCAGATACTCTCCAGCCTGTTCCTGGCACAGAGTGACAGCTGGCTGATTGATGAAAGGCCCTGCTCAGGCAGCTGCACAGAGCAGTAATGGGCACTAATCCTGAGCTGAGTCAGAGGAAGATGACATTCCTGGATGACCCATAAGTTGTACAGCTATGCTTTGTAACCTACTGCATTATTCTTTTCATACAGGTTACAGTGTCTCTGTACTCTACTCTATATACCCTAGGGGACTGGAGTTTCACCCTAGGCCATCCTTTCCTACTGACATTTAATGGAGTGTTACTACAAGGAAAACACAGTGAGCACACTGACGATGTATTCCTCACATATGTACACTCTTATCTCATAAGGCCTACTCAAGGTCACTACCCACTGCACATAGTCCCTATTGCGCCAGGCTACCTAAGCACAGTTTTTGGGCTGTGCACACTAGGAATCCTCCCTGTGCAGCCCTTACACAGGTGCACATGTGTGTGCACACTTGATCACGTGTAACAAGCCCTGGGCCTCCCACTCTTGCTGCGTCACAGCAGCCATTCCTTAGAAAGGCGACACCAGTGGTAAACATGTGCAGTCCATTTTACCATATGTTTACTGTGGCTGAGTCCCCAACTACGAGGTTCCCTCACAGTAAAAGGTCTAAGACCAGGTGATCCAAAAGTAAAAAATCAGGCCGGTCCAGATAGTCAGAACCATCCTCTCACACATATATATTGAGCTGAAACTAGATTTTAGGCTTCTGTAAAATATTAATTCTTCTTGAAGGCCAACCACTTTTGCTTTTGAGCAGTTACATGAGGTAATTGTATTTTATTGACCGAAAGAGCAGGCACTCAATGGAGGCATCGCACCAATTGCTTTGAAGACTTTTAACAGGACACTAACATGCCTCATCTATGTGTCGAGAGGAGACAGTACAGATTGGTTTGACAATGCAATGGGGACAATGTTGGGCACAAGAGAGAGAAACTGCTCCCTATTTGACTGAGGAAACTCAATGTCGAGACTCCACAAACTTGACAACTCCGCCCACAATATCCTTCATAGACTATGCAGTGAACCCAAAAAATGGAGAACTAAAACAACGCTCTAGAACCTTGATGTTTCACCCTATTCTAAGCTTCACAACACAGATTCAGATAAACAGACTGTCCTGTTCAATCTTCTCAGTGAAGTGTGCTCTTCTATAGCAAGCCCACACGCCAGATTCTATTCAGAGATTCTGTCAAGAACTAGAGTTTGTTATAAGGAACACTTGGTGGTATTTTGTGATTCCTTAGGGGCAATTCAGTTCTTCAGCCATTGGGTGTTGTTCTCTTTGCCAGCTGAAATCTTTTATTAATAATGGCCACACTGACATTGTGTGAAAGGTTCTCTGGGGTTCTTCTCTGGATCCTCACAATAGTAAATCTAAGGATACTCACCATAAATACTCCTTGTCCAGCTCCAGTAATTCTTTTTCCCAAGGTGCGTATGGGGATCTCATTGTATCGTCATCTGCGGTGATGATTGTCCAGTACCAGCAAGCTACCTCTTCCTTGAGTTAATCCTTTGTTTCTATTCATTTACATTAGTCCACGTTGAGTGCACAGCTCATTTACGATAGGCACTGGGACTTCCACCAAGAGTCAAGTTGTAAATATTTGAATTTCACTCACCAGATTGAAAAGCATCTGCCATGAAACCATCTGATCACCCTTCCTATAGTTTCCCCATTTATAACATTTCACTTTTTCGAGGGAAGACTTAGTTTATCATTAAGCCACTCTGGGGTCTCTGGAGAGGTACATATTGGTGTTGGGTCTGCATAGTAGTGTATCCCAAGAGCTCTCCTGAATTATAACCACAAATATAAAGCTGCCAACATAACCTTCAACCTTACATGCCTAAAGAAGTTTGGGTCCCCAAATTTAAACATGAACTTTCCACTAGCAATGTGCCTCAGAATAGCCTTATAAAATGGGCCCATTCAAGAGACATCAAGCTCCCCAGCCAAGAGCTCAAAGTTCATCAGTTGAAATGCTTAACAGTAGGCTTGGATTTCCGGAAGAGCAACCCCACCGCTTCAGCCCCCTCTGAAGTTCCCTCCAGGAGTTCCTGGATTCCTTGGCAGGCCATGTAAAGCTACTGACTTGCCTTTCAAGATTCAGCAACTACATTTTAAGGAAGAGTAGCAGAATTGTTCTAAAAAGAAAGGTCAGCTTGGGGAGGACCAACATCTTAATAACATTCACTCTCCCATATCTACCTAAGGGCACATTTTCCTGCATTCTGAGGAGAGCACCTATCTCTCTACCAATCCTGGATAGATTGACTCCCCTCAGCTCTTCCAAAGTATATGTCATCATTATCCCTAAGTGCCTGATTTAAGCTGTACCCAGTGCAGCACCACTTTCCTTGCATCCCTGAACACACCCCTGACGCCACCATGTGTGCGCCATAGCTAAGATACGGTGTCCCATAGCGGTAGTTAGGGAAATTAGTACCAAAACTTCTGATGCTACTTCAGAGCTTTGCAGGACTAGTGCACATTTTTTTACGTTAATCCTGGAAAGCCAATTGAGGCCCATTGAAAACAATGACGTGTCTCCTTTTAATGGCTGCTCTGAGTAGGCATTAAAAGTGGCAAAAAAAGATGCAAAGACATTACTTAGATTACTTTACGCCATTTTTTTGTCCCCCCAACGGGGGAATGACCCTTTTACATACATTATGTCTGGTGAAGACATCTTGTAGTGCAAAGGGTTACAAAGTGTTGCAATGCATACATTGTACCACTTTGTAAATTTGGCGCAGCGATTTTGGCATCATTGGGCGACATTAATGTAAAACAAATGATGCTAATGTGTTGTAAAGAGACGCTAGGGGCTGTTAAATCAGCCCCTAAGTACCTAATTTGATGCTTAGCCTGCACGACTGCCTTCTTACTGCCCTGTGACATGATCTTTGTTTTCCGTTTATTAACTAAATATACTGACATACTTCCAAACTCTTCAGCAAGCTTCTCTAACCTGGGTACAGAAAGCATTGGATTTGCGATATATAAGATTATATCACCCTCTGCATTAATCTTTGATTAATAATGCCGCAGTTTCAAATGGAATAATCGCCTCATCTTGATGGATCAAATGGGCAAAAGGATTTATGTATAGGCCAAAAAGAATCAGTGACAATGGGAACCCTTACCTCATGCCCCTGGGTATCTGTAAAGAATCTGTCAGTTCCCCATTGACCATGATCTACCGGGACCTTGTAGAGAGTTTGCACTTCTCTTATCATATTACTACTGATACCATAACACTTCCCAAAGGTAAACCACCACATTGATTGTCGCAATTGTCAAAGGGAGGTCAAAAACTTCAGACATCTCAATGTCCCCAATAACCTGGTGCATTAGTTTGTGCAGTTGTCTGCTAGGCAGAAACCCCTTCTGAACAGGATATATTAGAGTTTGGATAACACTTTTTAACTCTTAGCAAAGATGCCTGCAAAGACTTTATAATCGCAGTTCAGCAGGGATATAGGTCTATAAGAGTCCGCTGATCTAAGGTTCTTGTTCGGTGTTGCCTCAAACAATGCTGTTGGGATTGTGGTCACCTCCCAATAAATCTCATTAAACAGTATCCTTCAAAAGGGCACCAGTGTGCTTAACATGTGTTTAAACAATTCAGCTGGGATCATATCAGGACCTGCTGCTTTTCCATTGGCAAGAATCCTAACCTGGTCCCAGATCTCTGCATTCATGATCACATCCTTCAGACCTTCCCTCTGTTCTTCCAAGAGATGGAAACAATTCCTGCATCACAAACATTGTTCTACCAATATGGGATATGTGACCAACCCTTCCCAGTAAATCCCACTAAGATTACTCAATATCTCTTCTTTCATTTCCTCTGATGAGTTCAACACCCTGTCCGCTCCTAACTCTACAGTGGCTCTATATTATTCCTGCTCAGGTCAGACCTCATGTTCCATGCCAAAATGCTCCATTGTTCTCCGCATATTCAAAACGTTGAAGTTTGCTGGCCTCCCAATTAACTATTTTTCTACAAAATTGCCTTGAGTTCCCTTTGTAACTGCTCCAACTCAAGCCCCAAAGGAGAATTAGGATTCAGATTCTGCCTTGCCTCTAGGTGCACTTCTCTTCCTTTCTGTGTGACATATATCTTCAGATCTTTCTGCACTTTTGAGGCCTTATTATTATGGGTTTGTGGTATTTTTAAAATACAGCCTATAATATAGGCCTTATATGCATCCCATACAACTGTGTTGCTAGTCGTGCTCCTATTAATCTCTAGTTTGTCTTCTCAATGTCTCTGCATCTTCTCACCCTGTGAGACCTCCCTTCTCAGTGTCCATCTCTGAGGCAGTTATACAAGTGGCAGGTTGAATAAAAAGCTCCACTGATGAGTGATCAGAGAGCACTGCAGGTACATGAGTTATTGAGATGACTGACTAAATTAGAGAGAGAATTAAAAGAAAGAAGTTGATGTATGAATGATGTCCATACTTTTTGCTATGAAACGTGTAGCTTCTCTGATCACCCCTTCTTACTCACCAGATGTCTACTAAGCGGAGGTCTACCATTATGTCTTTTAATATTTCCCTGCCCCTACTCATTGCCAAATGGGTTACCCTCAATGTTCTGTCATTTTCTGTATTGAGAGTAGCATCAAAGTCTCCTCTTTCCAGGCAGGAAGTGGGACAGTCTGCCAACCAGAACTGCAAATAATTCAAGAAAAGAGGATCATTGCAGTTTGGACTATTACATCCTACACAAGTAAACACAAATGAACCTCTGCACTACATTACAGTTAGCTATCTCCCTGAGTTATGAGCTGTGTGAATTACAACCCTTAGCCCTGTCTTTACTTTTGTATAGCTAGCTTCCCCCGTATGCTCCCTGTCTGCCCTGAACAAATGACGTCTTGAACCAATGAACAGCTGAGATCTGCTTTGCATTCCTTTTCTGCTAAGTGAATCTCTTGTAGGATAATAACTTGAGTGTCTGAATCTTTTGAGAGATTCAGTGCTACTTTCAGCTTCCTCCTTTTGCCTAAAACATTTACACTCCACGTTATTCCCTTATTAAGACCCATTTTAAGCAATGACAACCCAGATCCCCACCCACACACTCTTCTCCTCCATGCTCAATGCTTGTGATTTACTGACAATATTGAGTCACTTTCTGCCCTTCCTATTGAATACTCCGCCGAAGACTATGGAGATTTTTTTCTTTTTTTACTCAAATGCTCCCCCCCTTTTGCACCCACCCTGGGGAACTCCCCTGTATCCATGTGGCACCATCTTACCGCCTTTAGGGTCGTAGCGGGGGATGACAGCTATAACCAGCACCCCAAACATACCCCTTCCAATAGTCTCTAAGCAACACATCAACACATCCTATCAGTGCATCCATGAAGCTCAATCTTTTGACCACCCTGAAGGCTAACTGGATCTGTGTCTTAAGGTTAAACATCTCATTTTTCCTGATGACCTTCAGGATAGCCAGAAATTTCAACTGCACCTTAGCCCTCAAGTCTCTGAGTGGAGTCATCCTTTCTCCTAGCTTCCATTGCTGCTATGCTATAATCCTCCCTATGTGTGACCTAGTTTGGTATGTGAAGAAGTCATGCATCAAAGAGCCCATTGTTAGAGCAATGGACAGAATTTGCTCCTAGACAAAATACGACTGAAACTTTATCAAGCTCTTGTTAGGTATTTTATGATTGGGGTTCACCTTAAAAGGATCTCTGTGGATTTGCTGGATTTCACCTTCCAGACTCACATCGGGGTGACCTTTCAGAATTCCTTCCTTTCAGAGCCTAATGCAGACTGTCTTCAAATCTGTCCCTTCCACATACCCCAGGGCAATTACAATTCTCAAGGTGTTTCTTCTACAATGTATTTTTATCAATTGCATATCTTCCATCCACTGTCAATGTTGGTGCTTCAAGTTGTAATCTCCTGTGTGTTTTTGGCTAAGCGGTGGTATGTCTGCTCCATCTGATCCCCCAAGCATTTAGTGCGTACTTCTAGGTCATGAAGTTTGGCCCCAAATCCTGACATTCTCCCTGAATATCCCTTTGGTTCCATTCCGAGACCTCATATTTCTGCATGATCTCTTGTTTTAAACTTAGGAAGAAATGCTCCACTTTGGAAGCCTTTCGTGTACCCAGCTCTTCTCTTTCGGATAACTGGGCCCTCCCTGAATGTTCTCATCATGCAGTCTGTGTGACACATGAATACTGTACATTGTGTTCACTTGAGGTTCTGGGCCAGGATCATGCTCATGTTTTAAAGATTGGAACCTATTCTCTGTAGGAATTGAGCCTGGGGCAGCTTCCGGTAGAGATTGGGCTTCCTCACCTCTTTAATTGGGATTGGGATATCATACTTTGCCCCTTAGATTCCATGACTCTAAAAAAGAGTTTTAAGGATGAAGAATGCTTCTTTAAGGGCCCCTTGGGCCCCAGCTCTTGGTGTATATCCTTTGCCCCCTCTGCTTTGCCTGGAATGGGGATTTGCAAATTTAGGGGCCAGTTTACTCCTTATACTTGGCTTCGCCAATGTTATGTCGTCAAAGTTATGGCGCCCCCTTGTTTGTCTGCTCGTGCTGCCTGGCGCAATGATCTAAAAATATACCTATTACTCAGGGCTTTTGGCAAAACAGCAGCTTGTACCTTTCTATCTCCAAAGGCCACTTCCTGGATGTTAGCATTTCACAGCTGCTAGATTTGGCAAATGTGTGCTCCACCTAATGTTTGTACCATCCCCCTGACATATACACTCTTTTTCTGAAACTCTTATGCTCCTAACGTCCAGCCATCCGCATTGCATTCTGACATCCGTGCTCAAGAAAAAATGTCTCTTCGCTCCACTAGCTTCTAGGTCTTTCATCTATAGTAATTAGATGACCAAATGTCATAAAAGTAAAAAATAATACATTTCTCATTCTGGTATGTGCATTGTATGTTTGTTGGAAAATGGGTTATTGGTAAGGGCAGGTAGGTACCTACACTTAGCCATAGGCCACTAACCTCCACTTAGGTCGAGTTAGGTCTCAGTAAATTAAACCCAGCTCAACCCTTGGTAGCTTGGCAACGAGCGACAAGGCTTCACTTAGGAGACAAAGCGTAAAGCATTCAAATATCACAAAACAGTAATTAAATAAAACACAGGAAACAGTTTAAAAATCCAAAATCAATTTATAAAAATAGATTATATTCGTATCTTTAAAATGACACAAAAACAAATAAAATCGGATAAGGGGAACAGGAGATATGAATTTTTAAAGAATTAATGCTTTCTAGCGCATAGAAGCAACTAGGGCTCAAAGGGTTACAAAAGGTCACACTGAAAAGGAACAAAGTCCTGAGTTCAGGCCACCCACGAGGTAACACTGTCACACTTACTTTCAGAAGTGTTTGATTCAGGAAAGTGGTCCACAGCACCAGCCAAGGATTCAGAGGTTCTGGTGTGCCTCTTGGGATCTGGGACTCCAACTCCCACAATGCACATCTTCAACTTATGGAGTTGCGCCAAACATCTCCAAAATTCTGGATC
Source organism: Pleurodeles waltl (assembly GCF_031143425.1). Taxonomy (NCBI): domain Eukaryota; kingdom Metazoa; phylum Chordata; class Amphibia; order Caudata; family Salamandridae; genus Pleurodeles; species Pleurodeles waltl. The sequence continues at coordinate 126,654,319 of NC_090440.1, read as the reverse complement.
TTCTTCCAGAGGTCCTTTTTGTGTCCTTGAAGTGTCCACAACTTGATCCAAGGTTCCAGAAGATCTGAGTTGCTCCTTGAGAGTTGGGACTACAATTCCCAGAATGCACCTGGTCAGAATCCTCAAATGGCCACTGGACACTGGTCAGCTGGGCTCTGCTTGCAGTACTTGATGCAGGGGACTCTGTGCCGCTCATTTGTATCTGTAGCAAACAGGAAGTCCCTTCTTGAAGCAGTAGAAGCAGGTAAAGTCCTTTTAGTGGTGAAGCCCAAGTATGCAGCTGGTGCAGTCCTCCAGAGTGCAGTGTCCAGGTGCAGGTCAGGGGTACAGCAGGGCAGTCCTTCTTCCTCTTTGGTTCTTCCTTGTTGGAATCTGATGGGGATCTGAGGTGTGGGTGCAGATTTGCCAGTTTTATCCTTGCTCCTGGGTGGAAAACAGGGAGGTCCTGGTTCTCCAATCAGGGGCAGGGTCCTTCCCCCTGTGATGACCACTTCCTGGGAAGTGTGGCAAAAATCAATCCCAGGGAGCAACATTCCTCCAAAATACATCATGGCTGAAAGTGATTTTTGGAGGTTACATCTGGCTGAGCCCACCCACTGGTGTGTCCAAAAATCCTAAACACACCCTTCTCCTGCCCTCTCCTAATCTAATCAAGGGGGCACGTAATTGTCTGGGTTTGCAGGATGTGGTTGTGTTGCTGGGTTGCTCCAAATGTCCTTCTCTGCCTTTGAAGACCATTTTTGCAGCCCTCCCCCTTCCAGTCTCACCATCTTTAGGGGGGATCTCCTCCCACAGGCACATCTCTTTGTGTGAAGCCAGGCCACTTCACACCTCATCAAGGCAGCCTGGCAGGCTGCCAGAGGCTGGCCAATCAGAGCACAGCAGCAAAAAAACTGCAGGGGTGAAGTTGGCAACGTTTCAGGTAAAGTTTAAAACTCTTTACCTGAACAAGTTATATTAAATCCAACAACTGGAAGTTGTGGGATTTTATATAACAATTAATTTGATACCAAACTTCTGGTATCTGTTACTTAAGGGGACTTTAAAAATTAAAATAAAGTCTCCCCATTCTAGCCTATGGAGGCCATTCACTACAATGAGGGAGAAACGAATTTGGCTGTTTTACCTCACCAGGGCTTATAAAACTATGTTTATAAGGCACCCAGCCCTAGGAGCACATGGGGCACACCTTAGGGGTGACTTATATGTAAAAATAAGGCAGTTTAAGACTTTGGAACTACTTTTAATTCCAAAGTCGAATTTGCATCTAACTTTAATTTAAAAGCAGCAGCAAGGCAGGTCTGCCTTTAAAATGACACTGGCACCTCAGCAGTACACCTATGGGTACACCCTACCTATGCTGGGGTCCCTAAACCTACATGCACTACCATATACTAGGGACTTATAGGTAGGTCGACTTAGCCAATTATAATTAGCCTAATTTGCATACTGATTTTACACAGAGCACAGGCCCTGGGACTGGTAGGCAGTACCCCGGGCACCATCAGAGTCAGGAAAACACCAGCAAAAAGTAGAAAATGGGGGCAAAAAGTTAGGGGGCCTCTGCAATCAGCCCTGTTCTCTCACAATGTTCTTAATGTCTATTGCTTTTGAGGGGACTACTTCAAATTATAAAGTTACAGCTAAGATGGCACCTCTGTATGAGAGCATGGTCACTGGGATGGTCAAAATGCACCATGACATGATCATTTGGAAGAAAACATTTTTGTTTTTAAAGTACAAACTTCAGTGTGTTCGCAGCAGTCCATTTTGACTAAAAGAGGGAAGTGGAAGAATGTAGGATGAGTGAGCTGACTCCATTTGTTGATCGCAGCCCCCTTCATTCAGAAGCACAGCAGCGGCCAGCTACAAGGAGGAGAAATATATAAAATATATATATATATATATATATATATATATATATATATATATAATATATATATATATATATATATATATATATATAATAATTATATATATATATATATATATATATATATATATATATATATATATATATATTCACTGAAGAAACTAAAGGTTAAAGTAACATCATAGGTGAGATGTTCAGTAACACTGTACTATTTCAAACTCTAAAGACCACTGAAATTCATCAGTTACAGCTGCCTCAAGTAACTATAACTCATGCTCTAAGGTAACTATAACTCATGCTCTGTACCATGCACAGTGATATTATCAATGATGGCACAGCATGTGTCATGAGTGAAGTAATATGTGGGGTAATTAGCAGTGCATGGCAAGGGCACAAGTTTAGTTAAGTGAGATAACTATAACTGGTGAATTTCAGTGATTTTAGAGTTTAAAAAGTTATGTTATTACTGAAAAGTTCACCTAAATATAAGATTGATTTAGCCTTTTAGCCTAGCAAAATTCTATGGTTTTTTTAAACAAAAAGCAATATTTAATTACCATATGTAAATCTAAGCTACTGCCATTCAGGCCTTCGGCTGTGCATGGTGGGGGCTGGCTAGGCCCTGTGGTCAACTCCCTGAATGCAACCAATCCCATGCTGCACATGGCCTTTGGCAGTTTGCCGGGGTCATTGGCCACAGGCCCTTTTGCCAACCCCTGTAAAGGCAGCCAACCCGACACTGCATAGAGTGTTCAGTTGTGCATGGCGAGGGATTGGCCACGGGGTCTGTGGCCAATCCATTACATGCAGCAAACTCCACACTGTGCATGGCTGTGTGCGGTTGGATGTTGTGTACAAGGCCTGGCCCTGGGGACCCTATTACCCAGGGCCTTTTTTTTGTTTATTAAAGAAGAGAGGGGACATGTGGCCCCTCTCCCAAAACCTATTATGGCCCTGGGGACCCCATTCCCCAGGCTGTTTATTTAAGAGAAGGAGGACCATGTGGTCCCAAAACCCAAGTCTTGTTAGTCCCTGGGATACAAGGGAAAATAAATGGGGAAAAGGTGTTTTGTGACTCCCTTATTTCTCGGCCACCACTTGACAGATCACACAGAAATGTTCCATGTGCAACGGCACCATTGAAACATGATCCTAACTATTACTACACAGTGGTGCTTTGAAGATCAGGCAATGTTAGTTGTTGAGGCAATGCATCAAACAGCTGGGTTGGAGCAATGCATAGTCATGAGCTGCACAGGGTCAAAGATTTGTCGCTCCATCAACAATGTGGGGTCCATGGTTCAGGCAGCAGCAGCGATGCCTTGGCATCGAGGGGAAATGTGGCAGTTCTGATTGACTCAACATTGTTGATTTCTTAAGTTGCAGCACATATACTCCCTTCCAGGGACCAGAACTGGATTGGCACCACTTGGAAGAGCAGGACGCACAGCAGACAGAGTCCAAGTGATTGTTGCAGGCACTCTTTCATGTCTGTGAGACTGTAGGAGAACAGGGGGGCAAGCCAACAAAACCTTGGAGTCACTCTGGGTACAGATGAGAGGGATTCAGTCCTTTCTCAGCAGGGCAGAGATCAGCAGGCATCAGGGTGACTCATCAAAGAAGAGAGCAGTCCTTATGGGAAATCAGTCCAGGAGGGTGGTACTCCTTGCAGCACTTTAGTCCTCTCTCCCGGCAGACCCTCACAGGTCCAGTAGTGTACTAATTTGGTAGGGTCAGAGATCCAGTTCATATACTGAAATGTACCTTTAAAGTAGGGGTGAATTCAAAGTAGGGTCTTTGAAGTACACTGAGCTCCTTTCGTACTCCGACTATCAGTGGGGGTAATCAGCCCTTACTGTGGGGACAGGCACCCCCTATTCAGGTTTAAGTGTCACACCGCCAATGAAGTGCCATCAAAACGCTGATGAATGCAGAGGAGTACTCTGACGCACCTAACCTTCCTGTGATTTTGGCTGTCTAGAGAGAATGCACAAAGTGTAGCTCTCACCCAGCCCAGACATATCTTGGAGACTGGCTGCAGGCAAGAAGAGCTGCACGAGCAGAAAAATTCCAGCTTTCTAAAAGTGGCATTTCTAAAATAATAATCTTAAATCGGACTTTACCAGTAAAGAGATTTATCATTGTCATTTCAATTATATGAAACATTATGCAGCTACACCTTTCTGATTAGGAATTACAGCTTAAACGTTTATCAAGGAATTCTTAATGCTGGCCTTTGAGAGGAGTGGGCCTCATAATAGTGGAATACAATGTTTTGAGTTATTTCCTACCGTGACATGTGAAACATACAAGTACATGTCCTACCTTTTAGTTATATATCACCCTGCCCTATGGGCTACCTAGGGCCTACCTAATGGGTGACCTATCTGTAGTAAAAGGTGGGTTTAAGGCCTAACAAGAGGCTTTGAATGCCAAGGTGAAGTGGCAGTGAAACTACACACAAAGGTCCAGTGGCAGGCCTGAGACATGTTTGAAGGGCTACATAAGTGGGTGGCCCAAGCAGTGATGCAGGTCCACTAGTAGTATTTACTTTCCAGGGAAAGGTTATATGGTATACCACTTTAAAAGGGACTTACAACTTAATTAAATATGCCAACTGTGCATAAGCAAAAGTTACCATGTTTAGGGGAGAAGCATATGCCCTTTAGCAATGGTAGGCAGTGGTAAAGTGCTTCGAGTCCTAAAGCCAACAAAAAGGTACAGCAAAAATGTGAGGCAAACAAGAAAAATGTTTTGGGGAAGTCCACTCTAAGGCTGACAGGTCTAACACAAAGCCTAACGGCAAGATCACATGATCCAGGACACTAGCAGCAAGCATCAAAATGGTTAGGACAAGAAAATGCCAACTTTCCAAAAGGCGGAGCCCTGAACAAGCAGCGATCACAACTCTTGTCAGGGTAAGACACAAGAAAACCCCAAATTAACCTGGGCTCACTCTCTGTTTACTTGGCATAGAATAGTCAGGATTAACTTGAAGGCAATGTGTAAAGTATTTGGCAACACTTCAAACAGTAAAAAGCGTTAAAACACCACACAAAAAAGAATCACACATCATGCTAGAAAATTAGAATTTAATTTAATAAACAAACCAAGACCAAAATGACAACAATCCAACCAGTAGAACTTGAATCATGAACTTGTAATAATAAACTGTAGTATAGTACCTGAAAAAAAGCACCGGACTAGAGCAGAGTCAAAAGTTCAGGCAGAGTGGAGTCTGGCTCAAGGGACCAAGTTTGGCATACTGAAGAAAGTACCTTAAATCATGGTTGCTGAACATTGCATGCATCCGAGTCAAAGATGTGTTGCACAGCTAATGTGATGCGTTGATTCCAAGATTCAATGAGTGTGCAGTGCAAGGTCCTGTTGCTTTGAAATTGAGGATCCCGTTGATGGGGATTGTAATGCAAAGGTCAGTGTTAGGGATGTGTTGCACAGCTTAGGTGATGTGTTTGTTCTGATGAACAGTAAAGCTGTGATGTGGAGCCTTGGGGTTGTTGTTGAGGTTGCCATCAATGAGGGATGTGAGGACTAGTTCCAGGAAAGTGTCTCACAGTGGCTGTTCCAAATGAGATGCATCGTACCCAAGATGTGGGATATGGCATTGATGCGAGTCCTCTGCATTGGGTCCAAATCATGCAGTAGCAGCAATGCTTAGGTTCTGCTCAAGGATGATCAGCTAAGGACATGCATTAGTTCTGCTTGGGGATGCTCCTCTCAGCAGAAGGGATGCATCGGTTCAGCTGGTAAGAATCTTAGGCCACTTCCAAGGGATCAGAACTGGAGTGACACCACTTGACAAGGTAGACTCGCAGATGGCAGAGTCCAGGTGCAGACACAGTGGTTGGAAGTCTTTTATGTCCCTGGGACTTCAGATCAGCAGGACAATCAATTAGCCCTTGGATTCATTCTGTGTTCTGGGTTGCAGAAATGCAGATCTAGTCCTCCTAACTCCCTGGAATGAGGGAAGAAGGCAATAGGTCAACACAGCAAATCAGGAGTCCAGCAGACTGGCAGTCTTTCAGCAGCAGAGCAGTCCTACTGCCTGGCAAAGTATCAAGAGATCCAGAAGTATACTGGTAGTTTCTGAAGTCCGGTTCTTATACCCAGTAGAGTCTTTGATGTTGAGGAGACTTCAACCACACGCCTTTGAAGTGCACAGATGTCCTGCATTACCTGCCCTGTCTCCAGACTAACTAGATGGGGTGTGCAATCCTTTGTGTGGGAACAAGACATAGGCCCTCATTCTGACCTTGGCGGGCGGCGGAGGCCGCCCGCCAAAGTCCCGCCGTCAGATTACCGTTCCGCGGTCGAAAGACCGCGGCGGTAATTCTGACTTTCCCGCTGGGCTGGCGGGCGGTCGCCTTCAGACAGCCCGCCAGCCCAGCGGGAAAGAGGCTTCCCCTTACCCTTACTCTTACCCTTAAGGATCACAAACTCACCCTTTAAGTGTAGGACATATCCTACCACCTGCCCCTGCGGACTACTTCCCCCTAAGGCTTCATTGGCTACTTCTGTAAAGTTCCCAACAATGGGTCATTTAGTAGAACAGAGTCCCCCTGCTTGTGTCCGAACTCGAAACAATCAGAGCACCAGAGCTAGAAAAGGGGGTCCTTATGTTGATGCCCACCAGAACCTGTTCTCTGTTTCACAGAAGGGATATGGTAAACCTTTAACCCCCTCCCCCAACCTGACTCTTAGACCTCTCTGAGTTTCCCTCTATCTCCTCCCCTCACTCTGCTGAGGCAACCTGAATTACCCTTCTTGGGGTCACTCCCAGATACCTTCTTTTGGACCTTGGTACTGAACCAGTGATCCGCCTCCTTGGCAAACTCCATGGGGTCAATGAACTTGATATCTTTTAGGTGTTGGTGTAGCTCCCCTAAATAATTACTGAACATGTGCTCACTGACAATCAGATTGTACAGCCCCTGGTAATTACTCACATTACTACCTTTCGCCTAACCATCCAGTGCCTTACAAAAGTAGTGCAAATAATTCACTCAGAAATGGTGGGCAGCTTCTTGACGTGTCAGAACGTCTGCCTACACCTCTCTAGTGTGAGACAATACTTCCTGACAAGGACGTCCATCAGAAAGCAATACATCATCCTGTCTCAAATTCCTAGAGCCAACAGAGCATTCTTCCCTTCTTTGGGAATGTGCTTCCAGAGACTGACTCCCTCATCCTCCTCAGGGACCCTTTTTTCTCCTTCAAGGCTCTGTCAGCCACTCCTTGATGGCCATTCTCCTCTCCTCCAAAGTCTTCTTAGCAGCAGTCTTCTCCTCGGGGGTCTCTGCTTACTTTTCTCCTGCAGCAATTTTTAATTTGGTCAGCTGTAACTTCAGCTCCATATCAACCTTCCTGCCCTTCAGCTCCTCAAGGACAGGTTGTGGGAAGACATACTGCTCCCTGATCCGGCAAGGGGCTCCACTCAGGAAAACAAATTATCATCCTCTTCTTCGGGTGCTGCAGTTCAAGGCCTTTGTCTTCCTTCCCCTCCTCTTCCTCTAAGTACACTTCCTCACCAAAGCAATCATCTTTCTGCTATGTAGAGAAAAAGAGATACAAGTTGATCACAATAATAGAGGGCCCAATTCACTAAAGCTATTTTGAAATGCATAAAGGAATACTACTTTAAATGCAATTCACAAACTTCAAGCCGGATATCCATGCCTCCCCCTGATTTTCTGCTACTTTTCTGCTTTACTGCCGGCCAATCTGCCTGAAGTGCATTGCTGGTTGATGTCCTGTATTATATAGATCCCCTTATGTAATGCTAATGTGGAGAATGGAAGGCTAAGGAACAGGGCATTACCACCATCCAGATACATGTATGAAGGTCAGAAGTTGCTTTTGTGAGGAAACAATGTCACTTTCTTTAGAAAACAGAGATGGCAGAAGGCTGTCTTTGTATTTTTGGCAATTTTTTCCTTGAGAGTAAAGTCAGTGTGCATGTTGAATCCAAGTGACTTGGCCTTAAATAAATAACAGGAATCCTGTGTTGGTAGGGTTGAGCTTCAGGTAGGGGCTGGACAACCAAGTCTGAAACAAATACATACAGTGTTTGAGCCATTGAATTTATGGTGTAGAAGAGACTTTCAGGTAGAGTTGTTTATCATTCACATATTGGTGAATGTTAATGCTGTTTTCTGTGAGTAGAGATTCAAGGGACTCTATGTGGAGGTTGACAGAATGGAACCCTGCATGATATGGATCTTTTGGAACCCAGACGTGCCCATGTGAACAAACCGATGACAGTTGGAAAGGTAAGAGAAGCACCTTTGAATCCATCTAAGTCTGACGGTATGGATGAAGTTTGGATCGTCAACCTTATCAAAGGCAGCTGAGGTCTCCTGCAATAGAAGATAGCAATCATCATGGCATGGGTTATCTTTATATGTGCTTTGGGAGGGCATCATCTATAATGTGTAAAGTAGCAGTTACTAAGCTGCAGTGGGATTTGAAGTGATACTGGAAATCATGCGGACCAGTTAGGTGTTTTGCTCGAGTGAGCAGACAAGATCTTGACTGTCATCCATTGCAGGTTCATCTCCTCCAACTGGATGACATATCTCCTGCCAAATAGATTACAGTCACTGGGCAGAAACCAAAGTCAGTGCAGCACCGAGTCTTTGATGCTAACATCCATCATCTATTCCAAAGGTAGAGGGGACAAAGCTCCACTTCCTTGTAAAATTTCTCTCTTGATCTAGGGATTTCATAAAATTCTCTGGAAAAAATAATTTGGAAGTAGTTGTTCCCTGATTCCAGTACCGAGCAGACCAGAACATCACAAATCAAAGTTTGGAAGTGCAACTATGACAACAGTACCATACGTAAACGTGAAATCATAACCCATGGTATTCCAGACACAGATAAGAAGTACCAGCATGATGTAAGACATTCCACAAAGGGGGGGGTGTAAATTTCAGTGGCCTGGTTGGAAAGAGAAACAATAAACCCTCTGGTAAAAAGTCTTTCAGGTCTATCAAGGTAAGAATGCCACCATTGACAATCACAGGAATTATCACATGCAGTTTCCATCTCGGAGGAGAGGGAGTGGATAATGCTGTTGATTCATTTAATTTCAGTGCTCTTCAAGAATATTCTACCCACGTGGGTACGTGGAAGTACCATCCACCCCAATTCAACCCAAGGAAAATGTCTTACTGCTATATTATCCAGTAGGTTTGGCACAGCCCCTATCTGAGAGGATCCATGGGCCAGTGTCCAGAGGGTCTGAAGACACATCAACCATAACTATTAGTGATTAAACAAAGCTCAGTCTCAAAGTTTAAGATAGGATACATTTGCTAAAAATAGGGTATGACCACCTTCTCAGGTTCAGCAAGAGAATGTTATACAACAATGGCAAGCGAAACGCATAGCCAGATTGATGCCTGTTTAAAGCACCACATTGAGAGTATTAATGTTAAGAGGAACTTAATGGTCAAGTCTCAAACATCTCCCATGGTGAGACAGAACTGTTGTTTGTATCTCGCCAGGTAGGTATTTCTCTGCAATCTCATTGTTTTCAAACTCTTCCAGCATCTTATCAAGGAGGAGACTTGTCATCTTCTCCCTCAAACCCACTGCATGAATGTAAATTATTACTTCACGTCTTATCAGGGTGAACCCTCAAAATGACCAATCTCTGCTCAAACCCCTGGCAGCTATGGCACAGAAAACACAGTCTTAACTTAGGAAGACGTGTAAAGCATTTATGCAGTACTAAAACAGGACTGATGTCAAAAATATAAAAAATGGCAAACTAAATTATAAAAATAGAGTGAATCATATTAAATGTAATATAATATAATGACTTTTGAGCAGGTCCTGATGAAGCACTAAAGATCTGGAGGAAAGATTTTCAAAAGTATCCACACTTTTGTATGGTGCCCAAACAACCACATGAGTATATTTCTAAGACTCACAGGACCACTGGGGAGGCGAGGAGAGATTTTCAGGGTACTAGGTAGAGTCCAACATCAAAGTTCAGTCTAGGTCCTGTTGCCACTCAGCACTACAGGGAAAAGGCCTTTTGCAGCTTGTTGTGTCTCTGTAGCCACATAGGAGGTTAGCCAATTGACCCTTGGAGTCCACTTATTTGTCCTGGGTACAATAGGGAAGTGGTCCAGTCCTTCAAGGCTCTTCTTAGGTCACAGATAGCAGGCCCAGTCCACTTCTGATGATCTCCAGGTCGGTCCAGTAAGTGTTCTAAGGAGTATGCCTCCATGTGTCTCCTTTATGGTTGGCATGGGCTAGTGGCTAGAAAGACTCCTGCCTCTTCCCTATCCAATAAAGCATGAGATACTCAGAGCACGCCTACCCACTTTTTAGCAGGGGCTGTTTGTTCTGCTGCAAACAATTCATGGTGCCTGACACTTTCACAATTTAAGATGGAGAAATCCCTTCTCCTTTGTGCAAATCATGTGTGCCCATCCAATGGTGTGGCCATGGAAATGGGCAGCTCCCTCCACTTTGTTCGCTCTTAACCAGTTCGGGGGCTAACTGTCCCTCCACTATATTCAGGTGCTAGCCTGACTATGGAGGCAAAGATAGGGTCTTTCAAGGTGTCACCAAACATTTACTTGATACAAGGCAATCCCCTTCGAAATTAGTTTCATTTCTGAACCCAAATCAACTGGTTTTCCAGCTACTCTCAGGCTATTGCCACTTCTCTGGACAGTTCTTCAGGAAGGGTACAAGTTAACCTCTTAAATGATTCATTCCCCAATAGCCTATAAAAATCTGGTTTTGCCAATAAATTGGACTTTTAAGAAATATAAAAATAAGTCTTTGAATAGGATTCGTAGCTGGTATAGGTCACAAGTTAGAGATTAAACTGTATGAAGCATACTTTGGGCCTAACTTAGATCTTGGGGGATCTGGTCCCACTGTTGTTTTTCTGTCGGATAATCCGTCCACCAAATTGGCGGTCCGCCCACTTTATTTAGATGCTGGTGGACCCAGACAAAAGTAATTGGTGAACCGCCATCACCACCAAAATATTATACCTGCGTCAACAGTGTCATAGGCAAAAACGGCTTGCAGCAGGACCAAAGCTAGTTTTACCACCCGGCCAATCAAGATGTGCCTTCCTGCTGCCGTAACTGCAGTGGCTAAATTTCCACACCAGAGGTGGCAAAATCAAAGGTACAGTATATAGGGTTGAAACTTACAGTTTTTCTACTTTTCATGTCCCTTGCTTCCCTGAACCCGAACTTACTAGTCCTACCTTCTCTGCTGCTGCTGCTAGACCACAACAACAATCAACACCGCCGTAGCCGGAACCAAAGGGAAGTGGCTGTTGTATCTGTTACCATTGTCAATGTCAGTTTACACTAACTCAGGACTCATGCATTTTCAAAAAATACTTGCAAGCAATACTATATTAATGCCCAATGCACATGTGTGTAATGTTGTAGTGCAAGAAATTTAAAGAAAAACACCTGTATATGTTATTTACAGCCACCAATTTAGTCCAAACTGTCACCCTGCTAATGGAGACCTACTCAAAAAATCACAATATTCCAAAAATAACAATGTTTCTATACATGTGTGTTTAATTTATTTTCCCTAAAGTACCAAATCAGATACATGTGTGTTACACATTACTCAAACTACATACATGTAATAAAATGTAGAAGTTCACTACGCATTACAACAAGTGGGTTTACAAGAAATGCAATGTCACCTCTAAACATAAAACATATATGTATCAATGTCACATTCCCACTTGCCTAGAGCATTATCTGTTAATCATTACATTTCATTTAACTGTTTATACATGTAATGCATATTTGTTTATCATTAACACATCATTTTTAAACATACACATGTGCATTCACAAGTTACAAAAATAAAAACGTGTTGGTGAAGTCTCCATTACCATGATGAATGCTTGCACTAAAATAAACATGTCCATTACAAATGTTCATCCCTAATGTATGTACTATACAAATATGCCAGAAATAAAATCTGTTGTGTTCACTGTTATAAATGAAATTAAGTTCAGGTTACTCACATTTTAATAAATAACATTAGGCATGATTTAGATTTTTCCTCTGAAAACCCGTCCACATCCATGGTGGCCTTCTGGCCCTATTTAGAGGTTAGCAGGAGCATAAGCAAAAGACCGCTGAAGGCCTGCTGTCACTCCCAAAAATCACGACCGCCTCAATGACATGATAGGTAAAAGCGGCTGGCTGCGGGACTTCATCCCCTTTCCCATGAAGCTAAGCATTCCCGCCGACGCAACTGTGGTGGGTAAACCTCCACACCTAAGTTGGCAGATTAGGAGGGATATCAGGAGTAGCTCACCTTTTTTTCAAGTTTCCACATTTCCTGCCGACACCAACCTGGATATACAACTCCTGCAGTTGCTGTTCCTCCTCGGCCAAGAAAAATATCAACCACATCATCATCAGAACAGAAGGTAAGTCACTGTTATACCTGTCATCCAAGGAAGTGTAGCTGTACAGTAGCACCGGACTCAATCTTGCTTATCAAAGGTTTTCAAACAACAGTACAAAAAGTGCATTTTAAATGTCTGTAGTGTCGTACTTAGAAAAATGTTGAAAACACACATCTCAGGATATCAGTAGTGCCCACCAATCTGGCACTAACTGCCTTAATGGCAATTGGCACCTATACCATAAGTCACAGCAATCACAAGTAAAAATGTGTTCATACATGTGTGTGCAAGAATGTCCCCTAACATATCCCACACATAAATAGTACCCCCAATGGGAACTACTCAATTCCATGATACTGTAACATTTGCAATACAAAATGCTACAAGGGAGTTACAGTGAATGTACAACCAATCTTATCTCTAAACTGCAAACACGTCTGAGATCTATGATGGTCACATGTTCCCTTGGTGTTTACAATTGTTTACAAACAGTAGGTGACATTTAACCCTAAAGTGTCTGGTTCCCTGGGTAATTAATATATAGGCATACTATTGACACAGCATGTCAAAGTAAACACAAATGCATTCTCAAGTCACAATATCAGAAACACATATCATTTTGATGTGTGTCCAATAACATGATGAATGCTTCCACCAAAAGTAATATGTCCATCACTAATGTACAACACTGATGTAAGCATTTAAAAAACACAACTAAAATATACAACCTGTGTTTGTCAGTGACACAAATGAGAGTAAATGCATGGCTCACACATTAGCAGAAATAACATCATTAAGAAACAATTAGTACCAATTAAAAAATAAGGCCAGGACGTAGGTATTCTCAAAATAAACCTCTTTACATATGGATAAGTCTCTTAATGATAATTCTGAAAAGTCCTTCAATGGAAAAACATACAGGTGTTAGCCCTAGTGGGCAACAATGGCTTTCAGGCCCATTGCTTGCCTCCTAAATTCACTGCGAGATTACACCTCCTCTGGAATGGGCTTCTATGGGGCAGAGAGCAGGCACATCAATGATGTTACGGGGAGTCTAGGGGTTTGGGAGGGGTGGTGTTGGGTATTGGGAGGGGTGAGTTGGAGTTCGGGTTCAGGAGGTGGGGTGGGTTGGGCTCTGGAAGCGGGGGGTTGAGTTGTGGATGGGGTGGGCTGGGGCATGGAAGGTGTGGAAAGATGTTTGGTGGGGGTGGATTTATGTTTGGGAGGATTGGGGTTGGGATGGGGAATTGGGGAGACAGATGTTTAAGAGAGGGGAAGTTTGGAATGTGCAAGGGGTTAGGGCCTGGGAAAAATGGAGGTCTTCATTCAGAAAATGGGTAGGGTGGCTGAAAGGGAATTTGGGTTGGGAATTAAAGGGACTGGAAGTGTCTGATGTTCATTTGTCTGTGTGGGTGCCTGGGAGACTGATGTATGTCCTGTATGTTTTGCTTTGTGTTCTTTATTTGGTGTCTGTTGGATGGGTGAGTGTGAATGTTTGTGTGTGTGGATGTGTCTCTTGTGGAGGCAGAGTGTGCTGTTTTGATGTCTGTGGGTGTGCTGGTGCATGTGTGTGTCATGGTGGGTGTGCTGACTGCGGATGTGCTGGTGGTGTGTGTAGGTGTTGGTGTAGTGGTGAGTGTGGTATCTGCTGGTGTGCTGGTGTTGTGTGTGGATATTTGTGTATTGGTTGGTGTGGTGTCTGAGGGTGTGCTAGTGGTGACTGTGGATGTCTGTGTTAGGCTGGGTGCAATGTTTGCAGGTGGGCTGGTGGTAGATGTGAGTGTTAGTGCTGTGGTGGGTGTGGTGCCTGTGGGTATTTGTGGGGTGGTGATGGGATGTGTGGTATCTGCATGTGTGTTTTTTATGTTTCTTGGTATGTCGGTGTGAGGATCTGCTGCTTGTGGTCATTGTGGTCGGTGCTTGCAAATGATTGAGTGTACTTGGCATAAGGCTGGTTGGAGGGATTTTGGATGGGGAAGGAGTGTGAGCGTGGGCACAAGCTTGAGGTGGGTTGGAAGCTGTACTCATTGAGGAGGCCATACACTGGAATGACCACTGTAGGCAAGACAGGGCATCGTGAATGCCATCCAGGTAGGCCAGTATCTGGGTATTCTGGCTGGCCAGCCTCTGGATGCCATTCAGTATTGTGGTCTGGCCTACAGTGATAGTCCTTAAAAGATCTACAGCCTCCTGATTGAGCACAGCCTGGAACACTGGTGCAGGGGTCAACCTGCAGTGAAGGTGACACCAACCCATTTACGTGGGCAGCTACAGCCAACTGGGGGGAGCAAAAAGGTGGGGTGGAGATTGTAATGTGGGGAGTGGGCGATGACATAGGTGTAGGGGAGTCAGGGTGTGGCACCCAATTGGATCGTTGGGAGGACTGCTCAAGATAGCCTTCTGCAGTGTTACACGTCAATCGTCAGAAGTCCTCCCACCTCTTCGGGCAATCCAATCGGGGTGGCTTATATACACCCAGGGTCTGCACCTTCTTAGCGGTGGCCTTCCAGATTTCCCGCTTGTTACGGCCATTGACCTGTATGAATGATAGAAAAGAACAAGAAAATACGTTTTGAGTGATTTGGTTAGTCTGTAGTTATGTGACACAATTTTGTTGCAATACTCACATGCATTCACCAAACAGTAACTTCATATTTTCCTAAAACATTTATAAGTCTCCAAGAAATACTGTTTTGATCTTTTGAGCACCCTCAACACTTTCATTCTCCTCATTTTACCAATTGAAGCCCACATCATCATCTAGACCAGGGCTATGAAATATTTCCTGCTGTGAGACCCACACTCCTGATTACTCACAATCATTGTGAGCTACTAAAGGCTAAACAACCTGTACAGTCTTTACATATACCAGCTACATTGGCTTCATACCTAAACTCCTAAGAGTAAGAACCCATGGTTTACATTACACACAGTGTGGAAGGGCAGCTATGTTTCAGTGAGAACAGGGATGTGGGGATGGATGAACACACAAGTGAGTGTGTGGGGCTGGGACAGACGTGTATGGAAGATTGAGGGCCTGTGCCATTTAAACTTGTAGCACAGGAAATAACTTTCCCTATATGTGGCATCATGACATGTTGTCACTCATACTACTGGTACACTGCCTACTGGTAGTATGGGCCTGCAGTTTGTCTGGTGAAACTGGAGTTGTGAATTACATGGACAGATATTGCAGCTTATTCTTTCAGGTGAATTTATATTCCTATGCACAGTCATTCCTAACATTGGCAAAAACATTCTGTCCCCAGCAAAATCATTCATTTCACTACACTTCAATCCGAACACTTCACTCATGAACAAAAAAGGGACAAATTAGCCTGTGGACAAAAAAGGAACCAAGTACTTAGTAAAACACTTCCCAATAAGCCATATACCTGTTCATTTGGGTCCCATACAGCTGGCTGTATAGGGGCAAGACCTCCCTGGAAAGGAGCTCTAGCTCCTGCACTGAAGGCAGGAGCCCTGTCACCTGCTTCGCCTGACATCCTGGCTCCTAGAGATCTGTAACAGCAGTAGAACACAAGCATGTCTTGTTGACTGCAAAGTTAGGGGGTAAATGAGCTTTTTTTTCAATACACTTCATACAAGTACATGGAGGATGTGATATGTGGGGCAGATGGACACAGTCATTGGCTTTGGCTTTTTTATGCATAGCCATCACACAGGTAAGCCTATGGCAGGGTCCATTGTGGAGTGTCCATCGTGGAGTGTTCTACTGTACGGCCAACTTCCGCATGCCAGTTAGCCAATGTCCTGACGGCAAGGTCAGACAGCCCCCATTTCAGGGTGTGCAGCTGTGTATTTTTTAATTGCTAGTGCATCACCAGCACTCAAAATGGAGCCTAATGTCTCTACAAATGTCAGATATGGACAACACTGTTTCAGGCACAATATGACACAATAAAAAGTGAACCGTGACTGTGTTTGACATCAATAGTGCTGAGGGTGAAATACTATCCTGGACATGTGTCACTAGCTGGAGCCTGATCTCCTGCTTCACAAGAGGAATACAAGAGCAATGACACCAATAATTAAATTCATGGCAGTACCTAATTTTAGTGGCCACTGGCTCTTTTCAATATCATGTGGCTGTATCTGGGGGCATGTCTCAACAGCAGTCACAACTGGGGACACAAAATTGAAGTGATGTTCCTTTGGAAGTGGAGGTATTCATTGGCCGAGGTGTTGTTGCAGCTGGGGTGGGAGTTGTAGGTGTGGGCTGAGTGAGATTCACTGGAGTTGTCTGGTTACACTGATCCTGGTGTGTAATGGAAGTATCTTGAGTGGCAGATGGTTGTAGACTGGCTTGGGGCGGGTCCCTGAGAAGAAAGCATACAATATGAAATTCGAATCTGGTTTGTACCTCATATGTGTCTTTAGCTACAAATGGCCAACCTAAAAAAGTAAAATCAGACTGATAGAATGGTTCAGCAGTTGTATAATTGTTATTGGTTTACACCTGCAAATACCTTACACAGATGCAAACTCCAGTGATGATTTTGTAAAGATGTCCTGAAATACAACATGTTATTTCAATAATTGTACGTTACATGTAGCAGACATTCAACTACACACAGTGGTGCGTAGATTAGAGTACTGTACCATTCCAAGGCCTAGCAGGCTACAAAACATCAGGCAAGCTGTTGTCCAACTTAATAGCAAAACTGACATTGGCCATCATATGGACAGGGCAAAGGAAATTGATACTACTTCTATTCAGCATGCCACGTCCCGTGGTAGGAAATCTTGGATGCAACAACCTATGAATTATGTGAGCATTTACATCACTTCAATGTAGCTTTGAGGAGATGTCAACATGCTTGAGATACACAACACATGACATTTCCATCCACAGCATGACATGGTGGCTGTCAAATTAACATTTAACATTAACATTTAACATTTATAAAGCGCGCTACTCACCCGTGCGGGTCTCAAGGCGCTAGGGGAAAAGGGGGGGTTATCGCTGCTCGAACAGCCAGGTCTTTAGGAGTCTCCGGAAAGCGGAGTGGTCCTGGGTGGTCCTGAGGCTGGTGGGGAGGGAGTTCCAGGTCTTGGCCGCCAGGAAGGAGAAAGATCTCCCACCCGCCGTGGAGCGGCGGATGCGAGGGACAGCAGCGAGTGCGAGGCCAGAGGAGCGGAGGAGGCGGGTGGGGACGTAGAAGCTGAGGCGTCTGTTGAGGTATTCCGGTCCCTTGTCGTGGAGGGCTTTGTGTGCGTGGGTGAGAAGTCGGAAGGTGATCCTTTTGCTGACTGGGAGCCAGTGCAGGTGTCTCAGGTGTGCGGAGATGTGGCTGCTGCGGGGTATGTCGAGGATGAGGCGGGACGAGGCGTTTTGAATGCGTTGCAGGTGATTTTGGAGTTTGGCTGTGGTCCCGGCGTAGAGGGTGTTGCCGTAGTCCAGGCGGCTCGTGACGAGGGCGTGGGTCACAGTTTTTCTGGTGTCGGCGGGGATCCAGCAGAAGATCTTGCGGAGCATGCGGAGGGTGAGGAAGCAGGCGGAGGACACGGCGTTGACTTGCTTGGTCATGGTGAGAAGAGGGTCCAAGATGAAGCCGAGGTTGCGGGCGTGGTCTATGGGGGTCGGTGCGGTGCCGAGGGCTGTGGGCCACCAGAAGTCGTCCCAGGCGGACGGGGTGTTGCCGAGGATGAGGACTTCCGTTTTTTCAGAGTTCAGCTTTAGACGGCTGAGCCTCATCCAATCTGCGACGTCCTTTATACCCTCTTGTAGGTTGGTCTTGGCGCTGGCGGGGTCCTTGGTGAGGGAGAGTATAAGTTGCGTGTCGTCGGCGTAGGAGGTGATGATGATGTCGTGCTTGCGTACGATGTTGGCGAGGGGGCTCATGTAGACATTGAAGAGTGTCGGGCTGAGTGATGAGCCTCAGGGTACGCCGCAGATGATCTCGGTGGGTTCTGAGCGAAACGGAGGGAGGTAAACTCTTTGGGAACGGTTTGAGAGGAAGGAGGCGATCCAGTCCAGGGCCTGGCCTTGGATTCCGGTGGAGAGGAGGCAGGTGATTAGGGTGCGGTCACAGACGGTGTCAAAGGCAGCCGAGAGGTCGAGCAGAATGAGGGAGACTGTTTCACCGTTGTCCATCAGGGTTCTGATGTCGTCAGTGACTGAGATGAGGGCAGTTTCAGTGCTGTGGTTGGTTCGGAATCCGGTTTGTGAGGGGTCGAGCAGGTTGTTGTCTTCCAGGAAGGTGGTCAGCTGTTTGTTGACGGTCTTCTCTATTACTTTGGCTGGGAAAGGCAGAAGAGAGATGGGGCGGAAGTTTTTCAGGTCGCTCGGGTCAGCCGTAGGTTTCTTTAGTAGGGCGTTGACTTCGGCGTGTTTCCAGCATTCGGGGAAGGTAGCAGAAGAAAAAGAAGAGTTGATGACGGTCTGGAGGTGCGGGGCGATGATGTCGTCGGCTTTGTTAAAGATGAAGTGCGGGCAGGGGTCCGAAGGGGCGCCGGAGTGGATAGAATTCATGATGGATTTGGTTTCTTCCGTGTTGATGTGGGACCAGTTGTTGAGGGTGATGGCCGTGGATGCCGGTTCGGTGGTGTTTGGTTGGGTCTGGTGTCCGAAGCTGTTGTGGAGGTCGCTAATCTTGCGATGGAAGAAAGTGGCGAGGGATTCGCACAGATCCTGTGAGGGTGTGACAGCGTTGGCGTTGGCGCTGGGGTTGGAGAACTCCTTGACGATGCTGAAGAGTTCTCTGCTGTTGTGTCTGTTTTTGTCCAGTCTGTCGGTGAAAAAGTTCCTTTTGGCGGCGCGGATCAGGTGGTGGTGTTCGCGGGTAGCGTTCTTGAGGGCGGTCATGTTCTCAGCGGTGCAATCCTTGCGCCAGGCTTTCTCAAGGGCGCGACAAGTTTTCTTTGAGGGTGTCAGAGAACCAGAGAGGTTTTTTGGTGTTGGTCTGTCGATGCGTGCGTTTGAGGGGAGCAAGGATGTCTGCGCAGTTGGAGATCCAGTTTGTGAGGTTTAGGGCTGCGTCGTTGGGGTCGGTGGTGAGGGTGGGTTGGTTGGCGGCGAGTGCGGAGAAGAGTTGCTCTTCGGGGATCTTGTTCCACTGTCGACGAGGGATGGGTTGGGTGCGGAGGTGGTGGGTCTCGCGTCGGAATGTGAAGTGGACGCAGCTGTGGTCGGTCCAGTGTAGGGCGGAGGCGTGGCTGAAGAAGACATGTTTGCTGGCGGAGAAGATGGGGTCAAGCGTGTGTCCGGCGATGTGGGTGGCGGTGTTCACCAGTTGTTTGAGGCCGAGGTTGGCGAGGTTGGCGAGCAGGGTGGTGGTGTTGGGGTCGTTGTTTTGTTCCAGATGGAAGTTGAGGTCACCTAGGAGGATGTAGTCCGGTGAGGCGAGGGCGTGCGGGGAGATGAAGTCTGCGATGGCGTCGCTGAAAGGGGCGCGTGGCCCGGGAGTACGGTAGATGAGGGATCCTCTGAGGGTGGTCCTCGGATCGGTGCGAATCTGAAAATGCAGGTGTTCAGTGGCAAGAGGGGTGTCTTCGGTGGAGGTGGTGACGCTGATGGAGTCTTTGAAGACGATGGCGATACCTCCTCCTACCTGGTTGGTGCGGTCTTTTCTGGAGATCTTGTAGCCTTCGGGGATGGCAGTCGCGATGTCAGGGGCCGAGGAGGCGTTCATCCAGGTCTCCGTGATGAAGGCGACGTCCGGTGCTATGGAGTCCAGGAGGTCCCAGAGTTCAACGGCGTGTTTGTGGACGGAGAGAGCGTTGACTAGGATGCTCTTGAGGTGGTTGATGGCGCGTGGGCTGTTGGTCATGGTTGTTGCGTGGTGGAAGGTGCGTTTGCAGGAGTTGCAGGCGAAGGGTCCATGGGTGCGTTTGGGGTGAGCTTGGAAGCAAGTGTTGGAGCGTCCTGGGTTGAGGGCGTGGAGGGTGGTGGGGTCGTAGCGGGTCAGCGGGGCTTGGGAGAGCTGGGGACCAGGGGTCGTGGCGCTGGGCGCGGGACAGGCACGGAAGGGCGCAGACGGGCTTGCCTCTGGCCATATGAGGTAGGAGGGGGGGGAGGGGTCAGGTGGGGGCGAATGGGAGCTGGGGGGCGGGGGTGTGCAGGAGGTCGCGGCGGGAAAGCGCGAGGGAGGGGGGGACAGGTAGAGTGAGAAGAGCTGGGGGAGGGGGGTTTAAGGGTGGAGGGGGGTGAGTGTTAGGAGGTTTAGGAGATAGGGGAGAAAGATAGGAGTAGGGTTGAGAAGATAGGGGAGGGTGGGTTGTAGAGGTGGGTGAGGGTGAGAGGTAGAGTGAGAGGATAGGAAGATAGGTAATAGAGGGGGTGAGGGAGGGGGGGAGAGATAGAGAAATAGATAGAGAAAATAGATAGGGAAATAGATAGAGAGATAGGAAGATAGGAGGAGGTGGAGAGTGAGGAGTTAGATAGTGGGATAGAGAGATAGAGAGATAGGTAGATAGGAGGAGTGGGGGAGGTAGATAGTAAACGGGTTAGATAGGGGAGATAGAGAGGGGGATGCGAGTGGGGGAGGGGGATGAGGCAGGAGCAGGAGGGCAGGCGCGGGGAGAAGAGGACGGAGGAGGCAGAAGAGCCGAAGTCAGAAGACAAGAAGAACAGAAGACAAGAAGACAAGAAGACAAGAAGAACAGAAGACAAGAAGAACAGAAGAACAGAAGAACAGAAGACCGGAAGGAGAGAAGAAAGGAAGATCAGAAGACCGGAAGGAGAGAAGAAAGGAAGACCGGAAGAACACAGAAGAACACAGAAGAACACAGAAGAAGATACAGAAGAAGATACAGAAGAGGATACAGAAAACGAAAAACAGAGGGCAGAAGACCACAGAAGAAGATGAGGAAGAAGAGAAGTAGAGTGAAGACGGGGGAAAGAAGAGTACAGAAGAAGATTACAGACGAGGTGCGAGGAGGAAGAACAGAAGAACAGAGAAGAAGAAAAGAAGAAAAGAAGCAGGAGCAGGAGAGAGGGTGAGTAGCGCAGGGCAGAGCGAGGGGCTGGGAGGTGGGGGGTACTTACTGTGAGGTGGGTCTCAGGAACCTGGAGGAGCTGCAGCGGCAGGGGGAGCGACCTACCCTTGGGTCAAGAGTCGCTACCACTGTTGCGCAGCGGCCGCCATATGAGGTAGGAGGGGGGGGAGGGGTCAGGTGGGGGCGAATGGGAGCTGGGGGGCGGGGCGTGCAGGAGGTCGCGGCGGGAAAGCGCGAGGGAGGGGGGGGACAGGTAGAGTGAGAAGAGCTGGGGGAGGGGGGTTTAAGGGTGGAGGGGGGTGAGTGTTAGGAGGTTTAGGAGATAGGGGAGAAAGATAGGAGTAGGGTTGAGAAGATAGGGGAGGGGGGGTTGTAGAGGTGGGTGAGGGTGAGAGGTAGAGTGAGAGGATAGGAAGATAGGTAATAGAGGGGGTGAGGGAGGGGGGGAGAGATAGAGAAATAGATAGAGAAATTAGATAGGGAAATCGATAGATAGGGAAATAGATAGAGAGATAGGAAGATAGGAGGAGGTGGAGAGTGAGGGAGTTAGATAGTGGGATAGAGAGATAGAGAGATAGGTAGATAGGAGGAGTGGGGGAGGTAGATAGTGAACGGGTTTGATAGGGGAGATAGAGAGGGGGATGCGAGTGGGGGAGGGGGATGAGGCAGGAGCAGGAGGGCAGGCGCAGGGAGAAGAGGACGGAGGAGGCAGAAGAGCCGAAGTCAGAAGACAAGAAGAACAGAAGACAAGAAGACAAGAAGAACAGAAGACAAGAAGAACAGAAGAACAGAAGAACAGAAGACCGGAAGGAGAGAAGAAAGGAAGATCAGAAGACCGGAAGGAGAGAAGAAAGGAAGACCGGAAGAACACAGAAGAACACAGAAGAACACAGAAGAAGATACAGAAGAAGATACAGAAGAGGATACAGAAAACGAAGAACAGAGGGCAGAAGACCACAGAAGAAGATGAGGAAGAAGAGAAGTAGAGTGAAGACGGGGGAAAGAAGAGTACAGAAGAAGATTACAGACGAGGAGCGAGGAGGAAGAACAGAAGAACAGAGAAGAAGAAAAGAAGAAAAGAAGCAGGAGCAGGAGAGAGGGTGAGTAGCGCAGGGCAGAGTGAGGGGCTGGGAGGTGGGGGGTACTTACTGTGAGGTGGGTCTCAGGAACTCAGGAACCTGGAGGAGCTGCAGCGGCAGGGGGAGCAACCTACCCTTGGGTCAAGGGTCGCTACCACTGTCGCGCAGCGGCCGCCATATGAGGTAGGAGGGGGGGAGGGGTCAGGTGGGGGCGAATGGGAGCTGGGGGGTGGGGGCGTGCAGGAGGTCGCGGCGGGAAAGCGCGAGGGAGGGGGGGACAGGTAGAGTGAGAAGAGCTGGGGGAGGGGGGTTTAAGGGTGGAGGGGGGTGAGTGTTAGGAGGTTTAGGAGATAGGGAAGAAAGATAGGAGTAGGGTTGAGAAGATAGGGGAGGGGGGGTTGTAGAAGTGGGTGAGAGGTAGAGTGAGAGGATAGGAAGATAGGTAATAGAGGGGGTGAGGGAGGGGGGGAGAGATAGAGAAATAGATAGAGAAAATAGATAGGGAAATCGATAGATAGGGGAATAGATAGAGAGATAGGAAGATAGGAGGAGGTGGAGAGTGAGGGAGTTAGATAGTGGGATAGAAAGATAGAGAGATAGGTAGATAGGAGGAGTGGGGGAGGTAGATAGTGAACAGGTTAGATAGGGGAGATAGAGAGGGGGATGCGAGTGGGGGAGGGGGATGAGGCAGGAGCAGGAGGGCAGGCGCGGGGAGAAGAGGACGGAGGAGGCAGAAGAGCCGAAGTCAGAAGAACTGAAGACAAGAAGACAAGAAGAACAGAAGACAAGAAGAACAGAAGACCGGAAGGAGAGAAGAAAGGAAGATCAGAAGACCGGAAGGAGAGAAGAAAGGAAGACCAGAAGAACATAGAAGAACACTGAAGAACACAGAAGAAGATACAGAAGAAGATACAGAAGAGGATACAGAAAACGAAGAACAGAGGGCAGAAGACCACAGAAGAAGATGAGGAAGAAGAGAAGTAGAGTGAAGACGGGGGAAAGAAGAGCACAGAAGAAGATTACAGACGAGGAGCGAGGAGGAAGAACAGAAGAACAGAGAAGAAGAAAAGAAGAAAAGAAGCAGGAGCAGGAGAGAGGGTGAGTAGCGCAGGGCAGAGCGAGGGGCTGGGAGGTGGGGGGGTACTTACTGTGAGGTGGGTCTCAGGAACTCAGGAACCTGGAGGAGCTGCAGCGGCAGGGGGAGCGACCTACCCTTGGGTCAAGGGTCGCTACCACTGTCGCGCAGCGGCCGCCATATGAGGTGGGGGGGAGGGGTCAGGTGGGGGCGAATGGGAGCTGGGGGGTGGGGGCGTGCAGGAGGTCGCGGCGGGAAAGTGCGAGGGAGGGGGGGGACAGGTAGAGTGAGAAAAGCTGGGGGAGAGGGGTTTAAGGGTGGAGGGGGGTGAGTGTTAGGAGGTTTAGGAGATAGGGGAGAAAGATAGGAGTAGGGTTGAGAAGATAGGGGAGGGGGGGTTGTAGAGGTGGGTGAGGGTGAGGGGTAGAGTGAGAGGATAGGAAGATAGGTAATAGAGGGGGCGAGGGAGGGGGGAGAGATAGAGAAATAGATAGAGAAAATAGATAGGGAAATCAATAGATAGGGAAATAGATAGAGAGATAGGAAGATAGGAGGAGGTGGAGAGTGAGGGAGTTAGATAGTGGGATAGAGAGATAGAGAGATAGGTATATAGGAGGAGTGGGGGGAGGTAGATAGTGAACAGGTTAGATAGGGGAGATAGAGAGGGGGATGCGAGTGGGGGAGGGGGATGAGGCAGGAGGGCAGGCGCGGGGAGAAGTGGACGGAGGAGGCAGAAGAGCCGAAGTCAGAAGACAAGAAGAACAGAAGACAAGAAGACAAGAAGAACAGAAGAACAGAAGAACAGAAGACCGGAAGGAGAGAAGAAAGGAAGATCAGAAGACCGGAAGGAGAGAAGAAAGGAAGACCGGAAGAACACAGAAGAACACAGAAGAAGATACAGAAGAAGAAACAGAAGAGGATACAGAAAACGAAGAACAGAGGGCAGAAGACCACAGAAGAAGATGAGGAAGAAGAGAAGTAGAGTGAAGACGGGGGAAAGAAGAGTACAGAAGAAGATTACAGACGAGGTGCGAGGAGGAAGAACAGAAGAACAGAGAAGAAGAAAAGAAGAAAAGAAGCAGGAGCAGGAGAGAGGGTGAGTAGCGCAGGGCAGAGCGAGGGGCTGGGAGGTGGGGGGTACTTACTGTGAGGTGGGTCTCAGGAACTCAGGAACCTGGAGGAGCTGCAGCGGCAGGGGGAGCGACCTACCCTTGGGTCAAGGGTCGCTACCACTGTCGCGCAGCGGCCGCCATATGAGGTAGGAGGGGGGGGAGGGGTCAGGTGGGGGCGAATGGGAGCTGGGGGACGGGGGCGTGCAGGAGGTCGCGGCGGGAAAGCGCGAGGGAGGGGGGGACAGGTAGAGTGAGAAGAGCTGGGGGAGGGGGATTTAAGGGTGGAGGGGGGTGAGTGTTAGGAGGTTTAGGAGATGGGGAGAAAGATAGGAGTAGGGTTGAGAAGATAGGGGAGGGGGGGTTGTAGAGGTGGGTGAGGGTGAGAGGTAGAGTGAGAGGATAGGAAGATAGGTAATAGAGGGGGTGAGGGAGGGGGGGAGCGATAGAGAAATAGATAGAGAAAATAGACAGGGAAATCGATAGATAGGGAAATAGATAGAGAGATAGGAAGATAGGAGGAGGTGGAGAGTGAGGGAGTTAGATAGTGGGATAGAGAGATAGAGAGATAGGTAGATAGGAGGAGTGGGGGAGGTAGATAGTGAACGGGTTAGATAGGGGAGATAGAGAGGGGGATGCGAGTGGGGGAGGGGGATGAGGCAGGAGCAGGAGGGCAGGCGCGGGGAGAAGAGGACGGAGGAGGCAGAAGAGCCGAAGTCAGAAGACAAGAAGAACAGAAGACAAGAAGACAAGAAGAACAGAAGAACAGAAGAACAGAAGACCCGAAGGAGAGAAGAAAGGAAGATCAGAAGACCGGAAGGAGAGAAGAAAGGAAGACCGGAAGAACACAGAAGAACACAGAAGAACACAGAAGAAGATACAGAAGAGGATACAGAAGAGGATACAGAAAACGAAGAACAGAGGGCAGAAGACCACAGAAGAAGATGAGGAAGAAGAGAAGTAGAGTGAAGACGGGGGAAAGAAGAGTACAGAAGAAGATTACAGACGAGGAGCGAGGAGGAAGAACAGAAGAACAGAGAAGAAGAAAAGAAGAAAAGAAGCAGGAGCAGGAGAGAGGGTGAGTAGCGCAGGGCAGAGCGAGGGGCTGGGAGGTGGGGGGTACTTACTGTGAGGTGGGTCTCAGGAACTCAGGAACCTGGAGGAGCTGCAGCGGCAGGGGGAGCGACCTACATTTTTTACCTGTGTGTACATATGGAACTAAAGTATGGTCGAACAACATATTGCATTACAGTTTTGCAGATACAAAAATACAAAAAAAAACATCAGAGTAGTTGTAGTCATCTGTTGACACCATTCACTGTAGTTGTCAAAAAGTGGGTTATACATATATACTTCAATAACTATAGTGGAGATGAGCACACATTTACAACATGTACACACACATATGGGTATGTTGTGAATAGGTGAAAATAGCACCTACAAGCAGTGTACCTTACTATGCAAGGACACATGCTCAACCCCATCTTCTCCACCAGCAGCAACATCTGTGTCAGCCAGACCTCTGAACTTCTCCTTCACCAAGCCGATCCAACACCACCAAGCCCACCACTGCCTGCCCAGAAGCTGGACAAGGTCTCTGAAGCCCCCCTCGCCAGCACCCTCTCAACACACCACTACGGACCTCCACGGATGCCAATACATCTGTACGCAACCTCCACCTATGACTCTCTGATCGTGCCAAGACTCTGGCTCCCCTCAGGAAACACTCCAGCAAACAGACTGCCAAGAAAGTAAGCTGGTTATCCCCACCCTCCAAGAGTCCAGACACACCTGCAGATGACTCAAGCCTGCTGCAGAGCGGACAGACCCGAAGAACTACAGACCCATCTCTCTGCTCCCCTTACCTACCAAAGGCCCTCATTATGAACACGGTGGTCAAATCCGCTGTGTTCATGCTGGCGGTCATACTACTGACTGCCAGCGTCTCTGGATCCCCGCTGGCCGAATAAAGAACATTCCTCTGTTTCCGCCCGCCTGCTCACAGGAATCCCTTGCCAGGACTTTGACGGCGGCTCCACATGGAGCTGTCGCCAATACCTCTGTGCGCGAGTTCAGCTGCACCCGTTGCGCAGATCACTGCCCGAAAATTGGGCAGTGACCTGCGAGATAGGGCACTGCACAGGGCCCCCTGACCTGCCCAGGCCCATGGGCAGTGCAGGGGCCCCCAGGTGTGCCCCAGTGCACCCCACCCGCCAACCTTTCCCTGGCGGGGAAACCCACCAGGGAAAGGCTGGAGGCTGAGGGATCATTATCCGAGGGGCAGCACAAATCACAAAGTCTGGGGAATTAGCCCTGAACTATGTGGGGGCACCTTTGCTACTGCAAGGGTGCCCTCACACTTAGTAACTTTGCACCTAATCTTCAGCAAGTGAAGGTTAGACATAGAGGTGACTTATAAGTTACTTAAGTGCAGTAAAATGTCTGTGAAATAAAGTGTGTGTTATTTCACGCAAGCTGCAATGACAGACCTGTGTAAGGGTTTGTCTGAGCTCCCTATGGGTGGCAAAAGAAATGCTGCAGCCCATAGCAATCTCCTGGAACCCCAATACCCTGGGTACCTGGGTACCATATACTAGAAACGTATAAGGGGGGTCCAGTATGCTAATTGAAATTGGTAAATGAAGTCACTGTCCTACAGTGACAAATTTAAAATGAGAGAGAGCATAAGCACTGAGGTTCTGGTTAGCAGAGCTTCAGTGAAACAGTTAGGCACTACACAGGCATACACATTAGGCCACAAACTATAAGCACTGGGGTCCTGGCTAGCAAGATCCCAGTGAGACAGGCAAAAACATACTGATATATAGGTTTTTATCTATGAGCACTGGGGTCCTGGCTAGCAGGATCCCAGTGACACAATAAAAACACCCTGACACACACTCACAAACAGGCCAAAAGTGGAGGTAACCATGCTAGAAAGAGGCTACTTTCCTACAGTGCGGCACTGGTATTTTTGGTGCAGCGCTGCTATTTTTGGCGCAGCACCACACTGCACCACTTCAGCATAAATCTGGGCCTGATTGCTGTATCTAACAACCTGCACACACTGGAGAAGATTAGAAAGAGGTAGAGCAACCTACAGGGGAGAGTGTGTTCCCTAGCCTCCAAGCACCACCTACGGGTCCAGGGGACTGGTGGTTGTTCTCCCATCCCCCCAATAAAATTATTTCCCTGAGAGGAGAAGGTCTTGCAGACCCAACATCCTGAAGGATTGACAGGAATCCCTTGTGAGTGGAGAGTGGTAAGTTGCACTTAACAATGTCTCAGCAATCACAAATAGAGTAATGCACTTAACTTAGACATTTAGGATGATTCAAAACACTTATCAAAACAGATTTACCTATACATGATCATGGTTGTAGCTCTCTTTTCAACAATGTTTATTATGTTTAGTCAGATTCAGTGTTGTTCCACATGGATCATCCCTTACATTTGCTTAGTCTCTTGTTTTCTGCTAATGTATGTTGTTGTTCTCAATCAATCAATCACTCAATCAATCAGGGTTCTTGTAGAGCATGGCTAATCATCTGAAGGCCCTGGGAGAAGAGGATCTTCAGTTCAGTCGATGAGGTGGATAGCCAGTTCAGTCAAAGAGCCGGGTCTTGAGGTCCTTCCTGAATTGAGGCAGTGAGGGAGATTGCCTGAGATGATGAGAAAGAGAGTTACAGGTCTTAGCAGTGAGGTACGAGAAGGATTTTCCTCCGGATGTGGTCTTGCGGATCCGTGGGATGGTGGCCAGGGTCAGGTGGGTGGAACAGGGTTGTTTGGTGGGTCTGTAGAAGGCGAGGCAGTGGTTGAGGTCTGCAGGACTGATGTTGTTAGGGTCTTTTAGAAGTGCGGGAGGAGCTTGAATGTGATTCTGTTGTTGATCGGGAGCTAGTGGAGGTGTCTCAGATGCACGGCGATGTGGCAACCTCAGGGGATGTCCAGGATAAATCTTGCGGCGGTGTTCTGCATTCTTTGCAGCTTCTTTTGAAGCTTCTGAGTGGCACCAGCATAGAGTGTGTTGCCGTAGTTGACCTTGCTGCTGAGGAGCGCCTAAGTGACCGCTCTTCTGGATTCAGTGTGGATCTGATTGAATAGCTTTCAGAGGAGGTGGAGTGTGTGAAAGCAGGAGGTTGAGACAGTGTTGATATGGTGGTTCATTGAGAGCGCTGGATGATGCAGAGGTTGCATACATGGTCTGTCAGTGTGGGGGGACATTGAGTGCTGCATGCCACCTGGGCGGTTCCCAAAATGAGGACTTCTGTTTTGTCGGAGTTGAGCTTGAGGCAGCTGTTCTTCATCCAGGTGGCAACTGCCTTTATCCCGTTGTGGAAGTTGCTCTTCATGGCTGCATATTCATGGGTGAGGGAAATGATGTTGAGTCTGTGGTTTTTGACGATGTCTGTAAGCAGGGCCATGTAGATGTTGAAAAGGATGGGGCACAGGGAGGATCAGCTGATCTCTGTCGGTTCAGATGACAATGGAGGTAGTTTGATTCGCTGGGTTTGGCCAGTGAGGAAGGAGAGGATCCCCTCTAGAACTTTGCCATGGATGCGGGCGTCATATAGTCTTGTGCAGACGGTATGGTGCGAGAACATGTTAAAGGCAGTAGAGAGGTCCAGAAGTATGAGGGCTGTGGTTTCACCTTGGTCAAGGAGATTGTGGATGTTCTCTGTTGTGGCGAGGAGAGCAGTCTCAGTGCTGTGGTTGCGTCTAAAGCTTGATTGAGAGGGTGTCCAAGATGTGGTTGGTTTCGATGAACTCAGTAAGACTTTGGTGGTCATTACGATCATGGTGGTGTGGCCCGCCATGCCGGCGGTGGCAGGAAAACCCACCAGCCAGCGTGGCAGGCCACACAGCCAAATAATGAACACTATGAGGGCCACCGACTCACTGCCAGGCTGCCTCCGTCAGGCAGCCTGGCGGCAGTCGGAATCATTACATGCGTTCACTACATTTAGGTCAATACCTATATGTAGCTTCACAATGGTAACTCCAAATATGGCCATGTAACATGTCTAAGATCATGGAATTGTTCCCCCATTCCAAATATGGTATTGGGGAGCCAATTCCGTGCATCCTGGGGGCTCCACCATGGACTCCAAGTACTGCCAAACCAGCTCTCTGAGGCTTGCATTGCAGCTACAGCAGCTGCCACCTCACAGGCAGGGTTCTGCCATCCTGGGGTCAGGACAGCCCAGTCCCAGGAATGCAGTACAAAGCATTTCCTCTGAGAGCAGGATGTTACACCTTCTCCCTTTGGAAATAGGTATTACAGGCTGGGGAGGGGTAGCCTCCCCCAGCCTCTGGAAATGCTCTGAAGGGCACAGATGGTGCCCTCCTTGTACAAACCAGTCTACACCGGTTCAGGGACCCCTTGTCCCTTGCTCTGGTGGGAAACTTGACAAAGGAAAGGGGAGTGACCACTCCCTGGTCCATCAGCACCCCGGGGTGGTGCCCAGAGCTCCTCCAGTGTGTCCCAGACTTCAGCCATCTTGCTTTGCAAGGTGTGGGGGCACTCTGGAGGGCTCTGAGTGGTAAGTGCCAGCAGGTGACCTCAGAGACCCCTCCTGATAGGTCCATACCTGATAAGGGAGCCAATCCCCCTCTCAGGGCTATTTAGGGTCTCTCCTGTGGGTTCTCCTCAGATTCTGCTTGCAAGTTTCCTAAGGAATCCTCTGGAACAACTTCAGACTCTTAGACCTCAGATCAACCGCAACCTGCTCCAAGAAACGCTGTAACTGCAACAAAAGTGTCTACAAGAGACACTTTTTTCAGCAACCTCAGCTGCAAGTCAGCAACTGCAACAGTTTCCACATTGTGCATGCTCTGGGGACTCCCTATCTTCGTCCTGCACCAGAAAGACCAACAAAATCTCTTGTGGAGTGATGGAGTCACACCCCTGCTCCAAGCAGGCGCCTTTCAAGGCGACAGCTAGTACCCTGGGACTCCTCTCACGGTGACGAGCATGTTCCTAAGGACACAGAGGGTGGACATCATCAACATGGACTATCCTGAGGTCCTGCTGATGCAATTTGGAAGAGGTAAGACCTTGCCTTCCCTGAGAACTACAGTACCGCTGTGTATTGTGTCTTCTTCACCTCCTGAGGCCTCTGTGCACTCTTTGCAAAATTCCTTCATGTAAAGCCTGGCCCAGGTCACCAGCACTCCACCCTGTGATGCTCAACTTGCTGAGTTGTGCTCCAGCAGCATGGGACATTTTTTTGTTGTGCTGCATCCACTGCATTTTGCACCTCTTTTGAACCCAGATCCAGCGGCTTCTGGGGCTGCTGGCTGGCATCCTGAGGGCTCTCTAAAGTGCTGACAGTCCCCTCTTTCTCCTCACACAGAGTAGAGGCCCCCAGGTCCCTCCTGGGTCCATCCAGCACCATTTTGATGAAAAACACACTTTTGCCATAGCCAAAGCTTGTTGGTGCCTTCCAACACGAAATCTCATCTGCAACGATCTTCACGCCGTGGGACATCTTTTGCATCATGCAGGAACCCGCTGTCGGCTTCCTAGGGCTCTTCTTTTGCATCCTCTTCTGGGTTGGCAGGTTGGCAGGGGCTCCTGTCCTTCCTGGAACTTCTTTCGACTTCTGGACTTGTCCCCCTTCCTTTGCAGGTCTTCAATTCCAATAATCCAGCAGTTGTTCATTGCAGACTTGGTTTCCCCCTTCAAAATCCCCAAAACATGGTGTAGTGTGTCCTAAGGAAACTTGCAGTACTTTTCTCCTGCTTTTCTGGGCTCTGGGGTGGGGTAATCTACTTACAATTACTGTATTCTTACTCTCCCAGTGATTCTGCACACACTACACTTGTCTAGGGGGGAATTCGTGATTCACATTCCACTTTTTTAGTATATGGTTTGTGCTGCCCCTAGACCTATTTTCTCCCTTTGCATTCTATAGGATTTCCTACTGTTTGCATTGTTCTGTGACTATTTACTTGTCTAATTTTGCTGTCTAGTGTATACATTGTGTATAATACTGTATTGTCTCTAAGATATTTTTGGTACTGTGTCACCCAAATAAATACCTTTATTTTTGGTAACACTGAGTATTGTCTTTACTTGTGTAAAAGTACTGTGTAACTATAAGTGGTATTGCATGAGCTTCGCATGTCTCCTAGTTCAGCCTAAGCTGCTCTGCTATAGCTACCTCTATTATCCTAAGCTTCTAGAACACTACTAATTCACTAATAAGGGATAACTGGACCTGATATAAGGTTTAAGTACCCAAGGTACCCACTACAAACCAGGCCAGCCTCCTACAAGCACTGCCCCACTTTTGAAATGCAGGGGTATGCCGTATTTAGAGGAATACTTAGCACCCCTGTGTTTCCCCCTGTGCTGGCACTGAATTAAGCTGCCTAGTGCCAATGCAGGCATCCTTGCACCATAGTGCAAGAGCATCTACGTTGAGGGGATAGATTGTTTGTGTGCAGGAAGGTGTCCCTTCCTGCACATAAACAATCTATATGGGCAATTTGGCACTTCTATGTGTGCTGCAAAATGCAGCACACATAGAAGTACCAAAGCGTCATTTTGATTGATTGTTTATGTGCAGGAAGGGACACCTTCCTGCACGTAAACTATCGTCTGTGGCATTTTGCTTCTTCTATGTGTGCTGCACTGGAGCCCATCACAGCAGTAGACTGCTTACGTGGTGGACTCAACTCTGTTGTCGTGAACAGAGTCTCAGCTGCCAAACATCTAAATACTCAGTCGGAATTCCGCCAGCTTGACGGAGTACTTAGAACCACTGTCACGGTGGGATGACGGAACTCAGTCAAAATCTAAATCAGGCCCTTTGCATTTTCCTATGTGCCATCTACAGCCTAACCAGTGTCAATTTCACTATGGACCTAGTCATTTTAGGTGAACATGCCACTTCTAATGTCACACATGTTCAAACTCTTAATGGACCCTGCACTGAGGGAAGAAAGGTGTTCTTAGGGTGATTTATTTAACATTTAAAATCAGGTTTTACTACTAATAATATATGAACTCAGGTTTAACCACCTGTCAAAAGGGTGATTCTGTTAGGTGCATGTAGCATGATTCAAGGTCGGCCTGAAGCCATGTTTTTAAAGTCCACTCTATGGATGGCATAGTAGGTGCTGCAAGTTACAGGTGGCATTTAACTTCAGAAAAATAGGGTCCAGAGAAAAGCGAAAAACCTGGGGTGACCACAGAGAAAGATTTTCGACCCTTACCTGCATGGCAGCAAATATTTAATTCAGGACTGCCATGACTGTGAATTCAAGAGAATACTTGTAGTTGTGCACCAGTCACTTGTGGCGTAGGTGTTCCTGCATTCAAGGGATGCATGTACTTCCCCTGGAATAAACAATGCCAATAACACAAGAGAAGGAGAGCAAGCACGCAAGAGAAGTGGAGTGGCATCTGTATTGGCTGCTTAGCATGCCTTCTCCTGAAACTGTGTGTGACTCTCAGTCTGAGGTATAGTAACTAAGAGGTTCATAAAGAGCCTAATTATGAATATGACAGACTAGCATCCCCCGGGGGGAGATGGAGTTGTACCATTCTATGTTGTTCTCAGTCACGGGTCTTGTAAAACTGTGGGTGACGAATAGAAGGACTGTGTGCACAGGTACGACCTGGATCCCGCCTCTCCCCTGTAGTACGCGTGGGATGAGAAGAAACTCCTCTATATGAGTCCTTAGCCTGCCCTTACACCAGATGCCCTCCTGACCCACCAAAAAGCCTCGGCTCTCAAATGATATTTGCTACCTGCTCAGGAAAGACAGTAAATATCCGTGGTATAGTCCTTAGTATCAATTAAACTTGTCATTTTTCACCTCATATTTTCAGGTCTGTGCAGTTTCCCTTTTCTGGGGATTACGACTCATAATGTCCACATTTAGGTGAGGGAATCCTGTCAGGAATCAGAGATTTCAGCCCCTCGGTCTAGCTGCACCAAAAGCCAGCCACCTTTTAAGGAGGACTTCTACGGGATTAATAATGTGAAAAACCTCGTGAAAGAATTTTGGGCAGAACAGTTTGACAATCCGAAACTTGTATGACAGCAATATTTCTGCATGCTTACATATCCTTGAGGCATATTTCTCTTTGTGGTTTTATTGACCTTTGCGAAGTCTATTTGAATGCATTTTATTTCCTCGAGCATATCTTTCACAAGCACACAGACTAATCCACGTGATTTTCTTGCAATTTAATTTTAGGGTTATTATCTTTTGATTATGTTTGGCTAGTAGTCCAAGGTCAGGCAAACGTGATGGGGCGAGACTATGTTCTTTATGATTCAGATGCAACTAGAGTACTTTGAACTCTTCAACAATCAATCCGTAGATGGAAAAAGCCGTCCTCTGATGGTCATGGCCCACAAGAGAAATAAAGAGCTGCATTCGGGAATGAAAGCACCAGTGTTGTTTCTTCATTTCTTCCATCAATGCTACCTTTCAGAAATGGTTGTCACAAAGATGTGAGTTGAAAACATGTGAGTTTTAGTGTATCTTTTCAGCATCCATTCACATAATGTTATTTGAATTTCACACACGCCTTACAGCTGTCGGTATCAGGAACCAGGCTCCCAGCCATCCAATGACACTTGGAAGCTGTAATCTTGGCCATAGGTAGGACTCGCTTCCAGTTGTTGGGCTGGCAAGGGGTATATATTGCTCCTGAGGTTTCCTTTGCATCTTACATTTCTCAGAGTGCGGGCTAAAACATCGGGCTACACTCACCCTTTTTCTACTCTCAGTTCTGCCATCTCAGATTACCTTGAAACTGAGCATGTGCCTGGTAGTCCAGGACTTGTAGTGTGGGAACATAGTCCCCCGTCAAGGGAGACACACTCTGATGTGTCTTGTAGGTGTTCATCTGGCCCAGATTTCATTTTTATGGTTGCTGCAATAGTGCAGGCAGACAGAAAGGGCCTCACTTATGCCAGTTCCCTGTTCAATCCTCTCCTGTCAGAGTATGTAACCCCTGACCCTCTTGTCCACCACACTGGGAAGAGCATCCACCTCCTACCCCTTACTCTTCTCTGATGCCTCGATATCCTATACATAGGGACAGTGCCCCCAGAAACCTGTATTTCCCAGGGGTACATTTAGTGGCCACCCCTCACTGCCTTTTTTCACCTGTGAGAGCTCAATGCCAAGGAGGTAGTCTATGAATATTTTAGGACTGACACTTCCTCTGAACAAGTAACTCCTCAATACTAAAGATTCCACGGCTATGGGCAGACAGATGAACATTCCTTACCTTGCAAACATGTCCTGGCAGATACTGTTCTGAGGAAGCCAGACTTTTTACCACCATGGTCTGGCTGGCTCTGGTATCCCACAGGACAGAGACAAGGACTACATTCACTGTGCTCTTCTGTAAGAGAGTTCTTCCATCCTCTGGGATCACCAGCTTACCTTCAGGGTCCATCTCCCAGCTAATGGGTACTATATCTTCCTTAGGGAAATCCTCCCCAAAAGCTATATTAGTGACCCCCGTATAGTGCCCACTAATGTTAGCCATCTTTTTGGAGCATTATAAATCTCCCATTTTGTGCCATGGCTGTAAGCAGTTAAATGTCTTACCTCTTTAAAAGGTGTTTTTTCCTTTATGGGGTCACACATCTCTGCTCTTCAGAAGTGGTTTCCGACTCTTCGGTCTCTTTGGGCTTGTCAGACATTTGTGACACTAAGGAGTTTTATTTTCCAGAGTGGTTTCACCCATTCTTCCCCTAGACCAGGCCGGTTGCCCCCCCTTCTTTAGATCAGCCCCTTGGGATCTTTTGGACATACTGGTCAATATCCACAAACCAGCTGCCTTTCCAAGCTTTCTGGAATCAGTGAGTTTGAAGTACACACTTAGAAGAATAGTTACTCAACTTGTGCTCTGTCATAATCAAATTATATAACTCGTAATAAGTATCAACTGCATTGCCCTTCACCAAGCCTTCCAGTGTTTGAAATGAGATATCTTAAAAATTATCCCATGTTTATTGTGATTCACTGCTTGTCTCACAGAACTTCTGGTACTCCTCACATGTGAGAACAAAGTAGTGCAGCCTTCATGTGAGGGTATGAGTCAGCTATCCCCTCCTCTAGAGCCACAATGCTGCACTGTGTCTCTTGCACCCCATAACAGACCCAATGGCATATTACGATCGATCTTGCAGAGCGCATGCTTAGGAATCTGTATGGGCAGGAAGAAATTTGACTCCCATACGGTGGTTGGTTCTCACTGCATAAAATCACTTATTTTCATGGGCCATTCGCATCCCACATGTGTGTGCCCACACGATTTGCACAGTCCCAATAGTTCGGCAAAGTCATACAAAGGACTGACTATTCCTCCTTGTTGGAAAATGGGTTATTGGTAAGGGCAGGTAAGTACATACACTTAACACTTGGCCACTAACCTCCACTCAGTCCAGTTAGGTCTCAATAAATTAAACCCAGCTCAACCCTTGGTAGCTTGGCGACAAGGCTTAACTTAGGATAATAGTGTGGAAAGCATTTAAAAAAGCACAAAACTGTAAATAAGTAAAACACAAAACACAATAAAAATCTGACACCAATTTATTAAAAATAGATTATATTTTTATCTTTAAAATGACATCAAAATGACTACTCTCCCCATTCTAGCCTATGGAGGCTATTCACTACAATGAGGGAAAATCGGATTTGTCTGTTTTACCTCACCAGGGCTTATAAAACTATTTTACAAGGTCCCTGCTTATAGTTACATGGCGCCCAACCCTCTGGG
Source organism: Pleurodeles waltl (assembly GCF_031143425.1). Classification (NCBI taxonomy): domain Eukaryota; kingdom Metazoa; phylum Chordata; class Amphibia; order Caudata; family Salamandridae; genus Pleurodeles; species Pleurodeles waltl. Next base: position 126,618,023 of record NC_090440.1, on the reverse strand, counting down.
CACACAGGGCACACCTTAGGGGTGAATAATATGTAAACATAAGGTAGTTTGAGAAGTACTTTAATTCCAAAATCGAATTTACATTTAACTTTAATTTAAAAGCAGCCAGCAAGGCAGGCCTGTCTTTAAAATGACACTGGGCACCACAGCAGTGCACCTATGGGTGCACTACCTATGCTGGAGCCTTCAATCCTTCATGCCCTACCATATAATAGGGACTTATAGGTAGGTTGACATAGCCAATTATAATTAGCCTAATTTGCATACTTCTTTTATATAGAGCACAGGCCCTGGGAGTGGTTAGCAGTACTCAGGGCACCATCAAAGTCAGGAAAACACCAGCTACAAGTGAGAAATGGGGGCAAAAAGTTAGGGGGCCTCTGCAATGTGTGCTGTTTTCTCACACCCCTACATCAGTTAGCTTCCCACATAAGTATAATAACATGTCATATGTGTAGGAAGTTGGCTCTGTATATACTATTTCAAATTGAGAAATAGGGGGTCATTACAACGTTGGCGGGAAAAGCCGATTACTGCCGTGCAGAAGACCGGCAACACACTGCTGCGGCCGCGGAATACCGCCACTACCATCATAACCCACAGCTCGGAATCTGCCAAAATCCAGACACCCACACAAGTCCCCCACACCAAAGGTCAGTGATAAAATGGCGATAACAAAGCCTCCACCGTTATGCCAACAGGAATACGCCCACTCTATCACGACCCACGAATCCACGCAGTGGTCTTTCAACCGCGGTATTCCATTGGCGGTGCACACCGCCGCGCTCAAAATACACACACATTTACAAAACACTACCACGTTGGACAATTACAAATACACACACCTGATACACATACACACACCACTCCCACACATCCAATACAATATAAAACACACACCCACATCACCCACAAACACTTACGACAACAATTGCAACATAAGGCTAGAGAGAGACACCACCAGAAACAACAATAGCATTCACAGGCACTCAACACCATCACTCACACAACATCCAAGCACCTCACACAACACACCTCTAAATATCACCCCACACATCACAACACACACCACCCCACACATCACCAACACCACACCATGGCACCGCAAAGACACCCCAGGTTTTCTGAGGAGGAGCTCAGGGTCATGGTGGAGGAAGTCATCCGGGTAGAGCCACAGCTATTCGGATCACAGGAGCAGCACACCACCATAGCTAGGAAGATGGAGCTATGGCGAAGAATCGTGGACAGGGTCAACGCAGTGGGACAGCACCCAAGAACTAGGGATGACATCAGGAAGAGGTGGAACGACTTACGGGGGAAGGTGCGTTCCGTAGTCTCAAGACACCAGATTGCGGTTCAGAGGACTGGCGGCGCACCCCCACCTCCTCCCCCAGAACTCACAACATGGGAGGAGTAGGTCTTGGCTATACTGTATCCTGAGGGTCTCGCAGGAGTAGCTGGAGGAATGGACTCTGGTAAGTCAAATCTTTCACATCCCCCACCCACCTGCATGCTATCACATACCCCCACCCTCGCCCTCACCCCATCACTCCAACTCCTCACATATTTCCCAATATCACAAACCACACATCCCAAACCCAAGCCCTGCATGTAACACCAAAGCATGGACACCCATCACCAAAGCATGTCCACTGCACATACCCATACACCCCCCTAAACCATTATCACACAAGGTCCTACAAAAAAATGCAAGCACTGGGGTACACGGTCACCCACCCATTGTACACAATGGCACACACAGGTGCAATAATCATGCTTTTACACCCCTGCAGGACCCCTACCCAACGTCACGGGACAGGAGGGTCCAGACATGTCCACTCCACCCACAGAAGGGGCCCACAGTGATGACAGCAGCTCTGTCCAATTGGATTCATGTGACCAGCCCGGCCCATCTGGCACCTCGGGACAGTCGGCTCCCCTCACGCGGGCACAGGCCACTACAGAGCTTGCCCCCTCTGGAAACACCAGCACAGCACCCACCAAGCAGTCCCATACCTCTGTCCCCAGGACACGTCTAGCAGAAGTGTGTTCACCACTACAGGGAATCCAGGCTAACCCACCACCCCAACAACACCAGGGACCTGGGGTCAGTGGTAGTGGGCACACGGTTCAGGGGACAGAGGCCCAGGGAAACAGGGGAACTGGGAGGGCTGCTGTGCGACAGGGGGAGGACAGGCCCAGGGAACCCACTCTCCACAAGGCCCTCTCCAACATCATGGGAGCCTACCACCATTCCCAGGAGACGATGGCAACAGTACTGGCCAAGTTTCAGGAGACCCAACGGCTGCAGGAGGAACAGTATTTGGTGTTCAGGGAGGAACTCAAATCCATCCATTTCACCCTGGGCACCATTGTAGGGGTGCTGAAGGAACTCGTCAACACCAGGAGGGACATTGTGGCACAACAAGGGTCCCCGACACTAGCCTGGAAGATGAACTGCCCACCACCTCCGCCGGCGCTAGTGGACAGGAGGCACCGACACAGGACCATGACACCAGCACCCCACCCCCTGCAAATGGAGAACCACCCGCAAACGGTCCCTAAGATCGAGGACAAAGACAGAGAGCAATGCCAAGACCCCCGCCAAAAAATGAGACCACCCTGAGTGTCATCCTTCTGTCCCACTTTGTCACCCTGTCCATCCTCAAACTGCCCCAGCTCCACTTCCTATGCCCCTTTGGACAATGCACCTGTGAGACTAGTTGACTGGACTCTGCCATGGACATTCCTCCACCATTACCCCTGACCATTTTACAACCCCCTCCACTATTTAGCACTTAATTAAATCAGATGTAGCAGGCAGTATTGTCTTCTTACCTGTGTCTCACTGGAAGTATTGCTGGATCACCATGTTCCTGTTGTCTATGTCCTCTTCTTCTGCTTCCTCGTCTTCACTGTCCACAGGCTCCACAGCTGCCACAACACCTCCATCTGGACCATCCTCCTGCAGAAAAGGCACCTGTCATCGCGTAGGCAAGTTGTGAAGCATACAGCAGGCCACGATGATCTGGCACACCTTCTTTGGTGAGTAGAATAGGGAACCACCTGTCATATGGAGGCACCGGAACCTGGCCTTCAGGAGGCCAAAGGTCTTCTCTATAATCCTCCTAGTTCGCTCATGTGCCTCATTGTAGCATTCCTCTGCCCTTGTCCTGGGATTCCTCACTGGGGGCAGTAGCCAAGACAGGTTGGGGTAACCAGAGTCATCTGCAAATGGCGAGGGACAACTGTTAGACACACACTAACTCTTAGGGACATCCCCAGACACCTAGTCACACTGTATTGGCTACATGTCCTCACCTAATAGCCACACACGGTGCCTCTGGAGTTGCCCCATCACATAAGGGATGCTGCTATTCCTCAGAATATAAGCGTCATGCACTGAGCCAGGAAATGTGGCATTTACATTGGGGATGTACTGGTCTGCCAAACCCACCATCTGCACATTCATAAAATGGTAACTCTTCCAGTTTCTGTAAACCTGTTCACTCCTGCATGGGGGGACCAAGACCACATGTGTCCCATCAATGGGACCTATGATGTTGGGGATATGTCCCAGGGCATAGAAGTCACCTTTCACTGTAGGCAAATCCTCCACCTGAGGGAAAACTATGTAGCTCCAGCCTATGTTGAAAAACATAGGCTGGAACAACCCTGATGCTATGGCCACTGTTGTTTGAAAAGACCCACTTGCTAGGAAATGGAGTACTGACAGCACCTGCACTAGAGGGGGGATTCATGTGGGATGGGGGACAGCTGACATCAGGTCTAGCTCCAACTGGGCACACAGTTCCTGGATTGTAGCACGATCAAGTCTGTAGATGATAATTACATGTCGCTCCTCCATATTCGACAAGTCCACCAGCGGTCTGTACACCGGAGGATGCCGCCATCTCCTCACCTGCCCCAGCGGACATGCTCTATGGAGGAGAACAGCGAGCAGAGAGTCAACCAACACTGAGGTACGTACACACAACTTAATCAGAAAATGTTTGCAACTCAACATATGGCTGTATTAGTGTTTAAGCAAGGCCTAGATATGTGTGACACAGTCAAAAATTAAGCCATGTGGCCCCCTGAAATGGCGGCTGCCTGACCTGTGAGGTGGGACAAGGGGATATGAGGTAACTGCGCTGGCATTGTACACCGTCACGGTAGGCGGTCGAAGACAGCAGCGCAATCCTGCATTGGTTAACATTGGACCCTATGGGTCTCAGGAGCCAATGACGATGTACGCCGGCGGTGACGGTACGCACCGCCGCGGACGTCACCGCCATTTTCTCTCTGTTCAATCACTTGATACCTGATCTTCAACAGGAGAGGACCTACACTGCAAGTGCTGCTGTGACCTCAGTCTGGAAGAGACAATGGCCCGTGTGTCTGGGGAAAGGGCCCCTGCCTTCAGCATGGAGGAGTTGGAGAAACTAGTCCCAGTACACGCTACTCTACGGTCCTCCTGACAAACAGGTGAGTACACTGTGAGCATGCTGTCTGGGCAATGGCTGTTTGGAGTGATGTGGATGGAAGATAGGGGGGGAGAATGAGGCGTGCGTGAAACGACGTTGAGTGCATGTGTGTCATGGCAAGGGTAGGGATGTGGGCCAATGACTGTGACGGTGCGGACGGTTATATCTTCTCCTTTTCCCCAGTACTATTCTTGTAGGTCAGCGCCCACCAGAAGAAGGATATTTGGCGGGCCATTGCCAAGGAAGTCCGGACCCTGAGGGTCTACCACAGACGGTGCACCCACTGCCGTAAAAGATGGGAGGACATTTGCCGCTGGAGCAAAAAGACGGCGGAGGCCCAGCTGGGGATGGCCTCCCAATGTGGGAGTGGTGCCCGTCACACCATGACCCCCCTGATGTTCAGGATCCTGGCGGTGGCGTACCCGGAGTTGGATGGGCGCTTGAGGGCATCACAGCAGCCACAAGGGGGTGAGTACACTCATTCAGCTGATTCAGCACGCATAGTAGGTGTCTGGGTGGGGGAGGTGGGCTGTGGGTTCCCCTAGGCCAGGGTGAGTTTAGTAGACAAGGTCCCTTCTTAAGGCAGGCCCTGTGGCACCCCACATACAGAGCCAACTACACCTAGTAAGGCTCCTGTGACATCCATGTGTGCAGCAATAGGCCATAGCCTTGTAACCTATGCCCCTGGGATTGATTAGGGAACTCCAAGTGCACAGCGTAGTGCAGGGGTCTTCTGTGTCTGTAGTGCCTGCTAACGGTAGAGGTATTGCATGCACACAACATGTCTTTCTTCTGTCTTCCCCCCCCATTTTGTGATCTCCATGTGCTTTTGTGCATTAGCATCATCAGGCGGAGGAGCAGTGGCACCGGAGCAGGAGGGAGCTGCATCTCACATGGCCATGGAGGGCGACACAGCGGAGTCAGAAGCCACCAGTGGGACAGAAGGCGAGGGGAGCTCCACGGCGGGGACAGGAGCTGAGACCAGCGACACTGACTCCTCCTCTGATGGGAGCTCCCTTGCGGTGACGGGCCCCTCGGTGCCCCCCGCATCTACAGGTACAGCCGCCACCCCCCCTACCAGCACTGCCCTCCCAGCAGCCCCTCAGCATTTGCCCCGTGCCCACTCACCCAGGAGGGTGGGCATCTCCTTTGCCCCAGGCACCTCAGCCCTTGCCCCTGTCACCCCTGCTGCCCTCAGTGAGGAGGCCAATGACCTCCTCAGGTCCCTCACTGTTGGGCAGTCTACCATTTTGAATGCCATCCAGGGTGTAGAGAGGCAGTTGCAACAGACCAATGCATACCTGGAGGGCATTCATTCTGGTCAGGCAGCCCATCAGCAAGCTTTTCAGACTCTGGCCTCAGCACTGATGGCCGCCATTGTCCCTGTCTCTAGCCTCCCCCCTCCAACTTCCTCCACCCAGACCCAAACCCCTGTACCTCAGCCTATCCCAAGCACACCATCAGACCAGCATGCACACACCTCAAAACACAAGGGAAGCTCAGGCATACACAAGCACCACACATCCCACAGGCACTCACACAAGCATCATACACATGCAGGCATACCAACAGCCACTGCCTCCACTGTGTCCCCCTCCTCCGCGTCCCCCCCCTGCCTCCCTGTCTCGTCTCCACTCACACCTGCATGCACTACATCTTCATCCACTACCTCCATCACCAGCACACCCATCACCACACCGCGCTCACGTGCACTCAGCACCCCCACTACCATTCACACATCCCCTCTATCCTCTACCAGTGTGTCTGTGAGCCCACCTCCCAAGGTACACAAACGCAGCCACACACCCACCCAACAGCCATCCACCTCACGACAGACTCCAGCCCATGCACCTTCACCCAAAGACACCAAATGTACACATCCTACAACCACTACCTCTTCCTCCACTCCCAAACCCCCTCCATCTACCCGTCCCAGTGTGTCCCAAAAACTTTTCTTGTCCAACATTGACCTCTTCCCCTCACCTCCCCCACCCCTTCAGTCTCCTAGGGCCCACCTCTCCATGTCCCAACCTAGCGCCTCAGCGACAACATTTGCGGGAACAGTGGTGCCAGTAGTAACCTCCAGTAACTTCTGGAGTGCACCAGGCAGCAGGGCAGCCAGTGTGCCAGGGAGCCAGAGCACGGACAGTCCCCCACCTCAAAAGCACAAAAAGATGGCAATTGCCCGGCGGGAGAGAGGAAAAAATCTTCCACCAAAGCCACTCCCAGGAGTACAGTTGGGAGTGTGAAGACAGCTGCGCCACAATCCAAGGTGGGGAAGGGGCACAGTAAAACAGGCAAGTCTGGGAAAACCTCCATGGCGGACAAGACCACAACAAGCACCGCTGCCAAGGACACCGCCGCCACCAGCACTGCAGAACAGGACACCGCCGCCACCAGCACCGCTGCTAAGGACACCGCCGCCACAGGCACCGCTGCCAAGGACACCGCTGCCAAGGACATCGCCACCACAAGCACCGCTGCCAAGGACACTGCCACCACCAGCACCTCTGCCAAGGACACCGCCGCCACAAGCACTGCTGAACAGGACACCGCCGCCACATGCACCGCAGGCCAGTGAGCGCCAAAGATTCCGATGCTACTGAGGCCGTCACGAGCAGGATGAAGCACTCTGGGCTCAAAGCCCCCTCCAGAACCAGTGGAGACTGTTATCCACTACCTCAGTCCTTTGCAGGATGAAGACCTCTGGGCACAAAGCCCCCTCCAGAGCCAGTGGAGAAAGGCATCTACTACCTCAGTCCTTGGCAGGATGAAGCACTCTGAGCACAAAGCCCCCTCCAGAACCAGTGGAGACTGTTATCCACTACCTCAGTATTTAGCAGGATGAAGCACTCTGGGCACAAGCCCCCTCGAGAACCGGTGGAGACTGATGTCCACTTGAGAGACTGTTGCTTTGCACTCCCCAGGATAAAGCAGTGGGCAAACCACCCACTGGAGAGACTTGAGAGACTGTGGCTCTGGCGTCGTGCACTCATCCGGCTGAGGTGACCACCCCCTTCCCTTACCCCTGAGGTGCCTGTTTTATTTCTATCTGATGCCCCAGCAGTGTTCTCTCTGTCTTGTTCGAGTATTGACTGTGGGCCTCGCCCATGCATTTTGGGCCCAGTGGTCCACGGACTATGATGGTGGAATACCTTGGACTTGTATTCTTGGTGTATATATTTGTTGATAGTGTAAATATCTTTATATATGTATATATTTTTGATTAATGTATTTGAATATATTACAATCGTTCGACTCATTTCCTTTTGTCCTTGTATTCTTCCAAGGGGGGCTGGGGGTTGTTAATGTAATGTATCAACATGTATTAGTATGTGTATTGTAGTGGGTGAGGGTGACGGTGGGGGTGCTGCGTGTTGCATGTGTGTGTCATTGTTTTTTCCCTCCCTCCTCCCCTGTGTCGTAGGTGCAGTACTCACCGTGGTCTTCGCCGCCGTCTTTGTTGTTCCTGGTAGAGGAGCAGGAAGATAAAGGCTGGTAGAATCTGGAGCTCGGGTTCCATGGCGTCCTGAATCCTCGTGGGCTGTGTAGAGGTGAGCGTTTTCCCTTTCAAGTCCTGTTTCCGCCGTGTTTTTGTTCACGGTGAATCCGCCCCGGAAAAGGTGGAGGATTGGACTGTTGTAATAATGTGGGCGGTATATTGTCTTCCGCCTGTCTGTTGGCGGTTCCCGTTGCGGTGTTTGTTTCTACTGCTGTGTCGGTCGGAGTGTTAAAGTGGCTTTCTATTTTGGCGGTTTCCTCCACAGTCGTGATTCCATTTTTTTCACCACAGGCCTGTTGGCGGTTCTACTGCCACTTTAACACCGACCGCCAGGGTTGTAATGACCCCCATAATGTGCACAGAGTCCAAGGGTTCCCCTTAGAGGTAAGATAGTGGCAAAAGTAGATAATTCTAATGCTCTATTTTGTGATAGTGTGGTCGAGCAGTAGGCTTATTAGAGGGTAGTGTTAAGCATTTGTTGTACACACACAGGCAATAAATGAGGAACACACACTCAAAGACTTACTCCAGGCCAGTAGGTTTTTATATTAAAAAATATATTTTCTTAGTTTATTTTAAGAACCACAGGTTCAAAATTTACATCAAACACTTTAAATGTAAGGTACTTCACTTAGATACTTTAGGAACTTTGAATGAAAACAATATCATGTACAGTCTTTGTACAAATGGAAATAAGCTATTTTCAAAGTGGACACAGTGCAAAAATCAACAGTTCCTGGGGGAGGTAAGTAAAGGTTAGATTAGGGGGTAAGTAAAACACTTACAAGTCTCAGTCCTGGGGCATAGGCAGCCCACGGTTGGGGGTTCAAGGCAACCCCAAAGTTACCACACCAGCAGCTCAGGGCCGGTTAGGTGCAGAGGTCAAATGGTGCCCAAAACACATAGGCGCCTATGGAGAACAAGGGTGCTCCGGTTCAAGTCTGCCAGCAGGAAAGTACCTGCGTCCTCAGGGGGGCAGACCAGGGGGGTTTTGTAAAGCACTGGGGGGGACACCAGTAGGCACACAAAACACACCCTCAGCGGCACAGAGGCATCAGGTAGGAAACAATGTAGGAACCCGGGGTCACTCTAGCGGTGTAGGCAGGCACGGGGGAGTTCCTTTGGGGAGCCACCACATGGGCTAGGCAGAGGGTCGCCTGGGGGTCACTCCTGCATCGAAGTTTGGTTCCTTTAGGTCCTGGGGGCTGCGGGTGTAGTGTTAGTTCCAGGCATCGGGTCACTTGTTACAGGCAGTTGCGGTCAGGGGGAGCCTCTGGATTGTCTCTCCAGGCGTCGCTGTGGGGGCTCAGGGAGGTCGTGTCTGGTTACTCATGGGCTCGCAGTCGCCGGGGAGTCCTCCCTGAGGTGTTGGTTTTCAGCAGGTCGAGCCGGGGGCGTCGGGTGCAGAGTCTCACGCTTCTGACGGGAAACATTAAGTCCTTGGAAGTTGCTTCTTTGTTGCAAAGAAGTAGCTGGTTTTGAGCAGGGCCGCTGTTTATGGGAATTTCTTGGTCCTGTAGTCCAGGGCAGTCCTCTGAGGCTTCAGAGGTCGCTGGTCCCTGTCGGATGCGTCGCTGGAGCAGGTTTTCGAATTTGGAGACAGGCCGGTAGGGCTGGGGCCAAATCAGTTGTCGTCTTCCTCCTTCTCTGCAGGCTTGTAGGTCAGCAGTCCTTCTTCTTTCTTCAGGTTGCAGGAATCTCATTTCCTGGCTTCTTGGGTGCCCCTAAATACTAAATTTAGGGGTGTGTTTAGGTCTGGGAGGGCAGTAGCCAATGGCTACTGTCCTTGAGAGTGGCTACACCCTCTTTGTGCCTCCTCACTGTTGGGGGGGCACATCCCTAATCCTACTGAGGGAATCCTCCAAACTTAAGATGGCAGATTTCTCAAGGCAAGGGTCACCTCAGCTCAGGACACCTTAGGGGCTCTCCTGACTGGTGGGTGACTCCTCCATGTTTTTCTCATTATCTCCTCCAGCCTTGCCGCCAAAAGTGGGGGCAGTGGCCGGAGGGGCAGGCATCTCCACTAGCTGGGATGCCCTGGGGGGCTGTAACAAAAGGGGTGAGCCATTGAGGCTCACCGCCAGGTGTCACAGTTCCTGCAGGGCGAGGAGAGAAGCACTTCCACCCAGTACAGGCTTTGTTCCTGGCCACAGAGTGACAAAGGCACTCTCCCCATGTGGCCAGCAACATGTCTGGTGTGTGGCAGGCTAGCAGAAACTGGTCAGCCTAAACTAGAAGTCAGGTAGGTGTTCAGGGGGCATCTCTAAGATGCCCTCTGGGTGTATGTTACAATAAATTGCCCACTGGCATCAGTGTGCATTTTAGGTGCTGGGAGGTTTGGTAATCACTGTAGCCATTATGGAACTGTGGAGTTCGTGTTTGACAATCTCCCAGACCATACACTCTTATGGCTACCCTGCACTTACAATGTCTAAGGTTTTGCTTAGACACTGTAGGGGCATAGTGCTCATGCACTTTAAGCCCTCACCTGTGGTATAGTGCACCCTGCCTTAGGGCTGTAAGGCCTGCTGGAGGAGTGACTTACCTATGCCACAAGCAGTGTGAGGTTGGCATGGCACTCTGAGGGGAGTGCCATGTCAACTTAGTCATTTTCTCCCCACCAGCACACTCAAGCTGTGGGGCAGTGTGCATGTGCTGAGTGAGGAGTCCCTAGGGTGGCATAAGACATGCTACAGCCCTTAGAGACCTTCCCTGGCATCAGATCCCTTGGTACCAGGAGTACCAGTTACACGGGCCTTACCTGAGTGCCAGGGTTGTGCCAATTGTGGAGACAAAGGTACAGTTTAGGGAAAGAACACTGGTGCTGGGGCCTGGTTAGCAGGGTCCCAGCACACTTTCAAACCATAACTTAGCATCAGCAAAGGCAAAAGGTTAGGGGGTAACCATGTCAAGGAGGCATTTCCTTCCAATATGTATAAAGCGAGATGAATAAGAGCACTCCTTTTACTTGAAGTTCCTAAAGACACAGACCTTGGCAAATCATCAAGGTCGATGGTTCTACTGCTATAGTGAACAGTACAGAAGAGAGAGGTCATCCCTTTCTTGTTCTCATGACAATAATACAAGGCTCCAATCTCAAACCACCAGATTTGAATCATGGTGTTGATTTGGTGTTTAATAGTTTGGTCTAGCACAGTACTAGAGCTTTGGGGAGCTCATACAGGGATGGTTGAGGACTTGTATCAGTGTTCTAATGTTGGACATTGTGCTGATCCTGGTACATAGGGGAGCAATCTTTTCACCAACACTTAGCTCAAAAATGTATAGGAAACTGCCCATTAACAACCATCAGTATGAAGATGATTTATCCCCATTGTCATTGGACAACAGTGCAATAATTACTTCCTTCAAGGTGGGCGGGAGATATCCCAGTGACCTGGCCTCATTGTACATTCCAGCCAATTCGGGGGCAAGTGTATTTAATTAGGTTGCCTAAAACTGTATGTGCAGGCCATTTTGCCAGCTCTTTCATAACAGTGCATACGCTCTTTACCAGAATATCTGCACCTAATAACTATATCGTCCCGACGGAGTTCCATGAGGGCATCATTGCAACATTTGCCACATAAGCGCCATTTGTCACATAAGCATTTAGTACTTGGCTTTCCATATCGTCCCTTAAAGCATAGAATCTGACATAAACATCTCTAAATGCGACATTGATTTCGGATTGGGAATATTACAGTAGAATTGTCTTCAGTGTGGAATTTCAGAGTTTCCCTTTTCTTGGTTCACAAGCCACTCTCGTCATGCGCCTTTAAAAGACAGCTTTTGTGAACATACCCTCTGAGCTGTTCTGTTAAGGCCACCAGTTTATCTTTCTCTTTCTGTTGGTGTTCCCTATTCTCTAGTCCCTGCAGCAAATCTGTCTCAGGGGTATTTATGAGGTGTTTTTGCTTAACGATGTCCCCATGCAACTCTGCAATCAGCTGTACAGTGCCACCTAACAACAATTTTAAAAGACTCCCAATCTACTCATATCGTTAACTCTGTCACCACATAGTCAGTGAAAATATTGCAAATCAGCTCTCCAAGTGTGGCTTTGAAGTCAGCGTTGTGTCACACATCTACATTTTGTTTCCAGGTCTGTAAAGCTGTTCTGAGGGTGCCACAACACAGATATATAATTTAAGGAACTGTGGATTCTATCTAAATACTCAGCATTTACTAGCTTAGTGTGTCATTGTTTACAACATACAAACGTACCCAGTCTCACATAAGGATATACATGCCTAATGCTGCACAAGTGTACCCAGTCTCACATACAGATTATGCATGCCTAATGTTACATCCAATTATCCATGACCTCCCACTGTGGCATCCATATAATCAGTAGTGGCTGGCGACATTTGAAAGTGGTGGGCGTAAAGTTTCTGGATGAGTGCCCGGTGGCGAGCGAGCGTATGGAGCGATCCCAACAGTAACAACGAGGGTTCTGGGGGTTCCCACTACAAAACTTTTGAAAAAAAGAGTGGGCAAATGGTTTATTTTTAAGAAAATGTGAGAAAGCAAGAAAGTTAGAAAAGTAATTGTGAAGGTGAAGTTATGTTGCGCTGTCAGGTACTGAATGTGATATGAACTACTGCCCTATCCATGACCCCCTTGCAAACTGAGGGGCATATTTAAGAAAAGTGGTGATGCACTGTGTGCAGCACCACTTTTCTTACGCCCCTTAGCACCCCCTAACGCCACCATGTGTGCACCGTATTTAAAATATGGAACACCATTGCAGTAGTTATAGGACTGGGGTCAAACTTTTTGAAGCTAGTCCGGTGCTGTGCAGGATTAGCATCACAAATGTTGATGCTAATCCTGAAAAGCACCCATAGGCACATTGCAACAAATGGAAGCCTCTGTTTAACGCCTGCTCTGAGCAGGTGTTAAAAGTGACAAAAAAAGGTCGCAAAAAATCTCTCCGAATTTCTTGCTCCATTGTTTTGGCCCCCCCCAATAGGGGAACACGCCCTTTGCATACATTATACATTGGCATAATGTAGCACAAAAGGTTACAAAGTGCTGCAATGCATGCATTGTGCCACTTTTTAATATGGCATGACTTTTTGGCCTTCTAACGCCACAATAGTGTAAATAAATGATGCTAATGTGGTGTTGGAAAAGCGCTAATGATTATATATATACAAATTCACTTTGTTCAGCTTTGCAGTGCACACATACAGACTTCCACTGGGGCCTAGCTTGGTCAGTAAGATTAGGGGCGGTGTGAACTTCATGTTTTGCAACAATCACTCTGGCATATTATGTTAAAATACATTATGCGACAAGCGGGGTGCACAATGGGGGCTTAAAGGGGCAGAGGAAAAGGAGAGGAGTATGGATTGAATGGAGTAGTAAGTGAGAGAAAACACAATATTTTGTAAAATAACTAACATTTTTTAGGGCTTTCAAAACCTAAAGGGGGAGAGAGTGTGTGAGTGTGTGCATTCAAAAACTCCTGATGAAATTCAACAGACACCTCACCATACCCTACTGAAAGCTCATGCACCCGACTATTTATCAGAAAGTTCATTCATTAGGGGGGAGCATAACACACCAAACACCCCCCTGAAGCTATGCTCCTGACCATCAGCACACATGCTGACACAAATGACTGCTAATGCAAAACCTAGGTCAGAAGGTCATTTAAACAGACAGGTCTCTTCCCACTGCGCTTCATTTCCGCTACTGCAAATTGTCTGCACAGAGGCCACACAGGGAAAATATGAAATGGAAGCAATTTACCAGAATGCAAATTTGAAAGTGAATTCTTCAAACAATTGGAAACGTACCAGTTTACAGTATCATTATGTTACGCATCAATGTCAACCCAGGAAAATATATGGTATGAAGTAATACAATCGGTGAAACAGCTAGTCCAGCTGGACTCGAAATCAATGGAACGACTGAAGGTAAGTAAACCATTCTAGTGAGGCACTTAAATCAGTGTAAAGTACAGCAGCAGGTGCATGAACCTGAGTGGATTATGTTTACAAAACCAGCTATTCGCCCTATGCTGAACTGATTCCCTGAGGGCCAAATCTGTGCATGGAACCATGCGCGAAGCTCATAAGTACTAACATTACACTTAGCATGGGAAACCAAAAACCATGGACGAGGAAGGAGATGGTGCTTAAATATACAGAAATAACAAACTGTTGGACTTGAGTGACTGTTTCCACTGTGCCTTGTAACCACTATCCCATATCTAGGAGTCTAGCACTGTGAGGTGAAAATGAGTGTTATTTCATTAAAAAAGTGTACTTGAGAAAAAGAGATGCACAAGGTTATAACAAAATTCTCTACAAATGGCTGCCTTAGGACCTGATTATGAGTTTGGCAGACGGGAACACCCACCTGCCAAACTCCCGACAGGGTGGCCACCACTGTACCGGCAACCTCCCTGGCAGACCCATTATGTCTTTTCCGCTAGGCTGATGGGCGGAAACCAAGGTTCTTGCCCCTCAGCCCAGCGGGAAAGTGGCAGCAGCTTTGTTGCAGGCTCGTAAGCCAGCCGGCAGTAATGCTACTGCCTGCAGGATGCACAAGCACCCTTGTAAATGCGCACTGTGTACAGCAGACAGTGCACATTTAGAGGGTGCTAGGCAGGTAGACCCCTGCACTGCCCATGCCATTGGCATGGACAGTGAAGGGGGCCTCCTGTTGCCCCTTGCACCTGTTCTCCACCAGCATTTTCATGGCAGTAAAACCACCATGAAAATACTGACAGAGAACCAGGTTGTAATCAGCATGGCAGCTCTGCATGTGGCTTCACCTGGGCTGATTGCAACCTGCACTGCCGTCAGCCCATCAGGATCACTGATCCTGGCAGAGATAGTGGTACCCTGGTGGTCGGTCCGTCAGGGACGTAATGTGGCCGTCGGACCAAAACACCAATGGCGGTCAAGACCACCAATGCGAGTCTGCCAGTCTAGTGACTACCAGACTCATTATTAGGCCCTATGTCTCCTGACCTATTTTTTTTAGCTCAGTGTGGAAATGTGGAGATGTTTCCCATCACTTGAGCTCAAGAGATGACCACTGAGGTCATGCCCTATAGAACCCACAGTTTGAAGGGAAACCACTCAGGTGGTTGCCCTTTCCTGGAGCAGAGTAGATTGATACCAGGATCATATGGAACATTTTTTGAGGCTACTGGGAACTAATTGTTGAATCCACCTTAGGGTCTGGGGGGTGAGCTATTTTGGCTGTATATTCGATCACAGTGTGGTTCACCCTGGCAGAGAAGGGCTACTAACATTTTTCTATTTTTTTCTATGTTTCATTTTTATGCAGTACCAGGTTATCCTCGTAAGTGGTGTTTTTAGGATTACACAGTTGGTGTTGTGAATGCGTTTTTTTTTTTTTACATTAGGTACGAGTATTGTCACAATGTTTTCTCTCTACTTTTGATTCTTCTCATCCTTTCAATACACCTTCACTTGTGTGTGTTTGTATTTTTTCTTTCAGATGTCCCTGTTTATTGGTTTAATCCTGATGAGACCCTGTATTCTTTTAAAGGGTCAAAACAGAGTTGACTGTGCTCAGAACGAACCTGTCAATTTGCCCCTTTGCATTGATTGGTCAAAGTGGGTTGTATGGCCTTTTTTTTAAAACCTTGTTATGTTGTTGTATATATGCCTGGCACAAATACATCTATGTACATGCTGATCTCACCCTTTGTATTTATTTTTTTGAGTAATTGAGGTGGTCTTTACATCCTACTGTTGATATATCAATAACATTGTGTTTGCTATTCATATCATGTCCTTTTATAATTCCAATAAGAACCATTGTGCTTAGAAGAATACTGTTTGGGCTGCCTTTGTGGTTTAATAGTAGCTGATACTGTTAGCGGTGTTAGAGAAGCACCAAGATAGATTGGACCAGGCTCCCTTGATGTTCCATCAGACACTAGGGGCCATGTGCCTGCTTTCTAAGACAGCTGAGTGGAGAGGTTTCAAATGGGCATGTCAGGCTGGTCGTCACAAGACAGCCGGACAAGGTGACATGCTCAGTTTAAAGTGCAGCAGCCAGCAGCTCTGCTCCCTTCTCCCAATCAGAAGCTATGGCTCTGCCCCGTGCTGCCACTCGGCTCGGCTGAAATGAAAAATAAAATGGTAAGGAAATGTCTTCATTACCATTTTATTTTTCATACTTGCTGCACTGTCATCGAGGCGATGCTCCTCCACCCCAAGGTAGGAAACGCCACCGCAAATAATTAGTGGCTTGATGATTCTATGAATCCCTGAAGCAGGGAGGAGGGAGGGGGCGTAATCTATCTAATTCAGTACCAGCTATGCAGTTGAAATCCACCCCAAAATAACTAGCTGGTAGTGTAGTACCGGGGTCAAGTGCAGTGCCTGATTATTCAGAAATACTTTTTGTTCTACATTTGGGGCATAGACGTTCATCAGTGCAATATCTTTCACTACCACCCTACCCCTACTATGAAAAACCTCTTTTGTTCCGGGAGGCGGGTGGGGCACGTCTGATCGACATCAAGACCCCACAGCCAAACTCTGCCTAGTTCACAAGCCTGTGCCTGTTTTTTGTAATGCATGTCCCTACTTCTTGGTAAGATGTGTCTTGAAAATATAGAATCTGAGATCCTTGCCTCCTAATGTAGATCTTTACGTTATATTTTTGCTGGGTGATTCAAGACCACACACATTACAAGTTAGTTTTTTTAGCTTGGCCTACACACTAAGGGCCTCATTTACAAGAATCTGATGCATCAGCTCCGATGCTTCACATTTTTTGCTCTGCCCTACGACCCCCTGACCACGCCATTGATGCACTATATTTACAATACAGAGCTCCATGGCACACGTCGTCATCAGTGCATCAGAAATTCTAATGCAACAGTGGTGCTAAACTGATGCATTGCTGGAATAGCATTAAAAAAATGCTGCTACTCCAGCAATGCAAGGAAGGCTCCCATAGAGAAAAGCCCTGCATCAGTTTAATGCCAGCTCTGAGCAGGTGTTCAAATTCTGACGCAGTGAAGTCACAGAACGATGCAGTGAAATGTTGTAATTATCACAGTGTCAGTTCTACGTGGCTTTTCCCAAGGGAACACCTATATTGCATACATCATACCTGGCACAGGTATAATTGATGCAAGGGTTTACAAACTGACACATTGGGTCCAATGCGTTGGTTTGTAAATGTGGGTCAGTTTAAAGCACTGCTTGTGCTACCGTTGCGTAAAAAAAAATGATTCAATGCTGGCACAAAGGCCTTGTAAATGAGGCCCTGAGTTTTTGTTGAAATGAAACAGTGTGAAATGCAGAATAGAGTCCCACATCCTTCCCCCAGTCCAGTGTACAAATAACAAGCAACAACCAATAACAACCAGTAACATTTCTCCTAAACGTTCCTGCCCAGGAGCATGCCATCCAAATTGAAGAAGTTCAAGTAGTGCTGTGGGATAGAGTAAGGGCTAGTGCACCTTGTGGCCACCCTCGTCAGCCCCATAGGACAGTGTGAGAAATTAGGTTGTTGGTTGTTTGGGCTGTGAACTGTGGTCAAGCAACAGCCACAATCCTTTTCAGGGTGGACCACAAAAAGTCTCCAAGGCCCTTATTACAACCCTGACGGTCAGTGTTAAAGCGGCGGTAATACCGGCAACAGGCCGGCAATAAAAAAAAAATGGGATTCGAACCATGGCGGTTACCGCCAGCCAAAACCGTCACTTTAACACAGCGACCACCAGGGTGGTAATGGCCGCTGGGCTGGATACTTTGGTCTCCAGCCTGGCGGCCGCCACAGACCCCCCCTCGGGATTATGACCTGGCCTACCGCCATGGTTTTCGTGCCAAACATACTGCCACAAAAACCATGACAGTAGGCACTATCCTGGCACTGATAGGGGTCTCCCCTGGCCCCTGCCCCAGAGTCTTCCCCCACCCTCCCCCTCACACTCCTGCCCCCGCACATATACACACCCACACGTGTACCCATCTACACACATGCACACATGCCACCCACCCATGCATGTACACATACGTACCCACACACCGCACCACACACCAACATACCTTGTCACACACATGCATTCACAACACATAACACTGACAATCACTCATTCAGGCAAGTATCCTACGCGACTCACACCCGCATGCCCACATACCAATACATACACAATACATACACACACATCCCCCGCCGGTCGGAGAACCCAACTTACCTGCTTGCAGGGGGTCCTCCCGCTGGAGACGGTCCGCGACGCTGCTGTCAGCAGCAGCATCCACCAGCAAAACACCGCCAGGCAGTATCATTGCTCCTGATACGGTCGGCGGTGTTTTACTGGCGTGTCGGTGCTGCTGTCAGCAACACCGCCTTACTGCCATCCGCCGCCATGACCGTCGGCAGTGTCCCGCCAGCATTCTGGCAGAATACTGTTGGAGGTCATGATACCTGTAGACGGCTGGTAGCCACAGTGGCGGTATGTTGGCAGCCGTCGCAGTGGCGGTAGGCGGTCAATACCGCCAATGTTGATATGAGGGCCTAAATTAACTGGTGCCTAACCCAGGGTAGCTTGGCACAAAAATCAGTTAGTCGTAACTTAGAGGCAATGTTTAGAGTATTCTTGCAGCACACAAACAGTTACAAAGTGAAACCAAAACACAAGAAACATGCCCCACCAATTTAGAAAATAATACATTATTAAGCACACGAATTTCAAAAAGATGCTAGTAAAAACTAGCACCTAAAAGATCAAATCACCAATAATAGGTAGCTAGTAACACAAGACTGGGTCAACCTAAAAAAGTATGGCTTCAAGGGAGTGGGGTTTGAATACAAGAAGTGGATCGGTCCGGTCAACACTTACCTTTGGATTTAGAAGAAATTTTAAGAAGCAATGCTCTTAGAAGGTAAAGTTCATGCTGCAGGAGGTGCCCGAGGAGGGAGCGTCATCATCAGGGAGCCTTAGTCGGAGCTACTGTGAAGATTTATACTCTCAAAGTTAGGGCCCTATTTAGGATATAATAGGATCATAATAAGCCGGACGGGATATCCGTTACTTTTTTGACAGAGTACTCCCATCTGCCAAAATCTAAATCATGCCCTTAGTTTATTTTTTGGAAGTCAAAAATCTTCAGTGGGATGAAGCAGAGGGCTGTATCTGAAGACAATTCCATGAGGCTGGATAACCCTTTGCCAAAGGGCAGCTGAACAGGATGTGCTGCTGCAGAAAAGAACGTAGAAGGAGAAACCGGAAAGTCAGTCCGACCGGCTATGCACCCTAGGTGGATAGACAAGTTGGTCTCAGTCTCCTCCTTGTACTCAGAGCAGTTTTTGGTCAAATAATTTCCAAGTCCTCAGTTTCTGGATTTGGCTTTATAGGCACCTTTATCACCACAGCCAAGGGTCCAGGACTCATTCTGGCTGGTTTAAGGTGCATGCTCAAGATGGTGGGAGCCTTTTGTGTCCCTGTGGCCTTGGATATAGGAGACCAGCAAACTAGCCCTTTGAATCACTCTGGAAGTCCTGGGTTCAGGTGAAGATGCAGGCCTTAACTGCAGGGCTGGCCTTTGAGGGTTCAAATCAGGCTCCAGGCAGCAAAGCAGTCCTTCCAGGGACAGCAAAACAGTCTTGCAGAGTACACAGCAGATCACAGCAGAAGGCAGTCCTCTGAGAATCCTTTGGCAGGCCCAGGAGAAAACTGAAGAGTTGGTGTCTGAGGTCCTATTTTGATACCCTGGTGCCCTCCTTCTGGAAGGTGTGAGAAGTTTCTAGACATTGTTTTTGAAGTGCATTTAACTTCCAGACTCCCGTGCCCTGGATTCAAGCTGGTTGCAGCAAAAACTGTGGAGGTAATAGGTCATTTGTGTGAAGGCAGAGCACACCCAATTCAGTTGAAAGTGAGGCTGTGCTAAGCTCTACCCCCATCCTGCAGCAGATGGCCGATTCAGGCGCACCTAATCCCTCTATTGTGTGACTGCCTGGGGGGAGGTATTCACACAGTCTAACTGTCAGTCTCACGGGACCCAGGACAAGCACAAAAAGGCTAAGGACAGGAAAATGCCAAATTTCTAAAAGTGGCATTTCCAAAATTGTAATAAAAAATCAGAATTTACCATTAAATAGGGTTTTTCATTACAATTCCAAATACACCAAGCATGAAACAGCTACCTGCTCCTGATTGGAAATTACAGCTTATTAAATGTAATACAGAATCTCCAATGTTATCCAATGGAAAGGGTAGGACTCACAGTAATGAAAAAACAAATGTATGAGTTTTTCATCACCAGGAGATATAAAACTAAAAACTTCATGTTCAACCTTTCAGTTACAAGACTTCCTGTCCTACGGGCTGCCTAAGGCCTACCTAAGGTATGACATATAAAATAAAAGGGGCATTCAGGGCCTGGCAACTCAACATGGCAGTTTAAAACTGCATTCAGACTGCAGTGGCAGGCCTGGGGCCTGTTTTAAGGTGCTACTTAAGTTGGCGATACACTAAGTGCTGAAGGCCAACTGGTAGCATTAAACCTACATGCCCTGGCTATATAGTACCCGTCTACAAGGGACTTACAAGTAAATTAAATATGCCCATAGGGTACAAGCTAATTTAAACATGTTTTAGGATAGTGAGCACAAGCACTTTAGCACTGGCTAGCTGTGGTAAAGTACACAGATTCTTAAGGGCAACAAAAACAAGTGCAGCAAGATGGAGGAGAAGAGGCAAAACATTTGTGAGAAGACCACCCTGAAGGCTGATAGGTCTAACAGACCCCAACAAATCATCAAGGATATAGATCTTCCTGAGACCTAAGCACGAATGTCGAAGTAGCGCCCTATTGAAATGAGTTTGCATCTCTGCTTATGTTATGTCATCCATTGTGCTAAGTATTATTTTGGGCATGACGACGATGTCCTCCGAGCTCATCACTCTATCCACTTCAGAATCTGCGTCTTCTCGAGAGTACATTGTCCCTTCCACGCTTCACATAGGGCTTTTCAATGTTGCAGCTGTTGTGACCACCTGTTGCTTCCCTGTTTTGCCCTGTTGCCAAGTTGGGCGGGAGGCCTGTTTTGGGTAATTAAATTAGCAGACGTATATTTCCTGATGAACACTAAATTGCTGCTGGTTGATAGATCTCTTTTCCTCCGCTCTCATCCTTCTGTATTTTGTATTCATTCTATTCATTTAAGAAGTTTATTGCTTTAATTAAAGCCATAAAAAATATAACATCATAAACCAAAATAATAAAAAACTATAAACTGGGTTACAAGTTAAAAATATAAGATTTGGTATAGCACAACAATTAACACTTTTTAAGTTTTAGTCAGTAACAAACTCAGCTCACAGGGCTCAACAGCTATCAACCAGGAAGACAGTGAACTCGCTCTAATTGCTTCTTATGAAACCACAGAATCCACGGCCCTAACCTTCCAAAGGCTAAGGGGCATATTTACAAGCCCCTAGCGCCACCGGAGAGTCCGTTTTTGTGACACTCGGGTGGCGCTGTGCACTGTGTCATATTTACAAGGTGGCAGTAAGCCACTTTTTGTGACTTAAAAACACCTTGTAAATATGGACCCCCCCAGAGCAGTTTTCTGCGGAAGAGAGGATTGCAGTGGGTATTGCTGTGTCATTTCACCGAAACACCTATAGCTTTTGACAGATTTACGAGGAATTGTAAACCTGAGGGTGCGCCATAAACTAAAGCCACCCCAGGGGTGGTGTTAGTATGGCACAATGAGGAAAAATACTTTTATTTCTCCTCATTTTTTATTTTTCTATGTGAGCAAAATGCTATGAATGAGTGTTCATGATTGTTTATGTGCAAGAAGGAGTCTCTGCCAAATCGCCACTGTAGATTGTTTATGTGCAGCAAGGGACACCATCCTTCACATATACAATCATTCTCTTCAACACACAAACCCTTGCACTATGGTGCAAGAGTGCCTGTGTTTACTCTAGGCAGTTAAATGTAACGCTAGGGGAAGCTCAGGGACGCGTGGTATTTTTGTAAATACAGGACATCCCTACGTTTCAGAACTGAAGCAGTACAGATCTGCCTATTTTGGCACCGCACTGCACCAGTTCTTTGTAAATCTAACCCTAAAAGTTTGATAGTTACACAGGCATAACTAATTACAATAGCAACATTTTAAAAGAAG
The DNA here is from genome assembly GCF_031143425.1 of Pleurodeles waltl. Lineage (NCBI taxonomy): Eukaryota > Metazoa > Chordata > Amphibia > Caudata > Salamandridae > Pleurodeles > Pleurodeles waltl. The sequence goes on along the minus strand of NC_090440.1, from coordinate 126,595,883 downwards.
CCAACACATGGTCCATAAATTTAATAAAACACCTGATTAACTGTGTATCATTTCCAGGGAGACAGGTGAGTATTTATACAGTTCATAATATCATGCATAATAAATAGGGGTTTAGTACCTGGTTCCTATAAAGCATAAGGATTGGACAATGGCATAAAATATGTTAAAATAACTAATAAGCCCCTTAATCAGCATCGGCTTAAGGCAGTGCCACCCAACCGCCGCCATTTCTGCATACACTTTGCAGTGGCATTACCACTGAAGCAATCCTACCAGCTCTTCTCCCCAGTCACTTGTGGCTGCAAGACCAAGAGGGAGCAAAGTAACATTTGTAGAATGGAATAGAGTATTTATGAAAAAAGAGAAAATAAGCTATGAAATAGCAAAACACAGGCCTCTCAGCTCAAACCTAGCCCTTTTAAGCACATGGAGCTTAAGTGACTTGTCCAGAATGACAGAATATTGAACTGAGTCCAAGTTTCCCAGGTCATATCTCCTCCTTCCTTTGACCATCAGTGCATCTTGGCAATACTCAAACCACAATCATTCACTTCAAAACAATAGTATGCAATGTTAAACTTGTTTCACTGGTAAGACAGTTGTGGCCTGGAGGGGGATGAGGGATAAATGTTTTGTCATTATTTACTATCAGGGAGGGCCCAGGGTTAGCTCATTTTGGACCTGAGGTTTTCAAGAGGGACCCACACTAAGTCAGAGTAAGGCAACTGGCTCCAGCCAAGCTCAAACCTTGAAGGCTCACCACCTCTGTTTCTTTCTCTTTTTTTCTCTCTTTATCCTGCACTCAGTCATTTTCTCTTTGTTTTCCCTTTTCCCTCCTCATCCTGCATGCTGTCTCTGTTATGGAGATCAGATGAAGCATTGACTGACTGCTCGACTTTGAAGACTAGCAATAGAAGACCAGTCACATATGGGCCATCTGAAGTTATGATTCTGCGAAAAGTTAAGTGGGTACACAGGTATGGAAATACAAACAGCACCAAAGGCAAAAAATGAAATGTTTCATGTATGTGCAGGATGGGGTGTCAGCAGAGATTGACACACGCAGCACCACCACCAACACTAAAACCAACCCTGTATATAGTCTACAATTCAGACCCATATGTATTTTCAGCTACGTCAAATTTCTAACAATGGGATCAAGTGAAACCTAAGCACCTGATTTAGAACTCAATGGACAGGTTACTCCATCACAACTACTGTAAAGGATCCTGTCTTCCAAAATCTAAATCCCATTATGTCCGCTGAGTTCTAATTCAGGCCCTAAATCTTCATAATTTCCTTTTGATCATTAACAGTAAAGTCACAGTCAAATATGGTTGGGGTAATCTCAAGGAGTACATTACCTCCATGTCCTATTATCTTCAACCCCCTTCATTACTCATAAGGTGTATTCCACCTCATGAGACAGAAAAAGTACAGGAAATACTTATAAACGTGTCCCTCCCTCTTAGGCAAAAACATAAAAGGATATAACTTACCCAGCATTTCTCTTGTTCTTTTTTCTGTCTCACAAATAGATGGGACGGGGAACATCACCCCCTACTGGGCTAGGGCCAAAATAATGCTTGAAGTTTGGCAGCAATAACTTGCTTGATGAGCTTAGTGGACTTATTTTGATTCTCCGGCATTCCTTCTGTCATTGAACATCAGGGCAGGCCTTTTTCTTGCCAGTGATTTCACCCAAGTCTGGCTGTTGCACGGCGCTGGTAGGAACAACAAGTCTTCTTGGAAGTTTTACATATGGGCGATGAAACAGGGTGTTTGCACATGCGCATGGTCACATGTCCTCTCTGGTGACATTGTGGAAATAGAAAGCGGATATTATTTAAGGAGACTCAGAAATCAGGTGGGTCCACATATGAGGCAATGTTTTTCCATTGTTTTTCCAGTGGTGATATTGTTTGTGGGTGCCCCTGGCCTTCCTGTGCTGCTGCACTATGGGCAAACATTCTAAAAAAGGAACAATATGAGAATTTCCCTTGCCCATGGGAATAGTCATCCAGGCCGTCCGTGAGAAAGTCTGTAAAGGAACAGGAGGATGAGAGATTAAATGGTCCAATTAAGAAGACTATGTTGTGGCTCAAAGCTGTCAAGGCTCCTAGGAAGAGTATGAAGGGGAATAATTCATCTGAAGTTTCATCACAGCCTGAAGAAGAGGAAACGTAAGTGAATGAGTATCAGAAGGGCAAATATATTTGGAAAGATTTGCTTCCAGAAGTCTTGGCATATGTGAAACAAAATATAGATGATTTTCAACAGGTAGAGGTTCCAGAAACCTCATCTACTGGCTTACTGAGGCAATTACAGAAATCTTCCCAGGTGGATTTCCAAGTTCACCCTTGCATTTTGGATGTGTTAAAGAGAGAGAGAAGAGAACCCAATAAATAATTCTTCCTTGTTTCATGGCAAAGTTATATCCGTTCTCTGATATGAAGAAATTGCTTCCTGACAACATTCCTATTGAATGTTTTTGGCCGAGTCTTGCATGAAGAACTTCTCTTAACAGCATGCTGTTATTAAGGATCAGTCTGAGAAAACAATTGATTTTGTCTTGAAGAAAATCTATTCAGGAGCCCATCTTGTGCATTTATGGGACTTATGTGCAACAATCTTTGAGCATCTGTTGCTGCAAGGCGTAATCTTGTTCTCACAAATTAGAAAATGGATTCAGGTCAGAGGGCATCAGCCTTAAAGATCCCATTTGGGGGTACTCACCTTTTTAGAGCTAAGCCGAAGGAGAACATTCATGAGTTCTTTAAGGAGAAAAAGTCATCTTCCTCCTTTAAGCAGAGCTCTTTTTTAAGAATTCAAATAATCACCTTTTGATCAGCCACACCACAGGCAGCATAAAGGTCAGTAGGGGAAATTCAAACCTAGGAATGAAGCTGACATCCAGCAAACCAACAGACCTCTTCTCTGCATAAAGCACAGTTATGGGGATCAGGTTTCCTTCCAGGGACTAGACGCCCAGTTAAGGGTCAACACTGCTATTGCTTTCATGTAGAATCTTGGTAGTGCAGGTAGGAATTTCAGAATCACTATTGTGACAGTATAGTAGGACTTTTCCACTGATTCAGTTTTCTAGGCTCGCTTTAATTGTGTTGTGTTTTATTATCCTAATAATTGCAATTCACGCCTTTTTACATAGAATTCAGCTGCTTCAATAAACCAAATTCTGCTTCATTTTGACTTTGCATTTATGAAATGTGTATAATTAAGAGAAAGGAGTATTATTTGTTCCACCACAACTTCCCTGAGGAGTCCTACAGTGTCATAAGATAGGCTGCCACAAATCATCTTTACTCTTGTGTTCTGGTGAGGTGCTGCTAGCTAGCCGAAAGGGTTAGGCCAACAGTTATCACACAGTGTGGGATCAGACTCTGTCCCCCATTTGCGGTGGTGCTGCCACCCAAAATTCAGCAGTCCTACAAGAGTCCTACAACAGTGTATTTTTCCATAATCTCAGGAGATGTTCCAACCTTCTAAGTGTGCAGGACATTTGGTACTCCATTACTGGATCCTTTTGTCACCCAGGTCCATTCTCAGGTCCAGAGGTTTTGTGTCAGGGCCCCACAGAGGGATGCTAGTGGGGTGGATGTTTTAACAATTCAGTGGCTTCAGTGGTGTAACGAAACCTGAGTGGGCCTGCTGCAAAATACATGGAGAGGGCCCCCTATACTCCAGACCCAGTCAGGTGCTCTCAGGCCAGGGGCCCACCACTGATGCACTGTGCCGTGGGGGCCCCTGGAGCCCAGCCCCCCCCACACCACAGGGCTGCAGGGGCTATTGTTAAAACATGGATTGGCCTAACCAGCGTATTTATGCCTCTCCCCAATTTTTTTAATACCCAAGCTTCTAACCAGGTTTTTGGGGAGGACAAGATAATAGTGGTGAACACCAGAGTCAACAGGAAGGGGTATTTCGGCCCCCAGATACCCTAAAGACCACAGCGGACTACAGCAACCAGCAGCACCAAGAGCCCTCATTGCAGAGTTGCTGCAGGGGGGTGGGGCTTTCCGTGAAGTGCAACAAAGTTTAGCACCCCGAGGCGTGGGACACCAGAGTCAGCAGGAAGGAGGTTTATGGCCTCCAGAGAACCTAAAGACCACAGGGGACTACAAGAACCAGCAGCCCCAGTAGCCCCCATTGCAGAGTCACTGCAAGGGGGCATTTTTTTTTGACATGCTACAAACATCCTGCAGCCTCAGCAGCCCTGCAGGGTGGGATGTGCGCAGGATGCCAGGTCAAAGCCGTCCGCGCTGATCAAACCCTGGAAAAGGATGGGCTGGGTCATCATTCATACATCTAGTCCAAGGTCCTGCATACGCATTGCCTTCAATCTTCCCTATTTGTTTGGGCCCCTGTCACTCCCATTGAGCCATGGAGATTTACACTAAGGATTAGACTAGATTTTTTGTGCTAGCGAGGTTGTACATACAATGTGCACTTCCCAGATTGGCCATAGGGAAGTGGAAGGCTATTGAGGTGGCAAAAGGTACCTCCACTGCAAACAAATGTCTTAGTACAGCGGGTGAGAACTGAGTCATGGACAGGATAGACAATATCCTGAAAGAAGTGGAAGAGATACTAAACTCCCCAGTTGACTCGAACACTGCTGCTCTGTCTAAATCCCATTTTTACCCTGCAAAGAAAAGAGGTACTAAGAAGAGAGTCCAAGAGATGTTCATCAGGAAAACAGACCTTCGTTCACCACCTGTCAACCTTTCCACAGATTCACACCAGTCCCCTAATGATATGTTCCATCTAGCAGGGGAGAATGTTGTGTCTACAATATACCCAAATGTAATTTTGAAAATAGGTTCGCTATTGAATGTGTGACAACGAGATGGGGGCTTCTGTTAGTGACCAATCTAGGGCAACTGTAGATTTAGCAAAACTATTGGAGGTGATTGGGGAGCTTAGGGACGAGGCTATGGCTTTTAAAGAGTTAGTAAAAATAGATGTAAAATTTAGAAGTAAAACTGTATGAGATTAGGTTAAACAAGGGGGATACAAAATCTGTCATGCCTGTTCCAACCCAGGGTGGGTGGGGGCGAATTGGAGACTCAAGCAGCTAAACATCTGTGTGGAAATTAAGTATGCCCTCCTGCTGATTCCCAGGTTATGTCCACATCCTGGGCACAGGGAACCCCCCTCACTCCAATTATTTCCTGCTTGTCAGGGTCACAGAGTACAACCACTTTCTTGCCCCTCTGGCAGTGGTTCTCCAGAATAAATGAACTTCAAAAGGTCAAGGGGCGTAAGTGAGGGTACAGGAAAGAACTGAGTATAGGTAGGGGATGGCAGTCCACACAAAATCCAGAGTGAGTCAGGGTGGGATAGAATCTACGCTTTCAAACAAGGCCTCCCGAACTGGCCTTATCTCCACTTCCTGCTCCGGTAGGGAAAACAAATTGTGACGTCAGTGTGCATCACGGTGTGCTGACATCACAAAGGGGCAGGTGGATGGCTGGGGGTGACACAAAGCTCTTCCGTTTCTCCCAAGGGGCATTTAATTTTTTTTTAAATCCTCCAGTGTGATGCACCAGAGGATTTTTCAAACCCCTCCACGGTGTCGGCCACTGGTCATGACCCACACCAGGGAGGGTGTGCAGGCGTCGGCCAGTGGCCGACACCTGCACTAATGGGGTTAACCCATTCTGTGACTCTGCCTGCTTATGTATTCCCTGTCTGGAACAGACTGACAATTGGGCTGTTTGTGAATTTCCACTAGACAGTGACACAGAGGGAGCTGAGGTGTAGCCCGCATATCCTGATGGGCCATCTGGGCTAGAGTAGACGAGGGAGTGGTCACTTACACCTGAATGGGCTGTGCTTGGCCTCACACAATGCAGTCTGCAACCCCTTGGTGTGTGTCGAGGGCCAAGCCTAGGCAAGGCAGGATCTTGTGAACAACAGAGACTTTCCTTTAAAGTTTGCCTACTTCAAAGGCAGTACGGGGTGTATGTAGTGGACTCAAAACCCCAGATGTTTGGATTTGCTTCTGTAACCAAGAGGAAGCTCTGCAAAGGAGAAGAGCTGAAGAGCTGAGGTGAAGTGCTCCCCTGCCTGTGACTGTGCTTTGTTCGGCTATCCTGCAGTTGCTGCTTCTGCCTGAGTAAGGGGACAAAGTCTGGACTTTGTGGTAAATTCCTGCCTGTGAAGAATTTCCAAGGACTTAGACTGAGCCTGCCTCCTGTTTTGAAGTCTCAGAGCCATCAAAAGACTTCTTCTGCCAGCACCTTGATTCTCTGCTGGGACTCCTGCCCTGCCAAGTGGCGCTCTATCCAGTTGCTGGCCCTTGATAGGTGAAGCTGGTAGAACAAGGACGGAAACTCATGTCTCCAGTACACCCAAATATATTGTGTGAGGAATAGTTAAAAGCTCCAACTGCAACATGGCTGAAAAATAGCGCACCACCCACCTTGTGGCTGATTTCAATGCATCACCTGCATCACGTCTTCAGAAACATCTCAACACCTGCTTGCGGCTGCTGAAAACTACGCAAACCTCATGCAGCAGGGTTTTCCATCACCGTGCATCTAGGATTTCTTATGCCTCATCGCTAGGCGTCAAAGTCATTGTGAACCTGCACAGATCTGAGGTGCCCTGTTCGGAAATCGATGCATCTCTGTCTTGCAGGGGAGAAAATGACGCATCGCCTACCCGACCGGAGAAGAAACGGCACACGGCCTCACCTGTGAGTAAAGAATCAACGCATCACAGACTTTTCTGATGCTGCTTGCCCGTAGGGCTTTATTTTTTATGCAAACCAGGTACTTTGATGTAAAACAACATTTCCATTGTTTTCTAAGGAGTAGGACTCTTTTTACTTTGAAAATGCATATCTTGACTTGTGTATGTTGGATTTTTGTTGTTTTGGTCTTGTTGGCTTTAGATAAATATTGTCTATTTCTCTAAACTGGTGTGGTGTTCATTTTGTAGTGCTTTCACTGTGTTACTATGTGTGTTGGTACAAATACTTTACACATTGCCTTTGAGATAAGCCTGACTGATTGTGCCCACCTACCAAGGGAGTAAGTATGGGTTATCTTAAGTGAATATCTTCCTTGCCCTGACTAGAGTGAGGCTCCCTGCTTGGACAGACTTCAAACTGACTGCCAACCAGAGACCCCATTTCTGACAAATGACATCCTAAGATGAGAGCATATTGAAACCCCGGACCAGTCTTCTGATACAGGACTGGGGGGTTTTGTGAGACTGTGGTCTGGTTGATAAGTTATTGTCCATGGATGCCCCTAGGATTTGTCATGTTCCCACCTGGATCCAGATCAGATATAGGGGTGATTACAACACAAAGGACATCTCAAGACATGGTCCACAGAATCACACTGGGTACAGTGGTCTGGGAGACATTGATTGGCTGAGCACCGCCTCAACAGGCTGCAGCTATGCAGGTAGTCCTGTGATTAGGTACAAAGTTACTGAGGAAGAGCCCCTGGGAAGCTCATATTCAGAGCCAGAGCGAGTGGATCATACTCCTACGAACCCAATGGCATTCATTTGTGAGACCATCTGTAGTGGAGATGGGCATTATTTGTCTCCTGTCAGGCAGGAGACATACTGTGGTGGAGAAGGGAGTCTATTATGAAGAGCCTGATAAGTGAGCAGGCCAATAGAATAATACTTATGTCTTGAAATGTAGCTGGGATGGGCACAAAGCTGGGGGACACTGACTGGGGCAATTCATAGAAAACTATGATATCTGCCTCTTTCAGGAGGGTTGGAGCACGGTGTCTGTCATCAGGCTCAACTATACTTTTTTTTACACCCATGCAGCTTGATCATCCAGAAGTAGGCCCTCAGGGGGCTTGGCAACATGGATTCGTACAGATCTACAGTGTTCAGTTAGGAACTTACCCTCCAGCTCCCTGGATGTGCTGGCTGTAAGAGTGGATTTCAGTAGCTGCAATTCCATAGTGCTGTTCAGTGTTTATAATCGAGTTGTAGTGAGGAATGGAGGATCCCAAGTGATGTATACTCTGGTGAATTTCTTGACTGAGCATAGGGGCGGCAGATAGCTCATTATAGCAGGTGATCGAAATGCTACTTTTAAACCACTCATTTCACTAGACCCAGACCTACTGGCAGAGCAAGACAAAAAATAGAGAATTCCATCCATAGATCTCCCCCTTGTTAAGTGGTCCACGAGGTTGCCTCAGATACTCACTCATACCTTAAACTTTGATCTAAGAGCCACAAATTGATGGATCCTGTCTTACATAAATGGCAAGCATACCTTCAACAGGCTGGGTAACACCAGCTGCTTCTAGTATCAACTGGCTGTTTGTTCAGGATATGTTGATTCTTGGAAGGGTGGACAGTGACCTTAATGCCCTACGCTTGACCCTGCTGGGTTCCCTTGCCAACACCCAGATAGCCCAGGGCTGTCCTGAAAAAGGAAATCTAATAATGGGGAGGCCATCAAATGTGGATGGGTTGAACGGCATCCTGAGTTTGTAGAGGCAGTGAACTCTATGGCCACAGACCATGTACAGATATTGAATAATCTCACCACAGAGAGAGGGTCGTATTTGGCAAAAGCCCATGAGCTTTTCTTTGTTAACATAAAATAGTTGTTTGCCCAAGACATCAAGTGCACCCACATGAGGCAGAAAGAATTCTCCTTGTGTACTAAGGCAAGTAGGGCAGTCAAAACTCAATTACTGCAAGTGATTAAGACTAGGTATAGGTCACAGCTTGCGGCTTTCAGGGTAAGTTATAAGAAAAAAATGAGAAAGGGCCAAAAAGTAATGGGAAGACTCTCTCTGGGAAGAGACGTCCCATGCTCTGTCTATCAAGGATAATGTAAAATTTTGGACCAAGCTGGCTTTGCAATCAAATGGTGGCAATAGGTCTGTGGAATATTTTGTACAATCTCAGGAATGGGTTTCCCATTTTAGTAATTTATACTCCTGTCTGGAAATCCAGGAGTGGGCTGAAGTGGTCCCCCAGTTGGTGGAAAAAATCAAGTACCAATGAAACCTAGAGATATCCCTTGGAGAGGCCATTAGATCTATGTTGCTATAGAATGCATCTGGTCCCGACAAGATCCCAAATTAGCTTTACAAACTTATCTTAAACCCGAAGGGAGAAGGAGAGGTTATGGGTACATGTCCTCCCAGTTTAACAAGGCACTTATCACAAAAGTGCAGTGGCTCACCGTACGATATAGATTGATGCCTACATTAGGTCAACGCCCCAACTTCCCAAGTTGGGAAGTAACACGAACACTAGTTGAAACATGAGGGGAAGATATTCCCTTACGGAAGAGGCGATCTCACACACTTAGTAGTGTCATGTTTCATCATTGGCCTCCTCTCACCACCCTAGTAGGACCATGCAACCACGGTAGACGCAACCTCCTGGTAACGCTGTACATGACGGAATTCGTAAAGGGGGTCTAGATATATTAAAAATACCTTGAGGACTTCCAGTGACTTTACCATTAATAATGGGGTCCACAGGCATGACTAAAAACGGATGGACAGTACTGCTGAGAATGATGATTCAGCCCATCTCAAAACATCAATATATTTCTGCCCTCACAATAAGCCTATCCTGGTCTGAGGCATTCCTCAAGGCTGTGCATCTCTACCTAATGTGATGTACTAATGCCATAATCTAACTTTAATACTGCACAACACCCAAGTCCTTCTTGAGTGATGAGGTTGATGTAGGGAGGTATATGGGCAAAGACAAAGAGTATTTTTAAAGGAGTTATATTCATATCACCAGCATTCCTACTGATTTAGAATGTATCACACTTATATAACTAGTACTCCTAGATAACAAACATGTGAGTATGCAAGTGATATACACTACAAATCATTGCAAACAATGTGCAACTATTGTGACTTAAAAACATGCCTTCTTGTCTATATAATTCTATTTTCATTTTATAATTCACATTGGGGGAGGATATTTTGGTCCTCCATCTCAGGTTTTATAATTAATAAATAGACGCCACAACTAGGAAAATCACTATATAAGCCAACATTTTTTTTAGACATCCCTTACCCTAAAGTATAGGGGTTACTTGCTCCTGGTCTGGGGCAGGGCCGATGTCCTATGTAGTCACACACTATATATGAACGAGGAAAAGATCAAAGATTCTCACAAGGAAGTTTCATACTCAAAATTAAGGGATGTAATACCCGGAATGTCATCTCAATGGAAATATATCTTGTAGATGATGCCAAATGCCAGTACCATTCACACAACTTGAACTCGCTATTCTCCGAGTCCTGTTTATGAGCTAGCGCCAGCCCCATAGGTTAAGGAGCCACTGCCAAAAGGTAGCAGGTAAAGGTTCTGTCGTTAGAGGTAATGATACAAGTTGCTGTGTCTGTGGCTTGAAACGTTCCAGCTTGTGTGCGCATCTCCTGAGACAAATACTATCACCATCACACTTGCGTTACCAGGACTTTCATTTTATAGGATAACAAGTGACCCAGGCAAATGTAAGGGGGATATGCCTGACATGAATTAAGTTGTAAAAAAAGTGTCTAACAGAACCTGCTCCTATCCTCTAGTGCGGCCCAAAAAGAGCTGATGCAGAAAATTCAAGTCCCCCATGGTGTTGAGGAGCCAATGTCATTGGTGCCACATCATCGCAATCACCTACACATGGTGCATCAAAGGGGGCAGTAGGAATTAAGGCCACTGATAGCAAACGCAACATTATACATTGAAAGTAAAAATACAAATTACAAAATTACAAACTTAACATGGGTGTTTGCAGTTCTTACATGAATCATTTTTCAACTACCATTCTGAACGGTATGAGGGTCTCAGCCTCCTGGCAGCTGGAAAAATCATTCCAATTTACAAGAAGGGTCAGCATATTGTCCCAAGTAAGTATAAAATGATTGATCTTATCATTGCCTCCCAGAAGATATTTGGCAAATTCTGAAGCGCATTTTAGAGTGGATAGAAGAGAACAATGTTCTATCTAAGTTTCAGGCAGAGTTCAGAAGTGGTATCAGTACAGTAGATCAGATTTTCCATTTCAACTGTCTTTTTTGGAAGACTGTGATTGGAAACAGGGGATGGCTTTTTGTCACCTTCTTCGACCTACGTACAGTCATCGACCTAGTACCCAGGGCCATGCTTTGCACAGTACTGGAGAGGATGGGTATCCCATCCAATTTATTGGCTCTTTTGGTAGGGTTGCATGAGGAGAACTATGCCTGTGTAAGATGAAGGATAAGGGGCAGCACCCCACCCATACGTATCTCAGAGGGAGTCAGGCAGGCATGTGTACTGGCTCCCACCCTGTTTTCTCTCTATATAAATTTTGTTTTGTGAAGGTTGGACAGTGATGGATGCTATGCTACAAGGGTTAGGGCCAGGAGACCCTGACTACCTAGGGCTAAGGCTAACACCCAGTCTAGAGCGGTACATGCAGGTCCATAAAGCTGATTGCACACTAATACATTAGTCATCTCAACTGCTAAAGATGCACAACTAAACCTTTTCCAAGAAAGTTGCTCCAGTGACTGAGATTTACAATATCAAGGTGCTGCTCTATAAGGAGCTTAGATTTGGGGCTATTTCAATTGCAGTGTAGGTTTATTAGGTATTTATTTGTGCTCCCAAAGAGCACACCGCTGATCCCATTGTATTTAGATTTGGCACTCAAGAAAATTTATTGGAAAGTCGAGCTCCAACTTTTATTGCATTGACACATGATATGGACCTCAATCGCCCGGTATGTTGGAGATCCCCTCATAAACATACTAGCACTTCCTGGTATCCATCGGATACCTTGGCTCATGCACTTTAGGGCTTTGCTTTAGAAGTTAGGCCTTAGGCCGCGCACAGTGGCCGTTGTCCGCAAGGCCTGGTCTGCAGGCAGACCCTGAAGCCAATCCCCATAGCTGCCCAACATCGCTGCACACAGCCCTTTGGCCATGTGCAGTGGGAGTTGGCAGCAGCCTGTCCCAGTCAATGTGAGAATAGGTGTAACAGAGTGCATCTGGGGATCATAGTGGCTGTGGAAGTCTCTGTCTGGGTGTGAGAGTGCATGCATCAGTGTCTTAGTGGGTGGGTCAAGGTCTGCGCAGGTCTGTGAGTGGGTGCATGAGGGTGTAAGTGGATCTGTGAGAGGGTGTGTGAGTCTGAGTTGGTTTTTGAGTGGGTGCTTGATTGTCTGAGTGGATCTGTGAGTGGGTGTGTGAGGGTCTGACTGGGACTGTGAGTGGGTGCCCGAGGGTTTGATTGGGTCTGTGAGTAGATGTGGAAGGGTCTGAGTAGGTGTGTGAGTAGGAGAAAGATTGAAAGAAAGAGAAAAAGCGAGTGAGAGGGTGAGAGATAGAGAGTTTTTTAGGCTTTGAAGGATGATATACTTAGAATGAGATCCTCACGGTTGTGGGGGGCGATTGCCCCCACTTATTCAATTACATCTGTGGCCCAGAGAGGTGGGGGTCCTCTGGGCTGTGGGGGCCCAGGTGCCCACCCCTACATTACTATGAGAAATGCCCCCGGAAATTGGTCCACCCAGGGGCTTCAGGATTACAAAGCGCGGGAGCATGCGCTTCAAATGAATGTCTATTTTTTTTATATTCTATTTCTGAACTATAACGTCCCTGTAACCTTTGTTGTTTTCAGTGAATTTCTATGTTTTTTTAAAATAAAGTAATGATAATTACTCTATGTCAATCCAACCACCTCCTATACCAATCCAAAATCTTAAAAACACCTTACTACCCAAAAACCCATACCCATCCTAAACATCTTAATACCCAAACACCTATACCCACCCAAAACCCCCAACATTCCCTGCTGCTCAAAACCCATACCCACCCTGAACCCATAAAATACCCTTGCCTCCCAAAAACCCATAACAACCCTAACCCCTGAAAATCCCCTTGCCACCCAAAATCACATACCCACCCTGAACCCTAACAATTCCCTTGCCACCCAAAATTCCACACCCACCCTAAATTAGTTCTTCCCACCCAAAAACCATACCCACCCAAACCCTAAAATTAGCCTTGCAACCCCAAATCCCATACCCACCCTAAACCCTAAAAAACCCTTGCCACCAAAAACCCCATACACACCCTAAATCATAAAATTACCCCTGCCACTCAAAAACCCATACCCACCCTAAAACCTAAAATTGCCCTTGCGACTCAAAAATCCAGACCTACCTTAAACCCTATAATTACTCTTGCTACCCAAAAACCAATACCCAATCTAAACCATAAAAATTCCCTTGCCACCCAAAGATCCATACCTACTCTCTCTCTCTCTCTCTCTCTCTCTCTCTCTCCTTTACAATGAATATGCCTTTACCATTCATTCCTTTACAACTAAAGGGCAAACCACCGTCCTCATGCCCTGGTGACATTGCCAGTAAGTTAAAGGTGCCAATGAAACATATTGGGCTTTCCTCTTAAAATGATCCGAACGTGGTACATTGTTTTAATTCAGGAGCGTGGGCATATGAAACTAAAGACAGTTGTTATGTGCCAGACAACTAATTTTTTGTGGACTTTTTTTCTGGTGAGGAAGAACTTCTCCTCCCTATATGATGGAACAGGGAAGATGTTCTTGAGATGTCTGTTATACACAATAGGTTATATTGATACAAACACAATATTCTTCAGATCTGGCTCAGGTGTTAGTTTCTCTTTATATATAGGAAAGTTGCTGAAGATGACAAAGTGAACAATTTGGTGAGAACCAGTCGCTCTATGGAGGTTACTTACATGAGGCACTTCCTATATATATTTTTACTTTTTTTTTTTTTTCACATATGGTGTCCCTGGGCATAGGACCTGTCTCTTTAAATGTAACACACCCACTGGGAGTGTTCCTAGATGGACTCCAGAACCATTTATGCCTAGTAGAAAATAGGTGGTTCCCCTGTATTTAGAAATGGCTGTGTGACATATCAAGGGCTTTTGTGATGAATACATTTATAAATGCAAAAAGAAACATGAGAGTCGAGTGGGAACACCCACACAATGTCCATGGAACGCCACTCTAGAGCAGAGTAAGGCAATGCAGCTATTTGGGCTGCATTGCCTTACTCCAGATATATGGATCCACTCAGGGCCATTCAAAGTGGCATTGCATAGCTAAATAAATCTGACTTAAGGTTTGCATCATACTTGCACCACTTTGCGTGGTGCAAGATCAATGCATAGGGGCTCATAAATAGGCCCCTAATGCCTCTACTACAGCTTATTGCTAATGGGTCTTTTTTTCTTACTGGTGTGCTGGTGGCCTCAGTGTGCTGTCACATATCCCATTTATCCCTGTTTTGCTGCTGATAAATGTATCAAGAACTCAATAAACTATCGGAAATATCCTTTCATAGTGATGAGATGTCCTTCTGTGTTGTAACACGGTCCCTAGAGGACACTCTTCTTCAACATTTGCTGTAATGTGTGCTCCCTGAGTTAGGACGAACAGCGTGTTAAAGGGTTATCTTTCCTTTATCTTTTTTTATTTTGGGAATTTGCACTGCCACTCCTTTGTCTTTTAGACCTTCTGCTTTCTCAGTGTTCAACTCTTTGTATATAATGATTCCAACGTATCTAGCAGTCTCTCACAGTCTCATTCTTTTATTCTGGGGATCACTCTGCCAATGTCAAAAAATACAAGGAAATGCAGATTACTCTTGTGGACCTCTGAAAAGTGACTCTGTCATTTTTTTTAATCAACCTCAGAGTTTGCCGTAGAAATAAGTCAGTCCCACACCTACTGGAAGCTGTTTGCCTGACCCTCTTGGCTAGCTGGCAGCACCTCATCCAAACCTAAAAGTAAAGGTGATTTGTGGCAGCCTAAAAACATGGCACTCTGAATCCTCAGGGAAATCGCGGTGGAACAGATCTTACACCTTGCTCTCAAGCCTCACACAGGCAAAGGCAAACAACGGAATGCAGGACAGGTTTCAATGCATTTATTTAAATGATTACATTCTATGATAAAATGCATGAGCTGCAATTATTAGGAAGATGAAACATAAAACAGTAATCATTGTGACCATTAGAGTAAAACATATAAACAGTCCTAGCATCCTGATATAATCATTAGTCTAATAATTCCTATCTACACTTCTAGCAAACATAAATATGAACATACTCACTTTCAAATACAGTATAATATTCGAGCTCAGAAAGCATAGGATTAACTGGTCATACTTCCCAGTCATCAGAAACAACCCTGGTGTAATAATATAATTCATTGATACTTTAAAAACATATAGAATTTGAATCATTTAAGTAGGAACAAAGATATCAAGCAGTACTTTATCCCAAACAATCCCATCAGAAACTGTAACAGCTGAAATGTTCTCAAGGGACAAGTCTCTTCGAACATCAAGTGAGGATAGGTACGTTTTTAAAACATCATCCACCAGTTCAACAGCAGAGCATTCAGAAAGATAATGACCATGTATCAGCAACACATAAAATGATGACAAAACCAATCCAATACAGAAAGGCAGGGGGCCTGGCAAAGATGGCTGGTGCGTAGGACCTGTTTTCAAGCCCTCTCCCCATTGACTATAATGAGCCGGGACCCCAGTTTGTGGACCGCCACAGTAGATAGGAGCCGCGGCGCCGCCTCTTGCGAATCCAAAATGGTGGGGGCCATGTGCAAGAGCAGAGCAGCCCAGACCAGATTGCCCCTCATCCGGATCCACCTAGGCCAGGGGGTCCTGGGAGTCGGCCCTTGTGCCCGAAGGAGAAGATTGCATGGAGGTGGGGTCTGCGGGCCCTACCTAGCTCCAGACTCCGCTAGTCAGTACATGCAGGCATGGGGGGAGGGTTGCTGGCCTGAAAGAGGGGCAGACAGGTGGGCCCTTGGGGAGCTGAAGACTAGGCTGCATACAGTGCCCCATTGATCACGCAGGAGGTAGGCTGCAGAGGCAACATGTCCTGTGCCCTGCGTCATTCAAGCCTGCAGTGCTTCTGGTTCTGGGAGAGTGGGGCGGCCTGGCCGTGCAGCTCTCTAGCACACTCCAAAGGACTCTCTATGCACATAGCCCTGCATCCATCCATGTCAGCGGCATCCTTGCAGACAATCTGTGCTACCTATAGTGTCGAGGACAGACCCTAAACTTTGTGCATTGCTCGCAGGCAATCCTGGGATCACCCAGACAGTGAGAATTAGCCACAAAGGGGTTATTGGCCATTTTCAACAAAGCGACCCCCCCTGGACTGCTGTTACACTCCCTCTCCACTGCTACAGATCCCTTCAGTTCCTGTGGCTAGAAGACCTGCAACACAAGTCAAGTGGCACAAATCTCCTGATGCAGTCCAGAGCACCACATTCCAAGATCATAACTGCGCTGCTAGTGTAAAAGAGGCAACTGAGGCCCATTGGAGGTACCTACCCAGCTTTCAGAGGTGGCAGCGTGAAGGAGAAGACAGCTACCAGCAGGGAGTGTGGGGCCTTATAGACATTCTGGGACCCATCAGAGGTGACACCTAGCAAGGAGCCCCATGCTGCAGCACAGGTTCAGGTGCAGAGCGATACACCTGGTCGGGATAGAAAGTATGATCCTCCCACTGGGCAAAGCCCTGCTTTGAAACCCTCCTGGCCAGCGGATGGTGGGGACTGCAGAGACCACTTAAACACCTGACTAGCTCACTCAGCCAACCAGGAACTCCTCAATAGGGAATGAACATGATAGCCTCCATGAATTAAAAAGGTCTGAACCCTTAAAGAACTATCGGGGACCTAGCAGGGGATCGCCCTCTCTTCACATGTCAGGACACACAACGAGAGGACCAGAAGACCGAGAGCCCTGTTACCAGCTCATTCCTTGAGGCACTGTTTGTGTTCCTCAGGGACAACCTTCAGACAGTCAAGAGGGACCTTTCCCAAGACCTGAAGGCAGGACGTAAAGATGTAGCAGAGCTCACAGATACAGTGTTAACTATGGAGGACATTGGGACAAGCAGAGAGGAGGAAATTGAACAACTCTAGCAAGAAATTATTTGCCTCATGGATCAACAAATTGATTTACAAGCTCAAGTGGAAGACTTGGCAAATATATCAAGATGCAACAACACCCTCATAAGGGGAGCCCCAATTGCATCAGAGGAAGGACCATGGTGAACAAGATACTCAAGGTCGAGCCACAAATATTCGGGGCACAGGTCCAGCACACACCCATTGCCAGGAAGATGGAGTTATGGCAGACCATTGTCAACAAGGTCAACGCTGAGGGAAACCATCCACACACGAGGGAAAACATCTGCAATAGATGGAATGACCTGCGTGGGAAGGTGAGGTCCATGGCATCCCGGCACAACATTGCGGTAGAGAAAACTGGGGGAGGACCTCCACCAACACCCCCGACTACACTGACTAGGAGGAAAAAGTACTAGCCATCCTGCACCCTGATGGCCTCACTGGACTCACTGGGGAATGGACTCAGGTAAGTCATCCACAATTACCCCATATCCATCACACCTTGAATGCATGCACCACCCCACCCCTTCAACTACCACCAGGACCACTACCCCACCCAGGCCACAATCACTAAATCCAGTCACCCTGCATGCCCACAAACCCACCAACAGGCCCACATCCATCCCCCTTTGCACAGCCACCTACCCCTGGAAGGCATCACAATGACACTACACCACCCACAATGCACGTTCACATCCCAATCAAAATGCAATGGCAACCTCACAAAAGCATCCTGCATGGCCCACAAGTAGAAGCCCAGTAAAAAACTAGGCCTGCCGTGTGCACCCTCATCCGATATTGCAAATGTAACATACATGTCCATTCCCCCCAACAGGCACCACCACCCATGCCACCCTGACAGACAGGACAAGGAGTGGCAGTGGCTCACAAAGAGACAGAGGTACCAGTAAGGACACTGGAGAGGGAACTCTGGACAGTGAGGAATACCCTGGCCCTTCACACTGTCCTGGGCTGTCACCATCCAGCAGCCCCACGCAGGACACCACTGACACCCCTACCACCCAGCCACCAACATCAGCTCCGGGCAACTAGCTCCACACCTGTGAATCCAGGCCACAGACTGGTGGAACACAAGGACAGAGGCCACAGTCACCTCCTACCATCAGGCAGGAAGATGATGGCCCCGGTACAAGTGGCACCACCAGACCTGTGCAGGGGACACAGGCACAAGGGGCTAGGCCCAGTGGGAGGGCAACAGTGGCTCGGGGGGGAGGGCCAAAGGATGGATGCTGCAGCCCAGGAGGTCATCTCTGAGGTATACCACCATACCCAGGACAGGATGGGCCAGATTGTGGCCACCTTGGAGCAGAATCAAAGGCTGCAGATAGCACACCATCAGGAGACCATGGGGCAGTGGAAACAGCTCAATGCCACCATGGCCACTATTGCAGGGGCGCTGCTGAACCACTTCCCAACCCAGCCTGAGGCCCCCACAGACCAGGAATCCCCTAACACAGACCCAGATACAGACCAGCCATCAACAGCAGCAGCAGCAGCTGGACTGGTGCCACAATCTAAGGACAGACAGGAGACCAGCACCTCCAACCGTACAGGCAAACACCAGGCACCCAAATGGTTCCTCAGGCCCAGATATGGGACAGGAAAACCTGCCAAGACCAAGGTACCCTCAAAGAAGTGACTCTGACACGAACTGTCCCGCAATTGTGCCACTCTATCGCCATCCCAACCGTGCAATATCAACTCACAACATGTAAAATACAGATGGACATATTACCACTGCCAACAATTGCTGAGACCATGTAGCCAGTATGGACATCCACCAGCAGCCCACTCCCATCACTGTAAAGAACACCCTGGCATCCCTGCCACCTTATAAAACACATGTACACCAATGTCAATGTCCCCTGTCAGTATGTTGAATCAAATCGAACTGTGCATGCAATTGTCATTGTAATCATATAATCATACCTTTATTGCAGGAATGGCACCCCAAATACAACGTGAGGTGGTGTCAACAGATATGTCTAACAAGTTTAGCATCATGTCACATGCAAACCTTGTTACAGTGAAAATGTCTATTGACCCACAACACCCACAAAGGGGATAAGTCAGACAGACAGTATGCAGCACAGACAACAACAGCAGCAAATAGTACATCATTGTCACTCGAAGTATAGTTGGATCAGTTGGTTCCTGGAGTGTACATCTTCTCCCTCTTCATCATCACCATCACTCTCATCCCCTCTTAGAGGAAGCTGGTCTGGATATACAGCACTCTCCTCTTCCAAGAGGGGAATTGATTTCCTCACAGCCATGTTATGCAGCATGCAGCAGGCCACCACTACTCTAGAGACTTTTTCAGGGCCATAGGCCAGGGATCCCCCAGAAATATGGAGGCAACGGAATATAGCCTTCAGGAGACCTATAGTGAGCTCTATCACCTTCCTAGTACGTCCAGGGGCCTCACTGTAATTCCTCTCTGCATCTCTCCTAGGATTCCTCACTGGTGTCAGGAGCCAATGCATGTTGGGGTAGCCAGAATCACCTGCAAGAAGTGGGCAAAACAGGTCCGTAACTAACAACCCTCAGTTGCAGACAGGCTGGCTGTCAGCTATGTGTAGAAAATGTGTCAGACACACTTACGTATGATCCATCTTCTGTCCCCTTGTAGTTGTTCCATCATGTGCGGCACACTGCTGTTCCTCAGCACAAAGGAATCATGGTCTGATCCCGGGAACATGTGAGATGTACTGGTCAGCAGTACACACCAATTGCATGTTCATAGAGTGAAAGTTCTTCCTGTTTCTGTACACCTGTTCACTTACTCTTGGGGGGATGAGAGCTATGCAGGTGACATCGATGGCACCAATCACATGAGGGATGTTGGCAAAGGCATCAAATTCTGACTTGATGGCAGGGAGTTCAGCACTTTGTAGAAACCTCACATATGGCTTCAGGTGTTGTACAAATGCATTCAGGAATCTGTACAGTATGAGGCAGAACACTGACTGTGAGAACCCTGCACCCATGCCCTCTGTCACCTGAAATGAGTCAATGGCCAGGAAATGGAGTGCAGAGAGCACTTGCACTTCAGTAGGGATGGCATGCTGATTCCGATTAGCCGGTCTCAGTGCTGGATCCAGTAATGCACAAAGTTCATGAATAGTAGCACGAGTGAGTCTGTAATTGATAATGATGTGACATTCCACCTTGTTCTCCAAATCAACAAGTGGTCTGTACACCAATGGGGCCCTCCCTCGCCACATGCGTCTGTACCTAGGAGGAATGGAGAACACATGCGAGGGGCACATATTCATCTTCACAACATGTTGATTATTCATCACTGCTGTCAAACAAGTCGATGACACATATGAATTGTAGGATGTTAAACTGGACTGACATGACCTCAATGATACATCTGGACTGTTGTGTTGAGTAAATATTTGTTTGTCCATGCATTTGTAGGGATGGGTCCATAGAGCCTGCATGGGGCCAATGAGAAATTAATAACTGCGTAGTAGTGTACAAAATGTCTGCCCCCAGTAATCCAGATATATAGCAGCGGAAGTGACATCATACTGCTAGCGGTTCTCGTAATGGCGTAAGGCGGTGTTTACCGCCGTGCACCCATTCACTGGTTAACATGGTTGTCAATGGGGAATATGGGCCTCTCATGATCGCCGCTGGCGGTGACGGTGCACACCGCCGCAGAGAGCACGCTATCTCGTCACCCCAACTTCACTTGACTCCTGCATTCCGTGCATGCAAGTACTCCACTGAGTGTGTTGCTTTGTCCTGTCCCTGGTCCTGGGAATGGCACGAGTGGCAGGGGAAAGGGTCCCGGCCTTCACCACAGAGGAACTGGAGAAGCTGGTGGAGGGGGTCCTACCCCTGTACGCCAAGCTCTATGGTCGACCAGAGGTACAGGTGAGTAGGCGGATTGGGGTGCATGGATGTGTGAAATGGTGGTAGATGGCTGTAAATAATTATGCACGATTTGACATTGTACAGCTGTGGAATGCATGACATACTCTGTGTCTGAGGTCCTGTAATGCTGTTTTAAGTGTCCGACCCATAGGGGTCGTATAGCCAGTTGTATCAAATGGGCATTGTCTGACCTCTGTGTCACTTTTCTGTGTGTCCCTACAGGTCAGTGCCCATCAGAAGAGGATACTATGGTAGGCCATCGCCAGGGAGGTGCGGACCCGGGGGGTTTACAACTGGCAGAGCACCCACTGCAGGAAGCAGTGGGTAGACCTGCGGCGCTGGGCCAGGAAGACCTGCGAGGCCCAGCTGGGGAAGTCCTCCCAACGAGGAAGGGGTGCCCGTCGGGCACTGACACCACCTAATGCGCTGCATTCTGGCAGTGGCGTATCCAGACTTGGATGGGTGCTTGAAGGCTGCACAGCAGACACAAGGGGGTGAGTGCAGAGACCATTGTATGCCTCCTTGATGGATGTCTGATGGTGCTGTAGTATGTATGCTGTCTAGTGGCAGGGATTCTGACAGATGTCATTTGGCATAGTGGCCCCCATGGGCAGTTAGATGATAAGGGGCAGGTTGGAAGTTCTTCAGGTCCTTCTGTGATGTTGGAGATGGATGTATACCAGGGTTGTGGCCAGTAGTCAGGGCCATAGCCATTAGTATAGCTGTAGGTGCTGGATTTTGATATATTTGCTGGGTGGGGTATGTGTGAACCAGTTATGTACATCCATTTAGCTATTTACAAATGTCTCTCCTGTTTTGTCTCCCCACCCCTGTTCTCATGTGTTGTCTGTGTACATCAGCATCATCTGGCAAGGGAGCAGTGGCACAGGTGAGTGGGGATGCAGCGGCCCACGGTTCCAAGGAGGCAGAGTTGAGCGACGCCAAGAGGACCAATGGGTTGGAGGGTGAGGGAAATACCATGGAGGAGGCAAATACCACTGAATGGAGTGATTCTGACACCTCCTCCAATGGGAGCTACCTGGTGGTGGCGGACCCTAGTGGGCCCACCCATTCTTTGTCATCGTCCGCCACCCCCATACCATCACTGCCCTCCCAGTTGCTCTCAACCCAGTTGCCTGTGCCCGCTCAACCAGGAGGGTGGGAGCCTCATTCGCTCCAGGGACCTCATCCCCTGCCCCAGTCAGCCCTGCTGCCCTCACAGTGGAGGCTATTGACCTCCTGAGGACCATCTCTGTAGGGAAGACAACCATCATCAATGTCATCAAGGCACTAGCATCACAGTTGTAGCAGACCAATGCCTACCTGGATGGCATTCACAGTGCCGTGTCCGGCCTACAGTGATCTTTTCAGGCTCTGGCCTTCTCTTTGACTGCAGCCAGTGTCCCTGGTCTTTCCGTCCCCCTTCCTAGCATCTCCACCCCTTCCAGCACCCCACTCCCTACACCCGTCCCAAGCACACATTCTGACAGCAATGCACACACCTCAACACATAAGAAGCACACAGAGAAACATTAGCACCACACTTCCCACTACAGGCATACAAACAGCCAACATACAAAGGCACACACACCACCTCTCCCGCCTCCCTGTCAGTCAACTTTACATGCACACTCACAGGCACTGCACCATTTTTGTAGTCACCACAACATCAGACATCCACTCATGCACCCCAGACACCACACCTGCACTCACCACAACAACATTGAATGTCTCATGCAGCACACTCACCAGACCTGCAAACACCCAGACAACATCCATTTACACTGGCAGCCTGTCTTGTCCCACCGTGTCCACCCCCCTCCTCCCAAGACACTCAAACATTCCCAGACACCCACCCAACATACATCCACCACACCTCAGCATACTGGACAGTCACCTGCATCCACATCACGCACACCTACAACTGTTACGACCACTCCCTCTGCCTCCACTTCCACACCTTCCTCCAGGTCCACCCGATTGCCCCTAAGAAACGTTTCCGATCCTGTGTAGACCTTTTTGAACCCACAGGCCCACCCCGTCTCGTCCCTAAACGTGCCCACCTCCTTGCCTTGTCAACTCCTCCATCGTCCAAGTTCGTGTCTTCAAATTCCCGTGCACCGTGTGAGCAAGAGGCCCCATGCTGGCCCAGGTACATATGAGGCACCACAGTCAAAGCCCACTCCCCCACCTTCCAAAACAAAATCCAAACCCCCTCCACCTCCCAACGTAAGCCCAAGGCCCCCCAGATGCAAGTTCCCACCCCCCCACTCCCCGCCCCTGTTCCCTGAGGTGCCTGGCTGCCCCATTGATGCCCTTTTATGGTGGAGTACCATGTGCACATGTGGGGCCATTTGGGCCCATCAGCCTTTCAGCTATGGACTGGCCATTTGCCGAATGTGGACGTTCTGTTGCTCCTGGAGCATTAATAAAGTTTGTGTAGGCAGTCTTGATGTTGGCACACTCTGGATCCATGGTTACTTGTTTCATTGTGGGAGGGTGTTGTGCATATGTGTGTACTTTGGGCAGGTTTCATTTGACTTGTGTCGGGTAAGTACCTCTGGCTCTGGAGTGTATGGCTTGTGCTGTTGTGAGGGGTTGCGGGTACGTTGCTGGGTGGGTGGAGTGGGTGGTTATGTAACTGCCCTTTCTTCCTTTGTTTAGTATGTTGTGGTACTTACCATCATCGTCTTCGTCGGCGGTCTTGGTCATTGAGGTATATGGCAAGGAGCAGGACTGGCATGATTTGCAACTCTCTCTCCATGTCTGCTTCGTTGTGTTGTGTGAGCCTCCGATGAGTATTTCCTTTTATTTGGTTTGTTTCCGCCTGGCTTTGCGTGGCGGTAGTTCCCGCCCCTGAAGTGACAGTGGTCTACTGCTTCATTATTTGTTGGGTGGGTTGGGCCTTTCCGTCTGCCTGTGGGCGGTCCAACCACCACCCTGACCCTGGCGGTCTGGGGACCGCCAGGGTCATAATGACCCCCATAGTCATCATCATTTGCAGTCAGAGAGTTAGCTCATTGACTCCTTTGTGGTTTTATTGCTTTTGCATTTTCAACGTTTACTATTGTGATAGCCTCAAGGTTGGCATTAGGGTAACAACAATAATGAGCTTCCCTTGGGCTAGTGGTTTCTCCTTTATGACAGCCATTTGGACAGCAGTCAGGATTTTTTCTGTGGGTGCAAAACACTGTTCAGCATTGGAGTACAAGTGTGACTTATATACGAAGGTGTCCCTTCCTGCACAAAAACAATCATCCCCACAATGCAGGCACCCTTGCACCATGGTGCAAGGGTGCCTGTGTCTGTGCATGGCGTAAATTTTTGGTCCAGAGCAGGGAGAAAGGACATAAATGCATTTCGGTTTTTTCCCAGTGGTGCACGGTGGTGAAGCAAAGCACTTGATGCGTTGCCCTGCACCACAAGCCTTGTAAATGAGGCCATTAGTGATTTAGGTTTATATAATTTATGCTGCCATGCGGAATGATGTCATGATCCACTATTCCATTGCTAATGAGCAAATTCCCTTGTTTACCCATGGTTTTCCTCACCTCTCCAGATCTCTGATTAAAAGCTTGTTCCCATCAGCAGCTAATGCTCTGCCTGTGGCTTCTTTCAATGCATGTATGGGTTATCCTCTTTGCACAAATCTTTTAGTAACAATCTTCTCTTTCCATGCAGTAGGTTTTCGGATGCTGCAATTTATTTTTGCCCTGATTTAGTCTTCATCGGAGATAATCCACTTTAGCTTGGGTGAATGGTGGCTCCGGGTGTGCAGTAAACTATTCCCAGCTTTGGGTTTGTGAAACAGGCTAGTTTCAAAGCTTCTCAGCCTAGACATCAATGTATATATCAAGGTAGTCTGCCTTCTCTCTCAGAGCTGATGCATCTGGTGAATGATAAGTTCAACTCATTGTCTTGTGTAATATCAATGAATGTTTTGCACTTTGAATATTTCAGATCAGGAATAGGTCATGTACATACCAAATCCACATTCCTTTGCAGCCATTATAAATGGTATTTGTTAGACCTGACAGCCTTAGGGTGGTCACCCCTAACTTTTTGCCTGCTTCCCTCCACTTTTTGGTTACTGTTTTTGCTGGTTTTAGGACTCTGCGCACTTTACCACTGCTAACCAGTGCTTAAGTACGTATACCCTCTCCCTTTAACCATGATGACATTGGATCATACCCAATTGGATTATTTAATTTACTTATAAGTCCCAGTAAAGTGGACTATATGTGCCCAGGGACTGTAGATTAAATGCTACTAGTGGCCATGCAGCACTGATTGTCCCACCCACTTAGGTAGCTACTTAACCATGTCTCGGGCCTGCCATTGCCTGTGTGTGCAGTTTCACTGCCAATTAGACTTGGCATTTAAAAGTACTTGCCAAGCCTAAAACTCCATTTTTTCTACATATAAGTCACCCCTAAGGTAGGCCCTAGGTAACCCATAGGGCAGGGTGCTGTGTAGGCAAAAGGCAGGACATGTACCTGTGTAGTTTACATGTCCTGTTAATGTAAAACTCCTAAATTCATTTTTACACTGCTGGCAGGCCTGCTCCTTTCATAGGCTAACATTGTGGCTACCCTCATATATTGTTTGAGTGGTGGCTGCTGATCTGAAGGGAGTAGGAAGGTCATATTTAGTATGGCCAGAATAGTAATACAAAATCCTGCTGACTGGTGAAGTTGGATTTAATATTATTATTTTATAAATGTCACTTTTAGAAAGTGAGCATTTCTCTCCAATTAAATCCTTCTGTGCCTTACAATCCACGTCTGGCTGGGTTCAGTTGACAGCTCCCTTGATCATTCACTCAGACAAACCTCAAACACAGGATACTCAGCCTCACTTGCAAACATCTGCATTTTTAATGGGTCTTCCTGGGCTGCGAGGATGGAGGGCCTGACACTTACATGTCAGAGGATAGTAGCCTGCCCTCACACAAAGGACTGCCACACCCCCTACTTGGACCCTAGCAGACAGGATTGAACTGCAAGGGGACCTTGTGCTCTTCTGAGCCACTCTTTTAAGTCTCCCCCAATTCAAAGGCACATTTGGGTATTTAAACAGGGCCTCTGCCCCTACCAACTCAGACACTTCCTGGAGAAGAGAACCCGAACCATAATCTGCAACCTTCCCAGAAGAACTGCCTGGCTGCCCAAAGGTCTCAACTGACTGCTTTCTGTGAAGGACTGCTGCCTTACTGTTCCCCTGCTGACTTGCTGCTCTCTGGCTGTGATGAGAAGTGCTCTCAAAGGGCTTAGATAGAGCTTGCCTCCTGTTCCCTGAAGTCTCAGGACCAAAAAGAACTCCTTGTGTGGCGAAAATCGACACACAGCCTGCCAGAAATGACACACAACCTGCTTGGCGGTGAAAAATTCACTGCACGCCAAACCGAAATAATGCAGCCAGACTTTGCAACGAGAAGATCGATGCAATGCAGCGTAGCGACCGGAAGTTCAACGCACGGCCCACTGGATCGACGCACAGCCGAGCCGGAACGCCGCAGCCTGACTTCCAGAGCCATATGTGCCATAGAAATTTCCACTCACCGCCCACCGGCTCGATGCAGCCCCTGTGACTTTGCCCTGCCAGCTCCGGATTTCAATGCATCGTCCCTGGGGGTGTCTGAAAACCCTGCAACCCGAAGAGGATCCAATACCGAGCACCGGAAATCAACGCACAGCATTCCCTGCGTGAAAAATAAACAACACATTGCCGTGTGCGGTCCAAGAAATCGACACACACCTCCCTGTTTTCCACGCATCTCCTCCTCTGCCGTTCTCTGCAGAGATTTTGAATGCAAACCAAGTACTTTGTGCTTGCATGAGACACTTATTGCTTTTAAGAGACACTATATCATTTTTACAGTGAGATTCTAAAATATACTTATTGCATTTTAATCGTTTTGACCTGCATTTATTCAGAATATTATATATTTCTCTAAAGAGTGTGGTTTAGTTTTGTGGTGCTATACTGTGTTATTGCATGATTTATTGCACAAATACTTTACACATTGCCTTCTAAGTTAATCCTGACTGCTCACTGCCAAGCTACCAGAGGGTGGGCACAGGATAATTTGGATTGTGTGTGACTTATTCTGACTAGAATGAGGGTCCTTGCTTGGACAAGGGGTAACCTGACTGCCAACCAAAGACCCCATGTCTAACAGTATTGTCTTCAGCTCAGGCCACATGCTTCTTCAACCACCTCATAAAAAGATTAGCACGCTGAGGACACTGTACTAAGGTCTGCCTGAATATCTGATTCTCAGAAAATATGATGTTATTTCTGAGACAAAAATCTATCATTTGTACACTTATGTTAATATAGTCAAACATTTATAATGGTCTGCCCTCAGAAAGAGACTGCAAGCATTGATGCCATCCAGATGCTATGTGCTAGTATATAGGGTGCATATATTACCAGAGCTTTATAAGAACATTATGCTCCCAATGTATCCCTTCAATCATTTAAAAACATCTGTGCTCTCTCTGTAATAAGAAATGAACTCCTGCTACCAGGAAATCATCCAAATATATTGCAGTTTTCTCCCACAGTCTACCTTCAGAAAAGCTATAGGTTGCCCTTGTGGTCTCTCCAAACTTTTGTGTATATTAGGTGATAAGTAAAAACATGGCAATACTCTGTGGTTATTCCTTAGGTATTTATATTCCTCATAGTCACGTACACCTTTGTCCTTCCATTCACTTAAAAAATCCAAATATTTAATGAAAGTATCTTTTTACATTTTCTTCTCAATTGTCTCATCAAATTCTAATTCACATAGCTGTCTATGTGCCTGTTGGAAAGTGGAATACTGGTAAGGGCAGGTAAATGCCTACACTTAGCAATAGGCCACTAACCCCCACTAGGTCCAGTTAGGTCTCAATAAATTAATCCCAGCTCAACCCTTGGTAGCTTGTCAGTGAATGACAAGGCTTAACTTAGGAGACAGGTGTGTAAAGCATTTAAACATCACAAAACAGTAAATAATTAAAACATAATCCCACAACAGAAAACCAACCCCTATTTATTAAAATAGATTATATTTCTATCTTCACATTGACACCAAAACAAATAAAATCAGATAAGGAGAACTAGAGACATGAATTTTTATAGAATCAGTGTTTTCTAGCACATAGAAACTAAAAGCGCTACTCAGGATATCTAGCCACACCACGACCTGGGCAAAGTCAAAGTTTGAGGCTGAACATGATGGAGCCCTGTTCGGCAACAGCAAGTGGGAGGCCTAGGTCAAAAGTTTACCTTTGGACTTAGTCTTTTTCTTGAAGATTTTCTTCCGCGGGACAAAGTCACCAATCCGATCCAAACTCCCTGGAGCCCTCTGCATATACGCATCATAGTGAAGAATTCTACCTTCGGACTTAGATGATTTTTTAGGACAGAAATCTTCATCTGGCCGAAGTTGAAATTGGATTCGATGTCCGTGGAGTGCTCCTCGGATATGCTGTGTGGGAAGTCCCAGTCAACTTTTTACATTTGGACTTTGTCACTTATTTGGAGCTTTTGACGTTGGACGACCCTCCACAGCAAGCTGATTTAGAGTCAACATTGTTGGATTGCCTTTCCAGGAGCCCCCGGTGAAATCTGGGTCGCCATCAAGGGTGACAGGTTTAGGGCAAGATAATATTATGTCTCCAAACCATGCCTCACAGGTGTGTGGAATGTGAAGTAATAAATATGACTTAAGAGCAATTGCAGATATTTTGCATGGACTGATGGACAGAGAAGTAATAAGGGAAGGATTGTTCTGTGGTAATAAAAACACAGGGTCTGTGCCCTGTCCTGCTGCTGCATCACTTTTTATGATGCTCCCATGGCGTAGAGTGCAGACCGATATCTACAAAGTCACACAAAGCCACTCTGTGTCGTCTTTCATGGCCACTTAGATATGGTGTAAAGCAACGCAGCTCAAGTCACTGCATTGCCTTACTCTGCACTAGGGGCCATGATTGTTGTAGTGGATGTTTCCATGCAACTCCATGGATTTTGAGACATCCCCAGATTCACAAGACCTTATAAGCATGGGAATGAGCTAAAATCGTATGCCTTCCCAGGTGAGGCATAACGAGGAGAAATATTTGTATTTCTCCTCTTTTTTTTCCATTTTCTATGTGTGCTACATTATGCATACATAGAAATAGATAGATGTCTCCATTCCTACACAAAAACAATCCTGCATGCAACGCAGACACCTTTGCAGTATGGTGCAAGGGTACCTGTGCTGGCGCTAGGCAAATTGTGCTCTGGCGATGGCTGAAAGGACAGGAATGGACGCTATTTTGTCTTTTTGATGACCTGACCTTTCAAATTGACATAGGTCAGGGTAGTAAAAAAGACTTGCGGCTCTACTCTACTACATTTCGTTGACAATATGTCCCACAGTGCTTCGAACCAGACTCTTTGGGACAGGGAAAAGTGCTGGAGCCGTCTTTAGGTTAAAAAACTGTGACTGAATTTCTTCATGTAGCTTACCCTCCAGAATGCAGGAGTTCAGAACGTATGTAGAAGCCTTAGGTACATGACCTTGCAGTGGTCCAGTGTTGAGAGCACACACATTGAAATTCATTGTTGAGGGGAGGGACTTTCTTAAGGGATTTCAGCGAGCCAAGGCAAGCGGAAGTAACAGAGCTGATCAGCTTCTTGAATAACAAATAAGGTTCTAAATAAAATCCCAGAGAAGAGATCAGTGATGCCACTTCTAGTTCTGTGTTGCCTTATTTAATGGATTGTGTGTTTATGCTTAAATAAAGCGATCATCATCTTTTCATTTTCATTAGTGTGTAAATCCAACAACAAATACTGAGATATCAATCCTAATTGTAGTTCCCCTCTTGCACATAGTTGATCCTTCAGTCTGCAATGCCTCTATAACCAGTTTGGCAAGAATAATACAACGACTACCTCCTCTCTACATATTTTTTTTAACAATAAGCTCAATAGATACTCAAACCACTTAAGATTGTCATTAAAGAAACTTTAAAGAAACTGCAAGATCCTGTTGCTGCAGTTGCTTTGGATACAAACATTCACGGAAAGAAGTACGAAGATGATTTATGGGGCACATATAAATGGGAGCGACTGCACATGATTATTAACCAGTTATTTTCTAACCATTAGTAAATTAGCTGCTTGCAATGGGACAGTTGGAAGAGCTCAGCCTTGGCGTGGCATACAAAGTACAAAAATTACACAATGTGATGGGATGCTGAAGCAGAATTTACAAACAACCTTCCAAGTGGTGCTTGAATTCATTTCGCTGTTTCCTTGTATGTTAAAAATAAATTGTGATTTCTAGTGCTGACATACTGGAAGCAAAACCCTGCATAGTTTGCTTATTTTTTTTTTGTGCACATTGAGCCACCTAACATAGGACCTGCTAAGATTTTTATTAAAGTTCTAGGGCCAGATGTATGAAAGTTTTTTGCACTTGCAAATGGTACGAATCGCAAAATTCGGCCGTTTGCGAGTGCAAAAAAGTGGTCTGCGATGCATGAAAGGCATTCGCAGACCAAAAATAAGAAATCGCTAAAATTGGGATTTTTTGCGTTGTGACCTGGTTTTGTGAGTCGCATTTTGCGATTCGGTATTTCCAGTAGGAAATTGTGAGGCGCAAATTGTGAGTTGCAAAATCCAAGTCGCAAATCGATGCATCAAAAAATCGCAAATTGCGATTTTTCGCCAAATGGCATTTTGCACATGCAAAATATGACTAAGTGAAAGCAGGTGGTAACCAGGTGCAACCTATATAAAGAGGCCCAGAATGCCTCAGACTCTTTTCCACAACGGCTGCACTCTACGTATTGCAAGGAGGATGAGGATCTTGGCAGGTTTGAGGAGCGGGAGAAGGAGACAGGAGCGCATTTTCAGAGTGTGCATTACACTTTTTAACCTGACAGAGGAGGAAATATATGAGAGGTATAGGTTGAACTCAGCCATGATACTTGATCTGATAGCTGAGCTACAACCCATACTGCAGCGCAGAACACTAAGGGCTCACAGCATACCCACCCATGTGCAGGCATTATGCTCCCTCCACCTACTCGCCTCAGGGAGCTATCAAGGGGTCATAGCAGCAGCTGGAGGTGTCTCACAGAGTACCCTCTCCCGATTTTTCAATGCATTTATCAACGCCATGCTGAGCAAACTACACCAGTACATCAGATTCCCCCATGCCCCACAGGAAATACAGCAGACAAAATTTGAATTTTACGAGATAGCACAGTTTCCCCATGTCCTAAGTGCTATAGATGGGACACATGTAGCAATCTGTCCACCATCAGCCACAGAGTATGTGTACCGCAACCGGAAAATACCACATTCAATGAATATACAGGTGATATGCAATGCCTCCTACATCATAACTGATCTCGTGGCCAGGTACCCAGGGAGCACACATGATTCGTACATCTTTCGCCACAGCGGCATAAACACAAGTCTGCTAGCTGGGGAGTTTGGTGAAGGATATCTACTAGGTAATGACCCTCTATACAATGGCGCTTTGATGGCATGCTGATGTCAGATGGCCCACTTCTTATCATACACTCTGTCCCTTCCAGGAGACGGGGCCACCGCAGTGCTCACCTACATGATGACGCCCTACCTCAATCCTGCAACACCTGATGAACGGAGATACAATGCAGCACACAGGGCAACCTGCAATGTGGTGGAGCACATATTTGGACTGCTGAAGAGTCGCTTCCGGTGCCTCCACAAAAGTGGAGGGGCACTACAGTACAGTCTAGAGACGACATGTAGAATAGTGGCTACTTGTGCTATCTTGCACAATATAGCCACCACCAGGGGCATACCTGTAGAAGTATGTGATACTGAATCTGATGAGGATGATGATCCCATACCACCCCTACAGCCAGCAGACAGGACCAGTGCAGCCGCGGGAAGGCAAAGGCGTGCTGACATCACACACAACCATTTCAGACATTCGTATTAATGACACAAATCCTCTGACAACTGTACCTGTAGTGAAATAAATGTATTACCTTAAGTCAGGTAATGTTCTTTTGATGAATTGCAAAAAAAAGGTTAAGTGATAAACTAGATACAATGAAGGACCTGAGTAATGCACTATTACGTTGTAGTGACAACATAAGTCCATTGGCAGCTACAGTCATTTTTTGCGGCCACGCACACCACTCGGGTGCCCAGTTACCTCACTGGCACCTCTGTTGTCCGCCTCAGTGGCAGTGCTGTGCCTGGCACTGCGCCGTCTGGTATCCAATGCTGTTACAGCTACACTGCTGAGGCTGGAACTGTCCTCAGTGTCCCCCAGTGCAAGCTCACTCGGTGTGGCTGACCTCTGTCCCATTATGTTGTCGATCACATTGGTGATCTGTATCAGTCCATTTGCAACATCCCTGCTGCTGTGTGCCGCCTCCACTTGTGCAGCCACTGCACGACGGGCAATCAGTGACGTTGCATTTGCCACCCTGTTCATAGAACGACAGAAGCCCCCAAACATGTTCATAAATCTGCGCTCACCCTCTCATGGCACAGCTCCTGGCATAGTTCACGGACAGCACTTGTGAGGTCTCTGGTGTCCTGTGATGCCTGCACCTGTCCCTCATGCAGCAGTTCTATGTTTGAATTAAGGGACCTAAACTGGCGATGCAGGCCCACCAAGTTGCTGTTGTGTTGTCGCAAATTCTTTTGTACTCTCAGGATCCTATTGTTTTGTAGGCGCTGCTGCTGCAACATAGCAGCTTCCAGGCCACCAAATAAGGAGGGACCCTCACCTGCCTCATGCTTCTGTGCCCCGGATTTGGTCGCCATCCTGCAGGGTGCTGTGGTCTGCTGACACCTGACCTCCTGCATCTGGCTTCGCCTGCCTGTTGGTGATTGTGAAACTGGCCCTTCCTGCTGCTCATCTGAGTCTTGGCTGAGCTCTGGCAGTGGCAGTGCCCTGGGCCTGCGTCGGACAGGTGCAATGTTGAGAGACCCACTGGTGTTGGAATCAGAGGCCGGATGGGTGTCTGTCTCGCCTACACTTGCTGATGCTGTGGCTACTGGGCCTGGCCCACCTGCAACGACAATATGCAGCATGTCAGTTATGTTTGTTACAATTACGGTCACACAATGGTAATAAAGGTACAGGTATTTCTCTAAACTGTGTTGTGTGTGTTGTGTTCCTCAGGGTGTCGCTCTACTTAAATACATTGTATGTGCTACTTTTAGCTCTGGGTTGTGGACTGCCACTCCCATAATGCATTGTTGTGCTGCTTCTAAGATGTGGCCTGGACTACTTCTCACAATGTTTAACATTACTTGCTATTTCCTAAGGGGATTTTGTGCATACACATATGGGGTTACAAATCAATATTGCACTTACTTGGCTGATACTTGGTGTGCCGGAGGTGTCTATCTCTGTGACCCCTGTCACAGCTTCAGGGAGGAGTGTGGACTCGACTAGGTCCTCTAATGGGGTGGATGGTGCCTCTGTGGGTGGACCGCAGTCTCCTTGCCATCGTCTCCTTCGCATGGGACCGCAGGTCATACCACCTCTTCTTAATTTCTTCTACAGAGCGCTGTGCCACCCCAATTGCGCAGATTTTTGATTGGATATCTGCCCATAGTCTCCTTTTCTCACTCTCAGGCACCAGGAGTTAGCTTTTGCCAAAAAGGCGGTCATGGCTCCTGACCACCTCCTCTGTCAGCACCTCAAGCTCTTGCTCGCTGAATTTTAGCTTGCGCTTTCTCTCTTTCTTGTCCTGTCCTTGGGCTGAGGTGTCCATCCTTGCTCAGGTGTGCTGCCTCCTTCAGAGTGCTGCTCTGTGTGGCTGGGCTGCTCTCTCTCAGGATGCTGGTTTGGGTGTGGCACCTGAAACTGCCTGGGATGACTCACTTCCTGCTTGTGATGTCATCAGGATCCTCCAGGTGTGCTTTCTCGAAACTTCTCGCAATTTGCGATTTTTTTACCGAATCGCAAAAAAAACGCAATTTGCGAAAATGCAAATAGCGATTCGGTAAATGGGTCTCACAAACCACAAATTGAGATTTTTAAGAAATCGCTATTTCCGAATCGCAATTTTGTTACATGGCCAATTGCGACTCGGAAATAGCGATTTCTTAAAAATCGCTATTTGCGATTCGCAAGGCCATTTTTTCCTACATATGGCCCCTAGTACTGAAAGTCCCACGTACGTGACTGAAGTGGCAGTAGGTGCTATAGTGACAAACATATGCTCATACGATGAGTCTTCCCCCTCTCCCGCCGGGCACTGGCCAACTTTTGATGCTTCACAGGTGGGGGACTGTCCGTGCTGTGGCTCTGTGCCACACAGGCTGACCTGCTGCCCGGTGCACTCCAGATTCGAGTGACTACAGGCAGCACTGGTCCCGGAGATGTTGTGGCTGAGGTACTAGGTTGGGACTTGGAGAGTTGGGCCCTAGGAGACTGACGGGGTGGGGGAGGTGAGGGAAAGAGGTCAAGGTTGGACAGGAAAAGTTTATTGGGAACACTGGGACGGGGAGCTGGAGGGGGTTTGGGAGTGGAGGAAGAGGTTGTGGTTGTGGGAGGTGTTCGTTTGGTGACTTTGGTGAAGGTGCATGCGCTGGAGGCTGTCGTGAGGTGGATGGCTGTTGGGTGGGTGTGTGCCTGCGTTTGTGTATTATGGGAGGTGGTGTCACAGACACACTGGGAGAGGACACAGGGGACGTGTGAATGGCAGTGGGGGTGGTGACTGCACGTGAGCGGGGTGTGGTGGTGTGTGTGCTGGTGATGGAAGTAGTGGCTGTAGATGTAGTGCATGCAGGTGTGAGTGGAGACGTGTCTGGGAGGGAGGAGGGAGACGAGGAGGAGGGGGACACAGTGGAGGCAGTGGATGTTGGTGTGTCTGCATGTGTGTGATGCTTGCGTGAGTGTCTGTGGGATGTGTGGTGCTTATGTTTGCCAGAGCTTCCCTTGTGTGTTGATGTGTGTGCATGCTGGTCTGAAGGTGTGCTTGGGATAGGCTGAGGTAGAGGGGATTGAGTCTGGGTGGAGGAAGTTGGAGGGGGAAGGCTAGAGACAGGGACAATAGCTGCCATCAGTGCTGAGGCCAGAGTCTGAAAAGCTCGCTGAAGGGCCGCCTGACCAGAATGAATGCCCTCCAGGAATGCATTTGTTTGTTGCAACTGCCTTTCTAAACCCTGAATGGCATTCAAAATGGTAGACTGCCCAACAGTGAGGGACCTCAGGAGGTCTATGGCCTCCTCACTGAGAGCAGCAGGGGTGACTGGGTCAGGGCCTGAGGTGCCTGTGGCGAAGGTGATGCCCACCCTCCTGGGTGAGCGGGCACGTGGCAAAGGCTGAGGGGCTGCTGGAAGGGCGGTGCTGGTAGGGGGGGTGGCAGCTGTACCTGTAGATGTGGGGGGCACAGATGTGGCCGCCACCGCAAGGGAGCTCCCACCAGACGACGAGTCCGTATCACTGGTCTCAGCTCCTGTCCCTGCCGTGGAGCTCCCCTCGCCCTCTGTCCCACTGTTGAACTCTGAGTCCGTAGTCTCGCACTCCAGGGCCATGTGGGATGCAGCTCCCTCCTGCTCCGGTGCCACTGCTCCTCCGCCTGATGATGCTAATGCACACAAGAACAGAGAGACCACAAAAAGGGGGGGGGTGACAGAAGAAAGTCATGTTGAGTGCATGCATTACCGCTACTGTTGGCAGACACGACAGACACAGAAGCCCCCTGCACTATGCCGCGCACTTGGGCTCCACTGTTCAATCCCTGGGACATAGCCTACAAGGCTATGGCCGACATCTGCACACATGGATGTCACAGGAGCCTGACTAGGTGTACTTGGCACTGTACATAGGTGGGGTTGGGTGGGGTGCCACAGGGTCTGCCAGAACAAGGGGACCTAACTAGAACACTCGCCCTGGCCTAGGGAAACCCACAGCTCACCTCCCCCACCCAGACACCTCCACTGCGTGCAAAATTAGCAGAATGAGAGTGTACTCACCCCCTTGTGGCTGCTGTGATGCCCTCAAGCGCCCATCCAACTCTGGGTGCGCCACTGCCAGGATCCTGAACATCAGGGGGTCATGGTGCGACGGGCACCCCTCCCACTTTGGGAGGCCATCCCCAGCTGGGCCTCCGCCGTCTTCTTGCTCCAGCGGCAAATGTCCTCCTATCTCTTACGGCAGTGGGTGCTCCGTCTGTGGTAGACCCCCAGGGTCCGGACGTCCTTGGCGATGGCATGCCAAATATCATTTTTCTGGTTGGCGCTGACCTACATGAATTGTACAGGGTGAAAAGAGAAGTTATTACCAACTGCACCTTCACTGTCATTAGGCCCCATCCCTACCCTTGCCATGTGGCACATGTACTCACCGTTGTTTCACGCACGCCTCAATCTCTCCCCCCCATCTTTCATCCACCCCACTCCACACAGGCATACCCCATACGGCATGCTCCCAGTGTACTTACCTGTTTGTCTGGAGGACCGTAGAGTAGCGTATACTGGGGGAGGACCCCATCCACGAGTTTCTCCAAATCCTCCGATGTGAAGGCAGGGGCCCTTTCCCCGGACGCACGAGCCATTGTCTATTCCAGACCGAGGTCACAGAAGCACTTGCAGTGTAGGTCCTCTCCTGTCGAAGATCAAGTATCGAGTGATTGAACAGAAAGAAAATGGCGGTCACGTCCACGGCAGTGCGTACCTTCACCGCCGGCGTATATCATCATTGGCTCCTGGGACCCATAGGGTCCAATGTTAACCAATGCAGAATTGCGCTGTGGTCTTCGATCGCCTACCGCGACGGTGTGCAACGCCAGCGCAGTTACCTCACATCCCATTGTCCCACTTTACAGGTCAGGCAGCCGCCATTTCAGGGGCCCACATGGCTTAATTTTTACCTGCGTCACACATACCTAGGCCTTGCCTCAACACTCATACAGGCCAAATTCCGGATTATGATTCGTGTTCTGTGTAAACTGTGGGTACGTACCTCTGAGTTGGTTGACTCTGTGCTCGCTGTTGTCCTTCAAAGGCACCGTCCATTGCGACATGTGAGGAGATGGCGGCATCCTCTGGTGTACAGACCGCTGCTGAACCTGTCGACATAGAGGAAAGACATGTTATCATCACCTACAGGCTTGATCGTGCCACAATCCTGGAACTGTGTGTCCAGCTGGAGCCAGACCTGATGTCAGCTATCCGCCATCCCACAGGAATCCCCCCTCAAGTGCAGGTGCTGTCAGTACTCCATTTCCTTGCAAGTGGGTCATTTCAAACAACAGTGGCCATAGCATCAGGGATGTCCCAGCCTATGTTTTCCAACGTGTTGTCCAGAGTGTTGTCTGCCCTGCTGAAACGCATGCAGAGCTACATTGTTTTCCCTCAGGTGAATGATTTGCCTACAGTGAAAGGTGACTTCTATGCCCTGGGACATATCCCCAACATCATAGGTGCCATTGATGGGACACATGTGGCCTTGGTACCCCCAACCAGGAGTTAACAGGTGTACAGAAACCGGAAGAGTTATCATTCCATGAATGTGCAGATGGTGTGTTTGGCCGACCAGTACATCTCCCATGTGAATGCCAAACTCCCTGGCTCAGTGCATGACGCTTATATCCTGCGGAATAGCAGCATCCCTTATGTGATGGGTCAACTCCAGAGGCACTGTGTGTGGCTATTAGGTGAGCACCTGGAAGGAAGTCAGTGGGAAAGGTTGTCTGGGTCTGGGGATATCCCTACAGGTTAGTGTGTGTCTAACAGTTGTCCCTCGCCATTTGCAGGTGACTCTGGTTACCCCAACCTGTCATGGCTACTGACCCAAGTGAGGAATCCCAGGACAAGGGCAGAGGAACGCTACAATGAGGCCCATGGGCGAACTCGGCGGATTGTAGAGCGGACCTTCGGCCTCCTGAAGGCCAGGTTCAGGTGCCTCCATATGACAGGTGGATCCCTATTCTACTCACCAAAGAAGGTGTGCCAGATCATCGTGGCCTGCTGTATGCTTCACAACTTAGCTTTGCGATGACAGGTGCCTTTTCTGCATGAGGATGGTCCAGATGACGATGCTGTTGCAGCTGTGGAGCCTGTGGACAGTGAAGACGAGGAAGTAGAAGAAGTGGACATCGACAACAGGAACTCAGTGATCCTGCAATATTTCCAGTGAGACACAGATAAGAATACAAACCTGCTTACTACATGTACTTTAACACTACTACCTCTCAACTGTCTGTCGTTTTCTCCCAGTGTATGGTCACTGAGTTGTCACTTTCCCTTACGATTTCACAGATGTGGGTCCCACTGTGTGACATCTGCTTTGTTTCCTCATGGACTAGAGCTGTGTGACATAGGTATGTTGACATTACAATTGAAAGAGAACTTTGACACTGTAATTGCTAATACACTATTTCGAAATCACAGACTGACTCCAGTGTGTTTTGTGCTTCAAGGGTGTTTATTTAAGTGTTCAAAAGTGGAGGGGGTTGTAAAATTGTGAGGGGTGATGGTGGAGGAATGTCCATGGCAGAGTCCAGTCTATTAGTCTCACAGGCGCATTGCCCAAATGGGCATAGGAAGTGGAGCTGGGGTAGTTTGAGGATGGACAGGGTGACAAGGTGGGACAGAAGGATTATATTCAGGGTGGTCTCATTTCTTGGCGGGGGTTTTGGCACCGTTCTCTGTCTTTGTCCTGGATCTCAGGGACCGTTTGCGGGGTGGTTCTCCCTCTGCACGGGGTG
Source organism: Pleurodeles waltl (assembly GCF_031143425.1). Taxonomy (NCBI): domain Eukaryota; kingdom Metazoa; phylum Chordata; class Amphibia; order Caudata; family Salamandridae; genus Pleurodeles; species Pleurodeles waltl. Next base: position 126,557,268 of record NC_090440.1, on the reverse strand, counting down.
GGGTGCTGGTGTGGTGGTCCTGTGGCAGTGCCTCCTGTCCACTAGTGCTGGTGGAGGTGGTGGGCAGTTCATCGTCCAGGCTAGTATCAGGGTCCCCTTGTTGTGCCAAAGTGTCCCTCCTGGTGTTGAGGACTTCCTTCAGCACCCCTACGATGGTGCCCAGGGTGGAATTAATGGATCTGAGTTCCTCCCTGAAGCCCAAATACTGTTCCTCCGGCAGCCTCTGGGTCTCCTGAAACTTGGCCAGTACCGTTGCCATCGTCTCCTTGGAATGGTGGTAGGCTCCCATGATGTTGGAGAGGGCCTCGTGGAGAGTGGGTTTCCTTGGCCTGTCCTCCCCCTGTCGCACAGCAGCCCTCCCAGTTCCCCTGTGTTCCTGGGCCTCCGTCCCCTGGATCGTGTACCCACTGCCACTGCCCCCAGGTCCTGTTGTTGTTGGGGTGGTGGGTTAGCCTGGGTTCACTGCTGATTGACGTGTCCTGGGGACAGAGGTATGGGCCCGCTGGGTGGGTGCTGTGCTGGTGTTTCCAGAGGGGGAAGCTCTGTGGTGGCCTGTGACTGTGTCAGGGGAACCGACTGTCCAGAGGTCCCCGATGGGCTGGGCTGGTCATCTAGATCCAGTTGGACAGAGCTGCTGTCATCACTGTGGGCCTCTCCTTTTGGTGGTGTGGACATGTGTGGATCCTCCTGTCCGGTGACATTGGGTATGGGTCCTGCAGGGGTATAAAAGGATGTTTATTACATCTGTGTGTGCCATGGTGTGCAATGGGTGGGTGACCGTGTACCCCAGTGCTTGCATTCCTGTGTGGGTCCTTGTGTGATGGTGGTTTAGGGGGGTGTATGGGTATGTGCAGTGGCCATGCTTGGGTAATGGTTGTCCATGCTTTGGTGTTGCATGCAGGGCTTGGTGTTGGGATGGGTGGTTTGTGATGTTGGGGCGTTTGTGAGGAGTTGGAGTGATGGGGGTGAGGGTGAGGGTGGGGGTATGTGATAGCATGCAGGTAGGGTGGGGGATGTAATAGTTAAGATTTGACTTACCAGAGTCCATTCCTCCATCTACTCCTGCGAGGACCTCAGGATACAGAATTGCCAAGACCTGCTCCTCCCATGTTGTTAGTTGTGGGGGAGGAGGTGGGAGTCCGCCGCCAGTCCGCTGAACCGCAAGGTGGTGTCTTGAGACCACGGAACGCACCTTCCCCCGTAGGTCGTTCCACCTCTTCCTGATGTTATCCCTATCTCTTGGGTGCTGTCCCACTGTGTTGACCCTGTCCACTATTCTTCACCATAGCTCCATCTTCCTGACTATGGAGATGTGCTGCACCTGTGATCCGAATAGCTGTGGCTCTACCCGGATGATTTCCTCCACCATGACCCTGAGCTCCTCCTCAGAGAACCTGGGGTGTCTTTGCCGTGCCATTGGGTGGTGTAGGGGATGTGTGGGGTGGTGTGTGTAGTGTGGGGTGATATTTAGTGGTGTGTTGTGTGAGGTGCGTGGAAGTGTGGGTGATGGTATTGTGTGCCTGTGGATGCTTGGTAGTTGTTTGTGGAGTCTCTATCTGGCCTTCTCTCTGTAATCTTGTCGTAGGGGTTTGTGCGTGATGTGGGTGTGTGTTTTATATTGTAATGGGTGTGTGGGAGTGGTGTGTGTATGTGTATCAGGTGTGTGTATTTCGAATTGTCTGATGTGGTAGTATTTTGTAACTGTGTGTGTATTTTGAGCACGGCGGTGTGTACCGTCAATGTAATACCGCAGTTGAAAGACCGCGGCGTGGATTCGTGTGTCGTGATAGTGTGGGCGTATTTCTGTTGGCGTGAGGTGGAGGCTTTGTTTTCACCAGTTTATCACTGACCTTTGGTGTGGCGGACTTCTGTGGGTGTCTGAATTTTGGCGGATTCTGAGCAGTGGGTCATAATGACCGTGGCGGAATTCCGCTGCCGAGGCGGTGTGTTGGCGGTCTTCTGCACAGCGGTAAGCGGCTTTTACCGCCAATGTTGTAATGAGGGCCTATGTTTATTATCATAGGGTTGTTAAAGGGGAGGGCCATGGGGGATTACGTTGACGAGGGGAGTGCATTATGCACTCCCCTCAGTGCACATGTGTGTTTGTCTGACCGTCTTGGGCTGGCCAAACACACATGCGCACTGTGCTCTCTCCAGCCCTTAGCAGCGTCAGGATTGGCCGCAGGCCAAGCTAGGAGCCTGTGCCTCCTGTGGACAGGAAGAAGGAGCTGCAGTGCAGCAGCCGCGAGGCACGTAAGTTTTTATTTTTTTAATTAAAAGAAAAATGTATTACTATCCCCTCCCCACCACACGAAGCCCCACCCTTTTTAACCCCTACGAGCCACGACTGATGGGCATTGCTGTGCACTCAAATCAGTAAATCTATGATTCTACCAAAATGGCGCATGTTAGACCTGACAGCCTTAGTGTGGTCATCTCCCAACTTTCTGCCTGCCTCCCTCCACTTTTCGGACACTGCTTTTGCTGGTTTTAGGACTCTGTATACTTTACCACTGCTAACCAGTGCTAAAGTGCATGTGCTCTCTCCCTTAAAACATGGTAACAATGGGTCATCCCCAATTGGCATATTTAATTTACTTATAATCCCTAGTAAAGTGCACTACAGGTGCCCAGGGCCTGTAAATTAAATGCTACAAGTGGGCCTGCAGCACTGATTGTGCCACCCGCATAAGTAGCCCCTTAACCATGTCACAGGCCTGCCATTGCAAGGCCTGTGGGTGCAGTTTCACTGCCACTTCAACTTTGCAGTTAAAAGTACTTACCAAGCCCTAAATTAACCCTAAGGTGGGCCCTGGTTAACCCATAGGGCAGGGTGCGATGTAGGTAAAAGGCAGGATAAGCTCTTGTTATCTTGCTCTGTTTGAATTTGAATTTGCACTGAATAATTCATCTATCTTTTACTATAAAATTTGAAATTATAGCTTGCATGATCTTTAAAAAAAAAGTTTATAAAGTTTATAAAAGTATTAACGGCGGAATTTATTTAATCTACGGGAAGGATTGGGATAATCAATGCCCCTCCTTACCGGAAGAATACTTGATTGAGGAAAGATTTTCCTTCTATTTGGTGCTCTGACACTCCGACTTCTCTCGGGGCAGAAAGTTGGGCCGGTTAAAGCCCACTTCCGGTTTTCAGGGCCTAACCGCGGTTTGCGGTCTAGTGGTCTGGTCAAGGGGGATAAATGTCGGCGCAGACTGTGGTGAACGCGTCTTTTGTAATCGATGCAGTTTTTACCCATTTTTTTTAGCCAAAAGCTCTTGTTATCTTGCTCTGTTTGAATTTGAATTTGCACTGAATAATTCATCTATCTTTTACTATAAAATTTGAAATTATAGCTTGCATGATTTTTTAAAAAAAAGTTTATAAAGTTTATAAAAGTTTTAACGGCGGAATTTATTTAATCTACGGGAAGGATTGGGATAATCAATGCCCCTCCTTACCGGAAGAATACTTGATTGAGGAAAGATTTTCCTTCAATTTGGTGCTCTGACACTCCGACTTCTCTCGGGGCAGGAAGTTGGGCCGGTTAAAGCCCACTTCCGGTTTTCAGGGCCTAACCGCGGTTTGCGGTCTAGTGGTCTGGTCAAGGGGGATAAATGTCGGCGCAAACACGGCCGCGCAGACTGTGGTGAGCGCGTCTTTTGTAATCGATGCAGTTTTTACCCATTTTTTTTAGCCAAAAGCTCTTGTTATCTTGCTCTGTTTGAATTTGAATTTGCACTGAATAATTCATCTATCTTTTACTATAAAATTTGAAATTATAGCTTGCATGATTTTTTAAAAAAAAGTTTATAAAAGTTTTAACGGCGGAATTTATTTAATCTACGGGAAGGATTGGGATAATCAATGCCCCTCCTTACCGGAAGAATACTTGATTGAGGAAAGATTTTCCTTCTATTTGGTGCTCTGACACTCCGACTTCTCTCGGGGCAGGAAGTTGGGCCGGTTAAAGCCCACTTCCGGTTTTCAGGGCCTAACCGCGGTTTGCGGTCTAGTGGTCTGGTCAAGGGGGATAAATGTCGGCGCAGACTGTGGTGAACGCGTCTTTTGTAATCGATGCAGTTTTTACCCATTTTTTTTTAGCCAAAAGCTCTTGTTATCTTGCTCTGTTTGAATTTGAATTTGCACTGAATAATTCATCTATCTTTTACTATAAAATTTGAAATTATAGCTTGCATGATTTTTAAAAAAAAAGTTTATAAAGTTTATAAAAGTTTTAACGCGGAATTTATTTAATCTATGGGAAGGATTGGGATAATCAATGCCCCTCCTTACCGGAATAATACTTGATTGAGGAAAGATTTTCCTTCAATTTGGTGCTCTGACACTCCGACTTCTCTTGGGGCAGGAAGTTGGGCCGGTTAAAGCCCACTTCCGGTTTTCAGGGCCTAACCGCGGTTTGCGGTCTAGTGGTCTGGTCAAGGGGGATAAATGTCGGCGCAAACACGGCCGCGCAGACTGTGGTGAGCGCGTCTTTTGTAATCGATGCAGTTTTTACCCATTTTTTTTTGCCAAAAGCTCTTGTTATCTTGCTCTGTTTGAATTTGAATTTGCACTGAATAATTCATCTATCTTTTACTATAAAATTTGAAATTATAGCTTGCATGATTTTTAAAAAAAAAGTTTATAAAGTTTATAAAAGTTTTAACGGCGGAATTTATTTAATCTACGGGAAGGATTGGGATAATCAATGCCCCTCCTTACCGGAAGAATACTTGATTGAGGAAAGATTTTCCTTCAATTTGGTGCTCTGACACTCCGACTTCTCTCGGGGCAGGAAGTTGGGCCGGTTAAAGCCCACTTCCGGTTTTCAGGGCCTAACCGCGGTTTGCGGTCTAGTGGTCTGGTCAAGGGGGATAAATGTCGGCGCAAACACGGCCGCGCAGCGGACGCGCGCAGTGGGCGCGCCGCTGGCGCACCAAAGGCGCGCCAAAGGCAAGCCCGTCTGCGCCCGTCCGCGCCAGAACGGGCCAGAGGGCCAGGAACCTTGTATTTGGTTCTTGAAAAATGAGTTATACCTCTGAAGAACTCAAGAAGTTGGCTGGCCCTCGGTGCACCCACACTCTGAGCCCGGACACTGCTTGTGCCTGGAGGTGCGCGCAGTGCAATTGGATGGTGTCTATGCCATCTTTGATGGGAAAGCAGGTAACCCAGGGAGTTTGGGCTGCAGGGGTGAATAATTTTGAACATGCTTTGGGGGGATTTGTAAAGGACGGCAGAGCGGGGGCCCTTTTGCTCTTATAAATGCTAGATCCCTCCCTAAACACAAATTTGAAATTTATGAGCTCATCCTTACTCTCAATATAGACTGTCTCTTTATAACAGAAACTTGGGCGAGGCCTGATTCGGATCCCAATTTTATCGAAGCAACCCCTACCGGCTACTCCTCTTACAGGGTGGACAGGAATACAGGCAGAGGAGGAGGCCTGGCCATCATTTGTAGGTCTGAGCTTACCTGCACCTGGAATAGTGCGAGTCACATTCCAGAGGTCTGTGAAGCTATGGCCTTTAAATTGCTGCGAGATACATCTCTAGTCTGGGAAGGCCTGCTAATTTATCGTCCCCGCGGTCCTGTTGCTAAGTTTCTCTCGATATGGCCCTCAGTATTGGAACCTTTAATCATGGCCCCTAAAGCCATCATCTTGGAAGATTTTAACATTCATTTTGACAATACACGCGATTTGCTGGTTGCGGAATTCCTCAATCTTATGGTGGTACTAGACTGGGTCCTAAAGGATGGGATGGCCACGCATAGGGCTGGTCATACCCTAGATGGGATTTTCACGCGTCCTGAGGAAGCATTATATCTTTTTACCACCCCATTAGAGTGGACAGATCATGCCCTTTTGATGTTTAAATTTCAGGCCAAGCAGCAGCCCATAATATCAATTCCCCAGAAAAAACTGATAAGACCATGGAGGAAAATTGAAGTAGAACCACTGACAGCTGCACTTCTACATAATTGGAATGATCCCAAGGTGTCCAGGCTGTCTCCACTTGCTAGATTTGATCTGGGTATTAAACAAGCAATGGACACGCTAGCACCGGTAAGAATCTCCGCTTCTCGCATTAGGAAGAAACCTAATCAACCTTGGTTTTCTCAAGCCCTTAAAATCCTACAGAGGAAATACCGGCAGAAAGAGCGCTGCTGGAAACTCAGCCTCGGCGAAGCCGAGAGGGCGGATCTTAAGCTCGCACTTCACACTTATAAAAAAGCCTGTCAGGTAGCCAAATCGGTCTATTTTACATGTAAAATTAATGAAGCAGCTAACTCTTCTAGAGAACTATTTAGAACTGTTAACAGTCTCACTACTCCGTTAGGCTCTCCCAAAGTAGAAAATTCTCAAGATTTCTGTAATAAAGTAGCACATTTTTTTGAATGTAAGGTGCTAGACATTCACTCCAACTTTAGGTTGGATAAGACATTAGCTAGCCCGTCCCCCCGGCTGACTGTTCATCCGCACCCTGAGGTGACTACCAACCGGGTGCCAGACAAGCCATTTTTATTTTCAAATTTTAAGATGCCCTCTCCTGAGGCTCTGTGTAAACTGCTCTTGGAAGGCAAATCGGGCTCCCCTATGGATCCCTGCCCCCCGGCTATTCTCCATTTAGTACCAGAACTAGTGGTTTCTATGCTGGCCCCTATTTTTCAGGAAGTGCTAGCATCGGGCTCTTACCCCAGGGTCTGGAAAGAATCTACTATCATTCCGCTAAAAAAGAAGGCAGCAGGTAAACCCGATGACTTTACGAACTTACGTCCTATAGCCCTTCTCCCCTATGCAGCCAAAATTTTGGAAAAGCATCTTAATAAGGAATTGGTTGATTTCCTGTCTGCTTCAAAAGGCTTGGACAGCTCGCAACATGGTTTTCGGAAATCCCATAGCACCGAATCTGCGCTTATTGCATCTTCTGACACCACACGTAGATTGGTGGATAAGGGGCAGGGGGTCTTTCTGGTGTTATTGGACTTGTCGGCAGCTTTTGACACCATTGCTCCCCATATCCAGCTAGACCGCTTATATCAGGCAGGCATTAGAGACCAGGCTCTCAAATTGATCGAATCTTTTTTATCTGACAGGTGGGCCACAGTTAGTTGTGGTGATTTTAGATCTTTTTCCTACCTTTTGCCATGTGGGGTTCCTCAGGGCTCCTCTTTAAGCCCGACGTTATTTAAAGTGAATGTGGCACCGATGGCAGAGCTGGTTCGTTCTTTTGGCTTCATTCCCACTTCTTATGCTGATGATACTCAAATCATTATCCCTATTGATAACGATCTTGAAGAAGTGGCTATCCGCTTCAACACCTGTATGACGGCAGTCAGTCATTGGATGAAGTCCAACTGGTTGAAACTCAACTGTGAAAAAACTGAGATTTTGTTCTTTGGAATTGAAAGGGTACATTGGACCTCTAGCTGGTGGCCTGAAGAGTGTGGGATGCTTCCTGTTCCACGGTCTAACTCAAGAAATTTAGGAGTAGTATTCGACGAGCAAATGTCATTCAAACCTCAGGTCAATCTGACAATCAAGTCCTGTCTGTGGACTATGAAGAAATAAAAAAAAAAATTTCCTTTTATTCCTCAGACCTGTAGAACCACCGTCATTCTGGCTCTAGTCATTTCCAGATTGGATTATGGAAATGCGCTCTTACTTAATTTGGATAAAGAATCTTTGCACAGACTTCAGCTGATGCAGAATACTGCTGCCAGGCTGTTATTAAAATTGCCTCGTGGGGCCTCTGTTAAGAGGTGCCTTAAAGATCTACACTGGCTTCCGGTTATCCATCGGCTTTCTTTTAAGGCTCTCTGCATCACTCACAAGGCTGTCCATGGGATTGGGCCGACAATACTAACCACCAAGCTGAAATGGCATAGGCCGAATCGGCTGGTGCGCTCGGCCGGTGCCTATCAAATTCAAACATCCCGTACCAAGAAAGTAAAATGGGGAGACAGAGCATTTACTATTGCAGCTGCTAAAATTTGGAACTCTCTACCATTGAATATAAGGCAAGAACATAATTATTTAACTTTTAGGAAGCTGGTCAAGACTTGGCTGTTTCCTCAATAAGTTGAGAATGCGCTTTAAAATACTCAATACAATACAATACAATATGTATATATGTGATTTATATGTCCTGGTAGTGAAAAACTCCTAAATTCGTTTTCCACTACTGTGAGGCCTGCTCCTTTCATAGACTAGCATTAGGACTCCCCTGATATACTTTTTGAGTGGTAGATTCTGATCTGAAAGGGATAACTGGGTCATATTTATTATGGCCAGAATGGTAGTAGAAAATCCTGCTTATTGGTGAGGTTGGATTTTATATTACAATTTTAGAAATGCCACTTTTAGAAAGTAAGCATTTCTCTGCACTTAAAAACCATCTGTGCCTTACAGCCTGTCTCCAATCAATATTTGGGCTGGGCTGGTTGACAGCTCCTTTGTGCATTTCATCCAGACAACCACAAACACAGGACACTCAGTCACACCTGCACTCATCTGCATACTGAATTAATGAATGGGTCTTCCTGGACTGGAAGGGTGGAGGGCCTGACACTTACATTTCAAAGGCCAGTGTCCTGCCCTCACTCAATGGGCTGCCAAAGCCCCTAATGGGACCTTGGCAGACAGGACTCAACTGAAAGGGGAACTTATGGACTTCAAAACCACTCTTTGAAGTCTACCCCACTTCAAAGGCATTTTTGGGTATATAAACTGGGTCTCTGACCCCACCAACTCAGACACTTCTTGACTTACACCTGCACCCTGTCAACTGCTGGCTGCCCAAAGGACTCATCTGGACTGCTTTGCTGAGGGCTGCTGGCCTGCTGGCTTCTGACTTTCCTGAGAAGGAATCTGCCTTCCCCAAAAGTGCTTTCCAAAGGGCTTAATTGAGCTTGCCTCCTGTTTTCTGAAGTCTCAGGGCCAAAAAGACCTCATCTCTTCAGGAAACTCAACGCACCACCTGCGCAAATGATACATCTTTCCATAACTACCTCATTTATAGGATTTTTAGGTAGAACTCTAGTTGGTTCTTCATGACAATAACAGGAAAATACAGAAATGTAGACAACATTAAAAATAAATTGAGGGCCAGATTTAGAGTTAGGCAGACAAGTTACTCTGTCATACATTTAATGAATATTCCATCCACTGGATTACAATGGCACTTGTAATACAGTGGATGGAATATACGTCACATTTGTGATGGAGTAACCTGTCTGCCAAACACTAAATCAGCCCTAAGTCCCAAATGAGCAGCAACATCAGTAAGAAATCACACAGAGGCCCTCATTACAACCCTGGCGGTAAAGTCCGCTGACCGCCATGCTGACGGCCGACAACATACGGTGTCCGCCAACATACCGTGTCCGCGGCGGAAATCCGCTACAGGTATTATGACCCACCCTTAGAAATCCTCCACAATAAAGACACCCACACAAGTCCGCCACACCAAAGGGCAGTGTTAAACTGGTGATAGCAAAACCCACACCGTCACGCCAACAGGAATATGCCCACACTATTATGACCCACGAATCAACGTGGTGGTCATTCAACTGCGGTAATCCATTGGTGGTATACACCGCCACTCTCAAAATACACACACAATTACAAAACTACACCACATTAGAAAATTCTAACTACACACACCTGACACACATATACACACCACACCCACATACCCACACCACTATAAAACACACACCCACATTACCCACAACCCCTTACAACAACATTTTTGGAAGAAGCAAAGACAAAGAATAGCAAAGACAACACCAGCATCCAGAGGCACACAACACCATCACTCATATTATCCACACACAAAACACCACACACCCCAACACATCAACCCACACATCACATCAACCATCACCTCACATATCGCTCACACCACATCATGGAACCTCAAAGATACCCCAGGTTTTCTGAGGAGGAGCTCAGGGTCATGGTGGAGGAAATCATCCGGGTAGAGCCACAGCTATTCGGATCACAGGTTCAGCAGACATCCATAGCAAGGAAGATGGAGCTATGGTGGAGAATTGTCGACAGGGTCAACACAGTGGGACAGCATCCAAGAACACGGGATGACATCAGGAAGAGGTGGAACTGCCTACAGGGGAAGGTGCATTCTGTGGTTTCAAGACACCAGATAGCAGTACAGAGGACTGGAGGTGGACCCCCACCTCCTCCCCCAGAACTAACAACATGGGAGGAGCAAGTCTTGGTGATCATGCATCCTGAGGGCCTCCCAGGAGTAGCAGGAGGACTGGACTCTGGTAAGTCATATCTCTACTATGATATCCTCCCCACACAACCTGCATGCCATCACAAACTCCTACCTCTACCCTCACACCTATCACCCCAACACCTCACATATATCCCACTATCACAACCCACACATCCCAATACCAAGACCTGCATGCAACCCCAAAGCATGGACCCCCAACACAGACCTGCATGGACACCCATCACCACAGCATGCCCAGTAGAGACACTCACCGAGCCCACAAAATCACCACTCACTCAAGGACAAACTGACAGGAAAATCACAACCATACAGGTAAACACACCCATGCACAAGATGGCACACGCAGATACAATACCAATGCATTTACACCCCAACAGGACCCCTACACAACTTCACTGGACAGGAGGTGCCAGCCATATCCAGTCTCCCCACAGAAAAGGGCCCACAGTGACGAAAGCCGCTCTGCACGCCTGGATCAAGATGACCAGCTCGGCCCATCAGGGAACCTCTGGACAATCGGTTCCCCTGCCACAGTCCCAAACCAACACTGAACCTCCCCCCTCAGGAAACACCAGCACAGCACCCACCCAGCGGGCCCATTCCTCTATCCCCAGGACACGTCAATTAGCAGTGTGTCCACCATTACAGGGACCCCAGGCAACACCACTAACACAGGACGATCAAGGACCTGGGGTCAGTGGCAGTGGGCACACAGTTCAGGGGACGGAGGCACAGGACAACAGGGAAGCTGTGAGGACTGCTGTGCGACAGGGGGAGGACAGGCCAAGGGAACCCAATCTCCACAAGGCACTCTCAAACATCATGGGAGCATATCACCATTCCCAGGAGACCATGGGCACAGTACTGGCTAGGTTTCAGGAGACCCAGCGGCTGCAGGAGGAACAATATCAATATATAACAACTATCAATGTTAATGTTTAGTTACACATACCAATGTATGACAGTTGTTGGGCAGCAGTTAACATAGCAGAAGGCAGAATGAGGTACCCAGATCTGTGAAATGGAAAGCCAAAGTGAACTGTCAGGGTCCATACACAGAGGTTAAAAGGCTGACTTATATAATGTACTACAGTAGTCAGATATGAGATGAGCAGTGCCAGCCTCATACCTGTGTCTCACTGGAAGTACTGCATGATGATGTTTCAGTTGTCAATATCTTCTTCCTCTGCCTCCTCTTCCTCACTGTCCACAGGCTCCACAGCTGCCACAAGACCATCATCAGGCCCATTCTCCTGCAGAAAAGGCACCTGGCGTCTCAAAGCCAGGTTGTGCAACATACAGCATGCCACAATGATCTGGCACACCTTCTTCAGTGAGTAGTATAGGGAGCCACCTTTTAGATGGAGGCACCGGAATCTGGCCTTCAGGAGGCCGAAAGTCCGCTCAATAATACGCCTAGTTCGCCCATGTGCCTCATTGTAGCGTTCCTCTGCCCTTGTCCTGGCATTCCTCACGGGGGTCAGTAGCCATGAGAGGCTGGGGTAACCAGAGTCACCTGCAAATGTCGAGGGATATCTGTTAGACACACACCAACCCTTAGGGACTACCCCATACCCAGACACCTATTCATACTGTGTGGGAACCTTGGGCTCACCTATTAGCCACACCCGGTGCCTCTGGAGTAGGCCCATCACATAAGGGATGCTGCTATTCCTCAAAATGTAAGCGTCATGCACAGAGCCAGGATACTTGTCATTCACATGAGAGATGTACTGGTCTGCCAAACACACCATCTGCACATCCATTGAATGGTAGCTGTTTCGATTTCTGTACATCTGTTTATTCATGTGGGGGGGTACAAATGACACATGTATACCATCAATGGCACCAATGATGTTGGAGATATGTCCCAGGGCATATAAGTCCACTTTCACTGTGGCCAAATCCTCCACCTGGAGGAAAACTATGTAGCTGCGCATGTGTTTCAGCAGGGCAGATAACACTCTGGTCAACACGTTAGAGAACATTGGCTGAGACATCCCTAATGCCATGGCCACTGTTGTTTGAAAGGAACCTCTTGCCAGGAAATGGAGCACTGACAGGACCTGCACTAGAGGGGGGATACCCATTGGATGGCGAATAGCTGACATCAGGTCAGCTCCATTTGGGCAGACAGTTCTTGGATTGTGGCACGATCAAGTCTGTAAGTGATAATTATGTGTCTCTTCCATTGTCGACAGGTCCACCAGGGGTCTGTACACCGGTCATCATCTCATCATCTGCCCCAGCGGATGTGCCCTATGGAGGAGAATTGTGAGCAGAGGGTCCTGTACCACATAGGTAGCACAAGTGATTTTGCTCTAATGTGAGTAAATACGTGTGAGGCGTTGTCTGTCTGTATTTCTGCCCAATTGTGCAGTGATGCAGTTAGGTGCGATGCCATGTGCCGTCCTGAAATGGCGGCTGCCTGACCTGTATAGAGGGACAAGGGGATATGAGGTAACTACGCTGGCGTTGTGCAGCATCACGCTAGGCGGCCGAAGACCGCTGTGCGATTCAGCATTGGTCATCATTGGGCCCTATGGATTCCAGGAACCAATGACGATGTACGCCGGCGGTGACAGTACGCACCGCGGCGGACGTGATTGCCATTTTCTATCTGTTCACTCACTTGATACCTGACCTTCAACAGGAGAGGATCTACACTGCAAGTGCTGCTGTGACCTGTGTCTGGAAGCGACAATGGCTCGAGTGTCTGCGGAAAGGGCCCCTGCCTTCACTTCCAAGGAGTTGGAGAGACTAGTGGATGGGGCCTCCCCAGTACATGCTACTCTACGGTCCTCCAGACAAACAGGTGAGTACACTGTGAGCATGATGCGTGGGCCATGAATATATGGAGTGGTTTGGATGGAACATACATATGGGATTGGGGTCTGAGGGCTGCATGAGAGGATGGTGAGTGTATATGTGTCAGAGCATGGGTGGGAAGTGGTGGGCAATGAGTATGACGAACAGGACAGGGGAGTAATTTCCTATCATGCTATACCTTTCCTCTATGTCAGCTCCCACCAGAAAAAGGGTATTTGGCATGCCATCGCCAAGGATGTCCGGACCCTGGGGGTCTATCTTAGATGGAGCACCCACTGCCGCAAGAGATGGGAGGACCTGCGCCGCTGGAGCAAGAAGACGGCGGAGGCCCAGCTGGGGATGGCCTCCCAACGTGGAAGGGGTGCCCATCGCACCATGACCCCCCCTGATGTCCCGGATACTGGCGGTGGCATATCCGGAGTTGGATGGGTGCTTGAGGGCATCACAGCAGCCACAAGGGGGTGAGTACAGTCTCATTCAGCTGACTCTGCACACTTTACAAGGTGTCTGGGAGGGGGATGTGGGCTGTGGGTTCCCCTAGGCCAGGGCGAACTTGGTAGGGTAGGTCCGTTGTTATGCAGACTCTGTGGCACTCCAACCCCAATAGTGTTAGTGGCCATCTACAACTAGTCATCCTCCTGTGGGTTCCAGGTGTGCATCAAATGGGGTTAGGCATAGTCCCCCATGGGCAGGTGTTTTTTCCTACTAACTGCTAGTGCATGGCCTAGTGCATAGGGCTGCTCCCTATGTGTTGTGTCTGCCAACGGTAGTGGTGTTGCTGGCATTGACCATGTGTCACCTCTGTCTTTCCCCCCATCTTGTTTTTTCACCCTGTCCTTGTGTGCATTAGCATCAACTAGCAGAGAAGCAGGGGCACCGGAGACGGAGGGAGCTGCATCCCACATGGCCCAGGAGGGTGAATGTACGGAGTCTGAAGGTACCAGTGGGACGGAGGGCGAGGGGAGCTCCACGACGGGGACAGGAGGGACACCAGTGACTCCACCTCTGATGGGAGCTCCCTTTCTGTGGCAGGCACCTCCATGCCCACCGCAACAACAGGTAAAGCCGCCACCCCTCCTACCAGCACCACCCCTCCCAGCAGCCCCTCAATGTGTTTCCTGTGCCTACTCACCCAGGAGGGTGGGCATCTTCTTCGCCCCAGGCACCTCAGGCCCTACCCCAGTCAGCCCTGCTGCCCTCCGTGAGGAAGCTATTGACCTCCTGAGATCCCTCACTGTTGGGCAGTCAACCATTTTGAATGCCACCCAGGGTGTAGAGAGGCATTTGCAACAAACAAATGCATACCTGGAGGGCATTCATTCTGGCGTGGCGGCCCAACAGAGAGCATTTCAGGCTCTGGCCTCAGCACTGATGGCAGCCATTGTCCCGGTGTCCAGCCTCCCCCCTCCAACCTCCACTACCCAGGCCCAATCCCCTCTACCTCAGCCTATCCCAAGCACACCATCAGACCAGCATGCACACACATCAAGACACAAACATGGCGCAGGCAAACATAAGCACCACACATCCCACAGGCACTCACACAAGCACCATACCCATGCAGACACACCAACATCCACTGCCTCCACTGTGTCCCCCTCCCCCACGTCCTCCACCTCCCTCCCAGTCTCGTCTCCACTCATACCTGCATGCACTACATCATTAGCCACTACCTCCATCACCAGCACGCCCATCACAACACACCGCTCACGTGCAATCACCACTCCCACAACCATTCACACGTCCCCTGTGTCCTCTCCCAGTGTGACTGTGAGCCCTCCTCCCAAAGTACACAAACGCCGGCACACACCCACTTTACAGCCATCCACCTCACAACAGCCTCCAGCCCATGTACCTTCACCCAAACTCAGCAGACGTACACCTCCTACAACCACTACCTCTTCCTCCACTCCCAACCCCCCACCATCCTCCAGTCCCAGTGTCTCTAAAAAACGTTTCCTGGCTAACATTGACTGCTTCCCTACACCTCCCACCTGTCCTTCCCCTAGGGCCAGTATGTCTAGAGCCCAGACCACCAAATCGTCATCCACTGTGGTCCCTGCAAGTCCAGGAGGATCGAAGGGGGCACCCATTAGGGCTGCCAGTGTGCCACCTACTGAAGCTAAGGACCACCCGATTCCGACACCTGCCAAGGTAAAGAAGGGGCCAGCATGCAGAAGGGAAAAGCCACCCACCCAGCAAGGCCTCTTCCAGAGGACAGTGCCAATTTGCCAGCAGCAACTACCAAGGTGGGGAAGGGACACAAAATCAAAGGAAAGTCACCTCAGGGCATGGGGCCTCCTGGTGAGGGACTAGTGACCCCCATTTCTCATGACAGGCCAGCAACCTGTACCACGGTGAGCACCACCGCAACAAACCGCCACCTGCACCTCCACCTGCACCGCCATCTGCACCGCCACCTGCACGGGAGCTGCCACAAATACAGTCCCAAGTGGGCAGCTGTCCGAGGCTGCTGGAGACAGCCTGGTGTCTCCCTCCAATACTACAGACACCTGCACCCTGGACAGCACTGCCTGCATCTCCGCTGCAGAATCCGCCGCAGCCACCTCCAACTGCCCCTCAACGTGCCCAACCAGTGCCACTACAGCGGACATCAGCAGCATCCCCAGTGGGCAGCCGTCCGAGGCTGCAGGAGCCGTCCTGGACCCTGCACACACTACATGAGGCACCACCACCAGCACTGGCACTACAAGCAGTTTGCAACCTAAGTCGCTGCAAGGTGGATTGTGGTTCTGCCTCCATGGAGTATCATGCTACCGGTTCCCTGAAAATTCCGTGGCTCAGACACCCAGGTGAGGGAATGGGAACTGCCACACCCCAGGTGCAGCATTACTGGGCACAAAGCCCCCTCCAGAACCAGTGGAGAAAAGCATCCACTAACACAGTCCTTGGCAGGATGAAGCACTCTGGGCACCAAGCCCCCTCCAGAACCAGTGGAGAAAAGCATCCACTAACACAGTCCTTGGCAGGATGAAGCACTCTGGGCACCAAGCCCCCTCCAGAACCAGTGGAGAAAAGCATTCACCAACACAGCCCTTGGCAGGATGAAGCATTCTGGGCACCAAGCCCCCTCCAGTACCAGTGGAGAAAAGCATCCACTAACACAGTCCTTGGCAGGATGAAGCACGCTGGACACCAAGCCCCCTCCAGAACCAGTGGAGAAAAGCATCCACTAACACAGTCCTTGGCAGGATGAAGCACTCTGGGCACCAAGCCCCCTCCAGAACCAGTGGAACATATCACCGACTTGAGAGACTGTGGTTTTGTGCTCCCAGGACCAAGCAGTGGGCAAACCACCCACTTGAGAGACTGTGACTTTGCACTCCCCAGGAGCAGGCAGTGGGCAAACCGCCCACTTGAGAGACTGTGGCTTTGTACTCCCCAGAAGCAGGCAGTGGGCAAACCACCAACTTGAGAGACTGTGGCTTTGCACTCCCCAGGAGCAGACAGTGGGCAAACCACCTACTTGAGAGACAGTGGCTTTGCACTCCCCAGGAGCAGGCAGTGGGCAAACCACCCACTTGAGAGGCTGTGGCTTTCCACTCCCCAGGACCAGACAGTGAGCATGGAGCCCCCTCGAGGAGCAGTGGCGTCGTCCCATCATCCGGCTGAGGTGCCCCTCTCCACTTCCCCCTGTGGTGCCTGTTTTTTTTCGACCTGATGCCCCTGCAGTGTTCTCTCCATTTTGAGGCAGGTGTCATGTGTGGGCTTCGCCCATGCTTTTTGGGACCACTGGTCCACGGCATTTAATGGGACAGTGTACGGACTTGTGCACTTGCTGTAAATATTTTTATATCCTGATTATTTACTTTTCTCTTGGGCTATCTGTTTGTTCGAATATTACTCTTGTTAAACTCATTTCGATTGGTCCTTGCATTTTTCACGGGGTGTATCTGTGATGTGATTGGATATGTGATTGTGTGTTGTTGTGGGTGGGGGGTTGGGGTGTTGCGTGTGTGTGTCACTCTTTCTACCCTCCTCCCCTCCCCTGTGTGCTAGGTGCAATGCTCATGTGGTCGTCGCCGCTGTCCTTCATACTCCTGGTAGATGAGAAGATACACCAACATTGGTAACACCTGTATTTCGGGCTCCATGGCATCTTGGTTCCTCATTGGGTGTCGAGAGGTGAGTGGTTTCCCTTCCAATTCCTGTTTCCGCCTTGCTTTTGATGGCGTTGGTACCGTCCCTGAAAAGCTGGTGGATTGGTGCCTTGTAATAGTGTAGGCGGTACATTGAGTTCTGCCTGTCTGTTGGCAGTTACCACTGCGGTGTTTGTTTCCACCGCTGTGGCGGTCGGTGTGTTAAAGTGGCTGTCTGTGTTGGCGGTTTCCGCCATGGTCGTAATTCAATTTTTTTTTTACCACTGGCCTGTTAGCCGTATTACCGCCGCTTTATCACCGACTGCCAGGGTTGTAATGAGGGCCAGAATCCCTAATAGCACAGGTAAGGTCTATAGCTCATCCCCAAATTCAAGGGATTATATGAGAAATGTTCTTAGAGCTAACCATCCGAAGTACTGAATCATCATGGTGTAAAGAAAAAAAAACAACATTTACAACAAGTCAGAACACTGAATTAAAAAGTGTCATACAGCCTTACCACCTAAGCACTATGCCCCCAAATTAATATTGATTCAGCCCCCTATGAGCTAATATCACCCGGAGACGTGAGTACAAAGTAGCAACCGAGCAGGAGTTAACTTTTGTGAATGAATGCAATATTGCAGTCAGGCAGAAGAACCTTAAAGAAAAGAAACATTACTCTGCCCATGATTGAGGGTCTTCTTCGAGAAGAATGGCAGCCGGATATAAACAAACATGACTTGCTTGAATACCAGCAGAAGAAATAATAAACAGAACATGAACATGAACATGAACATGATGACACATCCATTTTGAAATATGGCATTGAGACTTAGTTAGACTAAGCCAAATTTACCTAACTTTAACAGGTCACACAAAAATACTAAATTATCATACCAGTGTACACATGTGAATTTGAGTGTAGATTATTTGTTCAGCACAAAATAAGAATGTTCAGTGTTGAATAATGCACAATAGCTTTCACACATCTTACTAGAAAAGTTGGCTTGCAGGGCTATGATCTCATTATACATGCCTTGGATTGGCTGCATTGTTGCAAAGATGTTGTGAGGCAGGTCTGTTGACCTCTGAACAAACTAAATGAGTGAAGTCCTTCATGTTCATGCAGAAAAATGTTCAATTGCTGAATGAGAGAATATAAGAATGTTTTATTTTGCTTTAAACAGGGCCTAATTGTAGGTGATGAAGGTCCTTGTCCTCTTGTCTTTAAAACTTGTTCCATTTGTGTTCTACTTGGTGTACTTTGGGATAAAGACACTTACAGCCAGGGCTGTTAGCATCCCTTTTTACAACGAACTTCTTACTACTCATCAAAGAGAAGCTCTTAATGAAGTTGACCATTTTAGCAAAGCATGGCAGTCAATTTCAATGCTGAGGTCATCTACAAATGCACGGGAGATTGGCCCGATAGCAGATGCAGCTCCAATAAAGGCACAGGGATTTCACACTACTGAGTGGTGATCTGTAAACAGCTCACAAAGACCACCTCCATCATTTCTCTGTATTTTGAAGGATTGGAATAAGGCAGCACAGCTCCCAGAGGAAAGCTCAACCTAACCCGTTACAGATCATCAGTTTGTCTCACATTATAGGCTTTAGAAGACCATATGTAGTCCTCAATGGCTACAAACTCCTTCCTTGTCCTGCTTTAGAAGATAGAACCAAAGAAAGTGACTACATAGGACTTTGGACAAGGGCAGGGCTATAAATGCATCCCAGTATTGAAGCAACCTAAGTGCTAAGTGCAAAATCCAACTTTGACTCACTCAGAACTTCTGGGTTGTAAAAACTGAATGCTACAGCTGGAGGTTATCAAAGGCAGTGTTTTTTTCCTTAAAGCTTTAAAAATCCATATCTCTGGTTGCCTTAATCCATTTTCAATCATCTTGGTGTCACTTAGTATAGTAGTTACACTAGCACATCCAACAGCTCGATTTAAGTGAGATCATGTTGCTTGCAACATTCAGACTTACTTGGGTATATTCATTACATCCTTGAATATCAAGATTGCAATAACCAATGCTTATTAAGTATCTCATCTATTATAACCAATGCTTGTTGGTTATGCACACAGTATTTTACCTGCTCCAAATGTAACTGCTAAAACGTGCTCTTCACAATGTTATCTGTATTGAACATGGGCCACAATCAAGAGTATAATTGCTCATCTCCTTAACAAGCCACTAACTGACTTTCCACCTGCTCCAACTGTAACTGCCAAAACATGTGCTCTTCAGAATGTGATCTGTATTATACTTGTGCCACACTCAGGAGGATAATTGCTAATTTCCTTAACAAGCAATCAACTGCCAAAAGGCACATGTGCACATTTAATCACATAAGGATGCTTGTGAGTCTGAGGCCTTGCTTGGCTTCATACCTATTGCTCTGCTCACCTGTTTCTAGTCAAGTTGAGTTCCTTGTCCTCCAGCCTACTACCAGTCGAGTTCTAGTGCATGTCAAGTTCCTTTTTCTCCAGCCTGCCTCCAGTGTAGTTCCAGTGTTCTTTATTCTCCGACCAGCTTCCAGCTGAGTTCCAGCATTTCTTGTACTCTGGACAGCCTCTAATTGAGTTCTGGCAATCCTCGCCCTCCGGTGCGCTTCTTGCGGAGTCCTGGCTCTCCTCTTCCATCTGCTGATGATGATCCCATATTTCCTGTAAAAGAGAGAAAATAAGAACGGTGAAAAAACATTTTCAAGCAAGTAATTTAATTTCAAGGTAAAGAAAGATTAAGGTGGTCATTATGACAATGCCGGTGAGTGATAAAGTGGCGGAAATACTGCCAATAGTCTGGCGGTAATTCCCGCCACATTATGACCATGGCGGTGAGAACTCCCATAGACAGCCAATGTAGCACACCATCCACCAACACATTAACACCACTGACCACCGTGGTAGCCATCAACAGCCAAGCAGAAAACAAGGTAGCGTCCAGCATATCATGACCTTGCAATCCGCCACAATTTACAGGGCGGAACCAATGCCATCAAAAGCCTGGCAGAAATACTGCACATAAGACCAAAGACTCACCATCAGGGACACAGAGAAGAACAATGCCGCCATGGAACCGGAACTGCAAGTCTTCCCGATGCTCTTCTACCCCTTGCTCCACCTGGAACACCAATGCGGACGAAGACGACGACAGTGAGTACAGCCGCCTAGCACATAAGGGAGGGAGGAAAAGGAGAGTGACATATATATGCGCAACACACACCAGACACACACACCATATACACAGCTAGCTGCAGACAAAAAATAATGGCACACAACACACAACATAATAATAAGGCAGTACTGAGAATGTATTGAATGGGAAAAGCCACCAAATGAACCAATTGGATAACAAAGAGATTTGTACAATTGTCCACAAAGGGCCAATGACCTGTCCAAAGTACTAAGGGCTCACATGGCCACAGGGCACAGTCCAAGGCCCAATTCGCTTCCTGATGACATCCTCACAGAACTGTGAAGGGGCGAAGGGGCATCATTATTGAAGTGGGCTGGCACCTCGGGGGGGAGGGGGGTTGGGGGCACATCAGCTGAAGTGGGGAACTTGCCCACTGGTTCTGGAGGGGGTTCCATGCCCATTTCCCTTTGCTGGGGAGTTCAAGGTCAAAGCCTCTCAGGTGGGGAACTCGCCCACTGCTTCTGAAGGGGGCTCCTTGCACAGCAGTCCCTGGAGGGTGGCCTACATGTCCGCTGCTGCACCGTCTCAGCTGGAGGTGAGGGCTCTGTGAACACTGGTGGTGGTGGTACCCAGCTAGGCTCTGCTGGAGGTGAGGGCTGCTCTTTCTCAGCTGGGGAAGGTGCCTCCTGGGCAGCCTCTGCTGGAGGTGAGGGCTGCTGTGTCTCAGCTGTGGAAGGTGCCTTCTGGGCAGCCTCTGCTGGAGGTGAGGGCTGCTGTGTCTCAGCTGTGGAAGGTGCCTACTGGGCAGCCTCTGCTGGAGGTGAGGGCTGTTGTGTCTCAGCTGTGGAAGGTGCCTCCTGGGCAGCCTCCGTTGGAGGCGAGGGCTGCTGTGTGGCAGCTGGAGGTGAAGACTTCTTCACTTTCATGGCAGGAGATGAGGGCTTCTTCACTGTCCTGGCTGTTGGAGTGGGATCCTTCACCTTCCTGGCTGTTGAAGTGGGATCCTTCACCTTTCTGGGTGTTGGAGTGAGATCCTTCCCCTTCCTGGCTGCTGGAGTGGAATCCTTCCCTTTCCTGACTGCTGGAGAAGGATCCTTCCCCTTCCTGGCTGTTGGAGTGGGATCCTTCACTGTCTTGCCTCCACGACTAGGAGGTGCCTCCACTGTCCCTGTGGACTATTTGGCTGAGGTGCTGGGCAGGGTCATTGGGACCCTGCTCTTACGGGTAGTACAGGGTGGAGGGGGAGGAAAGAGGTCAAGTTGGGAAAGGAAAAGTTTTTTTAGGTGGGGCGGGATGAGGGAGGAGAGATGGGAGTGGAGTTTGAGGGAGTGCTTGTTGGAGGAGTACGTCTGCTGGACTTGGGTGCAGGTGCATGGGTAGTGTGCAGATGTGAGGTGGATGGCTGTTGGGTGTCTGAGTTCCTGAGTTTCTGTCCTTTAGGAGGGGGGGACCGAGAGGGTGGGAGAGGACACAGGGGACACGTGGATGGATGTTGTGGAGGTGTCTGCAAGTGAGGTGTGTGTGCTGCTTGGTGTGGTGTTGCTGGTGGTGGATGTTGAAGAAGTGCATGCAGGTGTGAGTGTGGATGTGACTGTGAGGGAGGTGGAGGAGGAGGAGACAGTGGAGGCAGTGGATGTTGTTGTGTGTACAACCATTAACCTTGAGCTGGATCACGCTGCAATGGCCTGGCATTAAGGGGCACCCACTAACTCACACGCAGCACCCGTATCTCATGCCACCTGCCAATTATTGTACTAGTGCCCACTGTACTCACCTCCTTGTGGCTGCTGTGATGCCCTCAAGCACCCATCCACCTCTGGGTTGGCCACCGCCAGTATGCGGGTCATTAGGCAGGTCAGGTTCCAAAGGGCACCCCTTCCTATTTGGCAGGCCATCCCCAGCTGAGCCTCCGCAGTCTTCCATGCCCAGCATCTCAGGTCCTCCCACTGTTTCCTGCAGTAGGTGCTCTGCCTGCTGTAGACCACCAGGGTCCGCACGTCCTTGGCGATGGCATGCCACAATCCCTTCTTTTGATGGGTGCTGAACTGCAGAGGGAATGCAGACAGGAGGACACCATTACACATACAATCCAGCATATCACACATATGGCCAACCAATCCCGTTTCCATCACCATTGGCACACACATCGTCCGGCGCCCACCATGTACACTACCACCTGACACCCCCCTCGATGACTTGATGCTTGTACACACATCCCCATGCATCATGCCCATGGTGTACTCACCTGTTGGTCTGGAGGCCCACGCAGCAGTCCATAGTGGGGTAGGACCCCATCCAACAGTCGCTCCAACTCCTCTGAAGTGAAGGCAGGGGCCCTTTTCCCAGTCACACGGGCCATGGTAGATTCCAGACACATGTTACAGCAGTTCAGCAGTGTAGGTGTTGTCCTGGGGAAAGTCAGGAAACAAGTGAGGATTTGGATAGAAAATGGCGGTAACGTCCGCGGCGGTGTATAACGTCACTGGTGGCACTGATCCCCAATGGCCACTGTACTACATAGAGCCCCATATTAGCCAATGAGGTATTGCAAGGCGGGCAAGACTGCCTTCCGCCACGAGGCCTACCGTCAGCGGAGTTACCCTACTTCCACCTGTCCCAAGATACAGGCCAGGAGGTCGCCATTTCATGGTGGTGGACAACGATCAGAAAAACGATAACTGCATTATTGCCATTCCCACTGTCCCATCACATTGATGCTCCTTGTACACTGAGGTAGTGGTTCCATTGTTCAAATTGTGACAGCCTACTCACTCTTGCGTTATTTAGATACCTACCGCTGCGGACGAATAGGAGGAGCAGACAAACCCCTGTGTACAACCCTTCATGGACTTGGCTACGCTGGAGAACGGGCACATTATGTTCACCTATAGACTGGACAGGGCCACAGTCACAGAGCTGTGTGCCCAATTGAAACCTGACCTGATATCAGCCATCCGTCATCCCACTGTGATTCCCCCTCTTGTAGAAGTACTATCAGTGCTCCATTTCCTGGCAACTGGTACTTTCCATATGACAATGTACTTGGCAGCAGGAATGTCACAGCCAATGTTCTCAATCGTGCTGACAGGGGTTCTGTCTGCTCTGGTGAAGCACATGTGCAGATACATTGTTTTCCCCCAGATGGATGATTTGGCCACTGTTAAGCCAGGATTCTATGCAATGGGCCATATCCCCAATATTATTGGGCCGATTGACTGTACACATATTGTGTTCGTCCCCCCCATCCAGAATGAACAGGTGTTTCCGTCACTGCCAAGTATCCTGGGTCGGTGCATGCCGCATTTGTCCCGAGGAATAGCAGCATCCCAAATGTGATGCCCAACTACAGAGGCACAGGGTGCGGCTAATAGGTGAGCCGGAGTCCCCACCCACTACTGGGTGTTCTACTCACCCCGGAAGGTCTGCCAGATAGTAGTGGCATGCCGCATGTTGCACAACCTGGCCCTCAGACGGTATGTGCCTTTTCTGCAGGAGGAGGAGACTGGAGATGTCCCTGTGGCAGCAGTGGACCCTGAGGACAGTGAGGATGAGGAGGCAGAGGATGTGGACAACAGAACATCAGTTATACGTCAATACTATTAATGACACACAGGTGAGACAGTGGAACTGATCATTGCTCTGAATATTGATTTAATCTGTGTGACTGTGGCATGATGGCATTCGCTTCCTTTGCATCTAAACGTACTGTCACCCATGGCTTGTCATTTTAAAGATGTTGGTGATATGACAACAGTGTCCTGATGTGTACACTACAGAAAGTTACAGGTCATTAATTGCATGCTAAAACAGTGTCCATATCATTTGCACCAGATGTGACTGTCTCCCTAAATGCACATTTTCAACACATAAAATATTATCAGTCAAGTTGTGTTCAAGGGTGTTTATTGTGGTGCTATAATTTTATATTATTGTGGTCCTCCTGCCCACTAGCGGTAGCGAATTGAAGGGCTGGTCGATGGACTGGCTGGTGGTAGGGGCCCGTTGGCATGCTCTTGCCTCCCTCGTGATGTTGGTCATGTCTGCCAGCACCCCTGCTATGGAGGTCAGGGTGTTGTTGATGGCCTGCCAGTCCTCCCTGATCCCCTGGCACTGTCCCTCCTGCAGCCGCCTGTTCTCCTGCACGTTGTCCAGGATCTGGCCCATCGTGTCCTGGGAATGTTGATAGGCTCCCAGGATCTCGGAGAATGCCTCCTGGAGAGTCACTTCCCTGGTCTTGTCCTCCCAGTGTCCCTGTTGGCTTGTGCCTCTGTACCCTGAACGGTGTGCCCACACCCCAGGTCCCTGATTGTCTTGTGGGTGAGGTGTGGCCTAGGGTCCCTGTAGAGGTGGGAACACTGCTGATTGACGTGTCCTGGGGACAGAGGTGTGGGTACGCTGGGTTGGTGCTGTGGTGTTGGGTCCTAATGGGGGAGGCTCAGTGGTGGTCTGTGAGTGGACTTTGGTGACCATATGTCCGACTGTCCAGTGGTCCCTCATGGACAAGGTAGGTCCTCCAGATCCTGAAGTCCAGAGTTACTGCCATCACTGGGGGCGTCTTCTGTTGGGGGACTGGATAGTGGTGGCACCTCCTCTCCACTGACATTGGCTGGGGTACCTGTGGGGATGTAAATGATGTATTATGCTTCATGTGTCTGACATTTGTACTTCCCTAGCATCCCTTCTATGGTTGGTGATACCCTGGCAGCTTTTGGTTGTGTATGGTGATATATTATGGGTATGTTAGTTTCCCTATGCTGTGCATGCTTTAGTGATTGGTGTCCATGCAGGGCTGGGAGGGGTGTCCATGCATTGGTATGACATGCAGGGCTTGACATTCGGGTTACTCAGATGTGAGGGTGCAGTGTGTGGGATGGAGGGGAGTGATGGGGTGAAGGTGTGGGTGTGAGATGGCATGCAGTTATTGGGGGGGTGATAGGTAGTAGATTTTGACTTACCAGTGTCCAATCTTCCGGAAACTCCAGCGAGTCCCTCAGGATGCAGTATTGCCAGTACCAGCTCCTCTCATGCAGTTAGCTGTGGGGGGGCAGGTGGGGGTCAACCGCCATTCCTCTGTATTGCGAGCTGATGTCTTGCTGCAATGGAACGTACCTTCCCCGTAGGCCCTCCCACCTCTTCCTGATGTTGTCCCTTGTTCTTGGGTGCTGTCCCAAGGCATTTACCCTGTCAACGATTCTCCACCATAGCTCCTTTTTCCTTGCAATGGAGATCTGCTGTACTTGTTCTCCAAAGAGCTGAACAAGTCTCTCTCTCTTTTTACAATACTTTCAGAGTCTCTGAAGCAATGTTCAAACTCTAAAAAATCTATTTGACTAAAGGGCTTCTTTGTGTTCTGGTGTAATCTCTTGCCAATTAAAGTTCTGATAAACTTGCTCTATTTCTAATGTCCTAATTGTTAGGGGAGCGCTTCTTACAGGAAATAAGCCTTTCCTTAATGTCTATTTAGAGGTATCTTGGATTCCCACTGAAACAATAAATCACACTGGTTCTTACTGTCATGAATTATTAAAAGACATTGCTCTGTTTTGTTTCAGTTCAGCAATTTGGCCGTCATTATGACATTGGCGCTAAATCCCGCTTACTGCCACAGTGACAGCTGGCAACATACCGCTGCGATGGCTAATATCCGTTATGATACGCACACACCAATCTAACAGAATATTTCAACGTACACAAATACGCCAGTACAAAGGTCTTTGCTAAAGTGATAGTACCAACACCCATAACGTTATGCCAACAAAACAATGCACACGTCCACTTCATCATGACCCACGAATCACCACAGCGGGCATTCGGCGCGCTTAGAATGGACACCTAAACACTAAACTGTACAACATTGGCCAACACCAAAAACACACCTCTGACACCCATACACACACCGCACCCACTCACCCACAGCACTCCAAAACACACACCACATCACCCACAACCCTTTACGAATACAAATCATTGCCCCCAGACTGACACCAAGACCACTGCAACAACTAGACACACACACCACATACACCCATACAACCCTCACGCACACCACTACACACACCCAACCACTGACCAGAGACGGAACCGTTCCGTATATTCACTGATCCGCACAGAACCTACCCTGGGGCTCGGAGGTTTGAGCGTCCTCATGATGCCTTATCTCGAAATGGGATGGGCGACCTAATAGATGACTAACTGTGACTATTTAGTCCATACACTGTAAGTGACCTTCCAGCACTTATTGTTATCTGTTTTCAAGGAGAAGTTGTTTTTTGTAAGGTCCTGAAGAAACGCCGCTGGATCTTTTTTAGACCATTCAGGCGTGAAACATGTCGACCTCTCAGTGTTAGGATCGAGTATTTCTCCTTCTTTCCTCACTCTATTTTAAGGAGTATAGGGCACATTACTCCCCTTTAGACTCCTTGATTTATTTTTAATCTTGGCCTGACTCCTATATATTGTATTAAAGACATTTGGTGTTCAGAGCCAATTTTAATACACCTCTTACTCTCCTTTTTTCACCTACAGTATCACATTCTACTGATTCTACTTGATCAGTAACATCATTTTCGGTCAAAGAGCCTACCACCCTTTGAGTGGTGGCCCGTCAGATATTGCAGTGCCGGTCTGGCGAGGAGTCAGCCCGATGATGATGCCTAGCGTCGGAATTGGTGCTTGAGGGTACTCCTAACGACATTACCTGCCCGTGATAATTAACGTAGGCAGACAGTTTTGGAACAGTATACTTTTGTTATATAGGTCTATATGTAGGGAGTACGTATACTGGACCTTTAACTCTCCCAGTCCCTCTCCGTTTATTAGCATGAAGCATAATACATCACTTACATCCCCACAGGTGCCCCAGCCAAATGTCAGCGGAGAGCAGGTGCCATGACAAACCAGTCCCCCAACAGAAGATGCCCCCAGAGATGACAGTAACTCTGGACTTTAGGACCTTCGGGTCAAGCTGGCCCATCAGGGACCAACCCACTCACAGTCCATCACAGAGCCTCCCCCATCAGTATTCAACACCACAGCACCCACAGAGCGTCCCTACACCTCTGTCCCCAGAACATGTCTATCAGCAGTGTGCCCTGTACAGGAACCCCAGTCCACATCTCACACCCAAGACAATCAGGGAGCTGGGGTAGGGTGGAAATGGGCGCACCATTCGGGGGACAGAGGCACAGGGCAACAGGGACACTGGAAGGACCGGCCTAGGGAAGAGACACTCCAGGAGGCACTCACCAAGATCCTGGGTGCCTACCAACAATCCCAGGACACAATGGGGCAGATCCTTGACAACATGCAGGACAACAAGCGGCTTCAGAAGGAGCACTATCAGGAGATCGGGGTGACTTGCAGGCTCTCAACAAAACCATGATCTCCATAGCAGGGGTGCCTGCAGACATGGCCAACATCATGAGGGAATCAACAGCACACCAGGGGACCCCTACCACTAGCCAGTCTATTGACCAGCCCACCACCTCCGCTGCAGCTAGTGGGCAGGAGGCCCCGCCGCAGGACACACAGGCCACTAGCACCCCTCCCCCTGCAGAAGGTGAACCACCCTGCAAGCCTTCCCTGCGACCCAGACAGAGGCCAGAGACACATGCAAAGACCAAGGCCACCACCAGGAAATGAGACTCTCCTGATTGTCCCCCTTGAGTCCCACACTGTCACCTTGTCCACTTTGAAGTGCCATGATCCCCTTCCTATGTCCCCCTTGGACACTGCACCTGTGCTACAAACAGACTGGAACAATACCCTGGACCTTCCTCCATCATCACCCTATTGCATTGCACGTTTCCCTCAATTTATTAGCATTACAATAAACAGCCTTGGACAAACTTTGATTAATAGTATTTCATGTTTTGAAAATGTGTATTGATTGAAACAGCTACAGTCATTGTAAATGGACTATACATAATGAGAGCATAGAATGAATGACCTGTTTCTGGCTGTTGTAATCACATCAGGACATTGTTGTCATATCACCAACATCTGTAAAATGACAATCCATAGGTAACAGTAAGTAGAGGAAACAAGTGGGTAATGCCAGCATGCCAATGCCACCACACAGAATACAATAGTTATGGAAATGTGAAGTTTCACTGTCTCATCTGCGTGTCATTGGAAGTACTGACGGATCACTAATGTTCTGTTGTCCACATCCTCATCCTCTGCCTCCTCGTCCTCACTGTCCTCAGGGTCCACTGCTGCCACTGGGGCAACTCCATTTGTCACAATTTGAACAACTATACCAGAACAGCAGTCCACAACATGGACTCACCAGAGAAGGTCTGCCAGATAGTAGTAGCATGCCATGTACCTTTTCTGCAGGAGGAGGAAACTGGAATTGCCCTTGTGGCAGCAGTGGACCCTGAGGACAGTGAGGATGAGGGGGCAGAGGATGAATAGTGCGTAGGCCTGTTCCCTGTGTGTGAGGATGCTGTGTACACCAACAGTGGTGTTTAATGCAGTCATTTACCCAGTGTATCCTTAGTCTCTCTCCCCCCCTTTCTTGTTTTGTCATCCTGTCCCTGTGTGCATAAGCATCATCTGGCGGACGAGCAGAAGCACCAGCGACAGAGGGAGCTGCATCCCACAGAACCCTAGAGGCAGAGTCCACCGACGTCAAGGGAACCAGTGGGACGGAGGGTGAGGGGAGCACCACAGCAGAGACTGGAGGGGAGAACACAAACTCAGATACTTCCTCCGATGGGAGCTCCCTGGAAGTGGCTGACACCTCTGTAACCACCCAAGCTGCAGGTACAGCTGTCACCCCCATACCAGCACCACCCTCCCAGTAGCCCCTCAGTGAGTTGCTCATGCCCGCTCACCCAGGAGGGTGGGCATCTCCTTTACCCCAGGTACCTCAGGCCCTGCCCCAGTGAGCCCTGCTGCCCTGAGTGAGGATGCTATTGACCTTCTGAAATCCATCCCTGTAGGGCAGTCAACCATTGTGAATGCCATCCAGGGGCTAGCATCCCAGATGCAGCAGTGCAATGCATTCCTGGAGGGCATTTATGGTGTTTTGGCAGCCCAACAGAGATCGATTCAGGCTCTGGCCTCCTTTCTGATGGCAGCCATTGTCCCTGTTTGAGCCGTCCCACTTCCAACTACCACTTCCCAGTTCCATTCTCCTCAACCACAACCCATCACAAACACACAAACAGATGAGCATGCACACAAGGCAACACCCAAGAGTGGCACAGGCAAACACAAGCACCACACTTCATCCCACAGGCACTCACACAAACAACATACCGTTGCAGACACGACAACATCCACAGCCTCCACTATCTCCCCCTCTTCCACCTCCACCCCAATCCCAGTGACATCCACACTCACACCAGCATGCACTACATCAACATCCACTACCAGCATCACCACACCAAACAGAACACACACCTCACTGGCAGACACCTCCAAAACATTCATGAACGCTTCCCTTGTGTTCTCTGTGTCTGTCCCCCCTTCCTAAAGGACACAAATGCAAGCACTCAGACCCCCAGCAGCCATCCACCTCACATCAGCCTACAACCCATGCACCCAAATCCATCAGGCATACACCTCCAACAACCACTTCCTTATCCTAGAACTCCCATTACTCCTCCCTCATCCCACCCGAAAAGTCCCTAAAAGACTTTTCCTTGCCCAACTTGACCTCTTCCCTACACCCCATCATGCACGCATGGTCAGGGTACCAAGGACACAGTCCAGCACCCCAGCCAAACAGTCCACAGGGACAGTTGTAGCACCACCTACTCGTGGTGGTAAGGACACCAGACCTACAACACTGAAGGGGAAGGAGCCAGCACCACCAGGGATGAAAGGGAAGAGTCTTGCACCAGCAGGGAGGAAGGGGAAGGGGCCTGCACCAACTGTGAGGAAATGGAAGGAGTATGCACCAGCTGTTAGGAAGGGGAAGGAGCCTGCACCACCAGGCAGAGATGGGAAGAGCTCATCCACCCTGCCTAAAAAATGTACAGGAGAAGAGGCAATCTACATCAGCGGATGCTGTCAGGCTAACACCACCACCAGCTGTCACAGGGCCCCCACCGCCAGCTGTGAATGTGCAGCCATCAGTGAGTGCCGGGCTGCCCAGGAGCCTCCCCCAAACAACATCACCATGCAGCCATCGCTGAGTGCAGGGGCTGCACAGGAGCCTTCACCAACAACCATCACCATGCAGCCACCACTGCCGGCGGACGCCATGTAGTCCACCCTCCATGGGCTGCTGTGCGGGCTGCCCCCTCCAGAAGCAGTGGGGAAGACACCCACTCGAGAGACTGTGGCATTGCACTCCCCAGGACAAAGCAATGGGCATGTTGCCCTCTCCAGAACCAGTGAGGAAGACACCCACTCCAGTGACTGTGGCTTTGCACTCCCCAGGACAAAGCAATGGACATGTTGCCCCCTCCAGAACTAGTGGGCTTGTTGCCGCATCCGGCTGAGGTCCCTCCCCTCCCCATGAGGTGCCTGCCCATTTGCAAACTGATGCCCCTGCAATGGGCTATCCGGATGTGCTCAGGATTAGAATTGGGCCTTATACTGTGCCCTGTGGCCATGTGGGCCCTTTGAACTTTGGGCTAGGCAGTGTCCATTTTTGTACATGTCTACATATCTGTTTTATTACCAAATCAAATAAGCAATTTTGTTGTTGATCTGATTACAATCACTTTCATAAATTCCTGTTGTCCTTGCATTATTATGCCGTGAGATGTGTGCTATTATTTTTTGTCTGCAGGTGGTTGTGTATATGGTGTGTGTGTCTGGTGTGTGTTATGCATGTAAGTTTCACTCTCCTTTTCCTCCCTCCTTCCCTTGTGTGCTAGGCAGCTGTACTCACCCTCCTCATCTTCGTCGGCGTTGGTGTTCCAGGTGCAGCATAACGTAGAAGATCATCAAGAAGACTTGCAGTTTGGGTTCCATGGCGGCGCGGTTCTTCCCTGTGTCTCCAATGGTAAGTCCTTCCACTTTTGAGCTCTGTTTCTGCCAGGCTTTTTTTGGCATTGGTACCGCCTCAGAAAAGGTGGCTGTTTCCTGTGTCAAAATATGGTGGGCGGTACTTTGTCTTCTGCCTGGCTTTTGGTCGGCTTCCATTGTCATGGCTGTTTTTTTCACCCTGGCAGTTGGTGTGGTACATTGGCTGTCTATTGGGGGTATCACCCCCATGGCCATAATTTGGCGGTAATTACCACCAGCGTGTTGGCGGTATTACTGCCACTTTATCACCCACCGCCAGGGTCAAAATGAGGGCCTAAATGTTTCTTAGCGCATAAAAACTACTTTATGAAACGTGGTGCTGCACATAGTGCAGTGCCACTTTTCTTGTACGACTTAGCGCCCCCCTAGCGCCACTATGTGTGCACCCTATTTAACATATGGCGCATCATGCCGGTAGTTAGGGATCTAATATCAAAATCTTTGATACTAGTTCAGTGCTTTGCAGGATTGGAGTTAAAGGATTTGACGCTAATCCTGCAAAGCACCCAGAGGCCCATTTAAAACAATGGGAGCCTCCTTTTAATGCCTGCTCTAAGCAGGCATTAAAAATGCTGATAGAAATGATGCAAATAAATCTTTTAGATTTCTTTGTGCCCTGTTTTCAGCCCCCCTAATGAGGGAACGCCCCCCTTGCATACATTGTGCCTGGCGCAGGCACAATGTGGTGCAAAGGTTTACAAAGTGGCACAATGCAAGCACTGCACCACTTTGCAAATATGGTGCAGCGTTTTTGGCCATTTAACCCACATTAGCGTAAAGAAAATGACACTAATGTGTCATTAGATGGCACTCAGCCCTCTTAAATCTGGGCCTAAAAGCACCAATCCAGACATCTGGTTACAATAGACTGGGAAAAAGTCAAAACTTAAGGCCGACCTTGATGGAGCGGTGCTCTGCTACAGTCCATGGGTGGGCTTGGTCAAAGTTTTGTCTTTTGACTTAGCCTTTTTCTTGAAGATTCTCTTCACGGGGACAAAGTCACAAGTTGGATCCCACCTCCCTTGAGCACTCTTCAGATATGCGTCACAGGATACCTCTGTTAAGAATTATACGTTCTGACTTAGGCAATTTTTCGTGGTGGAAATCTCTGTCCAGGATGACCTTCGAATTGAAGCCAACCTCCCTGGAGCCCTCCTCGGATACACGGCACGGTAAGCCTTGGTCAACTTAAAATTTTTTTTTTAGCCTTTTCTCTCTGATGCCGGATAGCCTTCCACAGCAAGCCGATTTCTAGTCGATGTTATCAGATTGACTTTCCATGAGCCCCAGGTGAAATCCTAGAAGTCTGGGGCTCCGGAGCTTTTCAGCAGGACGATACTGCAAGTCAGGCTGGGTTGCACTCGACGTAAGCCAGCTTGACTCACAACGTCGGGTCGAACCATCTTATGGAGATTTTTTCCAAAGTTGTTCCAAACCTCTTTCAGAAGGTCTTTGAAGGTCCCTTAGGAGTCCACAACTCACCCCAGCATTCCAGAAGCTCTGAGTTTCTCCTTGAGGGTTAGGACTCCAACTCCCAGAATTCACCTAGCTCAAATGCAGAAATGGCCACTGGTCACTGGTCAGCTGTTCAGTTTCTTCAGCTTGATGCCGGGAACTCTGGTCAGCTATTTCCTACCTGTACCAATTAGAGTCCCTTCTTGAAGCAGTTGAAGACAGGCAAAGTATTTTTTAGTGGTGAAGCCCAAATGTGCAGCTGGTGCAGTCTGTCAGAGTGTAGTGTCCAGGTGCAGATCAGTGGTCCAGCACGGGAGTCCTTCTTTTTCTTATCTTGTTCCTTTTAGGGATCTGAGGTGGGTGCAGTTCTGCCAATTTTATCCTTGCTCCTGGGGTGGAAAGCAGGGAGTGGCTGTTGACCAATCACGTGCAGGCCTCTGCCCTGAGCCTGGTGTGGCTAAGTTTCCCTTGGCAGATCCCTTTCCAGCCCTCTCTTAATCTAATCAAGGGGCACCTGGCTGTCTGGGTTTGCAGGAAATGGGGGAGGTACAGTGGCTGTCCCAAATGTCCTTCCCTCCTTTAAAGACCAGTTTAGCTGCTTTCCCCCCATCCTGTTTCACCACGTGCTGAGGCAGATCTCCTCCCACCAGATGCTGCCTTTGTGTCAGCCCAGGCTATCTCACACCTCATCAAGGCAGCCTGGCCAGGCTGCCAGAGGCTGGCCAATCAGAGAAGGGCACTTAAGAGCTGAAACTGGTAACTTTTAGACAAAGTTCTAAAACTCTTTCTAGGTGCAAGTTATATCAAATTCAACAGTGGCAAGTTGTTGGATCTATTATAACTTTTATTTTGACACTAAACATTGCTCCTTTCTATGGAAAATAAGACTTTATTAATTTAAAATAAAGTTTCCCCATTATCCTATGGAGCTCATTCGCTACAATGGGAGAACATGAATTTAGCTATTTTCCCTCACCAGGGCTTATAAAACATATTTTCTAAACTCTCTGCTTATAGTTACACTACACCTAGGGCACACCTTAGGGGTTACATATGTAAAAATAAGGTAGTTTCGGACTTTGGTAGTACTTTAAATTGCAAAGTCGTATGTGGGATTAACTTTAACTTAAAAGCAGCCAGCAAGGCAGGTCTGTCTTTAAAATGACACTGGACACCACAGCAGTGCACCTATGGGTGTACTACCTATGCTGGGGATCATCAGCCTACATGCCCTACCATATACTAGGGACTTATAGGTAGGTTGACACAGCCAATTACATTAGCCTAATTTTCATATCCATTTTAATCAGAGCACATGCCCTGGGACTGTTTACCAGTGCCTAGGGCATTATTAGAGTCAGAAAAACACCAGCATAAGTGAGAAATGGGGGCAAAATGTTAGGGGGCTTTTGCAATCAGCCAAGTTTTCCCAAAAACACAATTTCATGTACCTTGAAAAGAGAGCAATATGAACTGACAAAACACATGCTGGATGGTTTTGAATTGTTTCAGTGTTTAGGCATTTAGGTCCTCATTATGACATTGGCGGTAAATGCTGCTTACCGCCACAGTGACGGCTGCCAACATACCGCCGCGGTGACTAATATCCATTGGCCATATTATGACACACACACACACCAAACCGACAGAATACTGCCACATACCCAAATCCGCCAGCCCAAAGGTCAGTGTTAAAGTGTCGGTACGGACACCCATACCGTTACGCCAACAAAACAACGCCCACCACATTATGACCCACGAATCACCACGGATGACATTCAATGGCGGTAAACCATTGGCAGTACACACTGGTGTGCCCAGAAAGGCCACCCAAATACAAAACAACACAACATTGGCCTAAACAAAAATCACACACCTGACACTGATAGACACACCACAACCACCCACCCATAGCACTATAAAACACACACTGACATTACACACAACCCTTTACGAATACCATTAATCGCCACAAGATTAGCACGAATACCACTGAGACAACTACACACACATACCACAAACACCCATCCATCCGTCACTCACCCCACATCCCACACCCCACCACATCACTTAACACCCTCTTCACAACACACACCCATATTCCCACTAAGGCACCCCTGTTTCACTGATGAGGAGTTGCGGGTCATGGTGGAGGAAATAGTCAGGGTAGAGACCCAGCTGTTTGGAGCACAGGTACAGCAAATATCCATTGCCAGGAAGATGGAGCTATGGCGGAGAATCGTGGACAGGGTGAACGCCCTGGGACAGCATCCAAGAACAAGGGATGACCTCAGGACCTACGGAGGAAGGTACATTCCATGGCATCATGGCACCATCTCGCCATCCAGAGAACTGGTGTTGCCCTCCCCTCCTTCCCCATAGCTCACATCATGGGAGGAGAAAGTCTTGGCAATACTGCATCCTGAGGGACTCACTGGAGTAGCCGTAGGACTGGACACTGGTGAGTCAATATTGACTATTCATCACCCCCATACCTGCATTCCATCACACTCCCTTCACTCGACTCTGTCCAACAAATTGCACCTACACATTTGACTAACCCCAAAGCCAAGCCCTGCATGCTATACCAATGCATGGACAGCCCTCCCATCCCTGCATGTACACACATCACCGAAGCATCCACAGCATGGAGAACTAACAATCTCAGAATACATCACCATACACAAACAAAGGTGGCAGGGCAACAGCAACAATAGATGGGAAGCTAGGGATCTACAATATGTCACAGACATGAAGTCCAATACACCACTTACATCCCCACAGATGACCCTGCCAATCTCAGTGGAGAAGAGGTGCCTCGACTACCAGTACCCCAACAAAAGATGCCCCCAGTGATGACAGTAACTCTAGACTTCAAGATCTGGATGAACTACCTGGCCCATCAGGGACCACTGGTCAGTCGGCCACGCCAGCCCAATCACAGTCCACCACAGAGCCTCCCCCATCAGTATCCAACACCACAGCACCCACCCTATGTCCACACACCTCTGTCCCCAGGACACGTCAATCAGCAGTGTGCCCACCTCTACAGGGACCCCAGTCCACACCTCACCACCAAGGCAATCAGGGACCTGGGGTCAGTGGCAGTGGGCACACCGTTCAGGGGACACAGGCACAGGGGAACAGGGACACTGGGAGGACCGCTGGCCGCTGGTGGAGGACAGACCCAGGGAACCGACTCTCCAGAAGGCACTCACCAATGTCCTGGGGGCTTACCAACAATTCCAGGAAAAGATGGGCCATATCCTTACCAATATGCAGGAGGTACACCATCAGGAGATCAGGGAGGATTTGCAGACCCTCAACACCACCATGGTCTCCATACCAGGGGTGCTGGCTGATATGGCCAACATCATGATGGATGGACAGCATACCAGCGGGGCCCTACCACTAGCGAGTCTACTGACCAGGCCACCACTTACGATGCAGCTAATGGGCAGGAGGCTCTGCCACAGGACCCACATTCCACTAGCACCCCCCTACAGAAGGGGAACCACCCTGCAAATATTCCATGCAACCCAGACAGAAGCCAGAGACACTTGCCAAGACCAAGCTCATTGCCAGGAAATTAGACCCTTCTGAATGTCCCCCTTGTGTCCCGCCCTGTCACCTTGTCCACTTTGGACTGCCTTTGCTCTCCTTCCTATGGCCCCTCGGACACTGGACCTGTGCTACAAACAGACTGGAACAGTGGGCGTTACAACTATAATTGGTAGGTGGCATGGGATCCTGGTGGTGGGTGTCAGTTAGTGGGTACCCCTTAGTGCCAGATCGGAGATTGCAGCGTGATTCAGCTCAAGGGTAATGGTTATATTGCTAAATCTTGTAACCTAGCTAGGTTGCATTCCATGTTGAACAGGGCTTAGTGCCTCCCAGGAGGGGTGCAGTTGGTGGGGGTTGGCTCACATCTTGCTGTGGTACCTAGCCTCTGAAATGCCAGTGTGATGCATGGTGCTCAATTCTGATCCCTGTGTCTGACGGTAATGTGTATGCCATCTATGGTGTTGGTGCTGCAATTGACCCAGTGCTCCCTTTCTCTCTTCCCTCCTTTTTTCTTGTGTCATCTTGTTCATGTGTGCATTAGCATCATCTGTCGGAGGAGCAGGGGCACCGACGACAGAGGGAGCTGCATCCCACAGGACCCAGGAGGCGGAGTCCACCGACGCCGAGGGAACCAGTGGCACGGAGGGCGAAGGGAGCACCATGGCAGAGACAGGAGGTGACAACACAGAGTCCGATTCCTCTTCCAATGGAAGCTCCCAGGTGGTGGCTGACATCTCTGGAACCATCCCAGCTACAGACGCAACCCCCCATACCAGCACCGCCCTCCCAGTAGTCTGTCGCCAAGTTGCCCATGCCCACCCACCCAGGACGGTGGGCGTCTTCTTTACCCAAGGCTCCTCAGGCCCTGCCCCAGTGAGCCCTGCCGCCCCCAGTGAAGAGGCAATTGACCTCCTTAAAACCATCTCTGTAGGGCAGTCAACCATTGTAAATGACATCCAGGTGCTGGCATCCCAGATGCTGCAATGTAATGCATTCCTGGAGGGCATTCACAGTGAATTGGCGACCCAACATCGATCGTTCCAGGCTCTGGCCTCCTCTCTGATGGCAGCCATTGTCCCTGTTCCTACCTTCCCCCCTACAACTACCACTTCACAGTCCCAATCTCCTCAACCCTAACCCATCATATGCACACATACAGAGAAGCATGCACCGCCAGAATCCATGATCATGGTAGCCTGGCGGTGGCAGAGACCGTAATCTACCAGGGCAGCGCTGCCCTGCAGATTACAACCTTGTTCTCTGCCAGCCTTTTCATGATGGTAACACTGCCATGAAAAGGCTGGTAGAGAACAGATACAGGGGCCCGCATGGGGGCCCCTGCACTGCCTATGCACTTGATATTGGCAGTGCAGGGCCCCCCTTCCCAGCACCCTTGCAATGTTCACCGTCTGCTTTGCAGACAGTGAACATTGTGAGACTGCTGGTGCACCCTGCTAGCTACACATTGCCGCTCGCTCGATTACAAGCTGTAGCCTGTTTACCGCTAGGCCGGGGGGTTCCGCCAGCAGACCTAGCGGGAAACTCATAATAACTCTGGTGGGGAGATTTTCATGAAGGTGGAGGCCACCCTGTCGGGAGCTTGGCGGATGGGCTTTCCTGTCCGCCAAACTCGAAATGAGGCTCTTTGTATGAAGGCTAGCAGATAATGAGATTCAGCCCATTAACTTGCAATGGCAGTGCCATTGTCAAGGGGACCCTGATTGTAGCAATTGTGCCACCTCTGAGCTTTGGGGAGAATCACATTTTGAGTGCAGTTCCTGCCTCTAATTTCTGTAAGGAAGGCTCATGCAGCTGAAAAGTCATACCTCAACACAGAATCCAGTGAACAGGAGCCCCCATGGCTTGACAGATATAAGACTGTAGCAAGATACCCTATTGCAAGACCAACATATTGAACTGGTTAAGCTTATATTTGTAGAGCCTATTGTTTTTACAAGAATGTTCATATTCCTCATGTTTCTCATACCAGAAACACATGGAAACATGGCTAATTTACTAATTTAAAAAGTGCTTCAATTATAAATCTCATAAAACTGAATAAACAACATGCTCAGCATAATGGTTATAAATGATTTACTCTAACACCAAAATTAATTTATAATGACATTGAACATGTCTTTGTTTTATGCCACCAAGGTGGTCTTTACTTTGTGGAACAGATAATTCAAAATGCACCCTGTGGGAAGGATATGCTGTATCTTATCTCAGGGAAATACTGATAATAGGAACATTATTTAGTTACTGGGGACATAAACCATATCTTTAGGTGTTAGGTTCGGGCAAGGGGCATTTTGATTCTGCCATCCATTCTCTTTTTTCAGGATATCTGCTTGGCATTTTGTTCTTGCTTTTCTGGCTGATTTTCTATTGTGTCCCAAAATCAGTATCTATGCAATGGCATTCAAATTTTAGAATCTTAATCACTAATGTAGTAAGAATGATTCTTGTTGAATTGCTCAATATAAACCATATGTTGTTTTATTTTTTTGTCTTCCTAAAGAATTGCAGATAATCGCTGAGTTAAAAAGGTAAGTGAAAATGATAATACGCTGATATGTCTGTAGGGAATAACTGTCTTTGGTGTGAATCCCCCCCATAATTTTTGGACATTTTTATGGACTTAAAACTCTGTTCAGTTTACCCCAGCTAAACAGGAGTGAGTGTCTATGCTCACCTTTCAAACATGGTTATATTGACTTACCCCAAATGATATATTTAACTTGCCTACAAGTTCCAAATACAGGGTGTTGAAAATGCAAACAGGGCCTGGAAATTAACTGATGTCTATAGACTGAAATACCCATTGAACTATCTACCGAGCTGGCCTCATGGCTTCAGATCTACCATGTATAGCCTGACTACAACATCCTAAAAATCTATTGCAAGCCTGTCACAATATCCCCTTCTTGTTAAAGGAAAACACTGAGGCCCTCATTATGACTCTGGTGGTCTCTAAATTGCCAGAGTCATGGGCGGACAGCTGTCAAAGTGACGGTTGGATCACGACATTACGACTGTGGCACCACACCGCGCCTTTTCGTCCACCCGACGGCCTAGCAGTGCCGCGGGTTCCAATCCGCCAGGGCAGCACTGCAAGCAGAACTGCCCTGGAGATTACGACCTCTATCTCCATCGGTGTTTACTTTGTGGTTTTGCACTTGGCATGGGCAGAGCAGGGCCTTCCCTGCCCAGCCCCATCACGCAAATCACTGTCTACTTTGCAGACAGTGATTTGCACGACGGGTGCTGGTGCACCTGGCACACAACAGCATTGCCGGCGTCAATGGTTTCTTGCTGGGCCAGAGGGAAACTCATAATAAGTCCAGCAGGAAGGAGACCACACTGGCGGTCTCCTAACCACAGGAGTTTGGCAGGCGGCCTTTTCCGCCCACCAAATTCGTAATTAGGGTGAGTTTCAAAGAGAAAACATTGACTGGCAGAACACACAAAAAGTATCCAGATGACAGTTGTACCTCTGCAGTCAGGAATTTCAAAGTTTCTCACCCTAAGCTTTCCACTCCTAGAATTTAACCTCCATTTTACAGACTAAGGGCCTTTTCATGAGTTTGGCGGTCCCTCCAAAGAACTGCTAAACTTGCGGAGAAGACGCCACCGCCTCCCTGAGTGTATTACAGTGTTCCTGCCATGAGAAGGCTGGTGGAAAGCTGAGTTGTAATCAGCCTGGTGACGCTGAAGTCAGGGTTGGCCTGGCTGAGCACCACTCAGACCGCAATCAGACCATCGGGAACCACATTTCCAGCAGAAACAGCTGTCCCCTGATAGTTCCACCTGCCAGGGTTGTAATGTGGGGGTCAGACTGCCACAGTTGCAGCTGTCTGACCATCCTTGGACTGCCAGCCTCGTAATGAGGTCTTAAATCCAAAGATAAATTCATTGATGAAGGTAACATGTTTGACCAGACCATTCTGCTTGCATCCAATCCCTCTCAGACAACCTCAATGTTTGCCTAGGTTACAGTTTAATGCAACCATAAACTATCATTGGTGATTAGTGCCTTTCAATGCTATTTTCATTTAAAATTTTAAAATCTCAGAGCTCCAATTCCTCTTATTGAATTTTTGTTGTATTGATATAATTGTGTTTTACTCTGTTTCTCTAAACTAGCTGGAATTTTTATTGTTTGACATTTTGACTTTATTGCTGTTTTGGTACTGCATAAAGACTTTACACATAGCCCTACGTTAAGGCTGTCTGCACTGAGGTTGACCTCAGGTTAATTTAGTGATTTTGGTGTTCATCATGACAGGCTACTTTTGTTATATTTTTAGGTAGGTGACTGCCCACCACAAATATTAATCAATTTTCTTAGAGTGCCTTTTATTGAAATTTGCCCTGTCTATGACATCTGAATTCCATGTCATTCATGTTCTGTAATGTGTTGTTTTAATTTCATGTTATGTGCTACTGACAATACTGCATGTATATTTGTTTTCCTTCCTATGTTGGTAAAGACATAGGGGGTAATTTTGACCCTGGCGGTACGGGACCGCCAGGGCTAAAACGACGGAAGCACCGCCAACAGGCTGGAGGGTGCTTCCAGGCGTATTGTGACCGCAGCGGAAGCGCCGCGGTCGCACCGCCGGGGCCGGCGGTATTCCTCAACTTTTGCCCCAGCGGCTTTAATCCGCCTGTGCAGCGCTGATTGCAGCGCTTCCCAGGGGATTACGAGTGCCTGACCGCCAGCCTTTTCTGGCGGTTTGCACCGCCAGGAAAAGGCTGGTGGAACGGGGAGTCACGGGGCTCCTGGGGCCCCTGCACTGCCCATGCTACTGCATGGGCAGTGCAGGGGCCCCCTGACAGGGCCCCATGCAGCCCCTATGCAGACAGTGAAAAGCGTGACGGGTGCAACTGCACCCGTCGCACGGCCGCAACACCGCCAGCTCCATTTGGAGCCGGCTCCTATGTTGCGGCCGTGATCCCCACTGGGTCGGCGGGGATCTCCAAATGGCCGCGGTGGGGGTGCGGCCACATGGCGGTCAGATCTTGGCGGTCGTAATGACCCCCATAGTTATTTGACTCACACTATCTCCATGCACTTAATCAGGCTATAACCCTGTGCTTGTGTTGTAATCTTGGACACTGTGAAGACGTATTCAGAAGTAAGGCATTAAAATATAATGACAATTTAAATTTGATGCCATATTTTCAATACCTTTGAGTGCTCATGAATCTGTTTCATAACCCAGTGAGCATTTATATTTATTCTTGTTATCAGTGTGTCTGCATAGCAGAGCATTTGTTCTAAGTTCAAGCACCAGAAAGTGTGTCGTGCCTTTTGTAAAGTTATCCATCTTCTTCTGGTTATTGAGATCCATGTTCATGCTTTGTTTTGTGTATTTTGATTTTAGGTCTTACCTACAGATAGTTTTAGCTGTCTGTAGAAAAGTCATGTTGTCATACACCACACACACAGCACACAATCCACAATATCTGCATACTCTAAATTCAGTTTGTAGGAAGATGGCCTTGTGTGTGCTGGGTACCTATGGTACTTACTCTTTCTACCCAGTCTAGGGTTCCCTTATCAGTGAAATGTAGGCAGTGTCTAGAAGCCAGGCTCTCTAGAGGTAGCTGTGGATGAACAGCCGAGGCTTATTTATGAGACATACAAAGCTCATTCAATACCACTAGAGTCACACAGCACTTACACACGTGAAAGAAAACTCTAAGTGTTACAAAAATAAAGGTACTTTATTTAGTGACACAATTAACAAAAGCACTAGCTAGGCAACCCTCTAATAGGAGGCATGTAAACATGATAAATATGTACATTAGTAATCAGAAGTAGTCATAAATAGCAATAGAAAACAGTGCAATAATAATAGACAATAGTGACCCTAGGGGAAGCCCAAACCATACAGTGAAAAAATAGAATGCGAATGCAGGACCCACACCCAGGTAAGTAGAATCTTCAGAGGGGAGCTGGGGAACTAGGAAACCCCAAAGGTAAGTACCACAGTGCCCACCAGCAACCAGGAAGAAAGGAGTAAGGTTCTGTTTTTTTCCCAAACCACCAAAAGGACTGAAAAGAAGAAGAATGCACCACCCAGACATGACTACAAGAAACCAGAAGTGGATTCCTGAAGAGGAAGACCTGAAAAGGAGGGGACCAAGTCCTAAAGTTGCAGAAGTGTCCGGTGGTGGCAGGAGCCACTACCCACTTGTCTGTGGTTACAAGAGTTGGTTGACGGAAGGACAAAGCAGCAGGAGGGCAGAAACCTGTCTGAGCGATGGAAGCAGCTTGTGCTGCCCAGAAAAGAAAGGAGCTATGCTGGGGTCCTCTAAGGAGCCCCAGAGTGCATGAAATCATACTTCCAATACTAGCAACAGTATTGGGGTATGATTTCGATATGTTTGATACCAAACATGCCCGGGTTCGTAGTTACCATTATGTAGCTCGACATAGGTAGTGACCTATGTCCAGTACAAGCATAAACTGGCTTCCCCGCACTCACAAAGTCCATGAAAATGGAGCTGGAGTTTGAGGGGGCACCTCTGCTCATGCAGGGGTGTCCTCACACACAGGTACCTGTACCCTGCCTTCTGGGCTAGGAGGGCCTACCATAGGGGTGACTTACAGTGACCTGGTGCAGTGACATGTAGTGAAAAGAGTGCATGCACCCTTTCACGCAGGCTACAACGGCAGGCCTGTAGATACACTTTTCATGGGCTCCCCATGGGTGGCATAATATATGCTGCAGCCCATCGGGGACCCCTGGTGCCCCAATGCCCTGGGTACCCTGGTACCATATACTAGGGACTTGCAATGGGGCATTAGTATGCCAAATGTTGGTGGGGTGTTTCAAGCAACCAAGTTTAAAGAGAGAGAGCATAGTCACTGGGGTCCTGGTTAGCAGGCTCCCTGTGAACACAGTCACACCATACTGATAATAGGCAAAAAGTGGGGTAGCCATGCCTGAAAGGGGGTACTTTCCTGCACAGTTCAGTTCAGGTGTTT
Source organism: Pleurodeles waltl (assembly GCF_031143425.1). Lineage (NCBI taxonomy): Eukaryota > Metazoa > Chordata > Amphibia > Caudata > Salamandridae > Pleurodeles > Pleurodeles waltl. The sequence continues at coordinate 126,513,912 of NC_090440.1, read as the reverse complement.
TTGTATACTGCACCTGTCCCAGACTCCCAGTGCTGAGGAAGACACAACTGCTGGTTCCTTAAGTTATTTATAGGATATAAGCATTGACCTGATTCCTTTAGTTTTTGATTTATTCTTGATGACCCCCCACAAACTGTCTCGGAACTTGCATAACCCAGCACAACCCCACAGCCCGTCATGCTCTGGTGCCACTCTGCCCCATATGCTGTCTTTCTCTTTTTGTTTTTACTTTGTGGGTATATGGACTGCAAAGGGTAGTTGGACATCATTTTGAAAACCATTGATGAAGATTGATGTTCCTGCAGGAATGTCATCATGTCAGAAACAGTGTGGACATAAAAATCAAAGGAAAGTATCTCATTTTTAGTTATTTTTAATATCATTATAAAATATATTGGTTACTAAAATATTGCTGAATACATTTTAGCACATTTATGTGTAATTGAAGTGTTAGGTCCAAATTTATTTTATGCTTTTAATTTTAAAATAGTTTGATGTGTTCTATATTTTTTTAATGTCATTGTATTATAAATATACATAAGGAAGGAGCCCATAATATTCTCCCTCCTTATGTATATGTATAAAAGAAATGAACAAATCACATGCCCACACAAAGGATTTAGGTGCTTATTTAAGGTTCTTTTTAATTGCAGCTTGGTATCTTTGTTATAGGATCCCGTTTGAGGGGGGCACAGCATGGAGCATTAATTAATGTGGAGGGTGTATAGGCGTACAATAATGCACTGAATATCATATAGGTTTACTAAGATGTTAGGGAGTATTATTTGGAGTGTTGTAAATGATGTAGCATTTATTTAATTACAGGGACGTTTTATATAGGGAATTTTGGACCAGAATTACTACTGTGGATGAAATACTATTGACCCTGAGAATTACTATTGTGTATGAAATACTGTGGTCTTTAAAGAAGTAAGGGGCAGATTTAAGAGCCCCAAGCGCCTCCTTGGGCCACATTAGCATCATTATTTGTACACTAATGTGGCCCAATGTGGGCAATATCGCTGCAACAGATTTTCAAAGTGGTTCAATGCATGCATTTCGCCACTTTGTAACCCTTTGCGCTACAATATGCCTGCGCCAGGCATAATGTATGCAAATGGGGCGTTCCCCCGTTAGGGTGGATGAAAAAATGGCACAAGGGAATCTGAGAGATTTATTGCATATTTGTTTCCGGCACTTTTAACGACTGCTCTAAGCAGGCACTAAAAGGAAGCACACCATTGTTTACAATGGACCTCTATAAGATTTGCAGGAATAGTGTTGAGACAGGGCAACTAACTTGAAAAGAAGGATGTCTGCAGGGGTGATGGTATGCCCCCCGACCTCCTGGAACACCTCTCAGCACTTCCTGGTGGACACAGAAACCCTGGCAGGTGTCCCAAAAGGAAAGGGAATGGAAGAGAAAAAGACAAAACATTGCCACGTCTTGCCGGTCCAGCCAGGCACCCTGTATCTTCGGGGGGCAGGTCATTGTTGACAGATGATAGTGGAATAAGTGCACTCAACTTCCTTGAAACTGAATCTCTCTTTCTGATATGGGCATGGGAGCAGTAGAAGAACACCAGAATGCTCCAGCACTTTTCTTGGATAATAATAACTGTTGGCACAATCACTAACACTATATTACCAAAAACCCAAACTGAGTACCATAACAATAAGTACTGGAACACTAGGGCTGGTTTCACAGGGATTCTCTGTTGCACACTACAATTAGAACTGTAGTTGCACTTATCTTGCACAAGAAAGACAAACAAGGGCATTAATTATATCACATATAACTTTCCTGCATGCAGAGAGCTAAACTAACAAAAACAATCCAAGAAATACAAATGTCCACTCTGGGTTTAAACAGTTAGGGTGGCACAGTTTAGTTTGGCTTCACTGTGTGTGTGAAAAACCCTTCAAAAGCAAATTCATCAAACCTGAAACACAGGCATGGTAGACACAATTTAAATCCAAGAGTTATGCTATTAGAGAAAGAAAAGTCACATAAATGCTCTTTTAATATTGCACTGTCACTTTTTGTAGTACTTGAGCTCAAGCAGATTTCCTGAAGCACATTTAGGCAAGTAACTACAATAATAATGTAGAATGTTCAGAAATGCATTTGTCTCTTCAAGATAAGCACTCTGCCAAAATACGAGGTCTGAAATACACCAGCTGTTCTAGGAAAGTGCGGCACTCAAAGAACAAACTCCCTGGAGAATACTCGTCACTTAGCTGCAGTCTTTTCTGGAGTGCTGGAGGAATGCCTGGTGTCAGCTGGTACAGGAACGAAGAAACAAATTGCCTCAAAAGTCTTGTATACGAGGATGACAGCAGGGGCTGGACTGCCAAATCAGTTGCTTAGATCAGGAAGCAAAACAAAGCCAAGCAGGGAGGCATGCTTCACTCTGCTATTTATAGCCAATCAGGAAAGCAGTTGAGTTTCCACACGTGATGAGTCACCACACCCAATTAGAAGCACATGTCTACTCCACACCCAATTAGAAGCATATGTCTACACCTGCTCACATTAGCAAACAAGCATTGGGAAAACAAGCATTGATAAAATCAATTGTGTACAGCACATTTATTTACTTAGAAACATGTAGGTTTAACCAAGAACAGAGATGTGATTTAACCCTAATCCCTGAGGATGCTGAAAGATAACACAGGAGGCACCTTGGGGATTCCTGACAGTCCTCCCCACCAAGGACCCTCTCAAAGGGCTGGGCTTGGAAGGGTGCAGGAGAAGGAATTTTTTGGTAGATATGGAGCATGAACTGTGGACGCGGGTTCCCAGGAATTGTCCTCAGGCCCATAGCCTTTCTAAGCCAATAAATGGTGTAGAAAACACCACAGACGCGCCTGGAGTCAAGAATTTTGGCCACTTCAAATTCCCATTGCCTGTGTACTTTTACTGGGGGAGGTGGTGGGGCATTGCGGGTATCAGGGGAATAGGGATGGAGTAAAAACACATGAAACACGAGGTGTACCTTGAAATCATCTGGCAATGTCAATTCTACCACCACAGGATTGATGATATTGACAATAAGAAAGGGGCCTAAAATCGGGGGTTTCATTTTCTGGATCCTGCAAGATGGCGATTTTTTGATGAGAGCCACACCTGATCTCCTATCTTATAAGAGGGAGCAGGTCTCCTTCTTTTGTCTGCTTATTTTTTTACTTGAGCTTGGTAGAGTTTTAAATGGTATTGTACTTGTTTTTTAATCTCCTGTACCTCGTTATGGTGTTTCCGTACTGATGGGATGTGGAATGTTTGGGACCCAGTTATAGGTAGCATTCTTGGGTGCAGACCAAACAAACAGTAAAATGGTGATACTCTTGTAGCCATGTGGACACTGTTGTTATATACAAATTCAACAAGAGGAAAGCCTTATCCCACTCAGTAAACCCAGTGTCAATGTAACATCTCAGGATTTTCTCCAGCGATTGGTTGGCATGTTCCGTCTGCCCATCCGTTTGTGATTGATATGCAGAGGACAAGCGGGCATCCATACCAACAGAGGAAAAGAAGCTACGTTAAAACCGTGATCTAAATTGGGGGTCACAATAGTAAACAATTGTGGTGGGCAATCCATGAAGCCATACAATGTGGTGGACAAACAAATCAGAGAGCTTGGAAGCCGTAGGGAGGCATTTTAATGTAACAAAATGAGATATTTCCGTTAGTTAATCTACAACCACCCATATGACAGTGTGTCCATTGGAAGCTGGGAGATCAGAAATAAAATCCATACTTATGGTATGCCATGGGGCCACCGGAATTGGCAGGGAAAGTAACAATCCTATGGCTGGAGTATGTGAGGTTTTAGCCCAAACACAGGTGGAACAAGTCTGGACGTAGCTTCTGACATCCTGCACAAGCGTGGACCACCAAAACCATCTTTGACAGAGATCTAACATCTTTTTCTCACCTGGGTGATCTGCGAGGACAGAATCATGTCCCCAATGTAACACTATATCCCATAATTCTTTGGTAGGGACGTACAACTCATCAGCATGGTATAGTAAACCCTCTTTTTCATACACATCAGTTGAATAGGGAACCATGTATTGGGCTACCCGTATTTTCTCAAGGAACTCTTGGGAAGTGCACACAGCCACAATTTCTTCTGGGGGTATGATGCTTCTGACCTGTTCTAGTGCAACATTAGAGGAGAAACCCATCCTAGACAATGTGTCTGCCTTTTGTTGTGTAGTACCGGGCTTATAGGTGATTACGAAGTCAAACTCATTAAAGAGTAGAAGCCAGCATAACTGACGGGGTGTCAGGTCCTTGGTCGCTTGAAAAAAATGAAAATTGCAGTGATCTGTGTAAATAGTTTCAGTGTGTCTGTCTCCTAGTAGGTGGTGACGCCATTTCTGGAAGGCAAGCTTGATGGCCAGAAGTTCCCGCTCTGCCATCGTGTAATTTTGCTCTGCAGGTAGCAATTTCTTTGAGAAGTAAGCTACTGGATGGAAATGCCCAGACTCAGGAGAAGACACCACCCACTGACATTTGGCTGCTTCCACGAAAAATGGCTGAGCCTGGTCGGGATGATGGAGAATGGGTGCTTCAGTGTGTTTTTAAGATGTTGGAAGGCTTTCTCAGCTTCTGCATCCCAGAGGAACTTAACCCCCTTTCGTACGAGACCAGTTATGGGTGATGCCACTGTAGTAAAGTGGGGTATAAATCTCTGATAAAAATGTGCAAAGCCCAAAAACTGTCGCACTTCCTTGATGGATCTTGGGGCTACCCAATCCAGGATGTCCTGTACCTTGGACCTATGCATGGAAATTCCATCGGAGTGATCACATATCCCAGGAATTCTACAGTTGTAGTGTGAAAAACAAATTTTTCTAGCTTGGCGAAGAGTTGATGCTCACAAAGGGTTTGTAAAACCGTTCTTACGTGCCCTATATGTTCCTCAGTGGAAGACGAGTAGATCAAAATGTCATCTATGTATACCACTACACAGATATCCAGAAACTCCTGCAGCACTCCATTGATAAAAAATTGAAACGCTACAGGAGCGTTACACAACCCGAAGGGCATCACTGTGTACCCAAAGAGTCCGAATTTAGTTCAGAACGCCATCTTCCACTCATCCCACTTCATCACTCGGATCAAGTGGTAGGCGCACTGGACGTCGAGTTTAGTATAAATGGTCGACTGACGTACCTGATCTCAAAGTACCGGGATCAACCGAAGTGGATACCAATTTTCATAGTCACTTTGTTCACTGCACGATAATCTATAAAGGCGCGCAGCTGGCGATTCTTCTTGGGCACGAAGAACAAAGACGACTGTTAGACTTTTCATCCTTGGCGTGGTCTCCCTTAACTTTTTCCCTCTGTTCCCCAGGTTGTTGATGTGTGCTGGACTCTGATTTTACTGTTTTTGTTACTCTGGGCAATTTACCACTGCTAACCAGTGTTAACGTGCAAGTGCTCCGTATGTATGTAATTATCCATGATTGGCATATTTGATTTTTTAGTAAGTCCCTAGTACAGTGTACTAGAGGTGCCCAGGGCTTGTACATCAAATGCTACTACTGGGCCTGCAGCACTGATTGTGCCACCCACATAAGTAGCTCTGTAATCATGTCTCAGACCTGCCATTGCAGTGTCTGTGTGTGCAGTTTTAACTGTAAATTCAACTTGACAAGTGTACCCACTTGCCAGGCCTAAACCTTCCCTTTTCTTACATGTCAGACACCCCTAAGGTAGGCCCTAGGTAACCCCAAGGGCAGGGTGCTGTGTATGGTTAAGGTAGGACATATAGGTGGTCATTCTGACCCTGGCGGTCTTTGACCGCCAGGGCGGAGGACCGCGGGAGCACCGCCGACAGGCCGGTGGTGCTCCAATGGGGATTCCGACCGCGGCGGTAAAGCCGCGGTCGGACCGGCACCACTGGCGGCCTCCCGCCAGTGTACCGCGGCCCCATTGAATCCTCCGCGGCGGCGCAGCTTGCTGCACCGCCGCGGGGATTCCGACCCCCCCTACCGCCATCCAGATCCCGGCGGTCGGACCGCCGAGATCCGGATGGCGGTAGGGGGGGTCGCGGGGCCCCTGGGGGCCCCTGCAGTGCCCATGCCACTGGCATGGGCATTGCAGGGGCCCCCGTAAGAGGGCCCCTACATGTATTTCACTGTCTGCTGTGCAGACAGTGAAATACGCGACGGGTGCAACTGCACCCGTCGCACAGCTTCCACTCCGCCGGCTCGATTCCGAGCCGGCTTCATCGTGGAAGCCTCTTTCCCGCTGGGCTGGCTGGCGGTCTGAAGGCGACCGCCCGCCAGCCCAGCGGGAAAGTCAGAATTACCGCAGCGGTCTTTCGACCGCGGAACGGTAACCTGACGGCGGGACTTTGGCGGGCGGCCTCCGCCGCCCGCCAAGGTCAGAATGAGGGCCATAGTATTGTGTTTTATATGCCCTGAGAGTGAAATATTGCTAAATTCGTTTTTCACTGATGCAAGGCCTGTCCCTCTCATAGGTTAACATGGGGGCTGCCTGTAAATCTGATTCAAGTGTAGATCCCCTTTGGGAGCGGATGGACATGTGGAGTTTGGGGTCTCTAAGCTCACAATTTAAAAATACATATTTTAGTAAAGTTGATTTTAAGTTTGTGTGTTTGAAAATGCCACTTTAAGAAAGTGAGCATTTTCTTGCTTACACCATTTCTATGATTCTGCCTGTTTGTGGATTTCCTATCTGGGTCAGTTTGACAGTTGGGCTGGTTGCACCCCATACTAGACAGTGACACAAAGGGAGCTGGGGTGTAGTCGGCATTTCCTCATGAGCCATCTGTGCTAGGAGGGACGGGAGGAGTGGTCCCTCACACCTGAAAGGGCTGTGCCTGCCCTCACACAGTGCAGTCTCCAACCCCCTGGTGAGTGTCTGGGGCCTGGCATGGGAAAGGCAGGATTTCACATTCAAAAGAGATTTTACTCTAAAGTAGGCCTAATTCAAAGGAGTAATTGGGTATAAGAATGGCACCCAAAACCACAGACTTTAGAAACCCTCCTGGAAACAAGGGAAACCTCTGCCTGCAAAAGCGCTGAACAGCTGAGGAATAAGAGCTGCCCTGCCTGTGACTGTGCTTTGTGGAGCTATCCTGCAGTTGCTGTCTCTGTCAGAGTAAGAGGGCAAAGACTGGACTTTGTGTGCCTTCCATCTTGAGAAGAAATCTCCAAGGGCTTGATTTAGAGCTTGCCTCCTGTTTGAAGTCTCGGGGACAGCAAAGACTTCTCACTGCCTGCACCTGGAGTCTCTGGAGAGACTCCTACTGTGCCCTGTGGTCCCCATCCAGTTCCTGGGACCCAGATAGGAGAAGCTGGCAGCCCAAAGACAAGGAAATCTGCGCACAGAGTGCCGTGCGGGGAAACGCTCAACTCGACTCCGATCTGCGGCTTAAGACACAACGCTCACAGGAAACGCAACTGAAGAATCGACGCACGGAGCAGGAGAAACGATGAGCAGTATCGCCGACGGGAGGCTGGGAGATCACAACCCGCGCTGTGGGGTTTTCAGATAATCGTGCGGCTGGATTCCCAACTCAAGTACTGCTGGGCGTGGAAAAACAACGCAAGGCCTGCCTGGACCAAAGAGTGCTGACCGGATCGACGCATCGCTCTCCTGTGGAGAGAAGAAACAAAGCACCCGACCCAGCGAAAGGAGAAATGATGCAAGGTCCCGCTCGTGACTGGAATCAATGCATCGCAAGCCCTTTTTGACACGCACTTGTCCGTGCGGGGTTATTTTTGACGCGCCCAAGGTGCTTTTTCACGCTGACAGCGTTAGTTTGTGTTTGAAACTACTTAAAGATTCTTTTTGATTTTTAATTGATAACTTGACTTGTGTATTATGGATTTTTGCCTTTTTGGTCTTGTTTTGTTTAGATAAATATTTCCTATTTTTCTAAACTGGTGTAGTGTCATTTTGTAGTGTTTTTATTAAGTTACTGTGTGTGTTGGTACAAATACTTTATACCTAGTACTCTGAAGGTAAGCCTACTGCTCTTCCAAGCTACCAAGGGGGCAAGCAGGGGTTAACTGAGGGTGATTCTCTTTTACCCTGACTAGAGTGAGGGTCCTTGCATGAACAGGGGGTAACCTGACTGTCAACCAAAGACCTCATTTCTAACAACGACAATACAGGTGACCTTGAATGATGAATGAAACCCTTAGCCAATAGATCATCCATGTAGTCTTGCAGGTATCGATTCTCAGGCTCAGAAAGAGCATACACCCTACTATATGGTAGAGTTGCCCCTGAAATCAAGTCTATACGACAATCGTATGACCTATGTGGCAGAAGCTCGGTGGCCTTCTGTTCACTAAAGACATCATGGAAGTCTTTATATGGTGCAGGAATGGCCAGTGTGTCGTCCGGCTTGAAAGCCGTACTATGTGTGGACCCCCAATTCAAGAGTGTCACAATGTTTAAAGTCTAATATCACTGTCCTTGCTGCCCATTCAATTTTGGGATTGTGTAACTGAAGCCACGGTATCCTCAAAGTGGCTCCAAATACTGGGGTATCTATGAGGTCAAACTGAATTTGTTCTGTATGGTTGTTTGCACAAAGCATGGACAAGGGTGTTGTTTGATAAACAATAAGCTCGGAGGACAATTCTGAGCCATTCACGACTCTGACTGGTTCAGGGACGTCTTCTCTGACAGTCGTAATATTTAGAGTTTTAGACAAACCCAAGTCTAAAAAGTTTCAGGTAGCCCCAGAGTCATGCAGTATGAGAATGACCTTATGAACCTGAGGGGACAACACTTACTTCACTGTTAGAAATGAGGTTTCTGGTTTGCTAGGGTATGCACCTCAGCCAGGCAGAACTTACCCACTCTAGTCAAGGCAAGGGAGTTACACGTCCAAGATAACCCCTGATCACCCCCTTGGTAGCTTGGCACGAGCAGTCAGGCCTATCCCAGAGGAAATGTGTAAAGCGTTTACACAACACACAACACACGTGATGCAAAATGTACACCAGAAAGTTAAAACAACACTGAGCTATGTAAAAATAAACTGTTTTGCGCAAAACATAATTAGACCAACATTACACATTAGTAATACCCTGCTACCTTAGCAGTTGCCAGAATGTTACACACGTTACTAATACTCTGCAAGAATACGGAGTTGTCACATTAGAACACGTAAGTACTCAGGATTCAACATAAGCAGTAGTCAGGAATTATAGTAAGAATGCTAGGCACTTGTCATGAATACCTCATAAATACCCATAAAAGGAACATTAGAGAACATATCATGTCATAAAAATACATATCAGCATATCATGCCCATAAAAGTAACATTAGCACATATCTGTACTGTCAGGAAAAGCAGGTAAAACATATACATTCCCCTAGGTCCATACTTGGCTCATTGAGCCACTATATTCCTAAAAGTACCTGGTTTCTTAGTGAAGAGGCACTCTCTGTGCCTCGAAAGAGGACTATGGGGGGTCCCGCTGCTCCGGTGCGCTCACAGGGACCACGTAGTGCTCCTGGGGGAGAGGGGTGGTCAGCACCCTCTCCTTATAGAAAACGGCCCCTCTGCGGGCCTGCGATTTGGATGGGGCCTGCCTCAGCCTCCGCACACCCTGTCCCTGGGCTGAGGGCCAGGCTAAGCCCTAACAGCAATCAGGGGCGGCAGGAAGGGGACCTCCATTGAGGTCTCTCTTCCCGGTGTATGCCCGAAACAATACCCGTTTTTGAAGGAAAAGGAGAGTCCTGCTCCTTGGGCGATGCGGTGAAGCTTTTGCTGCTCAGACCCCTCCTTGGGCCCGAGAAGACACTCGCCCGCACCCGATGTGGTGCGCAAGTGTATGCGGAGGATCCCGGGCCTCGCAGTGAAGATTCAGTGGCAAATTGGAGGCGGCTGGTGCCCTGGGGGCGCTCCCAAGACCGGACCGTACCCCGGGGTGTCGACAGGAGCAAGCTTACTCCTCTTGGCTACATCACGTGCCCTGGGGGCACTGGAAAGAGCGCGGTCCTCGCGCTGAATGAAAAAAAGATGCCCGGGTTGCGGTGGTGACTTGGGGACAATTAAGAGAGCGCGTTTCAAAGCGCTAGGGCCCAAAGCTGCAGCCCGGGCTGCGGTGGTGATTCTCTTCAGTTAGAAAAGTGCACTTTGGAGAAGCGCATTCTAGTCACAAAGGTGCGCTCTAGAAGTGATATGCAGCCACAGCAGCACTCCTTGTGCTGGAAGAAGGTTACAGAGTTCAGGGGCCACACCACCCTGCCTCTGGAGACTACAGAGGGGTGCAGGGCTGGTGAACCCAGCTATAGGCCAGAACACAAGGGGATGCCAGCAGTGGTGGTTTCACCTAGTGAGCAAGCAGGTCACAGGTCAGCACAGCAGCAGGAGTCCAAGGTGATCCTGGTGAGTCCTCTCATCAGCGTCCTGCGCCCATCTCCAGGTAAGGTTCCTGGAGTTCAAAGTGATGTCCAATGATGTCTAAATTGTGGGGAATATTCCCCTGTACTTATACTAGGTTTCCAGAGTGTTTTACAATGGGCAGGAGAGGGGGTTCCAACCAGTTACAACTTGTTGTGGGAGTGCCATTTCTCTCCTCCAGCACAGGCTCCAAACATCAGTGGGGGGTAAACGACCCTATTGTGTGAGGCCAGGGCACAGCCTTTGTACATGCAGGTGTGCACCGTCTCTCCCTTCTCTCAGCCCAGGAAGGCTTTACAATATGCAGATGCACCTCTGTGATACTTCCACCCTCCCTGTGTTCAGGCTGTCTGAGAAGTATGCACAAAGCCCCAACTGTCAGTCTGCCCAGACGTGGATTGGAGGCAAGCTGTAAAACACCAAAATCATAAGCACAGATAAATGCCACTTTCTAGAAGCGGCATTTCTGTGATAGTTATAAAAAATACACCTACCCCAGTAAGCAGCATTTCTCACCACTATCACAACCATACCAAACATGCCTACGCTACCCGTCATAAATAAGACAATACCCCTTACACATTAGGCAGGACATTTCCAATGCAATCCTATGAGAAGGCAGCACTCACAGCAGTGAGACACCAAGTTAGGCTGTATGTCACTTCCAGGACAGGCCACGCAACATGGCACATGTCCTGTCTTCTACATACATGGCACCCTGCCCAAAGGGCAAGCTAGGGCGTACCTTAGGGGTGACTTACATGTAGTAAAAGGGGAGTTCTGGGCCTGGCAAGTAAATTTAGATGCCAGGTCCCTGTGGCAGAAAAGTGTGCACACAGGCCCTGCGCTAGCAGGCCTGAGATAGGTTTGATGGGCTACTTCAGTGGGTGGCGCAAGCAGCGCTGCAGGCCCACTAGTAGCATTTAATTTACAGACCCTGGGTATAGGGATACCACGTAAATTAAATATGCCAAATAGGTATAAGCCAATCATACCAATTTTGTAAGGGAGAGCAAATGCACTTTAGCACTGGTTAGCAGTGAAAAAGTGCTCAGAGTCAAAATGTCAGCCAACAAAGGTCATAAAAATAAGGAGGCAAAAGGCAAAAAGTCTGGGGAATGACCCTGTAAAAGGGCCAGGTCCAACATGACCCCCTACCAGCCTAAAGTCTGGGGAGAACAATCAATTCCTTGATGGACTTCCCTGCTTAGGGCGATAGAACCAGGACCCTGGCCCACAACTGCAGGGGAATGATCCAGTTCTATGCCAATCTGAACCCAGTTGAATTCCTCTGTCTATGTTTCCCAGACAATCTAAGCTAACCCATGGAGGTGTCTTAGTTGTCTGTGGCCAGAGCCAGGTCCCAGGCCACCTCTCAGAGTGGGGGCGGGAGCCCCAGGTGCATAGCATCCTGTTTCCACTCTCCTTCCCACCAGTTCAGGAGTTACCCCCTGCCACTGGTCTTCTAGCCTAGGGACTGGTTCCATAGCCTGAATAGGGTCCAGGGGAGAGTCTCTCCTCCTGCCCCACCTCCGAGGAGTTGTACCTCCAGAATCCAGAACTGCCAGGGCGCTGGTTACAGTCGTCCTGGTCAGCTCACCCACCAGTTCAGAGGAGCCCCCCTGTAACTGGGCTCCCAACCCAGGGTCCTTCCCCTCTGGCTGAGCCGGGGTCAGGAAAGAGCCTTTCCTCCTCCTACCCCTTCTTCTAGAGTTCCGCACCCTCCCATCAGGAGTGATACCCCCAGAAGTAATGGTAGAGAGGCTGGGGACAGCCTTCTCCACCTCCAGGTCAAGGGAGCTTCCCTAGATCTGATTCTCCAACCTAGGGATGGTACCCTTGGGCTGGCCATGAGTTAGGGGAGCACCCTCCCTCAAACTCTCCCTTAGAGGAACTGAATCCCTGTGGATTGCATCAGTAGTAGGGATGCTAGTTACAGCAGTCTCTACTCCCAGATCTATGGGGTTGCCCATGATCTGGTCTTCCAACCTAGGGACGGTACACTTGGGCTGGACAGGAGTTAGGAGTGTGCCCTCCCGCAAACCCTCCCTTACAGGAACTGAATCCCCAGGGACTGCATCAGTAGGGATGCTGGTTACAACAGTCTCTACTTCCAGATCTAGGGGGTTGCTAATTGTATGAAAGTACCATCTTGCCTGGCATGTTACCCCCATTTTTACTTGTGTGTCAGTTTGTTTTTGCCTGTGTCACTGGGATCCTGCTAGCCAGGACCCCAGTGCTCTAGTTTGTGGCCTATATGTGTTCCCTGTGTGGTGCCTAACTGTATCACTGAGGTTCTGCTAACCAGCACCTCAGTGTTTATGCTCTCTCTGCTTTTAAAATTGTCACTGCAAGCTAGTGACCATTTTCACCAATTCTGATTGGCACACTTGAACACCCTTATAATTCCCTAGTATATGGTACCTAGGTACCCAGGGTATTGGGGTTCCAGGAGATCCCTATGGGCTGCAACATTTCTTCTGCCACCCATAGGGAGCTCATACAATTCTTATTCAGGACTGCTACTGCAGCCTGAGTGAAATAACATCCACATTATTTCACAGCCATTTTACACTGCACTTAAGTAACTTATAAGTCACCTATATGTCTAACCCTCACTTAGTGAAGGTTAGGTGCAAAGTTATTAAGTGTGAGGGCACCCTGGCACTAGCCAAGGTGTCCCCACATTGTTCAGGGCAATTTCCCCAGGCTTTGTGAGTGCGGGGACACCATTACACGCGTGAACTACATATAGGTCAATACCTATATGTAGCTTCACAATGGTAACTCAGAACATGGCCATGTAACATGTTGTCCCCCCAAGCCAAATCTGGTATTGTGGTGCCAATCCCATGCATCCTCGGGGCTCCAGCATGGACCCCGTGTGCTGCCAAACTAGCTCTCTGGGGTTTTCTCTGCAGCTACTGCTGCTGCCAACCCTCAGACAGGTTTCTGCCCTCCTGGGGTCTGGGCAATCCAGTCCTAGGAAGGCAGAACAAAGAATGTTACACCCTCTCCCTTTGGAAATAGGTGTTAAGGGCTGGGGAGGAGTAGCCTCCCCCAGCCTCTGGAAATGCTTTGAAGGGCACAGATGGTTCCCTCCTTGCATAAGCCAGTCTACACCAGTTCAAGGATCCCCCAGCCCTCGCTCTGATGCGAAACTAGACAAAGGAAAGGGGAGTGACCACTCCCCTGTCCATCACCACCCCAGGGGTGGTGCCCAGAGCTCCTCCAGTGTGTCCCAGACCTCTGCCATCTTGAATGCAGAGGTGTGAGGGCACAATGGAGACCTCAGAGTGGCCAGTGCCAGCAGGTGACGTCAGAGACCCCTCCTGATAGGCTCTTCCCTGGTTAGGTAGCAATCCTCCTCTGAGGGCTATTTATGGTCTCTCCTGTGGATTTCTTTTCAGATTACGAATGCAAGAGCTCACCAGATTTCCTCTGAATCTCCCTCTTTGACCTCCTGGTCCCTCCTGGGCCCGGGCAGCACCCATTATCTTCCAACAGGACTCTTGCAACTAGCAAGTCTTGTTTGCAGTTTTTCTGCATGGAAACAACTCTGCGTCCTCCAGCACACCGTGGGACATCTTCTGACCAAAGGAGAAGTTCCTGGCCCCTTCCATTGTTGCAGAATATTTGGCTTCTTCCACCCGGAGGCAGCCCTTTTGCACCTTCATTCGGGGTTTATTGGGCTCCTGCCCACCCCGGACACTTGCGTGACTTTTGGACTTGGTTCCCTTCCTTTACAGGTCCTCAAGTCCAGAAATCCGTCTTCAGTGCTTTGCAGTCAGTTGTTGCCTTTGCAAAATCCCCTATCTCGACTTTACTGTCTTTCTGGGGTAGTAGGGTAACTTTATTCCTACTTTTCAGGGTCTCGGGGTAGGGTATCTTGGACACCCTTAGTCTTTTCTTACACTCCCAGCGACCCTCTACACACTACACTAGGCCTGGCGTCCATTCGTGGTTCACATTCCACTGTTGGAGTATATGGTTTCTGTAGCCCCTAGGCCTGTTGTGTCCTATTGCAATCTATTGTGTTCTACAGTGTTTGCACTACTTTTCTAACTGTTTACTTACCTGATTTTGGTTTGTGTGTATATTGTTTGTATTTTACTAACCTCCTAAGGGAGTATATCATCTGAGATACTTTTGGCATATTGTCAATAAAATAAAGTACCTTTATTTTTTAGTAACTCTGAGTATTGTGTTTCTTATGATATAGTGCTATATGATATAAGTGGTATAGTAGGAACTTTGCATGTCTCCTAGTTCAGCCTAAGCTGCTCTGCTATAGCTACCTCTGTCAGCCTAAGCTGCTAGCACACTACTAATCTACTAATAAGGGATAACTGGACCTGGCACAAGGTGTAAGTACCACAAGGTACCCACTATAAGCCAGGCCAGCCTCCTACATTGGTGGTGCAGCGGTGGGATAAGTACTTGTAAATGCTTTACCCCTTTGTCATTGGTGCTTTTCATAAGAGAAACATATACCAAATACTTCAGAATATACACAGTTAACCTAAACAGTTGAACTTTCTTTCTCTAAGCTTTCTAAAACGTTTTAGAAAAGTTTTTAAAAGTTTTGAAAAGTTGTAAAAAGTTTTTCTCTTTTCTCTAAAAGTTTCTAAACTTTTTTCTCTCTGTCTTAAACCCTTTCTAACAATCATGTCTGCAGTAGAACTTACTCCCACAGTTGTCCAGGCAACCTATGGTAGTTTAAACTTTAAACGTTTGAGGGGGCTCTGCATTGAAAGTGCTTTAAGTATTGGTAATAACCCGACAAAAGATCTTTTCCTTAGCCTTCTCCTAGAAAGTGACCAGAACCAGTCTGTCCCATCCCAGGATCAGGAGGTAGAGGAGGGGGGTACCCAGCAAGACTCAGAGGATTCCCCTGAGGATGCTGGGGAGGGTTCTTCGAAGGACCTGTCAGCTGACAGGCCATCTAGTGACACTGGTAGTGGGAGGGGGTCACACACTAGTAGGGTATCTTTCACTCCTAAAGGCCAGGTTACTAGAGTCCAGCCAGTTAGGGACAGGTCTAACTCTGCCAATTCCCATCTTTCTTTTGCGTCTCACAATTCCCAAGCATCCCACCCTGAGGATAACTTAATGGAAAGGGAGCTCAGAAAGCTGAGGTTGGAAGAGGCCAGACAGAAGCTTAAACAGCAGCAGCTGGCCTTAGACAGTGAATCTCTGGATGTGGAAAGGGAAAGGCAGAGGTTGGGGTTAGTTCCCCATGGTTGCAGCAACAGTGTTTTTGATAGCAATCCTGTTAGAGAGCAAGAATCCAGAAACCTGTGTAAGATAGTCCCCCCTTACAAGGAGGGGGGGTGACATTAAAAAGTGGTTTGCTGCACTTGAGTGGGCCTGTATGGTACAGTTGGTCCCTCAAAGGCATTGAGCTGCTATCTTGTGGCTATCGTTCACTTGTAAGGGTAGGGATATGCTCCTTACTGTCAGAGAAAGTGATGCCAATAACTACAAAGTTTTGAAAGATGCACTTTTGGATGGATTTGTCTTAACCACTGAACAATACAGGATTAAGTTGAGAGACACCAGAAAAGAGTCCTCTCAAGACTGACCAGACTGTAGACTGTTCAGTGAAGGCCTTGTAGAGTTGGTTACATGGCAGTAAGGTGATTGACTATGAAAGCCTGTATAATCCAATCCTGAGAGAGCATATTTTGAACAATTGTGTGTCTGATTTGTTGCACCAGTACTTGGTAGAGTCAGATATGACGTCTTCCCAAGAATTGGGAAAGAAGGCAGACAAATGGGTCAGAACAAGAGTGAACAGAAAAGTTCATACAGGGGGTGACAAGGATGGCAAGAAGAAGGATGGTAAGTGTTCTGACATGGTTGGGGACAAAGATAAAAATATTCATCAGGCCCACAAAAATCATCTGGGGGTGGTGGGTCCAAATCCTCTTCTCACAATCAGAAAAAGACACAGTGTTATTTATGTAAAGTAAATGACCACTGGGCAAGTGATGCCACTTGTCCAAAGAAAAACACCAAGGCTCCCACTACCACAACCCCAACTGCAACCTCTAGTGCCCCTAGTAATAGCAATGGTGGTGGGAAGTCTACTGCAAATAGCCAATCCAAGGGTGTAGCTGTGCTCACCATTGGCAGTGTAGTTGGGGTTGGTCTTGTTAGGGAGACCACAGAGGCTGTTTTAGTCTCTGATGGTAGCATTGACTATCCCACCTTGGTTGTTTGTCCCCTTAATATGGGTAAGTACAAGCAACTTCACCTAATTAATGATATTGAGGTTGAGGCCTACAGGGACACAGGAGTCAGTGTAACTATGGTTAGAGAGAAACTGGTTCACCCTGATCAACACCTATTTGGTCAGCAGTACCAAGTGACTGATGCTCACAATAACTCACTTAGCCACCCCATGGCTGTTGTGAATCTCAACTGGGGGGGTTACTGGTCCAAAGAAAGTTGTGGTAGCCACTGAATTACCTGTATATTGCTTACTAGTGTCATGGTGTCTTTTCCTCGGGATCTGCACACTGCTGAACAAGAAGGCCCACCTCCCGGCGTCATCGACTCAGAAAGCTTTAATAGCACAGAGTTATGATGAAGCCTGGCGGGGGAAGGGAATTTAGGTAGGGAACAGCTGGGAGAGAGATCTGAAAAGGAAAAGGTTAGAACAAGCATGTATATACTCATTAATGACAATCTAATTCACCATTACAGCCTTTGCGTACATGCATCTTCATAATACCAGATTGATACTCTTTGTGCTTGGGCAATAACCCCTCCTGTAAATCACAACACCGGAATGAACTGAGACCACAGAGTCCCAAGAAGACCAGAGTTTTAGACCATGGACACAATCTTAAATATCAATCATAGAACCACTTATGCATTGATAAAACTCTAAACATTAGATCTCAGTTTAGAAGACTCGTAAAACACTTAAAGAGGTCTTTTTAAAAAAAAATGAAGCATCTTAATATGTATCTCACATACCATGCATCCTAAAACAATGAAACTGTGATTTCTTTATCTTTGAAACCCTTTTTGGATAAATGTTCTCCTGTACATGAAAAGCGCTTTAAGTATTGAGCCAAGGACGCTTTACTTTCTGTGAACTGAAGTACTTTCAAATATTGTGACCAAAGCACCTTTTTCTCCTCTGGACCTGAAGCGCTATGCCAATGCGCGTTTATTCGTTTTGATTGAAACACTAAGTCAATGTGCTTTATTATTGTGCCGTGAACTGAGGCGCTTTATTGAGCGTGTTTGCTGCCGTGAACTGAAGCGCTTTACGGAGCGCGTTTGCTGCCGTGAACTGAAGCGCTTTATTGAGCGCGTTTGCTGCCGTGAACTGAAGCGCTTTACGGAGCGCGTTTGCTGCCGTGAACTGAAGCGCTTTATTGAGCGCGTTGGCTGCCGTGAACTGAAGCGCTTAACTGAGCGCGTTTGCTGCAATGAACTGAAGTGATTTACGGAACGCGTTTTCTGCCGTGAACTGAAGCGCTTTACTGAAGTGGCCTAAAACGCCATGCTCGTTAGGCTAGGGGAATTCTGAAAGTTAGGAAGAATCAACTCACTTCTGACTTGGGCTCTTCACGACCTTACCGCCCAAGAGTACGACCTACTTGTGTCTTAATTCCCAAATGGAATAACAGGAACCTTTGAGTTTCTGCCAAGCTGCCTTTGAAGAAATTCTGCTTTGCTCCAGAGGAAGGTCCCTTGAGGTCTGACTGCATCGAAGTCTTCAAAATAATGAGCCACGAGGTTGGGTGTGGCTGGGCTTCATAGGCCAGCCACACCCCAAGATGGCTGCTGCCTCTAAAAACATGGGAAATGTAGTCCCTTCATAGAATAGCACTGATAAGTGCATCTTGACCACCAATGGCCTGAACCTGCAGCTATGTGAGCTTTACCATAGGGCAAACGACGCTGCTGACCATTCTTGGAACAAGCGGGATGACCAGTGGTGTGTATAACGCATCCCAAATCCACGCAGCGGACCTTCGGGTGGAACCTGGACCACGTGCAGCCTTGATCCTGACAACTAGGCAATGATTTGGAGACATCAGCTGGGCTGAAGTGGAGTTGGAGGCTCATGCAGCAATGCTAGGCATTCCTGGGCATATTTTTGCTTTGACAAGGGCTCAGGCCAAAAAGCAAAAAGAACAGGGAAACGTGGTTCCTGGAACAAAGGACCAAGTGCTCCCAAAAGTTAGGGGTAGTAAAGGCAAATCCTGGCCCACTATCCTTCCCTCACCAAAAGATTCCCCTTTTGAGGAAGAGGAATCCTCTCCCTGTGCAGAACCTACACCAGATTAGCTGTCAGCAGACACTGCTGAGCTTTTGGGTGCCGGGGGGCCTGCTAAGGAAGAGCTGAGTGTGACACAGCAGACCTGTCCCACACTAGAGGGTTTGAGACAGCAAGCTGTCAAACAGCAGAATTGGGATGTCAGTGATGGCCATAATTCTGCTTTGCTCCAGAGGAAGGTCCCTTGAGGTCTGACTGCATCGAAGTCTTCAAAATAGTGAGCCAAGAGGTTGGGTGTGGCTGGGCATTATAGGCCAGCCACATCCCAAGATGGCTGCTGCCTCTAAAAACATGGGAAATGTAGTCCCTTCATAGAATAACACTGATAAGTGCATCTAGACCACCAATGGCCTGAACCTGCAGCTATGTGAGCTTTATCATAGGGCAAACGACGCTGCTGACCATTCTTGGAACAAGCGGGGATGACCAGTGGTGTGCATAACGCATCGCAAATCCACGCAGTGGACCTTCGGGTGGAACCTGGACTTCGTGCAGCCTTGATCCTGACAACTAGGCAATGATTTGGAGACATCAGCTTGGGCTGAAGTGGAGTTGGTGGCTCATGCAGGAATGCTGTGCATTCCTGGGCATATTTTTGCTTTGACAAGGGCTCTGGCCAAAAAGTAAAAAGAACAGGGAAACGTGGATCCTGGAACAAAGGACCAAGTGCTCCCAAAAGCTAGGGGTATTAAAGGCAAATCCTTGCCCACTATCCCTCCCTCACCAAAAGATTCCCCTTTTGAGGAAGAGGAATCCTCTCCCTGTGCAGAACCTACACTAGATTAGCTGTCAGCAGACACTGCTGAGCTTTTGGGTGCCGGGGGGCCTGCTAGGGAAGAGCTGAGTGTGGCACAGCAGACCTGTCCCACACTAGAGGGTTTGAGACAGCAAGCTGTCAAACAGCAGAATTGGGATGTCAGTGATAGCCATAAGGTGTATTGGGAAGACAACCTCCTGTACACTGAGTCAAGGGACTCTAAACCTGGAGCTGCCAGGGGATTGGTCATCCCTTTGCAGTATAGGGAGTTTCTTCTTACCTTTGCACATGACATTCCTTAGGCTGGGCATTTGGGCCAGAGTAAAACTTGGGACAGACTTGTTCCATCGTTTCACTGGCCTCATATGTCAGAGGACACCAAAGAGTTTTGTCGCTCTTGTGTGACCTGCCAAGCCAGTGGCAAGACTGGTGGCACACCAAAGGCCCTCTTAATTCCACTTCCTGTGGTTGAGGTGGCTTTTGAAAGGGTAGGGGTTGACATAGTTGGCCTCCTTGACCCTCCAACAGCTTCAGGCAATAAGATTATCCTTGTGATAGTGGACCATGCCACTAGGTATCGTGAAGCTATCCCCTTCATGACCACTACAGCTCCTGCAGTGGCAACGGTCCTCCTGGGAATCTTTTCGAGAGTGGGCTTCCCTAAGGAAGTGGTATCAGATAGAGGCGGTAACTTTATGTCTGCATAACTCAAAGCAATGTGGAAGGAGTGTGGTGTAACATACAACCTGACTACTCCTTATCATCCACAAAGAAATGGTCTGGTTGAGAGGTTTAATAAGACTCTCAAAGGATCATAATGGGACTCCCTGAAAAACTCAGAAAGAGATGGGATGTCCTGTTACCTTGCCTCCTTTTTGCTTACAGGGAGGTACCCCAAAAAGGAGTGGGCTTTAGCCCCTTTGAACTCCTCTTTGGACACTCTGTGAGAGGTCCCCTTGCACTTGTTAAGGAGGGTTGGGAACAACCTTTAAAAGCTCATAAAAAGGACATTGTGGACTATGTACTTGGCCTAAGACATGGCGCCGCCAATGATTGGTCAGGCTCTAATTTTCGGGTCCACCAGAATATCTCAGTCTCATTTTATAGAATGACACCTCAGTTCCGTATACAGAGACGTCCGTGGTACTGAGGATTTCCACCACAGCCGTATAGGTAATCCTATTTCAGCTAGCGGTTGTTCAAGCTTGAACTTTAAAAGGAAAAAAAACCCATCTTGGTGTGCCTTCTCTGAATTCTTAGTGCTTCTACGATGGCGAATCCCCAGGTTGTACAAATAGCTGTTAACATGAGACAACCTCTCACAGCACACTTACTAGCGAATGGCCTTACAGCCCAGGGAGGTCCAGTCACGTTTGTGGTGGACGCCCACGCAGCCTATAGAACAGAGCTTTTTTACTCTTGGGTCACATTTCCAGCAGTTGATGGGAATACAAATACATTTCACACATATACAGTTGCGAACGCGCCTGGACAATACAGGGCGTACACATATTTAGAGATACCTCTATCTTATCAAGAACATAATAATTGGCTTGATGGTGCCCTACCCTATACAATATTACCAGTTAGGTTAGGTCCACTAAGTAATGATGGTCCTACCTGGCCTTTATTGGCCACATATGCACCACATCCTGCGGTTGCGAATTTAGCAGTAGCTGAGGTTCGAGGCTTATATATTGAATTAATAGCAATATACAGACGTTTAGTGCAATTTGTGATGCAAACTTTAAATACGAACCCGGCGCGTGCTGCTCCAGCATAACAACATGCAGTAACACCAGGTATAAATCCGGTGACTGTGCATCCAATTATGGGTAAGGTCCCAGCCAAACGAGAGGAGACTCAGTTTTGGCTAGCACAAAAAATTAATACGCTGGAAGCAGTATTTCCCCATACGGGACCTCAGGATAAACATAGAATATTGACTATGTGCTTGCCCTTTGGGATGGTCCCCACAGTTGAACACTGTAATACATGGGGCACGGTATTTGCCATGCTCTATACAACGGCACACGGTACACCAACACTTGCCAACCTACCGGAAGTGCTTAAACAAATTCAAGATGAATATGGGCTGCCCCGGCCCTAGATTTGGGAATGCAACTGATGGGCAATTTTGCCACAGTTTCTTCAATCATCCTAAGTAACCTTAAAGGGGAAGCAGTCACACCTGCAGTGCGCATGAGGCTCCGTGACGTTCCGCAGCAAGATCAGGAACGAGAGCTGCCTAAAATATTAGTGGACACTGAATGACTGAGTACGTGAAAAAGGCAAATAAAAAATCTTCAGGCCAGCCAGGAGCTGCAAAAGCAATGGTATGACCAGAAGGCTGTCCTTACCCAGTACCACCCAGGGCAGAAGGTGTGGGTATTGGAGCCTGTGGCCCCAAGAGCACTCCAGGACAAATGGAGTGGACCCCATCTAATTGTTGAGAAAAAGGGTGAGGTTACCTACTTGGTAGTCCTGGGCACTGCCAGGATTCCCCTTAGGGTGCTCCATGTCAACCGCCTAAAACCCTACTATGACAGGGCTGATCTCACCCTGCTCATGGCAACTGATGAGGGACAGAAAGAAGAGTGTGACTCTCTCCCTGATCTCTTCTCCACCACTGAAGCAGAGGGCTTAGTGGAGGGAGTAGTACTTACAGACGGCCTTACTGCTGAGCAGAAGGACAACTTTGTAAATCTCTTAATTCAGTTTTCTGAACTTTTATCACTGGTACCAGGTACCACTACATGGTGTGAGCATACAATCAATACTGGATACAGTTTACCTATCAAAAGTAAGATTTATAGGCAGCCTGACCATGTCAGGGACTGCATTAAACAAGAGATGCAGAAAATGTTAGACTTAGGAGTGATTGAGCTTTCAGAAAGCCCTTAGGCTAGCCCGGTGGTGCTTGTCCCAAAACCTCACAGTAAGGATGGTAAAAGAAAGAAGAGGTTTTGTGTTGACTATAGAGGGCTCAACCAAGTAACCAAGACATATGCTTACCCTATACCAAGGGCAGATGAGCTGATAGATACACTGGCTTCTGCCAAGTATCTAAGCACTTTTGATTTAACTGCAGGGTATTGGCAGATTAAATTACCAGAAGTTGCAAAACCTAAAACTGCATTTTCAACCATTGGAGGGCACTATCGATTCACTGTGATGCCCTTTGGTCTGAAAAATGCACCTGACACTTTTCAAAGGTTGGTGAACGCAGTCCTACAAGGGTTGAAAGCTTTTAGTGAAGCATATCTAGATGATATAGCTGTCTCTAGCTCCACCTGGGATGTATCACCTGGTCCACCTGTGGAAAGTTTTAGAGGCCCTGACAATGGCAGGCCTCACTATCAAGGCTTCAAAGTGCCAGTTAGGGCAGGGGAAAGTGGTTTATCTGGGCCACCTTGTTGGTGGGGAACAGATTGCACCACTGCAGGGGAAGATCCAGACCATTATGGAATGGGCTCCACCTACAACTCAGACCCAGGTGAGAGCCTTTTTAGGCTTCACAGGGTACTATAGGAGGTTCATTGGGAATTATGGCTCCGTAGCAGCTCCTCTTAATGACCTCACTAGTAAGAAGATGCTTAAAAAGGTATTGTGGACAGCTAGCTGTCAAAAAGCTTTTGATGAGCTCAAACAGGCCATGTGCTCTGCACCTGTCCTAAAAAGCCCTTGCTACTCCAAAACGTTTATAGTCCAGACTGATGCTTCTGAATTGGGGGTTGGGGCAGTGCTATCACAGCTTAATACTGAGGGCCAGGATCAACCTGTTGCTTTCATCAGCAGGAGGTTGACCCCTAGAGAAAAGTGTTGGTCTGCCATAGAGAGGGAGGCCTTTGCTGTGGTCTGGGCACTGAAAAAGTTGAGACCATACCTGTTTGGTACTCACTTTATTGTTCAAACAGACCACAAACCTCTACTTTGGCTAAAACAAATGAAAGGTGAAAACCCTAAATTGTTGAGGTGGTCCATCTCCATACAGGGAATGGACTACACAGTGGAACATAGACTTGGGAGTACCCACTCCAATGCATATGGACTCTCCAGATATTTCCACTTAGACAATGAAGACTCACCTGGGCAAGGTTAGCCTTATTGTCCCTCGTTTGGTGGGGTGGGGGTTGTGTAGGAAAGTACCATCTTGCCTGCCATGTTACCCCCATTTTTACTTGTGTGTCAGTTTGTTTTTGCCTGTGTCACTGGGATCCTGCTAGCCAGGACCGCAGTGCTCATAGTTTGTGGCCTATATGTGTTCCCAGTGTGATGCCTAACTGTATCACTGAGGCTGTGCTAACCAAAACCTCAGTGTTTATGCTCTCTCTGCTTTTAAAATTGTCACTGCAGGCTAGTGACTATTTTCACAAAATCTGATTGGCACACTGGAACACCCTTATAATTCCCTAGTATATGGTACCTAGGTACCCAGGGTATTGGGGTTCCAGGAGATCCCTATGGGCTGCAGCATTTCTTTTGCCACCCATAGGGAGCTCAGACAATTCTTACACAGGACATCCACATTATTTCACAGCCATTTTACACTGCACTTAAGTAACTTATAAGTCAATTATATGTCTAACTCTCACTTAGTGAAGGTTAGGTACAAAGTTACTAAGTGTGAGGGCACCCTGGCACTAGCCAAGGTGCCCCCACATTGTTCATGACAATTTCAGGGCAATTTCCCCAGACTTTGTGAGTGCGGGGACACCATTACACACGTGAAATACATTTAGGTCAATACCTATATGTAGCTTTACTATGGTAACTCCGAACATGGCCATATAACATGTCTAAGATCATGTAATTGTCCCCCCAAGCCAAATCTGGTATTGGGGTGCCAATTCCATGCATCCCCAGGGCTCCAGCATGGAGCCCAGGTACTGCCAAACTAGCTCTCTGCTGCCAACTCTCAGACAGGTTTCTGACCTCCTGGGGTCTGGGCAGCCGATTCCCAGGAAGGAAGATCAAAGGATTTCCTCTGAGAGAGGGTGTTACACCCTCTCCCTTTAGAAATAGGTGTTAAGGGCTGGGGAGGAGTAGCCTCCCCCAGCCTCTGCAAATGCTTTAAAGGGCACAGATGGTGCCCTCCTTGCATAAGCCAGTCTACACTGGTTCAGGGATCCCCCAACCCCTAGTCAGGTGCGAAACTGGACAAAGGAAAGGGGAGTGACCACTCCCCTGTCCATCACCACCCAAGGGGTGGTGCCCAGAGCTTCTCCAGTGTGTCCCAGACCTCTACCATCTTGAATGCAGAGATGTGAGAGCACAATGGAGACCTCTAAATGGCCAGTGCCAGCAGGTGACGTCAGAGACCCCTCCTGATAGGCACTACCTGGTTAGGTAGCCTATCCTCCTCTGAGGGCTATTTAGGGTCTCTCCTGTGGGTTTCTCTTCAGATAACGAATGCAAGAGCTCACCAGAGTTCCTCTGCATCTCCCTCTTCCACTTCTGCCAAGGATCGACCACTGACTGATCCAGGACAACTGCAAAACTGCAACAAAGTAACAAGACGACTATCAGCAACATTGTAGTGCCTAATCCTGCCTAATCCTTTCCTAGTGGTGCATGCTCTGAGGGCTGTCTGCCTTCACCCTGCACTGGAAGCCAAGAAAAAATCTCCCGTTGGTCAACAGAATCTTCCTCCTGCTAACGCAGGCACCAAATTTCTGCATCACTGGTCCTCTGGATCCTCTCTCATCTTGACAAGTTTGGTCCCTAGAACACAGAAGCTGAATCCAAGTGACTCCGACAGTCCAGTGGTCCTTCTGTCCAAATTTGGTGGAGGTAAGTCCATGCCTCCCCACGCCAGACAGTAATCCTGTGTACGAAGTGATCTGCAGCTGCTAGGGCCTCTGTGCACTTTTGCAAGGATTCCTTTGTGCACAGCACAGCCGAGGTCCCCAGCACTCCGTCCTGAATTGCTCAACTCACTGAGTTGACCTCCGGCTTCGTGGGACCCTCTTTTGTTGTGTTGAGATGACCGCATGCTCAGATTTTTTAAATACCTGTTCAGGTGCTTCTGCGGGTGCTGCCTGCTTCTGCATGGGCTCTCTCTGTTGCTGTGCTCCCCCTCTGTCTCCTCCTCTAAGGGGCAATCTTCTGGTCTCTCCTGGGCCCGGGCAGCACCCATTATCTTCCACTGCGACTGTTGCAGCTAGCAAGGCTTGTTTGCAGTCGTTCTGAGTGGAAACAACTCTGCATCCTCCAGCACACCGTGGGACATCTTCTGACCAAAGGAGAAGTTCCTGGCCCCTTCCGTAGTTGCAGAATCTTCATCTTCTTCCACGCAGAGGCAGCCCTTTTGCACCTTCATCCGGGGTTTAGTGGGCTCCTGCCCCCCCTGGACACTTGCGTAACTCTTGGACTTGGTCCCCTCCCTTTACAGGTCCTCAGGTTCAGAAATCCGTGTTCAGTGCTTTGCAGTCAGTTGTTGCCTTTGCAGAATCCCCTATCTCGACTTTAGTGTCTTTCTGGGGTAGTAGGGTAACTTTACTCCTACGTTTCAGGGTCTTGGAGTGGGGTATCTTGGACACCCTTAGTGTTTTCTTACACTCCCAGCAACCCTATACACACTACACTAGGCCTGGGGTCCATTTGTGGTTCGCATTCCACTTTTGGAGTATATGGTTTGTGTTGCCCCTAGGCCTATTGTGTCCTATTGCAATCTATTGTGTTCTACAGTGTTTGCACTACTTTTCTAACTGTTTACTTACCTGCTTTTGGTATGTGTGTATAGTTTGTGTATTTTACTTACCTCCTAAGGGAGTATATCCTCTGAGATACTTTTGGCATGTTGTCACTTTTAGTATCTTAGAGTATTGTGTTTCTTATGATATAGTGCTATATGATATAAGTGGTATAGTAGGAGCTTTGCATGTCTCATAGTTCAGCCTAAGCTGTTCTGCTATAGCTACCTCTATCAGCCTAAGCTGCTAGCACACTACTAATCTACTAATAAGGGATAACTGGACCTGGTGCAAGGTGTAAGTACCACAAGGTACCCACTATAAGCCAGGCTAGCCTCCTACACCTATGATCTGGTCTTCCAACCCAGGGACGGTACCCTTGGGCTGGACCGGAGTAAGGAGAGTGCTCTCCCTCAAACCCTCAAAAGGAAGCGTCCGCACCCCCCTCTGCGGGTTAGTGCTGCTGATCTCCAGAGTTGGAGCTGAAGTACTAGGTTTTTCAGCACCGGTACTGATCCGGTAACCCAGCGGTGCCAGGGTACACCCAAAGACCTCGGGTACTTTCCTGATTCAGACTACAGAAACTCAGAGTCTTCTAGGTGAAGTCAAAGATCAAATGTATTGGCTGCAACCAATTGACAGGCGTCCTAGAAGTACAACAGCACGACTTGTATGTTCTCAGGAGACTGTGTGTCAATGCAAAATCAGGTTTCCTTATATACAGTTTTTTAAGCTTCAGGCAAACATTCTTGACATTTTGGTTGGTCATTCACATGTTTTCACTACAAAGGAAAAAACAGTGTCATGATGAAACCTCATATTTCATGTCATCCAACCCATAATAAATTACCCGGCAAGGCCTAGTATTTCACATCAGATAAGTGTGGACCCCCAATAAAAACGGGCACCTCCCCCTCGTAAAGTAAGAAGAAGAAAAGAGCAGGTGCAGGTGTGAGCAAGATTAGGCAGGGTGTGTGAGCGATAATAAGGGTTTTATGGCATGGTGTGCCTTGATGCTATCTGATTCGGCCACTGGGAGAGAGACTGCCCAAACAGGTTTGGCCTGAGGCAATGGTTCCAGCTTGCCCAGGTCAGAGAAAAGTCAATCAAGGTGTACGTGTCCTTGGAATCAAATCCGACTGTATTATAAGCCTATGTGAGGGCAACTTTTAAAATGGCTGTCGTGTATAAAATGGGAGCCACGAGTGCAGGACGAAAATGGCGATTTCGAGGTGAAAACGCTGCTGGAATTGAGCGAAAATGCTCATGCTTAGTGTACTAGTCATTATCGGTCTTTTGATACTAAAATCGTACTGCTGTGGCAAAGCAGATTACATGGGTCCAGAATTTTTAGAACCACAAACCCTCCTTTTGCCCTTACACAGGCAATAAACCTATTCTCATGCTAATCTGAGTCCAGGTCTATGTTTCTAAAGTCGTTGAGATGTTGCTGTAACATCATCCTAGTATTTAGCTCGTCTCTTGGTGCAGGTTTCCTTATGCATGATGTAACACAGAGGCCACATATCGCAGGAGCACACTGCACGCATAGACAGAACAGGAAAAGAATGGCCAAGATCATCCCAATGACCATTAGAATCTTCCATCCCCATGCTGATATCAGTTCCCAGAGCCATCCCATTAATGACCAATCTCCTTTATCTAAATGAATAGATTCGGAAATTCTATGCAGTTTGGAGATGGCCTGGTATACTGTTGGAGCGTTATCTGGGACAAAAACACAGCAACTCGACTGGATCAATGTACATACTCCACCCCGGTCTGCAAGTATGACATCTAATGCGACCCTGTTTTGAAGGGTCATAAGACGATCCGACTGGAGCTCAGCAGTCAAGTTACCAAGGGCACCAGCGGTTTCAGCCACGGTGGATTCAACCACTCTTATCAATTGCCTTATACTCCTGCTGTTACTTATTTGTCCCCAGAACGGCAGAAAACCCTTTACGAAGTCCCCAAATTCTTGTCCTGCAGTGTCTTCTTCACTGAAGACGCCTCTAACTATCCTTGTCTTGTGGTAATCTGCCGCTGCTGTGTAGGTAGGGGGCAACAGGAACGAAACGAAGCATGTGCCCGAAAAGTCAGGGGGCAACCATGTAAAGGCTCTATCATGGCAGATGAAATAGGTACCCTTAGCTGCCAAAAGCGGAGGGGAGGTCTGAGATGCGAAGACATATGTCTCAGTGCAGACGCTTTCCCCTAGCTGAGCTCTGGGATTCTTGCCAGTACCTTGCAGACACAGGTGACCCTGATGGGGTACAACCCAAATCAGGGAAGATATCTTAGCTTGCTGTTTCTCATTCATTGTGGCTTTATATCCGGTCATGTTCCATCCTATATATGCCATTGTCTCATCTCTGGGGATAGTCTCGTAGGAGATATTGTCCTTCATCATGTCTATGATTCCTTTAACCAAAGCATTTTTCTTAGGGTTGTCTTCCGCAAAACGTAGGGGGTAGTGTGCATAGATGAATATCGTTCTGAATACCCACACGGAACCATTGTGGCTAAAAGGCAGGATCAGATAAGGGATACCTTTATCTGCTGTGTGAGGCATAAGGCCACACACCCAACAGTTAGTTGTATTTATCACTAGTTGGTGTTGGTGCAAAAGCTGGATGAAGGAGTTATTAATGAACTCTAGTCTCCTAGCAGATTCATGTTTAGGGAGGAGTTGAAAAGAATGTGGGGAAACAGTGGAAGGAGGAGGTGCAGACGAGGTAGTGGGTGCCAATATCACATCAAAACAGAATAAAATATATCCTATAAAAAACATAAGTATACTAAATAACATAAAAATGCACAGCAGCAAAAACCGTTTCCTGGTTATCGTTTCACATATTCTCTTCTTGAAACTCAGTCTTTCAACATGTTCTCCATCGGGAAAGATTCCATCCTCTAACCGTTGCCGCTCGTGGCGGTTGGTTTACTTCACTTAGGAGTGTTCTGAATGTTCCAGGCCGCCCTAGAACAAACCAGACCTGTAGACCTTGTGTCCACAGGCTACCCCCCTAAGTCTTTTCAGCCACGATCCTACAGCTGAACCCGGATGGAGGTTCAAAAAATACAAAAAGCAAAAAGTCATTCAAAAATAATTTTCCATATTGGAGAACTTTGCTAAAGAGAAGAAAAGTAAACTGTTTTATTTGTCCTTTATTCTTGGTCGTAGATTTTAACGGTTAGTCCCAGGTATCGTGTGGTCCTGAAAAAGGAGTTCAGGTTCTGTAGTGTCCAATCGGACTGACGGTGATACTGCTGATTGTAAAATGTCATCACTTTCTTTCTCAGTGAGTGTTCCTTTTATTCGTGCATCGCTGAAAGGCAAAAAACGTGGCACGGTTTCAGTCTCTGAGTCGGCGACACCTTCCTGGACCCACCGGTCACATGTCAGAGGTAGGGGTACCCTTTTGCAATAGGTCCCATGGATCCAGTGTTTCTTCCCTTCTACTCGAACAGCTGATCTTGTGGAGAGAAGAACGAGGTGCGGTCCGGTCCACCTGGGCTGCTCGTTTTTGGTTCGCTGAAAGTTCTTTATTAAAACCCAGGATCCAGGCTCAATGGGATGACCTGGAGATTCAGAGACCGGAGGCAAGGTGTCGTGGACCTGTTGATGTAAGACACGCAATTTAGCCGTCAATTCATACAGATAATCAAGCAAGACAGGATGCTCTATCTCGCTGAACTTCTTGGGCCTAGGCACTCCCCATATATTGGCCGGGCGGCCAAAGACTATTTCGTAAGGACTAAGTTTCACTCGTGAATGCACAGTCATTCTGGTTGATAGGAGTGCTAAGGGTAGAGCGTCAGGCCATTTGAGACCAGAGCTCGCTTGTATCTTGGCCAATTTTAGCTTTAGGGTGCCGTTATAGCACTCCACTAATCCAGCTGATTGGGGGTGATTTGCAGCGTGAAACTTTTGGTTGATGCCTAGCCCTTCGCATACTTTCTTCATCACTTGACCCACAAATTCACTTCCATTGTCACTCCAGATCATTCTCGGCATTCCGAACCTAGGGAACAACTCTTTCACAAGGGCTTTGGCTGTGGATAGCGCAGTATTGTCTTTTAGGGGATAGGCTTCCACCCATCTTGAAAAGGCACAAACAACAACGAGTACATATTTTAAGTTGTTGCACCTCTCCATGTGGATGAAATCTAGCTGCAAAACCTCAAATGGATACGTAGGAGGTGCAAAATGACCAGCTGGAGTTGGGGTTCCTCTACCAGGGTTGTGTTTCAGGCATACCATGCAATTTTTAACTAAATTTTCTGCGCACTTGGGAATTCCTGCATTTTGCCATACTGGGGCCAACAACTTACAAATTCCTTTCACACTGATGTGAGCCATTCCATGAGCCATTGTAACTACTGAAAGCACATACGAATCGGGTAGCAACCATCTCTGATGTTCTGACAACTCGACCCAACAACCATTCGCATCCAATTTACCCGTACTTTCTCTCCACACACTCAATTCTCTCTCTGTGGCTTCAGCTTGAATCGATTTCACGCTTTCTATTGTGTCTTCACACATTCCAACATCACCAATCCATCTTGCAGGGCTCGCGACATACATTCGGCTCATCACATTCCTTGCCGTTTCTTTTGCGACCTCGTCAGCAAATGCATTCACACGACCAACATCATCAGTCACCTTTTTATGTGCGCTACACTTCACAATCGCAACTTGCAACGGTAAAGTAAGTGAATCAAGGAGCTCATTTACCAACTGACCATGCTGTATTTTAGTTCCATGCGAGGTCAGGCACCCACGTTCCTTCCACAAACGCCCAAAACTATGGGCCACACCAAACGCATATTGGCTATCGGTATAGATAGTCACTTTCATTCCTTTTGATACTGTACATGCTCTTGTTAGGGCTATTAACTCAGCTGCTTGGTCTGAATTATGTGGGATACGTGCAGCTTCAACAATCGTACACAAAGTTTTCACAGCATACGCTGCAGTCGTGTCACCATTCGGGAGCTTAAAGCATGAACCATCCACCCACAAAGTACCATCACTCTTTGCAATGGGAGTGTCCAGAAGGTCTATTCTCCCTTTCGTTTCCTCTTCTGTTCTACGGAGACAATCATGTTGTTCAGAAGTATCTAACTCCGTCTCAATTGGCAATA
Organism: Pleurodeles waltl; assembly: GCF_031143425.1. Classification (NCBI taxonomy): domain Eukaryota; kingdom Metazoa; phylum Chordata; class Amphibia; order Caudata; family Salamandridae; genus Pleurodeles; species Pleurodeles waltl. The sequence goes on along the minus strand of NC_090440.1, from coordinate 126,482,590 downwards.
ACGTAGCTGGGTTAAGTGTAGTGCATCTTTTTATATGTACATGGCTTGCTAACAATGTCAACTCGTAACCTGACAATCGAGCACTAGTTAAATGCTGTGTCTTGGTTCTGTTTAACAACGTGTCCACTGCATGTGGAACCATTACGACTAATGTGTTATTCATCACTAAACCAGCAGACTGTCGGATAGAAACAGCAGCTGCCGCTGCCGCTCTTAAGCAGCTCGGTAGTGCCTTAGCTACTGGGTCTAAGGTTGAAGAGAAATAGGCGCATGGACACTCCCTGTCTCCAAACTGTTGCGTCAAAACTGCTAACGCACAACCTTCTTTCTCATGGACATACAATGTAAAAGGCTTGCTGTAGTTGGGGGTACCCAACACAGGAGCTGAACATAATGCATCACGTAATTCGACAAAACTTTTCTGACAATCTTCAGACCATGGGACGGGATTTGGTATATCTTTACAAGTTAATGCCACCAAGGGTTTTGCTATTAACGAAAAATTAGGTATCCATTGTCTGCAATATGATGTAATACCCAAGAAAGCACGCACTTCTCTTTGTGTTCTTGGCACACTTATTGCTGCAACAGCCCTGATTCTCTCTGGGGTCAGTTGCCTTCCCTCCTTCGAAAAGAGATGACCTAAATAGGTCACTTCTTTTTGACAATACTGTAACTTTGAAAGGGACACTTTGTGGTGTAAGTCAGACAAATGACGAAAATAATGACAATGTTGCTTCTTTGCAGATCTCCTTAGTATCTGCGGCAACTAGCAAATCATCGACATATTGAATGAGAGTGGCGCCATCAGGTAACATAAGAGTGTCAAGTTGTGCTTTCAAAGCCTGACTATAGATAGATGGACTTTCACAATAGCCTTGAGGAGCTCTCTTAAATCTGAAGCTTCGTCCTCCCAAATTGAAGCCAAAAATGTCCCTGCTCTCTTCTGCAATAGGGATGCTGAAGAAAGCATTCTTCAGGTCTATTACTGAGAACCAAGTGGCTGAAGCTGGAATAATTGTCAACAATGCAGTGATATCGGGGACGACTGGAAACTGTGGCACAACTATTTTGTTCACCTCTCTAAGATCAATTACAAACCTATAAACAGGTGGCTGAGTAGGGTCAGTGTGCTTCAAGACAGGCAAAACAGGACTATTGCAAACGTTGCCTCTTGTCTCCTCAATTACATCCTTCTCAATCAGATCACGAATAATTGCCAACAACGCTTTTTCCCCCTCACTAGAGATCTTGTATTGGGGAATACGTGGCATTTTAACATTGGCTTTTAATGTTATCACATATGGCTGAATTTCCAAAAGACCTACATCATTAGGTCCAGTAGCCCAAAGAGTATTAGGAAGAGACGAAAATTCTGGTGGAAATCTGTCCTTTGACAAATACATTGGTGAAACCACTTTCTTACCCAATGTGAGTTGCACTCCAGAAGGAGAGCAATACAATGTCGCATATAATCTCTTTAACAGATCTAATCCTAACAAGTTCTCGCCACAACCTGTCGTCAAAATAAGGGGTGTTTCAAATGAACAAGGTCCAACAGAAAGAGATATAGGGTTAGAAATCGGATTTCTAACTGGGGCGCTGGAAAAACCTACTGATACATTTGTTTCACCAGACAAAGGTGTGCCAGGGAGTTTTGAGTGCATAATAGAACTCTTGGTAGCACCAGTCTCCAACAGAAAAGGTTCTGACACACCTGATGCAATCACCTTAACATAAGGCCCACTCTGATCTACTGGAACTGAAACAACTCCCTCTCTTTGTCTATGGCTGTCCTAGCAATCATTACTGTCCAAATGCTCACCCTCTGTATAGTAATCATCAGTATAGTACTGAGCCGTCCTACCAGATGCATTAACCTGTTGATCAAATCTGTTCATTGAGTTTTGAGGGAGGAATGGGCGCGTGCTCTGGGGAACATATCCACGTCCTCTTCCTCTAGGTGCTTGTGGAACACCTTGACCTCTTAAACCAGAAGTACCATTTGCGCGCTGTAGCAAAGCAGGGCAACTATACTTGAAATGACCCTCTTCCTTGCAATATGAACACTGATTGGGACCTACTGGATACGTGGTTGAGCATACTCAGCTCTTTGCGAGTTTCTCTGAAACGGTTGGGGCTGATAGTTATTCTGATAGTTGTTCTGTGCACCACTATTCTGACCACCACGTGGCGGGTACGCTTGTTGTAACAGAACCTTAGTTTTCAAATCTTTTGTTTTCTTCTCTACTCTATCTCTCTCATCTTTATCTCTATTTTCGTAGTACTGTGCAGTAGCCAGTATCTGTGCTGAAGAGGAAACTGCCCAAGAACTTTCTGAATCTTTTAACTTTTTACACAACTCAGGGAGCAGATTATGCACAAATTTATCGACGAACAAACGTTGACCACCTTCCGTGCTCATATCTTGACCACTGTGATCCACAAACGTTTCTTCAAACCTGGTGAAGAAATCTGATACCGTTTCTTCTTTCTTTTGCTTACATGCAGACAATTTATCCCAGTTTACACGCATCGCAGGCATTATAGTTTTCATGTAATCAATAATTCTACCAGGAAGTTCTGTCACTAAAGGCTCAGGTTTAGCACCACCAATTTGTCGGGCATCTGCAGCAGCAATATTAGCCCATGTGTCACCTAATTCTTGAGCATGGTCTGCATGGCGAATCTTTCCCCATAAAGGCTGTGGAACAACATTCCCAAACAACATGTCTATGTCCGCTAAATTCATAATGCAAGACCCCGCAGTCTGTGACAATTCCTTGTAATAACCTGTAGGGTTCTTACGGGGATCAGGCAATGTCTGCTTAAGGGCTAAAACTTCAGCTCGCTTCCATGGAACGTGTACCCATACACGCTGGAAGTGAGGCAGGACAGGTGGATTAGCATTTGGGTCCCCTTCCCTCCACTGTGGGGGAACTTCTCTCATGGGGTACTGTTTCCCTTTCTTTTTAGCAGAAAAATCATATTTAAACAATAACCTGGAAACACCTTCAGTCCTAAACGACAATAACGTCGCAACTGCTTTCTCGACATCTGAACCCACAATCAAACCTGTCGAAAAATCAAACCGTACACGACACAACTTAGGCGGATTGGGCTCCAAACCATTTTCCTCTAAATCCTCAGAAAGAAAAGTACACATTTTCTCAAAAACGTATCTCTGTTTCGGTTCTTCCCACTGATGGAAGACATCCATAACAGACTCTAGTTCATATCTCGCTGGTTCAGTAACCCATTTATGCACCAAATAATTCAGTGTCTCTTTCTCCATACCATCAGGCAATTGGCTACGCAATTGCTTACGCTCTGTAACTGGGGTCGTAGCTAATGACCCAAAGAGAGGGGATAAAAGACTAGTCACAGTGTTTGTCATTCTCTGACGGATAGAGGGAGAGGTTGACAAATGAACAGGAGGAAAAACAGAATGAGACAAGGCAGAGACCGAAGCAGTGTCAGAAACAATACCAGGAGTGGTAGTCGCTATAGTAGTCAAAGTTGTAGGAAGTAAAGGCAGAGCAGATGTCAAAGCCGGTGGCCCTTGAGAAGGCTGCACCGGAGGAATAGGAACCAACTGAAGAATAGCTGGTGGGTGCTGGGGAGGAGCAGGAGGCAATGCAACCACTGGTTGTGCAACTAGAGGTTGCGGAGGTGCCGTTGCATTCTGCGTGTAGGGTGGTGGCGAACTTAGCAAATGCGACATTAGGGGATCTTTTTCAGAGTCTTTTGCTGCATCTTGCTGAAGAGGTGACAAAACTGGATAGCATTTATCTACTGTCATTTTATGTCGCCTATGCAACTGCTCATTCAACTGTTCTGCTTCGTTATCTTTAAACTGTATAGCAGCTTGCATAATCGAAATACCTTTTTCTCTCTTATTTTTCTTAGCTAATTTAATTTCCTTTTGCTTGGCTTCTTTACGCCATAAGCGGAAAGAATCAAACATTGCCGGCCGGGCTTTCTTCTTAAAAAGTCTAACTTCGAGGTTATCTAAGATTTCTGTGTCAAAGCTACCATTTTGGGGCCATTTTAAAACACCATCTTTTCTGGTGTAATGGATCCATACTTCATTATATGTGATGAGGCCTACTCCGTGCTTCACATATAGTTCATAAGTTGGAGTTCCAATCGGAGGAACCGGACATGAGTCCTCCAACCGGGAGTCCCTTTTACAACCAAGACAAAACAAATTTCCAAGTCTGCTAAGACCAGGCATCTTCGCTCACTAGTCTAGCTTCAAACTTCAAAGGATTATCGTTTACGATAGTCTCGTGAATACACGAGTCCTTCGGCTTTGGTACTTGCAAGTTCCAAATCAAAGTGATCCCAAAGGGATACCAAACCAAATGTCCAACCAAGGACCAAACCAAGTGTCCAACTAAGGACTGGGAGACGCTCCACTTATACTTAACTGAAAATATCAATGACGTCACCAGAAGACTCGTCTTATCGTTTCGCTCTACCAAAAATCAAGGGTCCAAATCAGGGCGATAGCCAGGGCAGCAGTCCTTCGTAGCCGTCTGGAAGCGGGGAACCTCGCAGCAAAGACTTTCGGACCACGTCGACATGCAGGGGTCGATCAAGTGGCGGCCTTCCTCCAGAATTTTCACACGAAGCTCCTCACGAACCTCAGGCTTGGACCGGGACCGCTGGTATCGCCCCACGTTGGGCGCCAACTGAGGTACTGGGTTTTTCAGCACCGGTACTGATCCGGTAACCCAGCGGTGCCAGGGTACACCCAAAGACCTCGGGTACTTTCCTGATTCAGACTACAGAAACTCAGAGTCTTCTAGGTGAAGTCAAAGATCGAATTTATTGGCTGCAACCAATTGACAGGCGTCCTAGAAGTACAACAGCACGACTTGTATGTTCTCAGGAGACTGTGTGTCAATGCAAAATCAGGTTTCCTTATATACAGTTTTTTAAGCTTCAGGCAAACATTCTTGACATTTTGGTTGGTCATTCACATGTTTTCACTACAAAGGAAAAAACAGTGTCATGATGAAACCTCATATTTCATGTCATCCAACCCATAATAAATTACCCGGCAAGGCCTAGTATTTCACATCAGATAAGTGTGGACCCCCAATAAAAACGGGCACCTCCCCCTCGTAAAGTAAGAAGAAGAAAAGAGCAGGTGCAGGTGTGAGCAAGATTAGGCAGGGTGTGTGAGCGATAATAAGGGTTTTATGGCATGGTGTGCCTTGATGCTATCTGATTCGGCCACTGGAAGAGAGACTGCCCAAACAGGTTTGGCCTGAGGCAATGGTTCCAGCTTGCCCAGGTCAGAGAAAAGTCAATCAAGGTGTACGTGTCCTTGGAATCAAATCCGACTGTATTATAAGCCTATGTGAGGGCAACTTTTAAAATGGCTGTCGTGTATAAAATGGGAGCCACGAGTGCAGGACGAAAATGGCGATTTTGAGGTGAAAACGCTGCTGGAATTGAGCGAAAATGCTCATGCTTAGTGTACTAGTCATTATCGGTCTTTTGATACTAAAATCGTACTGCTGTGGCAAAGCAGATTACATGGGTCCAGAAATTTTAGAACCACAGAGCAACCCTGTTTCCAGGTGTCCCCCCTTTCCCTTTAGACTCTATGGGATCCCTTTTAGAGGATCGGCCTTTGGTAACGACTACCCTCCCGCCTTGGGGCCCCTCCCGGGTGCCTTCCAAGACCTGGGGAGGAGGACAGGTCCCTGTGGATCCAGCAACCTCCCCACTCAGAAAGTTGTCAGGGTTGGTTAAATTCTCGCCTTGGTGCACCGATAAGGAGCCCTCAAGGCATATGTAGGAGGGTAGTTCCATCACAATCCTACTCCCTCCCCGCTGACAACTTGGCCTGAACTACCCAGAACCTCCCTCACCCCCTCCAGGGGTGAACCTAAGACGGCCCTTGATGTCTGACCAGTTCCTCTAGCACTAAGCCAGAGGTCAGCCTCCTTTACAAGCTCCCTGGGGTCAGAGAACTCATAGTGTGACAGGTGTTGACGTAGCTCTGAAAAACAGCAACGGAACATGTGTTCTCTTAGAATGAGACTAAACAGCCTTTCATAAGTGGTTGCTCTGCTACCCTCCACCCATCCTTGTAGTGCTTTGCAACAAGTCCCCATTAAATCCTCCCAAAGCTGGTGAGACCCCTTCTGCTGCCTCTGAACCTCAAACTGTAGTCTTCAGGGGTGAGACCATATTTCTCTATCAGGGCTTTTCTGATGTGGGGATACCCCTGCTTGTCACTTCCTTCTGGGGCCAGTAGGGCATCCCTTTCCACCTCAGGAATATAGATCTCTAGGACAGTTTTCCAATCTTTCTCAGGAATCCTGCGTGCAACTAGAGCTTCCGCATAGTCCCTCAGCCACTGATGTATGTTGTCCCCCTCCTTAAACCCAGGTATTAAGTCTGTGGGTAGGTAAGGAATCTGCCCAACACTATAATTTATGCTGCCACCACTGGACTCCACTTGCAGTACTGGTGAGTCCAGATCTGTAAGACTGCACTCTAGAGCGAGCCTTTCTCTGGCAAAGGCCCTTTCAGTCTCAGCCATCCTCTCCTGGACTAAGGCTTTTTCAACCTCAGCCTGTCTCATCTACAGCCAGCTTGGCTAGCTGGACCCTCAGGTCCCTCTCTTCCCGCCTATCTCTGAGCTCCTCAGGTGTCAGGGAATGGGAGGTGGCGCTGCTGCTAGGCAAGGACCCAGTAAGGGACTCCCTATTTATAGGGGTCCTCTCTTTCTACTGGAGTCCCTGGCCAGTCATCTTCTCCCTCAGTGTCTAACTCTTCGGGGGCACTGTCCCCCTGGGGTGTGGACTGGAGACCCTCATCCTCAGAGTACTCACTACTATCATGGGTCTCTCTAGGGTCTCCCTCAGAACCACCCCCCGGGCCTCTTTTTCTGTTGCTTTCTCACGTGCGTGCTCAAAATAATATAGGGCTCTCGTGAGGTCCCCTTTTACAGGCAGTCTTCTTTCTCTGCAGGATCCCTTTAACTCTTCTAGAGTGGAAAACAACAAATAATCTATGTCAAAGGTAGACTCCATTTTGTTATGAGCACAACACTAGTGTCAACAACAAGAGTCCAAAGTGCGAGTATACAACACAGGATTAAAAATAAAAATGATTAGCTTGAGAGAACAGGTGAATAACTGAATAAAAAGAGATTTAAAACATGTAATGGTCTAAGTGCAATTTGCGGTGCAAAAATTAGTCACAAGGTCCTGTGCAAGCGCAAGTCCTATCCTCACCGCTGACAACCAATGTTAGAAATGGGGTTTCTGGTTGGCTAGGTTATGCACCTCAGCCAGGCAGAACCTACCCACTCTAGTCAGGGCAAGGGAGTTACACATCCAAGATAACCCCTGCTCACCCCCTTGGTAGCTTGGCACGAGCAGTCAGGCCTATCCCAGAGGCAATGTGTAAAGCGTTTGCACAACACACACAAAACACGTGACGCAACATGTACACCACAAAGAAAACACAACACTGAGCTATGTAAAAATAAACTGTATTGCACAAAACATAATTAGACCAACATTACACATTAGTAATACCCTGCTACCTTAGCAGTTGCCAGAACGTTACACAAGTTACTAATACTCTGCAAGAATACACAGTTGTCACATTAGAACACATAAGTACTCAGTATTCTGCAACATAAGTAGTAGTCAGGAATTATAGTAAGAATGCTAGGCACTTGTCATGAATACCTCATAAATACCCATAAAAGGAACCTTAGAGAACATATCACAAGTCATAAAAATACATATAAGCATCTCATGCCCATAAAAGGAACATTAGCACATATATCTACGGGCAGGAAAAGCAGGTAAAACATATACATTCTTCTAGGTCCATACTTAGCTCACTGAGCCACAGAGTTCAAAGTGATGTCCAATGATGTCTAAATTGTGGGGGAAATTCCCATGTACTTATACTAGGTTTACAGTGTGTTTTACAATGGGCAGGAGAGGGGGATCCAAACAGTTACAACTGGTTCTGGGAGTGCCCTTTCTCTCCTCCAGCACAGGCTCCAAACATCAGTGGGGGGTAAACAACCCTATTGTGTGAGGCCAGGACACAGCCTTTGCAAATGCCGGTGTGCCCTGCCTCTCCCTTCTCTCAGCCCAGGAAGGCTTTACAATATGTAGATGCACCTCTGTGACACCTCCACCCTCCCTGTGTTCAGGCTGTCTGAGAAGTATAAACAAAGCCCCAACTGTCAGTCTGCCCAGACGTGGATTGGAGGCAAGCTGTAAAACACCAAAGTCATTAGCACAGATAAATGCACACTTTCTAGTAGTGGCATTTCTGTGATAGTAATAAAAAATACACCTATCCCAGTAAGCAGCATTTCTCACCACTATCACAACCATACCAAACATGCCTACGCTACCCCTCATAAATCAGACAACACCCCTTACACATAAGGCAGGGCATTTCCAATGCAATCCTATGAGAAGGCAGCACTCACTGCAGTATTACACCAAGTTAGGCTGTTTGTGTCAGAGCGACCAGATCCTCGGGGTCTGTGCACGTTCCCAACATGTCCACCACTAGACAGCTCCTAGACTCTGATAGAATAATCAGAGAGACTGAGAGAGTCCAAGCGAGGGAAAAGGGGATTAGGATGGGAACAGCTGGGAAGGAGACCTGTAGGAAACAAAAGCTTAGACATACCAATATCAAGATTATGGGGGTCATTCCAACCCTGGCGGTCGGTGTTAAAGCGGCGGCCAACCCGCCAACAGGCAGGCGGTAAAAAAAATTGAATTCTGACCCTGGCGGAAACCGCCAACACAGCCCGCCACTTTAACACTCCGACCGCCACAGCGGGACAAACAAACAGCGCGGCGGTCACCGCCAACAGACAGGCGGCAGACAATGTACCGCCAACCCAATCACAACTCACCAATCCGCCATCTTTTCCGGGGCGGGAGCCCCCCCGATAAAAACACGGCGGAAACAGACTACGAATTGGAAAACGCTCACCTCTACACACTCCACGAGGAATCAGGACAGCATGGAACCCGAACTACACATCCTACCAGCTATTGTCTACCTGCTCCTCTACCAGGAGCACGAACGCCGGCGCAGAAGACAACAGTGAGTACTGCACCTACGACACAGGGGAGGGGGGAGGAGAAAAGATTACGGGCACACACATACGCGACACACCCAATCAATGCAGAGCAACAACTCAGAGTGACACCCCCAAGCCCCCCGGAAGAATGCAAAGACAAAATAATATTATCATGAAATTCAAATATATTGTAAGGCTAAGTAAAAAATAATTCGAACATCTAATAATAATATACACATATGTAAATTGTCCTGTCAAAATAGGCTTTCAGTCATTGTGCGTGGGCCAATGGTCCTCAACACATGGGCAAAGCCCACACAGGAGACCCGAATCCATTAGAGAGAACACTGCAGGGGCATCAGATAGCAAAACTACAGGCACCTCAGGGGGAAGGGAAGGGGGGGCATCTCAGCCACATGAGTCCACGACGCCAGATCCACGAGGGGCCTCCATGGCCACTGTGCCATCCTGGGGAGTGCAAAGCCACAGTCTCTCAAGTCCCTACAGTGGGTGGGCTGCCCACTGTCATATCCTGGGGAGTGCAAAGCCACAGTCTCTCAAGTCCCTACAGTGGGTGGGCTGCCCACTGTCATATCCTGGGGAGTGCAAAGCCACAGTCTCTCAAGTCTCTACAGTGGTTGGTTTGCCCACTGTGCCATCCTGGGGAGTGCAAAGCCACAGTCTCTCAAGTCTCTACAGTGGTTGGTTTGCCCACTGTGCCATCCTGGGGAGTGCAAAGCCACAGTCTCTCAAGTCTCTACAGTGGGTGGGCTGCCCACTGTGCCATCCTGGGGAGTGCAAAGCCACAGTCTCTCAAGTCTCTACAGTGGTTGGTTTGCCCACTGTGCCATCCTGGGGAGTGCAAAGCCACAGTCTCTCAAGTCTCTACAGTGGTTGGTTTGCCCACTGTGCCATCCTGGGGAGTGCAAAGCCACAGTCACTCAAGTGGATTACAGACTCCACTGGTACTGGAGGAGTTTTGGTGCCCAGAGTGTATCGTGCAGCCCTGCCCGACACAGATCCGGGCCTGCCCCTTCTGCCAATGGGCCAGCGGTGCTTGAGAGGAAGGGCCCAGCGGAGCGGTGCTTGAGAGGAAGGGCCCAGCGGATCGGTGCAGAGACGGCGGTGCCCAGCGGAGCAGTGCTTGAGAGGAAGGGCCCAGCGGAGCGGTGCTTGAGAGGATGGGCCCAGCGGAGCGGTGCTGAGACGGCGGTGGCCAGCGGAGCGGTGCTTGAGAGGAAGGGCCCAGCGGAGTGGTGCAGAGACGGCGGTGCCCAGCGGAGCGGTGCTTGAGAGGATGGGCCCAGCGGAGCGGTGCTTGAGATGAAGGGCCCAGCGGAGCGGTGCTTGAGAGGAAGGGCCCAGCGGAGCGGTGCAGAGACGGCGGTGCCCAGCAGAGCGGTGCTTGAGAGGAAGGGCCCAGCGGAGCGGTGCTTGAGAGGAAGGGCCCAGCCGAGTGGTGCAGAGACGGCGGTGCCCAGCAGAGCGTTGCTTGAGAGGAAGGGCCCAGCAGAGTGGTGCTTGAGAGGATGTGCCCAGCGGAGCGGTGCTGAGACGGCGGTGGCCAGCGGAGCGGTGCTTGAGAGGAATGGCCCAGCGGAGCGGTGTAGAGACGGTGGTGCCCAGCGGAGCGGTGCTTGAGGGGATGGGCCCAGCGGAGCGGTGCTTGAGAGGAAGGGCCCAGCGGAGCGGTGCAGAGACAGCGGTGCCCAGCGGAGCGGTGCTTGAGGGGATGGGCCCAGCGGAGCGGTGCTTGAGATGAAGGACCCAGCGGAGCGGTGGTGGAGAGGAAGGGCCCAGCGGAGCGGTGCAGAGACGGCGGTGCCCAGCGGAGCGGTGCTTGAGAGAAAGGGCCCAGCGGAGCGGTGCAGAGACGGCGGTGACCAGCGGAGCGGTGCTTGAGACGAAGGGCCCAGCGGAGCGGTGCAGAGACGGCGGTGCCCAGCGGAGCGGTGCTTGAGAGGATGGGCCCAGCGGAGCGGTGCTTGAGATGAAGGGCCTAGCGGAGCGGTGCTTGAGAGGAAGGGCCCAGTGGAGCGGTGCAGAGACGGCGGTGCCCAGCGGAGCGGTGCTTGAGAGGATGGGCCCAGCGGAGCGGTGCAGAGACGGCGGTGCCCAGCGGAGCGGTGCTTGAGAGGATGGGCCCAGCGGAGCGGTGCTTGAGATGAAGGCCCAGCGGAGCGGTGCTTGAGAGGAAGGGCCCAGCGGAGCGGTGCTTGAGAGGATGGGCCCAGCGGAGCGGTGCAGAGACGGCGGTGCCCTGTTCAGCAGGGCTTGTCTTGAAGGGCCCTGTTCAGCGGTTCTTGAGACGGCGGGGCCCTGTTCAGCAGTGCTTGTCTTGAAGGGCCCTGTTCAGCGGTTCTTGAGAGGGCGGGGCCCTGTTCAGCGGTGCTTGTCTTGAAGGGCCCTGTTCAGCGGTTCTTGTCTTGAAGGGCCCTGTTCAGCGGTGCTTGTCTTGAAGGGCCCTGTTCAGCGGTTCTTGAGACGGCGGGGCCCTGTTCAGCGGTGCTTGTCTTGAACGGCCCTGTTCAGCAGTGCTTGTCTTGAAGGGCCCTGTTCAGCGGTTCTTGACATGTGTCTCCAGGGCACCAGATCCGGCCAATATATGGTGTTCACTCGCCATCCGACTTCTCGCTTGCGGGGCCCTCCTGTGCTGGTGTCCCGTGCCCGTGGGTATCCTCCTTCAACCCAGGAATGGGGCTCGTTGGCCCCTCCTGGGCAGCTCGCCTGCTGACGGACTTGTCAGCTGTGCTGCCCTTGCCATCCTTCCGTGAGTCTTTGTGGCCCTTGCCTCCCTTTGTAGATGTGCTAGGTGGCACCCCACTTCCTGACGGTGCCTGTGGAGGCTGCCGTCTCTGTCCTCTCACGCCAGGCCTTCCCTTTTTTGGATTTCTTCCCAGGGGGTGGGCTGGCTGCCCCTTTACTGCTGGCCGATGTACCTGCCCTTGAAGGTGGTGGACTCCAATATCCCTGGACGATGGTCCTTGTAGGTCCAGGGGTTGAGGTGGCTGAGGTGCTGATTGGACTCTTACGAGATGGATTGGGTGGGTCAGGTGATGGAAAAAGGTTAATTTTGGAGAGGAAAAACTTTTTAGGAGCAATGGGAAGGGTAGGGGCAGTGGGTATGGGAGTGGAGGAAGAGGATGTGGTTGTAGGAGAGTCAAGTGTGCTGTCTTTGGGTGCAGGTGCTTGTGCTGGAGGCTGTCGTGAGGTGGATGGCTGTTCGGTGGGTGGCTGCCTGCGTTTGTGTGGTTTGGAAAAGGGGGTGACAGACACAGTGGTAGAGGACACAGGTATAAATGGCAGTGGGGGTGGTGACTACACATGTGCGGAGTGTTCTGGTGGGTGTGCTGGTGATGGACGTAGTGGCTGATGATGTTGTGCATGCAAGTGTGAGTGAAGACGTCACAGGGAGGGAGGAGGGGGACGAGGAGGAGGGGGACACAGAGGAGGCAGTGGCTGTTGGTATGTCTGCATGTGGCTGTTGCTTGTGTGAATGCTTGTGTGATGTGTGGTGCTTATGTCTGGATGAGCTGCCCTTGGGTGTTGAGGTGTGTGCAGGCTGGTCTGTAGATATGTCTGGGATAGGCAGAGGAACAGGGGAGTGGGACTGGGTGGAGGGAGTTGGAGGAGAGAGGCAGGAGACAGGGACAATGGCTGCCGTCAGTGCTGAGGCCAGAGCGTTGAACGATCGCTGATGGGCAGCCTGACCCGAATGAATGCCCTCCAGGTATGCATTGCTCCGGTGCACCTCCCTTTCTACCCCCTGGATGGCATTCAAAAGGGTAGACTGCCCAACAATGAGCGTCCGGAGGAGGTCAATGACCTCCTCACTGAGGGCAGCAGGGGTAACTGGGGCAGGGCCTGAGGTGCCTGGGGTGAAGGAGATGCCCGCCTTGGTGTGCGAGCGGGCACGGGGCGAACGCTGAGGGGCTGCTTGGAGGGCGGAGCTGGTGCGCTGGGTGGCGGCTGTACCTGTTGTTGCGGTGGGCACAGATGTTGCCGCCACCACAAGGGAGCTCCCTTCCGAGGACGTGTCTGTGTCGCTGATGTCTCTACGGGTCCCCGTTGTGGAGCCCCCCTCGCCCTCCGTCTCACTGGTGAAACCAGAGTCCGTTGCATGGCCCTCCGGGGCCATGTGAGATGCAGCTCCCTCATGCTCCGATGCCACTTCTCCTCTGCCTGATGATGCTAATGCACACATGAACAGGAAGAGCAGCAAAAAAAGGGGGGGAACATAAAGACATGTTGAGTGCATGCATTGGCAACACAGTTGGCGGAGAGGACAGACACAGAAGCCCCCTGCACTACGCCGCGCACTTGGGGTACACTACTCAATCAGTGAGACTTGCCCTACAAGCCAATGGACAACAACTGCACACATAGGTGACACAGGGCCATGGATAGCTGTACTTGGCACCCTACAGAGGTGGGGGGCGGGGGCACAGGGCCATGCCTTACGGGTGGGACTAGCCTACAGAAATCGCCCTGGCCTAGGGATACCCACAGCCCTCCTCCCCCACCCAGACACCTCCACTGCGCGCTAAGATAGCAGAATGTGCTGGTACTCACCCCCTTGTGTCTGCTGTGATGTCCTCACGCGCCCATCCAAATCTGGGTAGGCCACCGCCAGGATCCGAGACATCAGGGGGGTCAATTGACGAGTGGCACCCCTCCTACGTTGAGAGGCCATCCCCAGCAGAGCCTCCGCGGTCTTTCTGCTCCCGCGGCGGATGTCCTCCCACCTCTTGCGGCAGTGGGTGCCCCGTCTGTTGTGGACCCCCAGGGTCCGGACGTCCTTGGCGATGGCACGCCAAATGTCGATTTTCTGATGGGCGCTGACCTATGTGACATGTACAGGGAGAGGAAATAAAATATCATCATTTTCTGCATGCGCGATGTGAGTGGCCCCCCCCCTCCCCACCCTTGCCATATGGCACATGATCTCATCTGTCGTTTGATGCATGTCTCATTCGCTCCCCTCCCCACCATCGTTCATTCACCCCACTCAACCCAGGCATTGGCCGTAAAGCATGGTCCCAGTGTACTTACCTGTTGGTCTGGAGGACCGTAGAGTAGCGCATACTGGGGGAGGACCCCATCCACGAGTTTCTCCAATTCTTCGGAAGTGAAGGCAGGGGCCCTTTCCCCAGTCGCAGCAGCCATTGTCTCTTCCAGACCGAGGTCACAGCAGCACTTGCAGTATAGGTCCTCTCCTGTGTATGATCAGGTCTCGAGTGATTAAGCAGATAGAAAATGGCGGTCACGCCCGCGGCGGTGCGTACCGCGGCGGTGCGTACCGCGACCGCCGGCGCACATCGTCATTGGCTCCTGAAACCCATAGGGTTCAATGTTAACCAATGCGGCTTTGCACCGCGGTCTTCGACCACCTACCGCCACGGTGTGCCACGCCGGCGCATTGACCTCACATCCCACTGTCACACTTCACAGGTCAGGCAGCCGCCATTTCAAGGGCCCACATGGCTTAAATTCTACTGCGTCACCCAGGCCTAGGCCTTGCATCGCCACTCATACAAGCCATTCAATGCATAGAGATTCGTGTACTGTGCAAGCTGTGGGAACGTACCTGTGGGTTGATTGACTCTGTGCTCCATGTTGTCCTTCCTAGGCACCGTCCGCTGGGACTTGCGAGGAGATGGAGGAATCTTCCCGTGTACAGACCGCTGGTGGACCTGTCGACAATGGAAGAAAGACATGTCATACTGACATACAGACTTGACAGAGCCACTATACAGGAACTGTGTGCCCAGCTGGAGCCAGACCTGATGTCACCCATCCGCTAACCCACAGGGATTCCCCCTCTAGTGCAGGTTCTGTCAGTACTCCATTTTTTGGCAAGTGGGTCATTTCAAACAACAGTGGCCATTTCATCTGGGATGTCTCAGCCTATGTTTTCAAAGGTGTTGTCCAGAGTGTTGTCTGCCCTGATGAAATACATGCGGAGCTACATTGTTTTCCCTGAGGTGGGCGATTTGGCTACAGTGAAGGGTGATTTCTATGCCCTTGGACATATTCCCAACATCATTGGTGCCAATGATGGGACCCATGTGGCTTTGGTTCCCCCCAGAGAAAGTGAACAGGTGTACAGGAACAGAAAAAGTTATCATTCGATGAATGTCCAGGTGGTCTGTTTGGCTGACCAGTACATCTCCCATGTAAATGCCAAGTTCCCTGGGTCAGTGCATGACACGTACATCATGCGAAATAGCAGCATCCCTTATGTGATGGAACAGCTACAGAGGCACCGTGTGTGGCTAATTGGTGACTCTGGTTACCCCAACCTGTCATGGCTACTGACCCCAGTGAGGAATCCCCGGACAAGGGCAGAGGAACGGTACAATGAGGCCCATGGGCGTACTAGGAGGGTGATCGAGCGGACCTTCTGCCTCCTGAAGGCCAGGTTTAGGTGCCTGCATATGACAGGTGGGTCCCTAATGTACTCACCAAAGAAGGTGTGCCATATCATCGTGGCCTGCTTTATGCTTCACAACCTGGCTTTGCGAGGCCAGGTGCCTTTCCTGCAGGAGGATGGTCCAGATGGTGGTGTTGTGGCAGCTGTGGAGCCTGTGGAGAGTGAAGAGGAGGAAGACGACGGGGACGACACAGACAACAGGGACACAGTGATACAACAGTATTTTCAATAACACACAGGTAAGAATCAACACCGCCATTTTACAATTACTTTCAGTCTCCTGCCTCTCTACTGTCCCAGTGTATGTTAACTGAGTTGTGACTTTCCCTTCCGTTTTCAGAGATGTGGGCCCCACTGCGTGACCTCTGCTTTGTTTGCCCATGGACTACAGCTGTGTGACAGTGGTATGTTGTCATCACAATGTAACTGAACATTTTGGCACCGTTATATCTAATACATTTGTTCAAAATACAAGCAGACTCCAGATTATTTTTGTGCAATAAGTGATTTTATTTAAGTGCTAAATTTAGGGACATGGTTGAAAATCGGTGATGGGTGATGGTGGAGTATTGTCCATGGCAGAGTCCAGATTTTCTTTCTCACAGGTGCATTGTCCATATGCCTGTGGAAGGATGGAGCAGGGGCAGTTTAAGGTTGGACAGGGTGACAATGTGGGACAGTGGGATGACATCAGGGGGTATCCTTTGCTGGCGGGGGTCTTGGCATCCTACTCTGTCTTCTTCCGAGATCTCAGGCCCGCTTGCGGGGTGGTTCTTCTTCTGCAGGAGGTGGGGTTCTGGTGGCTTGTTGTTGTGTGGGGGCCTCCTGTCCACTAGCGCCGGCAGAGGTGGTAGCCTGTTCTTGGTCCATGCTAGTGACAGGGGCCTTTTGTGGTGCCACATGGTCCCGCAATGTGGTGACAATCTGGTTAAGAGCCACGACGATGGTCCCCATTGCGGAAACTAATGGTTCGGAGTTCTTCCTTGAAACCCATGTACTGTTCCTCCTGCAGTACCTGGATCTCCTGGAACCTGGCCAGTACCGTAGCCATCGTCTCCTGGGAGTGGTGGTATGCTCCCATGATGGAGGAGAGGGCCTCGTGGAGAGTGGGTTCCCTGGGCCTGTCCCCCCCCATCGCACAGCAGCCCTCCCAGTTCCCCTGTTTCCCTGGGCCTCTGTCCCCTGGACTGTGTGCCCACTACCACTGCCCCCAGGTCCCTGCTGTTGTTGGGGTGGTGGGTCAACCTGGGTGCCCTGTAGTGGTGGACACACCGCTGATTGATGTGTCCTGGAGACAGAGGCATGGGCCCGCTGGGTGGGAGCTGTGCTGGTGTTCCCAGAGGGGGTTAGGTCTGCTGTGGCCTGTGGCTGTGTGAGGGGAACCTGTCCTGAGGTCCCCGATGGGCCTGGCTGGTCATCTGGGTCCAGGGAGACAGAGCTGCTGCCATCACTGTGGGCCTCTTCTGGGGGTGGAATGGACATTTCTGGACCCTCCTGGGCGGTGTGGTGGCGTTCGGGTCCTGCAGGGGTATAAGAGTATGGTTATTGCTTCTGTGTGTGCCATAGTGTGCAATGGGTGGGTGCCCGTGTACCCCAGTGCTGGCATTCCCTTGTGGGGGCTGTTGTGACGGTGGCTTGTTGGGGGGGATGGGTATGTGCAGTGGGCATGCTTTGGTGATGGGTGTCCATGCTTTGTGGATGCATGCAGGGCTAGGTGTTGGGATGGGTGGGTTGTGATGGTGAGCCATTTGCAAGGAGTTGGTGTGATGGGGGTGGGGGTGAGGGTGGGGGTATGATTTGGCATGCAGGTGGGGTGGGGGGAATGAAGTAGTGTAGATTTGACTTACCAGAGTCCATTCCTCCAGCTACTCCTGCGAGGCCCTCAGGATGCAGGACGTGCAAGACTTGCTCCTCCCATGCTGTGAATTCTGGGGGAGTAGGTGGGGGTCCACCGCCAGTCTTCTGCACCGCGATGTTGTGCCTTGATACCATGGAACGCACCTTCCCCCGTAGGTCGTTCCACCGCTTCCTGATGTCGTCCCGATTTCGTGGATGCTGTCCCACAGCGTTGACCCTTTCCACTATTCTTTGCCATAGCTCCATCTTCCTGGCAATGGTGGTGTGCTGCACCTGTGTCCCGAAGAGCTGGGGCTCTACCCGAACTATTTCCCCCACCATGACCCGGAGTTCAGCGTCTGAAAACCGGGGGTGTCTTTGGGGTGCCATGGGGTGGTGTGGATGAGGTGTGGGGTGGTGTATG
This sequence comes from Pleurodeles waltl, assembly GCF_031143425.1. Taxonomy (NCBI): domain Eukaryota; kingdom Metazoa; phylum Chordata; class Amphibia; order Caudata; family Salamandridae; genus Pleurodeles; species Pleurodeles waltl. The sequence continues at coordinate 126,464,800 of NC_090440.1, read as the reverse complement.
TGTTGTAGAGTGTGGTGAGTGTGGTGGTTTGTGGTGTTTTGTGCATGGATATTGTGTGGGTGATGGTGTGATTTGCCTCTGTGTGATGGTGTTCTCTATTCTGTGCTGTCTCTCTCTGGCCTTCTGTTGGATTTTTTGGTCGTAAGGTTTTGTGGGTGATGTGGGTGTGTGTTTTATATTGTATTGGGTGTGTGGGAGTGTTGTGTGTATGTGTCTCAGGTGTGTGTTTTTTAAATTGTCCAATGTGGCTGTGTTTTGTAAAGGTGTGTGTATTTGGAGCGCGGCGGTGTGTACCGCCAATGGAATACCGCGGTTGAAAGACCGCTGCGGGGATTTGTGGGTCGTAATGGCATGGGCGTATTTCTGTTGGTGTGACGGTGGAGGTTTGGTCATCGCCTGTTTTTCGCTGGCCGTTGGTGTGGCGGACTTTTGTGGATGTCGGATTTTTGGCGGTTTGCCAGTTGCGGGTCAGAATGACCGTGGCGGTTTACCGCGCCCGCGGCAGTGTTATGGCGGTCTTCTGACCGGCGGAAAGCGCCTTTTACCGCTGAGGTCAGAATGACCCCCTATATCACATTAATCTGTCATGCTGTAACCATGGACAACTTAAGCATGGATACAATAACTAGGCCTTAAAATGTCAGGATACCTGGGAAGGAATCAAGTATGATTAATACAACTTCTCAAATGAATCTCTTAATGAAAAATTACACATTGATTGGGAACACAAGAACCCTCTAGGATTATGTTTTCAAAATCAAACGTAGTCTTTTTGAATGAGGACAAGGAAATAATCTGAACGTTTTCTGGAACACGATAGGAAATGTACTAAGGGACTGATTATCCACATATAATGTAAGAGCTAGAATTCTAACACGTAATTTTAGATGCAGAAAACATGAATTGCGCACATTGCTAATTTCAACAAGAATATGCAAAATGTCATAAAATGATCAGGCACACTACAAGCGATCTGAAACATCAAGTTTTAATTGCAGCAATGAATCGCGCCTCTTGCCGATTTGAATGCCCCCTTGTAAGTGACAAGAAATGTTTGCACACAATGAGCATCAAGAGTTACACACAAGGAATGAATCGAGCTTCTTGCCGATTCAAATGTCATCATGTAGATGCCAAGAAATGGCTGCACACAATGAGTATCAAGAGTTGCACATAAGAAATGAATCGCACGTGTTGCCGATTCGAATGCCACCATGTAACTGCCAAGAAATGGTAGCGCGCAATGAATATCAAGGGTTAAACACGAGAAATGAATCACGCATCTTGCCGATTCGAATGCCACCATGTAAATGCCATGAAATGGTAGCGCACAATGAATATCAAGATTTAAACACAAGAAATGAATTGCGCGTCTTGGCGATTCGAATGCCACCATGTAAATGCCATGAAATTATAGTGCACGATGAATATCAAGGGTTAATCACAAGAAATGAATCACACGTCTTGCCGATTCGAGTGCCACCACGTAAATGTCAGAAAAAAACAAGCGCACATTCACACGCACAAGGTAAAATCTCTCAACATGAAAGTTAGGCCCAAGAATTCGAATGCCTTCGAAAACGGGATCGGGGGCCTAGCCCGACCTCCGTCTTACCGCCCTGATCAAGGATCAACAATACAATGAAGGGCAAGGCCTGGAAGATCAAAGTAGGCCTCCGGAACAGGAGCTCAGGAAGTTGCTGCTTCTCTGCACAGGGACCTCTGAATAGTAAACACGTGGAGCTGGGCTCCCTTATATAGAGTCTGGCCCAGCCCACAACCACACCCAGTCATGCTGCAGAGAAATCTTCTAGAAGGCCCTGGAAAGGGACCACACCCTGACACACTCTGAAAGATTGCAGCAATACATTGCAAATGAACAGTACTTACAAGCACCTTGAATATAAGTGTTCAGGATTAAACTCTGCAATGCAAAAGGTTAAACAACAGCATATGAACATAATGAATGAATTACGTTCTTTCATAAGTGCTGGGGTTTTGCATTCCAGTCACCCGTAGAGCGCGCACTGTCCTGATGTTGACAGGATAGGCCACGCAACATAGCATATGTCCTGCCTTCTACATACATGGCACCCTGCCCAAAGGGCTAGCTAGGGCGTACCTTAGGGGTGTCTTACATGTAGTAAAACAGGAGTTCTGGGCCGGGCGAGTAAATTTAGATGCCGGGTCTCTGTGGCAGAAAACTGCGCACACAGGCCCTGTGCTAGCAAGCCTGAGATAGGTTTGACTGGCTACTTCAGTGGGTGGCGCAAGCAGCGCAGCAGGCCCACTAGTAGTGTAGGAAAGTCCTTTTTTTTGCCTGATCACCCCCACTCTTTCTGGATAGGTACTGGTGGTTACTGACTCTTGGCTGTGCCCTGGGTACTGCTTACCAGTCCCAGGGCCAGTGCTCTGTGTAAAATGGATATGCAAATTAGGCTAATTATAATTGGCTAAGTTAACCTACCTATAAGTCCCTAGTATATGGTAGGGCATGTAGGTTTAGGGACCACAGCATAGGTGGTGCACACCTAGGTGCATTGCTGAGGTGCCCAGTGTCATTTTAAAAGCCAGCCTGCCTTGCTGGCTGCTTTTAAATTAAAGTTATATGCAAATTCGACTTTGGAATTAAAGGTACTTCCAAAGTTTTAAACTACCTTATTTTTACATATAAGTCACCCCTAAGGTGTGCCCTATGTGCCCCTAGGGCTGGGTGCCATGTAACTATAAGCAGGGACTTTATAAAAATAGATTTATAAGCCCTGGTGAGGTAAAAACAGCCAAATTCGTTTTTCCCTCATTGAAGTAAATGGCCTTCATAGGCTAGAATGGGCAGACTTTATTTTAAATTTTAAAGTCTCCTTAAATGTTACATACCAAGAATTTGGTATCAAATTGATTGTTATAATAAATCCCACAACTTCCAGTTGTTGGATTTAATATAACTAGTGCAGGTAAAAAGTTTAGACTTTACCTAAAAAGTTGCCAATTTCAGCTCTGCATTGTTTTTGCTGCTGTGCTCTGATTGGCCAGCCTGCAGCAGCTTCTGCCAGGCCACTTTTATGAGGTGTGAAGTGGCCTGGCTTTACACAAAGGAATGTGCTTGGGGGAGAGAATCTCCCCTCAGCAGATGGGGAAGCAGGAAGGGGGAGGGCTGCCAAACTGGTCTTCAAAGGCAGAGAAGGACATCTGGAGCACCCAGCAACACCCCCACATCCTGCAACCCCAGACAGCTAGGTGCCCCCTTGATTAGATTAGGAGAGGGCAGGAGAGGGGTGTGTTTATGATTTTTAGCCACACCAGTGGGTGGGCTCAGCCAGATCTCTCCTCTAAAAATCAGATTCATCCATTTTGGATTTTTAGAGACTATTGCCTTCTGGGATGGATTTTTGCCACACTTCCCAGGAAGTGGTCATCACAGGGGGACGACCCTGTCCCTGATTGGAGGACCAGGGCCCCCCTGCTTTTCACCCAGGAGCAAGGATAAAACTGGCAGACCTGCACCCACGCCTCAGATCCCCACCAAATTTCAAGAAGAAAGAACTACAAGGAGAAGAAGGACTGCCCTGCTGGACCCCTGGCCTGCACCTGGACCCTGCACTCAGAAAGACTGCACCAGCTGCACACTTGGGCTTCACCACAAGAAGGACTTTGCCTGGCTTCCACTGGTTCAAGGAGGGACTCCCTGTTTGCTACAGGTGAAAAATTGCTAACCAGAGTCCCCTGCACCAACTCCTGAAAAAGTGACCAGCTGACCACTGCCCAGTGGCCAAAAAGGAGTTTGCGCCAGGTGCACTCTGGGAATTGAAGTCCGCACTTCCCAAGGACCATCACAGAACTTCTGGACCCTTGGGGTGAGCTGTGGACCCCAAAAGAACCTTAAAAGAACATCTGGGTGAAGCCCCAGAAGTTTGGAAAAGATTGGAGAAATTTTTGAAAAAAGCTCCATAAAGTGACCGACCCGACGCGGAAATTCTAGCCGGCTTGCCTCAACCGCGACCCGGCCTGACTTCGTGGTTCGTCCCGGTCAAGAAAAACATCCGAAAAAAAGACTAAGTCCGAACGTAAAAAGTTGACCGGGACCTTCCAGCCATCGTATCCGAGAAGGGCTCCACGGACGTCGGATCAAGATCCAGGTTTACCCCGGTCGAAGGATTTTCGTCTCGAAAAAACGACTAAGTCCGAAGGTAAAAATCACCACCGAGGAAACCGACTTCGCGTATCCGGACAAGGGCTCCAGGAGGTCGGATCCAACTGGCAGGTTCGTCCCGGGGAAGAAAAACATCGAAAAAGAGACTAAGTCAGAAGGTAACTTTTTAACCGAGGCCTCCCGCGACCTGTAGCCGAGCAGGGCTCCATCGCGGTCGGCCTGAAAGTTTGACTTTGTCCCGGTCCTGGTGCAACCAGATGACCCGATTGGCGCTTTTTGTTTCTAAGCGCTAGAAAATAATAATACTTTAAAAATTCATATCTCCGGTTCCCCTGAACCGATTTTAATCGTTTTTGTGTCATTTTAAAGATAAAAATATAAACTATTTTTATAAATTGGTTTTGGATTTTTAAACTGTTTCCTGTGTTTTATTTAATTACTGTTTTGTGATATTTGAATGCTTTACACTTTGTCTCCTAAGTTAAGCCTTGACGCTCGATGCCAAGCTACCAAGGGTAGAGCTGGGATTAATTTACTGAGACCTAACTGTACTTTTGTGGAGGTTTGTGGCTTGTTGCTAGGTGTAGGTACCTACCTGCCCTACCAATAACCCATTTTCCAACATAATTGGAAGCAGCGACGGGATCCTGTACTTGTGTTCAATATCACGTTACAGTTTTAGATAAAACAAATTAAAAATCCTTTAAATTGTCCTAGTGCAAAAATTGTTTTTAATTTTTAATTTTAAATTTTTTTTAAAAATTAATTTGGATTAATTTCAATTATTGAATTTTTGTAATTTTTCTAAATTCTTGTTTCCAATTTTTGCAAAAAGTTTTTGTTGACACAAAACTAGGGAACCATGGAGCTTGATCTGGCTAGCCTACCCACACTGACAGTAGTCCAGCTTAGGGGGTTGTGTATTGAGAGGGGGTTGCCTGCAACCACTAATCTCAGGAAGGAAATCCTGATTAAATCCCTGACAGCATGGGCTGAGGCCCAAGAGGTAGAGACAGAGGAAGCTCCAGAGGAGGAACCAAAAGAGGATGATGCTAACTCTAACCACTCAGGGGAGGAAAGGCATCAGACCCCAAGTGAGGAAGAGGAGGAACGGTCCTCACTGGACACAGTCACTAGGGGCAGACCCAAAGCTAGTGGTAGGAAGGGGGTCCTTTCAGGAGGAGAGAACCCATCCATCAGGGAGAGAGAGCTGGAAGCCCAGCTAGCCTACATAGCTTTGGAGGCAGATAAGCTTGCCCTAGAAAAAAAGAAGTGGGCAAGCAAAGAAAAAAAAGATGGAAGCAGCGAGAAAGAAACTGAGGTGTCCCTGGGTGGGGGTTTTGCCCCCAGATTACCCAAAGGGGTGGTTCCTGCCTATGTAGAGGGGGATGACATCGATAAGTGGCTGGGGGCCTTTGAGAGGGCCCTCCAGATGAGGAAAGTCAAGCCTCAGTACTGGGGTTCACTCCTGTGGGAGTTAGTTCCCAACTCTGGGAGGGATAGGCTCCTAACCATGAGTGGGGAGGATGCAGACTCATACCCCAGTATGAAGAGTTGCTTGACTAAAAAGTTTGGTCTAACCCCAGAGCAGTATAGGCTTAAGTTTAGGGACACCCAAAAGACAAGCACCCAGTCCTGGGTGGACTTTGTGGACATTTCAGTAAAAGCACTGGAGGGCTGGATACAGGGCAACAGGGTAAGTACCTTTGAGGGGCTGTACAATCTGATTATGAGGGAGCACCTTCTAACTAATTGTGTCCAAGAGAGGCTCCGCCAGTATCTAGTAGACTCTAGGTTGACCAACCCCAGAGAGCTGGGGGAGGCAGCAGATGACTGGTTAAGAACTAGAGTTAACCAGAGACCCCCAGGGGGTGATCAGAAAAAGGGAGGACATGGTTCTTCTCAGGGGAAGAACCAGGGGAAAGATGACAAAAAACCCAAAGAGTCCTCACAAGAGTCCCCAAAAACTTCTCAGGGAGGGGGAGCCCCGAGCCAATTCACTTTTAAAGGGAAAGGGTATCAGGGAAATAATTTTGATCCTGCTAAAGCAGGAAGGTTTCAGGAGCTCCCTTCCGAGGACGTGTCTGTGTCGCTGATGTCTCTACGGGTCCCCGTTGTGGAGCCCCCCTCGCCCTCCGTCTCACTGGTGAAACCAGAGTCCGTTGCATGGCCCTCCGGGGCCATGTGAGATGCAGCTCCCTCATGCTCCGATGCCACTTCTCCTCTGCCTGATGATGCTAATGCACACATGAACAGGAAGAGCAGCAAAAAAAGGGGGGGAACATAAAGACATGTTGAGTGCATGCATTGGCAACACAGTTGGCGGAGAGGACAGACACAGAAGCCCCCTGCACTACGCCGCGCACTTGGGGTACACTACTCAATCAGTGAGACTTGCCCTACAAGCCAATGGACAACAACTGCACACATAGGTGACACAGGGCCATGGATAGCTGTACTTGGCACCCTACAGAGGTGGGGGGCGGGGGCACAGGGCCATGCCTTACGGGTGGGACTAGCCTACAGAAATCGCCCTGGCCTAGGGATACCCACAGCCCTCCTCCCCCACCCAGACACCTCCACTGCGCGCTAAGATAGCAGAATGTGCTGGTACTCACCCCCTTGTGTCTGCTGTGATGTCCTCACGCGCCCATCCAAATCTGGGTAGGCCACCGCCAGGATCCGAGACATCAGGGGGGTCAATTGACGAGTGGCACCCCTCCTACGTTGAGAGGCCATCCCCAGCAGAGCCTCCGCGGTCTTTCTGCTCCCGCGGCGGATGTCCTCCCACCTCTTGCGGCAGTGGGTGCCCCGTCTGTTGTGGACCCCCAGGGTCCGGACGTCCTTGGCGATGGCACGCCAAATGTCGATTTTCTGATGGGCGCTGACCTATGTGACATGTACAGGGAGAGGAAATAAAATATCATCATTTTCTGCATGCGCGATGTGAGTGGCCCCCCCCCTCCCCACCCTTGCCATATGGCACATGATCTCATCTGTCGTTTGATGCATGTCTCATTCGCTCCCCTCCCCACCATCGTTCATTCACCCCACTCAACCCAGGCATTGGCCGTAAAGCATGGTCCCAGTGTACTTACCTGTTGGTCTGGAGGACCGTAGAGTAGCGCATACTGGGGGAGGACCCCATCCACGAGTTTCTCCAATTCTTCGGAAGTGAAGGCAGGGGCCCTTTCCCCAGTCGCAGCAGCCATTGTCTCTTCCAGACCGAGGTCACAGCAGCACTTGCAGTATAGGTCCTCTCCTGTGTATGATCAGGTCTCGAGTGATTAAGCAGATAGAAAATGGCGGTCACGCCCGCGGCGGTGCGTACCGCGGCGGTGCGTACCGCGACCGCCGGCGCACATCGTCATTGGCTCCTGAAACCCATAGGGTTCAATGTTAACCAATGCGGCTTTGCACCGCGGTCTTCGACCACCTACCGCCACGGTGTGCCACGCCGGCGCATTGACCTCACATCCCACTGTCACACTTCACAGGTCAGGCAGCCGCCATTTCAAGGGCCCACATGGCTTAAATTCTACTGCGTCACCCAGGCCTAGGCCTTGCATCGCCACTCATACAAGCCATTCAATGCATAGAGATTCGTGTACTGTGCAAGCTGTGGGAACGTACCTGTGGGTTGATTGACTCTGTGCTCCATGTTGTCCTTCCTAGGCACCGTCCGCTGGGACTTGCGAGGAGATGGAGGAATCTTCCCGTGTACAGACCGCTGGTGGACCTGTCGACAATGGAAGAAAGACATGTCATACTGACATACAGACTTGACAGAGCCACTATACAGGAACTGTGTGCCCAGCTGGAGCCAGACCTGATGTCACCCATCCGCTAACCCACAGGGATTCCCCCTCTAGTGCAGGTTCTGTCAGTACTCCATTTTTTGGCAAGTGGGTCATTTCAAACAACAGTGGCCATTTCATCTGGGATGTCTCAGCCTATGTTTTCAAAGGTGTTGTCCAGAGTGTTGTCTGCCCTGATGAAATACATGCGGAGCTACATTGTTTTCCCTGAGGTGGGCGATTTGGCTACAGTGAAGGGTGATTTCTATGCCCTTGGACATATTCCCAACATCATTGGTGCCAATGATGGGACCCATGTGGCTTTGGTTCCCCCCAGAGAAAGTGAACAGGTGTACAGGAACAGAAAAAGTTATCATTCGATGAATGTCCAGGTGGTCTGTTTGGCTGACCAGTACATCTCCCATGTAAATGCCAAGTTCCCTGGGTCAGTGCATGACACGTACATCATGCGAAATAGCAGCATCCCTTATGTGATGGAACAGCTACAGAGGCACCGTGTGTGGCTAATTGGTGACTCTGGTTACCCCAACCTGTCATGGCTACTGACCCCAGTGAGGAATCCCCGGACAAGGGCAGAGGAACGGTACAATGAGGCCCATGGGCGTACTAGGAGGGTGATCGAGCGGACCTTCTGCCTCCTGAAGGCCAGGTTTAGGTGCCTGCATATGACAGGTGGGTCCCTAATGTACTCACCAAAGAAGGTGTGCCATATCATCGTGGCCTGCTTTATGCTTCACAACCTGGCTTTGCGAGGCCAGGTGCCTTTCCTGCAGGAGGATGGTCCAGATGGTGGTGTTGTGGCAGCTGTGGAGCCTGTGGAGAGTGAAGAGGAGGAAGACGACGGGGACGACACAGACAACAGGGACACAGTGATACAACAGTATTTTCAATAACACACAGGTAAGAATCAACACCGCCATTTTACAATTACTTTCAGTCTCCTGCCTCTCTACTGTCCCAGTGTATGTTAACTGAGTTGTGACTTTCCCTTCCGTTTTCAGAGATGTGGGCCCCACTGCGTGACCTCTGCTTTGTTTGCCCATGGACTACAGCTGTGTGACAGTGGTATGTTGTCATCACAATGTAACTGAACATTTTGGCACCGTTATATCTAATACATTTGTTCAAAATACAAGCAGACTCCAGATTATTTTTGTGCAATAAGTGATTTTATTTAAGTGCTAAATTTAGGGACATGGTTGAAAATCGGTGATGGGTGATGGTGGAGTATTGTCCATGGCAGAGTCCAGATTTTCTTTCTCACAGGTGCATTGTCCATATGCCTGTGGAAGGATGGAGCAGGGGCAGTTTAAGGTTGGACAGGGTGACAATGTGGGACAGTGGGATGACATCAGGGGGTATCCTTTGCTGGCGGGGGTCTTGGCATCCTACTCTGTCTTCTTCCGAGATCTCAGGCCCGCTTGCGGGGTGGTTCTTCTTCTGCAGGAGGTGGGGTTCTGGTGGCTTGTTGTTGTGTGGGGGCCTCCTGTCCACTAGCGCCGGCAGAGGTGGTAGCCTGTTCTTGGTCCATGCTAGTGACAGGGGCCTTTTGTGGTGCCACATGGTCCCGCAATGTGGTGACAATCTGGTTAAGAGCCACGACGATGGTCCCCATTGCGGAAACTAATGGTTCGGAGTTCTTCCTTGAAACCCATGTACTGTTCCTCCTGCAGTACCTGGATCTCCTGGAACCTGGCCAGTACCGTAGCCATCGTCTCCTGGGAGTGGTGGTATGCTCCCATGATGGAGGAGAGGGCCTCGTGGAGAGTGGGTTCCCTGGGCCTGTCCCCCCCCATCGCACAGCAGCCCTCCCAGTTCCCCTGTTTCCCTGGGCCTCTGTCCCCTGGACTGTGTGCCCACTACCACTGCCCCCAGGTCCCTGCTGTTGTTGGGGTGGTGGGTCAACCTGGGTGCCCTGTAGTGGTGGACACACCGCTGATTGATGTGTCCTGGAGACAGAGGCATGGGCCCGCTGGGTGGGAGCTGTGCTGGTGTTCCCAGAGGGGGTTAGGTCTGCTGTGGCCTGTGGCTGTGTGAGGGGAACCTGTCCTGAGGTCCCCGATGGGCCTGGCTGGTCATCTGGGTCCAGGGAGACAGAGCTGCTGCCATCACTGTGGGCCTCTTCTGGGGGTGGAATGGACATTTCTGGACCCTCCTGGGCGGTGTGGTGGCGTTCGGGTCCTGCAGGGGTATAAGAGTATGGTTATTGCTTCTGTGTGTGCCATAGTGTGCAATGGGTGGGTGCCCGTGTACCCCAGTGCTGGCATTCCCTTGTGGGGGCTGTTGTGACGGTGGCTTGTTGGGGGGGATGGGTATGTGCAGTGGGCATGCTTTGGTGATGGGTGTCCATGCTTTGTGGATGCATGCAGGGCTAGGTGTTGGGATGGGTGGGTTGTGATGGTGAGCCATTTGCAAGGAGTTGGTGTGATGGGGGTGGGGGTGAGGGTGGGGGTATGATTTGGCATGCAGGTGGGGTGGGGGGAATGAAGTAGTGTAGATTTGACTTACCAGAGTCCATTCCTCCAGCTACTCCTGCGAGGCCCTCAGGATGCAGGACGTGCAAGACTTGCTCCTCCCATGCTGTGAATTCTGGGGGAGTAGGTGGGGGTCCACCGCCAGTCTTCTGCACCGCGATGTTGTGCCTTGATACCATGGAACGCACCTTCCCCCGTAGGTCGTTCCACCGCTTCCTGATGTCGTCCCGATTTCGTGGATGCTGTCCCACAGCGTTGACCCTTTCCACTATTCTTTGCCATAGCTCCATCTTCCTGGCAATGGTGGTGTGCTGCACCTGTGTCCCGAAGAGCTGGGGCTCTACCCGAACTATTTCCCCCACCATGACCCGGAGTTCAGCGTCTGAAAACCGGGGGTGTCTTTGGGGTGCCATGGGGTGGTGTGGATGAGGTGTGGGGTGGTGTATGTGTTGTAGAGTGTGGTGAGTGTGGTGGTTTGTGGTGTTTTGTGCATGGATATTGTGTGGGTGATGGTGTGATTTGCCTCTGTGTGATGGTGTTCTCTATTCTGTGCTGTCTCTCTCTGGCCTTCTGTTGGATTTTTTGGTCGTAAGGTTTTGTGGGTGATGTGGGTGTGTGTTTTATATTGTATTGGGTGTGTGGGAGTGTTGTGTGTATGTGTCTCAGGTGTGTGTTTTTTAAATTGTCCAATGTGGCTGTGTTTTGTAAAGGTGTGTGTATTTGGAGCGCGGCGGTGTGTACCGCCAATGGAATACCGCGGTTGAAAGACCGCTGCGGGGATTTGTGGGTCGTAATGGCATGGGCGTATTTCTGTTGGTGTGACGGTGGAGGTTTGGTCATCGCCTGTTTTTCGCTGGCCGTTGGTGTGGCGGACTTTTGTGGATGTCGGATTTTTGGCGGTTTGCCAGTTGCGGGTCAGAATGACCGTGGCGGTTTACCGCGCCCGCGGCAGTGTTATGGCGGTCTTCTGACCGGCGGAAAGCGCCTTTTACCGCTGAGGTCAGAATGACCCCCTATATCACATTAATCTGTCATGCTGTAACCATGGACAACTTAAGCATGGATACAATAACTAGGCCTTAAAATGTCAGGATACCTGGGAAGGAATCAAGTATGATTAATACAACTTCTCAAATGAATCTCTTAATGAAAAATTACACATTGATTGGGAACACAAGAACCCTCTAGGATTATGTTTTCAAAATCAAACGTAGTCTTTTTGAATGAGGACAAGGAAATAATCTGAACGTTTTCTGGAACACGATAGGAAATGTACTAAGGGACTGATTATCCACATATAATGTAAGAGCTAGAATTCTAACACGTAATTTTAGATGCAGAAAACATGAATTGCGCACATTGCTAATTTCAACAAGAATATGCAAAATGTCATAAAATGATCAGGCACACTACAAGCGATCTGAAACATCAAGTTTTAATTGCAGCAATGAATCGCGCCTCTTGCCGATTTGAATGCCCCCTTGTAAGTGACAAGAAATGTTTGCACACAATGAGCATCAAGAGTTACACACAAGGAATGAATCGAGCTTCTTGCCGATTCAAATGTCATCATGTAGATGCCAAGAAATGGCTGCACACAATGAGTATCAAGAGTTGCACATAAGAAATGAATCGCACGTGTTGCCGATTCGAATGCCACCATGTAACTGCCAAGAAATGGTAGCGCGCAATGAATATCAAGGGTTAAACACGAGAAATGAATCACGCATCTTGCCGATTCGAATGCCACCATGTAAATGCCATGAAATGGTAGCGCACAATGAATATCAAGATTTAAACACAAGAAATGAATTGCGCGTCTTGGCGATTCGAATGCCACCATGTAAATGCCATGAAATTATAGTGCACGATGAATATCAAGGGTTAATCACAAGAAATGAATCACACGTCTTGCCGATTCGAGTGCCACCACGTAAATGTCAGAAAAAAACAAGCGCACATTCACACGCACAAGGTAAAATCTCTCAACATGAAAGTTAGGCCCAAGAATTCGAATGCCTTCGAAAACGGGATCGGGGGCCTAGCCCGACCTCCGTCTTACCGCCCTGATCAAGGATCAACAATACAATGAAGGGCAAGGCCTGGAAGATCAAAGTAGGCCTCCGGAACAGGAGCTCAGGAAGTTGCTGCTTCTCTGCACAGGGACCTCTGAATAGTAAACACGTGGAGCTGGGCTCCCTTATATAGAGTCTGGCCCAGCCCACAACCACACCCAGTCATGCTGCAGAGAAATCTTCTAGAAGGCCCTGGAAAGGGACCACACCCTGACACACTCTGAAAGATTGCAGCAATACATTGCAAATGAACAGTACTTACAAGCACCTTGAATATAAGTGTTCAGGATTAAACTCTGCAATGCAAAAGGTTAAACAACAGCATATGAACATAATGAATGAATTACGTTCTTTCATAAGTGCTGGGGTTTTGCATTCCAGTCACCCGTAGAGCGCGCACTGTCCTGATGTTGACAGGATAGGCCACGCAACATAGCATATGTCCTGCCTTCTACATACATGGCACCCTGCCCAAAGGGCTAGCTAGGGCGTACCTTAGGGGTGTCTTACATGTAGTAAAACAGGAGTTCTGGGCCGGGCGAGTAAATTTAGATGCCGGGTCTCTGTGGCAGAAAACTGCGCACACAGGCCCTGTGCTAGCAAGCCTGAGATAGGTTTGACTGGCTACTTCAGTGGGTGGCGCAAGCAGCGCAGCAGGCCCACTAGTAGTGTAGGAAAGTCCTTTTTTTTGCCTGATCACCCCCACTCTTTCTGGATAGGTACTGGTGGTTACTGACTCTTGGCTGTGCCCTGGGTACTGCTTACCAGTCCCAGGGCCAGTGCTCTGTGTAAAATGGATATGCAAATTAGGCTAATTATAATTGGCTAAGTTAACCTACCTATAAGTCCCTAGTATATGGTAGGGCATGTAGGTTTAGGGACCACAGCATAGGTGGTGCACACCTAGGTGCATTGCTGAGGTGCCCAGTGTCATTTTAAAAGCCAGCCTGCCTTGCTGGCTGCTTTTAAATTAAAGTTATATGCAAATTCGACTTTGGAATTAAAGGTACTTCCAAAGTTTTAAACTACCTTATTTTTACATATAAGTCACCCCTAAGGTGTGCCCTATGTGCCCCTAGGGCTGGGTGCCATGTAACTATAAGCAGGGACTTTATAAAAATAGATTTATAAGCCCTGGTGAGGTAAAAACAGCCAAATTCGTTTTTCCCTCATTGAAGTAAATGGCCTTCATAGGCTAGAATGGGCAGACTTTATTTTAAATTTTAAAGTCTCCTTAAATGTTACATACCAAGAATTTGGTATCAAATTGATTGTTATAATAAATCCCACAACTTCCAGTTGTTGGATTTAATATAACTAGTGCAGGTAAAAAGTTTAGACTTTACCTAAAAAGTTGCCAATTTCAGCTCTGCATTGTTTTTGCTGCTGTGCTCTGATTGGCCAGCCTGCAGCAGCTTCTGCCAGGCCACTTTTATGAGGTGTGAAGTGGCCTGGCTTTACACAAAGGAATGTGCTTGGGGGAGAGAATCTCCCCTCAGCAGATGGGGAAGCAGGAAGGGGGAGGGCTGCCAAACTGGTCTTCAAAGGCAGAGAAGGACATCTGGAGCACCCAGCAACACCCCCACATCCTGCAACCCCAGACAGCTAGGTGCCCCCTTGATTAGATTAGGAGAGGGCAGGAGAGGGGTGTGTTTATGATTTTTAGCCACACCAGTGGGTGGGCTCAGCCAGATCTCTCCTCTAAAAATCAGATTCATCCATTTTGGATTTTTAGAGACTATTGCCTTCTGGGATGGATTTTTGCCACACTTCCCAGGAAGTGGTCATCACAGGGGGACGACCCTGTCCCTGATTGGAGGACCAGGGCCCCCCTGCTTTTCACCCAGGAGCAAGGATAAAACTGGCAGACCTGCACCCACGCCTCAGATCCCCACCAAATTTCAAGAAGAAAGAACTACAAGGAGAAGAAGGACTGCCCTGCTGGACCCCTGGCCTGCACCTGGACCCTGCACTCAGAAAGACTGCACCAGCTGCACACTTGGGCTTCACCACAAGAAGGACTTTGCCTGGCTTCCACTGGTTCAAGGAGGGACTCCCTGTTTGCTACAGGTGAAAAATTGCTAACCAGAGTCCCCTGCACCAACTCCTGAAAAAGTGACCAGCTGACCACTGCCCAGTGGCCAAAAAGGAGTTTGCGCCAGGTGCACTCTGGGAATTGAAGTCCGCACTTCCCAAGGACCATCACAGAACTTCTGGACCCTTGGGGTGAGCTGTGGACCCCAAAAGAACCTTAAAAGAACATCTGGGTGAAGCCCCAGAAGTTTGGAAAAGATTGGAGAAATTTTTGAAAAAAGCTCCATAAAGTGACCGACCCGACGCGGAAATTCTAGCCGGCTTGCCTCAACCGCGACCCGGCCTGACTTCGTGGTTCGTCCCGGTCAAGAAAAACATCCGAAAAAAAGACTAAGTCCGAACGTAAAAAGTTGACCGGGACCTTCCAGCCATCGTATCCGAGAAGGGCTCCACGGACGTCGGATCAAGATCCAGGTTTACCCCGGTCGAAGGATTTTCGTCTCGAAAAAACGACTAAGTCCGAAGGTAAAAATCACCACCGAGGAAACCGACTTCGCGTATCCGGACAAGGGCTCCAGGAGGTCGGATCCAACTGGCAGGTTCGTCCCGGGGAAGAAAAACATCGAAAAAGAGACTAAGTCAGAAGGTAACTTTTTAACCGAGGCCTCCCGCGACCTGTAGCCGAGCAGGGCTCCATCGCGGTCGGCCTGAAAGTTTGACTTTGTCCCGGTCCTGGTGCAACCAGATGACCCGATTGGCGCTTTTTGTTTCTAAGCGCTAGAAAATAATAATACTTTAAAAATTCATATCTCCGGTTCCCCTGAACCGATTTTAATCGTTTTTGTGTCATTTTAAAGATAAAAATATAAACTATTTTTATAAATTGGTTTTGGATTTTTAAACTGTTTCCTGTGTTTTATTTAATTACTGTTTTGTGATATTTGAATGCTTTACACTTTGTCTCCTAAGTTAAGCCTTGACGCTCGATGCCAAGCTACCAAGGGTAGAGCTGGGATTAATTTACTGAGACCTAACTGTACTTTTGTGGAGGTTTGTGGCTTGTTGCTAGGTGTAGGTACCTACCTGCCCTACCAATAACCCATTTTCCAACATAATTGGAAGCAGCGACGGGATCCTGTACTTGTGTTCAATATCACGTTACAGTTTTAGATAAAACAAATTAAAAATCCTTTAAATTGTCCTAGTGCAAAAATTGTTTTTAATTTTTAATTTTAAATTTTTTTTTAAAATTAATTTGGATTAATTTCAATTATTGAATTTTTGTAATTTTTCTAAATTCTTGTTTCCAATTTTTGCAAAAAGTTTTTGTTGACACAAAACTAGGGAACCATGGAGCTTGATCTGGCTAGCCTACCCACACTGACAGTAGTCCAGCTTAGGGGGTTGTGTATTGAGAGGGGGTTGCCTGCAACCACTAATCTCAGGAAGGAAATCCTGATTAAATCCCTGACAGCATGGGCTGAGGCCCAAGAGGTAGAGACAGAGGAAGCTCCAGAGGAGGAACCAAAAGAGGATGATGCTAACTCTAACCACTCAGGGGAGGAAAGGCATCAGACCCCAAGTGAGGAAGAGGAGGAACGGTCCTCACTGGACACAGTCACTAGGGGCAGACCCAAAGCTAGTGGTAGGAAGGGGGTCCTTTCAGGAGGAGAGAACCCATCCATCAGGGAGAGAGAGCTGGAAGCCCAGCTAGCCTACATAGCTTTGGAGGCAGATAAGCTTGCCCTAGAAAAAAAGAAGTGGGCAAGCAAAGAAAAAAAAGATGGAAGCAGCGAGAAAGAAACTGAGGTGTCCCTGGGTGGGGGTTTTGCCCCCAGATTACCCAAAGGGGTGGTTCCTGCCTATGTAGAGGGGGATGACATCGATAAGTGGCTGGGGGCCTTTGAGAGGGCCCTCCAGATGAGGAAAGTCAAGCCTCAGTACTGGGGTTCACTCCTGTGGGAGTTAGTTCCCAACTCTGGGAGGGATAGGCTCCTAACCATGAGTGGGGAGGATGCAGACTCATACCCCAGTATGAAGAGTTGCTTGACTAAAAAGTTTGGTCTAACCCCAGAGCAGTATAGGCTTAAGTTTAGGGACACCCAAAAGACAAGCACCCAGTCCTGGGTGGACTTTGTGGACATTTCAGTAAAAGCACTGGAGGGCTGGATACAGGGCAACAGGGTAAGTACCTTTGAGGGGCTGTACAATCTGATTATGAGGGAGCACCTTCTAACTAATTGTGTCCAAGAGAGGCTCCGCCAGTATCTAGTAGACTCTAGGTTGACCAACCCCAGAGAGCTGGGGGAGGCAGCAGATGACTGGTTAAGAACTAGAGTTAACCAGAGACCCCCAGGGGGTGATCAGAAAAAGGGAGGACATGGTTCTTCTCAGGGGAAGAACCAGGGGAAAGATGACAAAAAACCCAAAGAGTCCTCACAAGAGTCCCCAAAAACTTCTCAGGGAGGGGGAGCCCCGAGCCAATTCACTTTTAAAGGGAAAGGGTATCAGGGAAATAATTTTGATCCTGCTAAAGCAGGAAGGTTTCAGGAGCTTGCTAAGGCCGGCAAGTGTTTTGACTGTTATCAGCCAGGACATAAAAGAGGAGATGCTATCTGCACCAAGAAGCCCCCCACTGGTGGGCAATCCCAAGGGATTGCTAGTGTAGGGTTGGGGGTGGAAGTTGGCCCAGGGGTGGAATCAGGGTACACTGAAGTCACCTTAGTATCCGTGGGTGGGGTGGACATTGCAACTATGGCCACCTTACCTCCCATCATGCAGAGGTATAGGCAGAGGCCTAAAGTCAATGGGACTGAGGTGGAAGCTCTGAGAGATACAGGAGCCAGTGTGACAATGGTCACAGAAAAGCTGGTTTCTCCAGAGCAGGTCTTACCTGGTGTCTTCCACCAGGTGACTTATGCAGATAGCAGAACCAAACTCCATCCCATGGCTATGGTGAGTCTGGAATGGGGAGGTGTGACTGGCCCTAAAAAAGTAGCTATAGCTCCTGCCCTCCCAGTAGAGTGTCTGCTGGGAAATGATCTCGAAGCATCTGAATGGTCAGAAGTGGAGAGAAGGGTCCATGCAAAGATGCTGGATCTCCCTGAATGGGTGTGTGCTGTGACCAGGTCACAGGCAGCACAACAGGGAAATGCTGGACACTTGGACCCTGGAACAATGGGCCAAGCCTCCAAGAAGAAGAGAAAGGGCACTGGGTCTGGCTTGCCAGCCCCAACAAGTACAGAGGGTCAGGAAGAATCCAACCCTGAGGGGGAGGATCTGAACTCTGAAGGAGGGACACCTTCCCTGCAAACTCTGCCTGACTTGGCAGAACTGCAAGGGGCAGGTGGGCCCACCAGAGAAGATTTGTGCCAGGGACAAAGAGAGTGTCCCACTCTTGAGGGCCTGAGGCAGACTGCTGCCAGGCAAGAACAAGGGGATACCAGTGGTACCCACAAGGTTTACTGGGAGGATGGAGTTCTCTACACTGAGGCTAGGACCCTCAAAGAAGGGGCTACTAGGAGAGTAGTGGTCCCCCAAAAGTATAGAGAATTCCTCCTTACCTTAAGCCATGATATCCCCTTAGCTGGTCATTTGGGACAGACCAAGACCTGGAACAGGCTGGTCAACCATTTTTTTTGGCCAGAAATGTCAGAAAAAGTCAGGGAGTTTTGCAGCTCCTGTGTCACCTGTCAAGCCAGTGGCAAGACAGGGGGCAAGCCAAAGGCTCCCTTAATTCCACTGCCAGTGGTTGGGACTCCCTTTGAGAGGGTGGGGATTGACATTGTTGGTCCCCTAGACCCACCAACTGCTTCAGGTAACAGGTACATTGTGGTGGTAGTGGACCATGCCACCAGGTACCCTGAGGCAATACCCCTCCGGACAATCACTGCACCCACAGTGGCTAGGGCCCTACTTGGTGTGTTCACCAGAGTGGGATTCCCAAAGGAGGTGGTCTCAGATAGGGGCACAAACTTTATGTCAGCCTATCTGAAAGCCATGTGGGAGGAGTGTGGTGTTACTTATAAGTTCAGCACACCCTACCATCCACAGACCAATGGTCTAGTGGAAAGATTCAATAAGACCCTGAAGGGCATGATCATGGGTTTGTCTGACAAACTCAGGAGGAGATGGGATGTCCTCCTCCCATGCCTGCTGTTTGCCTACAGGGAAGTGCCACAGAAGGGGGTTGGATTCAGCCCCTTTGAGTTACTGTTTGGGCACCCTGTAAGAGGCCCATTGTGCTTGGTGAGAGAGTCTTGGGAAAAGCCTCTCAAGGAAGCCAAGGAGAATGTGCTAGATTATGTACTAGGCCTGCGGTCTCGCATGGCTGAGTATATGAAGAAGGCAAGCAGGAACCTGGAGGCCAGTCAGGAGCTCATGAAGCTCTGGCATGATCAAAAGGCTACCATGCCTGAGTATCACCCAGGACAGCTGGTGTGGGTTTTGGAGCCCATGGCTCCTAGGGCACTACAGGCCAAATGGACTGGGCCCTACCAATCCTAGAGAAAAAAGGTGAGGTCACCTACTTGGTGGACCTTGGCACCCCCAGGAATCCTCACAGGATCCTGCATGTTAATAGGATGAAACCCCACCAGGACAGGGCAGACATGACCATGCTGATGGTCACTGATGAAGGGAAGGAGGAGGAGGGTGAACCTCTGCCAGACCTCCTGTCCTCAAAGGAAAAAGATGGGTCAGTGGAGGGAGTGGTACTCTCTCCCAAACTGACAGATCAGCAACAACAAGACTGTAAGCAAGTCTTGGGACAGTTTGCTAGTCTGTTCTCCCTGACCCCTGGACTCACCAATTGGTGTGTCCATGATGTTGACACTGGTGACAGCTTGCCTGTCAAGAACAAGCTGTACAGGCTGTCTGACCAGGTCAAGGCCAACATCAAAGCTGAAGTGGCTAAGATGTTGGATCTGAAGGTAATTGAGCACTCTGATAGTCCTTGGTCCAGTCCAGTGGTACTGGTGCCCAAAGCTAGTCCCCAAGGTGGGAAGAAAGAATTAAGATTCTGTGTGGACTACAGAGGTCTAAATGCAGTCACTAGGACTGATGCTCACCCCATACCTAGAGCTGATGAGCTCATTGACAGGTTGGGGGCTGCCAAATTCCTGAGCACATTTGATCTGACCTCAGGATATTGGCAGATTGCCTTAAGTCCAAGAGCCAAGGAGAGGTCAGCATTTTCCACACCAGAGGGCCACTTTCAGTTCAAGGTGATGCCCTTTGGGATGAAAAATGCTCCTGCCACCTTCCAACGGTTGGTGAATAGAGTCCTATCTGGGTTGGAATCTTTTAGTGCAGCTTATCTAGATGATATAGCTGTATTTAGTTCCACCTGGAGGGACCACCTGGTCCACCTGAAGGAAGTGCTTCAGGCCCTGCTTCAAGCAGGCCTGACTATCAAGGCAAGCAAGTGCCAGATAGGGCAAAGTTCTGTTGTGTACCTGGGCCACCTTGTTGGTGGAGGCCATGTACAACCTCTCCAGCCCAAGATCCAGACTATCCTGGATTGGGAGGCTCCAAAAACCCAGACTCAGGTCAGGGCCTTTCTTGGCCTGACTGGGTATTACAGGAGGTTTGTTCAGAATTTTGGGACCATAGTGGCCCCTCTGACTGAGCTTACCTCCAAGAAACAACCCAAGAAGGTCATTTGGACCCCAGAGTGTCAAAAAGCTTTTGACACCCTAAAACAGGCTATGTGTTCAGCACCAGTGTTACTGGCCCCTGACTATAGCAAGGAGTTTGTAGTGCAAACAGATGCTTCAGAGGAAGGGATTGGGGCAGTGTTAGCACAAGTTAATGAAGAGGGCCATGATCACCCAGTTGCCTTCATCAGCAGGCGACTACTCCCCAGAGAGAAGAAATGGAGTGCCATTGAGAGGGAGGCCTTTGCTGTGGTTTGGTCCCTGAAGAAGTTGAGGCCTTACTTGTTTGGCACTCACTTCCGTGTACAAACTGACCACAGACCTCTCAGATGGTTGATGCAGATGAGGGGGGAGAACCCAAAACTGTTAAGGTGGTCCATTTCCCTACAGGGGATGGACTTCACAGTGGAGCACAGACCTGGGACTGCTCATGCCAATGCAGATGGCCTTTCCAGGTTTTTCCACTTAGCTGATGAGGACTACCAGGGTGTAGGTTAGTACCCATCACCTTTCATCTGGGGGGGGCAGTGTAGGAAAGTCCTTTATTTTGCCTGATCACCCCCACTCTTTCTGGATAGGTACTGGTGGTTACTGACTCTTGGCTGTGCCCTGGGTACTGCTTACCAGTCCCAGGGCCAGTGCTCTGTGTAAAATGGATATGCAAATTAGGCTAATTATAATTGGCTAAGTTAACCTACCTATAAGTCCCTAGTATATGGTAGGGCATGTAGGTTTAGGGACCACAGCATAGGTGGTGCACACCTAGGTGCATTGCTGAGGTGCCCAGTGTCATTTTAAAAGCCAGCCTGCCTTGCTGGCTGCTTTTAAATTAAAGTTATATGCAAATTCGACTTTGGAATTAAAGGTACTTCCAAAGTTTTAAACTACCTTATTTTTACATATAAGTCACCCCTAAGGTGTGCCCTATGTGCCCCTAGGGCTGGGTGCCATGTAACTATAAGCAGGGACTTTATAAAAATAGATTTATAAGCCCTGGTGAGGTAAAAACAGCCAAATTCGTTTTTCCCTCATTGAAGTAAATGGCCTTCATAG
Source organism: Pleurodeles waltl (assembly GCF_031143425.1). NCBI lineage: Eukaryota > Metazoa > Chordata > Amphibia > Caudata > Salamandridae > Pleurodeles > Pleurodeles waltl. The sequence goes on along the minus strand of NC_090440.1, from coordinate 126,443,539 downwards.
GCTAGAATGGGCAGACTTTATTTTAAATTTTAAAGTCTCCTTAAATGTTACATACCAAGAATTTGGTATCAAATTGATTGTTATAATAAATCCCACAACTTCCAGTTGTTGGATTTAATATAACTAGTGCAGGTAAAAAGTTTAGACTTTACCTAAAAAGTTGCCAATTTCAGCTCTGCATTGTTTTTGCTGCTGTGCTCTGATTGGCCAGCCTGCAGCAGCTTCTGCCAGGCCACTTTTATGAGGTGTGAAGTGGCCTGGCTTTACACAAAGGAATGTGCTTGGGGGAGAGAATCTCCCCTCAGCAGATGGGGAAGCAGGAAGGGGGAGGGCTGCCAAACTGGTCTTCAAAGGCAGAGAAGGACATCTGGAGCACCCAGCAACACCCCCACATCCTGCAACCCCAGACAGCTAGGTGCCCCCTTGATTAGATTAGGAGAGGGCAGGAGAGGGGTGTGTTTATGATTTTTAGCCACACCAGTGGGTGGGCTCAGCCAGATCTCTCCTCTAAAAATCAGATTCATCCATTTTGGATTTTTAGAGACTATTGCCTTCTGGGATGGATTTTTGCCACACTTCCCAGGAAGTGGTCATCACAGGGGGACGACCCTGTCCCTGATTGGAGGACCAGGGCCCCCCTGCTTTTCACCCAGGAGCAAGGATAAAACTGGCAGACCTGCACCCACGCCTCAGATCCCCACCAAATTTCAAGAAGAAAGAACTACAAGGAGAAGAAGGACTGCCCTGCTGGACCCCTGGCCTGCACCTGGACCCTGCACTCAGAAAGACTGCACCAGCTGCACACTTGGGCTTCACCACAAGAAGGACTTTGCCTGGCTTCCACTGGTTCAAGGAGGGACTCCCTGTTTGCTACAGGTGAAAAATTGCTAACCAGAGTCCCCTGCACCAACTCCTGAAAAAGTGACCAGCTGACCACTGCCCAGTGGCCAAAAAGGAGTTTGCGCCAGGTGCACTCTGGGAATTGAAGTCCGCACTTCCCAAGGACCATCACAGAACTTCTGGACCCTTGGGGTGAGCTGTGGACCCCAAAAGAACCTTAAAAGAACATCTGGGTGAAGCCCCAGAAGTTTGGAAAAGATTGGAGAAATTTTTGAAAAAAGCTCCATAAAGTGACCGACCCGACGCGGAAATTCTAGCCGGCTTGCCTCAACCGCGACCCGGCCTGACTTCGTGGTTCGTCCCGGTCAAGAAAAACATCCGAAAAAAAGACTAAGTCCGAACGTAAAAAGTTGACCGGGACCTTCCAGCCATCGTATCCGAGAAGGGCTCCACGGACGTCGGATCAAGATCCAGGTTTACCCCGGTCGAAGGATTTTCGTCTCGAAAAAACGACTAAGTCCGAAGGTAAAAATCACCACCGAGGAAACCGACTTCGCGTATCCGGACAAGGGCTCCAGGAGGTCGGATCCAACTGGCAGGTTCGTCCCGGGGAAGAAAAACATCGAAAAAGAGACTAAGTCAGAAGGTAACTTTTTAACCGAGGCCTCCCGCGACCTGTAGCCGAGCAGGGCTCCATCGCGGTCGGCCTGAAAGTTTGACTTTGTCCCGGTCCTGGTGCAACCAGATGACCCGATTGGCGCTTTTTGTTTCTAAGCGCTAGAAAATAATAATACTTTAAAAATTCATATCTCCGGTTCCCCTGAACCGATTTTAATCGTTTTTGTGTCATTTTAAAGATAAAAATATAAGCTATTTTTATAAATTGGTTTTGGATTTTTAAACTGTTTCCTGTGTTTTATTTAATTACTGTTTTGTGATATTTGAATGATTTACACTTTGTCTCCTAAGTTAAGCCTTGACGCTCGATGCCAAGCTACCAAGGGTAGAGCTGGGATTAATTTACTGAGACCTAACTGTACTTTTGTGGAGGTTTGTGGCTTGTTGCTAGGTGTAGGTACCTACCTGCCCTACCAATAACCCATTTTCCAACAAGTAGCATTTAATTTACAGGCCCCGGGTATAGGGATACCACTTAACAAGGGACTTATAGGTAAATTAAATATGCCAATTAGGTATAAGGCAATCATACCAATTTTGTAAGAGAGAGCACTTTAGCACTGGTTAGCAGTGAAAAAGTGCTCAGAGTCAAAACGTCAGCTAACAAAGGTCCGAAAAATAAGGAGGCAAAAAGCAAAAAGCAAAAAGTCTGGGGAATGACCCTGTAAAAGAACCAGGTCCAACAGTCAGAATAAGAGTTAGATGTCAAGGTATTGGACTGATGGTATTAGCAAGAAGATGTGCAACCATATTGAAAGGAGCGCTCGATAAAGTGGTCTCAGAAGTTATCGACCTAGTTAGTTTTCCGCCTGGTCAGGAAGAGAGAATTCAGGCCCTGTTACCGCTCCATTGGCTTTCTTTGGAGCAGTAGGCCCTGCCTTACCGTAGTATAAACACAGTTTCAATTTTTTCCTACGTTCTTTCTCTTCCTTAGATAGTGGGCCCCGCACACTGTCAATTTGCATGGGCTCAGGTGTATCATGAGTGGAAATGGTGGACTCCTTTTTCTCAGTTTTGAGCACCACTAAGCATGTGTCACCCCGGAATTTTTCTTCCTTACGTTCACTCAAGCGGTGATCCAATCGTACCACCGGTTCAATGAACTCGGTACACTCCGTAGGAGGTTCCACTATTTGGGCTAGAACATCCCTGAGATCATCCCGAAGGCCACCATAGAAGAGGGAGGTCCTCTTCTCCTCATGTCACTCAGTCTCTACCACCTACCGATTGAAAGAGGTGATATAGGACAGTAGATCCTTGTTGCCCTGGCGCAAATTCAGCAACTCATTGTCACTGGCTTGCATGAAGAGGTGTTCGGCGAACAGTTTCCACAAGGCTTCCTTGAACCAGTTGAAATCATACAGTATATGGTCATTGCGCTCCACCAGCGGAATAGAACAATTATCTGCATTGCCTTCCAAATAAGAGATAATAAAAGCTACCTTTGCAGCATCATTGGGGAATGCAGCTGCCCGACACAAAAACTGTAGCTGGCACTGGTTAAGAAATTTTTTGAACTTGGCACTATCTCCAAAAATCCTTTCTGGAGGAGCTAAGGGCACAGGGGTTGGTGTTGTGACCATTTCCTGCATGGGTTGTGTGGTGGAAGTCGTTGGGCCTGAATCGGGTATAGGAACATGATTAGACGGGTCAAACCGATGGGCCTGTAGTACTGGAGATCTTTGTTTTAGTTTGACTCCTCCCCAGGGGGTGTCTTGTGGTTTATACCACTGTATTTCAGTGTGCAACTCCAGGTTCTCTTGCTTTAAGAAAATAACTTCCTTCTGTAATCCCTCTATGGCCCTAGTTAAATCTAATAAAGATGGATCATCCTGATCAGCTGCTACAGCCTGCGCTAAACCTTTGAAAGTACCCATTGAGGAATCCATCGCCCAGGCAGCCCTGTATGTTGTGGCTTGGCTTTATTTCGAGACGGGGCCACTCACCTGAAAAGAAGGATGCCTGCAGGGGCATTGGTATGCCCCGACCTCCTGGAACACCTCTCGGCACTTCCTGGTGGACACAGAAACCCCAGCAGGTGTCCCAAAAGGAATGTGGAAGTGGAAGAGAAAGAGAAAGAGACAAAACACTGCCACGTCTTGCCGGTCCAGCCAGGAGGGCAGGTCATTGTTGACAGAGTGATAGTAGAGTTAGTGCACTCAACTTCCTTGAAACTGAATCTCTCTTTCTGATATGGGCACGGGAGCGGTAGAAGAACACCGGAATGCTACAGCACTTTTCTTGGATAATAATAACTGTTGGTACAATTACTAACACTGCATTACCAAAAACCCAAACTGAGTACCATAACAATAAGTACTGCAACACTAGGGCTGGCTTCACAGAGATTCACTGTTGCACACTACAATTAGGACTGTGGTTGCACTTATGATGCACAAAGACAAAACTAGGGCATTAAATATCACATGTAACTTTCTTGCATGCTTAGGATTAAACTAAAAGGAACAAAAACAATCCAAGAAATACAAATCTCCACTCTGTGTTTAAACAGTTAGGTTGACACAGTTTGGTTTGGTTTCACTGTGTGTGTGAAAAACCCTTCAAAAGCAAATTCTTCAAACCTGAAACACAGGCATGAATGACAGAATTCAAATCCAAGAGTTATGCTATTAGAGAAAGAAAAGTCACGTAAATGCTCTTTTAAAATTACAATGTCACTTTTTGTAGTACTTGAGCTCAAGCAGATTTCCTGAAGCACATTTAGGCAAGCAACTACAATAATAATGTAGAATGTTCAGAAATGCATTTGCCTCTTCAAGCTAAGCACTCTGCCAAAATACGAGGTCTGGAATACACCAGCTGTTCTAGGAGAGCGCGGCGCTCAAAGTACAAACTCTCTGGAGAATACTAGTCACTTAGCTGCAGTCTTTTGCGCAGTGCTGGAGGAATGCCTGGTGCAAGCTGGTACATGAACGAAGAAAATAATTGCCTCAAAAGTCCTGAATATGAGGATGACTGCCAAATCAGATGTTGAAATCAGGAAGCAAAACAAAGCCAAGCAGGGAGGCATGTTTCACTCTGCTATTTATAGCCAATCGGGAAAGCAGTTGAGATGCTACATGTGGATGAGTCACCACACCCAATTAGAAGCACATGCCTACACCACACCCAATTAGAAGCACATGTCTACACCTGCTCACATTAGCAAACAAGCATTGGTAAAACAAGCATTGATAAAACAAATTGTGTAACACAGCACAATATGTTTACTTAGAAACATGAAGGTTTTACCAAGAGCAGAGATATGATTCAACCCTAATCCCTGGGCATGCTGACAGATAATGCATGAGGCACCTTGGGGATTCCTGACAATTAGCATCAACATTTTGGACACTAATCGTGCAAAGCTCCGAGCTAGCATAAGAAATTCTGACGCTAGTTCCACAACTACTGCCATGGTGCACCATTTATTAAATATGGCACTACATGGTGATGTTAGGGGGTGCTAAGGGGTGCAAGAAAAGTAGCACTGCACTGGGTGCAGCACCGCTTTTCTTAAATCAGGGATTAAGAGCTTTAGGCCACAATAAGAAAATATTCCTATGTTTTTCAATACAAGTACAATCTAACTGAGCATGAATCATCACCAACAGGTAAAGCTGTTTATCAGGACTTGCAGAAAACAAGAAAACAAGAACAGCTTATATATATTCAACACACAAATTTCAAGTGAACATGGTTTTCCGAGGTAATTAATTATTGTTCAGTAGGTTAACTATATTAGGGATAATAACATGAGATGAAACAGTGTCAAATGTAACTAGTTACAACCTTGTTATGGGAAAATGCCAAGAGTTTTAATAATGTTATATGTAATTACTTACTGTTGTTTACAGGTATTTTGGTGATAATAAGATGATAGTCTTCCCCTGGGTCGTTGATACATTGAGAGGGTACATTGTCAGTATTATTATGCTTTTTTTTCTGAGGTGGCTTCATTTGAATTATGTTATTGAAACTGAATTATGATTTTGTATTTCTCATAAGGACAGCCCTGAGGAAGCTCAGTGTGTGCAAAACATGTTTTGGCTGTTTGGCTGTTTGTGCTATTTGAAGAAAAGCAACCATTAAAACTTGTGTAAAAGCATGAATGAAGAAGATTGGTTACACATACAGGGCCTCATTATGACTTCGACAGATGGAAAAGCCCGTGTCCGCTGAAGTTCCGATGGGAAGGTTGTGGCAGCCTCCCTGCCGGGCCCATTACGAGTTTCCCTCTGGATCAGCGAGCGGAAACACAGTTTCCGCCTGCTGGCCCAGTGGCAAATGGCCTACAGCATTGTCTCCAGCCCATAATAGAGCTGACGGCAATGCTGTAGTGCATAGGGTGCACAAGCACCAGTCAAAATGTTCATTGTCTGCAAAGCAGACAGTGACCATTGTGACAGGGCTGGCCAAGGGGGCTCATGAACTGCCCATGCAAAGTGCAAAAGCAGTGCAGGGCCCCCCCTAGGGCACTCTGCACCCCGTCTCCGCTGGCCTTTTTATGCCAGGCTTACCACCATGAAATCGCTGGCGGAGAAGGGGGTCGTAATCCCCAAGGCGGTGCTGCTTGCTTGGACTAGGACCACCAGCACTGCCAGAGCATTGTGTAGACAAAATCTGGCAGAGCTGGTGGTTTGACTGTGGCTCTACTGCTGCGGTCGTAATATGGTGCTCTGACTGCCACCGCGACCCTGGAGATCATTAGACATCCAGGGTCGTAATGAGCCCCATAATGTCCATGGAAATTTACATATGCCCCAGTACTATTATTATATATAAGGACCCCTTTCTTCAACATATTGTTGAGCATTTTTTAAATAAATTCCACATTTTTTGTAATATTCCCATTAGAAATAGTCTTTTCATTTATATTGAGCAGCCTTTTTTGTGCTACTTTCTACGGTTTTCGTGTATATGTACATTGCTTGTAGTTTGCATTTGTATAGCTTTTTTAGAATAATAAAATATACTTGTCAAGATTTCAAATAATGTTAGTGTAAGGAAATGCCTTCCTTGGCATGGTTACCTCCTAACGTTTTGCCTTTTGTTGATGCCAGTTATCATTGAAAGTGTGCTGGGATCCTGTTAACCAGGCCCCAGCACCAGTGTTCTTTCCCTAAACTGTACCTTTGTTCCCACAATTGGCACAGCTCTGGCACACAGATACAAGTACCAAGGGCCCTGTGCCAAGGAAGGGCTCTAAGGGCTGCAGCATGTATTATACCACCCTGGGGACCTCTCACTCAGCACATGCACACTGCCTCACAGCTTGTGTGTGCTGGTGGGGAGAAAATGACTAAGTGGACATGGCACTCCCCTCTGGGTACCATGCCCACATCCCACTGCCTGTGGCATAGGTAAGTCACTATTCTAGCAGGCCTTACAGCCCTAAGGCAGGGTGCACTATACCACAGGTGAGGGTATAGTTGCATGAGCAATATGCCCCTACAGTGTCTAAGCCAAATCTTAGACATTGTAAATGCAGGGTAGCCATGAAGAGTATATGGTCTGGCAGTCTGTCAAATACGAGCTCCACAGTTCCATAATGGCTACACTGAAATCTGACAAGTTTGGTTTCAAATTTCTCTGCAGAATAAATTTGCATTGATGCCAGTGTGGGAGTTATTGAAAAATGCACATAGAGGACATCTTAGAGATGCCCCCTGTATACCAGTCCGACTCCTAGTGTTAGGCTGACCAGTTCCTGCCAGCCTGCCACAACCAGACAGGTTTCTGGCCACAAGGGGTGAGTGCCTTTGCCACTCTGTGGCCAGGAACAAAGCCTGCACTGGGTGCTTCTCACCTCCCCACCAGTCAGGACAGCCCCTAAGGTGTTCTGAGCTGAGGTGACCCCTACCTTAAGAAATCATCCATCTTGCTTTTTGAGGATTCCCCAAGTAGGACTAAGGATGTGCCTCCCTCCCCTCAGGGAGGAGGCACAGAGAGGGTGTAGCCACCCTCAAGGACATCAGCCATTAGCTACTGCCCCCCAGACTTAACCACACCCCTAAATTTAGTATTTAGGGGCAAGCCTTAACCCAGGAAATCAGATTCCTGCAACCTACAACAAGAAGAAGGACTCCTCACCTGAAAGCCTTGCAGAGACGAAAGAGACAACAACTGACTTGTCCCCAGCCCTACCGGCCTCTCTCCAGACTCAAACAACCTGCACAGTGACGCATCCAGCGGGACCAGCTACCTCTGAAGACTCAGAGGACTGACCTGCACCTAAAGGACCAACAACCTCCGAGGACAGCGGCTCTGTCCTGAAACAGCAACAACTTTGCAACAAAGAAACAACTTTAGACAGACCCTCACTTCCCGCCAGAAGCATGAATCTTCACACTCTGCACCCAATGCCCCCAGCTCGAGTCCAGGACAGTAAACACTTCAGAGAGGACTCCCAGGTGACTCCAACGACGTGGGCACCTGAGTCGACCTTCTTGTACCCCCACAGCGACGCCTGCATGGAGGATCCAGAGGTTCCCCCTGACCGCGACTACCTGGTGACAAAGGAACCTGATGCCTAGAACAAGCACCGCACCCGTAGCCCCCAGGACTGAGAGAAACCACCTACCAGTGCAGGAGTGACTAGCGGGTGGCCCTCATCCTAGCCTAGTCGTTAGCTGGCGTGAGAAGCCCCCCTGCGCCCTGCCTGCATTGCCAGAGTGACCCCCGGGCCCCTCCATTGATTTCTACAGGAAACCTGACACCTACTTTGCACACTGCACCCGCCCGCCCCTGTGCCGCTGAGGGTGTGTTTTGTGTGCTTGTGTGCGCCCCCCAAGTGCTAAAAAAACAAAACCCTGGTCTGCACCACAAGGACACAGGTACTTACCTGCTAGCAGACTTGAACCGGAGGACCCCTGTTTTCCAGAGGCACCTACGTGTTTTGGGCCCTCTTTGACCTCTGCACCTGACAGGCCCTGTGTTGCTGGTGCTGTGGCTGTGGGGTTACCTTGAACCCCCAACGGTGGGCTGCCTATGCCCAGGAGACTGACTGTGTAAGTGCTTTACTTACCTGAAAAATTAACCAATGCTTACCTCCCCAGGAACTGTTGATTTTTGCACTGTATCCACGTTTAAAATAGCTATTTCCCATTTTAACCAAAATTGTGTGTACTTCTGTTTTAAATTAAACGTTTTATACTTACCTGTGTGAAGCACATTTTATGTATTTAACTCAAACTTGAATGTTATGGTTCTAAAAATAAAGTAAGAAAAGATATGTTTCTATATTAAAAAAAACTACTGGCCTGGAGTTAAGTCTTTGAGTGTGTGTTCCTCATTTATTGTCTGCGTGTGTGTATAACAAATGCTTAACACTACCCTGTGATAAGCCTACTGCTTGACCACACTACCACAAAATAATGCATTAGTATAATCTAATTTTGCAACTATCTAAGGGGAACCCTTGGCCTCTTTGCACACTATCTCTCACTTTGATATGGCATATACAGAACCAACTTCCTACAGTTTGTTAATGCATCATTTGATATTATTCAATCTACATTTATGAGCACATTTTTTGATCCAAAGATTATTTTGAAAAGAAAAAACATTTTCATTTTACAATGGTACACCATTATTATAAAAAATGTTGTATAGTATCATATGTATTCTATTTTTAATACACTTTTGAGACAATGTATTTACACAGAAATGGCACATACTTTTTTTACACATGCATTTAAATGCATAAAACATTGTACTTTTATAATGTATATTTTTAGCATAGCTTTATTAGTACTATTTTATATAGAGGCATATTTTCCAGTACTATTTAATGTATACTTCACAAATATATGTGTATTTGTTGTATACTTTGTTTAATATTTTTAAACATGTGTACACATTTATATGTACCCTTTTAAAGTGTTTTGATTACTTTTATGTAACATTTCAGTTGGAAAATGATGAAGCAGAAAAAGAAAGACTAACAAACATTCATTTATCATGTAACAAAATCGTATAAGGCAGTGTGAATTTAGCAGAGAAAAATAATGTACGTGGGAAAATGTGACCACAAGGTAGCTCGCCATTATTATAAACAAGCTTAATTAATCATGAAGTATTGACAAATGTAGTAATCCGTCATAATTGCAAATGTATTCTATGATTTTCTGGTTGAAACTGTTTTATGCTTAGCTTAAATTTCGCAGAGGCTCTGGCCTAGTTGCTTGGTCTCAAATTTTAACTGTGTGGTTATCACTTGTATTAACAAAAACATATTTTTACTTTAAGGTTGTATTTTTCCAGTAGAAATGACTAATACACTTATCTCAAGGTTTCGTGCTAGGCTAGTTTCATCCCCTTTGAAGCAAGGTCAGTTTCTGCAGGTACAGACAATAAAGACTCTGATACAGAAATAATTGGCAAACTTTGTTGCAACTTGTGTTCCAAGGCTCCAAGGACACCTTATGCATAAATGAGTACTAAGAGAAAGACACTATTCATTGATCAAAAGGAAGCCACCCTATGAACCCTCCAATGGAAGACCCTGAAGAATTTGGAACATTTCTTACTTAAACCCACTGGACAAAGAAAAGTCAGCAATTTTTCTTTGATGCCATTTTGAAGCCAGATTCAGGACACCATTTTAAATTACACTTTGATGCCTTTTCTCTGTCGCAGAGAAAGAGACTTTAAGAATTCTCACCCTAGAGACTTTAACTTTAATTTTGCCCCATCTTGTCCATGCAGTAACTTTTGCCCCATTTTTCTTGCTGCCGCAAGGTAAACTTGCCTTTAACTTTGCCCCTTTGAAATCTGCCCCATGCTGATCGAACCAGTACCTGAAGGACGAAGACTTATCTTGAATGCTGATTGTATTTGGTAATTATGAAAGGATAATTGTATTATGCATTGTGTTTTCCTTCTTGGGTACCAACTGCTTATTTTGACAGAGCCCAAGCTAGAAGTTTTCTAAACTTGTGTTAACTAAATTTGTTTTGCATGAAGCCCCACATGCCAATGCTAATTAGAGGTTAGTTGAGGTTTCTTGATACACCATGTTGAATTGAAATCTTGTTATGCTGACCGATGTATGCAATTAGTCAAATTCAGTTGCTTATATTAGTGATTTGCATTGCTATAACCGAGTGCATTATAATCCAAATATTGCGTAGATTGCGTTTCTTCCGTCGCTATGGACAGCTAGTAATGTTCGTATACGTATATCATTTGATTTTAAGACTTACATATATTGTGTTAGCTTTGTTAATATAGGGAAATAAACTCATTAACCATTAATAAACAGGTGTGGTTATTCGTGACTGAAAGGTCATGGTGTGTCAAAATACTGATTGTTATTGATTCCTAATGTGTTGTTTGATCTATTAATTGAGTATTGGGTATTGATTACAATGGTTATTGATTATTGATTTGAGTGATCTGACTATTCTTGGATGAGGAGAACCCAACTCGGTTAAAAGGTTCACCGACCTCGAGCGTGTCCAAGTACAAGTAATTTATAAGGACTGGAAGGCTACCAGAAAGCAGTCTGTTTTTTATTTTTATTTGGCATTTTTTTCAGCTATTTTGTACAGTGTTATTTTTGGGTGGATATTGTTTATGATGTCATGTTTCAATATTGCTGTTCCACTGAAAAGTTAAGTCATTTTTACAGTTTTCGTATAAGGTGTTGATGGTATTATGGTAGGAGGGCTATGGATAGGTCTAGTTGGTGTTGGTTATGGTGTTAGTTCTGGTAGGTAAGGTTGTTTAGTGGTAGCTTGTGTTTTGTAGTTATGTTGTATCATGTGGTAGGTCTAAGCATTTGTTGGCAGTAGATTTATGTTATTCTAGATTTAGTTGTACTGTTATGTTAGTTTTGTGTTTTGGAGGTATAGCTTGTGAGGATGGATATATTATGTGTTCCAGATTACGAAGCTTGCAATTGTTTTTAATACATTTTTATTAGATATTAATTTGGTTTGATTTAAACAAACATGATTTGTACTTAACTTAGTTTTTTTTCTTCATTTCCTGGAGTTGGTTTTATTTTAACTTCTTTAGTTTTTGTAATGGATTTCAATGGTGGTGGATTACTTTGTGAAATTTATTTGACCATTGTATTTTGTTTGGGTTTCTTAGTTTCTTTTTTGTGGATAGAATGTTGCAAAGAGGAGGTGGATCAAGAGCATCACCTACACAACTGTAAGTACAATATATGTATTTATTTTTTATATGTACATGTATTTTACTATAATGCAATTTAAAAGTTTTATTTGATATCTTTGTATTGTATGTTCTTATTTTCCTCTCAATATGTGTAATTAAATATTAAGATACATACTTATCTGTCTTACTTTGTAGTTTATTAATACATTGTTGGTATAAATTAATGTATACAATTTATTGTTGTAATATTTATTTTAAACTGTTTATATTGTTGTGGGGTTGGTTAATGTTTGATGTTAGTTATGAATATATTGGTATGTATGTGGTTTATAGCAGGGCTTTAGTCTCTCTTTGACTTTTGTATTTGTCTCTGTGTTACTTAGTTTTTTAAGGTTTGAGTTAGTTTACGTGCTATTCTATATTTAGTTGTTAGCAGTTTTTTTCTTCTTGGAAAGATTCTATGAAATTGTAGGTGTTGGTTGGGTTCTTACTGTTGTGGATTGTAAGGCTTTATTCCATCCTTTCACTGCTTTGTTGGTTTTGGCTTGTTGAATTATGGTACTGTTGTAGAAATTTCATCATAGTAGTTGGAACTTGGGTTGGTATCTGTGTCCAGAGCAGGGCAGCCTACCAACCCAAGTGTCTTTGAAGTAGTCTATTAGTTGATGTAGGACCTCATTTACGAAGCCCGTGGTGCAGGGCAGTGCAGCAAGTGCCTTGCTGTGCCAACCTGTGCCACCAGGAAAGGACAGACATGCACCATATCTACAAGATACAGCGCATTTCTGTCCTCTCCCCCAGCACTGTTGCACAAATTACTGCCTAGCATCAACACAGGCATCTTGACCCATGGTGCAAGGATGCCTTTGTTGCAGGGATAAATGTTTTTGTGCAGGAAGGGACACCTTCTTGTACAAAACCAATCACAAGAGGTGTTTCCTCTTTCTATGTGTGCTGCAGAGTGCAGCACATATAGAAAGAGGAAAAAGCAGGGAGAAATAAATATATTTTACCCCATTGCATCAGAATCTGACCCATTCCTAGACTTCACATCGGGGAATTTGTCAAATTCCTTTATATTCCGTGGGTGTTGCATGGGAACACCCCAAGTAACACCCATGGAATGCCCCTTTCATGCAGTGTTATGCTTGAAAGTGGTCTATATTTACAATGCCATGAAAAGCCAAGCAAGGTGGCTTTGCATGGTATTGTAAATTTTTGATGGCACACTGCACCACCGAAGCATTAAAAAAATGACGATCCAGTGGCTTATTGTGGGCTAGGGCCTCGTAAATAACGAAGGAATGAGGATTTCGTGGTTAGATCTGCCTGTTACAGATGCATATGCCAGAGATTTTCATTTTTTAAACTTGAAAAACAGACTGGCTCTTTGTTGCATATTTCACAATTAATGCAGATTTTTAAAAGCAGATATTTCTAGATATTTCTAAATGGCTGGTTCAAATGTAAGTAGCAGCCTTGTACGGGTGTATGTGGGTATAGTTTAAGTATTGTATGTATCATTGTCTATTGAAAGTCTATTGCCTTTTCATTAGCAGTTTTGTGTGGAGAATAGCTGTTTGTTTTTACTTTAATGTGGTTTAATACCTCTTGTAATGTGCACTTTGTTAGGCAGCAGTGTATATATGAGGGTATGTTAGTGTTATTATGCTCATCATGTGTGGTGTTTGTCTGTGTGAATGGTGGAGGATACATTTTGAAAGTTATGTCCATCATCCATGGTTATCAATAGCTTAGTATTAAGTGGTTGTTTTCAGCTTCAAATATGATTATTCATCTGCCATTATTCTAATTGTCATGTAGGAGGAAGGGTACATCGTTATATGTAGTAAATAGGTGTCCTGGAATTTTATGTATTTTTCTCGTCTGGAGACAACAGGAGTTTCCCTTAAGGTTTTTAAATATATCAGTTGTTTTAAAGGAGGAAGTGCTGGCAGCTGACCAGTAATGTAACCAGGCACTTTAGAAAGTATGGGGGTCATTCTGACCCTGGCGGCCGGTGGCCGCCAGGGCCACCGACCACGGGAGCACCGCCAACAGGCTGGCGGTGCTCCCACGAGCATTCTGACCGCGGCGGTTCAGCCGCGGTCAGAAGCGGCAAGTCAGCGGGCTCCCGCCGACTTACCGCTGCTCGGGGGAATCCTTCATGGCGGCGGAGCGCGCTCCGCCGCCATGAGGATTCTGACCCCCCCTACCGCCATCCTGTTCATGGCGGGAAAGCCGCCATGAACAGGATGGCGGTAGGGGGGGTCGCGGGGCCCCTGGGGGCCCCTGCCGTGCCCATGCCAATGGCATGGGCACGGCAGGGGCCCCCGTAAGAGGGCCCCGCAAAGTATTTCAGTGTCTGCCTTGCAGACACTGAAATACGCGACGGGTGCCACTGCACCCGTCGCACCTTCCCACTCCGCCGGCTCGATTACGAGCCGGCATCCTCGTGGGAAGGGAGTTTTTCCCTGGGCTGGCGGGCAGTCTTTTGGAGACCGCCCGCCAGCCCAGGGAAAAACTCATAATACCCTCCGCGGTCTTCTGACCGCGGAGCGGTATAATGGGGGCGGAATTCTGGCGGGCGGCCTCCGCCGCCCGCCAGAATCAGAATCACCCCCTATGTATTTTAAAATGTTGGTAGTGAGCTCATGGGAACTAATGCTTGCTTCTTTTGAACAGTGAAGTGCATGCCTTATTTTAATCTCTCAATCTCTGTTACATAGGGTGATGGTTGTGTTCTTTTACTTTAATTGCAATATTGTTCTTGAATGAAGCCCTTATGACCCCCAGGGTCACAGTCATGGAAAATTTACAACAGTGGTGTTATCGCAACGGTCAGACCACCAGTGGTCCCAATCCGCCAGGGCACTGGCCCTTGCGATTATGACCCCTCTCTCTGCCGGTGTTTAAATGGTGGTTTCACTGCCAAATAAAGGCTGGCAGAGACGTGGTGACAGGGGCCTGGGCAGTGCAGGGGCCCACCTGGCCCGCAGCTGGTGCACCCGGCGCACAACAGCATTGTCACAGTCTCTATTATGAGTCGGTGTAAATGTTGTTGTGCGTTTCCCGCTGGGCAAGCAGGTGTAAACACTGTTTCTCATATTAGGGCTGACTGATGAGGAAGAGACCGCACTGGTGGTCTCCTGACAGCGGGAGTTAATATGGCAGCCTTTTCCACCCACCAAACTCATAATTAGGGCCTTATTATACATACTAATTTATTGTAAACATGGGTCAAACATTTTACATTTTATGGGGGCATGTATGTTGCCTATTCTGTCGGTGAGAAAATGTTTGTTTTACTTACATTTTTAAAAAACAAGTTTGGTTAGTTTTTTAGGGGTGGTAGAGTTTTAAGTTTTTTGTTAACACTTAACACTTATGGGTTCTTTTCTTCCTATAACCGATTTTCTTTTACTTACTTTGAAAGTCCTGTAGTCCAGGTTTACGTGTGTGGAGTTGGTGTGCTGTACTTTTTTTCTGGTGATGTTTGTTTTGAACCTAAGGATTATTATACATGGTAAATGAGAGAGTATTTTTTATATTTGCATTTAACAATTTTGTTAGGTTACATTACAGATAATTTAATTTGTAAACTTACCTGTGGTGATGATGACTTGTTATTGTGTTGCAGTCTTCCTTCAGGGTTTTCTTAATGCAGCCTTGCAGAGTGTTGTTTTCCTACAGTTGTAAAGTTTTTCCTGTGAAAAATTCTGAGTTTTTGTGTCCCTTTTATGATGTTGAAGTTATTTATGGCCTTATTAAAAGTCTGGTGATCCTAGGACCGCTAGCCCCGCAAAGTCAGTCAGACTGCTGTGGCTGTGGTGGTCTGACCTTCACATCACAAGATTGGCGGACGGACCAGCCTAAAGACTGCCGTCCCCCCAGGATCAAAGATTCCAATGGGGTGACAGAAGCCGGCTTGAAACCAGCCATTGTGGCGCTGACCTCAGCACTGCCTGGCAGATTTCAACCCCTCTTTCCGCTAGTCTTCTCATGGCAGGTAGCCTACCATGAAAAAGCTGGCAGAAAGCCAGTGTGGGGGCCACAGGGGGCCTCTGCCCTTCCCATACCCAGTGCAGGGGCCCCTGCCCTACACCATTGGAATGCGCACTGCCTGCTTTGCAGACAGTGCGCATTCTGAGGATACTGGAGTGTTAGGATCTTGGACTCAGCTCCCTTAAGGGATCCGAGGCCAATAGCCTAACACTGCTCCCACCTGGCAGCCCGGCCGGAACGTGTATTGCAATGTTCCCACCTGGCGGGAAGATTATAATATGCTTAGGGCTGATGTCACTGCTATGGCAGTGGGATCCTCCCCATGAGTTTAGCAGTCCTGTGTTGGGACCCGCAAACTCATAATGAGGGCCTTAGTTTAGTATTTGTAATGTTAGTTTTACTGTAAATGTTATTGACTTCTTTGGGAGTATTTTTTGTTTTGTTTTTGTGGCTGCAAATTACTGTCTTAATTTTAGCAGGCTTTTTTTTTGCATAGTTATATGTATTTAATGTTAACATCTTTTTTTTATTTTCAATGACTGTTGTAATATGTTTTTATTTTTGCAATCTTTGATTTTTTAAATGTGTTTATATTCAATAGTAAATACATTGTGAACAGATATGATTATATATATGTCTACAATAGCCTCTGAGATTTTATTCTATTATGATTTGTTTTGTGTTATTTGTTTACTTATTGGTATTTGTTATATTAGGTTTAAAAAGGTGTTTATGATCTAAAATTATTATTTTTAGTTACTTTTTGCATTGTTTTTGAAGTCAATATTGTGTTTTTTCAATATTTGTGATGTTATGCATATGTTTAAGTGGTAGGCAATATTTTGTGTTTCAATGTTTGTCTGTTCACTGTTGTTAAATTTAGATATTTTATTGGCAATATTTTTGACACCTATATTTGTGGGTTAATTTGTATAAGAAATGCAATATTTTTGTTATTGATAATATTGTGGGGGTATTTTGGTGAGTCGATGTGGCCTTCCCCAATATTATGTAATAGAACTCTGCCAAGAGTTACCAGGTCCCTCACTTCATTTTAAAGCTCTCCAGCATGTGTTAAAGCTGACATATTTAATGTTAAAGTTACTTTTTCCTCAGCCTCAGTGAACATATGTTCCTTTATAAGAGTGTGCCTAAGGGAGAATAGTTTTCAACATGTTTGCTTGTTTGCAAAATCTTGGTGTGACAGCTGCTGCACAGATATACAGGAAAAAAGCTACAAGAACTCTTCTTTATTGGACCAAGTTCATATTTAAGGTACTGGAAACCTGCTAAGGCACCTGTGTGAAGTCATTGGTTTTCCAGAAAGAAGATGTCTCCTGCTTTCATCACTTGCAAGAGACAGGTCCCAGTGACGCGTACCTTGGCCATATTTATCATTGAGTTTCATCGCACTTGCACCATGCAAGGGGCACAAGCATCTTGCAAAACCTAAGCCAGATTTATCAAGTTACGCAAGGTCACCATGTGTGGCTCTGAGTGGCTTGATAAATCTTGAGCAACACAAGGATTGCAAACCGCTTCCTTGTGTTACTCTGCCCAAGGAGGCATTCAATGGGTGGAGTGTGGGTGTTCGCATGCAACCATCCGTGGATTCTGGCGCATTCCCAAATTTACCAACATTGGTACACCTGGCAATGATTCAAAATGCAACCTCTTCCCAGGGGTGATGCAAGAGGAGACATATTTCCATTTCTCCTGGGTTCTTTCCTCCTTCTAAGTGTGGTGCATTATGCCTCTGAGAAGTGCTTTTGTGAAGGAAGGGCCTCTATCCTGCAAATAAACAATCTTACCTGCAATACAGGCACCCTTGCATCATAGTGCAAGGGTGCCTGAATTGGCGGAAGGCAGAATGTTGTGTGCCAGTGCAAATGAATGACAGAAATGTGCTGGATCATCTTAAATATGGTGCATTCCTGCCCTTTCACATATTGCAGCATGGTGTTGTGCTGAGCTGTGCGAAATAATGATAAATCTGCCCCCTTCTTTGTGAAGTACACATTTCTAGTTACTGTCGGTATGAAGTTCTCTCTTGGCTTCTTAAGAGATTCGGAGATTAATGGCAAACACGTTGATCTCTTGTCTGTATGACCTCAATGTCTCATCCTCTCTGAAATCAATTTTAGTAGTACACTCCAATGAAAAGTACATGATTATATTGGTATTGCTTCTGGACTGTTATTTTTACGTTAGGTCCAGTTCTGTTCTCTATTTTCAATGATTCTAACGTCCAGTTTTGGTGCCAGCTACAATGATGTGAACCCTAAAGATACTGAGCATAAATATCTTGCATTGCAGTTTTTCCTTGTGGACAGTTTACAGAACAAGATCGAATAACAGCACTATCTATCCTCATCCTAGGATGCCCTGAGTAAATGTTTACAAGATCAAACTTAGATTCTAATAACGTGTACAAGAGACTAACCTCAGCCTTTGCTTTCACTTTCCATTATAATCATTTAAAAAAAAAAACAATAATGACCCAGATCTTGCTTGTTTTGTGGTCATGTTGACTTCTGCAATTAAAATGTTTAAGTTCACTGAAATTACTCCCATTGGTTTGTTGCCATGTGAAGGTACTTGTAGGAGGCTGGCCTCGTTTGTAGTGGGTACCAAAGATACTTTCACCTTATACCAGGTCCAGTTATTAGTGAAATGTAGGCAATGTCTAGAAGCCAGGCTATATTGGGGTAGCTGTAGCTGAGCAGCCAAGGCTTATCTAGGAGACACAAAAAGCTCATGCAATACCACTGTAGTCACACAGTACTTACACACATGAAAGAAAATACTCAGTGTTACAAAAATAAAGGTACTTTACTTTGGTGACTCAAATGCCAAAAAATACCTCAGAGGCTATACTCCCTTAGGAGGTAGGTAATCTACACAGTATATACACTACAATGCAGTAATAGCTGTAAAAACTGTGAGAAAACAGCGCAAATAGTGAAAATCACAATAGATAGCAATTGGCCTAGGGGGAACACAAACCATATACTAAAATAGTAGAATGCAACACTTGGTTTCCCACCTAGGCAAGTGTAGTGTGTAGAGAGGCGCTGAGAGTGTAAGAAAACACCAGATGTAAGTGATAGAGCCCACTCCAGAATAGCAGGGGTAAATCACAGTAAGTTTTTGCAATAACCAAAAGAGACTGCATGACACCAATGATGGATTCCTGGACCTGAAACCCTGAGGAAGAAGGGTCCCAAGTCCAAAAAGCACTGAAGAGTCCAGGGAGAACAGGAGCCCCTGCTAACCCAGATGAAGGTGCAAAAGAAGAAACACCGGTGAAGAAGAACAGTCAGTACTGCACCCAAGAAGATGGATGCAGGTTCCTGGTTGGTGCAGATGATGCCCCACGCCGGATGTATGATTGCAGTCTGGTTTGCATTGCTGAATTCCGCCAACAAGCCTTGGCACATGGAAAGCACGTGGTTAACAAAAAATGCTGCTGCCCGGGACCAGGAGGGGCCCGGTGGCCTCTACCCAGGAGGGAGAGACAGAGGGGGCTCTGAGCAACTCAGAGAGCCCTCAGATGACCAGGCAGCATGCACTGCACAGGAGTTCCACAGCATGGGGACAAAGAAGGTGCAAATGGAGGCCCACCCAGCACTACACAAAGGGATCCCACTCACGAAGCTGTGCATCACAGAAAGGAGTGCTGGGGGCCAGAATTTTTGGCAACTGTAAAAAATGCAGTGCAAGGGGATACTGTCTTCCATGGGGAGGCAAGCTCTTACCTCCACCAAAGTTGGACAGCTGAACCTGGACCGTCAGGACCACTTCAGTCCACCATGCGTGTTGCTGGATCCACACACTTTGTCAGGAGAGGGGACCCACACCACTGGTTGTTGCTGCAGAGGGGCGCCTACTGAAGCAGGTAAGTGACTACTTCACTTCAAGGGAGATTCCTTCATTCTTCTGGTGCAGGCTGAAGACAGGCAGTCCTTGGAGGATGCATGACCTGGAAACAGTTGCAGTTGCTGGCAGGAGCTGAAGATACAATGTTGCAGAAGCCGTCTTTGCTTCTTTGTTGCAGTTTGTAGAGTTCCTGGAGGGTCCAGATGCAGTATCGTCAGTAGAAGGTGAAGTGAAGGATGCAGAGTATTCCTGCTGGAGTCTTGCAATCTGAATCCGAGGAAACACCCAGAGGAGAGACCCTAAGTAGCCCTGAAAGGAGGATTGGTAAGCCGAACAGGTAAGCACCTATCAGGGGAGGGCTCTGACGTCACCTGCTGCCACTGGCCACTCAGATGCTCCCAGAGTGCCCCACCACCTTGGAATGCAAGATAGCAAAACAGAGGGACACTCTGGAGGAGCTCGGGGCACCACC
This sequence comes from Pleurodeles waltl, assembly GCF_031143425.1. Classification (NCBI taxonomy): domain Eukaryota; kingdom Metazoa; phylum Chordata; class Amphibia; order Caudata; family Salamandridae; genus Pleurodeles; species Pleurodeles waltl. The sequence goes on along the minus strand of NC_090440.1, from coordinate 126,423,537 downwards.
CCTGGGGTGTTGATGGACAGGGGAGTGGTCACTCCCCTTTTCATTGTCCAGTTTCGCGTCAGAACAGGGACTGGTGGTCCCTGAACCAGTGTAGACTGGATTATGCAAGGAGGGCATCTGTGCCCTTCAAAGCATTTCCAGTGGCTCTCGGAGGCTATCCCCCCTTGCTTGTAACACCTATATCCAAAGGGAGAGGGTGTAACAATCCTCTCCCAAATGAAATGCTTTGTTCTGCCTACCTGGGCTCAAGCTGCTTTAGCAACAGGAGGGCAGAAACCTGTCTGTGAGGTGGCAGCCGCAGGCAATCAGAATTGGGGTATAATTCAAAGTCGCTAGACACCTTACATGGCCATATTCGGAGTTACCATTGTGAAGCTGGACATAGGTTTTGATCTATGTCCAGTGCACGTGTAAAATGGTGCCCCGCATTCACAAAGTACTGTAAAATGGTCCTAGACGATGTGGGGACACCTCTGCTAGTGCAGGGGTGTCCTCACACCCAGGTACTTTGCTCCTGTCCTTCAGGGTTGAAAGGCCTGATACATAGGTGACTTGAAAGTGACCTGGTGCAGTGAAAATGGCAGTGAAAAGATGCATGCCCCATTTCACGCAGGTTGCAAGGGCAGTCCTAAAGGAGCCTTTGCATGGGCTTCCTATGGGTGGCAAAAGTAATGCTGCAGCCCATAGGGATCCCCTGGAACCCCAATGCCCTGGGTACCTAGGTCCCATACACTAGATACCTTTAAGGGGGCACCAGTATGCCAATTATGAGTGGAATGCTATGTTAGCAGTATCCAACAATCAAATTTAAAAGGGAGAGAGCATGAGCACTGGGGTCCTGGTTAGCAGGATCCCAGTGACAAAATCAAACATACTTACAAACAGGCAAAAATCATAAGCACTGGGGTCCTGGTTAGCAAGATCCCAGTGACACAGTCAAACACACTGACAAACATGCAAACATGGGGGTAACCATGCTAGAAAGAGACTATTTTCTCACAGTACTTATCACAAGCTTAATGATGACCGTAGAATGACAGAAGTGGTTTATGAGGTATATTATAACCACAAGGTGATTTATTACTTTGAAAGCCAGCACTTGGGAGCTTTAGTTGTTGATAAGAGAGGGGAGGCTGATGGCTGCTGGTTCTTTACCACTGCTATACATTTTTAACTCTTGTTCCTTTGTTCAGAGCCCCTGGACCAGAAAATGTTGTGAGAGTAGGAAATCATCTACTCCCAAGGAAAGGAATCAAGGTCTTTGCTGTTAATTCTTGCAAGAACAAGATAGGGGTATAGAGTGGGGGTAGTGGCATTGGTTTGCTTTGCCGCTGTGAAGCCTTTTTGCTTAATTCTGTTGAAAGTGTTCTCGGGCAACACAAAAACTGTATTGGTGTTATGTACATTTGTGTTACTGTTAGTAAATGAAGGATAAAAAAACATACTTGTACCCTGGAGACCCAAACCATTGCTTGCAGCTGTGATCTCCAGTGAAAAACTGAACTTGACTACTCATTGGACCCCACGACTACACCAGTCATTCCTCATATCCCCTCATCTGGCTTACAGCTCTTGTGGGCTTAGACCCGCTGCAGCAAGAAACGTGGGCCACCCTCCCCACTGCCTTTACCTGACCCACATTGTGTTTACCTCCCTGGCACCAATATTGTTCATGGCATTTCAGGAGGTTTTCAGAACTACATCCCTGTAGTCTTGGTGTTATTTATTCAAATATTCACAATGGAAAATGGCTTCATTTGCATGTATATGGAGTGAAATGGTCCCTGAGGGGGGATTTGCGTAATTAATGACTTGGAACACTGCGTTGTTTATGTGCTTGTTTTATTTACTGCACTTGCTATCTGACCCATTTTGGTTTAATCAACCACCTATCACCATATATGTCTCAAGGGCCAGTATGCCTCTCTGTCATGAAAAAAAAACACACTCTTCCTCCTTGATACCTGATAGTTCTTCATTTTTGAACTTGTCTTTGATCTACAAGGACCAACAGGCATTTCATTTGCAGACTATTCACCAGGCATGTTTTTCTTGCCTAAACATAATAAGCACACCGGACCTGTTAATTTTGTGAATGACTTTGTTCTTTCATTTTTTTGAATTCGTAAATACTGCAATTGTATACTTTATCACTTGGACCAAAGTACAAATTTACGCATTTACAATTTCCAATAACCAATCTCCTTTGAAATGATGTACATTATGGGGGTTATTCTAACTTTGGAGGAGTGTTAATCCGTCCCAAAAGTGATGGTAAAGTGACGGATATACCACCAGCCGTATTACGAGTTCCATAGGATATAATGGACTCGTAATACGGCTGGTGGTAAATCCGTCACTTTTCCGTCACTTTTGGGACGGATTAACACTCCTCCAAAGTTAGAATAACCCCCTATATTTAGAGTAGACAAACATATAGTACAATGCAATGTATTTTGTGCCACAGTTCCAAAATGACATTAGTCAGTGTTGTAATAAATCATAGTTTGCACATTTAATATATGTTTATCAATCTTCAGTTTCCTTTGTTTATGCAGATATGTTTCAGATATGTGTTAGCTCTCCCTGTCTGCGTGCATTTAATGTGGTCATTAAGATATAAGATGATGAAAATTAAAATGTCCTAATGTCTCCGTGTACTTATACATCTCTTTGAAGTCCCAGCATCTATTACCAGTATTAAACTACTGGCTTCCCAAGTGCATTTATTATTCTTCTTATTATTATTATTGTACATCTTGGGCCCACATCAAGGGACCTATCAGAATTATGAGTTATGCAGAAACAAATGCAGAACTGGGGCTCCAGGGCTCTAGCAATTCCAAGCATATGAAATGTCTAGGTGGCTACACAACAGTGGATGTGAAATAACTGGTGGAACCCTATGCAATACTTTCAAGACCTGGGTATTTACCATTTCTTAGTGGGCCCTTATAGTCTTCTAATGGCAAGAATTTTCCAGTCACCGCATTGGCTAATAATAGGGAGACTGTTTGCCCGAACTATCTGTCCTATTACTAGAAACTAGGGGCCAGATGTAGCAAAACGGCATTTTGCGACTTGCAAATTGCGAGTCCCTGCGACTCGCAATTTGCAAGTCGCAAATTGCTATGCAGTACGGTGTCTCAGACACCGACTGCGACTCGCTATGGGGTCGCAATGACCCACCTCATAAATATTCATGAGGTGGGTCGCAAATTGCGGCCCCATAGCGAGTATAGGCACTCGCTAACATGGAGGCCTGCTGACGTCAGCAGACCTCCATGTTCGTGACCTGCTTTTAAATAAAGCAGTTTTTTTTTTTTTAAGTGTAGCCCGTTTTCCTTACAGGAAAACGAGCTGCACTTAAAAAAAACCTGAAACCTTTAGTTTCGGTATTTATTCAGGGCAGGGAGTGGTCCCTTGGACCACTCCCTGCCCTGAAAAAATATTTTTGGGTCCAGTCACAAACTGGAAGGGGTCCCATGGGGACCCCTTCCAATTTGCGAGTGGGTTACCATCCACTTGAAGTGGATTGTAACTGCCATGCCATTTGCGACCGCGTACGCGGTCACAAATAGTATTGCATCCCACTGCGACTCGCAAATAGGAAAGGAACACCCCTTCCTATTTGCGAGTCAGAAATGCATATTGCGAGTCGGTAACGACTCGCAATATGCATTTCTGCATGGCAAACCCATGTTTGCGACTCGCAAACGGCGATTTTCGCCGTTTGCGAGTCGCAAATGGTTTGCTACATCTGGCCCCTCGTCTTGACACCCTGTGTGATATTGAAATCCATTTTTTCATGCTTCTTCATGCTCAACCTGTCATCACTGGTATTAACCTAAATTTACACTGCATTTCCGTTGTTTTTTTATCTTTTGTTTTTACTAACCTCATGCATTCCATATTGACATATGAGTCATCTACTGAAATTGTTTGTGATCTCTGCCCACCCTGTAATAAAGCTAATGCTTGCCATTGCATACACTGCTTGCTTCAGATTTGTGAAGTAGCTGGTACATTGTGCACAATAATCATATGTTGGAAAAGTTTCCTTTTAGTTTATTAGCAATCTACACCACTCAGTTTCTTCATTTATCCCTACTAATTGTGTACGTAGGTGAAAAATAGTATTGTTCACAGCAGATCAGGAGAATCTCTGGTCTACCTTGCCCAAATCCTCATCTTATTTGTTCAGCTATCTTGTCTAAAAATAATTCTCATTGTGTTGCACCTTAGGTACATTTGCTACTTGTGGTCTATTCAGGAAGTGCTTTGGGTACTGCTATCATGTTCCTTGACCTCTCTGCTTTGGATTTATCACCTTTTCCAAGTTGGATTATTTTGATCTGTTCTAAGACAATGTCTCTGTCATGAACTTTGCCAATCTCTTCGCAATAAAGGGGACGTGGTTTTACTTCACTGAGACTTTAAAACACACCACAGCTCTGCTTGTCTTCTTGTCGTCTATATGCTATAGAAATATCTCTTACACTCAAAATAAGGGCTAATAATGATTTATAAAAATAAATGCATGTATTTTTTGTGTATTCAGGTGAACTCTTACTTAAACACTGTAAATATGCATTGTGCCACTCACAGCAAATAACACATGGACTAATGAAAATTCTAAGCAAATCAACTTGTAGCAATTGAATGTATTGCATACAATAGTGTCTGATGAAGATATAGGGTCTCATTATGAATTTGGCAGTCAGAATGAGTTGACCTCCACAGCCGCCAAAAGGAGGCTGCTGCCATACCGGCAGCTTCCCCAGTTGTATTACAATGTTTCCACCGGGCTGACTTGTGGAAACATCATATTAGAACGCTTCCACTGGTCAGACCAGTGAAAAAATAGTGCCATGGCATTGGCCTTGGCTCCCTTAAGGGATCCAAGGCCAATGACATGGCACAACAGCACCCCCAGAATGCGCACTGCAGAGCAGCCACTGCACATTCCCAGTACTGGGTTTTCGACAGCCTTTTGACGGCGGGGACTCCACATAAAACGGCTGCCAGAAAGAGGACTTGTGAACAGCACGGCAGTGGTGAACTCAGTGCTGCCGTGGCTGACCACGACTCTGACCGGATCCACCCTATCAGGATCTATGATCCTGGCAGTGGCGGTGTCCCGGGGGGGTCGGTCATTGTAATCTGGCAGTCGGACGGCCAGAGGTGCGGCAGTCCAACCGCCACCACCGGTTTGACGGTCCTCGGACCGCCAAACTCTTAATAAGGCTCACAGTTAATTTTGTGTTGAATTTTAAAGAAAGAAACATGTTCCTGAAATAATAATTTATCTTAGATTTCATATTTTTCACATTTTATAAATAGTTATAAATGCTCTTATATGCTGTGTTATATTTTTGATTCTATTAATCACCCATTTACCACCGCAAGCCTCTAGGCATTAGTCATATAATTTAAACAGTACACAACGCTGACACATTCAGTTGTTTAAGATTTGACTCAATGCTAGAAAAAAGAAGGTTGTTCTTGATTTCTGTCCAAAAATGAGGTGATCTGCTACTAAATTCATTTCTCTTTGTTGTTTATTGCAGATGGTCACATTTCGAACTAAAAAGACAAGTAGGCCAACAGGTCCAAGGTAATTGTGGTCTTTAAATAATGTGGTATTTGAAACTCTGTTAATTTAGAAATATGATTCTTTATCAAACCCTTTGTTGATGTGTGCAGTTTTATCATCAGTAAAGCTAATTTGTTTTTCTATTGTGATTTCTTTATTCAGTCTGTCTTCTAATGCTTGTTCTTTTTGAGGTTTATCTGTAATATTCATCTGATACTCAGTCTTGCCGTTGTTCTCCTATAAAAAAGTGTTACAATTAGTGGATGCATCTCAAAAACAACTCAGCCATATTATTCAGTTTTACAATTGTTTTAAGATGTTGTCAAGAACTTACAGCATTCACTCAGATCAGCCATTGACTTCTACAAAAAATGAATCAACTTTTTGAGACTCCAAGCTCACATGGAGCACCATACATAACTTCCAAAAACAAGATTTATAATATTTTGATAAAAAAAAATACATGGAAACACACATCTATAAAGTCATCACTAGACAGGCAATTTAGTAAATGAGCAATGAAGAAAGTAATTTTCAACACTTTCATATTTTAAGCAGGGCCAGCACACACAGTGAATCTATTCTCAGACATGACAATCCACCTCTGTGGGAAATAAAAGCTGCATGTACGTACAGACACTTATCCACACAAACAAAAATATCTAGGACTGATGTAAAAAAATTGACTTGCAAAAAGTGGTTGCAAACTGCCAAATTACTTTTGTAAATCAATTCTCATTTTGGAACAACCTATGTACCTCAATATTGATGAGGTAGGTTGCAAATTCCAACTCACTCCAGTTGGATGACATCACAGAAACGGTAGCTCACTGTGGTCAGCAGACCACTGTGCAAGTTGTTCCATATTTGAAAATGTGTATGTTCTTTAACATGGAGCTATTGCATTGAAACTAAATCGTACAAACGTGTTTCAATGTTTTTGTCTGGTGTACACAAAACTAGGCCTCCTTTAGCCCCAACACCATTTTTAAAATGAGGCTGCAATTTTTATTGTATGTTGATATGCATCACTTGACACAAAACGTGCAAAATGTGCACTGTATGTTTGGTAATGATTGTTGTTCTAGAAGAAACTACTGATTAAGCCTTTTTATAACTTTGCAATGCTCTTCCTGCCAACTCACTGTATTGCATTTATTCTTGATTATTTTCTGTTGTTTATGTTACTAGTTTGTTTTGACATCTCCCAATAACATTAGGTCAGAAGGGACAAACCAATAATAGTGTAGTTGGATAGTGTTGATGGTGCGGCTGTATGACGTTTTTAAAATACTGAAATTATATTTGTTGAAATAATGATACTTTTGCACGCACCTTCTGCTTTGCAGTTTCCGTAATTTTCTATGGTGAAATTAGCTATATAAACCCTTAAACTTGGGGGTGAACCAGAGATCTTTGGGTTTCTACTAGGCATGCTGTTCGATCCTCGATTGATTTGCTGCACTTTTCGGATTTAGTCAATTTTTCAAATTTTGCTTAATAAATTCTAAGAGCTTTCATGGTCAAGGATTTCTATGTATTTGAAGTGATTCAATAAGAATGATGAAGCATTTGCATTTTTCGAATTCTGTATTGCAAATATTTTTTAAACGTTCATGATGTTCCTAAATCTCTATTCTTGAACTCCATTTCAGTGGCATTCTTTTCTTATTGGCTGTTTTTGAAATGCTGTTTTGACACTTGCATCTATGGACATATTACCTCACAGTTGTTGAGGTTAGCACTGTCCCTGACCCTACAATTTATAAGCCACTATCATGCAGGTTAACTAGGAGATAGCGCACCCACTCCACATCTGTGATTGCACTTAAATAAAGTAAATTTGTGTAAATGCAAAGGAAGAGAGTCTGCCTTTAGGACACAAAGGGGGTGATTCTAACCCTGGCGGTCGGTGTTAAAGCGGCGGCCAACCCGCCAACAGGCTGGCGGTAAAAAAAATGGGATTCTGAGCCTGGCGGGAACCGCCAACACAGACAGCCACCTTAACACTCCGACCGCCACGGCGGTACAAACAAACAGCGCGGCGGTCACCGCCAACAGACAGGCGGCAGACAATGTACCGCCCACACTATTACAACTCACCAATACGCCACCTTTTCCGGGGCGGGAGCACCGCCGATAAAAACACGGCGGAAACAGACTACGGACGGGAAAACGCTCACCACTACGCACTCCAGGAGGAAGGAGGACAGCATGGAACCCGAATTAAACATCCTACCTGCTCTCGTCTACCTTCTCATCTACCACGAGTACGAAGTCCGGCGCAGACGACAACGGTGAGTACTGCACCTACGACACATGGGAGGGGGAGGACGAAAGGTTACGGGCACACACATATGCGACCACCCCCCCCCAACTATGTACTCACCAATGCAGAGCACCAAGTCACAGTGACACCACCCAAACACCCCTGAAAAATGCTAGGACATAATCATATTTGGAATAAATATTTATGTACCAAAAAGCTCCAGAAAATTATCGTACAACCATGAAAGATATTCACAACAAAACTAATGACATACACATCAGTGTATAACTGAAGTACCAAGTCCTGCACATCCTACGAATTCAGCATGTCCGTGGGCCAAAGTCTTGAGAAATAAGGACAAAGCCCACACAGGAGACCTGAGTCGTTTGGAGAGAACACTGCAGGGGCATCAGATGTAAAAACTACAGGCACCTCAGGGGGAAGGGAAGGGGGGGGCACCACAGCCACATGAGTCCACGACGCCAGATCCACGAGGAGCCACCATGCCCACTGGACCATCCTGGGGAGTGCAAAGCCACAGTCTCTCAATGTCTCTACAGTGGGTGGGCTGCCCACTGGACCATCCTGGGGAGTGCAAAGCCACAGTCTCTCAATGTCTCTACAGTGGGTGGGCTGCCCACTGGACCATCCTGGGGAGTGCAAAGCCACAGTCTCTCAATGTCTCTACAGTGGGTGGGCTGCCCACTGGACCATCCTGGGGAGTGCAAAGCCACAGTCCATCAGGTGGATGACAGTCTCCACTGGTCAAGGAGGAGGCATGGTGGGCACAGTGAACCATAAACGGTGCTTGAGACGGCGGTGCCCAGCGGAGCGGTGCTTGAGACGGCGGTGCCCAGCGGAGCGGTGCTTGAGACGGCGGTGCCCAGCGGAGCGGTGCTTGAGAGGAAGGGCCCAGCGGAGCGGTGCTTGAGACGCCGGTGCCCAGCGGAGCGGTGCTTGAGACGGCGGTGCCCAGCGGAGCGGTGCTTGAGAGGAAGGGCCCAGCGGAGCGGTGCTTCAGAGGAAGGGCCCAGCGGAGCGGTGCTTGAGACGGCGGTGCCCAGCGGAGCGGTGCTTGAGAGGAAGGGCCCAGCGGAGCGATGCTTCAGAGGAAGGGCCCAGCGGAGCGGTGCTTGAGACGGCGGTGCCCAACGGAGCGGTGCTTGAGAGGAAGGGCCCAGCGGAGCGGTGCTTGAGACGCCGGTGCCCAGCGGAGCGGTGCTTGAGACGGCGGTGCCCAGCGGAGCGGTGCTTGAGAGGAAGGGCCCAGCGGAGCGGTGCTTGAGAGGAAGGGCCCAGCGGAGCGGTGCTTGAGACGGCGGTGCCCAGCGGAGCGGTGCTTGAGAGGAAGGGCCCAGCGGAGCGGTGCTTGAGAGGAAGGGCCCAGCGGAGCGGTGCTTGAGATGGCGGTGCCCAGCGGAGCGGTGCTTGAGAGGAAGGGCCCAGCGGAGCGGTGCTTCAGAGGAAGGGCCCAGCGGAGCGGTGCTTGAGACGGCGGTGCCCAGCGGAGCGGTGCTTGAGAGGAAGGGCCCAGCGGAGCGGTGCTTGAGACGCCGGTGCCCAGCGTAGCGGTGCTTAAGACGGCGGTGCCCAGCGGAGCGGTGCTTGAGAAGAAGGGCCCAGCGGAGCGGTGCTTCAGAGGAAGGGCCCAGCGGAGCGGTGCTTGAGATGCCGGTGCCCAGCGGAGCGGTGCTTGAGACGGCGGTGCCCAGCGGAGCGGTGCTTGAGAGGAAGGGCCCAGCGGAGCGGTGCTTGAGACGGCGGTGCCCAGCGGAGCGGTGCTTGAGAGGAAGGGCCCAGCGGAGCGGTGCTTGAGACGGCGGTGCCCAGCGGAGCGGTGCTTGAGACGGCGGTGCCCAGCGGAGCGGTGCTTGAGAGGAAGGGCCCAGCGGAGCGGTGCTTGAGAGGAAGGGCCCAGCGGAGCGGTGCTTGAGAGGAAGGGCCCAGCGGAGCGGTGCTTGAGAGGAAGGGCCCAGCGGAGCGGTGCTTGAGACGGAGGTGCCCAGCGGAGCGGTGCTTGAGAGGAAGGGCCCAGCGGAGCGGTGCTTGAGACGGCGGGGCCCTGTTCAGCGGTGCTCTTCTGCACCGCGGGCCCTGTTCAGCGGTGCTCTTCTCCACGGCGGGGCCCTGTTCAGCGGTGCCTATCTCCACGGCGGGCCCTGTTCAGCGGTGCTCTTCTGCACCGCGGGCCCTGTTCAGCGGTGCTCTTCTCCACGGCGGGGCCCTGTTCAGCGGTGCCTATCTCCACGGCGGGGCCCTGTTCAGCGGTGCTCTTCTGCACCGCGGGCCCTGTTCAGCGGTGCTCTTCTCCACGGCGGGGCCCTGTTCAGCGGTGCTCTTCTGCACCGCGGGCCCTGTTCAGCGGTGCTCTTCTCCACGGCGGGGCCCTGTTCAGCGGTGCCTATCTCCACGGCGGGCCCTGTTCAGCGGTGCTCTTCTGCACCGCGGGCCCTGTTCAGCGGTGCTCTTCTGCACCGCGGGCCCTGTTCAGTGGTGCTCTTCTCCACGGCGGGGCCCTGTTCAGCGGTGCTCTTCTGCACCGCGGGCCCTGTTCAGCGGTGCTCTTCTCCACGGCGGGGCCCTGTTCAGCGGTGCCTATCTCCACGGCGGGCCCTGTTCAGCGGTGCTCTTCTGCACCGCGGGCCCTGTTCAGCGGTGCTCTTCTGCACCGCGGGCCCTGTTCAGCGGTGCTCTTCTCCACGGCGGGGCCCTGTTCAGCGGTGCTCTTCTGCACCGCGGGCCCTGTTCAGCGGTGCTCATCCAGCAGGTCAAGGGAGCCAGACCTGGCCTGGACTCCCTGCTCAGTCGCCCTCGGACCGTGACGTTTCTGGACCCTTCGGGGACGGACTCCTGGCCTCCTTAGTGTCCTCCTTCCCAGCTGGGATGTGGCATGTGGGGTCCACCTTCTCCGCGCTCCTGCTGCCCTTCCGCTCCTTTGATGGTGCTCTCGGGCCCTTGCCTCCCCTAGATGGTGTGGGTGGTGAAGTGGCCGCACATTGCTCCTTGGGGGCAGCCCTGTCGGTCCTCGCACGGCGGCCCTTGTTTTTGCGGGTCCTCTTGCCGGGGGGGGGGGATGGACGTGTCCTTGCTGCTGATCGATGTGTCACTGCTGGCAAAGGGTGGGCACTCCTCATTCGCCCCCCACCCCACAAACTTACATCCACCCCAATCCACACAGGCATAGCCCATTCCATGTGCACCCGGTGTACTCACTTGTTGGTCTGGAGGACCGTAGAGTAGCGCATACTGGGGGAGGACCCCATCCACAAGCTTCTCCAACTCTTCAGACGTGAAGGCAGGGGCCCTTTCCCCAGTCGCAGCAGCCATTGTATCTTCCAGACCGAGGTCACAGCAGCACTTGCAGTATAGGTCCTCTCCTGTGGATGATCAGGTCTCGAGTGATTAAGCAGATAGAAAATGGCGGTCGCGCCCGCGGCGGTGCGTACCGCGACCGCCGGCGCACTTCGTAATTGGCTCCTGAAACCCATAGGCTTCAATGTTAACCAATGCGGCTTTGCGCCGCGGTCTTCGACCGCCTACCGCCACAGTGTGCCCCGCCAGCGCATTGACCTCACATCCCATTGTCCCACTTCACAGGTCAGGCAGCCGCCATTTCAAGGGCCTACATGGCTTAATTTTGACTGCGACACACAGGCCTAGGCCTTGCATTGCCACACATACACGCCTTTCAACCCATTGCCATTCTTTAACTGTGCAATGTCTGTACGTACCTGTGGTTTGGCTGACTCTGTGCTCCATGTTGTCCTTCCTAGGCACCGTCCGCTGGGACTTGCGATGAGAAGGAGGAATCCTCGCGTGTACCGACCGCTGGTGGACCTGTCGACAATGGAAGAACGCCATATAATACTTCGATACAGACTTGACCGTGCCACTATCCATGAACTGTGTGCCCAGCTGGAGCCAGCCCTGATGTCCCCCATCCGCCAACCCACAGGGATTCCCCCTCTGGTGCAGGTTTTGTCAGTCCTCCATTTTTTGGCCAGTGGGTCATTCCAGACCACAGTGGCCATGTCATCTGGAATGTCTCAGCCTATGTTTTCTAAGATTTTGAGCAGAGTGTTGTCTGCCCTGATGATACTCATGCGGAGCTACATCATTTTCCCCGAGGAGGGTGACTTGCCTACAGTGAAGGGTGATTTCTATCCCCTTGGACATATCCCCAACATCATTGGTGCCATTGATGGGACCCATGTGGCTTTGGTACCCCCAAAAGACGATGAGCAGGTGTACCGAAACAGAAAAAATTATCATTCGATGAATGTCCAGGTGGTCTGTTTGGCTGACCAGTACATCTCCCATGTAAATGCCAAGTTCCCAGGGTCAGTGCATGACGCGTATGTGATGCGAAATAGCAGCATCCCCTATGTGATGGAGCAGCTACAGAGACAACGTGTGTGGCTAATAGGTGACTCTGGTTACCCCAACCTGCCGTGGCTACTGACCCCAGTGAGGAATCCCCGGACAAGGGAAGAGGAACGCTACAATGAGGCCCATGGGCGTACTAGGAGGGTGATTGAGCGAACCTTTGGCCTCCTGAAGGCCAGGTTTAGGTGCCTGCATATGACAGGTGGATCCCTAATGTACTCACCAAAGAAGGTGTGCCATATCATCGTGGCGTGCTGTATGCTTCACAACCTGGCTTTGCGACGCCAGGTGCCTTTCCTGCAGGAGGATGGTCCAGATGGTGGTGTTGTAGAAGCCGTGGAGCCTGTGGAGAGTGAAGAGGAGGAAGACTCAGAGGACGACACAGACAATAGGGACAGAGTGATACAACAGTATTTCCAGTAACACCCAGGTAAGAATCACCCACGCCATTTCCCAATTGCTTCTAGCCTCCTGCATCTGTACTTTCTGTAGTTCCCACCAGATATTTTTGGGTAATTTTTGATTTTTCCTTCCCTTCTCAGTGCTGTATGACGCAGTGCCTGACTTCTGCTTGGTTTGCCCATGAACTACAGCGTATTGACATTGGTATGTTGTCATCACTAATTGACAGAACAGATATTGAACAGTAATATGTAATACATTTGCTAATAATACAGCATGACTCCAAACTGATTTGTGTGCAATATGTGATTTATTTACAGGGCTAGATATTGGTACATGTGATTATAAGGGTGATGGGTGGGGGTGGAGTAATGTCCATGGCAGAGTCCAGTTCTCAGTCTCACAGGTGCATTGTCCTTTTGCCTGTGGAAGGATGGAGCAGAGGCAGTTCATGGTTGGACAGGGTGGCAATGTGGGACAGTGGGAAGAGTTCAGGGGGTATGTCCTGCTGGCGGGGGTCTTGACATCCTACTCTGTCTTTTTTTTGGATCTCAGGCTCCTCTTACGGGGTGGTTGTTCTTCAGCAGGAGGTGGGGTTCTGGTGGCCTGCCGTGGTGTTGGGGCCTCCTGTCCACTAGCGCCGGCGGAGGTGGTAGGCTGTTCCTGGTCCGGGCTAGTGACAGGGGCCCTGTGTGGTGCCACATGGTCCCGCAACGCGTCTTCTATCCTGTTGAGGGCCAGGACGATGGTCCCCATTGCGGTCCCGATGATTCTCAGCTCCTCCCTGAACCCCATGTAGCGTTCCTCCTGCTGTGCCTGGATCTCCGTGAACCTGGCCAGTACCGTCGCCATCGTCTCTTGGGAGTGGTGGTAGGCCCCCATGATGGTGGTGAGGGCCTCTTGGAGAGTGGGTTCCCTGGGCCTCTCCTCCCCCCCCTGTCGCACAGCAGCCCTCCGAGCTGCCCGGTTTCCCCCGGCCTCTGTCCCCTGGACGGTGTGCCCGCTACCACTGCCCCCATGTCCCTGTTGTTGTTGGGGTGTTGGGTTAGCCTGGGTGCCCTGTAGTGGCAGACACACCGCTGATTGAGCTGTCCTAGAGACAGAGGCATGGGCCCGCTGGGTGGGAGCTGTGCTGGTGTTGGCAGAGGGGGTCGGGTCTGGTGTGGCCTGTGGCTGCCTGAGGGGAACCGACTGCCCAGAGGTCCCCGATGGTCCGGGCTGGTCATCAGGTTCACTGTCGACAGAGCTGCTATCCTCAGTGTGGGCCTGTTCCGGTGGTGGGATGGACACTTCTGGACCCTCCTGGCTGGTGTGTTGTCGTTCGGGTCCTGCATGGGGTAAGAGAGTTTGGTTATTGTTTCTGTGTGTGCAATAGCGTGCGTGTTATGGGTGCCCTTGTCCCCCAGTGCAGGCATTCCCTTGAGGGAGGTGTTGTGAGGGTAGTTAGTGGGGGGGGGGGGTTAGTGCAGTGGTCATGCTTAGGTGATGGGTGCCCATGATTTGTGTTGGCATGCAGGAGTTGGTGTTGGGAGGGGTGGGTTGTGCTGGTGAGACATTGTCAGGGAGGATGTGTGCTGGGGGGTTGGGGGTGAGGGTGGGGGTGTGGGTTGGCATGCTGGTGGGGTGGGGGGGATATAGTAGTTGAGATGGGACTTACCAGAGTCCATTCCTCCGGCTACTCCAGCGAGGCCCTGAGGATGCAGGATGGTCAAGACCTCTTGCTCCCACGAGGTAAATTCGGGAGGGGTGGGTGGGGGTCCGCCGCCAGTCTTCTGGACCGCGATGTTGTGCCTGGAGACCATCGATCGGACCTTCCCCCGTAGGTCGTTCCATCTTTTGCGGATGTCCTCCCTATTCCTGGGATGCTGTCCCACCGCGTTGACCCTGTCCACGATCCGCTGCCATAGCTCCGCCTTCCTGGCTATACTGGTGTGCTGCACCTGCGAGCCGAAGAGCTGGGGTTCCACTCTTAGGATTTCCTCCACCATGACCCGGAGTTCTTGGTCCGAAAAGCGTGGGTGCCTTTGGGGTGCCATGGGGTGTTGTGGGTGAGGTGTGGGGTGGTGTATGTGATGAGGAGTATGTTGGTGAGTGGTGCTTTGTGCTACTATGTGGTGTGTGTGATGGTGTAGTGTGCCTCAGTGTATCTTGCTATGGATTGTCTGCTGTGTCTCTCTCTCCTTCTCTCAGTAATTATGGTCGCAGGGGTTTGTGGGTGATGTGGGTGTGTGTTTTATAGTTGGTTGATTGTGTGGGAGTGGTGTGTGTATGAGTATCAGGTGTGTGTATTTCAAATTGTCCAATGTGGCTGTGTTTTGGTGATGTGTGTGTATTCTGACCGCGGCGGTGTGTAGCGCCAATGGAATACCGCGTTTGAATGACCGCCGTGTGGATTTGTGGGTCGTAATGGCATGGGCGTATTTCTGTTGGCGTGACGGTGGAGGTTTGGTCATCTCCAGTTTATCGCTGCCCGCAGATGTGGCGGGCTGCAGTGGAGGACGGATTTTTGGAGGTTTGGCCGTTGTGGGTCAGAATGACCGTGGCGGTTGACCGCGGCCGCGGCGGTGTTATGGCGGTCTTATGACCGGCGGTAAGGGCATTTTACCGCCGAGGTCAGAATGACCCCCAAAAACACTTAAAAAAAAAAAAGTTAGGACTGCCCACTCACAAACAAACTAAGGAGCTGATTATGAGTTTGGTGGTCTGACTGCCCGAAGTCCAATACTGTGGTAGGGATGTGACCATTAAGCCGGCGGCCTCCCCACCGATGTTTCCACCGGGCTGACCAGCGGAAACAGTGTGGCGACATTTGTTTAGGCTGACAGTGCACATTCCAAGGGTGCTGACAGTGCGTCCCCTGCACTGCCCACGACATGGTCATGGATAGTTCAGGCCCTCCGCCTCCTTGTGGTGCCAACTCTGCCCTTTGCCTGCCTTTTCATGGCAGGTACCCCACCATGAAAAGTCTGGCAGAAAGGAGAGTCGTGATCAACAAGGTGGTTCAGAACTCGGCACCACTGTGGCTGACCATGACTTTCACTGCTGCCAACTAGTCAGAATCAATGATACTGACAGTGGCGGTAGTTTCCTGCCGGTCCGACCACCAGGTTCGTAATCTGGGGAGCAGACCACCAGGATTATGGCAGTCTGACTGCCACCGCAAGATTAGCGGTCTCAGGACTTCCAGACTCGTAATCAGGCCCTTTACTTTTTTTATTTGAAATGGGAAAGGGGGCCCATTTGGACCCCCTCTTCTTGGAAAATGGTTTGCCAATTTTTTGATGAATCAGTGACCTATCAATAGTTTGCAAATTATATTGCATTTGCATATCACTGATTCATAGCATTAATGATTGCAGTTATGAAGATGTGTCCACACATGCCCCTTCCAAATGGTAATTTGGTATGTATTTCTAAACTTCTTTTGTGATATGATGAGGCTCAAACACTCAAGGCTTACCAAAATTGTGTAATTAGTTTGATACATGTATGAAATCATTTTAGCTGTCATATATCCTATCCAGCTGTACCTTGCTTTCATGGATCTTTTTACTGCCTTCGACTGGGTTAACTATTCTAAGTTATGGCTAATAATAAAGTCTCTCATCATGGCTTACGGTGCCAAGAAATATAATTTGAGAATTTTAATGGCAAGATTTGGTAGGTAGTGAACAGTTCTACATATTTGGGGGTTTATTTTGACTCAATCAGAACCTGGAACACCAACATTACTGCTAGGCACCTTTAGTATTTGCAGACTGTCAGTGTCCTTTTTATTTTAATTCCTTTGGGAGGGGGAACCTATAGGGCCCAGTGGCTACATAGGCTACCAGTGTCTGGGGGTGCTCAAAGGCAGATCCAGACAGATTAGTTGAGTTGAAGGCTATTATCCCAACGGCCTTGCTGTCCCTATTTTGTTTGCCATGAGGAGCTTGGTTTGAGATATTTTGAGGACTATATCAAGTTGCTCCCCTGAGGCTTTGGCTGTCAATTTGGAACAATAATAAAACCACCTCAAATCAACAAATAATTATGAAATGCATGCATTGTGATAAGGGAAGGTATATCCCACGGCTCACCTATGTTGAATTGAGTTTTTTTTACATTTCAACAGGCCTTCCACAAGGAAAGCTTGTGGTTGAGAGACCAGGTTGAGCTCAAAAACCCATAAACAGACATCTTTCACTGCTTTCCACTATTGGTACTGAACCATATTTGGTGTTCACTTCTAACCATTGGTAATGTGGACTGTTGCTGGGATTTAGCATTGGCACCATTATAAACCTTCTTTGCCTCCCGTTAGGTCAGTTTGGTGAGTCGAGCATTCCCATGTGTCCATGTGATAATATTTCTCCTCAAACGCTTTTGCACTTATTGTTCTTTTGCAATTATTACAACTATACTAGGTTGTTTTGTTTACCAGTATTTCAAATGTATAATGTCAAATGATGCAGGCTTTGTCTATTTTTCTGCCAACATTATATGATCCTCATATTTGTACAGCTGCCAGCTACATTTTGCAAAATGCGCTCTCTGCAACTGATTTTAGTGATTTCTAAATCTTCTGTAGTATCATGCGCCATTGTACTTTTATGATAATTTTTTAATTGAATAAAGTGTCTGAGTGATTGAGAGCGAGAGAGAGAAAGAGAGAGAGATTTGGTATGTTCATTCGCGAATGATGTAGAATATATGTATACATGGCCTGTTCATTAGTCTCTGAGAGTTTCCTTCATGTAAAACACCTTTGTGTACATTTTGTTAGTAATCCTCTCTTTTTAAATCTGGATTTGTATCATTTACTTAGCTTTACTCTCTCAGCTTTTATTGTCAATTTGTTAGCTCAAGATCTAATTTCTTTGACCATCTTATCTTCCTGAATTATCTTTTCTTTGCTGCTGGTCATATTATGGCCATCGTGCTGGTGTTTTTAAAGTGCTGAATTTCATGGGAGCATCCTTTAGGTGTCAGATGCCAGTGATGCTAGGCTCATTATTCAATTAAATGCAAGCTTCTTTAATATGACTATAGGATTTGAATATCTCTGTTGTCAGAAAATACTGACCTATTTATGTTGGAGAGTTGGAGAGTAATTATGGAGTAATCAGTCCCTGATGATGATGGGTCTTTCATGGGAGCGTTTTGATTGTTTGCAATAGATCAATGTCAAATGCAATATTAGCTGGCTTTAAAAGTGGATCATCCAACTTAATACAGCAACAATGCCCAGTAGGCATTTTGGTTAGTTGGCCTTCGTGGTATTCCTGCATGTGGTGTTGTATCTTAGTTTCTTTGATATTGCACAGATGATGAATGATGTAGTTGGATTGATTGAGCAGCATATTGCAAATTATTTAGCTGAGCCTATGATTCCAATGGGTAGCATAGCTTCATGGGGATTCAAAGCCACAAATCATCCTCTTTCAGATTTACTACTGTTACAGATTACTCCCTACCCTGTGGCACAGCATTGCATAAAATGTCTTAGAGAAACAGTACATTTGATACATGTGTATCTTGTCTGGGTAAATAGTTATTCTAAATTGCTGAATTTTGTCAAAACATTTGTGGCTCAAGTATCGACTAATGAGCAAGGTTTGAAACCAGCGGGGGCTGACATCAATTATAAGTGGTAGAGTGGGTGAAGGGGGTACATGGGGAGCGAGAGGGGGTAGCACGGTGGGGGTGTTAAAAAAAGCTCCTCTGCTTCCTAGTCCCAGCAGTCCCTGGGACAGCATGAACGATTCCCTGTGCACTCCCCATGCTGCTCTCATGCTATTACCTAGCATGAGAGCAGTGCAAGGATTGGCCTAAGTGGGTTGATTTTCCGCTCGCTTAGGCACAGGGAGTCTGTGCTGTTTCTCCAACCCGGATGTCAAATGCACCTGGGTTGGAGAAAACTAACTGCCCATGTCTGATGGCCAGCCTAGAATGACTGGCTTAACAGATATTCACTGTTAAAGGCACTCTACTTGACCCCCTACCTCCCCCTCCCCATGGCCCAGTCCTGCCCCTCCCCGCACTCGCTGGCTCAGCCAGTAGCAGAAAAATAAATCAATATGAAATGTATTTTTTTTGTTTCTGCTGCTGGCTCTGAGTCAGCAGGGCAACACTCCTCTGCCATTGACGTAGGAGTCACCTCTGTTTGAAAGTAGGCCACAATGTCCTAGGGGCTTAATGTAGAACCTTGCAACTGCTGGATAGATTTAGCTGATGTTGGTAATTTGAAATGGAAAATATATTTATTGAGTGTTGCAAACTAAAGGCCCTTTGTTATTTGGTCATATGAGACAGTTTATAATGTGCCAATCAGAAGTGTGTCTTTTGAGGCCGGTGGAGATTGGAATTTGCCTTAGCATGTTCGATTTCGATACAGGGGGGTCAAATTATTTTTTACAGAGGAACACAATGTTCGACCAGGTCTTTTCTTATCACTGATGTAGGTTAGATTTCTTTAGATTTTCCCTTAAATATTACATGCTTGATTGCTGTAGTCTTTCAGGCGTTACTACCTTCCATTGTTTTCTTTGGGGTTACTGCAAGCAGTTTGTTCATTATGACTGTATTGATTGGGCATCTTTGCTGACAAAGTAAGCATTTAGTGGTCACCAAGTAGTACTCTGCCTTGCTGAAAACTATTTTAAGACATCTCTTCCAAACTTAGGCTTCTTTCTCATTAAGCACAAAATACAGCTGATTAAGAAGGCATGCATTGGTTTTCTAGAGACATGTATAAAAAGTGTTTTCTGGTCTACTTATGAGGACATGGCAATGTTCAAGAAAGTGAACTGTCAAATGTACTCTCTGACATAAATGCACAATTGCAGTGGTCCCCTGACAAATATTTGTTTCATGTACAGAACGTTTTACATAGGCTACTCACATGGATGTCTTCCCTGTCATGCTGTACTCCACACCAGAATAGTGTTTTCATCTTTGGGGACCAGAACCATAAGATATTGCAAATAGGTCGAACTAGCGAAGGCCTTACTTCTTCTGGTCTCTGGTAACCTGGGGAGTTAAACATGTTAATAGGCACTGATGAATTAACAGAGCATATGCAACTTATTCAACAAGGTTATCTTATAGGACGCTGTGCAGGCAAGAGAGATTGGGGTATAGGAAGTAATTATGACATGGAGAGATACCAAGAGCCTGAGTTAGAGCACTCATCTGGAAGAGCCTTAACTGGCCTTCGCAGGATGTGTGAAATTTTTAATTGATATCCCTACTTAAGGGACAGTAATAAAATCCTGTATAGCAATAATCTTGCTTGAATGCACATTTGCTATGGGGCCACCAGTGAAGCATATATTCTTCAACTGTCTAAACTGTGTTTTTTCTACAGGAGTTCAGCATCACATTGAGACTTTTGAGATAGAGCGAAAGGAAGCCAAGGCAAAGAAAAGCACTCTAGTCAACAAAAAGTTCCATATAGTGTTAAAAACTGTGTAAAACCTGATGTTACAGTTGTTTCGATATCTTACAATTATTAAGCAAACACAACCCTGTACTGAAAATTTATGCATAGCAGCCTGAAATAAAATCATCCCACCAACGTTTTTAAGATACTGAAGTTCACTTAGATTATGATTTGCCAACCTTGGAAAGAATTGTATATTGTAAAATTAGAATTGGAGATTTGTTACTGAGCAATCACTGCAAAAAAGTGGCCTAGTGATGGATGCACCTTTTGAGCATGCATTTGAGATGACCATTCTCTATGCAGGATTGACTGTTCTTTCCTTTGTAGATCAGTTTGTGAAACTTCAAAAGACTGTGAAAGTAAAATAGTAATAATTGATCTCTAGCAAAGTACAGCCACCAACATTCCTCCAGTCCAGTGAGATATAGGACATGGAAAATAAACTGTGCTTTTTGTTTGAATCTCAAAGCACCTCTTAGGAGAAAAAACATTCAAGCCAGACAACCATTTTGATTCCACTGATTCAAACATATACCTTTTACTATACAATTATTTTATCTATTCGGAGACAACTAGCAAACTTATCTATATTCAGTACCTAAACAATCCTGATTATAATGATTGATTCTGTCCCAACATGATTCACAGAAAAAAAGCTTTTGATTACAACAAATCAGTATTGAGATACCAACTCAATGGCTTTTTTCAGATAGTTTTATTTACTTTAGAAAGAGTATTGATCACATATTTGTGTCCCAGAAACGTTGACAGCTCCCAGCAAGTGAGATCAAACATTAAGTCCACTCCCAGCGGGATTGGAGGAGGAAAACTGCTCCCACTCGCTCGTAGCGGACTTTTCTTCTGTTTTCTTTCCCGCTGTCAAGCTCCCACCCCTTTCACAAATTGCACAGGACCTGAGGAATGTGGGCCCTGTGGCTAAAACTGATGCAGGGAGAGTGGCCACGTGGAACCCTCCCCTTTCACAGATTGGCCGTGCCCTGGGAATTTGGCCCGGGGGACAGAAGCTGTGCGCCCACCTCCCGGTTTGCCTAAATATGGGGGGAGGGCCACAGGCATGGAACTGGGTTGGCTGCCTATGGGGAGGTTGGCTGAAGGGCCTGGTCAAAGGTCAACCCCTGCTGCGCATGGCCAAAGGCTGAACGTGGCATGGGGTTGGCCACCAGCAGCCCTACAGCCAACCCCTGCTGCAAAAAGCAAAAGCCTGTGCGAGGCGATGGTTGGATTACAGTAAGGTAATTTAATATTAAATCCTTAGAAATTGACTGAAAGAAAAAAGGTTTATAGTGACATTATAGGGGCGCAAGTTATAGTTACCTTAATGCACAAGCTATAGTATATATATATATGTATATATATTATTTCTGTGGTTTTGTATAAGTACATTCAGAATCTAACTATAACGTTCCTGTAACATTTGCCAGTGAATAAATATATATATATATATATATATATATTTATATATAATTCACCAAAAGTATTCACTGCACTCCATGAAGTTCAAATAGTGCCTATTTATTGATGCCAAATTAACAACCACCAACGCGTTTCTACTCCCCAAGGAGTCTTGTTCACATATATATATATATATATTTTTCAAACAAACAATTGAAAACAGTTGTGACGCTGCAGTCCAGGAGAGTTTGTATGCTTTTAATTTAATTGTGTACTCCACCAAACATCACCACCTACGCATTTCGACCTCCCGGTCTTGCTCACAGTTTGTGAGTACTTCCTCAATGTCTCTTTTTTATAGTCTATTTGCTCTACCATCCAAGTGCATTATGGGACATGTAGTAAAAATCTAAATTAACCCAAAAGAAAACAGTGATTTATCTAATACTACAAAATTAACACATTAAAATATTCACAAACTGTGAGCATGACCGGGAGGTAGAAACGCGTAGGTGGTGATGTTTGGTGAAGTACACAATTGAATTAAAAGCATATGAACTCTCCTGGAGTGCAGCGTCACAATTGTTTTCAATTGTTTGTTTGAAAAATTAAGGAGGAAAGGACCATTCCTCACGCTTGCACCAACATGAAATGCAATGAGGCCCGTTTTGTTTGATTAATATATATATATACATATATAAATGTATATATATATATGCATACTTCTTTGATTCGGGTTAATATTTTGCATATGTTGAGGAGTAATCTTCCTAATCAACTAGTTCTCGACTTTTAAACATTCGATGCAAAACCGATCATAAAATATGGCATAACTTTGATTCTTTGTTGTTATAAATTGAGCATATTTTATATTGCTATCGGTTGACTTTGTATTTTATTTTATTGGAAAGAAAATGCGACATTGCAAGCTTCTCCTTTTGTGTTGGGGGCGAGAGAAACCCGAAAAGAACATTAGTACGGCATGTGTGAATAGGAATCTGCGGGCTATGTTAGTGTGTCCTGTTTTATAGCGCTAAACACACCTGATCCTGCTGTTATGCAGTTTATCGACCTCTGGTAGAAGACAGGTTGCATTAGGAAGGCTGAGACTCACTGTCTATACATAGATGTCAGCAGAGCACTTAACTCACTGAGCTATCTTGCCGACTCCAATGTTGATGAAGCAAATAACTACTTCCACTGCTGAAGAAACCTAACGCAAAGTGTAGATTGGGGGGCAGCTACAAGTATTTTATATGATGATATATTTTCTATTGTCCAAATACTGCATCATAGTGGATCTAATTTAGGGAGGCCAGAAGCTGTTAGACTGAAAGACCCGCACTTACACCCTGTGCAGCATCCCAGTGGATTTTCTGTTCAAAATGTTTCTGACTTATCTGGTAGTAGTCCTTTCAAGCACAGCAAAGATAGTGCCTGCCTGTTAACTTGCACATTAACTACACTGCAACATTATTATCTTAAGCAAACCTAATTATTACAATCCACTATAATTGTTTATCATAAAACATCCTTCGTTGTCAACGTACTACTATTAACCCACCTGTTATAAAACTTATAAGGAGCCCTGCTATGATGCATGACAAGCAGCCCACAGCACTGATGTAAAGGTACGAAATGGAATACCAGGTATCTGCTAGCTCAGGCCTGTGGAGGAAAAACAAAAAGACAGACATTACATGTCTACATCTCTCGATAAACAACAAATAAATAACAATTGTTAAAGCTTCACTATGTGAAACTCCCGTTTTCAGAAGGCAACTGTAAGATGAATCAGTGTTTTTTTTTAAATAATCTTACTCGCTCATACATTAACTGACTAACTTTTGGTAATGTTTTAAAAATAGTTGTAAAGTCACACTTTCAGTGTGTATTGATTGTGCGAGTGTGTGTGAATTGTATAGATCAGTACAGAGAATAGAGTTGATGGTTGCTGGCAGTGAATAAATGTATATCTTCGAAAATCTAAAACGGTATCCACTCTATATAATTTTGTAATATTTTGAGCACTGTGCTCCAGTGCAACCATCAGTCTTCTCTGTATTGAGCTGAGTGGCCTCAGAACAATAAAAGAAGAGAACAATGAAAGGAGAAGAACACAGGGCCTTGAGCAAGTGATGCCAGGTTGTGTGCTAACGTGCCGAGAACCTTTGCAATAGACATCTTTAGGAGCCAAAAATACAGCTTAGAACTCATTGCCTGAACTGTGTGCTAATAAGGTTAACTGAATACAGCTGTTGTAGTTTAGAATTGTGTTGAACATTCAAATATAAATCCGGTTATATTTTTGCTGCAAACAAGGTATCTTTAAAGATATCGCTGTAATATCTCTATGTACACAAGGGCATCCTTGTTATATTCAGCTGCAGGTTCTCAAAAATGAGGGTATGCAGGAGCTGAACTGAGACAAGGCCTCTCTGTCACTCGTGTTCTGACTTTCCCTCCTTCTTACCCCTGTCTCTTACCTGCCTCTGCACCATTTTGTAGATCAGAAAAAGTTCTTATTAAGGGGCAAATCATTGTTCCAATTGACCCCCATTTAGTATGCTTAGGTGTTTTTTGTTTTTGTTTTTAGTCATCTGGTTTTAGAATTTTTACTGTGGATGAGTCTCTACAATTTTCACCCATGGTAATCACATGGTAAACTAACTGTGCCTGTTTACCAACAGTGTCCTCCCCTTAAGATAAGGCTGCTGTGACAGAGCTAGGGTAGGGGGCAGTTGGCTGGTCACATGTTCAAATGTGTGAGTATGCCCATGTGACACTAATGTCTTGCACAGTCTGGTAACTGTGGATAGGTAGCCCGGGGCAGGACTATATTGTTCTGGGATATGTTTTATAACATTAAAGGGCACTTGTAGGTAAAGTCAGTATGATTTACTGTTTTGTCTGCAATGACACTTTGTCATACACATGGGGCAAATCTGCTCACAAGTGCATCTAGCTTTCTTTAAGCCTTCAGAGTCCAGCAACATATCAAAATGGCAGGAAACATGTGCGCACAGTCAATTATGCAAGTCCCAATGAGGTATCTGTGCATCTAATGGGTTATCCAGAAATTTTATATTTTTCTGCTCCGCTCCCTATCAGAGTGCAGGCCTTTTGCCACCCTGCTGTGCCAAGTTAATTACTCTGTTCCCCAGCAAAGGGAATACATGCCTCCCCACACAAAGGGAGTAATTAACAGTGCTTCCCTATGCTCCTGAGAAGGAAGTGGCAGGGTAAGAAATCTGCATCTGTTTATTAGCTTGCAATGAATAGCTTTGAAGTTTTGGTGGGAAATACCCTGGCAGTGATGCCAGTGAGGGGTTGAGCAGAGACCCCTAGAGGAGATGTAATGAGTGACTTCTTCATTGTACCATCTTGGCTGTCTCAGTATGCTGTGCAGGAGGGTTTGGATGGGGAGAAGATGAGATATTGCCCCCAGGAGTGGTCAGGTTGCCTGGCTTCTAGATCCTTCCACCCCACCTTTAAAAATTCTTGCACAAGGAAGAGAGAGTGTTCCTTGCTGTGATTTGTGTTGGAACTGGACAGTGACAGCAGCCATGAACGACTAAGGAGTCTGCCTCCAGGACCAGTGGATCTCCTCAAGAATCAATGAGGCAGGCTCCGGTACACCTCCTTATGACTAGTTAGTGGAATATATGGACTGCTGCAGAAGGAGGAGAGGAGCACACAGAGAAAGATCAGGAGAAAAGCTGGTGCAGGGATCCTGATCCTTGTGTAAGGAGTGCCTTCCATATCTGAGAACTCCTCAGCCAATGATGGTTTGTGCGGACTTTCATGAAGCATGCAGAAATGCAGGAATATAAGTTGGGTGTAACCATAACATTGATCTGTATAACAAAGATCATGGAACCTTTAATTTTGGACAATAAATAGGATTTGAGATTACTTTATGGGAGATTTTTCTGAGAACCTCTAGATCTGACAAGCACCTGATCTCATTGACAAAGTCTGTATGAAATCGCTCTCCTCTTTTGATTTGTGTATATCTTCATCTTCTCCTTTAATAACAGGTCATGGTGTCACACCTAATTTGTAGATGATACATGTTTAAGGTTTCTTTCCATACCTGGGGGCATATTTACAAGTACCTTGCGCCCCTTAGCATCATCTTAGCATAATTATTTGTATGCTGCAGCGATGCTAAACAGGCCCTCACCCTGCGGTGTATTTACAAAGTGGTGCAATGGAACCAGTGGGCTACTTTGCAAACCCTTGCACCACATTATACCTGTGCCAATCTACAAGATTTCACTGCTCCATTCTAGTGTCGCTTTTTAAAGTCTGTCCAGGGCAGGCGTTAAAGTGATGCTAGTGCTATATCCTCTCTGAGCTTTGCTGGACTAGCGCCAACATTGTTGGTGCTAGTCCAGCAAAGCGCCACAATTGCGGAAAACATTTTGGCGCAATTGTGCTAACGAGTGCCATAGTGTACTATATTTTAAACACAGCACTGCCATGGTGTCGTTAGGAGGGATGCAGGGCAGCAGAAGGAATCTGGCATGTCGGGGTCGATGCACTAGTTCCTTGTAAATATGCCCCATGATTTCTATTGGTGAGGCACCTGTTGTGCTGTGTAGTCATGGAATATTGGACACTGGATTACAGAGATTGATGAATTTGTGGCTTTCAATACTTGCAGACCCCTCTTTGAGGTTTGAAGTTGTCATCTAGCATACTACAATTACATTGGTCTATGGCTATAGGGGTGTGACCTAGCAAAGCCTGAAGCCTAGGCAAATGATCCTTGAAGTTTTCTCCATTATAAGAAGACCTGTTGTCAGATATCACCATTGTTGGTATGCCAATATAAAGAAGACTGATTTGAAGGCAAATATTATTATTTCAGAAGCAGTATTTAAAACAGTCATCACCTCATAACCCATCTATGATAAATAAAAAGTACTTACCGGTGGCCATGGATCCGAAACAGTTAAATACAACTTATTTCTATATCTGAGAGTTTAGATATCTGTAGTGTCACAGGGTATTTTCTATTGTTAGTCATAAAACGGCAGGCATGACATTCCTCCAGTATCTCCTCACCCAGTTCATCCAAAAACCTGAAACCAAACGTTCTGACACAATGGTATTTTGAAGGTGATGATACCTTGGTGTCCCATGTGAGGTATCTCCACCAGTCACGTATGAGTCCTGGTCTATGTCGGTTGAGTTCTATGTAAGCATTTTGGAAAGCCTCTAGAACCTTAGGATTCCAGGTCAATGTTTCTGTTTAATCATTCCAGTCTTTAGCAAAAAGATGAGGATATTAGAAACTTGGAGCTATTGTTCACGAACTAATGGCTTATTTGAGAACATAACAGGTTGAAGCCACACCTTTCTATTGTCTGAGACATTTTTGCTTTAGGATTATTATATATGGTAAGGAGTGCCTAATGGCCAATATCAACAGTAAAAATAATTCCTTAGATGAAGAAGTGGAAATATTCACATGCACAGGAAACCACCAGGTCTTCTTTCTCTTTACACTGGACCATATGTGGAATGAAAGTGACACTCAGTTCTAAAAGCAATGATAGTAGTACCAAATTGTTCATGTTTGTTATAAATTGTTTTAGTTTTTGTACTACATTCATCTTGAAAAAGGTCCAGTCCTGGGTGAAACATGTGTTATCTGTCTTGCTGCTCACTCTATAAAGCAACAAGCACCAAAGAAAAGAAGAATTGAAGTAACAGAAACAATGCTGTGACTGGAAAATACTCTCTTTATTTTCACTGTTTAATCCTTAGCGCAATATGCACTATTGAGATTGTGGTAGATTGTGGTTTATGAAGAAATTAATGAAGTATTTGGCCACAAAACAAAAAGATGGTCTAAGATACTGGGCTTAAGAAGGTAATTAGCACTAGAAGTGGTTAGAAAATTCTGTTCTGTCTGCTGAATTAGAGCCATTTTGGTGACAACATTTCCCTTGTAATAGAGAGTTCCAGCCAAATTCCGCCAATCGCTGCGTCGTGGAATTTTTTCTAATGCAAGATTCCAGAATCATATGTTGGGGAGCGTGAATGCAATTTAGCAACCTTAGGTACATTTCAGGTTGCTAAGAAAGACATCTGACAAGATTTTTCTAACAGGTGCGGTCGTGGACCCACGCAGCTGTTCATGGTCAGAAGGCTGTTGCTCGAGTAGAAAATTTACTGTAGCTGAAGCAAAATTAACTGAAGTAGCTGCACCCACTGGAGCACAGAATTGTGCTGTTCACACTGATTTTTCAGCACAGAAAGTGCAACCAGCGCAAGATCACAGCACAAGCAGCGTGATGTGCCTATTTCTTCCCCTTGGAGGAACTCCATAGAATCTCACAGAGTTTTTATGTAACTCTGCAGAACTCCACAGAGTCCAGTTCCATGAGTTCTACCCATCCCTAATTGACACCCTGTAATCAATGTTGTTGTACCTTTGGGGAGTAGTAGGCCCCACCCTCCTAACTAGAGTACAAGCAGCACCATACTATTCTGTTGGATAAAGAAAGGATTTATAAGTACAACACAGCTCACAGGGCCTTACATGACTACCCACTTGCATATTGAGGGATAGCAGTGTTTCACAATCCAGAATGTTGCACAGTATTTTTATGTGAGGTCAGTTTCTATATTAAAGGAGGCATTAAAAAATGAAAATGCATCACAGTGCATATTGTTCCCATATTTTTCATCACAATCTTCACCTCTTGCTTCCATTGTTGTCCCTGACTTGTTTCTAACAAGCTGAATCATTTTCTTGCTACTTCTTTTGGTTTAGCAAGTTCTCTCCTTGCTCTTATCAGGAGACCTTTATTGTCTTGCTGATTTTCACTATCTTCACCATCAATCAGAAATTACAAAATTGAAAAAAAGAAGCTTTATTTCACTTTGCAGGATTTTCCTCTTGACTTCCATTATCTTGAGGAGACACTTGTCATATTACATGCATTTTTGTTTTGCAAAAGATGGCACCATGCCTATTCCTATTTGTTTCCTTGAACAATTTAGAAGAATATTTAGAAGACCTTATCAGTGCCCAGTTCATTTTTTAATGCATTCTTTTTTTCAGTGTCCAGGTCTTGACAGCAAGACAAACCTGATCATTCAATCAAGATTCAATCACAAGGAGCAAACTCAGGTACTTTGTTGTGATCTGTTGTGAAGTACCTTTTAAAGTTTAACGTTTTAATTATTGAAGAATAAATGTGTTTAGACAAAGACAGACAATGAGTTAAACTCCATCAGATGTTAACCTCAATGATCATCTACCAGGAAAGAGATCCATTTTCAATTATGATTGCCTTGTTTACTTGTAGGGGTGCTATGAACTGGCTTCTGACACAAGCTGAATTTTAAGAAAGCAAAAATCAATAAATAAATAAACATCAGTACCTGAATAGCTGTGCAGCTGTTGATGTTAACACTGTGGGAAGCATTGACTCATTAAATACTTTACACCCAGCTGTGTCTAGATCCAACGGACGGGATTTTGTCATAGGTACAGGGTATATAAAAGACCCAATCGCAACCCAGAATGTTAATGTTATTCCAGTGAGAAGACCACCGAGTGCACCCTGCATATAAAAAGAGAACTCTAAAGTTAAAAACAACAGATAAATCTCTGTGGCAACATTCAAGCATTTAACCTGCATCCTAATTTGAACTTTGTTTACATTGTGCAAAGTTACTGAAGCTATTAGCATATTGTAGGAGGCTGTCTCACTGTATAGTGAACGAAAATGACGTGCACTGTGCAGAGAGTCCGGGAAACCCCACCTTGGTATCCAAAGGCAGAAACAGACAACCCAATGCTCTATTTTTGTGGTACTGTGGACAAGCAGTTAAGTTTATCTAGGAGTAGCCGTTGCTGCTCTCACAGTATCAATAAATGAAGACACACACTCAAAAGAATACCTTGAATCCAAATTACAAAAATAACCTGGAGTTTTATATAATTTATAAGACCAAGAACATTGTTACAAGGTAGCAGGTCTTGAATTAAACATACCTTTCAGTTTCAAAAATCAACTTAGTGCAATTTTCATAATATTCAATGTTAACCTGTGGGAGGAAAAATAAGAATGCAGTTCTGCAGGTAAGTACATGACTTACAGATCCAGTCTTCAGGGTTTTAGGTCAACACTAGCCAAGTGTCAAATCAGCACCAAGAGCGCACCCACAGCAGCACAGGGGCGGTCGGGTGCAGAAGTCAAATTAGGAGTCGGGTACCCAATGTTAATCAATGAAGACTGGGGTGAACGAAGATGCACTGCTCCCAGGTGAGTAAAAGCGGCATCAGAGGTTACACTTACACCCTCAGCAGCACAGGGGGGGCAGGGTGCAGAGTGCCAACACAACATTGGGCGTCCAATGTTAACCAATTGAGACAGGGGGCAACCGAAGATGCCCTGCTCCCAGGTGAGTAGTGGGAGGTCAGTGGTTGATCTCCTGGAGTTGAGGTAAGTACACGGGGGGCACAAGGCACCACCAAACTTACACCCTCAGTGCCACAGGAGTGACTGGGTCCAGAGTGCCAACACAGTGTGGGTTATCCAATAATTGGTTTCAGAAACAAGCTGCAGGCTCTGGCCAGGAGGCCGGACGAAGACAAACCATAAATTTCCAAGTAAGTAGAGATGCCATGGGTTGGATGGACAATGATTGGTCCAGGTCCCAAACGCCAATGGGCTCCAGGTGCAGGGGTGTCTTTTGGTGTCAGAAACAGCTTACCATGCAGATCACAGTCGGGGGTGTCTTTGGATTCATGCTGTAGGCGTCGTTGTGGGGTTCGGCAGGGGTCAGCCCATGGTGAACACTTGTTCAGAAGCACTGGGGAACCTTCACAGCATCGGTGGGCCAATTGGGCTTGGGCTGTGTGTGTAAGATGGAGAGGTGGTTCCAGAGGCAGTTTCGCTGCTCCTCAGGCAGAATTCTTCTTCTTTGAGGTTGATTTTTTTTAGACAGGTACACTGTCCAGAAGAGATTTTGGTCTTTAACGAAGGCAGGCAATCCTTCCAAAAATTTGGGCTGCAGGGCAATTCGTCTTTTGGTGCAGGTTCTTTGAGGGCTGCAGACAGGCCGGTAGGGCTGGGGCAAAGTCAGTAGGTGTCTGTAGTCTCCTCTGCTGGAACAACTTCTGTGGTGTCCAGCTCTGCTTAGGACTTCAGGAATCTAAGGTTCTGCTCCCTAATTGGTTATTTTTCCTTCCATCCAAGATGGAGGAAAATGAAATGGAGGGGTCACCGTGCCTGCCACATCTGAGGGGTGGTGCTGGCTGAGGATGGCCACCCCTCCTATCTTCCTAGTTTTCCCACCTAAAATGGTGGCTGAACTGGGGGTTCCTTTCTGTTGGTAGCAGCAGAGATTGGGGTCACATTTCAAAGGCGGTATATCCTTTGAAGTTTCCCGCCTAAGTAGGGTGCTTGCCTGGGGGAGGAAGTGTGTCACCTCTGCCCAAGAAAGGCTTTGTCTTCTGGCCCCAGATTATATTTTGTATATATTTATATATTTTGCCATTATATTTTGCCATTCCAACTAATTTAATCAGCGTTTAATAATGCAGAATGGTACAGTCATTTTAGTGTTATTTTCTTATTGTTATTTTTTATTTCCTATATTTGTTCATTAGATAATGATTTAACCTAGAGGTGTACAAACTTCCAGCACTTCACATCAGCAATTATACTGAAATTATGACATTTTCCCTTTGCTTTTGTCATCTAAACTGGTGAAGCGTCCTAATTATTTTTTCTCATGTTATGGATAAAAACGCACTACTGTTTTTTACTAATAATGGTGGCTCATTTATATAGTCTTACTATTGGAAAGCATAGCCTAGTCATTTTATATAACTGCAATACACTGAATTATGCCGTTTTACTCCGAAAACAATTATTTTGCATACCTGTGGTTTAAAATAAAAAAATATCAAAACTGAACAAAAACTAGCAACGTAACTGCAATTTAATCATAAAGGGATATAACAGAGTTCAGGGAAGTCTTGCAGAAAAACCTATGTTCTTGTTCAACCACAGAAATCATTTTACCTTCCAATTTGTCCAGGGAAAAACAATCCCTAATGTAAATAATCCCAGCATTGGCCCACCGCACATCCCCTGAATACTTCCTGCAGCCTGTTAACACAAACGAAAAACATATTAATTTTTATGTGAATAGACACGTGGTCGTATTATAGGGTTCACTTTTAATCAATTTTTCCACTGGCCTCGTTTTCTTCGAAATATGAATTACATAATCTTCCTCCCCTGTCTGTAGGTGTCCTGTTACCTAGAAGTAGGTAATCCCCATGGTTAGAGCAGCTGAGGTTAAAATTTACAAAGGGGCTTTAGAGCTTTGTAAATCATAATCATTCAGAGCCTTTGTGTATGCAGCCTCTAAGTTACTTCTCTTGCATTGTCTGATGAAATATCTGTGGCGATTCATCATTGTTGATTATATCTACTTTTTTTCCAGTCTACGCCTTTAATTAGTAGTTGTATCAATTCACTTAATCAGCCAGTAGGTGTATTTATGTATTAAATGGAGATGCGCTATGATCTGATTGGTGGTTACTGCAGAAGAAACATCATCATCATCATGAAAACAGCTTTATTTCGGGCACTGGGGCCATAAAAGCACACATAAACATCAAAGAGCATAATAAATAATTAAAAATAATAATTACATAAAATTGATCATTCCAAATACATTGTCTTAAAATATCCGGAGTTTAGCAATGTAAACAGAAGAAAAAGAATACAGAAAAAATGATAATGTATCAAATAACATTAACACATCATTCTGGAAGGTTTCCACATTGCACACAGAAATTTAGCCACAGAAACAACATATATTAGATTGGAGTCAGACCTCAAAATACGTAGGGCCTCCTAGTGCTTAGGCATGCCCAGACTTCTACAGATAGGAACTTGCCATAAGCTACGTGGGTGGGAATAGGTCAGACAGGCAAAGAAAACATGAGCAACACTCTCCATTGAGCAGGTGCAGACTGGATAGGCATCCGAAGACCCAGTGGCCCACCTTGCAGTTAAAGATCTCAGCGGGAGGGTGACAACATGGAATTTGAAGTATAACTGTGATGTAAAGGAGCAGTCACCAGATCCCAAAATGGCTTGGACTTACTGACAGGCTTAAAATGAAGGAAGTCGTTAGAAAGCCAGACAGAAGCAGCCTGCCTGAAATAGGTCACTACTGCAGTCTCCCCAAAAGTGACTTCAGTGCATTCTTGGATGGGAAAGGGGAAGAAGTGGGGTGTTACCAAAGATCTGTCAGCCCAAGAGTGTTGAGTGATTTTGTAATATGCAAAAGCCAGGGTAATTTGTAAAACTGGTCAGCCACCATAGAATCTTTTAATGCAAGGGCATAGTGCACTAGTCCTGGCGTGGTCCACAGCCATCTCCAAAACAACAGAGGGTGTAGTCTGCCTTTGCCCACCAGACATCTCAGGCCCAGATCATGGTGAAGTGGGTTCAAAGGAGTGCTGAGGGGGAGAGAACCAAGATTACAAATGAATTTGTTCTGCACACTAGTATGTGAGTCAAGTTTAGAAAAGGCCAACTAATCTGCCAATTAGAGGGCAGAGGCCAGGGCCTTACCCTCGTAAATACGAAGGGCCGGGAAGGTTTGCCTAGAGTGAGAAGAACAATATTCTTTGTAAAGGGCACCCCCCATTTGTTGGGTTTCCAGGACACGTTTTTGGAAAGTGTGATGCCCAAAGAGAAAGAGTCAACCATCTCAAGAGAGTACACCTATGAAAAAACAATTCTTTAAAGATCTATGCGGATTGAAAAACATCAGCTTGATTTTATTTGTATTGATCTCCAGATCTCCAGACAGAACTCCTCAAAATTGTGGAAAGAAGTGTCTGTGACGCCCTCAGGGTCTTAGAGACCAGCAAGGTGTTGTCCGCAAATAAAAGGATTAGAATTTTAGAACCAGACAGGAAGGGAGCATCAGCATCGACCAAGGATAAAAAAGGAACAACATCATTCATAAATGAAAAAAAAGGGTTAGGGCCAAGAAGCAACCCTGAAGTATGCTGTGGAGTACTGGAATTTCTGTAGTCAGGTCCCCTTGGCTCCCCCACCTGATTTGTGCAAAGTTGTTCTTGTGGAGATGTCTAACCAAGGACAGCAGATTTGGTGGCATTTTCATGCTATGCAAGACCTGGCAGAGAGTGGAGCATGGGACAGGTCAAAATCAGATCTAAGATCTACAAAAACAAACTACAAAGAGCCCTTGCCAATGGTGACAGTATGCCAATATAACTAAAGAAAGCGAAGCACCTGGTTAGTGTTAGAGACCTTTGGTTAAAAGCCAAATTGATGGGGGCTGAGGATATCCTCGTCAATCATCCAATCCTGCAACTTGGCCAGGAGACAGTTAGAGAAGACTTTTCTATGCAGTCAATTAGGCTAATAGGTCTGTCGTTACTTAGAAGGAATCTATCACCTTTTTTATATATGGCAATAGCGACTGCACCTTTCCATGGGTTAGGAATGCCTGCCCCTGCAGCAATCGAATTAAAGAGTAGTAGAATGTAACAAGAGTTGAGACTTTCGAGTAGAGGTCACAAAAACACTCTC
Source organism: Pleurodeles waltl (assembly GCF_031143425.1). Lineage (NCBI taxonomy): Eukaryota > Metazoa > Chordata > Amphibia > Caudata > Salamandridae > Pleurodeles > Pleurodeles waltl. Next base: position 126,389,428 of record NC_090440.1, on the reverse strand, counting down.
CCAATGGGAAGAAGCAACGTTGCAGGTTCAATTGGAGCCAAGACTTGCGAGTAGAGGTCAGAAAAACGATCTTCCCAATGGGAAGAACCAACTTTGCAGGTTCAATTGGAGCCATTGTGCCATTACGAGTTAAGAGCTGCCAAAACAAGATTGAATCTTTCTCCACACAAGCGTCATATAGGGCATCCCACCTCTAGGAGTTGCAGTCTCTTTGCCTTGATTAATAGTCGCTAGCATCCCTAGCTAGTGAGACTTGAGAAGGGTCTCTAAATCGAATTGCACTAGCAAGGAACCCATGAACGTCAATTCACCAAAATGCCAGGGGTAGCGGAAGTGACATCAAACGCCCTTTGACTTTCAATTTCACTCAAACGTACATGTTTACACATGCACACACATACATACCTAACACACACTCACTCGCAAACACACACACAACAAACAAATGTATGATGTAATAGTAGATGTAATAACCATGCATGCCTGATCAGCGCGGTCGGAACAACAACTGAGTTGTTGCCACGAATGCCTTTAACACGCATGCCTTTACAACGATTTTTTGTTGTAAAAGCATGCCTAATAAAGGCATGTGTGAGAAAGCCATGCGAGGTTCTAGCATGCCCCACCCACCTGCCCTAAGGCCCAGAAGTACCCCACCTCTAATTCTAAAGTGACCCAGAACCTGCCCCTAAAAACAAAAGTATCCCAACACCCCCACCCACCCTAAGCCCTAAAATCTTCCTGACCCCCCGCCCGCCCCAAAAACAACCGACCCCCCAACCCTGCCCCTAAAAACAGTACTACCCCAACCCCCACCCCCAAAACAAAACTACCCTGACCCCCTGTCCCCAAAAACAAAAGTACCCTGATCCCCCCACCTCGCCCCTAAAAACCAAGCTACACCGATCCCCCACCCTCAAAAACAAAACTACCCCGACCCCACACCCCTGCCCCTAAAAACAAAACTACCCCAATCCCCCAACACCCTGCCCTAAAAAACAAACTACACTGACCCCCCACCCACCTAAAAACAAAACTACCCGACCCCCACAACACCCCTAAAAACAAAAGTACCTCAACCCCCACCCCTAAAAATAAAAGTACCCCAACCCACACTCCCACCCCTGAAAACGAAACTACCCCAACCCCTCACCCCTAAAAACAAAACTATGCCATCCCACCCCAAAAGCAAAACTACCCTGCCCCCTCCCACCCCTAAAAACAAAATTACCCCAACCCCCACCTCTGCTGCCAAAAACAAATCTACCCCACCCCACCCCCAAAAACAAACCTAACCCACCCCCAACCCCAAAACAAAACTACCCCACCATCCCACCCCCACCCCTAAAAACAGAACTAATCCAACCCCCACCCCAAAAAACAAAACTACCCCATCCCCCACACCCTCCCCTAAAAAACAAAACTACTCTGCACCACTACACCCCTAAAAACAGAACTTCCCCAATCCCCATCCCTGCTTCTAAGAACCACACTAAGTCGACCCCCCACTCCCACCCCTAAAAACCAAACTACCCTGACACCCCTGCCCCTAAAAACCAAACTACCCCAACCCCCTCACCCTCCACCCCAAAAACAAAACCACACCGCCGCTAAAAACAGAACTACCTTAATCCCCCTACCCCTAAAAAACAATCTGCCCCTGCCCCTAAAAAACAAACTGCCCTGATCTCCCACCCCACCCCTAAAAACAAAACTAACCAACCCCCCCACCCTGCCCCTAAAAACAAAACTACCCCAACCCCCCACCCAGCCCCTAAAAACAAAACTACCCTGCCCCCACCCCAAAAACAAAAGCACCCGACCCCTCCCTCCTGCCCCTAAAAACAGAACTACCCTGATCCCCCAACCCTCCCTTAAAAAGAAAACTATCCCGACCACCCCCCATTTCGCCCCTAAAACCCGGATCCCCCACCCCTCCCCAAGCCCTTAATCCACCCCTATTCCTAAAAACCACCCCCTGACCCTGGTCCAACCCCACTTACGTGAACCGCATCCTCTCCTGATCAACTCTGCCTTTTTCAGTGCCTTAACCATGCATGTGCGTATGCATTGTTTATCTCATACGTGGTTAAGGCAGAGAAAAAGGCAGACGTTGTTCTGGTAAGCGTGGTTACGCTTGCGTTGTTCATGGCATCGTTCTTCCAGAGTTGTTGCTGAGGATGTGTCCCACAACATACATTTTAAAGCATTTTTTACTTACCTCAACTGCCCGAGAAAATCATATTCCAGCTAATTGTACTCCATTTTCCATTTCACTAATAGTGAATCATGAAGCATTATTCACTTTAACACTAATTGAATAATGAAGCATTATTTATTATTAGTACAATAAAAAAATTGAGAGGAAACAAAACAAGTGGAGCTCTAAACAACGCTTTCACTGTGTTTCTGGCACCTATTTTGTCACCTCTGAGGCCAGGGGTTGCAAAGGCAATGCCAGGGGTCACAAGGGGCAGACCCGGGGTCAGAGGTGTGACTCCTGGTGACCCCTAAATGATGTACATTAAGGAAGCACTGCACTTTCCTTTTTTTTTTTAAACCATTGTTTTCTTTGTGAGCAGTGCGAGTTTGGTTTAGCCGGAACAACAAATTACCCTGCATTGAATTTAAAAAACTCATGAGAACTGATCGATTTAACAAAAGGAACAGGTCCTCTGGCGGAAAAGCCTGTCAAAGCGTCAGTGACATCAGCAGTGAGAATAGACTGGAAATCAGGGTGATTGACCATCTGTTGCTATTTCAAATGGTGCATATCGGGCATGGCTGTGACGTCCCTAGTGCAAAACAATGGACCAGAAAGATTAGGTGTGAAGAATGCTTTTAAGTCCAGAGAAAGGGGAATGTGGTCACTTTCACTCCGTGGAAGGACAATCACACCAGTAGCAGAAGACCAGAGCCTAAGATCGATAAGAATGTACTTGATCCTGCTAGTGTGAGTGGGCTTGTTGAACATATGGGTCGAAGATCTATTGGATGGTGTCCAGCCATTGACTGCCTTAAGCCCCTTGTGAGGGTCTTTAGTTGGAGAGCAACTTGAGTCCATCTAGAAATTGGACCAATACTCAAGGGGGGATGGCCCATACCAGATCTTCACTGTGGGTAAAACGAATGTTATCACTATCAAGAGGTTCAAATGAGGTATTGAAGTCCGCTGCCACTATTAGATGGTGCGTGATGGAATGTTGATGAAGATGATTTTCTAAATTTGTAAGGTACTTGAAACCACCCCTCCCTTTGTGCCCCTCATTTCAATTGCCAAAATGTCTGGTGAGGCAATAGGTAGTTGGATCACTTGGCAATTTAGGGATGCTCTTACTCACATAACTAAGCCCCCAAGGGCCCTGCCTCCGTGACTAGGGATAGCTGGAAAGTAGAAAGTCTAGTAACCAAACCTACATTTTGGATAGAGAGCCCAGGTTCCCTGGAAGAGACATATATCATACTCTTTTGCAAAAGAAACCCAGTTGGGCAGATCCAATTTAGACGCACTAGCTTCCATGAACCAAGCAGTATCTTGCCAGTGGATCGAATCATAGGTTAGTGGTTTCAAGAGCCTCACTCATAAAAGGAGATGGTTGGGGAGGGCCAGGAGTGGAAACTGGAAGGGGTAAGGGTCTATGAGTAGATGCTACAGAACTCCCACAAATGCCACTGCTTGATAGAGAAGTGTTCTTAGGGAAAGAAGTAAATTGAGTAACATAATTATGGCTAGATGTTGGTATATTGTATTGGTGACAAAAAGCAGACAGATTCCTGGGCAAATATGGACTTAGGTTAGATGACTTAGAAAGCCAGTCACTTTCGCTAAATGATGGAGTTCTAGTGGCCACAGCTAAAAGGTGATGACTATTCAGAGAGTTACTTGTCCTAGTATGTTTAAACTGGATATGGGAATCGTAAGATGGAAAAATCCTAGCTTCAAGTGCTAACAGATTATGGGCTGAATCTATGTCTCTGAGAGTCAGTTATATCTTGTGAAACCTGTGATCAGAGCCTTCTAGTCTTTTGACACTTATCATATCATCACACATTATCGAGTGGCAGCCCCTGGCATGTTGGATCCAGTGGATCACTTTGTTTTTGAGAGAGTCTTTCCCTTTATTAGAGATCTGTGAGCTCAACTTTGAAATGTTCACCATTGTGATAGAACCCAGTAGAAAATGCCTAGTCTTACATGTTGATTTCAGGTGATTTGAGTTACTACTGTGAATACCCCTGTAGCCCTGAGAGCTATCACAGTTGTTAAATTCATAAGATTTAAGTGGGTGGTGCACTCTAGATGTGATGAAGCTCTGGGTATCAGTATAGGCAAACCTATGGGCCCTAAGCCTACCCACACTGAGAAAGGAGCCTCCTATGAGCACTAGGGGCAGGCCCGTTTTGAGGGATTCAGCCAGCCTGCGTGTTGGATGCAGCTATGAGGGGCCTAGGTGAAGGAGGTATAACCTGCGATGACTGATGAGGTCCCACTGTGGCAGGGACAACTTGTAAAAAGGGAATGGGAGGTGTAGAGGCCGGGTACCTAGAAATATTAGAGTGTGCATGATGAGGAATGAAAGAAATCTCATTGCATGCAAGAAGCTCGTTCAGAGTAATGGCAAGGGAGGATGTAAGTAATCTTAAGGCAGTCACCTCGCCCTTCAAATCAGAGACCAGGGATACAAGATTTGACTCATTCAAAGTTGAAGACCCTACCATAGTGGACTCAGGGGCACAACTCTGAGCTGTAACCTCGACAGAAGCTGTGTGAACTATTGGATCAGATGGAAGCTCCGATAGGAGAGCAAAGTGGTTCCAAAAAGAGAAAGCATCATCCAGAAGGTCCTAGGCTACAGATGTGTGGGTGGCAAGGGTAGCCAAAGAACATAGGTCAGCTCTCATGGAAGTGTGAAGTTCACTCCCCCGCTGCCTGTACCAAGTGATCATTCCCGGAATCCACTTCTGACAGGAAGCAGGAGGCTCGGTTGAGGGACTAGAGGAAGAAGAACTGAGAGAGGGCTGAGCAGGTTCAAGGATTTGCTCACATTCTATCAATAGGCTATCAATCCTGTTAAGGACACCGTTGCCCTCAGCAGATTTGACTGACTTTTTAGATTTCTTTGATTTCACCTCTGTTGCGCCCCCCTCATGGTCTTACTTTTCCCCATGTGAGAGACAGAAGGAAATGCCAATACACAGCAGATGTACAGGTAGAACAGCTGCTTGTGACCAGTCTCAGTATGGCAAAATGGTTAAGTCACAAAAAGGCTGGATAGCAAGTGCAGTACCTTTTTAAAAACAAGACGTCAGGGGTGGTGGCCCAGCCCTGCCTCCTCTGGGCTGTGTCAGGCATGGACGGGCATGACTTGGGCCACGTACATCCCATGCAGCACGACCACAGCGTTCCTGCATATCTGAGGAACAGGAAGCCGGAAGTGACGATGCTGGGAGGGTTGCTGGGAGTTGTGGTCCATGTGAAGGTAATCTGCCCCCCCACTTGTAGGGACTCAAAGTACTTGCAGCATGCTACAGCGGTGCTGCACGAGTAATAACTGAATAAAATCCTGCCAAGCGTGGCGCCACAACTCAGAGGGACAGCAGTGTTTCTTTATGTCTGCATAGCAGGAAGTCAGAAGTGATGATGCTGGGAGGGTTTTGGGAGTTGTGGTCCCCAGCGGCCCGTGTGAAGGTAGTTAGGCCCACCAAGTATCAGGACTCAAAGTACTTGCAGCGTACTCCAGAAGCACTGAATGAGCAATAACTGACTAAATTCTGGGCAAGCGTGGACCCCAACTCACCAGGACTGCAGCGTTCTGTATTTCTGAGTAGCAGGGAACCAGAAGTGACAATGCTAGGAGGGTTGCTGGGAGTTGTGGTCCCCAGCGGCCCATGTGAAGGTATTCTGGTCCCCCATATCTCGGGATGAAAATTACTTGCAGCATGCTCCAGCAGCTCTGCACGAGCAATAACTGAATAAAATACTGGAAAGCACAGCCCCGGGTGAAACATTTATGTAGTCAAAGTGGAAATAACTAATTTTGAAGTTGCTTTTCTTCTGAATTTAAAGATATGATGAATTTGTAGTTTAAATATGTATACTGAGGTTTAAAATACACATCTTTGCATTATACATTCTAAACTTACTTTATTCTTAAATCTTCAATGGCTGGGCATATTTTATAGAAAATTGGTTTCTAATTTAAATAGTACTCTGTTCACTACTCCATAACATATGACCAATCTGAGGAAAAACAGCAGAACACCTTCACTTCAGACGTTAATTCTTAATTGACCAGCTCTTTGTGGCTATTGTAAAGCTATGTTTAGCCTGTTGCATCTTCATGGGATACCCAGGGTTTCAGATGTCATGACCAGGGACACAGGCCTTCACTTAGGGGCATATTTATACTCCGTTTGCGCCGGAATTGCGTCGTTTTTTTTTACGCAATTTCGACGCAAAACTAACTCCATATTTATACTTTGGCGTTAGACGCGTCTAGCGCCAAAGTCCATGGAGTTAGCGTCATTTTTTAGCGTGGACACCTACTTTGCTTTAATTATATGCAAGGTAGGCGTTCCCGTCTAAAAAATCGACTCCGAGGCATGTGCGTCGGATTTATACTCCCGCGCAAAATTCACGCCCGGGAGTGGGTGGGTCAAAAAAAATGACGTACGCCCGCTTTTGCGCCGTTTTTTAGCGCCTGCAAAAGGCAGGCGTTAAGGGACCTGTGGGCTCTGAAGGAGCCCAGAGGTGCCCTCCCATGCCCCCAGGGACACCCCCTGTCACCCTTGCCCACCCCAGGAGGACACCCAAGGCTGGAGGGACCCATCCCAGGGACATTAAGGTAAGTTCAGGTAAGTGTTTTTTTTCATTTTTTTTTGTGGCATAGGGGGGCCTGATTTGTGCCCCCCTACATGCCACTATGCCCAATGACCATGCCCAGGGGACAGAAGTCCCCTGGGCATGGCCATTGGGCAAGGGGGCATGACTCCTGTCTTTACTAAGACAGGAGTCATTTCTATGGGGGTTGGGAGTCGAAGAAAATGGCGCAAATCAGGTTGAGGCGAAAAAATTGCCTCAACCTGACTTGCCCCATTTCTTGACGCCCAAGCCCCATATCCCCCTACGCCGGCGCTGCCTGGTGTACGTCGTTTTTTTACACGCACACCAGGCAGCGCCGGCGGCTAACGCCGGCTAACGTCATTGATTAAATACGGCGCCCGCATGGCGCCTCAGAATGGCGTTAGCCGGCGCTAATTTTTTTGACGCAAAACTGCGTTAGTGCAGTTTTGCGTCAAAAAGTATAAATATGGCCCTCAGTGTCTGAACAATAGATTTTCCATCCAACATTGCTATATGATTCTTTCATCCTGGAAGGCAGCATGGCACAACTGGCCAAATGTTATATATTGGGCCATCATGGAATAAATTCCTCCATCAGAATAACATTGGTGTGCTGAAAGTAGTCCATTTTCTGGACAAACACTGCCAGGTGAAAAATCCACTAGTGTTTGTCTCTGGTGATGGGAATTGTGCAAGCAAATATGGTCACTAGAACATTTTCCCAAGGTGAAGGAGACATTTAAGTACCAACATATAGAGTTGTCCATACATACTGAGATGTGTTCCACCAAGTTAAGGACCAGACAGTGAACTAAAACGCAGTCATTACATCACATATGGTGACAGATCAGCATCTCTTGATCAGTGAGTTGAACAGCTATCACATCTGGCAGAGATACAGCTGTCTACTAGTTGAGTTGAGTTCATGGAAGAAGCAGACTAGATTACGACAGCATGACATACACCAGGCTCAATGGCAGTAACCTATTAACATGGCTAGTCAGTGTTTCTAGTTATGTGCTTTACTCTGCCAAGTTATGAGGATGTTCAGGTAAGAGTTGTATACCTTAACCTTTTAAGCTCCAATCACAGTTCATGGAGTTCCTTGACTAGCACTTTCCATCCGAACACTTTTCAGAGAGTATTATTGTTTAGTGAAATTAAACAAAACAATAGGCATCTACTACGTATAAGGAAAAATCAACATATAAAACAGAATCATACCTGAACAAGTCCACCCATAAATGATGCGACTACAGACATAGCTGTGCAAAGTACACCAAACAGCACACCTGAAAATATTTTAACAAATAATTGTACACATAAATACTTCAGCACAGAATATAATTAATCCAGTGAATACATTCAAAATCACTGAAATTGCAGAATTGCTAGGCTAGAAATAATCACAAATGTCCATGTGAGCACACATGGAAAGTGGAATAACATCAACTAAACAAGGTAGATGTAACATAGTACATAGTCTATGCAATCCTAAATTGAAGCTCTGACAAGACAAAGGTAACTCATTTTCATGCCATACAAAAATGAATAAATTAAAATGTACAATCACAAAAAACACTTGCTTTCAATACCATTTATGTATCCCCACTCATGTGCACTACCACAAAGGCCTTTAAGAGGGAGAAGAGCCAAGCAAGGGAGCCAAAGAATCCATGAAGAACATAAAAGTGAATGTATGAATGCAACAAGAGTTATTTGTCACTTCTTTTCTGTCAGACAGATCAAGGGATTTGTATTCCCTGGTCTTTTCTCTTTGTCCAGGAATCCTAGGAAGTAAGGGATGATCTGAGTGAAGATATATAAATGGGGTCAGAAATAACTTGACTTGTGTTACTGCTTTTTAACTCTGTACACTGGGGCACAGCTATCTGACCCCAGTGCATGTGAACTGAACCCTAAACATGGAAAAATTGGTTAATCCCTAATTTAAGGATTTCACTTTACAGTAAACCATAGTATATTGTGCAGGAAAGTACAACTAATAGCATGGAAGATTAAATCTTTCCTGTGGACAGCTGTACTCATTGTGCCATGAAACCTTTAAAATTCCAGGCAAGCCTGACAAAATAACTCTTTTTGACAAGACAGAACCACACTTTTAAATAGGAGATAAGTCACGCCTACGTAGGCCTTGTAGTCCACAAGGTAGTGTGACTACTACATGCAAGAATTTAATGTTGGCATGCACCTACAGTGACTCGCCCCCAAAAGCTAATCTTCGCTGTAAAGGGCTGAAGGTGTCCAATGAGAAAAGCCTACAGTTAAAAATAACATGTGTGCTAACTTTTTATATTACGATAAAGTACAGAGGTCATTCAATCAAAAAGTATAGTAAATTTATTAAAAATTCACTTAATCGGTCCAGTGGGAATTTCAGTACATATTTGTGAAAATTGACTTTTAAAAAGTAACACTTTACCTGTCTGAGTGTCCAGTAAGCTAATTGAATTAGCCTGTGTTGGACTTGGCTTTCTCCGCCGGGTCACCCCCAAATTTTGTGCCTTCTCCCCTCCTGTTTTACTGAACTAGGGGTTTGCTTTAGGACCCCCTGCACTTTACCACTACTAACCAATTCTTGTGCTCACTCCCTAAAATATGGTAAAACTAGCAAGCACCTGATTGGCATATTTAATTCATGTATCAGTTTCTATTAAAGTGGCATACCAATGTCCAGAGCCAGTAAGTTAAATGCTACTAGTTGGCCTGCAGCATTTATTGTGCCACCCACATAAGTAGCATATAAAACATGCCATTGCAGCCTGTATGCAGTTTTAAACTGCCAATTAAGCTTGTCAATAACCCCCTTATCAGGCCTATATATATAAGATAGGTCCATAACAGCCGATGGGTCAGGGTGCATTGTATTTGAAATATGGACATGTTCTTACAAGTTTTAGATATCTTAGTAGTGATAAACTTACAAGTTCATTTTTCACTACAATAGACCTGTCCCTCCCATAGAATAACATTGGGCTACCTTATTACATTTAGTAAGTGATAACCTTTGTTTGGGAACAAGCAGAATATAATTTCTGGTGTATAAAGAATTGTAATTACAAATCTTCTTTAATGTAAAATCAGATTTTAAGTCAAAAATCTGAAAATGACACTTTTATAAAGTTGTCATTTTTATGTCCTAACCATTTTGTGCCTGTAGTGTGTTCCTTGGTAACATGACTACGTGTAGTTGGCAGTTAGCCTTTGTGTATTTTCTAAGACAGCCACACAATAGGTCTGCCTTGAAGCTGGCAGGATGGGCCAACTTAGCAGGATGTAGGAAAGAGATGTGCACAACCCCACTTGTACTTCAAAGACACTGCTTCTGCAGTCAAAGCACTCACACAAGTAATTTGTAACTCCAAACATCCTAGGACCAGGGAAGAGAGGCAGAAAATTCCAGATACTTCTGTTGTGGGAAAACTCCAGAAACATCTTCCACTTCAAAGATGCCACGAGTTATAAAACTATCACCCTGAGACCTACTCTTCAGTTCACTTCTTGACCTGCTGAGGACTCTCAGAGGACTGCCCTGCTTTTCAGGTGGTTGTCCTACTTCAGTGCACTGCCCTGCTGCACCAAAAGGACTGCCCTGCTGCCTGATGTGTATCCTCTGCCCTGAGAGGACTGCCTTGCTGCTTGAGACATGCTTTCCTGCTTGACCCCAGGGCTACCAGAGTGACTTCAAGGGCCTCCTGATCACAGCCTCAGGGACATAAAAGGCTCCAAACCTCTTAAACCCAAAACTTCATGATGCCTCCTCCTCGTACACCACCATTAGCCACTGTGCCCTATTGAACTCTACCTTCTGACTTGTTTTCAAAATGTATTCTAAGTCCGAAGGTAAATGGAGACTGGGTTTAATTCACTCTATGTACCTGAGTCATGCTCCTTTATGGTCTCCCACAATTTTTGACTTTGCAATGGTTTTACGCAACTAGATGTCAAAGTTGACACGTTGATCTTTTAGGTGCTTTTTTCACTTTAAACTTTAAAAATGCATAACTAGTTCTACTATTTGGAGTTTTATTATTTTGTTGTCAAATAATGTATTTAATTTTACTCTATTTTTCTAAATTGGTGTGAGATTTTTCTTATGTTGCGTTTTCACTTTATTAATGTATGAATGCTGCATAAATGCATACATTGTCTCTAAGTTAAGCCTGACTGCTTTCAAGCTAAGCTACCAGTGGGTTAAAAACAGGGTAATTTGATGACTTTTGTGGATTACTCTGAGAAATGTTGTGGTTCTTGTTTGAGAAAGGCTCACACCCCTTTCAACCCACAACCCAATTTCTCATAGTGTGCTGGCAGGTGGCCTTGTCAGTGCTTCCCCTAAATGTGGTATAAAAACTGGTCCCATAGCAGAAACAATGGCTTAAGCATTTTCACATGAAGACCTGGGTGAGAGGTATGTGACTTACAGGATCTCTGGAAGGGAAGACTGGGAGGGTTCAGGAACTTCATTAACTTGAAAGGGAGCAAGGTGAGGGCAGTACATTCATAACATACATAGATAAGTATAAAAAGAGACCTTGCCTAGGAAACAGAAGCCTTTTTTCCTCTAAAGCACTCTGTAGCTAGTTTTGTACCAGCCCAGTGGAAGAAGGAGCTGTTCGAAGGAGCAGTTTCAGCTAGCTCAGAATGAGGGACCTGCTACTTACCCTTAACGCCCCTGGATAGCACAAAGTCTTCTCTAAAAGTCAAAAAAACATGCCATATTGGATTTATTTTACAACAGTGTACTGTGGAAAAGCTTCCAAGAAGACAAACAGGATGTGCTGCAAACTGGAAAGGGTTACTGTTAGAAATGGGGACTTCGGTTGGCCGTCAGGTTACCCCCTGTCCAAGCAAGAACTCTCCCTCTAGTCAGGGTAAAGGAGAATCACCCTCAGTTAACCCCCTTGGTAGCTTGGCACGAGCAGGCAGGCTGAACTTCAGAGGCAATGTGTAAAGTATTTGTACCAACACACACAGTAACTCAGTGAAAACACTACAAAATGACACAACACAGGTTTAGAAAAATACATAATATTTATCTCAATAAAACAAGACCAAAACGATAAAACTCTGTCATACACAAGTCATGTTATGAATTTTAAAAAGAATAAGAGTCTTAATAATAAATTATACATCAGTCAAATAATAATATCTGATAACCCATGTATTCCCTACTGCTAAACTATGATGTGCAAGTTAAATGTACCTGTTGGGGTTCCCTTTCCCACTTTTAATGGATCTCCTTCTCTCTAGGAATTTTCAGAAATTATGTGGATTACATGTGATTAAATAAGAGCCTTGAACCTCCTATACTCTCTTTAACTACTCCCACTGTCACCCCAGATTAGCCCTTGTCACCGCAATTAAGCCTACTTAGATGTTCCTTGACATTTAGTGGATATCTTGCATGTTTCACCTTGATGAGATTTCCCAAGATGCTGACTCACTTGACTCATAGACATTTACATAGCCAACAATCATATATACAAACTCAGGGAACTTATTTCTCCAGATATTCTTGGGTTAATCATTGTACTGTGCTAGTATTGCGAGGAACGCAGTTCAGTTTTTAAATCACACTGAAAACATAGGGTTAATATCAAGGATTATGGTTCACTCTGTATTACTATGAAAACATAGGGTTAATCAGTAGCGCTCAGCTTCATGAACAACTGGCTTAGCACTGTTATATCACAGCATCATTTTGGGCATGGCAAAGATAAGCTTCAACTTCTTTTAAGTGCCAAACACAGAATGTTCTGCAGCACCAGCAACAATTTGAAATAATGCAAATGCTGCTTTGAACTCAGTGATAATAAACATATTCACAGTACATTGTATCGCTAACAACAATAGTAATGCCACATTAAACTCAACGATAATAAACGCATTCACAGTATATAATTTTCATAATAACCGTTCAATAGAAACTTCTTTCTGTGGTATAATGCAAGCAACTACGATACGCGTTATAGCATGACAAGCGGGCAAACATCCCAATGACCTTAAAAACCAAAGATGTGCACCTTTAGGCGCATCGCATCCTGGAACATTCGCTTATCGAGTTTCAAGTCAGCAAGTATCAAGTTTTAGCAATAAATGTTTTTAAATCGCATGCAGGGCATTATCACCTTTTTAAAGGTTAATTCCCTCAGACTCTTCTTCTTCCAGAAGAGGCCTCCAAGATGCTAGATAGAACAGAACGTGAAGATCAAAAGCTGAGGAACAGAGATTCCTTCTTTGCAGCCGGTAGCCTTTACAGCAAGCACTTCATTCAGGCCGGGTGTGGTTTAAATAACTGCTGCAACCAGCCACACCCAGTCTGAGTCATAGGGAATCACACCAAGTCTGAGTCATAGGGATGCTGGAAGCTTGTGCAACACATGTTCCCAAACAAGCATTGGTCTCTGTAAACAGGCATTGGTCACTGCAAAGGCAAATGATCAATCAGAAGTTTTTTACTCGGATTATCAGAGTTTGCAGGCCTGACAGTGGCTGAAGTGCCAATCATAGTACTGTTTTGGGGAAAGGGATCTGGGCCTGGGAACCTGTTTAGCAGGGGCACTTGTTTCGAAACCACATCATATTCCAGGCAAAAAGTGGGAGGCTAACCATGTCAATAGAGTCCTTTCCTCACACTCATCAATATAGTCACTCACACAGCCACTCACTCACCCACACAGCTACTCACATACCCACTTATACACCCATACAGTCACTCACATGCCCGTCCACACAGGCACACAGAAACTCACTCACTCACAGAAACACACACTCACACAGCCACTTACATAATATATGTTAGATACAGTATCACTCAGTAGTACAGAAAGTACACTATTTAACTTTTGTAGTTCCTTCAGTTTATATGCTTAACACTCAAACTTTTAGAAAACACTCACACTAATTGGATGATGTCATCAGTGATGTCACTGATGATGTCATGAGTGATGTAATATGTGAGGCCATAAACTGTGCATTACGGGGGCACAAGTTATAGTTCGCTCAGAAAAATGTACCTGCTGAATTTCACTATTTTTTAGGAGTGAAATGTAAGCCTTACTATAACGTCCCTGTAATCTTTTATTTTTTTAGTGAATTTCTATGTTTTTTTTAAACCTATTTCCTTACTATAACATCCCTGTAACCTTTGTTTTTTTCAGTGAATTTCTATGTTTTATTTAAATTCTATTTCCTAACTATAACACCCCTGTAACTTTTGATTCTTTGAGTTATTTTATAGTGAGTTTTATATCTATAATCTGTATGATTTCAAAATGGGTGTGTCAGTTTTTGTATAGGTTGGTAACTGAGTGTATGAGTAAGTGCATTTGGCCTGTCAGTGATTGTGTGAAATGTTTTGTGGGTCTGTGAATGGATGTTTCAGTCTATGAGTAGGTCTGTGAGTTAGTGTATTTGTCTGTCAGTAGGTCTGTGAGTGGGTGGATGAGTCTGACTTCCTGTGTATTTGGGTGAATGAGTTTCTGAGTGGGTCTGTGAGGGTTGCGTTAGTGGCTATTTGAATGGGTGCATTAGTGTATGAGTGGGTCTGTATATGGGTTTGTGAGGACCTGAGTGGGTCTGTAGGTGGGTGCCTGAGGGTCTGAATGGGTGTGTCAGTGTCTGAGTGGGTCCGTGAAAGGGTGCATGAGGGATTGGGTGGGTCTGTGGGTGGGTACATCAGTGTCTGACTGAGACTATGAGTGGGTGCATAAGTATCTGAATAGTTGTGTGAGTAGGTGGATTAGTGTCCAAGTGGGTCTATGAGTGGGTCATAAGTCTCTGAGTAGGTCTGTGAATGAGTGTATGAGTCTGTCAGTGGGCTTGTGAGTGGGTGCATGAGTCTGACTTGCTGTGTATGTGGGTGCATGGGTATCTGAGTGTGTCTGTGAGGGGGTGCATTAGTGTCTCTGTGGCTATGAGAGTGGGTGCATCAGTGTTATAGATGGAGTCTCTGGTTGGCATTCAGTTTGCACTCTGTACAAGCAAGGACCCTCACTCTAGTGAGGGAAAAGGAGAGACAAGGAGAGACACACCTGGTTAACCCCAGTTTACCCCCTTAGTAGGTTGGCAAGAGCAGTAAGGCTAACCCAGAGGCAATGTGCAAGGTATTTGTACCAACACACACGAGGTAATATAGTGAAAACACTACAAAATGGACACCACACAGCTTTAGAAAAATAGTAAATATTTAACTTAATAAAACAAGACCAAATATTATAAAAATCCAACATACACCAGACAAGAGATGAATTTTGCAACAAAAACACAAAAATGGTGCCTAGAGGCACAAATGCAGCAACTAGATGTTAAAGCGGGGTCGTGACTGAGTTGTTTCCCACAATGGAATGCCACTGGTGCCAGTTACAGAGTCACACGGACTCCCAGGTACAGTACCTTAGCAAAAGTGTGGAAAAACAGGCCTGTGCATGGAGTTAGGGTGCAAGGTATCACTGGATCTGAGGCGGTGTTGGTTACGGTGCTGTGGGGTGAAGAAGCGGAGGCTTCGATGAGAGGCGTCAGATCCTGGCTACGGAGTGGTGGAGGTGAGGTGGCATTGGTTGCGGGGTGTCGGTCCCTGTCCACCTCCGGCAGGGTTGATATCTAACGAAGTAAAGACGCTGCAGGTGACCTCACAGTGTCACAATCATGCCACAGGGTCAAAACCACTGCAATGGAGTTGGGTGTCACGAACGTCGGGTGAATGACACTCCACTTTCATGAGTTCTCAGGGAGGTCAGTGGCTGCAGCGACATCGGTCCTGCATTGGTGGTGGGGTTTTCCTGCCTCGGTGAGGTGCTGGCGGCATTGCAGGTTTTGTGCAGTGTAGTGCTTTGCTGAGTCATACAGAGCCGCCTGATGACGTTTCCTGGGGAATTTCACCAGATTTCAATTCCAGGGGCCCAGGAACTGGAATGGCACCCTCTGGCAAACTGGATTCCACAGCAAGCAGATTCAGAGACTGGTTGGTGAAGCCTTTGCTGTCCCTGAGCCTTCAAAACAGGAAGAAAGCTCAGTCCAAGCTCGTGGAGATACCTCTTGTTGGAAAATGGGTTATTGGTAGGGCAGGTAGGTACCTACACCTAGCAACAAGCCACTAACCTCCACATAGGTACATATAGGTCTCAGTAAATTAATCCCAGCTCAACCCTTGGTAGCTTGGCAACGAGGGTCAAGGCTTAACTTAGGAGACAAAGTGTAAAGCATTCAAATATCACAAAACAGTAATTAAATAAAACACAGGAAACAGTTTAAAAATCCAAAACCAATTTATAAAAATAGTTTATATTTTTATCTTTAAAATGACACAAAAACAATTAAAATCGGTTCAGGGGAACCGGAGATATGAATTTTTAAAGAATTATTACTTTTCTAGCGCTTAGAAACAAAAAGCGCCAATCGGGTCATCTGGTTGCACCTCGACCGGGGCAAAGTCAAACTTTCAGGCCGACCGCGATGGAGCCCTGCTCGGCTACAGGTCGCGGGAGGCCTCGGTTAAAAAGTTACCTTCTGACTTAGTCTTTATTTTGAAGTTTTTCTTCACCGGGACGAACCTGCCAGTTGAATCCGACCTCCTGGAGCCCTTGTCCGGATACGCGATGTGGGTTTCCTCGGTGGAGACTTTTACCTTCGGACTTAGTCGTTTTTTCGAGATGAAAATCCTTTGACCGGGGTAAACCTGGATCTTGATCCGACGTCCATGGAGCCCTTCTCGGATACGATGGCTGGGAGGTCCCGGTCAACTTTTGACGTTCGGACTTAGTCTCTTTTTCGGATGTTTTTCTTTACCGGGACGAACCACGAAGTCAGGCCGGGTCGCGGTTGAGGCAAGCCGGCTAGAATTTCCGCGGCGGGTCGGTCCCTCTCTGGAGCTTTTTTCAAAAAATTCTCAAATCTTTTCCAAACTTCTGGGGCTTCACCCAGATGTTCTTTTAAGGTTCTTTTGGGGTCCACAGCTCACCCCAAGGGTCCAGAAGTTCTGTGATGGTCCTTGGGGGGTGCGGACTTCAACTCCCAGAATGCACCTGCCGCAAACTCCTTTTTGGCCACTGGACAGTGGTCAGCTGGTCGCTTTCTTCAGGAGTTGGTGCAGGGGACTCTGGTTAGCAATTTTTCACCTGTAGCAAACAGGGAGTCCCTCCTTGAACCAGTTGAAGCCAGGCAAAGTCCTTCTTGTGGTGAAGCCCAAGTGTGCAGCTGGTGCAGTCCTTCTGAGTGCAGGTTCCAGGTGCAGGCCAGGGGTCCAGCAGGGCAGTCCTTCTTCTTCTTTAGTTCCTTTCTTGTTGAATTCTGGAGGGGATCTGAGGTGTGGGTGCAGGTCTGCCAGTTTTATCCTTGCTCCTGGGTGAAAAGCAGGGGGGCCCTGGTTCTCCAATCAGGGACAGGGTCGTCCCCCTGTGATGACCACTTCCTGGGAAGTGTGGCAAAAATCCATCCCAGAAGGCAACAGTCTCTAAAAATCCAACATGGATGAATCTGATTTTTGGAGGTTACATCTGGCTGAGCCCACCCACTGGTGTGGCTAAAAATCATAAACACATCCCTCTCCTGCCCTCTCCTAATCTAATCAAGGGGGCACCTAGCTGTCTGGGGTTGCAGGATGTGGGGGTGTTGCCGGGTGCTGCAAATGTCCTTCTCTGCCTTTGAAGACCAGTTTGGCAGCCCTCCCCCTTCCTGCCTCACCATCTGCTGAGGGGAGATTCTCTCCCCCAAGCACATTCCTTTGTGTGAAGCCTGGCCACTTCACACCTCATCAAGGCAGCCTGGCAGAAGCTGCTGCAGGCTGGCCAATCAGAGCACAGCAGCAAAAACAATGCAGAGCTGAAATTGGCAACTTTTTAGGTAAAGTCTAAACTTTTTTCCTGAACTAGTTATATTAAATCCAACAACTGGAAGTTGTAGGATTTATTACAACAATTAATTTGATACCAAATTCTTGGTATGCAACATTTAAGGAGACTTTAAAATTTAAAATAAAGTCTGCCCATTCTAGCCTATGAAGGCCATTTACTTCAATGAGGGAAAAACAAATTTGGCTGTTTTTACCTCACCAGGGCTTATAAATCTATTTTTATAAAGTCCCTGCTTATAGTTACATGGCACCCAGCCCTAGGGGCACATAGGGCACACCTTAGGGGTGACTTATATGTAAAAATAAGGTAGTTTAAGACTTTGGAAGTACCTTTAATTCCAAAGTCGAATTTGCATATAACTTTAATTTAAAAGCAGCCAGCAAGGCAGGCTTGCTTTTAAAATGACACTGGGCACCTCAGCAGTGCACCTAGGTGTGCACCACCTATGCTGTGGTCCTTAAACCTACATGCCCTACCATATACTAGGGACTTATAGGTAGGTTAACTTAGCCAATTATAATTAGCCTAATTTGCTTATCCATTTTACACAGAGCACAGGCCCTGGGACTGGTTAGCAGTACCCAGGGCACCATCAAAGTCAGGAAAACACCAGCAAAAAGAGGGAAATGGGGGCAAAAAGTTATGGGGCCTCTGCAATCAGCCCTGTTTTCTCACACCTCTCAAGCAGGAATATAACAAAAAGTCTAGTCTTTGTCCCCTTTTTCTGGCAGAAGCAGCAACTTCAGGATTGCCCAACAAAGCACAGGTTCTTGTTGAATCCTTGACCTAATCTAAAGTCTGGGGTTTTAGGTCCAATACTTATACCCCTTTATGCCTTTGAAGTTGCCCAACTTCAAACAAAAGTCTCTGTTGTTTACAGGATCCTCCCCTGCCCAGGCCTGGCTCCAGACACACACCAGGGGGTTGGAGACTGCTTTGTGTAAGGACAGGCACAACCCTTTCAGGTGTAAGTGAGCACTCCTCCCTCCAGCCTAGCTTAGATGGTCCATCAGGATATGTAGGTTACACCCCAGAACCCTTTTTGTCACTGTCTAGTGGAGATGCAAAAACAGCCCAACTGTCATTCTGATCCAGACAAGGAATCCAGAAACAGGCAGATTACAGAATGGTTTATGCAAGAAAATGCCAACTTTCTAAAAGTTGTATTTTCAAACTAACAATGTAACCAAAACCTTCACTAAAAGATGTATTTTTAAGTTGTGAGTTCAGAGACCCCAAATACCCACTCCTATCTTCTCCCAAAGGAAATCTGCACTTTAATAATATTTAAAGGCAGCCTCCATGTTAACCTATGAGAGAGATAGGCCTTGCAACAGTGAAGAATACATTTAGCAGTACTTCACTGTTAGGACATGTTACAAACATCAGTACATATGCTGCCTTTAACATACACTGCACCCTGGCCATGGGACTACCTAGGGCCTACCTTAGGGGTGCCTTACATGTATAAAAAGGGAATGTTTAGGCCTGGCAAGTGGTTACACTTGCCAAGTTGAATTGGCAGTTAAAACTGCACACATAAACACTGCAGTGGCAGGTCTGAGCCATGTTTACAGGGCTACTAATGTGGTTGGCACAACCAGTGCTGCAGGTCCACTAGTAGCATTTGATTTACAGGCCTTAGGCACTTCCAGTGCACTTTACTGGGGACTTAATAGTAAATCAAATATGCCAATCATGGTTAAACCAATCACCAATACAATTTACACACAGAACATATGCACTTTAGCACTGGTTAGCAGTGGTAAAGTGCCCAGAGTCCTAAAGCCAAAAAAAACAGGTCAGAAAGAACAGGAGGAAGGAGGCAAAAAGTTTAGGGATGACCCTGCAAAAAGGGCCATTTCCAACACAACCCCCACCAGCCTAAAGCCAGGGAGACCAATCAATACCTTGATGGCCTTTCCTGACTGGGGCAATAGAACAGGGACTTAGGCCAACATCAGCAGGGGTATGTCAGTTCTACGTCTTCCTGGCTCCAGTCGGATCCCTCTGTCCATACTCCTACGGCCCTCTAAGCTAACCCATGGGGAACCTCTCTCCTCACCTGCAGATACCATCTGTGCAGCATCTAACCTTACTTTGCTCACAGATGTATCCCAGGGGGCAGACAGAACCACCATGGCCAACACAGTAGTGTGGCCCACTCCACACCCGGAGTGTGACTCTTCTCCCCGCAAGGGGCAACTCTGTCAGCTAGCACAGCAAGCCACAGTGGCCACTGACAGCTGTCAGGGATGAGAGCCAGGCCCCAGGCCTTTCAAGGTTCTCCAACCACTGTGACTGTGGAGAGCGGGAGACAGTAGCCCTAGGTGCCTGGCACCCATTGACCACTCTCCCTTCCACCAAGTCAGGGATGACAGCCTGACACTGGTCCTCCCCTCTGGGGCTCTACCCTCCCCGTATGATCAGTACCCCGAGTCCAGAATTGTCAGGCTGCTTGTGGAAGCAGTTCTGCACAAGTTTCCTACCAGTCCAAGGCTGTTAACTTACGACTGGTTTTCCAACCTGGGGTCTGTATACTGGACCAGGGCCAGGGGAAAGACTTCCCTCCCCCAGCCTTTCCTTCTGGGGTCCTGCACCGCCCTACTAGGAGTGAGCCCAACTTGGTAGGGGCACTGTTAGCAGTAGCCCCTCCCTCCAGGTCAGGGGGCACACCCTGAGCCTAGCCCTTCAATCAAATACCCTTGAATTGAACTGGGGTCAGAGGTGAGTATCTCCCTTCCTAGCCCCTACTCCCAGGGGTCAGTACCCTCCTACCATGGAAAGTACCCATAGAAGTTGCACCGGGGGTGATTGGGCAAACCGCCCCCCCCATCACATCAGGGTTTACCCCTGCACCTGACCTTCCAGCCTAGGGTCCGTACCCTCAGATTGGACCACTGCCTAGCAATCCAGGACTTTCTGGGAACATACCTACCCCCCACAAGGGGAGACACATTCCCTAAGTGCCACATGAGAGTATGACTGGCGGCGGTCCCCTGACCTCTGCCCATCTGGCAGAGCCTGGTTCCCCCAGCCCAGTAATGGTATCACCAAGGTCTTTGCTGGGGGGCTCTGACCTCAGAGCTACCCTCAACCCTCCAGGTTCTCTACTGGGGCCTGCAACCCCCTCTCTACCCTCAGTCTGGACTTCTGCACCCCCTCACTGGGAGTGGTACTGCCAAACACCAGAACTGGTGAGACGCTACAGCCACCCCCCCAAGTTCTCAAGACACTATGGGGTCTCCCTCAGCAGATGGCCCTACGGTACAGGCTCCCCTCCTGGTTGACAGTCAGGTTACCCCCTGTTCAAGCAAGGACCCTCACTCTAGTCAGGGTAAAAGAGAATCACCCTCAGCTAACCCCTGCTTACCCCCTTGGTAGCTTGGCAGAGCAGTAGGCTTAACTTCAGAGCGCTAGGTGTAAAGTATTTGTACCAACACACACAGTAACTTCATGTAAACACTACAAAATGACACAACTCCGGTTTAGAACAATAGGAAATATTTATCTAAACAAAACAAGACCAAAACGACAAACATCCAACATACACAAGTCAAGTTATGAATTTTTAGAGATTTAAACTCAAAAATAGCGCTTAGAAACAAAAAATGCTTCGATGAGATGTTAACACGGCGTCGTGACGGAGTCGTTTCCAACAAGCCGACACCAGCGGCGCCGGACACTGAGTCGTGTAGACCCCCAAGTACAGTACCTTTGGTGAAGAGTGAAAACAAGCCGATGCGCGAAGTCGGGGATCGCGGCGTCTGTGCGAAACGTTGAATCCGTGCACTTCGAGCGGCGTCGGTCACGACCTGGTGCGGCGACTTCCACGGAGTCGCAGACTTCAGCGGGGCTGCTGCGGCATTGGGCCTGCGAAGAGCGTCGCGTTCCAGCGAAGGTCACGGCGTCGGGTGCAGGCGGCGTTACCGGATTCAGCAGCGGCGTCGGTCCGGAGTCGTCTGAAGTCTATTTCCTTGGATTTCTACCAGCTTTCCTTTCAAGGGCCCAGGAACTGGATAGGGCACCACTTGTCAGAGCAGGAGTCTCTCCAGAGACTCCAGGTGCTGGCAGAGAGAAGTCTTTGCTGTCCCTGAGACTTCAAACAACAGGAGGCAAGTTCTAAATCAAGCCCTTGGAGATTTCTTCACAAGATGGAAGGCACACAAAGTCCAGTCTTTGCCCTCTTACTCTGGCAGAAGCAGCACTGCAGGAAAGCTCCACAAAGCACAGTCACAGGCAGGGCAGCACTTCTTCCTCAGCTATCAGCTCTTCTCCAGGCAGAGGTTCCTCTTGGTTCCAGAAGTGTTTCTAAAGTCTGTAGATTTGGGTGCCTTTCTTATACCCATTTTAGTCTTTGAAGTCACCTTTCTTCAAAGGGGACTCACACCTACTTGTGAAATCCTGCCTTGCCCAGGCAAGGCCTCAGACACACACCAGGGGGTTGGAGCAGGCATTGACAGAGGCAGGCACAGTCCTTTCAGATGAGAGTGACCACTCCACCCCTCCCTCCTAGCAGATATGGCTAATCAGGAATGCAGGTTACACCTCAGCCCCCTTTGTGTCACTGTCTAGTGCGAGGTGAAAAACAACCCAACTGTCAAACTGACCCAGACAGGGAATCCACAAACAAGGCAGAGTCACAGAATGGTTTAAGCAAGAAAATGCTCACTTTATAAAAGTGGCATTTTCAAACGCACAATCTTAAAATCAACTTTACTAAAAGATGTATTTTTAAATTGTGAGTTCAGGGACCCCAAACTAAAAATGTCCATCTACTCTCTAGGGGAATCTACACTTTAATCATATTTAAAGGTAGCCCCCATATTATCCTATGAGAGAGACAGGCCTTGCAACAGTGAAAAACGAAGTTGGCAGTATTTCACTGTCAGGACATATAAATCACATTACTATGGGGGTTATTCTAACTTTGGAGGAGTGTTAATCCGTCCCAAAAGTGACGGTAAAGTGACGGATATACCACCAGCCGTATTACGAGTTCCATAGGATATAATGGACTCGTAATACGGCTGGTGGTAAATCCGTCACTTTTCCGTCACTTTTGGGACGGATTAACACCTCCTCCAAAGTTAGAATAACCCCCTATATGTCCTACCTTATCCATACACTGCACCCTGCCCTTCGGGCTGCCTAGGGCCTACCTTAGGGGTGCCTTACATGTAAGAAAAGGGAAGGTTTTAGGCCTGGCAAGTGGGTACACTTGCCAAGCCGAATTTACAGTGTAAAAATACACACACAGACACTGCAGTGGCAGGTCTGAGACATGATTACAGAGCTACTTATGTGGGTGGCACAACCAGTGCTGCAGGCCCACCAGTAGCATTTGATTTACAGGCCCTGGCACCTCTAGTGCACCTTACTAGGGACTTACTAGTAAATCAAATAGGCCAATCATGGATAAACCAATTACATACAATTTACACGGAGAGCATATGCACTTTAGCACTGGTTAGCGGTGGGAAAGTGCTCAGAGTTCAAAAGCCAACAGCGACAGGTCAGAAAAAAATAGGAGGCAGGAAGCAAAAAGATTCAGGATGACACTGACTGCATCTGTAAACTCCCAATGAGTAATATAGGGAGATTTCTGGAACTTGTCTTGAATACTCGGGTCAGAAATGTATATATACAATTTGTGTAAGATTAGTCAGACAATCTTTTGTGAATTATCAGTTGAAAAGGATGTGAAAAATAAAAATTATTATCATTGCCCACGAGAGAAGGATTTCAGTTTTCTTCCCTTTCAGGTGATGTGTGTTTTGAGTGCTGTTATGTTTAGCTCTACACCAGGGAAACTCTGGAGTAAAACATAAGAATGAACTAAATACAAAATGCATATATCTAGAAACTAACCACACTGATACTCACATAAACCTTTGCAGATCCAAGCACCTTTTCTATCAGAGATATTCTGGAAGCACGCTTTGACGAAATCCTCATAAGTGACTGTGGCAAGAGCATTTATGCTGCCCGCAACTGTGCTATAATTTAAGATTAAAAGAAAACAAAAACTAAGCAACAAAGCGTGCAATCACGTTCACTGCAGTAAGTGAACCCCCGAATCCATGTAATTACATATTGTGCTTATATTCAACCATTCAAGCTATTTTTTCTATTTATGCATTATTTTTTAATAAACCATTCCTTTCAATCGTTTTTACCAGTGCAGAATGAAAATGAAACTGAACAGTCACAAAAAAGACTCCTAATTTGCCTTAGAATGTACGATGCAAGTGTGTTGATCTATACCAAGAGAAAATGAGCACAAATTTATTCTGAAAATTGTCCATTAAACGTTCTAAACAAGCATTAAAACAGTTACAATGTAAAATGGCTTAAAACCCAACCACACCACCCATTGACCCCACCCTACAGTAACCCAACATTCAAATTAAGTTAAACTGAACGAAAAATCGCGTAATTCCTATTGCCACATCTAGGTAACGCGTTTCTGACAGCAACTCTTTTCTGCCTCAAGCCTTCGCACTGTTCTATATTTAAAAAACAAAGGTCTTAAAAGCTTAATCCGATTGGCAGAATAAACAGTAGAGTCCATAGGTATATGCAACAAAGAGCATTTTACGTTCAGGGGCAAGGGCAAATACCTATATAAGTCTGGATCATGGCCCTGCGGGGACAGGATGAATAGATTGTATTACATTTCACCCTTATCTTTAAGATTTCATTCTGCAGGCCAGGGTT
The DNA here is from genome assembly GCF_031143425.1 of Pleurodeles waltl. Classification (NCBI taxonomy): domain Eukaryota; kingdom Metazoa; phylum Chordata; class Amphibia; order Caudata; family Salamandridae; genus Pleurodeles; species Pleurodeles waltl. The sequence continues at coordinate 126,364,990 of NC_090440.1, read as the reverse complement.
CGGTACTGCATCAACTAAGGGAAAATTGTACCCCGGCCTGGGGAAGGTAATGAGAAGCTAATTGAAGATTTCTCAATCAAATAGGCCAGGAAGAGCTTCCCAGCAACCTTTGCTGCTGATTCTTTCAACATTTGCTTACTTGGGACAGGTGACCAAGTCACAGTCATACAACACTCAGAATATAGAAGCTTAACATCTCTTAATCTGTTTCTTACTTTCCTTGCCAACCTTCTTTCACTAGCTTGGATCTCAACCCAGCAGAGTTTAGAGACCTTTATTTCTTCACCATCCCCTGAGAGCCCTTAAGGCCTGGAAGAATGGCAACAGGTTCCAGGAGACAAGTTTCAACTTCCTCCTTATACCCTGGACTACAGTACATGGTGGAAGCGACAAATGCCTTCTAAGAACCACCCCGTCTAATCAGTCCCACTCACAGACAGGTTCAAGGGAAAAGACCTCAGTGCCATAAAGACCCAAGTGGGGAATTTTTACTTCACATGCCCTCAATAAAGGAATAAGGGACAACCCTCCAAATTGCCAGTTAAATCTAGACAAGCACTTAGCCTGCAACCACAGCAACAACTTCTTCTTGACACTGTCCCACTGTAAGTTCCATTTTAAGTTCCTCCTAAACATCGAACCTAAGTATTCATAGGAGTCAACTATTTACTCCTCTCAAGCATAGAGATACCAGCTGAAGTTTTTAACTCTCTTACCAAAGACTTAACACCTTAGTCTTCTCTAGATTGTTTTGCAGCTGGTTCTGCTTGCTGTATATTTCAAGGGAGTGTAATTTCATCTGCAAGCCAATTGGGGTGCAGTCAAACAACACCACCTCATCTGCATTAAACAGACAGGCAATATGGTGATTCCAAATTTTGGGAGAGAGGAAACCTTGTTTAGCATATGAAGATAGGAAGATCAGCAAGAAATAAACTAAAAAGCAGAGGAGCCAAAACATACCCCTGTTGAAGGCTGCGCTTAACAGGGATTTTCTGGGATAACTGGCCCAATTTATCTAGCTCCATCTGGGCCCAGTTATCACTATGTAAAATCTGCAGTACACTAAGCCAGGAAGATCTCAGATTTCATGTTTGTTCTATAGGGTATCCCTGTCCACGGAATCAAAGGTTGTCCGGAAATCAACAAAACAACAGCACAGTCTTTGATTCACTTCTAGTGCCTTGCGGACAATAGTCCATGTAGCAAAACAGTGGTCTATGGTTGAATGACCCTCCGTTAAGCCCCCTTGCTCAATGGTAATAACCTTAGATTCTAACTTGGATAAAATGATTTCAGAAAACAGTTTAACCGAAATATCCAAAAGGCTAATCATCCTATAATTTGAAGGATTTGAGCCTTTCCCTTTTTAAAACAAAAAATAGGATCCTTTCTATTCCATTTGATGATATTCCATTCAATCTTTTCCAAGAAGTGGATGGAGGCCTGTTAAAGCTATCCAGCAGAACAAAAGAGAATACACCATTGCCCACAAATGACTATTTTATTTGATTATTATACCTGGAATATTATCGGGGCCGGCAGCCCTTGAGAGCTTTATTCTATCAATAACTGCCCTTACCTCCTTTACTGAAAACCAAGAGGGAGGAAGCTTCTTGTGTGCAGTTCCCTGAGACCAACCTAGAGAGGAAGAACTGTCATTTATAGATCCACCGAATATGCTGCCTATGTAGCTTCAGGAATCATATATACAAGGGTCCCCCCTATTTTGGCCACTAGATTCTTTAACTTTTGCCCAAAACTTTTGCTGATACCCTGAAGGAATAACTTCTTGCATTTTGTGCTACATACAATAATAGAAAGATGTTTTTTTTCTTTTTAACCAACTGCTTGTATTAGGACTTAAGCTTAACCAGCTCCTGAAATACTGCACTCCCTGAGCATCGCTTAGCTTCCGTGGATGCTCGTCTCACTAAACATTTCAACTTCTGGCAAGACAAATCAAACCAACCTTTCCCCTCAGCATAACAAGTCATCTGTGATCTACACTTTGATAGTTATACAGCCCAACACAATGGGCAAAATTTCATTAAACCACACAATTCTGTTCTCAGAACATACTAAGAGAACCATGGCATTTTCTGTTAGTTGATACACAGTTAGAAGCTGTAGATAGATGGGATCTAGACAGGTTGTGAGCCTCCGTGGGTAAGTTACTTCCAATGACAATACCCTCTCTGTCGTCTCCTGCTCACAGAGGCCAAGAGTTGCCAAAATGGCCCAATGGTCACTACCCTGATACTTTGGTAATTTAAAATCTAAAAAGAGACCAAAATGCCAGTCAGGCATGAACTGCTGATTGGCCTGGCCGGAATGTTGCAGCTGCTGGTATATCATTATTAAAAATGGCCATTTAAACAGATCAACCCATTATTCATCAGCCATTGATTCAGGGCTTTGACCTCCGGTTTAATGGATCCGGGAGGGAACCAAGCTTCAGGGGAACATTATAAAAATCCAAAGCATCTTCCATTTGTAAATCTGCCTGGGCAGGAAAAATAGAGGCATTATGATGCCCAGCCATAATTATCATTGCCTTTAAACATTTTGCAATCAAATTCTGAAAGGGTTGTTCAAAAGATCCCAGCCAGCCCTTTATTCCCTGGTACTCTTCTTTACGGAAATATAAACATTCATAAAAAAGAAAGCACCTACAAATATTGTCAATCAGGCCAAGTTCTACCACAGAGAGCTGCAAACCACTGAGCACATTTATGACTTGAAATGATTTCTTAATTTCCTTAGTCGATATTAAAGTTAGGACCCCTGAAGTAGCTCTCACAGTACCTTGACTCAACCCTTTACTGTTTAATACCATGAAGCCTTCTATAGTATTATCTTCTCACAACTATGACTCCTTGAGGAACACCACATGGTAAGATTTCAATATTCCTTCCATTTCAACGCTTTTCATGAAACCCTCAAAACTGTGGACGTTCCAACTCAGGATTCTCAGATTTGGAATGGAATCCTCACTCTAGGGGGAATTGGACCAGCCATCCTACCTCCAGAATCGGTAAATTGCAGCAGAGGGGTCAATCTATTACCCTGCCTCCAGACGGTTCAGACAGCCTGTCATTGACTAATACCACCCCTAATTCCTGGGTCATAGGCCATATTCTCCTAAGACCTGGTAAAGGCCTGTATTAGGAATAGGGTGAGAGCCGCTCCCAATGACTGGCTATTATCCCACCATGGACACTTAAAATAGGAGGGAGGGAGGGTAGACTTGAGCTGAGGGTCAGAGGAAAGGGGGATTCTTAGGCGGGGCTGATAGCTTGCAAACCTGTCTTGGCCAAGTCATCTACCGCATTAAGTAGCAGCTGAGCAATACAGGGGGAAATAAAAGAGACTCTTGAAACTATCCTTTCCTTGGTCTCCACACTGGAATCCCACAGATATTAGGTCATCCCTGGATATCCCAGAAAGTAAAGGGATTTGATGGAATATCTGATGGATTTTTTTATGTTTCAGGGGCCGTAAATTATTTTTCCCCTGGCAGATAATATCCAGCAACCGTTCCGAAGACCCCTGATTGAACTTAGATAGGGTCACGGGTCCAGAGGCAGATTTTTTACAAGACTTATTGGGATGCGACGAGTTAAGCATGTAACTTAGCATTGAACAGCCATTTTACGGTAAAGTGATCACGAGAGGCTGAGCCAGTGCACAAGATTTTGATACAGCCTCCCTACAGGAAGGTGTGGTAGCTTGAGTGCCTCTAGGCAGCATGGGGGACCTTAAATATTGATCTAAACAGCGGGCCTTTTGATGGGAGGGTACGGGTCTTGACTTTGACCTCAGGTATTTCCTTTTGCCATCACCTGCAGTGAATACCCATGCCTTCATGTGCAGCTAAAATACCAATATTGAAATTACAGAGTTCACCCCAAATGTCTTTCAGATAATATGATTGGTGAACCTGATTAAATCTTACAGACACTAAAGTTTCTAAAATGTGGTATAAGGTCTTTTGTGTAAGCAGATCACATCCAGCAGAGATGAAGAGCCGGTATGCTGATTATTAGTAGACCCTCCTAAAGATTCAAAAGTTGCATTAAGTTCCCCAGACAAAGAGGTCTTCTGAGAACATGAGGCATTCTGGACCACAGTGCCAATACTATGGTCCGAGCATGGGGACCGGAACTCTTCCAATGGCACAGGGGAAAGGGAAATGGCAAGGCAAGGAGAAGATGACTGTCTTGGGCCCTAGTTCCTAGCCTGAGGAGAGGCTTCCAAAGGATTCAATAGATGGACAGAGTCTGCTGCTGAGAAAACCCCTTCAGATGCTGTACAAGAACAAATGGGCATCTCACTGCTCCCTCTTAAGGGAGAAAGAGGGCCAATGCTGAAATGTTTGGAGACAAAATTCCTTTTAGACGTGGCAAGGGGCGAGTGACTATCATTCCCAATTTATTAAGTGAGACAGAGAAGTTGCATTCTTTCCCCCGGCCTTTCTCCTTATACAGAGCCTCCCTTGGGCTCTTCCATTTGAAACACCATGGAGGGCTCTCTTTTGTTGAAGCATAGAAGGGGAGACATGAGAAGAGGAATCCATTGTAGGCAATGAAAAAAGAAAGAGAAGTAATAAGTGACACCTCCTCCTTGAGCACGTCCCCGGATTACGACTGCTACCACCACCACCACACCAAGAGCTGCCCAAAACAGCTTATAAGTCAGTGAGTTGGGAGGTAAAAGAACATTCCTGGATTGAAATGTTGAAGGAAACCATAAGTGCTGCAGGTTTTTAACACATTAGGCTTCTCTTAGCGAGGGATAGTTTCTCATAAGGGCCACAGAACTAAGGGCAAAAAAAACTCCCTCCCATCCTACCACACACCTACGCCCCTCCAGCTCACCGAGTGGCTAAATGCAGTGGGAGAGGGGTGTCTGTAATGCCGACCAGCCAGCCCAGGATCCAAGCATAAGGTCACTTCTAGGAGCCCTCCCACACTGACAGTTTAGGCCAAGTAGCGCCCACTGACTGCCACAATCACATCGGGGGGGGGGAAGAACAGCAAGAAAGCTTACAAGGCACCTTCAGCTACCAAAACCCACAACACACTAGAGAACTGATTGTCCTGATGTCGCTGAAAAACAAGCGGACCTGCGACATCTAAACCAATGTTGCGGCGACTCCGTAGGAAAATCCAAGAACCGGAGCAAACAATCCAATCCAGCAAAAATAGACTTTGCTGGGCTCGGTGGCTCTGGAGGGGCCACCGGAGAGAGAGACTCGCTCTCGTCTCTCCGTGGGTGCGTTCGGGAGGAGGAAGTGACGGTGAGAGGACAGGATAGGGTACATGTAGGTGGGGGTGGGTCTAGGGGTTGGGAGGATAAAAGGGGTGTGGGGGCAGGGATCGGTCTCTTTCCGCGCCGATCATCACGCGGAGCGGAATTTGGCCGGGAGGTTTTTTTTTTCCTTCTTTAGTGCAGGCAAGTTCTTTCTTCCTGTTATTACCGGCATTAGGCGTTATGCCTTGCCAGAGCAGTTTTAGTAGCTTTGATCCACTGTTGCTTCAGCGTCATGGCAACAGGCCACGACACTGAAGCGGTGAGGGCCACGCTTCACATTATCAGCGAAGCTGGCCGAGCCGATCTCCTCAGGCCTGGTGTACTCGACCAGGCCTGGGTCTGCATGGTGCGGCCGACGCGTAGCGCGTTGGGGCGGGTAGCGGCAGTAATAGCCACGTGTACTTCCCCAGAAAGGAGGAGGGGCAAAAAAGCATAAGAAAACAGCAGGGAAGACACAGATGAGTCTGCCACTGGGCAGGAAGAAGAGGAAACAGTAGGTGAAGCAGGGCCAGAGGTTTTAATAGAGGAGGCCCCTGAACAGCTAACTGCTGATGGACCTGAATTGGCCATTGACCAGGGAGAGCAGGTTTTGCCCGGGCCCAGTATTGAGTGGGCCCCTTTTGGATCTTTCTTGCCCCAGGGGTGGTGCAGCACCAGTGAAGGGCCCCGGGCCCCCAATTAAAAAGAGGGGTAAGAGTGTGGGTAATTCCAAGGGTGGGCTTGTTAAGACCAAAGCAGGGAGTGGGCAGGTCAGGAAAGCCAGGGTTGGTGATGGGAAGGTGACAGCAGGGACGGAGCTGGTGGGGGGGGGGGGGTGACAGGCAGGGTAGGTGGGATTTGGTTGAAGCATGGGATTGGGAGGCCAGGATTCCTGAACAGCGCTGCATTGTGGCGGAGACTGAAGAGAGGTGGGCCCAGCTGTGAAGGGACAGTGACGGGTCAGGGACATGAGACAGGCAGCAAAAGAGAGCTGCTGAAGGTCTAGAGGGGATGGGACCCCGCCTCCAGAATTTGGCTTAAGTAGCTGGGTCTGGGTACCGCAGGTAGAGGTAGGGAGGGGTCAGGCTGCTTGTGCGGCCTGAGGTTTGATCAGCGCGATGAGCCCCAGAGGAGTATACGGCCACGCTGGGCGCGGATGGACAATGCCAGCGTCTGAGGCTGGCAGAAAGAAGGTGATGCCAATGGGGCACAGCACGGCCTCTGCACATTGGTCTTCGGCGGCCTTCTCTACACCACTGGATCGGGGTCAACGCAGAGATGGTGTGCGCCATGAGGGCCTGGAAGAAGACTTGGCGAATAATTTGCGACTGAGGGGTGGTGTTGATAACAGGTGTGAGATGGATGATGAGGATGTGGTGGAGTTCGATTATGAGGAAGATATGGATGAGTGGGAGGACGGGGAGATTTGTGAAGCGGAGGCGAGCAGTGTTAAGGGGAGGGGGCGTGGACGCAAGTGCTGCACAACCCCTTCTTCTGTTTCTATTTTGCAGGATCCCATGCCTGTTGGCATGCCACAAGAGGTGCGGCACGGGCTGGCACGTGGTCGTGGATCAAAGAAAGTTGCACAGCCTTTGGAGGGACAATTCTGGTTTCAGTGGGACATGTACACGTAAGTCTATAGGGGTAGGTGATTTCTCGGTTCATGAAGCAACTACGGATGGCGTACTGCAGGGTGGGGACACTGCAAAAGCTAAGGAGGCTGTTATAACAACAGCGAGTGAAACAGGAAACCAGATGACTGGGGAGGTCACGGGGTCTGATGACAAAGATGGGGGGGGACTCAGGAAGCGGCTTCCATACATGGGTCTGGCCATGCCTTTGGGTTCACATGTAGCGGATAAAACAAAAGCTAGGATATGGAAGCATGAATATGTGGAAATTTGTAAGCTCCTACATAGGGACATACAAGCCAAAGAGGGATCCAAGGAAGAGGACTGGGAGTTAGCGCGTAGGCAGAGAGTTCCAATAACAATGGATAACTGGACTTCCGCCTTTTTGATTTTTGCAAGCATATACTGCGAGAAGTTCCTAGAGAGGGCCATAGGGCTTTTTAAGTACATGGATATTATAAAAAAAGCCCAGATGCATTTTGGGGGGTTCGCTTGGCTGAGTTATGACTAGGAATTCAGGGCTAGGGTGAATGTCAATCCAGATAAACCCTGGGGGGACGTAGACCCGGAATTGTGGATGCAGTGTATGGCTTCAGCGCAGTCCACGGCATCTACACACACTGCGAGTGGCTTGTTTGTAGTTTACAAGCCTTTTCAGGCCCGTCCCGCCCAAGGAGGGGCGGGCGTGGGTCAACAGACCCCAGTATCCACGACAGGAGCCTGTTGGAACATTAATAAAGGTTTCTGTTCCAGACAGCCCTCCAAATTTAAACATGGTTGCTCCAAGTGCCAGGTTGTCATCCGGTCACACAATGGTTTTCCCTCTCCAGCTTACCGGAGCAATGGAGGGCGTCCAAGGGACGAGGCATGCAGGGCACTCCTGTGCCAAAGAGCTCCTATGCCAATTAGGCTGGAGACTCTTCTGCCCTGGCTACATAGCTACCTAGATAGCGACACAGCTTGTAAGTTAGCGTGGGTTTTTTGGGTTGGTTAACAGGGTGCACATCTGAGGAGATGGGCAGCCAAATTGCAGTCTGCCAAGGAGATGCCACAAGTGGTGTGGGCCAAAGTGGCTAAAGAGGTGTCTTTAGGCAGAATTGCGGGGCTTTTCTACGATTGGCCAAGTGCGGATTTCATGATATCTTCTTTAGGAGTAGTGCCAAAGCAGCCACCAGGTGAATTTCGCCTGAAATCATTTGTCATGGCCGGAGGGTGCCTTTGTTAATGATTTCATTATTGCACCCGAAGACACTAGAGTGGTTTATGCATCTGTAGATGATGCCATCAAGTTGATCAGAGGATGTGGCAAAGGTGCGGAGTTGGCAAAATGCGACATCCAATCGGCTTTCAGGCTGCTGCTCTTACACCCGGAGGATTTTGATTTGCTGGGTATGCAATTTGATGGGTCAATTTATGTCGACAGGGTACTCCCTATGGGTTGCGCCATTTCGTGTGCACTTTTTGAAGCTTTTAGTACCTTCCTACAGTGTGTTTTTGTCAAAAAGAATGGTCATCGTACGGTGACACACTATTTGGATGATTTTCTTTTTGGAGGTACAGCTAGTTCTGGGGCTTGTGGGAGGGCGCTGGCGGCTTTTCAGGAGTTATCTCAACATGTGGGAGTGTCTTTACCTCCTGAGAAGACAGAAGGGCCACAATCCGTTTTAACCTTTTTGGATATAGAATTGGATGCGAACGTCTTGGTCGCCAGTCTGCCGGCGCCTAAGGTGGAAGAAATGCTGAAGTTTTTAGGCACCATGCGTGTACTGCGCAAGATTGATCTGCGCACAGCTCAGAAACTGTTGGGCTACCTTAATTTCGCTTGCAGGGTAATACGGGGAGGTAGGACGTTCTGTAGGCATTTGGGTTTCGCCATGTCAGGAGCAGTTCTGCCACACCATAGGATACGCGTCTCGGTATGTTTGAGAGAGGATGTCAGGGTGTGGGAAAACTTTTTTGGCAGATTTTAATGGTGTGCCCATGTTTTTCTGCGAAGACGAAACAGTTTGGCAAGTACAGATATTTTCAGATGCAGCAGGAGCCACAAGCTTTGGGCTTTTCTGGGACAGAAGATGGTGCGTGGAAGCATGGCCCACGCAATGGCTGCAGCAGGGGAGGAGCATTGCTTTTCTTGAGTTTTTTCCACTCTTGGTGTCCTTGGCAGTATGGGGGCATGAGTTAGCTAATAGGACAGTGGTTTTTCGGGTTGACAATATGACAGTTGTTGACCTAGTTAACAGGCAGAGAGCGAGGGACCTCAGGGTTTCGCAATTGTTGCGCCAGTTCATGCTTCGATGTTTGTCATTAAATGTTATTTTCAAAGCTGCTCACATACCTGGGGTGTACAACGAGATTGCAGATTCCCTGTCTCGTTCACAGTGGCAACGTTTTCGCACTTTGGCACCAGGAGCGGAGCGGAACCAGAATGCGGTCCCAGCTGACATTTGGGAGTGGGGGGCGTGATGATCACTGGGCTGGTGGAGCTGTCCTTAGCGGAACCCAGTCGGCAGAGCTACCGACTGGCATGGGTTGGATTTTCAATCCTTCGAGTTGTGTTCAGGCAATTTTTGGTTGCAAAGAGCTAATGAACTGGAGTTACACGCGTTGCGTTTTGTGCTCTTTTGAATAGGAAAGGTCTGTCGCCCACAACCATTGGTGGTAAATTGGTAGGGGTCTCATTTTATGGGAAACTGTTTTTTGGTTTTGATCCAGCGAGGAATGATTTGTTGGGGAAGATGCTGAAGGGATGGGGTAGGGTTAGGGCAAGTTCAGGTGGGGTGGCTAGAGAGACCATTATTTTTGAGATATTGCTGGAACTTTTGCATGTTTTGCCTATATGCTGCATGAACGAATATGAATTGGCTTTGTTTCGTTTTTGCATGGTGTGGATGTTTTTTGGCGCTTTTCGTGTGTCCGAATTGTTGGGGGTAGGGAGTGGGGTAGGTGTGAAGGTCAGGGAGGTTTGCCTGCATGGGGATCATTTGGGGATTTGGCTCAGGCACTCTAAGACTGATCAGTTAGGGAAAGGCAAATGGGTGTGGCTGGACAAAGGTGGTAATGTGGCAGCTTGTCCGGTTTTGGAATGGCTGAGTTTTCGGGGAGTGAGATGCTTGGCAGGAGAGAATGGAGTTTTTGTACATAGGTCTGGTGCGAAGCTTACTAGTTTCCAGTTGTTGCACATGCTAAGGATGGCCTTGAGGTGGACAGGTCATCACACTCTTGATTTTGGTACACATTCATTCAGGATTGGGGCAGCTACGGCTGTGGCGCATTTGGGTTGGGACTGGACAAAGATTAGGGCTTTAGTGAGATGGAAGTCTAGATGCTGCGAGCGCTATGTGAGGCTGTAGAAGGGCTTGTTGGTTTGGAGCAGGCTAGTCAAGTTTAGCACGTGGTTGGGGTATGGGTTTAAATCTGGAGACTACTGTTACAGTTTTTTTGCTTTGCAGGGTGTGTGTCCGGCCCACAGGACAAGATGGTCACATGGATGGTCGGCCATTCCTTTATCCACTGGGCAGCAAAGGTTGCAGAGAAGCAGATTTACGGACAGGCTTTGGCACTCCCGAGCATTAACTTGAAGTTTTCTGGTGGGGCAAAAGCAGCATGAGGTGGGGAAATCTGCTTCCGTTCATTACTTATAGCTTGCCAAACTGGGGTTGTCTCGATTTGCTATTGATCCATCTGGGGGAAAACGACCTTGTGAAACTGTTAGGGCTCACACTACTGCAACACATGCAGAGAGACTTGGAGCTCCTCACACAGAGGTTGCATGGTACCTGCTTGGTCTGGACTGAGTTTGTGCCTCGACGAGCGTGGAGAGGGGCAGTCAAGCACGGAGCCATGGAGTGGGCTCGCAAGAAGCTTAATCGGGCTATGAAGATTTTCTTCTGGGCACATGGGATAAAAGTTTTAAAACATGAGGACATCACAGAGCAGGATGAGGCACTTTTCAGGACAGACGGAGTGCACTTGTCCGAGTTGGGGAATGCATATTATCTGACGGATCTGAGGTTATGAATGGGGGACTTGTGGGGAGAGATGTGGCTCAGAGAGCAGCTGTAAAGTAATCAGGTTGCAGTAGTGTGGTTTTTTCCTTTTTGGTGGGACAGCAAAATGCCAAGAGGGTTTGTGCTGGATGGCAGTAGATGGGGGAGGGTGGAGAGTCAGATGCGGACTTGGCCACCCTTCCAGGGGAAAAACAAGCAGGTGAAGGATCAGAGTGTGGTGTATGCATGAAGCACGTAGGGCATGAAAGGGAAAGGGGAGTGTCTAGGGGAGTAGAAGCGAAAAATGCGGGTTTTGAGTGAAAAGATGACCGAGGAAATCTTAAAGGGTGGGCTCTATTAAAGTTGGGGTTTACCATTGGAAAGTTAAAGTTATGCATTATTGTTACAATCCTGTCCTAAATAAATGACCTTTTTCACTGAATGATTGGTGTCACTGAAGTATGTCCCAATGGAGGGGCCCGCGGAGAGAGAGACTTGCTCTAGTCTCTCCGCATTTGGGAGGAGGAAGTGACGCGAGAGGACAGAATAGGGTACAGGTAGGTGGGGGTGGGTCTAGGGGTTGGAAGGATAAAAAGGGCATGGGGGAGGGATCGGCCTCTTTCTGTGCCGATCATCACGCAGAGCGGAATTTGACCACCCACCCACCTGGCAATAGGCAAAAGTAGTAGTGAGGCAATAGCGATGCAGGGATATATGGAGGAGAGCTAGGTGGGGGGTTTTCTGAATGTCAGTTAGGGCAGGTTGTGATGAAGAAAGTGAGGCAGTAAATGGGGGAGAGTCAGATGCGGGCTTAGCCACCCTTCCAGGGAAAAAACAAGCAGGTGAAGGATCAGAGTGTGGGGGATGCACGAAGCAAGTAGGGCATGAAAGGGAAAGGGAAGTGTCTAGGGGAGTGGAAGCAAAAAATGCGGGATTTGAGTGAAAAGATGAGCGAGGAAATCTTAAAGGGTGGGCTCTATTAAAGTTGGAGTTTACCGTTGGAAAGTTAAAGTTATGTATTATTGTTACAATCCTGTCCTAAATAAATTACCTTTCACACTGAATGATTTGTGTCAGTGAAGTATGTCCCCATATGACATTGTGGCTCTGCGGCCACTGATGAGAATCTTTGTGCCTTTGTACTTTAATGGTGGTCATGATGATCCCTTGCTGTTGCAGAAAGCAGACAGAGAGTTGGCTTCGGCTCTGCAGCTGCAACACTAGCAGAGCCGAGAATGTGAAAGCAGAAGTGGGTGGGCAGGCACGAGCATGACGGAATAGGGGAGAGCAACAAGGAGGAGCGGCTGTGAATGCTGTAAAAGATAGAGGCAGTCATTCCAACCCTGGCGGTCGGTGATAAAGCGGCGGCCAACCCGCCAACAGGCAGGCGGTCAAAAAAATGGGATTCTGACCCTGGCGGGAACCGCCAA